>NC_092339.1:359699642-361018928 GCF_046630445.1 Rutidosis leptorrhynchoides
TCGGATGCTCTTAGTGGCATTAGCAGGGGGTTCCTCGGGAACGGGTCCATCAAGTATATACGACTTCTTTTCGACTTTGAGAACAATTCTCAAATTACGATACCAGTCTAAGAAGTTCGTATCATTGAGTTTTTCCTTCTCTAAGACAGATCTTAGAGAAAGGTGGTGAACGGGTGTAGTTGCATTGGGTGACATCTACAAAATTAACAAATTTCTTTTAGTATTTTAATATTTGATCCTTTAATAATTGATTACCCTAACTTTCTTATGAAAAATTAATTTGTTAAAGGCTAGAATCCAAGTTACATTTAACCTTGAGTGGTTGGCTGATGCTCTCTCCACTAAGTTTAAATTAACAAGGTAGGTAGCGATTACCAATTGCAAGTCTAATACAATTTTTATATCTTAATGGGATCCTTAACAACAATTGTCAACTGGTATGTTTAATCCCATCTATGCCTTGGGCATCTTGTGTTTGGCTGATGCTCTCTCCACAAGAAGCACCAATTAAGTTGTCCTATTTAAAACTTATGGTGTTCGGCCCAAGACTGTTATGGGAATCGCGAAACACCATCTCGGTAATCACAAGACGACCGTGGTGGTTGGCTGATGCTCTCTCCACAACGACGTACAAATGACAAGCGAGTGTCTTAAAAAGGATGGCATAAACTTACATTTTAAAAGGGATTTTGTGTTTTGTATTATTTCAATTTGACAAAACATTTCGTATAATAATTGTTGCATGCATTCAACAATATATTATACGTATACTTTAGATAAAATCATATTTTATATGTTGGTCTTGAGTTTATAGAATCTCTATTTTAATCACTCACGGCGTGTCCAATTTTAAACTAATATCCTATATTAATATGTATATATTGAACGCGCTAACCTAAGACCAATTTTAGTTTCTGATAAAACTCATTATATTTAAAACTTTATTCAAGAGTTTGGTTTAAATTTATTAAATTCATAATTTATTAAAATTCATAATTTGAATGTTAACTTTGAGCTTTATGTAAAAACCCCTTTTTATTAAAACTCATTTTATACTTATACGAAAAACCGTTTTCAAATTTATATATAAATTTACCAAACTCTTATTTGTGTTTGATTTGTAAAAAAAAATTGTTTTCTAGCATGCAAATATCCTATATTCAAACATGCAACATACAAACATAAACACAAAAATTAATAGGTGCATAGCTAAGCCTTTTCCTAATCGGTTTTCGTGAGCCAAACGAAGGGACCGGGTCAATCTAAGGACATAACAAATATCCATGCTCCATTGTGATGTCTTGAAGCTCCCACTTGCCTAGTCAACATTTGGTGTTGCAAATGGCTCCAAAATTGCTTAGAACTCCATCTTAAATTTTCTTCATGTCTTGTTACATTTTTATAGATAAAATATACAAGTCTACACTAATACTTTTACATCTCAAAATTAAACAAAACATGAAAAATAAAATTATTACAAACCATTATAAATGAAAGAATAATTTACAACCCAATCGAATTTCAACACAACCAAACATCACAAAATGGTCTAAAGGCTTTCTATGCACCATGCAACTTAATATATCAACTAGTATATATATAGCAACTTCTACAACCATACATGCATGTAAAAGGAATGGTTGTAGCAAATAAAATAACTAAGTTGCATTTTAGAAATCTACAAATTTTTCTTTTTAGAAAAAAAGTTGTTCATTTCTAATAATAAGAACAAGTTCTTATTGTATATAACATAAGTTTCTTAACACATGCAAAAGCGGCTCTTGCACCACTGAAGGGGTTTGTATAAGATTTCTTAAAACAATTTAGCAGCTGAAGCATGTACAACAATTTTTAAACCTTTCAAAAACTCCCCACCAAGGATCCAATTGCATGTTGTTAAGAAAACTAAATAATAAATAGTGAGTTTAAAGACTACAACCTTTGAAGACTTTGAACTTGAGAAGAAATAGATGCTTAGGATGTAGGAGCCAAAATAGCCTCCCTCTATTGGTAATCCACACTTGAGCAAAATTTCAATACCAAATGAATGCTAGTCCTCAACCGTTAATGAGTGAAAGAACAAGATTAAGAACAACCTTCTACCTTGTGTTTTCTTACACTATGTTATTTGAACTAGTAACTCTTTTACTTACTAAAAGAAATACTTAGAAGTTGTTTTTGCATGAGAGAAAAATGAAAGATAATAAGATGCATATCTTTCAAAAATGTGTGTACGTATGTTTTTATAAATGAATCTTACAAACTTACACACATAAGAAGTCAATAATAATTAGCAAGACCAAAATGATTATTACCAACTCCATTATTGATCTTACAAACTCCATACACAAAGAATCCAAGAGGTGACTAACCACTTTGACTAATCACTTTGGCCTTTTGCACAATTTGTCAAGTTATATTTGTCAAATATAACACAATCAAATGTTACTTGCAACATTACTAGGTGCATATATATTGTTACTTCATTGTACATAATTATTTCATCTAAATAATAATGTTATCATACATATTATGGTTGATTATATTTAAATCGCATTTAAATACTTAATTAGTATCTAGTTGCTCTATGTGTGTGACCCTATAGGTTTATATGTGTTAGTAGTGTAAACATAAGTTAAGGCTTGGGCATTAATAACCAACAATATATATATATATATATATATATATATATATATATATATATATATATATATATATATATATATATATATATATATATATATATATATATATATATATATATATATATATATATATATATATATAGTGTTCCAATCCATGGCTAAGTAAATGTTGGGGTACAAACTGGATAAGTAAATATTGGCCACAAATTTCATAATTAGTCTAATTGTTAATGAAAAACACGGAGGGTTATGATGGTAATTTCCAATTCTTATTTTGATCTATTAAATTATCACAGATTCATGTTCATTCGTACAGTATGTGTTATTCATGAGCTCAATAATCATGAATCATGATTCTTCAATCATTTTTCTCACCACAAATTGAACACAGAAGTGTGATCTATATCTCAATCCTAACACTCGTGATCAATCAATTTCAGTTTACATCAACAGATTCTCATATTTTGATCTCGTGTTCTTCGTTTTTAACTAAATAATGAAGATCGAGCAGTTGTGAACAATCTACTCCACCAAAATACGATCTACGAGTTTTTTTGGAATCCTTATTATCTGGTTATGCTTCGTCAATAGTCAACACAGTTGGAGAAACAACATACAATCCAGAAAATTGAAGTCAAACTTGTGTTCTTCACGGTCTACGTTTTGATTCGTGATTTCTGTGATGATTTAGGTTATATTGGTGATCGACGAGCATTCAGAGGAAGGTTTTAAGCAATTTTGATGAAGAAATCAAAGTGTTAAAGTGTTCAAAAATTTAATTTCGATTTTGTGTTCTTCATGAAGTTTACAAAGGAAAATTGTGCTTACTTTTAAATTTTATAAATGCAGCGGAATGATAAGAATAGATATATTTTCATTCATTAATAAACATTTTTATTAACATTAAAATAAACATCATTTATTTTATCATAAATTTTCACACGATTACAGTTCCCAATAAGATCCAATTACACCACTAATAATTGTCAAATAATTAAATTACAAAGTAAAGTTTAGATGTATCTTTTTCGAGCGATGCAAAAACGGTAGAAACAATTGTCCACGTCTAGATTGAAACATATATTTAAAGTGTATGCATATTTCTATAGGTGATCCACACATCACATCAGGCAACACTAATCGAATGCTAGTTCGTATAACCCAAAAGTAATATCATATATTACTTAATATGTTTTGTAAAATAAAAACACAACCTTTTGTGTGTATTACTCTCGTTGACCACGAATCAAATATCAAGTATGAATCAAACAACTTGATATATTTGTTCTTTCCTTTGGTGCAGTAATCGAAAACAAACTAAAAATAATTTTAATCTTTTGCTACCAAAATCACCACAAGGTTGAAACGATGAAATCTTATCTTCTTTTTCTTTTATCGCAAATCGACAAATGCTTAAAATATTATTTACGGCCACATCTCTTTTGTGTTGTTCGTGTATATCAAACCTAAAGGGATACACCCCTTTTATTCTTTTTTTTTATTTGATTGTCGGTGGATCAAATTATACAACAACTGATTTTGTTACTTTATTTATGTACCCACCAAAAACAATTAAGAGGCCATTTTCATTTTAATTTTATTTTAAGCTAAAATAAGTCCATTTAATATTTAATGATCCAATGGTCCATTGAGTAATCATATTTAATTAAATCATATTTAATTAAATATGTTTTTCGAATTATAGGTTATAATTATATATCAACAATATATAATAATGATGTCTAAATACTAAAGTGTGTGACTCCATGAGCTTGTATATAAACGGTAATATAGATTTGTGTTATGACGTGCACACTATGTCAGCAAACTCCCACTTGTGCATGCCATAACATCTAGAAAACTATACATACATATATTGGCGTCTAGCAACACGTCAATGCTCCCCGAAAATATACAAGTGTTTGTTTCAGCTAAACGAACTATCATTATTATTAAAAATGATTTAATGATTGAGTATCTATTGTCCCTTTATTACCGATACCAAGTTGACATGAAACATGGATCTAGTCATTCTCATTTGTCAAACAATTATGTTTCTCGATCTAGAAAGATTGAATGCGATCACCAAGTTAAAAATTGATCAACAATCAATATAGCTTGGACACGGCCGTGTAAATATCCATTCAGTTTCATCGAGAGGCCCAGTGGTATCA
Organism: Rutidosis leptorrhynchoides; assembly: GCF_046630445.1. NCBI lineage: Eukaryota > Viridiplantae > Streptophyta > Magnoliopsida > Asterales > Asteraceae > Rutidosis > Rutidosis leptorrhynchoides. Next base: position 359,704,462 of record NC_092339.1, read on the forward strand.
TATTCTCACATAGAGGAATAAATCCCATTTTGATTATATGCGTTCGTCATGTACTTCACATCATACCCAATGATGACCTTTATAACTACCTTGTGCAGGATAGCGTTTAACCATATCAAAGCATAATATGTCATACAATCGAAACCAACATATACATCTCAGGTCTAAGGACATAATGAAATGACCCGTCCAAATCCATATGGACTAATACATTAACATCTGGTCCCATTGCGAGGTACTGACCTCTATATGATACGTTTTACAAACATTGCGTTCTTTTAAAAGACAAACTCATTTCAAAATATAACCTTTTGATACAATTGATATATGTTTCCCAATATGAATGACTAATCTATCATAAGAGTCTTTTTGAAATCAAACTACTTGAATGCAACGTCTTTTGAAATATGCATGAACGACTCCATGTAACATCTTTAAATTGAGCAAATGCACAGCGGAAGATTTCTTTCATACCTGAGAATAAACATGCTTAAAAGTGTCAACCAAAAGGTTGGTGAGTTCATAGGTTTATCATAAACAATAAAAATTCAGTTATTTTGATAGACCACAAGGTTTAAATATGCATGGCACAAATGGGTCCGTATCATATACCCACCTGTAATGTTACCTTGCGATTTTTTTACAGTACACCTATCTCGTTTACGTAACCATTTTTCATAAATCTTAATAACCATACACATATATCGTGTACAAAAACATATGCAGGAACACTCATCTGCAAAATCATTCTCTCTATATATAACCTTGCCTGGTAACTGACCTTAACATGTAATGCGCATAAAGAATATCCCCAAAACATACAGGCATAAAGCAATCAGTATGATAAATAAAGAACCTCTCGTCTGTTTAATATATAAACCTCGAAGTACTAAAGCAGTTCAAATTCTCTGACTGGGACTGGTCAGTGCCCGTAGATCTACCTTTATGATTCGCATCAATTAGGGTGTCGTTCCCTAATTCTTAGGTTACCAAGCTATAAACATCAGGGGAAATACATCAGGGGAAATATTCAGTATAATAACATACAGAACCTCTCGTCTGTATAATAATTCATTCGAGGAATGTTTTGCTTGTGTCTATCTCATCAAATATTTATAAATGCATTTCATGTATTCTCAGCCCAAAAATATATATTGCAAAAGCATTTAGTAAAAAGGGATCAATCGAACTCATGATACGATATTTTGTAGTAAAAATATGCATACGACGGAACTGAACAAATGAAGGGTTGGCCTCGGATTCACGAACCTATATCATTAATATATATTAACTCACGTAATCGAACAAATTTATATATTATTTTTAGTGATATAATTGTTATATTAATAAATTATATGTTTATATATATTTGTTTCATATATTTTAAATAATTACATTTGTTGATTCATTATCATAATAAGTTTATTAATATAGTAAGTTTCTCATTAAAATACTTATATGTATAATATTATATAAATATAATTAATATTATTTTAAATAATTACATTTGTTGATTCATTATCATAATAAGTTTATTAAATATAGTAAGTTTCTCATTAATATAGTAAGTTTCTCATTAGATTATTAAAGGTATTTTTTAGATTTTCTTTTGAAGCTTTGATTTGGTGACCTTTATTTATTCAGGAGGATGACTGTATGTATAAAGGAGTTGGTTGTAAAGCATGACTATAAGAAATGGTCCCTTATTGCAAAACATTTATATGGGCAAATTGGCAAGCAATGCCGGGAGAGGTAATACGCATTGTTAAAATACTAATCCGGCCTGATTGCATGTAAATTAATTTTCTTAAATAAAGTTTGCATGATTTGTATTTATTTTATATTTTCTATGTGTTAGGGTGTAACGACCCGGCTTTTTCGACTTGCTTTTGTGCTTTGTGCTTTCACGAAACTGCATATATGTGCGTATTGAGCTAGTTTATGCTCTGGGATCTTATTTAATGATTAATTACTTTCATTAATACCTTACAACGTGTTATTAAGTGTGTAATCACTTAACTTGATCTCCGAGTGCTTTTATGACCGTTAGTGTCATTTGACGTTGAGAACGAGCTATGTATTTTGGTACACGTTTGACTTTGGTCATAATCGGAATATTATGACTACGAAATACTAATTGTTATTTTATAATAACAATTACTTGGGGTTTTGCATGCTTAATTACGCTTAGTAATTTACTAGAGCACACTAGTTAGTCTTGTTGGACTTTCTACCTTGTTGGACTTTAGCCCACCCTACTCTAGCTAGTGGACTATTTAATTAGCCCAATTATTAATGGGTAATGACCCAATTAAATGTAAGACAAATATCCATTAATAAGAGGGAACATACTAGCATTTTTGTTAACCATAATCACAATTGTTGCATGGGATCCCAACATAAGCACCAACTTTAGACAACCATTATCCAAAAAGCAAAAGTTTGTCCCCCCTTGTCCCCTTTGAAACCCACAGCCTCATCACCTCCCCACCATCCCATCCTTCTATAAATACCAAGCAAACCTCATCCATTTTACACTTGATCTCATTCACAAATTACACACACTTACTCTCTAATTCTCTCTCTAGTCTTTCTCACTCTAAAAAGTGTAAGTTTTAAATTTTCTTCTTCTTCTCTTCTTAATGTCGACATCATCATCATCATTAAAGGATCTAGCTTTTTAGCTTTTTGATCTTGTTATATCTTGTAGATTCAAACTTGGGTGTGAATCCTTCAAGAACATGGAAGATTCAAGCTTTCTAGCTTTGAATCTTCACTTATTTTGTTAGATCTAAATCTTTTAGCTTATAATCTCTTTATTTTGTTGTAAAGATCAAAACTTGTGTTTATGATCTTCATGTAACTTGAAGATCTAGTCTTTTGCTTTAAGGATCTTCAAGAACATTAAAGATCCAAGCTTTCTAGCTTAGGGTCTCATTAATTTGATAAAGATCTTAGATTTTTAGCTTATGGTCTCATTACTTTCATTAGATCTTAGCTTTCTAGCTCATGGTCTCATTAATCTTGTAAAGATCCAAGCTTCCTAGCTTAGGGTTTTCTTAATACTTGAGATCTAGGTTATTATTTTAGATCTCACTTAATTGGAACCTTTTTGTGATTTCTTTGATGATAAAGATCAAGTCTTTATCATCTCATATGATGTAGATGCATAAACTTGTGTAAAGAGGACAAAGGTTGAAGCTTTATGGTGTTTATACAATAAAGAGGCAACATTGATGTTCAAAACTTGTAGAATGTTAACTTTTACTATTAGTTGTGTGTTGATGGTTGAAAATTGGTCAAAGTGATGCTAAAACATCAAAGAGTTGTACACTTGAAGCTTACAAGCATTAATGATGAGAACCGTGATGAGCATCAAGCACCAAGAATCCACCTGAGCATTTGTTTGCTGTTTTTCGGGATCTGATCAGATTCCTGGACTTCTAGAAAATTTATTTTCAGTTAGTTCATTTTGATTATATGACTTTTTGTTTAGGCCTCTCCTAAATCCGATATACGGTTTAGGATTTATAGCCTTCCGAAAGTCACTACGCCTTTGTAACGTTGTGCTGAAATTTCTGACCTACTCGCACTTAAACCGTCGCCACGGTCAAACGAAGACGATTTAGGTTCTGAAAATTTGTCAGCAGTTATAGGACTCATATACGGAGCCATAGCCACTGACTACGCATCTTTTCGTTTTGTATAGAGGTCGTAGCAGCTGACCGAAGTCAGCCTATTGTTTCGATCTCTATTCTTGTCAAACTTACTTAGCTTTTATGATGATGAATGATGATGATGATGACACTTAAACTTAATTTATGCACTTTTAAACCTTTTGAGACAACATACTGACCTAGTGACCTTTGACTTAGGTTGACAACTTTTCGGACCGACTTACTACTTGCATACTTTCATTATCGACTTTGCCGCTTTTATCACTGTGAGTTATAGCATCCCTTTTTACTTCAACTATTTTTGGGACTGAGAATACATGCGCTTTTTACGTTTTACCTACTAGGCACGAGTACTTAAACTTATTATATGTGTGGGTTATATAACGGCATAAACTTTTCCCTTAGCTCGGTAACGTTTAGTCATTGGTTTTTGAACCAGTGAACGCGAATCTTAGATATGGATCCATAGGGTTTGACATCCCCACTCGCGCTAGCATTCAACGGGTGTTTAATACTTCGAGGACAAACGCACTCGCCAAGTGCACTTTTAGGGGGTGATATACATACGTTAAGTCTACTTACCGGGTGCCCACGGATAAGCATATACTTTATCATACTGATTTGAAATGTTGATTTAAACTGTTGGTTGAAGCACTGAAATCTCGTGGTCTACATTACATTACTGATTACAGACAAACTATAGCTCACCAACATTCACGTTGACTTTTTAAGCATGTATTTCTCAGGTGCTTAGACGTTGTTACTTCTGCTGTTAGACTTGCTGTCTTGGTGTTATAGACTTGCTGTTATGGACCTGCTGTGTTAGATTTCCACTGCATTACTTAGAGATGCCTCAATCATGGAACTTTTATTTTGCATTTGTAACTTATGTTATTTTCAAACAATGGCTTTGTAATGACCTTTGGGTCACATACTTATGTTAACGCTTCTATTCATAGGAAGCACGTTATCTTTTGTAAAACGCTATCTTTTATGAATGCAAAAACTGGTTTTCAAACAGCATATAGTGTTTGACCTTGTAATGATCCTGTTGTTGATGAACCGTAAACGATGGTTTTGTACGGGGTGTCACATAGGGGTTTTCATTTGTGCATCAGTTGTTTGTCTCAATTTATCTATCTATAACCTATAATTATACACCTTCTACTTACAAGAGCATAGGCTTTCCTTCCATTGGTCCACGTTTCATCCCACACTCACATCTAACCCCTATTCACCATTTCACCTTCTTTCTTTTTGGTATTTTTTTTTTGTATTTCTTTTTTTCTTATCAATTTAGAATTAAATGAATCACATGGCATCGGTACCGTGCACTCCATCACCCATACCCTCTGCACCCATACCCTCCACACTTCCCTTCTCATCCATACCCTCCATCTCCATTTATGGCTAAAACCTTATCCCTTATCAAACCCGCCTCCATCATCATCATCATTTATCATCTCTTCACACCAACAACCAAAAAAAATGGGAGCAGGAAAGCACATGGAATTAGTCATTCACGTACAAAAAGAATTTTTTGAAAACAACCCAATTACACAATTTCTAAACTAAATACAGAGAAATTGAAAATGGGTTTAAAAGGTTAGCTCGCTAAACAATCTTCACCCGTTGAAGCCGCCGTCGTCACCATCACCAGCGCTGCCCAGGGTGCCGCCATGGGTGGACTTATGGGTGCTCTCACTAACGACGCAACTTCCACTTTTCCGGCCACCCCACCTTCCGTCGTCGGCCTGAATTTACAAGCTATGGCCTCTTTTCAAACAAGCTAAGGTTGAGTTTTCTAAGTTTGATTTGTTATAGTTATTATTGATAGTGTGATTTGACAATTGGGCATAGGTTAAATTGGAATTTGTTGAAAGAATATTTGAAGGTTTAAGAAATTTTGATGAAGATTGTATTATAACAACTTATTATAGGTTTATGCAGTGATACCAATTGAACTAATGGTGATAGTTATTGGTGTTTTTAATGTGAGAAGTTTAGATGATAATGTGTTTCATCAATTATTTAGCTGATATCTTCTTCTTACCTTTTTCTTCTCATTATCTCAACCAATTTCATCATTTTACCCAAAAAAAAAAAAAAATATAACAAAAAAAGATCGAAAACACCACCATCACAGTTGTCACAATTGTTATCTCCGCCGATTGTGCTATCTAAGGTATGATATCTTATAACACTATTCTTTATTTGCATGCTTGATGATTTTTTGCGACAGATGTTGCTGCCATTCGGTTTTTGTGAACTGTGTGTGTAACGATTGCAACAAATGTATGCTAATTTAGTATACAATAATCTTTCAAGCAGACCGTACAATATGTTCTTTTGAGTTAGATTATCATACAGGTAACTCTGTATGCCTTCCTGTAGTAGGTTTCCTGATTTCAGGATGTTAACATTAGCTGGAAGTTTTTTCGGTAAGCTTTGTTAATTAGTTACTACCGTATGTAATTTATTTGATTTTTTATGCTGGATTTTGGGTATATTAGCTACTCTTTATTGTTATCTAATATTATTATGCTATTGTAGTAGGTCCTTTGATTGCATTTGGGTTATCATATTCGTCAAGGTATTTGGGCTTATTATCAATTTATATAAATTTTTTTCTTTAACAAATATGTATTAGTATGTTGTTCTTTTAGCTATTTTATTCAAGTTAAAAGATGTTGAACTCGAAAAAATCAAAATCTATACCCATTAAATGTGATACTTGCACAACAGCCTGAAAAATAGAAGGTACAATGTAACATACTGAAACCTGGGCTAGTTGTAAGTTGTCTATTTTGCCCTTAGGATTTGTGCTTAGTCTTAAGTGCTTTTATTTTAATTATTTTATTAGTGTTTTATTATAATTGTGTTGTGATCAGTTTGTGACAAGGGTCCCAGAACATGTTAGTTTATTTAATTTGGACTCCGTTAGGACCGCCTAAGGAGATACGAAAGGTTATCAGATAAGATAACTGGTAAATACCCGTGTGTTGTGGGGTATGAGTTTTAATACCCACTTAAGAGTGTAATCAGCTTCTATCTTCTCATTTTCTAGAATTATCTCAAAACAAGTACGTACTTAACTTCATTTCCTCTCAAAACCTAAATTAATCCAAGCTAGAAATTGGATTGTAAGGCTTTAAGGATTGATTCTTATCATCTTTGTGATCATTAATCCAGGTTTGTTTACTTGAATTCGTGTGTTAATTCTTAAAAAAATTGGGTTTTTGTGTTAAATGGGTTTTTGATAGAAATTAGCTCAAATCTAGTTGTTTGATGTTTAAAAACATCAACTGATGTTAGAAATAGGTTGTATATATGTTTAGTAGTTTCCATGTGCTTAAAATTTGATCAAAATCGCTCAAAAATCGAGTTTTGGGCGAAAAATGTTCGAAATCAGCGAACTTGTTCGAAACCCAGTTGCTACAGTACCCGAGTTGCTACAGTGTCACTATTTGCTACAGTACCGAGTGCTACAGTGTCATTATTTGCTACAGTACCCGAGTTGCTACAGTGTCACTATTTGCTAGAGTACCCGAGTTGCTACAGTGTCACTATTTGCTACAGTACCGAGTTGCTACAGTGTCACTATTTGCTACAGTGCCCGAGTTGCTACAGCGCCGCTATTTGCTGCAGTACCTTTTATGAAATTGAAACGGGCGTAACTTTCAAAACGTAACTCCGTTTTTGATGAATAAACTATCGTTATAATCGTAATAAAGAATACTTTTCAATGGTGAACTTTTAAGAAACTAGATCAAACCGTTTTTGGGCCAGAAAAGGAGTTTTAGTGTGTATGTCGTGTTTTGCACGCACCTGTATGCCATTATTGAATGGAGTCATGATGTAGACTCATGAAATTATGAATATATGGTGTTATGACCTAGTTAATTGTATGAAATGATTATATTATTTATTGGATATGTATATTAACTTTGTTTGTGTTGTTCTCAGGTTATAAGGACAAGGAGGAAGCTCAGAAATAATAACTGAGCAGTTACTGGTAATTGGTGAGTGGGTCTATCTCCGGATAGAGTTTAAGTAGCATATCATGCTACTGTGGTTGACCCCTTTACCATGCATAGTGTAGAAATTGCCATGTTAGAATAATATAGTATGCCTGATGTTGTATGTGATTTATGTGTACACTGTGTGAATGGCACCAGTCGGGCTTAGGGAGACTGGGGACTCGAGACCGTGCCTAGGAGAGGTTAGAGTCCGTATGAGGTCAACCGTGCCTAGGGGAGGTTGGGTCCATAGGCTACTGATTGTAGAGTATAGTGTGAACGATGCATCCCCTTGATGTTATGCGAGGGGTATATGAAATAGTATTAATTTTTACAAGGAAATACTATTAAATACGATACAATTTTACACAAGATATTTATTTATTTATAGAATGGATATACCTAAACCTTGCTACAACACTTATAGGCAGTGTACCTAATCGTATAGTAGTGTAATTTTTAATAAGTCCGGTTCGTTCCACAGGGATATTTTAAACAAGCTTAACGCTATATTTTTAAAAACTATATTTGTAAAAATATAAAAATATATATAAGTAGTAGTATTATTATTATAAAAGGGGTTTTTTACCGTTTAATGACCGGTTTGTCGATTTTTAAAACTTTAGTCGCAGTTAAAACCTAATGTAAAATATTAAAAATAAAAGACTTGATTTAAAACGTAAAGTAAATAACGATAATAAAATAACGATAAATAAAAGTGCGATAATTGAAAGAGTACGAAAATTAAAAGTGCAATTAAATACAATGACAATAAATAAAAGTGCGATAATTAAAAGTGCAATTAAATATGAAATAAAAGAATTATGCTTATTTAAACTTTCATAATTATGATGTTTGACGTGTTGATTTTTAGTTTATTCCCATGGGTTAATTGTTCTTTGTCCTGGATTATTCAATATGCCCATACGGATTTGTCCTTAATAGTCTATCAGTCATAATCATAAAATGCGGAAGTCTTCGTCAAATTATTCTTATTCCCGAAGTCAAATATTCCAACTAATTGGGGATTTGAATTGTAACAAGGTCTTAATACTTTGTTTAATGAATACACCAGGTTATCGACTGCGTGTAAACTAAGGTTTTACTACTTTGTTAACAATTACACCAATTACCCTTGAATGTAATCCACCCCTGTTTCAACAAGTCTATTAACTATTAATCCAGTTCCGTGTCCGGTAAAATGAACAATTATTGGTATTTATAGATATCCCGCCCACCGTACCCAGTCAAGCGTATGTGGTTATTTATAAATACGTCAAATTATAAGTCTATATATTAAATTAACGAGGTATCATTTAGTTAATATAAAGCCCATTAATAGCCCATAGTCTAATTTTCACAAGTGTCGTTCTTTTATCCAAACCCCAATTATGGTACAAAACCCAATTACCCAATTTTAATATTTAGCCCAACATCACGATTATTTCGGCATTAAATAAGCATAATAATAATTTAGCTACGAGACATTAATTTAAAAATAACATTAACCATAACTTACAGTGATTAAAAATAGCGTAGCGTTACACGGACATAATTTCGACTTACACCCTTACAACATTCGCTAACATACCCTTATTATTAGATTTTAAAACTAAAATTAAAATTATACTTTAAATATATATATATATATATATATATATATATATATATATATATATATATATATATATATATATATATATATATATATACGTGAGTGAGATAAAGAGATGATGGATATATTTGATCACCAAACTGCGAATTTATAGGACCTGAGCTGAAAAAGTGTGCCATGCGATCGCATGGCTTTTGTGCCTCCAGGCCATGCGATCGCATGGAGGTAGGTAACAGCTCACATGAGTTTGTTTTCTTGCTTGTCGATGTTTTAATAAATAAATATAATATATAAATAATTATAAGAATTATTTAAATATTATATTATATTTATGTGCATAGCTGATTTGTAATTTTTATTCCGTTGCGTCGATCGTTGAGAGTTGACTCTGGTCCCGGTTCCGGATTTTCGAACGTCCTTGCGTACAATTTAATATCTTGTATTTTGCGTTTTGCGTCTTGTACTCTTGTAATTTTGAGATGTTTCTCATCAATAATTTGAACCATTTTGATTGTACTTTGTACTTTTGAGCTTTTTGGTCGTTTGCATCTTCAATTCGTCGAATCTGTCTTTTGTCTTCACCTTTTATTATTTAAACGAATATCACTTGTAAATAGAACAATTGCAACTAAAAGCTTGTCTTCCTTGAGGGATAGTACTATGAAATATATGTTCGTTTTTAGCATTATCAAATATTCCCACACTTGAGCGTTGCTTGTCCTCAAGCAATATAGTCTTGAAATAAAAATACTAGAATCACTTCTTTATTCTTCACACTTTGTACAGCAGTGATTTCTATACGGCGGTATAAACAATGGTAGTAACGATGTGGTTTACAGTCCCACATGACTATAAAATTTTAGATCCTTTAAGGAAATTAGATCTTTATGAAAACATTTGATCTTTTGAAAATACAATCTAGCTTTTAGCCTAGATAAGTTTTCCGGAATAACCCTTCACCGGTGTTTGCAAATTGTTTTTGTGGGTTTGGTGGGTTTCAGATTTGAAAATTTTAGCTCAAAACTTGCGGTTTTGTGTCACCCACTTGCTAACCTTGTATTAGGAAAGCAACGCGTCCAGTATACTTGCTTCGTATATTACCTTTCGGTAAACTACCGTCCGGTTGTAAAGGAAAGCATTGAACAAGCAACTGTTAAGGCAATATCCCCTGACATGCTTTTAATTATGGTTTATAACGTGTTGGATGCAATTACTATCCTTGGTAGGAGCAATAGTAAAGCTCACCCTATAGTTTTTTCGGTTTGGCACAAGGTCCTGTCTTCGACCATACTATACAACCACCGTTCTTACGGTTGACACCCGATTTGGTTGATGTGACCTAATGAATTCCAGGTGAATTCCTAGGATTTTACGTTCAATGGTAATGAACGCATTAAAAATAGGGTTTTCAGAAAACAAATCGGTTTGTAATTTTTATCAAAATATTTTCTCGTTCAAGCTCGAGTTTAGATATCATCGAATTCCATGAGTTTGTAATTCTCAATCTTTAAGGTCAATCTCAAGGATTGAGTAATATCAGTCTTAAAAGCTGATTTTTAATCTTTAAGGAGATTATCCTTTCTGGGGGTCTGATTCATTAGTCTTATCAAGCTAATTTGCACGGTGAAAGGACCCGTCCTAATCCACCTGGACGAAGTCATCAACATTTGGTCCCATTGCGATGATCGGCTCCAAGTAATGTCCTTATATTGAGCAAATGCACAGCGGAAGACTTAATTCATACCTGAGAATAAACATGCTTTAAAGTGTCAACCAAAAGGTTGGTGAGTTCATAGGTTTATCATAACAATCATTTCAATATGTTAATAGACCACAAGATTTCATAATCATAAACATAATACACTTGCAAGTGTATGTAAAGCATTCTAAGTGGTTGAGCACTTGGTAACCATACTTAACATTTAATCAACGTCGGATATTCCCTTTATTATGAAATCTCACTACACCGTACCAAGTGTAGTCACCAAAACGAAGTACTGTGCAACCGTTGAATACTGGTCGTCCAGTCCGGTTGGGGTTGTCAGGCCCGATAGATCTATCAACAGGATTCGCGTTTACAATACCCATGTAAATAGTAGTTACCAAGCTACAGGGAAGTATGCCAGTGGTACAACTCAACATAGAATATATTTTTAAGTACTTGTGTCTATTTTGTCAAACATGAAAGCAGCGCATGTATTCTCAGCCCAAAAATATATATTGCGAAAGCAATTAAAAAGGGAGCAAATGAAACTCACTTTTGCCTTGAAGGTATTTAATTCGACTTTGTCTCCGATAGATATCACGAACCTAACCATATATATAATATATCAACATATTTTCTTTTTAAGTAATCGTTACATATATATATATATATATATATATATATATATATATATATATATATATATATATATATATATATATATACTTTTAATACTTTTAATATTTTTCTTAGTCCGTAGTTAGCAGTCCGATGTTAGTGGTCCATAATTAGTTGCTTAAATAAAATAAATAAAGAACCCATCGTATTCGTATTGATCAGAATTAATCTCGACCCATGGTACCATGTTGTCAAATGACGTGTTGCGTACATAAAGTACCGTGTTGTCAAATGACGTGTTGCGTACAATCATGAGGTCTTATGATTAATCTTCTCGTGTTGTTTACGGGTGGTCCTGAAATATATAAAATCAAATCATAAGTAATTATATATAAAATATCATATTAATTAGAAAAGATATGATTAATTTACTTTTTCTTCAAATATTTTCGTAGCTAAACTAGCTTCGGATACCCAATCTTGTTTTAGTCGTAGTTTCTTCATTACAACTCTGTTTTTGTTGGTTCAACTTGCCACTTCCTTGGATCGAGTCAAATTTTAAGAATATGAACTGAAAATACCTTAGTTTATATTCAAAATCATAGGTTATAGGTCAAACTTTGGTGAAACTTATGAAAGTGATCATTTTCCATCATAAAAACAACATTTAATGATCATTTTCTAAAAATACTTACACTTTGAGTTAAATCATGAAATTTTTATGTGTTAACATATTCATAAGAAATATCATTTTTCCAGAACATGAACTTCCAATTCAAAGTTCAAGATGGTTTTTAATTATCCAACCCAAAACAGCCCCCGGTTGCACTCCGACGACGTAGATTCAGTTTTTAAGATGTTCTTTGTAAAACCAAGTTATATCTTGTTAGGTTAGCATATCATTATGATATATTACAGGTCTTGAAGTGTTTTAAAAGTCAAGTTAGAAGAATCTATTTAGTTTGCGAACAAGTTTGATATTATTCAAACTATGTTCTTGTTGTTAAAATTTTATACCACAAAATAAGATAGCTATATGAATATGAATTGAATAAGATTATGAACAAGTTTACTACCTCAAGTTACTTGGACAAAGTTACTGTAAAAGATAAAAAATAATCTTGGAATCAAAGAGTGGTGGAGTTAGATCAAAAGGTTGGAAGTAAACTTCTTCAAATGGGTGGTTATTTTGATATGTTCTTGAAAGAGTTTTCTTATGGTGTTTAAGGCTTGTAATTGAAGCTAAATGATGGGGAAAATGCTTGGAGATGATCAAGTATGAAGTTAGGAGTATTTTGAGAGAGAAATGAGGGTGTAAGTATGAGAAAATGGAGTGAAGAAATGATGTTCATTTATAAAAACGTTTTTAGTTTATAAAGAAAGAAAAGGATTCCTAATTTTGTTTTCTTACTAATAATTCATACTACTTGAAAAATTCTAGTTACCTCATATCTAGGGCAGTAATAATGTTGATTAAGATGTTGATTTGATGTGTATATACCAATAGTAAATACATATAGAAGCTGGGTATGATACGGGTACATATACCCTAGATATACGTATAGAAATCTTGAGGAAACGAAACGAGAATTCAAATATAGCTATCTTTTGTGAATATACTTATATTGTTTTATGTATTTAAGTCCTTAAAAAGTGATTAAATACATTATATATACGATACATGTATAAGCATTATAGATTATAAGTATATATATCAAAGAATGTTACGTATAGTTATCGTTTTGAAAACTTAAGTTAGTAGTTTCAAAATATACTTATAACTCATTGTCATTAGTACACAATGAGATGTTAAACCATCCTTAGATCATGTTAAATATATATAAATACATATATATACACAAACGTATAATTATCGTATGTTATATAGTTCGTGATATCATCGGTCATATTGGACGGTCAAACGTTGTGTAAAACTCTTTTCAAAAACACAAGTCTCAACAATTTGGATTGCTTATCATGTTGGTATGGTTTAATTTATGTAAATATTAATCTTATAAGTATAATTTGGTCAGAAAATTCTGGGTCATTACACATGGCGTCCTCCCCATTTTACGAGACAGATCCTCTCATGGTTAGGATAAGTCTGACCACTTGGCGACCCTGTTTGATGCTGAGGTCCCTGGATTTCATTCTGATTTTAGTGATGACTTTTCTAGATTTTTCGTCAACCTACAGCTGGTCTGGACGACAACTTCCTGACCTAAATCAAGAAGCGCGTTTCTTTTTCGGAAGACTTTACTTCCTTTTAATGATGGAATTGATTCATCGTGTAGCTCCATCTTTCTTTCAAATATATTACAGTAAATCGGGTAAAACTGATTAAATTAGTCCAAAGCAAAAGTATCTTCAATTATTTGTTACAGAAATATGTGATATATGTTGAAAATAACTTGATAATTTTTCCCACACTTGGCTTTTATTTTCCTTTCTTTGCCTTTTTATTGTCCTCTATTCCATTTTAAATGAATTCTAACATTTTAGGTTGTTTCCCAATTTATGTCCTTTCTGAGGTAACAATAATTTCGGTGTTAACACCTAGTTTTATCGTTCATAAATATGTATAAACATGATTTTGAGTTCATTTAAATTGAAAATTTTGAAAAATTTTACTAGAATTGGGTAGTCAGTATATAAGACTAGGGCTGTTCTTTATTATCAGAGAGCACTAGATTCTAATACAACTACTGCTTTACTAGTATTTTTAATGGTAACCAAGTGTATAAGTCAAAAATTTTAAAAATCCGAAAGAATTTAACCCCTTCTCACACTTAAGATCTTGCAATGCCCTCATTTCCAAGAAATCAGTAACAATTTAAATTATTGAGGGTGATTAGCGTAGAAAAATGATTAAATTTTACCAAAGTTTCCAAACTTATTGGCGTTTGTTTGCTGAATGATAAATGGTGCACATCATTTGTTCATTCCATCTTGTTGTTACATCACATTTGTTTTTCATTTTGTCGTCAAAAGTACTAGCTTTTGCTGAACTTAATGCCAGTCTTTGAAAATGCGCTGTTTTACCCTGTTGTGTACATGAAATAAAATACATACAATACAAATATAAACATGCATGGTAATTTGAAATGGGACTTAAAATCACTCTTTCAAATCAAATATGAAACATGAGTACAACAAATAAAAATATTAAATATTACAATAAAAGTATCATAATATAATGTGTTTAAACATAAATAAACAGAAATAATAAAAAGATAACAATCATAAAAATACCAACGGGAACTATGTCAATCTGGATAGGGGTTCCAGTTCATGTCGTCGTCCGGGTTCCATGGTTGGTGATAGGTGTACTGGTAGGCCTGGTTAGGGTCGTAGAGAGTATATGGGGGTCTCATCTCGGGCTGATGTGGAGGATAGTAAGCGGGTCGGGTCGGAACGTAGTGATCCAGAGGTGACAGCCGGCTCATAATCTGACGCTGATGATAGTCCCATCTATCATGCTGTCGTTGCCTGGAATGCTCGTAATCATTCCGGGCTTGCCACTGCTCCATCCGACGAAATCTCTCCGCGTTTGTCATATCTACCTCATTTACACGCTGGTAGACATCAGTCATAGCCTCCCGAATGACATCCCTAATGTCATCCGCTTCCTCCATCTCCTCATCTGAGCCTCTCTCTACCTGAGGATGACTACCTTCATAGGGTATTGTCTGGTTGCGTCTACTCTTTAATACCTTAGCACCCTCATAAACCCTCAATCCTAAAGGTTCAACCTGTTCCCTACATTCCAAAAGTGGACCCCCTTGTTCGTTATCTACACCCAAATACTCTTCAATGAGAGTAACAAAAATACCTCCTCCAATTATCCCCCCTTCCTGCATTCCTTCCACCATTTTAGACAAATAAAAACCAACACAGTAAGGGATATTAACAAAGCCTCTTGAGTCTCGAATACACTTTAGGTAAAATAAATCATGTAAGGTCAATTTTTCCTTGTTGTGACCTCTCTGTGTAATCGAGTTAGCTAAAAATCTATGAATTATACGAAGCTCAGCTCTGTTATTATGTAAATAGGTATGTGTTCCTGCCCGCCCAAAAACATTATAATCTGACATACACCTCCAAACGGCGTTTGCGTCAAAATTCCTATCTACCCTTTCACCATGATAAATCAAATTCATACAATCGGGTAGTAGTAATTCAGCAGGCGTATATATCTGCAAAGCCCAGGCCATGTCCAACATGGACATCTTGTACATCCTACGGCCAAGTATAAATCTAAGAAAACTTATATCATCTAATCTATCTACATCTACATTTAATGCTATAGTACTCATCAGTTCAACACACCATTCCTTATATACAGGCCTACGAATGGTGAATAAGCATTCCCAATCAGTAAAAGAAGAACTGCCATACCTTTGAATTAGTAGCAGTCTAACACGGTCAGCTAGATGTACCGTTTCCAAAGGATCCCAATCAATTACCCTAGGCACCTCTACATCTTTCGTTACTAATTTGAATTTATTACTTTGATATGCCGGGTAATCTCTCCAGCTTCTATCGAATCTCAGATTAGGATGCAATGTATGTTCAGGAATCGTTGGGTATTCTACTGGCGGATGCATCAGAAATACTATGAATTCATTAACAAACTGTAGCGGATCATAATAAGGTACATGTTGATCAGACTGATGTTTTTGTTCCTGTTGTGGTTCTTGTTCGGGTTCTGGCTCGTATTGCGGCTCATATTCTGGTTCAGGTTCTTGTTGTGGTTGTCTAGATGATGATGAAGCACCAGCAGTATCGGTTTTCTGCAAAACACATTAAACACAAAATTTGTGGATCCAAATATGCATTAGTGTTAGCAAAATAACAACTTAAATTAACCACAATAACATGTTCAATCAAAATTAAACTTATACACATTTTCACATTTTTTACAATTCTACACTTTTTCAAATAAGCACATATGAAAATATATACAAAGTTCATAAGCATTTAACTCAAATAACATGTCAAAATAGTCATTACAAACAATTAAACAAGTCTCAAATGGCAATTATATCAAATTAATCAAGTTCATGAATTTTAGACTTAAAAGTCTACTTTAATCTTCAAAAATCATGTTTAGGATCAATGTTTAGATCATTTAGCAACCTAAACATGTTACACTACTCAATTTAGCAATAATTCATGACAAAAATCGGCCATAACCTGTTTATATCAAAAAGCCCCAAATTGCTCAAGAACACAAACCCTAGATTCCTAAAATTTTTGAAGTTTTTGGCTTCAAATCATGTTAAATAGCATCAATCTAGGTTATACATGCATAAAATACTAACAATTTAACACTAATTACACTAGAAATTAACAAAATCAAATTAGGAAAAATATAGCTCAAGAATACTAAAAATTAAATTTAGAGAGATTTAGGGGTGAAATTGTTACCCTTTTTGATAAACTCCATATCAAATTCATGTTTATAGCGGATTGTAGCGAGAAATTTGGTTGAATTTGGTGAAAATTTGATGAATTTAGGGGTGATTTGGTGAGATGGTTCGTGTATATGTGTGTGTAAAGTGTGGAGACAGAAGAACTCAACTGATATTTGATCCTATCCTGTTTTCCAGCTCCATGCGATCGCATGGACTCGAAGGCCAAATCTCATGCGATCGCATGGGGTTCGGGTACAGTGTATTTTTGGCTTTTTTTTTTTTTAAAAAAAAACCTTATATTAATAAAACATATAATCAATTAAAAATTAAAATTTTGTTTTTTTTAGAATGAGGGCGTTTCGGATCGTTGTCCTAGTCCGTCCCTCGACAAAATTTTAAAATTTGTCAATTCAAAGCGCGGTTTTAAAAGTAAAGATTTTTGGGTTTTTTAATTGTTTTTGGCATACTTTAATTCAATAAGATTAAAAATAATGATCATAAAAGTTCTCGTCCCTCCCTTGGGTAGAGCAATTTTGGTTCAACGACCTAGTTTTCAGCTCACGACAAATTTTTAGAAATCAATTTTTAACTTAGCGAAATAAAGTAAATTTTTGTTTTTAAATTCACACCAAACTTAAATTTAAAATGCATAAAATTAAAAATTCATATTATTAAAATTAAAAATTCACACCAAATTTATATTATATATTTGTTTTTATACATAGAAACTTATATTAAAAATATTAATTTTTCAAATATTTACAAATTTAAATATATTGATTTTAAAAGGTTTACAATATTAATTTAATATTAATTTTAAAAACAAAATAAAAATAAAATTAAAAATCTTTTTGTTCTTTTATCCCACTTTAATCAATCAAATATTATCAAAAATATACGCCCCTCTTTTCGGTAAAGTAATTTCGGTTCCATAACCTAGTTTAACTCATGACGAATTTTTGAAATATTTTGGGTTGAATGATTAAAGATATTTATACCTTAAGAATAAACGGTAAATTTCGCAGTGATGTAATAAATTTTTGCATGATATCAATAATTTCGGTCGCAAAACCTAATTTTATTGAATACCAATTTAATACTTTATAGCGAACGATTTAGCGTTTATTATCAAAAGGTTAAAAACAATAAAATAAAAATAAAATTGTACATACTTACCTGTGAAATAGAATTCTTAGTGACCTGCTTTAGCCCACTCATAAGATAGTCGGACTAATTGGTTTTCCATAGCTACATAGGCGTAACCTCGAGCATTCAATGTTTTTTCTTCGAAACATATGAACGGTCCATCTCTGCATAAAGTAACGAATTCGGTATTGGAATATGTCTGATTATTTGAACATTTACCTTCGTGTGACCATTTTTCACATTTGTGACATCTTTCAAGGTGTCGTGCTCTTCTTTTTGCTGCGGATTTTGATTTTCCTTTACCAAACTGTAACTTATTATTTTCGTTCCTGGATTCTTTTCTTACTCCGTCCAATTTACCTCTGATTAATGATACCAATTCACTTGGAAGGGTGTCATTATTACGTTTAGTGATCAAAGCGTGTAGCATTAGACCATGGTTTAGTTCACAGGAAGTCTTCATCTCGTAAAACCTAAAAAAAAATAAAAATTCAGAATGGGGGGAGAAGACTAGTTCTTTAGGGTCTGCTAGGGAAAGACCATTCGGGTTCCATTTTCGAGAACTACACGAAAACAGAAAATCTAACTCTAACAGGAATACATATTACCCTAAAAAGATTCGAACCTCCCCACACTTAGTTAGATGTGGTGTTGAAATTGTGATTAACTTCGTTGTCAACTTCCATCGGACCATGTATGTAATGTTTAACTCTGTGACCATTAACTTTAAATTCAATCCCATTTGAATTTATTAATTCTACCGTTCCGTACGGGAAAACTCTTTTAACTATGAATGGTCTAGACCATCTTGATTTCAATTTTCCAGGAAATAGCTTGAATCGTGAATTAAAAAGAAGAACTATGTCTCCTTCTTTAAATTCTTTTGAACTTCTGATTCTTTTATCAAGCCATTTCTTTGTTCTTTCTTTATAGATTAACGAATTTTCGTATGCTTCATGTCTTAATTCTTCTAATTCGTTTAGTTGACTTAATCGTAGACGTCCGGCTTCATGTAAATCAAGATTACATGTCTTCAAAGCCCAAAATGCTTTGTGTTCAATTTCTACTGGAAGATGACATGCTTTTTCGTAAACGAGTTTGAAAGGTGTTGTTTCAATTGGAGTTTTGTAGGCTGTTCTAAAAGCCCAGAGTGCATTCTCCAATTTCATGGACCATTCCTTCAGATTTGATCCTACGGTTTTCTCTAGAATACGTTTTAAAGCTCGGTTGGTATTTTCAACTTGTCCACTTGTTTGTGGATGATAAGCGGTGGAGATTTTATGAGCTACTCCATATCTTTTGAGAACTTTTTCAAGTTGATTATTACAAAAATGAGTACCCCGATCACTTATTAAAGCTTTCGGTGTTCCAAACCTAGCAAAAAGACATTTTAAAAAGTTGACTAGAACTCGTGCATCGTTAGTTGGGAGAGCTTGTGCTTCCGCCCATTTAGATACATAATCAATGGCAACGAGAATGTAGAGATTATTATGAGATTTTGGAAATGGACCCATAAAGTCAATACCCCAAATGTCAAATACTTCACATACTTGAATGACATTTTGTGGCATTTCATCACGTTGACTTATTTTTTCGGTCCTTTGACAAGCATCACAGGATTTGCAAAGAAGGTGTGCGTCTTTGAAAATTGTAGGCCAATAGAATCCAGCATCGTAAACTTTTCTTGCTGTGAGCTGAGGCCCATAATGCCCTCATGTTGGTCCTGTGTGATAATGGTTTAAGATTTGACTAGCTTCATCTCCGAATACACATCGGCGTATCATTCCATCGGGACAACTTTTAAACAAATGTGGATCTTCCCCGAAATAGTGTTTATATCACTAAAGAATTTCTTTCGTTTTTGGTACGATAATCCTTTTTCAAGGAATCCACATACTAAGTAGTTTGTATAGTCTGCAAACCATGGAATTTCATTATAATCTATCTTCAATAGATATTCATCAGGAAAGTTGTCTTGTATTGCCGATTCATTTAGAACTTCTAATTCGGGATTTTCAAGACGAGAAAGATGATCAGCTGCGAGATTTTCTGCTCCCTTTTTATCTCGAATTTCAATATCGAACTCTAGTAAGAGTAAGATCCATCGGATTAATCATGGTTTAGCATCTTGTTTCGAAAATAGGTATCTAAGAGCAGAATGGACGGTATAGACCACCGTTTTTGCTAGAACGAGTTATGATCGAAATTTGTCAAAAGCAAAGACAATAGCAAGGAGTTCTTTTTCAGTAGTTGTATAATTCGTTTGTGCTCCTTGTAACGTCTTACTAGCATAATAAATAGGTTGAAATCGTTTTTCAATCTTTTGTCCTAAAACGGCTCCCATTGCAAAATCACTTGCATCGCACATTAGTTCAAACGGTAGATTCCAATTTGGAGTTATCATGATTGGTGCATTAGTGAGTTTCTCTTTAAGAATATTAAAAGATTTGATGCATTCATCTGAAAAGATGAATGGAGCATCCTTTTCTAGGAGTTTATTCATAGGAGTGGCAATTTTAGAAAAATCTTTTATGAAACGTCGGTAAAAACCGGCATGCCCTAGAAAACTCCTAACTCCTCTAACATTGGTGGGATGTGGAAGTTTAGCAATTACATCTACTTTAGCTCTATCCACTTCAATTCCTTCCTTTGAAATTTTATGACCAAGAACAATGCCTTCTTTAACCATGAAATGGCATTTCTCCCAATTAAGTACTAGATTTGATTGTTCGCATCTAATAAGCATTCGTTCAAGATTAACTAGACATGATTCAAAAGTATTACCGAAGACTGAAAAGTCATCCATGAAAACTTCCATGCATTCTTCTATCATATCGTGAAAAAATCGCCATCATGCACCTTTGAAAGGTTGCAGGGGCGTTGCAAAGTCCAAATGGCATGCGTTTGTAAGCAAAAGTACCATAAGGGCATGTGAATGTGGTTTTCTCTTGGTCCTCGGGTGCTATTGGAATTTGAAAATATCCAGAGAAACCGTCAAGAAAACAATAGTAACTATTTCCAGCTAATCTTTTCAATATTTGATCAATGAAAGGTAAGGGAAAGTGATCTTTTCTGGTGGCGTCATTTAATTTTCTATAATCAATACAAACACGCCATCCTGTTACAGTCCTAGTAGGAATAAGCTCATTTTTTTTCATTTGTGATGACAGTCATGCCACCCTTCTTAGGTAGGCATTGAACTGGGCTTACCCATGGACTATCAGAGATTGGATAAATTAAACCTGCATCTAGCAGTTTAATAATTTCTTTCTTAACAACATCTTGCATATTTGGATTTAGTCTTCATTGGCGTTGCACATACGTTTTATGACCTTCTTCCATAAGGATTTTATGTGTGCAATACGAAGGACTTATTCCTTTAATATCATGAATTTTCCATGCAATAGCTGGTTTATGAGCTTTTAGCACAGAAATGAGTTGAGATTTTTCATTTTCAGTAAGAGAAGACGATATTATTACAGGTAATTCAGATTCACCATGTAAATAAGCGTATTCCAAATGGTTTGAAAGTGGCTTTAACTCTAATGTCGGTGGTTCTTCTATTGATGATTTATATCGATATATGTCTTCCTCTTTTAGCATTTGAATTTCTTCTGTTGTTGGTTCATATCTATTAGCCATAAGTGTAGCTAACATTTCAGTTTCATCAATTGGTTCAGTACTTTCTCCTAAAGAACATTATCCCGTTCCTTGTAATTTTGGAAATTCTTCTAACAATTCTGCATGTGAATCTATAGTTTGAATATAATAACATGTATCATCTGCAGATTGCGGTTGTTGCATGGCTCTATCCACTGAAAAGGTAACACTCTCGTCCTCTATACTTAGGGTCAGTTTCTTACCAAACACGTCTATTATTGCTTTAGCTGTGTTTAAGAATGGTCTTCCTAATATGAGAGGAACTCGAGAATCTTCTTCCATATCCAGAATAACAAAATCTACTGGAAATACTAAAGTACCAACTTTAACTAGCATGTTCTCCATTATCCCTCTAGGATATTTTACTGATCGATCGGCTAGTTGTATGCTTATTCGTGTTGGTTTCAATTCTCCAAGGTCTAGTTTAGCGTATAATGAATATGGCATTAAATTTATACTAGCACCTAAGTCTGCCAATGGTTCTATTGAACTAAGACTACCCAGAAAACATGGAATTGTGAAACTTCCTGGATCAGATAATTTTTCTGGTATCTTATTCAACAGTACTGCAGAACAATTAGCATTCATAGTAACAGCAGAGAGTTCTTCCATTTTTTTTCTATTTGTGATTAGATCTTTCAAAAATTTAGCATATCTAGGCATTTTTGATATCACATCAATGAAAGGAAGATTGACATTTATTTGTTTAAACATATCCAAAAATTTGGATTGCTCGGCTTCAAGTCTCTCTTTTCTCATTTTACTCGGGTATGGAAGTGGTGGTTGGTATGGTGTAACATAAGGTTTAGTCTTAACTGTGTTATCTTCATTAACCTTTTCAACTACCAGTTCTTTTTCCTTATCTTGCTCAGATTGTGGTTCTTGTGGAGTAGGAATAGTTTCATCAGAAATTACAGGCATTTCAGGTGGTTTAAGTGTAATACCACTTCTTGTGGTAATGGCTTTAGCTGTTTTATTCTGGGGGTTAGCATTTGTATCACTAGGTAGACTTCCCGGTTTTCTTTCACCTATCAACCTTGCTAGGTTGCTCACTTCTTGTTCCAAATTTTGAATAGAAGCTTGTTGATTTCTAAATGCTTGAGCATTTTGTTCATTGGTTTGTTTCTGAGATGTGAAAAATTGTGTTTGAGATTCAACTAGCTTTGACATCATATCTTCTAAATTTGGCTTTTTATCATCGCTTTGTGGTGGTTTGTTTTGAAAAATAGGTCTTTGCTGATTGTAAGTATTATTGGATACTTGTTGATTACTAGGACCTTGTTGGTTGTTGTATGGAACATTACGGTTATAGTTCTGATTTTGATTGTAGTTTGGTCTTGGCGGTTGATAATTATTCTGATAATTATTTCCAGGCCTTTGGTTTATGTTTGAAACATTCTCTCTTTGTTCCATTGTTAGTTCAATACTTAGACAATCTTTTGTTAAATGTGGTCCTCCACACTGCTCACAACTAATTCGTATTGAGTGAATATCCTTAGTTATCTTTTCTATTCGTCTCTCGACAGCATCTATCTTTGCGGAAATGGAATCTAAGTCATGGCTAGAATCGGCTCTAACTGCTTTAGATGATCTAACGATATATTTTTCTTGGTGCCACTCATGTGAGTGGGAAGCAGTGTTATCAATAATTTTATAAGCATCAGTTGCGGTTTTCTTCATAATAGAACCACCAGCTGCTATATCGATGTCTTTCCTTGTAGTGATGTCGCATCCTTGGTAGAATATTTGTACTATTTGACAAGTGTCTAAACCATGTTGCGGACATCCTCTTAATAACTTTTCAAATCTGGTCCACGCCTCATATAGAGTTTCGTTTGGCTTTTGTGTGAACATAACAATTTCTCCTTGAAGTCTCACGGCTTTAGATGCCGGAAAGAATTGTTTAAGAAATTTTTCAACTAAAACGTCCCATGTATCAATCGCCCCTTCAGGTAACAATTCTAACCAATCTTTGGCTTCTCCCTTTAAAGTCCAGGGAAATAACATGAGATATATCTGTTCATCCTCCACTTCTCTTATTTTAAATAAAGTGCAGATCCTATTAAATGTACGAAGGTGTTCATTTGGATCTTCCTTCGGCGCACCACTAAATTGGCATTGATTAGTTACCATGTGTAAGATTTGTCCTTTGATTTCATAATCTGGCGCATTAATGTCTGGTTGAGTAATTGCGTGACCTTGGCCAGTGCGTTTAGCTCTCATTCGGTCTTCCATACTTAGAGGTTCCAGATTTTCCATGATTGAATTTGTTGAATCTGAATCACTAGAGGATTCTAATTTAATGGGTTGTTCCTCGACAATCTCTGTTTGAATGATTGGTGGTTTCGGAGGAAAAATTAATGGTTCAGGATCTCTGAATTGTCCCTGAATATCCTCCGGGTTCTAAATTGTGAGGTCGGGTTCAAAAAATGGATTATCGGAAATTTGAATTGGAGTACTTGGTCGACTGGATGACGATTCTAAAGAAAAATCAACGGCTACAATATTTGCTAGATGTCTTGATCGAGTTACAGGTGGTGAACGTACAAAAGGTGGTGAATGTTTTGCTCGGTGCATTCACTGAATATCCTATTAGTTATAAAAGATAAAAATTATATAAGTTATCAAATTAATAGACTTTTCTGCTTTTGCCCACGTTTCGAATAGCCAATAGATGCAGTAGGGAGCCAGAACCCTTTAAATCGGAAGCTCACAACTCAGCCAATAACAAATCCAACTATTACTACGAAACAGAAAATTTGGATGTCTATCAATTTAACCACTTAAAATAATTTTTCGTTGAAATTTAAAGAAATTTCAGAGAAGAAATAGAAAAAATCTAAGTCCTAAAAACTAGAGTGGCGAAAAATAAGAAAGAAAAAGAGCGCGTCGAAAAGCGTCGAAACTTAAAAGTCTAAAAACTAAGAATTAAAAGTCGCGTCTAAAAATATTAATGCTTAAAAGGAATTCTATATTCAAAAGCGGCAATTACTTAAAAAGTACTACAATCTTAAAACGGCGTCGCAAAATTCTAAAGCACCTAAATCTTAGTCTAAAGAAAAAGCACTTAAGGGATTTTACGGCAAAGCCTAAAAATCTAGAAATAAAAATAACTATGGCAAAAACTATGACTTAAAACTAAATACGAGCGAAAAATACAAATATTACGCTAAAACGAATAAAAATATACAAAATATAAAAATATACTTAAAGTTACAAAAAGTACAATTTTTATAAAAATATTATTTATTTTATAAAAGTATTAATTTTATAATTTATTAATACATAAAATACAAATTAAAACTAAAAACTAAAACAAAAACTAAATTAATTATTTAATTAACTAACCCTAATTAGGGTTTAGAATAATAATAATAATATATACTCCGTAATTAATTCAGTGGAAAGTCAAACTGTGGCGTGTCAGACAGCTTCATGCGGTCGCATGAAGTTTTGCCTCCGGGCTCATGCGATCGCATGAGCTAGGGTTTCGGGCCACACTTTGGACTGCTACAGTACCGGGCCTCGAGTGTTTTTATATATTTTTTTTTTCAGTTTTCAGTTTTATATTAATACAAAATATTTAAATAAAATTTATATTTTTACAAACTAAAAATAAAAATAAAGAAACTTTATAAAACTTAAATATTTAACAAACTCTTAAAAATATATAAATTTTATTTTTCTTTTTATATTTTTGAATATATTATTATTTTTTTATATATTTAGCGTTGCGCTTTCGGCGTTTTAGCTTTCCCCGGCAGCGGCGCCAAAAATACTTGATGTTATGCGAGGGGTATATAAAATAGTATTTATTTTTACAAGGAAATACTATTAAATACGATACAATTTTACACAAGATATTTATTTATTTATAGAATGGATATACCTAAACCTTGCTACAACACTTATAGGCAGTGTACCTAATCGTATAGTAGTGTAGTTTTTAGTAAGTCCGGTTCGTTCCACAGGGATCTTTTAAACAAGCTTAACGCTATATTTTTAAAAACTATATTTGTAAAAATACAAAAATATATATAAGTAGTATTATTATTATAAAAGGGGGTTTTTACCATTTAATGACCGGTTTGTCGATTTTTAAAACTTTAGTCGCAGTTAAAACCTAATGTAAAATATTAAAAATAAAAGACTTGATTTAAAACGTAAAGTAAATAACGATAATAAAATAACGATAAATAAAAGTGCGATAATTGAAAGAGTACGAAAATTAAAAGTGCAATTAAATACATTGACAATAAATAAAAGTGCGATAATTAAAGGTGCAATTAAATATGAAATAAAAGAATTATGCTTATTTAAACTTCCATAATCATGATGTTTGACGTGTTGATTTTTAGTTTATTCCCATGGGTTAATTGTTCTTTGTCCTGGATTATTCAATATGTCCATATGGATTTGTCCATAATAGTCCATCAGTCATAATCATAAAATGCGGAAGTCTTCGTCAAATTATTCTTATTCCCGAAGTCAAATATTCCAACTAATTGGGGATTCGAATTGTAACAAGGTCTTAATACTTTGTTTAATGAATACACCAGGTTATCGACTGCGTGTAAACTAAGGTTTTACTACTTTGTTAACAATTACACCAATTACCCTTGAATGTAATCCACCCCTATTTCAACAAGTCTATTAACTATTAATCCAGTTCCGTGTCCGGTAAAATAAACAATTATTGGTATTTATAGATATCCCGCCCACCGTACCTAGTCAAGCGTATGTGGTTATTTATAAATACGTCAAATTATAAGTCTATATATTAAATTAACGAGGTATCATTTAGTTAATATAAAGCCCATTAATAGCCCATAGTCTAATTTTCACAAGTGTCGTTCTTTTATCCAAACCCCAATTATGGTACAAAACCCAATTACCCAATTTTAATATTTAACCCAACATCACGATTATTTCGGCATTAAATAAGCATAATAATAATTTAGCTACGAGACATTAATTTAAAAATAACATTAACCATAACTTACAGTGATTAAAAATAGCGTAGCGTTACTCGGACAGAATTTTGACTTACACCCTTACAACATTCGCTAACATACCCTTATTATTAAATTTTAAAATTAAAATTAAAATTAAAATTATAATATATATATATATATATATATATATATATATATATATATATATATATATATATATATATATATATATATATATATATATATATATATATATATATATATATATATATATATATATATATATATATATATATATATATATATATATATATATACGTGAGTGAGATAGAGAGATGATGGATATATTTGATCATCAAACTGCGAATTTATAGGACCTGAGCTGAAAAAGTGTGCCATGCGATCGCAAGACTTTTGTGCCTCCAGGCCATGCGATTGCATGGAGGTAGGTAACAGCTCACATGAGTTTGTTTTCTTCTTGTCGACGTTTTAATAAATAAATATAATATATAAATAATTATAAGAATTATTTAAATATTATATTATATTTATGTGCATAGCTGATTTGTAATTTTTAGTCCGTTGCGTCGAGCGTGGAGAGTTGACTCTGGTCCCGGTTCCGAATTTTCGAACGTCCTTGCGTACAATTTAATATCTTGTATTTTGCGTTTCGCGTCTTGTACTCTTATAATTTTGAGACGTTTCTCATCAATAATTTGAACCATTTTGATTGTACTTTTTACTTTTGAGCTTTTTGGTCGTTTGCGTCTTCAGTTCGTCGAATCTGTCTTTTGTCTTCACCTTTTATTATTTAAACGAATATCACTTGTAAATAGAACAATTGCAACTAAAAGCTTGTCTTCCTTGAGGGATAATGCTATGAAATATATGTTCATTTTTAGCATTATCACCCCTGCATCTGGATAACTATACTGTGAATTGAGTAGCAGGGACTATCGGTAGACTCAAGTCCGATCAGCTAGGAGTCGTGTGCTCGTACAAGCCGCCGATCCTCGTATTGTCTTATTGTATGCTAGTTGGTAGTTAGCATGTGTTGTTGTTAGTATATAGCTTGTGTGTGCCTTAAGTTATATCTGTTAGATAGATTCCATTCACTTAGCGGTGCGCTAATCCCCCACATAATTACCCCTTGCAGGTTTAGGTATTGCTAGTCGGGATGGGTGCTGATGCAGAAGACATGTTTGACAACCCTACTCTGATGTGGACTTTTGTTTAAATCATGTTTTGTAATAACGTAACACCGTTTTGTAAACTTAAACTTAATTACTTAGATTAATGTAATGACGCGACTTATAGTGTGTTTGTTAATAAAGTCTTCCGCTGTGTATAAAAAAATGGCCAGTGTTACAAGTTGGTATCAGAGCATGGTTTGGTAGCAAATACGTGCGCGTATTTTGTTCCCAAACCCTGAGGCAAGTCAAACATGTCTGTGGGAGTGGGGGCTAAGTGGAAAATAGGATATACGTGTGTTAGTTGTGATTAAACTAACTGTTATCCACTAAGCTTTTGTGTGAGATGTTTTATAGCACAGGTATGGCTGATAGAAACGCAACTGGCCCCTCCAACCCCGGAACATTCAGAGCACCAGAAGAGGGTGTTGAGTCGGATGATGATCAGAGTAGTTACATCCTTCAGTTAGAAAGCAAGCTAAAAGAGGCTGAGGACAGAATTAATGAGCTTGAATTGGTGAGGCATTCTGGAAATGATGATCCACCACCTGGATTCCCAACCGTGCAATCCCAAACGATACCTAATGTGCCCCAGAACCAGTTTTAGAATCAAATACCTAACCAATATTATATGCCACCACAAAACACCTTTACTTACCAAAATCCCATGATGATGAATCCATACCAAATGCAAATGTTCTAACAACCTTACATGCAACCATCCAAAAGGTGTACTTATAAAAATTTTCGTGATTGCAAACCCTCCGAGTTCTCTGGAAGTACTGATCTGACTGTAACTCTCAATTGGTTGCGAGAAGTTGAAAGGGTATTTGAAGCGTGTCAGCGTGAACCCGAGTTGAAGGTAACATATGCTAGTAGACTGTTGAAAGGTAGGGCTATGATTTGGTGGGATTCTTTGATTTTCAGTATACCGAAAGAGCAAGTGAGTATGATCATATGGGAGCAGTTTTATGGGAAGGTGTGTGAACAGTATTGTAATCCATTTCATATGAACCGAATCAAGACTGAGTTTCTTGAAATGAAGATGACACCTCAAATGACGATCGATGAGGTAGTAGAGAAGTTTATGGATAAACCGAGGTTTGTACAACAATGGGTGTCAGACGAAGCGTCTCGTATCCAGCATTTTGTTAATATCATTCTGCCTAAGTACAGAACTTTTGTTAGAACAGCTACATCATTGTCTCAAGCTGTTGTGATGGCTAAGATGGTAGAAAGTGATTTTCAGGCCGCCAGAAACAGAATGTTTGGTAATGTGCTACAACAAGGTGGGCAAGTATCTGGTCAATCAGGATCTAAATCCAAGAAGTCTAGTGGGTTTAAATCGAAGGGTAAAAGTGGTCAGAGTAGTACTGGATCTGGATCAGGTAAAGGGAATTGGTGTCATACGTGTCGATCTTCTCACAGTGGTCAGTGTTCTGAGGCTACAAGAAGATGCTTAAAGTGTGGTGTTATTGGGCATGAGTCTTCAGCATGCCCGTATCCGAATAGTGTGTGTTGAAGTTGTCACAAACCAGGGCATCGTGCAATGAGTTGTCCGTCGAAGAGTGGTAGTTCCGGGGCAGGGTCAGGGGCGCGTTCAGCATCAGCTGGAGGGTCAACTGCCTCGAGTGGGCAGAAGAGGAAGAACCCTTCAACAGCAGAGGCTAGAGCTTTTCAGATGTCGGTTGAGAATGCTGTGGCAACCGACGAAGTGATCACCGGTATGTTTCTAATCAACTCAATACCTGCTCGCGTATTGTTTGATTGTGGTGCCAATAGGTGTTTTATGTCCCTAGATTTCTGTGCTAAATTGAATTTACCAGCTACTGTGTTACCCAAGCCGGTTAGTGTAGAAGTAGCCGATGGTAAGACCACACCCGTCACAACCTATGTGACTGGGGTTTGTATAGAGATCGAAGGGAAGTCTTTCCCGGTGACTTGTTTAGTGTTACCTATTCCTAGCTTTGATGTAGTACTAGGAATGGATTGGTTGAGCTCGATTAGGGCTAATATTAAGTGCAATAGGAAAATGATTACCTTTCGTCCGACCGATGGAACCCGTGTTGTGGCCCGAGGGGAGCGGAGCGGGTATAATCTTCCGTTGATAACCATGATGAAAGCGAAAAAGTCGATAGGAAAGGGTTGTGAATCATTTCTTGCATATGTAATTGATGCGAAGAAAGAAAAGAAAATAGTGGCTGATATTCCGGTAGTATCAGAATTTTTCGAAGTGTTCCCAGATGAGTTACCAGGTCTGCCGCCGGTAAGGGAAGTCGAATATAAGATTGAGTTGGTTCCTGGAACAACTCCAGTTGCAAAAGCTCCATACCGATTAGCGCCATCTGAAATCCGTGAAATGATGTCACAGATTCAAGAACTATTAGATCGTGGGTTTATCCGACCGAGTTCTTCACCGTGGGGTGCTCCGGTATTGTTTGTTAAAAAGAAAGATGGGTCAATGCGTATGTGTATTGATTATCGTGAATTGAACAAAAGAACAGTGAAGAATAAGTATCCGTTACCTCGAATAGACGATTTGTTCGATCAGTTACAAGGTGCTTCATTCTTTTCTAAGATAGACTTACGATCCGGATATCATAAGGTTCGTGTTGCTGAATCAGATATACCGAAAACAGCGTTCAGAACAAGATATGGTCATTATGAATTTCTTGTCATGCCGTTTGGGTTGACGAATGTGCCAGCAATCTTCATGGATCTAATGAATAGAGTGTGTCATCCGTTCTTAGATAAGTTTGTGATTGTGTTTATAGACGATATACTAGTGTATTCAAAGACCGAAAGTAAACATGCTAAACATCTGAGACAGGTTTTGAACTTGTTGAAACGTGAACAACTATTTGGAAAATTTTCTAAGTGTGAATTTTTGTTACGTGAAGTGCAGTTTTTGGGTCATGTGATTTGTGCCGAGGGTATAAAAGTTGATCCGACAAAGATAGAAGCGGCAATGAATTGGAATTCTCCGAAGACTCTGACTGAGATTAAGAGTTTTCTGGGATTAGCCGGTTATTATCGCAGATTTATCAAGGATTTCTCGAAAATAGCGGGTCTGTTGACTAAGTTGACTCGTATAGATGTAGCCTTTCGATGGACTGATGAACAGGAAAAGGCTTTTCAGATTTTGAAACAGCTACTGTGACAGGCACCAGTATTAGCTTTACCAGAAGGTTCAGAAGACTTCGTGGTATACTGTGATGCGTCATTTGCTGGGTTGGGTTGTGTATTAATGCAAAGAGATAAAGTAATCGCCTACGCCTCGCGACAGTTGAAAGTTCATGAGAAAAATTATCCAGTGCATGATCTTGAAATGGCTGCAGTAGTGTTTGCTTTGAAACTGTGGAGACACTATTTGTATGGAACCCATTGTGTTATATGTACAGATCACAAGAGTTTGCAGTATATCTTCTCACGGAAAGAATTGAATATGCGTCAGAGACGATGGCAAGAGTTGATCAAAGATTACGATTGTGAAATTAAATACCATCCGGGTAAGGCAAATGTGGTTGCAGATGCGCTAAGTCGTAAAAAGTCAAGTGAAAATGTGAAATTTCTTCGTTTGAATATAACTTCAGATTTGATTAACCGCTTAAGAACCATTCAGGCCTGTGCTTTAGAGGACGAACATATTAAATCTGAACAAATGACCAAACGAAAAGTGGACTTAATTGATGACTCACGTGGACTAAAGACCTTAAACAGTCGTGTTTGGGTGCCTAAGCTTGGAGATTTGAGGGATTTAATCATGACAGAAGCTCATAGATCCAGATTGACAGTACATCCGGGTAGTAATAAGATGTATCATGATTTGAAAAAAGTGTATTGGTGGCCAACAATGAAAACAGATATCGCCTGTTATGTCGAAAAGTGTCATATATGTGCTCAAGTGAAGGCAGAACATCAGAAACCTTATGGTTCGTTACGTCAGTTGCAGATTCCAGAGTGGAAATGGAAACATATTACGATGTATTTTGTGACCAAATTACCTCGAACTCAGAAAAGACATGATATGATTTGGGTAATAGTGGATCGTCTAACTAAAAGTGCTCATTTTCTTGCTACTCGTGAAACAGCTTCGTTAAGTGAGTTAGCCGAATTGTATATGAAAGAGATAGTTAGTCAACATGGTGTGCCATTATCGATCGTTTCAGACAGAGATTTCAGATTTGTGTCGAATTTTTAGAATAGTCTTCAACAGAATTTGGGTACACGTGTGAATTTAAGTACAGCTTATCATCCTCAGACAGACGGTCAGAGTGAAAGAATGATACTGACTTTGGAGGATATGTTAAGGGCTTGTGTGTTAGAATACGGTGGTTCGTGGGATACACATTTGCCGTTGGTCGAATTCGCGTATAATAATTCATATCATTCGAGTATAGGGATGCCGCCCTATGAAATGTTATACGGTCGTCGTTGCAGAACTCCGACTTGTTGGTTAGAAGCCGGGGAGAAACAGTTTGCAGGTCCCGAAATTGTTCAAATGACAGCCGAAAAAGTTGCAATTGCGAGAGAAAAGTTGAAAGCCGCTAGAGATAGGCAGAAAATGTATGATGATCCGCGTAGATGTCCGGTAACCTTTAATGTGGGTGAACGAGTGTATCTGAAAGTTTCGCCGTGGAAAGGGGTTATCAGATTCGGTAAACGTGGTAAGTTAGCACCGAGATTTATTGGTCCGTTTCCGATCAGTGAAGTGTTGAATGATCAGACTGTGGTGTTAGATCTTCCGCCAGAGTTAGCTGGTATTCATAATACATTCAACGTATGTTATCTTCGTAAGTGTAAAGTCGACGATGAAACATAACTTCTTCCTTTAGAAGATTTAAGGGTCGATTTGAATAAGAAATTGGTGGAAGAGCCGGTCCGTGTGGTTGACCAAAAGGTGACTAAGCTGAGAAAGAAAGAGATTCCGATGGTGTTGATAGAGTGGAAACACAGTTTGGGTTCTAACTTTATGTGGGAGACAGAAGAGTTGATGAGAAATCGCTACCCTCGTTTGATTGACCAAGACCAGATTCCGAGGATGGAATCTTCTTAAGGGGGTGGATTTGTAACAGACTGAAATCCGGGCTAGTTGTAAGTTGCTTATTTTGCCCTTAGGGTTTGTGCTTAGTCTTAAGTGCTTTTATTTTAATTATTTTATTAGTGTTTTATTATAATTGTGTTGTGACCAGTTTGTGACAAGGGTCCCAGAACAGGTTGGTTTATTTAATTTGGACTCCGTTAGGACCGCCTAAGAAGATATGAAAGGTTATCAGATAAGATAACTGGTAAATACCCGTGTGTTGTGGGGTAATGGTTTTAATACCCACTTAAGAGTGTAATCAGCTTCTATCTTCTCATTTTCTAGAATTATCTCAAAACAAGTACGTACCTAACTTCATTTCCTCTCAAATCCTAAATTAATCCAAGCTAGAAATTGGATTGTAAGGCTTTAAGGATTGATTCTTATCATCTTTGTGATCATTAATCCAGGTTTGTTTGCTTGAATTCGTGTGTTAATTCTTAAAGAAATTGGGTTTTTGTGTTAAATGGATTTTTGATAGAAATTAGCTCAAATCTAGTTGTTTGATGTTTAAAAACATCAATTGATGTTAGAAATAGGTTGTATATATGTTTAGCAGCTTCCATGTGCTTAAAATTTGATCAAAATCGCTCAAAAATCGAGTTTTGTGCGAAAAATATTCGAAATCAGCGAACTTGTTCGAAACCCAGTTGCTACAGTATTTTGCTACATTATTTTGCTACAGTATTTGCTACAGTACCCGAGTTGCTACAGTGTCACTATTTGCTACAGTACCGAGTTGCTACAGTGTCACTATTTTGCTACGGTACCGAGTTGCTACAGTGTCACTATTGCTGCAGTATCGCGTTGCTACTGAAATGTCCCGTTCTTATTGATTAAAAACGTTCCATATTAATTGATTTCGTTGCGAGGTTTTGACCTCTATATGAGACGTTTTTCAAAGACTGCATTCATTTTTAAAACAAACCATAACCTTTATTTCATAAATAAAGGTTTAAAAAGCTTTACGTAGATTATCAAATAATGATAATCTAGAATATCCTATTTACACACGACCATTACATAATGGTTTACAATACAAATATGTTACATCGAAATCAGTTTCTTGGATGCAGTTTTTACACAATATCATACAAACATGGACTCCAAATCTTGTCCTTATTTTAGTATGCAACAGCGGAAGCTCTTAATATTCACCTGAGAATAAACATGCTTTAAACGTCAACAAAAATGTTGGTGAGTTATAGGTTTAACCTATATATATCAAACCGTAACAATAGACCACAAGATTTCATATTTCAATACACATCCCATACATAGAGATAAAAATCATTCATATGGTGAACACCTGGTAACCGACAATAACAAGATGCATATATAAGAATATCCCCATCATTCCGGGACACCCTTCGGATATGATATAAATTTCGAAGTACTAAAGCATCCGGTACTTTGGATGGGGTTTGTTAGGCCCAATAGATCTATCTTTAGGATTCGCGTCAATTAGGGTGTCTGTTCCCTAATTCTTAGATTACCAGACTTAATAAAAAGGGGCATATTCGATTTCGATAATTCAACCATAGAATGTAGTTTCACGTACTTGTGTCTATTTTGTAAATCATTTATAAAACCTGCATGTATTCTCATCCCAAAAATATTAGATTTTAAAAGTGGGACTATAACTCACTTTCACAGATTTTTACTTCGTCGGGAAGTAAGACTTGGCCACTGTTGATTCACGAACCTATAACAATATATACATATATATTAAAGTATGTTCAAAATATATTTACAACACTTTTAATATATTTTGATGTTTTAAGTTTATTAAGTCAGCTGTCCTCGTTAGTAACCTATAACTAGTTGTCCACAGTTAGATGTACAGAAATAAATCGATAAATATTATCTTGAATCAATCCACGACCCAGTGTATACGTATCTCAGTATTGATCACAACTCAAACTATATATATTTTGGAATCAACCTCAACCCTGTATAGCTAACTCCAACATTCACATATAGAGTGTCTATGGTTGTTCCGAAATATATATAGATGTGTCGACATGATAGGTCGAAACATTGTATACGTGTCTATGGTATCTCAAGATTACATAATATACAATACAAGTTGATTAAGTTATGGTTGGAATAGATTTGTTACCAATTTTCACGTAGCTAAAATGAGAAAATTATCCAATCTTGTTTTACCCATAACTTCTTCATTTTAAATCCGTTTTGAGTGAATCAAATTGCTATGATTTCATATTGAACTCTATTTTATGAATCTAAACAAAAAAAGTATAGGTTTCTAGTCGGAAAAATAAGTTACAAGTCGTTTTTGTAAAGGTAGTCATTTCAGTCGAAAGAACGACGTCTAGATGACCATTTTAGAAAACATACTTTCACTTTGAGTTTAACCATAATTTTTGGATATAGTTTCATGTTCATAATAAAAATCATTTTCTCAGAATAACAACTTTTAAATCAAAGTTTATCATAGTTTTTAATTAACTAACCCAAAACAGCCCGCGGTGTTACTACGACGCCGTAAATCCGGTTTTACGGTGTTTTTCGTGTTTCCAGGTTTTAAATCATTAAGTTAGCATATCATATAGATATAGAACATGTGTTTAGTTGATTTTAAAAGTCAAGTTAGAAGGATTAACTTTTGTTTGCGAACAAGTTTAGAATTAACTAAACTATGTTCTAGTGATTACAAGTTTAAACCTTCGAATAAGATAGCTTTATATGTATGAATCGAATGATGTTATGAACATCATTACTACCTTAAGTTCCTTGGATGAACCTACTGGAAAAGAGAAAAATGGATCTAGCTTCAATGGATCCTTGGATGGCTCGAAGTTCTTGAAGCAGAATCATGACACGAAAACAAGTTCAAGTAAGATCATCACTTGAAATAAGATTGTTATAGTTATAGAAATTGAACCAAAGTTTGAATATGATTATTACCTTGTATTAGAATGATAACCTACTGTAAGAAACAAAGATTTCTTGAGGTTGGATGATCACCTTACAAGATTGGAAGTGAGCTAGCAAACTTGAAAGTATTCTTGATTTTATGAAACTAGAACTTTTGGAATTTATGAAGAACACTTAGAACTTGAAGATAGAACTTGAGAGAGATCAATTATATGAAGAAAATTGAAGAATGAAAGTGTTTGTAGGTGTTTTTGGTCGTTGGTGTATGGATTAGATATAAAGGATATGTAATTTTGTTTTCATGTAAATAAGTCATGAATGATTACTCATATTTTTGTAATTTTATGAGATATTTCATACTAGTTGCCAAATGATGGTTCCCACATGTGTTAGGTGACTCACATGGGCTGCTAAGAGCTGATCATTGGAGTGTATATACCAATAGTACATACATCTAAAAGCTGTGTATTGTACGAGTACGAATACGGGTGCATACGAGTAGAATTGTTGATGAAACTGAACGAGGATGTAATTGTAAGCATTTTTGTTAAGTAGAAGTATTTTGATAAGTGTATTGAAGTCTTTCAAAAGTGTATAAATACATATTAAAACACTACATGTATATACATTTTAACTGAGTCGTTAAGTCATCGTTAGTCGTTACATGTAAGTGTTGTTTTGAAACCTTTAGGTTAACGATCTTGTTAAATGTTGTTAACCCAATGTTTATAATATCAAATGAGATTTTAAATTATTATATTATCATGATATTATCATGTATGAATATCTCTTAATATGATATATATACATTAAATGTCTTTACAACGATAATCGTTACATATATGTCTCGTTTAAAAATCATTAAGTTAGTAGTCTTGTTTTTACATATGTAGTTCATTGTTAATATACTTTATGATATGTTTTCTTATCATAGTATCATGTTAACTATATATATATATCCATATATATGTCATCATATAGTTTTTACAAGTTTTAACGTTCGTGAATCACCGATCAACTTGGGTGGTCAATTGTCTATATGAAACATATTTCAATTAATCAAGTCTTAACAAGTTTGATTGCTTAACATGTTGGAAACATTTAATCATGTAAATATCAATCTCAATTAATATATATAAACATGGAAAAGTTCGGGTCACTACAGTACCTACCCGTTAAATAAATTTCGTCCCGAAATTTTAAGCTGTTGAAGGTGTTGACGAATCTTCTGGAAATAGATGCGGGTATTTCTTCTTCATCTGATCTTCACACTCCCAGGTGAACTCGGGTCCTCTACGAGCATTCCATCGAACCTTAACAATTGGTATCTTGTTTTGCTTAAGTCTTTTAACCTCACGATCCATTATTTCGACGGGTTCTTCGATGAATTGAAGTTTTTCGTTGATTTGGATTTCATCTAACGGAATAGTGAGATCTTCTTTAGCAAAACATTTCTTTAAATTCGAGACGTGGAAAGTGTTATGTACAGCCGCGAGTTGTTGAGGTAACTCTAGTCGGTAAGCTACTGGTCCGACACGATCAATAATCTTGAATGGTCCAATATACCTTGGATTTAATTTCCCTCGTTTACCAAATCGAACAACGCCTTTCCAAGGTGCAACTTTAAGCATGACCATCTCTCCAATTTCAAATTCTATATCTTTTCTTTTAATGTCAGCGTAGCTCTTTTGTCGACTTTGGGCGGTTTTCAACCGTTGTTGAATTTGGATGATCTTCTCGGTAGTTTCTTGTATAATCTCCGGACCCGTAATCTGTCTATCCCCCACTTCACTCCAACAAATCAGAGACCTGCACTTTCTACCATAAAGTGCTTCAAACGGCGCCATCTCAATGCTTGAATGGTAGCTGTTGTTGTAGGAAAATTCTGCTAACGGTAGATGTCGATCCCAACTGTTTCCGAAATCAATAACACATGCTCGTAGCATGTCTTCAAGCGTTTGTATCGTCCTTTTTGCTCTGCCCATCAGTTTGTGGATGATAGGCAGTACTCATGTCTAGACGAGTTCCTAATGCTTGCTGTAATGTCTGCCAGAATCTTGAAATAAATCTGCCATCCCTATCAGAGATAATAGAGATTGGTATTCCATGTCTGGAGACGACTTCCTTCAAATACAGTCGTGCTAACTTCTCCATCTTGTCATCTTCTCTTATTGGTAGGAAGTGTGCTGATTTGGTGAGACGATCAACTATTACCCAAATAGTATCAAAACCACTTGCAGTCCTTGGCAATTTAGTGATGAAATCCATGGTAATGTTTTCCCATTTTCATTCCGGGATTTCGGGTTGTTGAAGTAGACCTGATGGTTTCTGATGCTCAACTTTGACCTTAGAACACGTCAAACATTCTCCTACGTATTTAGCAACATCGGCTTTCATACCCGGCCACCAAAAATGTTTCTTGAGATCCTTGTACATCTTCCCCGTTCCAGGATGTATTGAGTATCTGGTTTTATGAGCTTCTCTAAGTACCATTTCTCTCATATCTCCAAATTTTGGTACCCAAATCCTTTCAGCCCTATACCGGGTTCCGTCTTCCCGAATATTAAGATGCTTCTCCGATCCTTTGGGTATTTCATCCTTTAAATTTCCCTCTTTTAAAACTCCTTGTTGCACCTCCTTTATTTGAGTAGTAATGTTATTATGAATCATTATATTCATAGATTTTACTCGAATGGGTTCTCTATCCTTCCTGCTCAAGGCATCGGCTACCACATTTGCCTTCCCCGGGTGGTAACGAATCTCAAAATCGTAATCATTCAATAATTCAATCCACCTACGCTGCCTCATATTTAGTTGTTTCTGATTAAATATGTGTTGAAGACTTTTGTGGTCGGTATATATAATACTTTTGACCCCATATAAGTAGTGCCTCCAAGTCTTTAATGCAAAAACAACCGCGCCTAATTCCAAATCATGCGTCGTATAATTTTGTTCGTGAATCTTCAATTGTCTAGACGCATAAGCAATCACCTTCGTTCGTTGCATTAATACACAACCGAGACCTTGCTTTGATGCATCACAATAAATCACAAAATCATCATTCCCTTCAGGCAATGACAATATAGGTGCCGTAGTTAGCTTTTTCTTCAATAACTGAAACGCTTTCTCTTGTTCATCATTCCATTCAAATTTCTTCCCTTTATGCGTTAATGCAGTCAAGGGTTTTGCTATTCTGGAAAAGTCTTGGATGAACCTTCTGTAGTAACCAGCTAGTCCTAAAAACTGGCGTATGTGTTTCGGAGTTTTCGGGGTTTCCCACTTTTCAACAGTTTCTATCTTTGCCGGATCCACCTTAATACCTTCTTTGTTCACTATGTGACCGAGGAATTGAACTTCTTCCAACCAAAATGCACACTTTGAAAACTTAGCGTACAATTCTTCCTTCCTCAATACTTCTAACACCTTTCTCAAATGTTCACCGTGTTCTTGGTCATTCTTTGAGTAAATAAGTATGTCATCAATGAAAACAATGACAAACTTGTCAAGGTATGGTCCACACACTCGGTTCATAAGGTCCATGAACACAGCTGGTGCATTAGTTAAACCAAACGGCATGACCATAAACTCGTAATGACCGTAACGTGTTCTGAAAGCAGTCTTTGGAATATCATCTTCTTTCACCCGCATTTGATGATACCCGGAACGTAAGTCAATCTTTGAATAAATAGACGAGCCTTGTAGTTGATCAAATAAGTCGTTGATTCTCGGTAGTGGGTAGCGATTCTTGATGGTAAGTTTGTTCAACTCTCGGTAGTCGATACACAACCTGAATGTACCATCTTTCTTCTTGACAAACAAAATAGGAGCTCCCCACGGTGATGTGCTTGGTCGAATGAAACCACGCTCTAAAAGTTCTTGTAATTGGCTTTGCAGTTCTTTCATCTCGCTGGGTGCCAGTCTGTAAGGAGCACGAGCTATTGGTGCAGCTCCTGGTACAAGATCTATTTGAAATTCAACGGATCGATGCGGGGGTAATCCCGGTAATTCTTTCGGAAATACATCGGGAAATTCTTTTGCGACGGGAACATCATTGATGCTCTTTTCTTCAGTTTGTACTTTCTCGACGTGTGCTAGAACAGCATAGCAACCTTTTCTTATTAGTTTTTGTGCCTTCAAATTACTAATAAGATGTAGCTTCGTGTTGCCCTTTTCTCCGTACACCATTAAGGGTTTTCCTTTTTCTCGTATAATGCGAATTGCATTTTTGTAACAAACGATCTCCGCTTTCACTTCTTTCAACCAGTCCATACCGATTATCACATCAAAACTCCCTAACTCTACTGGTATCAAATCAATCTTAAATGTTTCGCTAACCAGTTTAATTTCTCGATTCCGACATATATTATCTGCTGAAATTAATTTACCATTTGCTAATTCGAGTAAAAATTTACTATCCAAAGGCGTCAATGGACAACTTAATTTAGCACAAAAATCTCTACTCATATAGCTTCTATCCGCACCCGAATCAAATAAAACGTAAGCAGATTTATTGTCAATAAGAAACGTACCCGTAACAAGCTCCGGGTCTTCCTGTGCCTCTACCGCATTAATATTGAAAACTCTTCCACGGCCTTGTCCATTCGTGTTCTCCTCGTTCGGGCAATTTCTAATAATGTGGCCTGGTTTTCCACATTTATAACAAACTACATTGGCATAACTTGCTCCGACACTACTTGCTCCGCCATTACTCGTTCCGACACCATTTGTTCCTTTCGTTCTATTAACCCCTGGTCCGTAGACCTCACACTTCGCCGCGCTATGACCATTTCTTTTACACTTGTTGCAAAATTTGGTGCAGAACCCCGAGTGATACTTTTCACACCTTTGGCATAGCTGCTTCTGATTGTTGTTGTTGTTGCGGTTATTATTGTTGTTTGGATAATTGTTGTAGTTGCTGTTGTTGTTGTTGTTGTTGTTGTTGGGCCGTTTGTTGTAGTTGCGATTGATGTTGCGATTGTTGGGATAATTGTTGCGATTATTGTTGTTGTTGTATTGGTGATTCTTATCACCGTTTTCCTCCCACTTTCTTTTGACTTGCTTCACATTGGCCTCTTCAGCAGTCTGTTCTTTAATTCTTTCTTCAATCTGGTTCACTAGTTTGTGAGCCATTCTACATGCCTGTTGTATGGAGGCGGGCTCGTGTGAACTTATATCTTCTTGGATTCTTTCCGGTAATCCTTTCACAAACGCGTCGATCTTCTCTTCCTCATCTTCGAATGCTCCCGGACACAATAGGCACAATTCTGTGAATCGTCTTTCGTACGTGGTAATATCAAATCCTTGGGTTCGTAACCCTCTAAGTTCTGTCTTGAGCTTATTGACCTCGGTTCTGGGACGGTACTTCTCGTTCATCAAGTGCTTGAATGCTGACCACGGTAGTGCGTACGCATCGTCTTGTCCCACTTGCTCTAGATAGGTATTCCACCATGTTAATGCAGAACCTGTGAAGGTATGCGTAGCGTACTTCACTTTGTCCTCTTCAGTACACTTACTTATGGCAAACACCGATTCGACCTTCTCGGTCCACCGTTTCAATCCGATCGGTCCTTCGGTTCCATCAAATTCCAAAGGTTTGCAGGCAGTGAATTCTTTGTAGGTGCATCCTACACGATTTCCTGTACTGCTAGATCCAAGGTTATTGTTGGTATGTAGCGCAGCCTGTACTGCGGCTATGTTTGAAGCTAGAAAAGTACGGAATTCCTCTTCATTCATATTCACGGTGTGTCGAGTAGTCGGTGCCATTTCCTTCAAAATAGTCAAATGGAACAAGTTAATCATACAGAATATTAAGAGTAGTTAATAGTATTTCGTAGCATAATATGAACTCATTTATAAAAGCTTTTTCTTCATATTAGCATTTTATAAGTTTAAATTCGGGTAGTACCTACCCGTTAAGTTCATACTTAGTAGCTAATATACAATTCAACTACTACAATTCTATATGAAAAACTGATTATAATAATACTTCGCGTTCAAACTTTTATACAATATTTTACAAACTTACAATACCGCTTATTTTACATAAAGCATGAAATATAGCACACAATAACTTTGATACAAGATAGTTGTGAAGATAATTCTAGCTAGTACACAAGTCGTTCAGCAAAG
The DNA here is from genome assembly GCF_046630445.1 of Rutidosis leptorrhynchoides. Classification (NCBI taxonomy): domain Eukaryota; kingdom Viridiplantae; phylum Streptophyta; class Magnoliopsida; order Asterales; family Asteraceae; genus Rutidosis; species Rutidosis leptorrhynchoides. Next base: position 359,746,577 of record NC_092339.1, read on the forward strand.
GTAATAAAGACACGTAATTCATACGTCCATAAACAAGTCATGCATTCTGGTTTTACTAGGACTACTTCCCATCCTTGGTCTTGTGGAACATAACCGTTATGGCCGTTGATAAGACAGCGTGTTGTAACGTCGTTAAAGGGACGAGGGTTACGTAATGTCCAACAGTCCCGTAACAATCTAAAAACCTCATTTCTTACCCCAATTACCGACTCCGTCACTTGTGGAAACGTTTTGTTTAATAGTTGTAGCCCGATGTTCTTGTTCTCACTTTGGTGAGAAGCGAACATTACTAATCCGTAAGCATAACATGCTTCTTTATGTTGCATGTTAGCCGCTTTTTCTAAATCACGAAGTCCAATATTCGGATATATTGAGTCAAAATAATTTCTTAACCCGTTGCGTAAAATAGCATTTGGGTTCCCCGCAATATATGCGTCAAAGTAAACACATCGTAACTTATGGGTTTCCCAATGTGATATCCCCCATCTTTCGAACGAAAGCCTTTTATAAACCAAGGCATTCTTGGAACGTTCTTCGAATGTCTTACAAACTGATCTCGCCTTAAATAGTTGTGCCGAAGAATTCTGACCGACTCTAGACAGGATTTCATCAATCATGTCTCCGGGTAGGTCTCTTAAAATATTGGGTTGTCTATCCATTTTGTGTTTTTATACTGTAAAATAGACAAGAGTTAGATTCATAAAAAAAATACTTATTAATACAAGCAATTTTTACATATATCATAAAGCATAAGAACACTATATTCCATATATTACACCACACGAATACAACTATCTTATTCCGACTCGCTCGTTTCTTCTTCTTCGGTTTTGGTTCGTTTTGCCAAGTTTCTAGGGATATATGATGTTCCCCTAATACGAGCCGTCGTGATCCACATTGGTTTAGAAAAACCTGGTGGTTTAGAGGTTCCCGGGTCATTGTTACAACTTAAGGACTTCGGGGGTTGACGATACATATAAAGTTCATCGGGGTTGGAATTATATTTCTCTATTTTTATGCCCTTTCCCTTATTATTTTCTTTTGCCTTTTTAAATTCAGTTGGGGTAATTTCTATAACATCATCGGAATTCTCGTCGGAATCCGATTCATCGGAGAATTGGTAATCCTCCCAATATTTTGCTTCCTTGGCGGAAACACCATTGACCATAATTAACCTTGGTCGGTTGGTTGAGGATTTTCTTTTACTTAACCGTTTTATTATTTCCCCCACCGGTTCTATTTCTTCATCCGGTTCCGATTCTTCTTCCGGTTCCGATTCTTCTTCCGGTTCCGACTCTTCTTCCGGTTCCTCTTCGGGAACTTGTGAATCAGTCCACGAATCATTCCAATTTACATTTGACTCTTCATTATTATTAGGTGAGTCAATGGGACTTGTTCTAGAGGTAGACATCTATCACATAATATCAAACGCGTTAAGAGATTAATATATCACATAATATTCACATGTTAAAAATATATAGTTTCCAACAAAATTTGTCAAGCAATCATTTTTCAAGTAAACACGGTCGAAGCCCAGACTCACTAATGCATCCTAACAAACTCGATAAGACACACTAATGCAAAATTCTGGTTCGCTAAGACCAACGCTCTGATACCAACTGAAATGTCCCGTTCTTATTGATTAAAAACGTTCCATATTAATTGATTTCGTTGCGAGGTTTTGACCTCTATATGAGACGTTTTTCAAAGACTGCATTCATTTTTAAAACAAACCATAACCTTTATTTCATAAATAAAGGTTTAAAAAGCTTTACGTAGATTATCAAATAATGATAATCTAGAATATCCTATTTACACACGACCATTACATAATGGTTTACAATACAAATATGTTACATCGAAATCAGTTTCTTGGATGCAGTTTTTACACAATATCATACAAACATGGACTCCAAATCTTGTCCTTATTTTAGTATGCAACAGCGGAAGCTCTTAATATTCACCTGAGAATAAACATGCTTTAAACGTCAACAAAAATGTTGGTGAGTTATAGGTTTAACCTATATATATCAAACCGTAACAATAGACCACAAGATTTCATATTTCAATACACATCCCATACATAGAGATAAAAATCATTCATATGGTGAACACCTGGTAACCGACAATAACAAGATGCATATATAAGAATATCCCCATCATTCCGGGACACCCTTCGGATATGATATAAATTTCGAAGTACTAAAGCATCCGGTACTTTGGATGGGGTTTGTTAGGCCCAATAGATCTATCTTTAGGATTCGCGTCAATTAGGGTGTCTGTTCCCTAATTCTTAGATTACCAGACTTAATAAAAAGGGGCATATTCGATTTCGATAATTCAACCATAGAATGTAGTTTCACGTACTTGTGTCTATTTTGTAAATCATTTATAAAACCTGCATGTATTCTCATCCCAAAAATATTAGATTTTAAAAGTGGGACTATAACTCACTTTCACAGATTTTTACTTCGTCGGGAAGTAAGACTTGGCCACTGTTGATTCACGAACCTATAACAATATATACATATATATTAAAGTATGTTCAAAATATATTTACAACACTTTTAATATATTTTGATGTTTTAAGTTTATTAAGTCAGCTGTCCTCGTTAGTAACCTATAACTAGTTGTCCACAGTTAGATGTACAGAAATAAATCGATAAATATTATCTTGAATCAATCCACGACCCAGTGTATACGTATCTCAGTATTGATCACAACTCAAACTATATATATTTTGGAATCAACCTCAACCCTGTATAGCTAACTCCAACATTCACATATAGAGTGTCTATGGTTGTTCCGAAATATATATAGATGTGTCGACATGATAGGTCGAAACATTGTATACGTGTCTATGGTATCTCAAGATTACATAATATACAATACAAATTGATTAAGTTATGGTTGGAATAGATTTGTTACCAATTTTCACGTAGCTAAAATGAGAAAATTATCCAATCTTGTTTTACCCATAACTTCTTCATTTTAAATCCGTTTTGAGTGAATCAAATTGCTATGATTTCATATTGAACTCTATTTTATGAATCTAAACAAAAAAAGTATAGGTTTCTAGTCGGAAAAATAAGTTACAAGTCGTTTTTGTAAAGGTAGTCATTTCAGTCGAAAGAACGACGTCTAGATGACCATTTTAGAAAACATACTTTCACTTTGAGTTTAACCATAATTTTTGGATATAGTTTCATGTTCATAATAAAAATCATTTTCTCAGAATAACAACTTTTAAATCAAAGTTTATCATAGTTTTTAATTAACTAACCCAAAACAGCCCGCGGTGTTACTACGACGGCGTAAATCCGGTTTTACGGTGTTTTTCGTGTTTCCAGGTTTTAAATCATTAAGTTAGCATATCATATAGATATAGAACATGTGTTTAGTTGATTTTAAAAGTCAAGTTAGAAGGATTAACTTTTGTTTGCGAACAAGTTTAGAATTAACTAAACTATGTTCTAGTGATTACAAGTTTAAACCTTCGAATAAGATAGCTTTATATGTATGAATCGAATGATGTTATGAACATCATTACTACCTTAAGTTCCTTGGATGAACCTACTGGAAAAGAGAAAAATGGATCTAGCTTCAATGGATCCTTGGATGGCTCGAAGTTCTTGAAGCAGAATCATGACACGAAAACAAGTTCAAGTAAGATCATCACTTGAAATAAGATTGTTATAGTTATAGAAATTGAACCAAAGTTTGAATATAATTATTACCTTGTATTAGAATAATAACCTACTGTAAGAAACAAAGATTTCTTGAGGTTGGATGATCACCTTACAAGATTGGAAGTGAGCTAGCAAACTTGAAAGTATTCTTGATTTTATGAAACTAGAACTTTTGGAATTTATGAAGAACACTTAGAACTTGAAGATAGAACTTGAGAGAGATCAATTATATGAAGAAAATTGAAGAATGAAAGTGTTTGTAGGTGTTTTTGGTCGTTGGTGTATGGATTAGATATAAAGGATATGTAATTTTGTTTTCATGTAAATAAGTCATGAATGATTACTCATATTTTTGTAATTTTATGAGATATTTCATACTAGTTTCCAAATGATGGTTCCCACATGTGTTAGGTGACTCACATGGGCTGCTAAGAGCTGATCATTGGAGTGTATATACCAATAGTACATACATCTAAAAGCTGTGTATTGTACGAGTACGAATACGGGTGCATACGAGTAGAATTGTTGATGAAACTGAACGAGGATGTAATTGTAAGCATTTTTGTTAAGTAGAAGTATTTTGATAAGTGTATTGAAGTCTTTCAAAAGTGTATAAATACATATTAAAACACTACATGTATATACATTTTAACTGAGTCGTTAAGTCATCGTTAGTCGTTACATGTAAGTGTTGTTTTGAAACCTTTAGGTTAACGATCTTGTTAAATGTTGTTAACCCAATGTTTATAATATCAAATGAGATTTTAAATTATTATATTATCATGATATTATCATGTATGAATATCTCTTAATATGATATATATACATTAAATGTCTTTACAACGATAATCGTTACATATATGTCTCGTTTAAAAATCATTAAGTTAGTAGTCTTGTTTTTACATATGTAGTTCATTGTTAATATACTTTATGATATGTTTTCTTATCATAGTATCATGTTAACTATATATATATATCCATATATATGTCATCATATAGTTTTTACAAGTTTTAACGTTCGTGAATCACCGATCAACTTGGGTGGTCAATTGTCTATATGAAACATATTTCAATTAATCAAGTCTTAACAAGTTTGATTGCTTAACATGTTGGAAACATTTAATCATGTAAATATCAATCTCAATTAATATATATAAACATGGAAAAGTTCGGGTCACTACAGCTACAGTGTCATTATTTGCTACAGTACCGAGTTGCTACAGTGTCACTATTTGCTACAGTGCCGAGTTGCTACAGTGTCGCTATTTGCTACCTACGGTGCCACTAATTGCTACAGTACCTTTTATGAAATTGAAACGGCGTAACTTTCAAAACGTAACTCCATTTTTGATGAATAAACTATCGTTAGAATCGTAATAAAGAATACTTTTCAATGGTGAACTTTTAAGAAACTAGATCAAACTGTTTTTGGGCCAGAAAAGGAGTTTTTGTGTGTATGTCGTGTTTTGCATGCACCTGTATGCCATTATTGAATGGAGTCATGATGTAGACTCATAAAATTATGAATATATGATGTTATGACCTAGTTAATTGTATGAAATGATTATATTATTTATTGGATATGTATATTAACTTTGTTTGTGTTGTTCTCAAGTTATAAGGACAAGGAGGAAGCTCAGAAATAATAACTGAGCAGTTGCTGGTAATTGGTGAGTGGGTCTATCTCCGGATAGAGTTTAAGTAGCATATCATGCTACTGTGGTTGACTCTTTTACCATATAGTGTAGAAATTTCCATGTTAGAATAATATAGTATGCCTGATGTTGTATGTGATTTATGTGTACACTATGTGAATGGCACCAGTCGGGCTTAGGGAGACTGGGGACTCGAGACCGTGCCTAGGAGAGGTTAGAGTCCGTATAAGGTCAACCGTGCCTAGGAGAGGTTAGGTCCATAGGCTACTGATTGTAGAGTATAGTATGAACGATGCATCCCCTGCATCTGGATAACTATACTGTGAATTGAGTAGCAGGGACTATCGGTAGACTCAAGTCCGATCAGCTAGTAGTCGTGTGCTCGTACAAGCCGTCGATCCTCGTATTGTCTTATTGTATGCTAGTTGGTAGTTAGCATGTGTTGTTGTTAGTATATAGCTTGTGTGTGACTTAAGCTATATCTGTTAGATAGATTTCATTCACTTAGCGGTGCGCTAATCCCCCACATAATTACCCCTTGCAGGTTTAGGTATTACTATTCGGGATGGGTGCTCATGCAGAAGACATGTTTGACAACCCTACTCTGATGTGGACTTTTGTTTAAATCATGTTTTGTAATAACGTAATACCGTTGTGTAAACTTAAACTTAATTACTCAGATTAATGTAATGACGCGACTTATAGTGTGTTTGTTAATAAAGTCTTCCGCTGTGTATAAAAAAAATTGGCCGGTGTTACATACAATATTATACATCATATTTTAAATTTTAATTATTAGTGACAACCTAACAAAAATATTTTTTACATTTCACATGTCTTGGAACAATCAGTGAAGTGCAGTATGGATCTATGTGATATTGATGATTTGTTCGTTTGCAATATGGATCTATTGTTGAAAATGACCTAAAAGTTCCACCTAGACTGGTTTTGCATTTGTAGAGGTAAAAGTACATAAATTATTCAGTCTTTTTTTGTGATTAGTATTGTTTTATAATATAATATAATTAAATCTATAGATAAATATGAATTTGTTGGATGTATTGCAGTTTTGACATGACCCGACCTAATTCGCCTGGACGAAGTCATCAACATTTGGTCCCATTGCGAGGTACTGACCTAAATATGCCATGTACGACTCCAAGTAATATCTCTAAAATGAGCAAATGCACAGCGGAAGATTTCTTTCATACCTGAGAATAAACATGCTTAAAAGTGTTAACCAAAATGTTGGTGAGTTCATAGGTTTATCATAACAATCATTTCAATATGTTAATAGACCACAAGATTTTCATTTATAAATATATGTACACTCGCAAGTGTATAAAAGTATTCTATAAGTTGTTGAGCGCTTCGGTAACCATACTTAACAATTAATGTGGCATATTCCCTTTATTATGAAATCTCCCTACACTGTACCAAGTGTAGTAAAAACGAAGTACTATGCAATCATTTACGATACTAGAGCGACTAGTCCGGTTGGGGTGGTCAAACCCGATAGATCTATCAATAGGATTCGCGCTTACATGTCCTTACATGTAAATATTAGTTACCAAGCTATTAGAGAAGATATGCAAGGTGGTACAACTCAACGTAGAATATATTTTAAGTACTTATGTCTATTTCGTCAAACATAAAAGCAGCGCATGTATTCTCAGTCCAAAAATATATATTGCAAAAGCAATTAAAAAGAGAGCAAATGAAACTCACCATACTGTATTTTATAGTAAAAATACATATGACGTCATTGAACAAGTGTAGGGTTGGTCTCGGATTCACGAACCTATATCATTTATATATATATTAACACATAATATAGTAATCGAACGAATTTATATTATTAGTGATATACTTGTTATTTTAATAACTTATATGTTATATGTTTTAAATTTAGTGTTATGTACTAATTGTTAGTTGGTAAAATAGAATTAATACTCGTAATTAAAAAGTTGTAATCTCTTTATAATATTAATAATAATGATATCAATAATGTCAATTCAAAATAATAAATAAAAATGATAGTTTTATTAATAATGTTATTTTTAATAAAAATATAGTTTTAGTAAAAATGATAATTTTAACAATAATGATACTAAAATAAAAAGTTGTATTGTTTTTACAATAAAAATTATAGTTTTGATAATAACTCTTAATATTAATAATGCTTAATAATAATACTTGATAATAATTAATGTTAATAACAAAAATAATATTAATGATAATAATAGTTATAATATTGATAGTAATGATAATAATAATAATAATAATAATAATAATAATAATATAATAATAATAATAATAATAATAATAATAATAATAATAATAATAATAATAATAATAATAATAATAATAATAATAATAATATTGAGTAATAAATAAACTACCTCAAAGAAGTGGTCCTTAAAAATAATGCCCAAGTCGCGGTTTAAACCAGCGACGTCCTGCTAACCCGTTAACAACCTAAACCATTTCTCTGCTCACGGCTTTTCTGAGATAGTTCCTACTCTATTTAAATTTACCCCGATTATATATCAGTTTTCTTTTTATCTTCTTTTTTCACAATATCATTCGATCTCCACTTCACGGTCATCATCATCTTTAATCATGATCACGACATGATCATAATCATAATCATCTAATCATCATATCAAACCGTACCCATAATCATAAACGACATCATTATCGTCATCATCTTTTTATGTCATGAATCATTATCATCTTCGTTTATGATCATAATCATCATATCAAACCGTACCCATAATCATAAACGACATCGTTATCGTCATCATCTTTTTCATCATAATACCTTAAATGTTTTCTATCTTAATCGCCATGTCATTTACCCACAACATAATCATAACAGATGAATTCCCATAACTAATGGATACTACTTTGTATGAATAAACTAATAGTTAAGTATGATCAACTATCCATTTCTTTACAGCTCAAACTCATCCAATTGTATATCTTTAAATAAATAAGAAAAAGGACAACAATTGGGTGGGGTTTCGGCCCAACTTGGATCAAAAATAAGGCAAGCTCTCGGTTTAGGAAAAAAAAACAACACAGTCCGCAACACTTTTAAAATATGAGTGGCCCAACAATATTCGTGGCTGTTTGTGTTTCCAATTCCACCGAAAAAAAATGCTAGCTAAACATCAGGTACCTTTTATCATATTTATATATCCCCACATGATTTTAGGTGGCCATTTCCTTGTAACTACTCCCACTAACTTTTAACCTCATATTATACTCAAAGGGGAATATTGGGTTTGTGATTGTTGGAAAAAAACAAAAGGGAACAGAAGGTATCGTTTACTAGTGGATTAACACAACATTCATCATCATTTTGTCATCACCCTTTTAATTTTTCCGGATCATCATCATCTTTAACTTAATATATATACATATATATATATATATATATATATATATATATATATATATATATATATATATATATATATATATTGTCCATAAACATAATAAATAAAAGAATTTCGCTGTCACCTTTAACTTTATAGGGCAAGTTGTATTTGCATCATACCATATGAAGCATTACATGGCTAGAAACAAAAGAACATGTGGTCCATAATCCAACTACTCGGTTTCCTTCTTCCTTTAATAATCTAATGGGGTTATCTTCTTGCAAAAAGTCGACCAAAAGAGAAAAGTATTCGAGTAAAATAGGCGGTTTCCGAAATGAAAGGAATATATATAGTAAATGGGTGGTGGTGATTGTCGATGGAACAAATGGAGAAGGTGGTGGTTCGATCATATGTATGTATATATTTATATATAGAGAGAGAGAAGATAGAGATGAGAAAGAGAGGATGATGGAGGTGAAAGTTGTTCTTTGTGTTAGTTCTCGGATGGTTCTCGTTGATAGGAAATAGAAAGATGGTGAATGAAGTGGTTTTGAGGTTGTTTTCGAAGGTGATTGTCTAAGGTGGTGTTTAAACGGGTTTCGGAGGTAATGACTGATGAAGATGATGTTACGATGATGATGAACGATGGTGACTCATAAAACAACAGCCTTCGTCGAGTAGTAACAAGAAATCAAACAATAGCCGTGGGATATGGTGATCGTTCATGGATTGTGTTAATTCATGTGTGTATGTGTTCTAGTATGCAACGAATAGTAATAAAAATAAGATTGTGTTTTGTGTCGAGCATGGAACAGGAAATAAGTAACATGTGAGTGTGGTTAGTTGACAAACAAAAAAAACTATCGAAATATCTATATATGATGCACCAGGATCACATTTTATAATACATAAATATAATTAGCACACATGCATAAAGAGGATTAGCATCCAAAGCTGTTGACAGTTTTAAAATCTATTTGACGGACTGAATTTCGTGCTCCGTTGTTAAATCGTGACAGTTAAAAGTCTTTTAGAAAAATTTCAAATTTTTACATTAAATTCCTTTATGTATTTCGGTCATAATGGTATAAAATTCGATCAATAGCTATTAAATAAAATTTACATTAAATATTCACTCCCAACCCAAGTAAAATATAAAAAGTTTTAAAATTACATTAATAGTTCGTAAATGCATTTTTAATAAGCCTAAAATTTATAGAACTCATTTTCGAATAACCGTTTATTTTAAAATAATTTAAGTTCCTTTTTAACTCGTTTAATAACTATCAATATGACAAACGAGTGCTACGAGCGTTTATTAAATACATTTTAAATCATATATATATATATATATATATATATATATATATATATATATATATATATATATATATATATATATATATATCTTCAATATGATTTTCATCTATATATAGATTTATAGTAATATCATATATTATTTTATTTACACAACTGAATTAAATCATATAAGTTTCTATTTCAATTATATATATATATATATATATATATATATATATATATATATATATATATATACAGATAGTGGTTCGTGAATCGTCGGAAATAGTCAAAGGTTAACTGAATTCATGTAAACAGTTTCAAAATTTTGTAACTCAGTATTACGGACTTTGCTTATCTTGTCGAAATCATATAAGATTTAGGTTTAAATTTGGTCGGAAATTTTCGGGTCGTCACAGTACCTGCCCGTTAAAGAAATTTCGTCCCGAAATTTCTTTAAAGAGGTCGTCATGGCTAACAATAAAAATGTTTTCATGACGAATATGAGTTGCTAAATAGAGTTTTATTACCATAGAGTAATATGGATAAAATAATTAGATTACCCGAAGCGTACAAGTGAAGCTATCACAATAGAGTGAAATGAGAAAATAAGATTCGTCTTAATTTTTGACGTAGTCACGTTTGAATTCCGGAATTCAAGGGATTTAAGGAAATCTTCTAATCAGAAAGAAAATATATTAGTACGAATTATTAGCAACTGTTGAAATTACGAAAGAACAGAAATATCAAGGAAATATTTCCGTGCTATGCTTGGAGATTAAGTAGAATGAAAGAGTCATGTGACATGGCACATGATGACGTTATGGTCTGTGAATCATCACGTTTCTTTAGAAACTCAGCATGACTTACTGTAATATAATCACGTTGGCCAAGCGTCATATTATTATACTAACCCATGCTTCAATTCCCAACACTTCTCTACAATTCATTCATAATTTATACTTAGATTTTACAGAAGTTTCCAATATAATGGGATACTGAAAACACGAAGAGGTAGATAATTTCGGACAAGAATATTTGTGAAAATGTCCTCAGAAGTATCGAAGATATTTATGATGATATTTTGGAATTTCTAAGTTCAAAAGTTGATAAGGAAAAATTTTCCGTAAGATTTTAACATGGCTTTGGAGCAGGATATTCTCTAAAGATCTCATCGGATCCAGAATTACCTAGATTCTTTGAATATAGGGTTTGGTCCTTGTATTTGTCCTTGGTCTCCTTCATGGTTAGCTCAATTCGTTTTGCAGTACCAATTTTTCTATCGAGCGTTCCCAACACTCTATTCTTTATCATCAAACTCTTGACCATTTAGACCATCTATAATTTTACTGTTTCCTCTGCACTTAATGCTACCATACCTGAATCATCGGTTATCAATTCGAGGTGGTTTCAAGAGAATTGTGTTTTTAGATGATTAAACGCTGATGATAATATGGTGAAATATAAAAGGATTCCCCAGTAACAATAAAAGAGCACACATATATATCAAGGTGATAATAAGGTTGTTTCGAACGAAAAGTCAAAATTGACTTGCTGGAGCTGTGACAAAATTTGCTAATTTGAACGGAATTACCAAGTTATTTTGGGTAATAATAACACTAAAGGAATTAGCATAGATATGTGTTAAATGTTTACCCAGGTTCTGAGTATTTTCAGGTGCATAACTACATGCATTAATCATTTCTTCCGTAGATGAAGTGCGGTTGGTTCATCCTCTCGATTGAGGTGTTTTCAAGAGTTATGAAAGGTTTGAATGCAGATTGTAATCGTCAAGATACAAATGAGGTTTAAGATAAAATCAAGTGGCAAACTTGAGGAAATATTTAACTGTAGTAGATGTAATTTATTTACGATCTTTTAGGTCAAAATATGTTGTAATTAATATTTCCTACTCTTTTAATACTTTTTAATGTCCATGATAGTAGTCCAATAGTCCAATAGTTCAACCAAACTAGTATATAATAAGGATATAGGCATATAGGAACAGTTAACTAGGAACAGTCAGCTAGGATTTAGTTAGTATAGGTTTAAAATTTTACGTAGTTAATTAATTGGTTATTAATTACTTTTATTTTGTTCATTATTTTCTTCATTATGCCACTTGTCAAATCTTGACTTGGATTTTGATCGGCAGAAACTCGTATGTGAAATTGAATTGGAATGAAAATGGTTATTCTTTGGTGAACGGATACGTATATGTGTGGATTTGAGCAGTATTGTTAATGACTGCTGAATCTAAATTGAAGAATGTACAGTGTAACTTATTAATGTGAAATCTAAATATTCCTCGGGTATTACCTACCCGTTAAAATATTTTCACCATTAACAGTTTGTACAAAAGAATTTTTAATTACAATCTTTATGAAAATATACTTACATATATATTTTCTTCAGATGTAATCATGAATTTAATGAGTCAATATAATATTAGACTCATTTGATTTTCGGTTTGAGCTAGAATAAGTAATCTCTAAAACTATTAGGAACCACATATTCTTCGCAGAATATTTCTTCAATGAAGTTATGGATCAATACTTCATCGTTAACTATTAGGAATCACATATTCTTGGCAGAATATTTCTTCAATGAAGTTATGGATCAATACTTCATCGTTCATTGTTGTTGGTACTCCTTGGTATCTATGGTGCGTATGACGTTTATGCTCGTGGGACAGATTGTGAAATTTAGGCTTGGGATGCGGATGTTGTTGTTGGTGGTGGTGATGGTACTGTTGATATTTCTTATGGTAATATTGTTGCTGCCGGTGCTGTTGCTGGTGCTGGTAAGTTTTTCACCATATTCTCCAAAGCTACTACTCGAGCACGAAGTTCGTTGACTTCTTCTACTAACCCTGGATGGTTATCAGTGTGAGGTGGAGGTTGGATATCTTCTCTAGTTCCGTTAATGGTAGCCTCAAGATGAAAAATTATCCGAAAGAGGGTATAAACAGTGTTGCGAACAGGTTCGCCGGTGAGCGGGTCGAGTACTCCGACATTAGGCGGTAGATTCGGCTCATGATATGGAGTACCTTCTTCCCTTCTCCATAGGGTGAGTATGTCGCGAACCCACCCCCATTTTCTCCAATAATCATGGTAGTTGATCGGGTGGTGCGCTACCGTCACGCTGTCTTCGGAGCTGGAGGAACTTGGTCTATTCGAAGAGGCCATCTTACACGATCACAGAAAGTTATGAAATGATTCTTGATATGAATTGAGGGCTGAATGTTGGATGATATCTCCGTCTTCTCGAATACATATATATAGTAAAAAGATTCTGTAATTTACGGAGGAAATTTTGGAATGTGCCAAATAAGATCCACGGTGATAGATATGATAGGATATGATTCGTCTATACACCGTGTATGCAATAAATGCGAAAACACGTGTCAAGACTTAGGAATGATTAGTAGGAAATTTTCCACTAGGAATGATAAACAAAACTTTTGACATGCAGACCAGGTTCAAGTCTAGACTCGTTAATATAACCTAACAACTACTAGGTCGAAGTCCAGACTCATTAATGCATCCTAACAACTACTAGTTAGACACACTAATGCAAGACCTGGTTCGCTACGACCACCGCTCTGATACCAACTGACGTGACCCGTCCTAATACGCCTGGACGAAGTCATCAACATTTGGTCTCATTGCGAGGTACTGACCTAAATATTCCATGTACGACTCCAAGTAATATCTCTAAAATGAGCAAATGCACAGCGAAAGATTTCTTTCATACCTGAGAATAAACAAGCTTAAAAGTGTCAACCAAAAGGTTGGTGAGTTCATAGGTTTATCATAACAATCATTTCAATATGTTAATAGACTACAAGATTTTCGTTTATAAATATATGTACACTCGCAAGTGTATAAAAGTATTCTATAAGTTGTTGAGCGCTTCGGTAACCATACTTAACAATTAATGTGGCATATTCCCTTTATTATGAAATCTCCCTACACTGTACCAAGTGTAGTAAAAACAAAGTACTATGCAACCGTTTACGATACTAGAGCGACTAGCCCGGTTGGGATGGTCAAACCCGATAGATCTATCAATAGGATTCACGCTTACATGTCCTTATATGTAAATATTAGTTACCAAGCTATTAGAGAAAATATGCAAGGTGGTACAACTCAACGTAGAATATATTTTAAGTACTTATGTCTATTTCGTCAAACATAAAAGCAGCGCATGTATTCTCAGCCCAAAAATATATATTGCAAAAGTAATTAAAAAGGGAGCAAATGAAACTCACCATACTGTATTTTATAGTAAAAATACATATGACGTCATTGAACGAGTGTAGGGTTGGTCTTGGATTCACGAACCTATATCATTTATATATATATTAACACATAATATGGTAATCGAACGAATTTATATTATTAGTGATATACTTGTTATTTTAATAACTTATATGTTATATGTTTTAAATTTAGTGTTATGTACTAATTGTTAGTTGGTAAAATAGAATTAATACTCGTAATTAAAAAGTTGTAATCTCTTTATAATATTAATAATAATGATATCAATACTGTCAATTCAAAATAATAAATAAAAATGATAGTTTTATTAATAATGTTATTTTTAATAAAAATATAGTTTTAGTAAAAATGATAATTTTAACAATAATGATACTAAAATAAAAAGTTGTATTTTTTTTACAATAAAAATTATAGTTTTGATAATAACTCTTAATATTAATAATGCTTAATAATAATACTTGATAATAATTAATGTTAATAACAAAAATAATATTAATGATAATAATAGTTATAATATTGATAGTAATGATGATGATAATAATAATAATAATAATAATAATAATAATAATAATAATAATAATAATAATAATAATAATAATAATAATAATAATAATAATAATAATAATAATAATAAACTTAAAAGTTTTAAAACTCACAAAAAATTAGTGGGAAGCCTAGAGACAATCTGGGCCCCCACACCTCTAGCAATAGCAAAACCTATCCTAGTAAAAATATGAGCAGCAGCACCGGCACCAATATCTTGCGCCATCGAACTCATCTGCACCCGCTTTAGCAAAGAAACAGCCTCCTTCTCTAATTCCCCAAGGGAAGAAAATGAGAAAGGAATGAAACCATAACCAATCGCCTGACAGCTAGATTCGTACTTGTCCCGCTTCCGACGAGCCGCATCAACCACAGCACGTCCAGGGACAAAGTCAGCAAGCCCAGACTGTGTCAAAGGAGAAGACCCTGTCAAGTCAAAACAAACATCGCGACCACACTCCCAGGAATAAATTAACACATCTGCAGGTCTGAGGGCCCTGTCGTTCCCTCCAGACAACCCAATGTCAACCTCCTTTCTTGCTGAAATCCCAAATCGATAACAAACATCAACAAGGGAATCCCGAACAACATTATGTCGATGCTTAATACCCACCATACCAGCACAAGACACCGCGTGATCCCCGAAAATATCCCCAGTAAAAACCCTAGAACAGGCAGAGCATGCCGTCGAGATAGAGAACAATGGAACACCCAACCGGTAGCACAACACACATCGGTAAGTCTTTGCGTTCATCGTCTGACCCAACCCCAAAATAGGGACTGCCCTTAGCCAAGCAGAGGTGTGATCACCCTGCTGTGATTTTCATAAGGCCGATTGTAGGGGAGATAACGAAAAAGTGGATTCTGCAGAAGCGGTAACCTTTGTGAAATAAACATCTGCCAATTTCTTCATGAGTATTGGGGCAGCGACCTCACTCGGATTACCTAAAATATCAAACCCAACCATTTTATTAAACAGACCCAATGCATCTTCAAAAGCACGACCAAGACCAACAATACCCGCATGACGTAGGAGCTTGGTCTGCAACCCAGCAGACTGTAATCGAGAAGCCATAAAAGCATAATGACGAACATCTCCCGCAGAATAAACACCAAGCCCTCCAAATGCAAATGGCAAGGTGGCAAGCCGCCACTGCCAATCACCAAACCCAGGCCCGAAAGCAGTAACAATACGCTCCAAGGAAGATCGAAGGGCTCCATCGAAAGCACGTAGAGCCACCTCAAATATACTAGGAGGACAAGTACGCAAGGTAAAGTAGAGTTTAGAAACTCCCGTACATGCCCTAAGCAACAACAACTCACACTGAGGATCATCAAGGTTAGCAACCTTATCCATAAGCGCAATGGACTTGGTCACCCTTTGCATCACCAGTTCACTACTAAAACCAGGATCGGAACTTGCGGGGGCCCCAAGCAACTTAATGTAGTGACCCGAACTTTTCCATGTTTATATATATTAATTGAGATTGATATTTACATGATTAAATGTTTCCAACATGTTAAGCAATCAAACTTGTTAAGACTTGATTAATTGAAATAGGTTTCATATAGACAATTGACCACCCAAGTTGACCGGTGATTCACGAACGTTAAAACTTGTAAAAACTATATGATGACATATATATGGTTATATATATAGTTAACATGATATTATGATAAGTAAACATATCATTAAGTATATTAACAATGAACTACATATGTAAAAACAAGACTACTAACTTAATGGTTTTGAAACGAGACATATATGTAACGATTATCGTTGTAACGACAATTAATGTATATATATCATATTAAGAGATATTCGTACATCATAATATCATGATAATATAATAATTTAAAATCTCTTTTGATACTATAAACATTGGGTTAACAACATTTAACAAGATCGTTAACCTAAAGGTTTCAAAACAACATTTACATGTAACGACTAACGATAACTTAACGACTCAGTTAAAATGTATATACATGTAGTGTTTTAATATGTATTCATACACTTTTGAAAGACTTCAAGACACTTATCAAAATACTTCTACTTAACAAAAATGCTTACAATTACATCCTCGTTCAGTTTCATCAACAATTCTACTCGTATGCACCCGTATTCGTACTCGTACAATACACAGCTTTTAGATGTATGTACTATTGATATATACACTCCAATGATCAGCTCTTAGCAGCCCATGTGAGTCACCTAACACATGTGGGAACCATCATTTGGCAACTAGCATGAAATATCTCATAAAATTACAAAAATATGAGTAATCATTCATGACTTATTTACATGAAAACAAAATTACATATCCTTTATATCTAATCCATACACCAACGACCAAAAACACCTACAAACACTTTCATTCTTCAATTTTCTTCATCTAATTGATCTCTCTCAAGTTCTATCTTCAAGTTCTAAGTGTTCTTCATAAATTCCAAAAGTTCTAGTTTCATAAAATCAAGAATACTTTCAAGTTTGCTAGCTCACTTCCAATCTTGTAAGGTGATCATCCAACCTCAAGAAATCTTTATTTCTTACAGTAGGTTATCATTCTAATACAAGGTAATAATCATATTCAAACTTTGGTTCAATTTCTATAACTATAACAATCTTATTTCAAGTGATGATCTTACTTGAACTTGTTTTCGTGTCATGATTCTGCTTCAAGAACTTCGAGCCATCCAAGGATCCATTGAAGCTAGATCCATTTTTCTCTTTTCCAGTAGGTTTATCCAAGGAACTTAAGGTAGTAATGATGTTCATAACATCATTCGATTCATACATATAAAGCTATCTTATTCGAAGGTTTAAACTTGTAATCACTAGAACATAGTTTAGTTAATTCTAAACTTGTTCGCAAACAAAAGTTAATCCTTCTAACTTGACTTTTAAAATCAACTAAACACATGTTCTATATCTATATGATATGCTAACTTAATGATTTAAAACCTGGAAACACGAAAAACACCGTAAAACCGGATTTACGCCGCCGTAGTAACACCGCGGGCTGTTTTGGGTTAGTTAATTAAAAACTATGATAAACTTTGATTTAAAAGTTGTTATTCTGAGAAAATTATTTTTATTATGAACATGAAACTATATCCAAAAATTATGGTTAAACTCAAAGTGGAAGTATGTTTTCTAAAATGGTCATCTAGACGTCGTTCTTTCGACTGAAATGACTACCTTTACAAAAACGACTTGTAACTTATTTTTCTGACTATAAACCTATACTTTTTCTATTTAGATTCATAAAATAGAGTTCAATATGAAACCATAGCAATTTGATTCACTCAAAACGGATTTAAAATGAAGAAGTTATGGGTAAAACAAGATTGGATAATTTTTCTCATTTTAGCTACGTGAAAATTGGTAACAAATCTATTCCAACCATAACTTAATCAACTTGTATTGTATATTATGTAATCTTGAGATACCATAGACACGTATACAATGTTTCGACCTATCATGTCGACACATCTATATATATTTCGGAACAACCATAGACACTCTATATGTGAATGTTGGAGTTAGCTATACAGGGTTGAGGTTGATTCCAAAATATATATAGTTTGAGTTGTGATCAATACTGAGATACGTATACACTGGGTCGTGGATTGATTCAAGATAATATTTATCGATTTATTTCTGTACATCTAACTGTGGACAACTAGTTGTAGGTTACTAACGAGGACAGCTGACTTAATAAACGTAAAACATCAAAATATATTAAAAGTGTTGTAAATATATTTTGAACATACTTTGATATATATGTATATATTGTTATAGGTTCGTGAATCAACCAGTGGCCAAGTCTTACTTCCCGACGAAGTAAAAAAATCTGTGAAAGTGAGTTATAGTCCCACTTTTAAAATCTAATATTTTTGGGATGAGAATACATGCAGGTTTTATAAATGATTTACAAAATAGACACAAGTACGTGAAACTACATTCTATGGTTGAATTATCGAAATCGAATATGCCCCTTTTTATTAAGTCTGGTAATCTAAGAATTAGGGAACAGACACCCTAATTGACGCGAATCCTAAAGATAGATCTATCGGGCCCAACAAGCCCCATCCAAAGTACCGGATGTTTTAGTACTTCGAAATTTATATCATATCCGAAGGGTGTCCCGGAATGATGGGGATATTCTTATATATGCATCTTGTTAATGTCGGTTACCAGGTGTTCACCATATGAATGATTTTTATCTCTATGTATGGGATGTGTATTGAAATATGAAATCTTGTGGTCTATTATTATGATTTGATATATATAGGTTAAACCTATAACTCACCAACATTTTTGTTGACGTTTTAAGCATGTTTATTCTCAGGTGATTATTAAGAGCTTCCGCTGTTGCATACTAAAATAAGGACAAGATTTGGAGTCCATGCTTGTATGATATTGTGTAAAAACTGCATTCAAGAAACTTATTTTGTTGTAACATATTTGTATTGTAAACCATTATGTAATGGTCGTGTGTAAACAGGATATTTTAGATTATCATTATTTGATAATCTACGTAAAACTTTTTAAACCTTTATTGATGAAATAAAGGTTATGGTTTGTTTTAAAATGAATGCAGTCTTTGAAAAACGTCTCATATAGAGGTCAAAACCTCGCAACGAAATCAATTAATATGGAACGTTTTTAATCAATAAGAACGGGACATTTCAGTTGGTATCCGAGCGTTGGTCTTAGAGAACCAGAATTTTGCATTAGTGTGTCTTATCGAGTTTGTTAGGATGCATTAGTGAGTCTGGACTTCGACCGTGTTTACTTGAAAAAAATGATTGCTTAACAAATTTTGTTGGAAACTATATATTTTTAACATGTGAATATTATGTGATATATTAATCTCTTAACGCGTTTGATATTATGTGATAGATGTCTACCTCTAGAACAAGTCCCATTGACTCACCTAATAATAATGAAGAGTCATTTGTAAATTGGAATGATTCATGGACTGATTCACAAGTTCCCGAAGAGGAACCGGAAGAAGAGTCGGAACCAGAAGAAGAATCGGAACCGGAAGAAGAATCGGAACCGGATGAAGAAATAGAACCGGTGGGGGAAATAATAAAACGGTTAATTAAAAGAAAATCCTCAACCAACCGACCAAGGCTAATTATGGTCAATGGTGTTTCCGCCAAGGAAGCAAAATATTGGGAGGATTATCAATTCTCCGATGAATCGGATTCCGACGAGAATTCCGATGATGTTATAGAAATTACCCCAACTGAATTTAAAAAGGCAAAAGAAAATAATAAGGGAAAGGGCATAAAAATAGAGAAATCTAATTCCAACCCCGATGAACTTTATATGTATCGTCAACCCCCGAAGTC
The DNA here is from genome assembly GCF_046630445.1 of Rutidosis leptorrhynchoides. Classification (NCBI taxonomy): domain Eukaryota; kingdom Viridiplantae; phylum Streptophyta; class Magnoliopsida; order Asterales; family Asteraceae; genus Rutidosis; species Rutidosis leptorrhynchoides. Next base: position 359,766,796 of record NC_092339.1, read on the forward strand.
CTTAAGTTGTAACAATGACCCGGGAACCTCTAAACCACCAGGTTTTTCTAAACCAATGTGGAAAATAACGGCTCGTATTAGGGGAACATCATATATCCCTAGAAACTTGGCAAAACGAACCAAAACCGAAGAAGAAGAAACAAGCGAGTCGGAATAAGATAGTTGTATTCGTGTGGTGTAATATATGTAATATAGTGTGCTTATGCTTTATGATATATGTAAAAATTGCTTGTATTAATAAGTATCTTTTTTATGAATCTAACTCTTGTCTATTTTACAGTATAAAAACACAAAATGGATAGACAACCCAATATTTTAAGAGACCTACCCGGAGACATGATTGATGAAATCTTGTCTAGAGTTGGTCAGAATTCTTCGGCACAACTATTTAAGGCGAGATCAGTTTGTAAGACATTCGAAGAACGTTCCAAGAATGCCTTGGTTTATAAAAGGCTTTCGTTCGAAAGATGGGGTATATCACATTGGGAAATCCATAAGTTACGATGTGTTTACTTTGACGCATATATTGCGGGGAACCCAAATGCTATTTTACGCAATGGGTTAAGAAATTATTTTGACTCAATATATCCGAATATTGGACTTCGTGATTTAGAAAAAGCGGCTAACATGCAACATAAAGAAGCATGTTATGCTTACGGATTAGTAATGTTCGCTTCTCACCAAAGTGAGAACAAGAACATCGGGCTACAACTATTAAACAAAACGTTCCCACAAGTGACGGAGTCGGTAATTGGGGTAAGAAATGAGGTTTTTAGATTGTTACGGGACTGTTGGACATTACGTAACCCTCGTCCCTTTGACAACGTTACAACACGCTGTCTTATCAACGGCCATAATGGTTATGTTACACAAGACCAAGGATGGGAAGTAGTCCTAGTAAAACCAGAATGCATGACTTGTTTCTGGACGTATGAATTACGTGTCTTTATTGCCTTTGCTGAACGACTTGTGTACTAGCTAGAATTATCTTCACAACTATCTTGTATCAAAGTTATTGTGTGCTATATTTCATGCTTTATGTAAAATAAGCGGTATTGTAAGTTTGTAAAATATTGTATAAAAGTTTGAACGCGAAATATTATTATAATCAGTTTTTCATATAGAATTGTAGTAGTTGAATTGTATATTAGCTACTAAGTATGAACTTAACGGGTACGTACTACCCGAATTTAAACTTATAAAACGCTAATATGAAGAAAAAGCTTTTATAAATGAGTTCATATTATGCTACGAAATACTATTAACTACTCTTAATATTCTGTATGATTAACTTGTTCCATTTGACAATTTTGAAGGAAATGGCACCGACTACTCGACACACCGTGAATATGAATGAAGAGGAATTCCGTACTTTTCTAGCTTCAAACATAGCTGCAGTACAGGCTGCGCTACATACCAACAATAACCTTGGATCTAGCAGTACAGGAAATCGTGTAGGATGCACCTACAAAGAATTCACTGCCTGCAAACCTTTGGAATTTGATGGAACCGAAGGACCGATCGGATTGAAACGGTGGACCGAGAAGGTCGAATCGGTGTTTGCCATAAGTAAGTGTACTGAAGAGGACAAAGTAAAGTACGCTACGCATACCTTCACAGGTTCTGCGTTAACATGGTGGAATACCTATCTAGAGCAAGTGTTACAAGACGATGCGTACGCACTACCGTGGTCAGCATTCAAGCACTTGATGAACGAGAAATACCGTCCCAGAACCGAGGTCAATAAGCTCAAGACAGAACTTAGAGGGTTACGAACCCAAGGATTTGATATTACCACGTACGAAAGACGATTCACAGAATTGTGCCTATTGTGTCCTGGAGCATTCGAAGATGAGGAAGAGAAGATCGACGCGTTTGTGAAAGGATTACCGGAAAGAATCCAAGAAGATATAAGTTCACACGAGCCCGCCTCCATACAACAGGCATGTAGAATGGCTCACAAACTAGTGAACCAGATTGAAGAAAGAATTAAAGAACAGACTGCTGAAGAGGCCAATGTGAAGCAAGTCAAAAGAAAGTGGGAGGAAAATGGTGATAAGAATCACCAATACAACAACAACAACAATAATTACAACAATAATCGCAACAATTATCCCAACAATCGCAACATCAATCGCAACTACAACAAACGGCCCAACAACAACAACAACAACAACAACAACAGCAACTACAACAATCATCCTAACAACAATAATAACCGCAACAACAACAACAATCAGAAGCAGCTATGCCAAAGGTGTGAAAAGTATCACTCGGGGTTCTGCACCAAATTTTGCAACAAGTGTAAAAGAAATGGTCATAGCGCGGCAAAGTGTGAGGTCTACGGATCAGGGGTTAATAGAACGAAAGGAACAAATGGTGTCGGAACGAGTAATGGCAGAGCAAGTAGTGTCGGAGAAAGTTATGCCAATGTAGTTTGTTATAAATGTGGAAAACCGGGCCACATTATTAGAAATTGCCCGAACCAGGAGAACACGAATGGACACGGCCGCGGGAGAGTTTTCAATATTAATGTGGCAGAGGCACAAGAAGACCCGGAGCTTGTTACGGGTACGTTTCTTATTGACAATAAATCTGCTTACGTTTTATTTGATTCGGGTGCGGATAGAAGCTATATGAGTAGAGATTTTTGTGCTAAATTAAGTTGTCCATTGACGCCTTTGGATAGTAAATTTTTACTCGAATTAGCAAATGGTAAATTAATTTCAGCAGATAATATATGTCGGAATCGAGAAATTAAACTGGTTAGCGAAACATTTAAGATTGATTTGATACCAGTAGAGTTAGGGAGTTTTGATGTGATAATATGTATGGACTGGTTGAAAGAAGTGAAAGCAGAGATCGTTTGTTACAAAAATGCAATTCGCATTATACGAGAAAAAGGAAAACCCTTAATGGTGTACGGAGAAAAGGGCAACACGAAGCTACATCTTATTAGTAATTTGAAGGCACAAAAACTAATAAGAAAAGGTTGCTATGCTGTTCTAGCACACGTCGAGAAAGTACAAACTGAAGAAAAGAGCATCAATGATGTTCCCATTGCAAAAGAATTTCCCGATGTATTTCCGAAAGAATTACCGGGATTACCCCCACATCGATCAGTTGAATTTCAAATAGATCTTGTACCAGGAGCTGCACCAATAGCTCGTGCTCCTTACAGACTCGCACCCAGCGAGATGAAAGAACTGCAAAGCCAATTACAAGAACTTTTAGAGCGTGGTTTCATTCGACCAAGCACATCACCGTGGGGAGCTCCTGTTTTGTTTGTCAAGAAGAAAGATGGTACATTCAGGTTGTGTATCGACTACCGAGAGTTGAACAAACTTACCATCAAGAATCGCTACCCACTGCCGAGAATCGACGACTTATTTGATCAACTACAAGGCTCGTCTGTTTATTCAAAGATTGACTTACGTTCCGGGTATCATCAAATGCGGGTGAAAGAAGATGATATTCCAAAGACTGCTTTCAGAACACGTTACGGTCATTACGAGTGTATGGTCATGCCGTTTGGTTTAACTAATGCACCAGCTGTGTTCATGGACCTTATGAACCGAGTGTGTGGACCATACCTTGACAAGTTTGTCATTGTTTTCATTGATGACATACTTATTTAATCAAAGAATGACCAAGAACACGGTGAACATTTGAGAAAGGTGTTAGAAGTATTAAGGAAGGAAGAATTGTACGCTAAGTTTTCAAAGTGTGCATTTTGGTTGGAAGAAGTTCAATTCCTCGGTCACATAGTGAACAAAGAAGGTATTAAGGTGGATCCGGCAAAGATAGAAACTGTTGAAAAGTGGGAAACCCCGAAAACTCCGAAACACATACGCCAGTTTTTAGGACTAGCTGGTTACTACAGAAGGTTCATCCAAGACTTTTCCAGAATAGCAAAACCCTTGACTGCATTAACGCATAAAGGGAAGAAATTTGAATGGAATGATGAACAAGAGAAAGCGTTTCAGTTATTGAAGAAAAAGCTAACTACGGCACCTATATTGTCATTACCTGAAGGGAATGATGATTTTGTGATTTATTGTGACGCATCAAAGCAAGGTCTCGGTTGTGTATTAATGCAACGAACGAAGGTGATTGCTTATGCGTCTAGACAATTGAAGATTCACGAACAAAATTATACGACGCATGATTTGGAATTAGGAGCGGTTGTTTTTGCATTAAAGACTTGGAGGCACTACTTATATGGGGTCAAAAGTATTATATATACCGACCACAAAAGTCTTCAACACATATTTAATCAGAAACAACTGAATATGAGGCAGCGTAGGTGGATTGAATTATTGAATGATTACGACTTTGAGATTCGTTACCACCCGGGAAAGGCAAATGTGGTAGCCGATGCCTTGAGTAGGAAGGACAGAGAACCCATTCGAGTAAAATCTATGAATATAATGATTCATAATAACCTTACTACTCAAATAAAGGAGGCGCAACAAGGAGTTTTAAAAGAGGGAAATTTAAAGGATGAAATACCCAAGGGATCGGAGAAGCATCTTAATATTCGGGAAGACGGAACCCGGTATAGGGCTGAAAGGATTTGGGTACCAAAATTTGGAGATATGAGAGAAATGGTACTTAGAGAAGCTCATAAAACCAGATACTCAATACATCCTGGAACGGGGAAGATGTACAAGGATCTCAAGAAACATTTTTGGTGGTCGGGTATGAAAGCCGATGTTGCTAAATACGTAGGAGAATGTTTGACGTGTTCTAAGGTCAAAGCTGAGCATCAGAAACCATCAGGTCTACTTCAACAACCCGAAATCCCAGAATGGAAATGGGAAAACATTACCATGGATTTCATCACTAAATTGCCACGGACTGCAAGTGGTTTTGATACTATTTGGGTAATAGTTGATCGTCTCACCAAATCAGCACACTTCCTGCCAATAAGAGAAGATGACAAGATGGAGAAGTTAGCACGACTGTATTTGAAGGAAGTCGTCTCCAGACATGGAATACCAATCTCTATTATCTCTGATAGGGATGGCAGATTTATTTCAAGATTCTGGCAGACATTACAGCAAGCATTAGGAACTCGTCTAGACATGAGTACTGCCTATCATCCACAAACTGATGGGCAGAGCGAAAGGACGATACAAACGCTTGAAGACATGCTACGAGCATGTGTTATTGATTTCGGAAACAGTTGGGATCGACATCTACCGTTAGCAGAATTTTCCTACAACAACAGCTACCATTCAAGCATTGAGATGGCGCCGTTTGAAGCACTTTATGGTAGAAAGTGCAGGTCTCCGATTTGTTGGAGTGAAGTGGGGGATAGACAGATTACGGGTCCGGATATTATACAAGAAACTACCGAGAAGATCATCCAAATTCAACAACGGTTGAAAACCGCACAAAGTCGACAAAAGAGCTACGCTGACATTAAAAGAAAAGATATAGAATTTGAAATTGGAGAGATGGTCATGCTTAAAGTTGCACCTTGGAAAGGCGTTGTTCGATTTGGTAAACGAGGGAAATTAAATCCAAGGTATATTGGACCATTCAAGATTATTGATCGTGTCGGACCAGTAGCTTACCGACTTGAGTTACCTCAACAACTCGCGGCTGTACATAATACTTTCCACGTCTCGAATTTGAAGAAATGTTTTGCTAAAGAAGATCTCACTATTCCGTTAGATGAAATCCAAATCAACGAAAAACTTCAATTCATCGAAGAACCCGTCGAAATAATGGATCGTGAGGTTAAAAGACTTAAGCAAAACAAGATACCAATTGTTAAGGTTCAATGGAATGCTCGTAGAGGACCCGAGTTCACCTGGGAGCGTGAAGATCAGATGAAGAAGAAATACCCGCATCTATTTCCAGAAGATTCGTCAACACCTTCAACAGCTTAAAATTTCGGGACGAAATTTATTTAACGGGTAGGTACTGTAGTGACCCGAACTTTTCCATGTTTATATATATTAATTGAGATTGATATTTACATGATTAAATGTTTCCAATATGTTAAGCAATCAAACTTGTTAAGACTTGATTAATTGAAATAGGTTTCATATAGACAATTGACCACCCAAGTTGACCGGTGATTCACGAACGTTAAAACTTGTAAAAACTATATGATGACATATATATGGTTATATATATAGTTAACATGATATTATGATAAGTAAACATATCATTAAGTATATTAACAATGAACTACATATGTAAAAACAAGACTACTAACTTAATGGTTTTGAAACGAGACATATATGTAACGATTATCGTTGTAACGACATTTAATGTATATATATCATATTAAGAGATATTCGTACATCATAATATCATGATAATATAATAATTTAAAATCTCTTTTGATACTATAAACATTGGGTTAACAACATTTAACAAGATCGTTAACCTAAAGGTTTCAAAACAACATTTACATGTAACGACTAACGATAACTTAACGACTCAGTTAAAATGTATATACATGTAGTGTTTTAATATGTATTCATACACTTTTGAAAGACTTCAAGACACTTATCAAAATACTTCTACTTAACAAAAATGCTTACAATTACATCCTCGTTCAGTTTCATCAACAATTCTACTCGTATGCACCCGTATTCGTACTCGTACAATACACAGCTTTTAGATGTATGTACTATTGATATATACACTCCAATGATCAGCTCTTAGCAGCCCATGTGAGTCACCTAACACATGTGGGAACCATCATTTGGCAACTAGCATGAAATATCTCATAAAATTACAAAAATATGAGTAATCATTCATGACTTATTTACATGAAAACAAAATTACATATCCTTTATATCTAATCCATACACCAACGACCAAAAACACCTACAAACACTTTCATTCTTCAATTTTCTTCATCTAATTGATCTCTCTCAAGTTCTATCTTCAAGTTCTAAGTGTTCTTCATAAATTCCAAAAGTTCTAGTTTCATAAAATCAAGAATACTTTCAAGTTTGCTAGCTCACTTCCAATCTTGTAAGGTGATCATCCAACCTCAAGAAATCTTTGTTTCTTACAGTAGGTTATCATTCTAATACAAGGTAATAATCATATTCAAACTTTGGTTCAATTTCTATAACTATAACAATCTTATTTCAAGTGATGATCTTACTTGAACTTGTTTTCGTGTCATGATTCTGCTTCAAGAACTTCGAGCCATCCAAGGATCCATTGAAGCTAGATCCATTTTTCTCTTTTCCAGTAGGTTTATCCAAGGAACTTAAGGTATTAATGATGTTCATAACATCATTCGATTCATACATATAAAGCTATCTTATTCGAAGGTTTAAACTTGTAATCACTAGAACATAGTTTAGTTAATTCTAAACTTGTTCGCAAACAAAAGTTAATCCTTCTAACTTGACTTTTAAAATCAACTAAACACATGTTCTATATCTATATGATATGCTAACTTAATGATTTAAAACCTGGAAACACGAAAAACACCGTAAAACCGGATTTACGCCGCCGTAGTAACACCGCGGGCTATTTTGGGTTAGTTAATTAAAAACTATGATAAACTTTGATTTAAAAGTTGTTATTCTGAGAAAATGATTTTTATTATGAACATGAAACTATATCCAAAAATTATGGTTAAACTCAAAGTGGAAGTATGTTTTCTAAAATGGTCATCTAGACGTCGTTCTTTCGACTGAAATGACTACCTTTACAAAAACGACTTGTAACTTATTTTTCCGACTATAAACCTATACTTTTTCTGTTTAGATTCATAAAATAGAGTTCAATATGAAACCATAGCAATTTGATTCACTCAAAACGGATTTAAAATGAAGAAGTTATGGGTAAAACAAGATTGGATAATTTTTCTCATTTTAGCTACGTGAAAATTGGTAACAAATCTATTCCAACCATAACTTAATCAACTTGTATTGTATATTATGTAATCTTGAGATACCATAGACACGTATACAATGTTTCGACCTATCATGTCGACACATCTATATATATTTCGGAACAACCATAGACACTCTATATGTGAATGTTGGAGTTAGCTATACAGGGTTGAGGTTGATTCCAAAATATATATAGTTTGAGTTGTGATCAATACTGAGATACGTATACACTGGGTCGTGGATTGATTCAAGATAATATTTATCGATTTATTTCTGTACATCTAACTGTGGACAACTAGTTGTAGGTTACTAACGAGGACAGCTGACTTAATAAACGTAAAACATCAAAATATATTAAAAGTGTTGTAAATATATTTTGAACATACTTTGATATATATGTATATATTGTTATAGGTTCGTGAATCAACCAGTGGCCAAGTCTTACTTCCCGACGAAGTAAAAAAATCTGTGAAAGTGAGTTATAGTCCCACTTTTAAAATCTAATATTTTTGGGATGAGAATACATGCAGGTTTTATAAATGATTTACAAAATAGACACAAGTACGTGAAACTACATTCTATGGTTGAATTATCGAAATCGAATATGCCCCTTTTTATTAAGTCTGGTAATCTAAGAATTAGGGAACAGACACCCTAATTGACGCGAATCCTAAAGATAGATCTATCGGGCCCAACAAGCCCCATCCAAAGTACCGGATGTTTTAGTACTTCGAAATTTATATCATATCCGAAGGGTGTCCCGGAATGATGGGGATATTCTTATATATGCATCTTGTTAATGTCGGTTACCAGGTGTTCACCATATGAATGATTTTTATCTCTATGTATGGGATGTGTATTGAAATATGAAATCTTGTGGTCTATTATTATGATTTGATATATATAGGTTAAACCTATAACTCACCAACATTTTTGTTGACGTTTTAAGCATGTTTATTCTCAGGTGATTATTAAGAGCTTCCGCTGTTGCATACTAAAATAAGGACAAGATTTGGAGTCCATGCTTGTATGATATTGTGTAAAAACTGCATTCAAGAAACTTATTTTGTTGTAACATATTTGTATTGTAAACCATTATGTAATGGTCGTGTGTAAACAGGATATTTTAGATTATCATTATTTGATAATCTACGTAAAACTTTTTAAACCTTTATTGATGAAATAAAGGTTATGGTTTGTTTTAAAATGAATGCAGTCTTTGAAAAACGTCTCATATAGAGGTCAAAACCTCGCAACGAAATCAATTAATATGGAACGTTTTTAATCAATAAGAACGGGACATTTCACTTAACACCATTTAAAGGTCGAGCAATATTAGGAGGAAAGACATAATAATAATAATAATAATAATAATAATAATAATAATAATAATAATAATAATAATAATAATAATAATAATAATAATAATAATAATAATAATAATAATAATAATAATAATAATAATAATAATAATAATAATAATAATAATAATAATAATAATAATAATATTGAGTAATAAATAAACTACCTCAAAGAAGTGGTCCTTAAAAATAATGCCCAAGTCGCGGTTTAAACCAGCGACGCCCTGCTAACCCGTTAACAACCTAAACCATTTCTCTGCTCACGGCTTTTCTGAGATAGTTCCTACTCTATTTAAATTTACCCCGATTATATATCAGTTTTCTTTTTATCTTCTTTTTTCACAATATCATTTGATCTCCACTTCACGGTCATCATCATCTTTAATCATGATCACGACATGATCATAATCATAATCATCTAATCATCATATCAAACCGTACCCATAATCATAAACGACATCATTATCGTCATCGTCTTTTTATGTCATGAATCACTCTCATCTTCGTTTATGATCATAATCATCATATCAAACCGTACCCATAATCATAAACGACATCGTTATCGTCATCATCTTTTTCATCATAATACATTAAATGTTTTCTATCCTAATCACCATGTCATTTACCCACAACATAATCATAACAGACGATTTCCCATAACTAAAGGATAATACTTTGTATGAATAAACTAATAGTTAAGTATGATCAACTATCCATTTCTTTACAGCTCAAACTCATCCAATTGTATATCTTTAAATAAATAAGAAAAAGGACAACAATTGGGTGGGGTTTCGGCCCAACTTGGATCAAAAATAAGGCAAGCTCTCAGTTTAGAAAAAAAAACACAGTCCGCAACACTTTTAAAATATGAGTGGTCCAACAATATTCATGGCTGTTTGTGTTTCCAATTCCACCGAAAAAAAATGCTAGCTAAACATCAGGTACCTTTTATCATATTTATATATCCCCACATGATTTTAGGTGGTGATTTTCTTGTAACTACTCCCACTAACTTTTAACCTCATATTATACTCAAAGGGGAATATTGGGTTTGTGATTGTTGGAAAAAAACAAAAGGGAACAGAAGGTATCGTTTACTAGTGGATTAACACAACATTCATCATCATTTTGTCATCAGCCTTTTAATTTTTCCGGATCATCATCATCTTCAACTTTATATATATATATATATATATATATATATATATATATATATATATATATATATATATATATATATATATATATATATATATATATATATATATTGTCCATAAACATAATAAATAAAAGAATTTCGCTGCCACCTTTAACTTTATAGGGCAAGTTGTATTTGCATCATACCATATAAAGCATTACATGGCTAGAAACAAAAGAACATGTGGTCCATAATCCAACTACTCGGGGTTATCTTCTTGCAAAAAGTCAACCAAAAGAGAAAAGTATTCGAGTAAAATAGGCGGTCTTCGAAATGAAAGGAATATATGAAGATGTAATTCGGACCTTAGATCATACGTTGTATCTAGATTAATGGCGAAAACACTAATTAGAATGAGTCGAATACGTATTAAACTAACGGGATCAAATTAACCAATGAATAATTGATAGAATTGATGCCTAAGACTGTGTATTCGGTTGGTAAGGGTTTTGGGACGATTAGCAGCAAGTAATACGACAGCCTAAGGGTTTATGGTGTGTAACCTAACACAAAACCACGAAACCTGTATTTATACTAAATACAGTGACCATCGGCCGGTGGTCGGGGACCTTCGGCCGATGGTGACAGTCCCTCGACCGATGGTCCCTACCATTGGTCGATGGTCTTGAGCAGCCAACCGACTGCTTGACCTATTCATGACATTATACTAAGCATCATAAACACAAAGTATAAATGTCCACGTACATATATGACTGAAATATCAAGTACATAACAAATAGAACAATAAACGTAATAGAACTCGGGATTTATGCACCAACAAACTCCCCCTAAGACCTAGTTCTATTCCATAAGTCTTCAGTCATCATACGGATCGATCACCATGTTGTTCAAGTAGCACAGCTTAGCCACTTTAACATACTGTTCAGCCTGTACCCTGTTTTCACGACGATAAAGCATACGGTTATAGTACAAAGTAAAAATATCAGCTTCGGTACAGTTCCTTAACCAGATCGGATCCAACACACGAATACAATCGATATCATCTTCCTTCAGCTTATCTAAAACAATCACAGCTTCCTCAGAACGATCATCATAAAACCACCAACGAAATCTCTGACTCCAATTCTGCGGCAATTTTCTTAACGGAACCTTCTTCATAGTCTTTGCCGGCTTATACTTCAAAATTTGTCGAGATACTCCACTAATAGGATCAACCCTGTACTTAATCCTCGGATACTGTGGTCTAAAATCCTTCCAGTTATTCGAATTGTACGCGATTCGAATTTTCTTAACCAACAATGATGAGCGATCGTTCATTCCACAATACAACATCTTTAACCTGGCAATCTGCATAAGCTCAAAATACGGCAGTGACTTGAACTCATGACCATGTTTGATGTAGTCAACTCCAAACTCTCGTTTAATTGCAAACATGTTGAATTCTTCAATGTATGCCCAGGCCAAGATCCTTCCTTTCGCACCTTTCCTCAAATTTATCATCTTCAAATACTTTGGCTCAAGCTTCGGTTTTTCACAATACTTTCGAATCCTCAAGATATCATGCCAGTCAGCTTCTAACTTCGCAGCAACCTCATCATTATACTTGACTGGCAAGAACCCTTCAGGCAAAACCTCAGTTCTCTCTTTCTGTTTACACCTTCGATTCAAAACTTCGTCATCTGTTCTAAATAACTCCTCAAAACCAGGAAGATCTTCATTCCTATCATTCATATACGTAGGATATTCTTCAAAAGTAACATCTTCCATTAAACCATCAACTTCCCCATCATCGATATCCTTAGAAATCTCAGGTTATCAGCCATAGCTTGAACATACAAATCATTCAGATTCTGAAGCGCAGATGAACTAACTCCTCCTTCTGCTCCTGTATGTGGTGCCTCCGGAGTTGGAGTAGACACAGTCTCTTGAGACAATTGTTGAACAATTGGCGGTGATTGATGTTGCGGTTGAGTTTGTTGCCATGGCTGACTTTGTTGCTGTTGTTGACTTTGTGCTTGAGTAGGTGCAGTTCTTTGTGTAGCACCTGTAGCAGAACCACCTGGATTCTTCAAAACCAACTTAAACCTCTTGCTCGGTCTCATCTTTGTAGAAACCTGAGAACCTTCATCTTCTACCAGACGTCTCCTCTCACCTCTAGGAGCTTCTTCACCAGTACCAGTATTAACATCAACGGGCTCATCAGCCAAACCTCCAGTACCAGAACCACCTGTACCCTGAGTATTCATCAGCTGATCAACCTCTTCATCACTGTTTGCTAGCTCAAAATCAGGCTCATGACCAGATAGACTGTTCTCATTCCTCCACTTCTTGCCTGGTGGACATTGATAATCTTCCCTCGCAAGATGACACACCAGCTTTCCATCACTAGCACTCTTCTTCTGATTTAATCAATTAAACGTAAGATCCGTCATATGTTTCAGCTTGATGACGTCCTTCTTTGATCTCGGCAGATCCATAGTTTGAGCATTAATCATTATCTGCAGGAACCTCGGATAAATCAAGTATTGTAGGCTCGTAACATTCTCCATCAACAGATCAAAGATAACACCCGAAAAATTGAAATCAGCTTTCAGAATCAAGGCAGCAAACATTCCCTGATAAATCTCACTCAGCTCATCAAATCCGCCTTGTAACATACTCAAACACTTAACAATCACTAAAGACAGATATCTGTACGGTGGAGTGAATCCGCTTCTTTTGATCGTAGCACGTGTAATATCACCAGCATACTCACATCTCAGCACACATCCAGTAATCTTAGTCTTCGACAGTCTCTTGGGCATTTTCTCATCATCCTCAAACAAAAACGTGTTCCGAATAGTATACTCAGATATCTTAACCTCTTGATCACATACTCGACTTACTATCACAGGCTTATTATCAACAGTTTCCACTCTAGCGTTAGCCCAGAATTCTCTCTGATGAGAATAGTAAGCAGTACATGGCATTGACACCGCAGCAAATATCCTTGAATGCTTCAAAAATTCAATCACAGTCTTGTACTTGCTAGCATTTGGACCTTTGTCATTTAGACACGCCATCAGATTAGAGTTAGGGCTCGCCTTCAACCCTGGAAGACTAGCAGATGTGGGTCCTCCTGATGATTCAGTCTCAGAACTGTGGACAGCTTGTTCTTGATCCATTTGTGCACCTGACATGATTAACAAAAACTGCAAACACAATTCTTAATCAGCGTTAAATTCATGAGTAATTAAGTATCACTGATTTATCATCACAGTACATATCACATTAATACGATCACGGTTACATAATCACATGTTCAAAGTTAGATCATTACAGACATAAGATACCGTATCAATGCTAACAGGCTAGCATTATCAAATTACACAATAATCTAAAAATAATCAAACATAAACATAACATCAGAATCAATCATCCCATTATGGAATCCTCTGGCACTAACTTTTCTTCATGTTAAATCACACCAAGTTTCTCAAACAAGTTATACAGTAAAGCTTCATATGGGAATGGTTCTTCTGATTCAAGAAAATCTTTCATCACATGAATGAGAAAGTGTCCCACATTCACTTGAATACCCTCTAGTAGGCAATATAGAAACAAGACTTCAGTACCAGACAGCAAATGATCTCCTTCTCTCCTAAAAGTCACATTTCTTTTGATGATTCTCAAATGTATCTCATATTGTGGCAAGATATCTTCATCACTAACCTCAACTCTACCAGTATACACTACCTTCTCTGGCTTGCATATCCTAACAATAACATCTGACAATCTGAATCTACTGGGAATCTTTCTGATATCTTTGCTAGGGTACAGTATCTTAACCCCAGTATGAGGAACGTTTAACAGGTTTGAGAATTCCTCTAAAGTCCACCTATACTGTTGATTAAATAGACCCGAGTGTACAAACTTCTTCTTACCATCCCCTAAAGCAACATTGGCGTAAAATTCTCTAAGTAGAGCAGGACAGTAATAATCCCCAATATCTATGAAAGCCTGACACCCAATCTGTTCCCAAGGACTATAAGTCTGTCGAGTCACAATGACCTTTTGTTCTACTAAGATTGGTCGATATCTAGCTAGGATTCTCCTACGGTCGATGTTGAACATCCATTGACCAACAAATGAGCCACCTGACATTCTAATACAAACTACAAACACTAGCATTAGATGGGCATCACAGAAATTATCAGAGACCAATCATTCAATGAAAATTAATCAAAATAATCTACCATTGGTCCAACAGAATGACCATCGGTCGATGGTGGAGACCATCGGTCCGATGGTCTAGACCTACGGCAGATGGTCTAACCACATACACACGCTGGTCAAATAACGACCTTCGGCCGAGTGACAAGATGTCCGGCCGATCGATGGACACCATCGGTCGATGGTCAGAGACCCTCGGCCGGAGGTAGTTCATCAGATCTGTGACTCGAAATTGATCAAATCATCCGATTTGACGTTTCTAGTTCAAATTCCTGTTATAACAGATGCTAAAGGGGCCGTTTATCATACATCAAACATCAATTTCAACAGATCTCAAATAAAACTCATCCGATTTAAAGTTTATACTTCGAACACTAAATCATCGATTACAAACAAACGATTAAGAGTTATGTTACCTTGTTTACGGCGCTAAGATCACAAAGAAAAGATGAATAATAAAAACTGGATCAAAACCTTTCTCCTTAACTTCAGAAAATTAGGGTAAAATCACACAATTTTGGCCAGAGTGACTGACCCGTTCGTCGCTGGGTCCTTTTATACCCTGTCAGTGACCATCGGCCGATGGTCAAGTCCGTCGGCCCGGTGGTCTTGACACTCGGGCGAGGGTCTGAGTCCATCGGCCGGATGTAAGGACTGTCGGCCGGTGGTCTGACATTTGAAAACTTTTAAAACTTAACACTTTTCAATATCAGACTTTTACCCATTTACACTAACTCCCCCTGGGACTGATCTCCACAATAAAAAACATCACGCTTTGTTCCTTTAAGCTCAAAACAACTTATATTCAAAACAATAAGAAACCTAAGGTTCCTTTCACAGTAAACCTTACCCAGAACTGAGTTGTGGACTTAAAAGATGAAATATAAATGCACATGCAACTAACACATGAATGCAAACTAATTCAGAAATGCATGCTCATGCAAATACACAAAGCAAATAACTGTACAAGATCAAGTGTATCATGATCAGCAATATAATAACAGATATAATCAGTAACATTTAACCTTTTAGATCTGTGGATAATAAACCTTTAACATCAGTTTCATAAAGCATTAACATTAACAAATTCATGATGTTATCAGCATAGGAACAAATAATACTGCTTATCATCAGTCACACTTCCAGAAGAATAACATATCTTTTGTGAGTTGGCATATAAAATTGATTGAATCCTTTTGATTCGGGGATCAGAACTGAACTATATTGACATGTTATTCCATAGTTCATTCACGAACTTATTCATTAAAGCATATACAGAACAACCTTCAAATATATCAATAAACATTCATCAACTTTCACCCTAGACTTCGATGATCACGTTAGATTAATTACTTTAACATTTTTCAATGTCAGATTTACATCACAAAGTCAGTCCTCGTTTGAGATCGCACGATTTCTCGGGTAGAACAATTGAGCACAAACCTGTTGACGCTGTCCTCTTATCACATCAATGTACTTTCGATTCTATTGAACAGAACCATCTCACGATGTTTCTAGCAACCCTGTCAGCCTTTGGCTTCTACCTTAAACTTATACCTTTAGTTTCAGATAACATTGTTAATCTCAAATTTATTGCATACTCTGTTAAGGACGCATACCGGTCGCTATAAACCCCATACTTAAACGGAAATAGTATGATGTATGGTGTTGGATGGATGGAAGTGATATAAATATTTGAGTGATGGAACGCTAAGATACCTTCCAGAAGATATTCCCTCTATCCAGGTCAATAGGCACAATCCCATATCACAGACAAAAGATGTAAAGTTCACTAATTGAGATGTGAACTAAATGATTTAAGTTCTCTATATCTGATGATCTGATAAATTCTCCCCCTCGGATGTAGATAACGAAATCATTCAAATAAGTCTCCGATTGGAATGTATGTTGTCTCAAACATTGATAACCGAGAAATCTCTGAAACTCTGTTCAATTCTTGATCCATGATTCTCTTGCAGCTATGTAGTGCATTATGTTATTTACAAATTGAAATAAATACATAAATAAACATAAGCAATCCATAACTTGCATTTTTTTTTTTTTTTTGGATTTTCTGATGTTGCATTTTCTCCTTACAATACATAAACAAAATAAATAAATAAATGATTACAACTAAACATGATGATGACGCACCACTGTCTTTGACATTTGTTATAACTGCACGGAAAACCAATCTTCGTATGTGGAAATCTAGAACCCGATGATGTTGCCTTTTAAAAATCATTCTGTGTCTGTGATACAAAACTGCACTTCTCAACCCTTTAGAGAAAACACCTCCCTTTGGATACCCGATATGTATGTTGTTGGATTTTGGTCCAAGTAATAAAGGTAAATAGAAACAAGTATGCATCCTAGACAAAATATGCTCACCTTGGGGACTCACAAAATTATCCTTTTGCTACCGAGTATAAATCGTAGTAGGGGAGACCTCAACCGTCTGTCGAGTTTCTGTTCAATCATTTCTCGGTACATATTCAGTGATAAGTAGGTGACTACCCTCAACCGCTGTAAACCTTTCCACGATTTCCTCATCATGATATTTACGCGTTATTAGTGTGATCATCTCTATCTAGAATTAGATCAATAAAGTTTACCAACATATTATCAATCATCCTGTATTACTTGTTTTTCACAACTTACATGTCAGTTCAGTATTGCAATCACTTCCCCACAAACATAACAAGCAACTCATTTTCTGATTTTTCACTTTTTATGGATTTTCTATTTTTCTAATTTTTATTTGTTTTTCTGGTTTTTCAATTTTTATGGCTTTTTGATTTTCTCTGTACAAAAGCATAAAACTATCTAAAAACATAAGCAAACATGCAAATTTCAGTAAAAACTAATCTATCATGAAAACGAAAAATGCAAATGATCTAGAAGCTATCATGCAAAACTATTCAAACTCTACAAGCAGTTTCTAACCATTCACAACTCAGTCTCAGGCTTAGATTCCTCTGTGTCAGGTACCTCAGTTTCAGGAATTTCAGTTTCAGGAACTACATCTTGAAGCAACTTAACACCTATCTCATTTAATAGAAATTCAAAACGTGGTTTATCAAAAGCTTTTGTGAAGAGATCAGCCCTTTGGGCTGTAGTGTCAATTTGCACTACATCAATTAACTTTTTCTCATAGCAATCTCTAATGAAATGGTATTTAATCCCTATATGTTTCGTTTTAGAGTGATTTACGGGATTCTTAGTGACAGCTATGGCAGCATTATTATCAACATAAATAGGAGTGTTAGAGATTTTCAAACCATAGTCACGTAGTTGCTGTTGTATCCAGATAACCTGTGATGTACAGCTGGCCGCGGCAATATATTCTGCTTCACAAGTGGACTGAGCCACTGCTGTCTGCTTCTTACACTGCCAGGTTACTAGTTTGCTACCAAGAAATTGACACCCTCCTGATGTTGACTTGAAATCTTTCTTGCAACCTCCATAGTCTGAATCACTGTACGCTGTGAGATCAAAACCATCCTCACACGGATACCATAACCCTAAGCTGGGAGTATCTTTTAGATACCTCAGAATCTTCTTGACCACTAACATATGATGAACATTAGGGTTTGCCTGATAACGAGCACACAGGCACACCGCAAACATTATATCTGGTCTAGAAGCAGTTAGGTACATTAGAGAACCTATGATAGCCCTGTACAAAGTAGGGTCCACTGGAGCACCCTCCTTATCTGGTGAAATCCCATGATTAACCGACAACGGAGTCTTAGCTGGTCTCTCTGTATCTACCTGAAAGCGCTTAAGGATATCAGCAACATACTTCGTCTGATGTAAGAAGATGCCTTTATCCGTTTGAGCTACCTGCAAACCTAAGAAAAACTTAATAGTTCCCATGGAACTCATCTTAAACTTCCGTTGCATAACCTTCTCGAACTCATCAACCATACTCTGATCTGTAGACCCGAAAATAATATCATCAACATAGACCTGCACTAACATAAGATGTTGTCCTTTCTTCTTGATGAAAAGTGTCTGATCAATGACACCTCTCCGAAAACCATTCTCAAGCATGTAGTTGGACAACGTTGCATACCAAGCTCTAGGAGCTTGGTGTAGACCATATAGCGCCTTTTCTAGTCGATACACCTTTTCTGGGAAATGCGGATCCTCAAAACCAGGCGGTTGTTCAACAAACACTTTCTCGTTTATCTCACCATACAAAAACGCACTCTTCACATCCATTTGATAAACTTTGAAACCCATATAGGACGCGAAGGACAAGAAAATCCTGATAGCCTCCAGTCTCGCAACTGGAGCAAAAACCTCATCAAAGTCAATTTCCGGGATTTGCTGATATCCCTTAACCACCAATCTAGCTTTATTACGAATCACTATACCCTGCTCATCTTTCTTATTCTTCAAAACCCAACGAAGACCATAGGGTACACAACCATGCGGTGGATTGACTAACCTCCAAACCTTAAGATGTTTAAATTGCAACAGCTCTTCTTGCATAGCACTTACCCACTCATCGTACTTTAAAGCTTCGTATACATCTTCCGGCTCGATTTGACACACATAACACGAGTGGGCATGAACAAACACTCTCCCTGTCTTGTTCAATGATGAATAAAAAGCTGTCACCAAATTCGCACTTTCACTTTGAACATCTTCAACTGCAGTCATATTTTCAGTAACCGCGGGAACCTCGGATGTAGAGATAACTCCTGACGTGGATGCCCCAGATGTAGTAGTTTGAGGAGGATTGACACTAGGCAGTCCTCTTGTATCCACATAATAGTATGCCAGACGCTTTGGTGGCAGAATAACACGATTCGATCTCCGTACACCTCCTGCATCTGCTATCTGTTCTGGATCAGTCACAGTAGATGGTTGGTTATATAGAGGATTTAGATGTCTCTCTGTCAATACTGTACGTTCCACATCATCATCTAACTCACTATCTTCATCTGTATCAACTACCCCGTCCTCATTAGACTCAAGATTACCTTGAACACTTTGTGGACTTGGTTGCACGCTAGAAACCGGATTCTGAACCTGCGTAGGAATAGTGATAACATTTTCTAAAGAATTCCGAGAATCAAACAATATCTGAGTCAGAAGTTCTTCCTCTGTAGCACCTGGTGGAAGATTGAATGAATCAAAAAGCTTATCATACTCAAACTGCCATGCATAACCTTTACTGACACGAGGCGGTGCATTGCGCTGAATATCAACTTCAAACTGTTCTTCCAGACGTTTTGTCTCATTGTTGTACACCCGCTTGTTCGGATTCCCGTAACCCAAGAAGATACCAGAAACAACCTTTGAATTAAATTTTCCTCCAGCATCACGTACCAAAATAGTACAAGGTGCGCCAAAGGGTTCGAAATGTTTAATATTAGGTTTTCTCTTATGCAGCAGCTCGTAACAAGTTTTACCATGACGCTTCACCACGAGAACTCTGTTCATAACATAACACGCTGTACTCACTGCTTCACCCAAGAAGGCAATCGGAAGACATGAATCAGCTAACATTGTTCTTGCGGTCTCAATCAAAGTCCTGTTCTTTCTCTCAGCAACACCATTTGACTGTGGTGTATAAGCAGGACTGAACTGCTGTTGTATCCCCTTTTCGTTACAAAACTGCAGCATCTGATTGTTCTTAAACTCCGTACCATTATCAGTACGAATCTTTCTTACTTTCAATTTATATAAACTTTCGAGCTTTAGAATCAGCACCTTAATATGCTCAAAAGTATCCGACTTATTCTTCAACATCACCACCCAAGAAAAATGTGAATATTCATCAGTAACTACCAAGCAATAGGATTCTCCTGTGAGAGTTTTACAGTTGACTAGACCAAAGAGATCCATATGCAACAGCTCCAAAGGAATGTTAACAGAATGATGCTTTTTGGTAGCATGTGACTTTTTCGTTTGTTTCCCCTGTTTACATGGAAGTCACACATCAGGAATATGAAAACTTTTAAGATTAACACCATCAACTAATCCATTGTGGACTAGATTGTTCATCTTCCTCAGACTCAAATGACCAATACGCTTGTGCCATATGATAGACTCTTGTTCAGTAGCTTTAGAAACGAAAGCCTGATGGCCAGTAGCTTCCTTTACATGAGCCTTACGCATGTCAAGGATATAGAGATCCTTGCATCTGGGAGCAGTCATCAGAATCATGTCTTCCGGAATAACAAATTCTTTCTTCAAAATATAGCATTGTTTATCATCAAATGCTACTGTATACTTCTTTTCAGCAACCTGAGAGACTGAAAGCAGATTGTTTGACATCTGCTCCACAAAATTAACCTTATCAAAGCTGACATTTTCATTCGCGATTACACCTTGAGCAGTAATAAACCCTCCTTCACTACCAGCAAAAGAAACCGGTCCACCATCCACTGTTTTCACATTAGAAAGTAAGGACAAGTTCCCTGTCATGTGCCTGGACGCCCCACTATCAACAATCCATGTACTGCAGCGTGGATTGTAGGCGACCTGCACATTAAAGTAAGAGGATTAGTTAGAAAGGGCAACCCATGCCCTAATGGCAGTGGGTTTCCCGTCAATGCCAACAACTGGCAATTCCACCCATTGTCCCTTGGATCCCGAAGGACCTGCAGGACGTTGAATACCCTTCACCTCAGATTTTGGTCTCCAAACTGTATTTTTAGGCAATGGTTTTCTATAATAATCGTTAGTTTGAAAAACCTTTGAATCAATTACTTTCACATTTGAATTGTGCACAGGAGAAGATGATCTTCTATAAAAAGAACGATTTGGACTGAGATCAATCTTCCTGTGGGGTGTCTGTCTAATGGGTCCACAATCCACAGCCCTGTGTCCCAGCCTCCCACATTTGAAACAGTTAACATTATCAAAATCATTAACGTTAAACAACCTGCGTCTAATCGGTGAAAACTGTCTCCTAGGCTGTTCAGTACGTTGTCTAATCGTAGGGGGTGTCAAAACCTGTTTTTCAACAGTCTGACGCCGACTAGGCGGAACATACTTGGACACTATCTCAGAATTAGAACTCCCACCTTTAGGTGGTTGTTCTACCTTAGGAACACTAACCTGCTGATGTTATGCGAGGTGTATATAAAATAGTTATTAATTTTAGCAGGAAATACTATTAAATACGATACAATTTTACACAAGATATTTATTTATTTAT
The DNA here is from genome assembly GCF_046630445.1 of Rutidosis leptorrhynchoides. NCBI lineage: Eukaryota > Viridiplantae > Streptophyta > Magnoliopsida > Asterales > Asteraceae > Rutidosis > Rutidosis leptorrhynchoides. The sequence continues at coordinate 359,788,588 of NC_092339.1, forward strand.
AGAATGGATATACTTAAACCTTGCTACAACACTTATAGGCAGTGTACCTAATCGTACAGTAGTGTAGTTTTTAGTAAGTCCGGTTCGTTCCACAGGGAAATCTTTAAACAAAGCTCAACGCTATATTAGTTTACTTTTATAAAAATACAAACATATATATAAGTAATATTATTATTATAAAGGGGGGTTTTTACCGTTTAATGACCGGTTTGTCGATTTTAAGACTTTAGTCGCAGTTAAAACCTAATGTAAAATATTAAATAAATAAAAGACTTAATTTAAAGCGTAAAGTAAATAACGATAATGAAATTGCGAATAATAAAAGTGCGATAAAATAAACTTGCGATAATTAAAAAGTACGATAATTAAAAGTGCGATTAAATAACAATAAATAAAAGTGCAATAATTAGAAGTGCAATTAAATATAAAATAAAGGAAATTAAATATGAAATAAAAGAATTATGCTTATTTAAACTTCCGTAATCATGATGTTTGACGTGTTGATTTTAGTTTTATGCCCATGGGTTAATTGTCCTTTGTCCTGGATTATTTAATATGTCCGTCTGGTTTTTGTCCATAACAGTCCATCAGTCATAAATATAAAGTGCGAGTGTCCTCGTCAAATTATTATTATACCCGAAGTTAAATATTCCAACTAATTGGGGATTCGAATTGTAACAAGGTTTTAATACTTTGTTTAATGAATACACCAGGTTATCGACTGCGTGTAAACCAAGGTTTTACTACTTTGTTAACAATTACACCAATTATCCTTGAATGTAATTTCACCCCTGTTTTAATTATTCTAGTGGCTATTAATCCATTCCCGTGTCCGGTTAAATGAACGATTATTCGTACATATAAATACCCCGCCCATCGTGTCCGATTGAGTGTATATGGTAATTTATAGGGACGCCCAATTGTAAATCTTTATATTAACATTAACAAACTTTCATTTAGTTAAACAAATATAAAGCCCATTAATAGCCCATAGTCTAATTTCCACAAGTGTCGTTCTTTTATCCAAACCCCAATTATGGTACAAAGCCCAATTACCCAATTTTAGTAATTAGCCCAACATCATGATTACTTCGTTTTAAATAAGCATAATAATAACTTAGCTACGAGACATTAATATAAAAAGGTTGAACATAACTTACAATGATTAAAAATAGCGTAGCGTTACACGGACAGAATTTCGACTTACACCCTTACAACATTCGCTAACATACCCTTATTATTAGAATTATAATTAAAATTAAAATTAAAATATAAATTATATATATATATATATATATCGTATATATGAGAGAAGAGAGAAAATAGAATATGAAAAATGATCAGAATTCGGTTTGCTTTATAGCCAGAGTTGATTTTTGGGGCTCCGCGACTCGCGGCAAAATCCTCTTCAAACTCCGCGAGTCGCGGAGAATGTATTTACAGCTCACACCCTTGGAGTTTCTCTGCCGACGGTTTTATAATATATATATATATAATATATATATAATTAATATAATTAATTATATATTATATTATATTTATATGCATAGTTAACTTGTAATTTTTAGTCCGTTGCGTCGAGCGTTAAGAGTTGACTCTGGTCCCGGTTCCGGATTTTCGAACGTCCTTGCGTACAATTTTATATTTTGTATTTTGCGTTTTGAATCTTGTACTCTTGTAATTTCGAGACGTTTCTTATCAATAATTGGAACCTCTTTGATTGTCTTTTGTACTTTTGAGCTTTTTGGTCGTTTGCGTCTTCAATTCGTCAAATCTGTCTTTTGTCTTCACCTTTTATTATTTAAACGAATATCACTTGTAAATAGAACAATTGCAACTAAAAGCTTGTCTTTCTTGAGGAATAATGCTATGAAATATATGTTCGTTTTTAGCATTATCAAATATTCCCACACTTGAGCGTTGCTTGTCCTCAAGCAATATTGTCTTGAAATAATAGAATCACTTCTTTATTCTTCACACTTTGTACATCAGTGATTTCTATACGGCGGTATAAACAATGGTAGTAACGATATGGTTTACAGTCCCACATGACTATAAAAATTTAGATCCATTAAGGAAATTGGATCTTTATGAAAACATTTGATCTTTTGAAAATTAAATCTAGTTTTTACCCTAGATAAGTTTTCCGGAATAACCCTTTACCGGTGTTTGCAAAATATTTTTGTGGGTTTGGTGGGTTTTAAATTTGAAAATTTTAGCTCAAAACTTGCGGTTTTGTGTCACCCACTTGCTAACCTTGTATTTGGAAAGCAACACGTCCAGTTTACTTGTCCCGTATATTACCTTTCGGTAAACTACCGTCCGGTTGTAAAGGAAAGCGTTGAACAAGCAACTGTTAAGGCAATGTCCCGTGACATGCTTTTAATTATGGTCTATAACGTGTCGGACGCAATTACTATCCTTGGTAGGAGCAATAGTAAAGCTCACCCTTATAATTTTTTCGGTCTGGCACAAGGTCCTGTCTTTGACCATGCTATGCAACCACCGTTCTTACGGTTGACACCCGATTTAGTTCAGGTGACCTAATGAATTTCAGGTGAATTCCTAGGATTTTACGTTCAATGGTAATGAACGCGTTGAAAATAGGGTTTTCAGAAAACAAATCGGTTTATAATTTTGATCAAAATATTTTCTCGTTTAAGCTCGAGTTTAGATATCATCGAATTCCATGAGTTTGTAATTCTCAATCTTTAAGGTCAATCTCTAGGATTGAGTAATATCAGTCTTAAAAGCTGATTTTTAATCTTTAAGGAGATTATCCTTTCTGGGGATCTGATTCATTAGTCTTATCCAGCTAATTTGCATGGTGCCCCCCCCATTGTACGAGATAAATCCTTCTCATGGTTAGGATAAATCTGACCACTTGGCGACCCTGTTTAATGCTGAGGTCCGTGGATTTCCTGCTGATTTTAGTGATGACTTTTCTAGATTTTTCGTCAACCTACAGCTGGTCTGGACGACAACTTCATGACCTAAATCAAGAAGCGCGTTTCTTTTTCGGAAGACTTTACTTCCTTTTAATGATAGAATTGATTCATCGTGTAGATCCATCTCTTCTTTTCTTTCATCGGGTAAAATAGTTTAGTTTAGTCCAAAGCAAAAGTATTTTCAGTTATTTGTTACAGATATATGTGACATATGTTTAAAATAACTTGGTAAATTTTCCCACACTTGGCTTTTTATTTTTCTTTTTATCGTCCTCTATTCCATTTTAAATGAATTTTGACATTTTAGTTTGTTTCTTAATTTATGTTCTTTCTGAGATAACAATAATTTCGGTGTTAAAACCTAGTTTTATCGTTCATAAATATGTATAAACATGATTTGAATTCATTTAATTGAAAAATTTTACTAGAATTGGGTAGTCAGTATATAAGACTAGGGCTGTTCTTTTTTATCAGAGAGCACTAGATTCTAATACAACTACTGCTTTACTAGTATTTTTAATGGTAACCAAGTGTATAAAGTAAAAAAATTTTAAAATCCGAAAGAATTTAACCCCTTCCCACACTTAAGATCTTGTAATGCCCTCATTTGCAAGAAATCAGTAACAATTTAAATTATTGAGGGTGATTTGTGTGAAAATGATTAAATTTTTACCAAAGTTTCCAAATATATTGGCGTTTGTTTGCTGAATGATAAATGGTGCACATCATTTGTTCATTCCGTCTTGTTGTTATTTCACATATATTTTGCATCTTGTCGTCAAAATTAGTTGCTTTTTGCTGAACTTAATGCCAGTCTTTGAAAATGCGTTGTTTTACCCTGTTGTGTACATAAGATAAACTGCAAACATATATACATATTTTTGAAGTTTGGTATATTACCCCACATTCAAAAATTATTAAAATCTAAGAATAAAAGTTAGATAATTATAAAAATGATTACAATATTAACAAAAATATTAAATGTATCAATAATTACAAATTACAAAATAAAAAAAATAATAATAAGTAAACTAAGGATGATATTGGTACCAATAGGGGTTCCAGGCATAACCATAAGTGCTATAGAATGCTTCGGCAGGATCATACGTAGGATATGGTGGCTGCATCTCTATAGACCAAGGAGGGAAGATGGGTTTTGTAGTGACCCGAACTTTTCCATGTTTATATATATTAATTGAGATTGATATTTACATGATTAAATGTTTCCAACATGTTAAGCTATCAAACTTGTTAAGACTTGATTAATTGAAATATGTTTCATATAGACAATTGACCACCCAAGTTGACCGGTGATTCACGAACGTTAAAACTTGTAAAAACTATATGATGACATATATATGGATATATATATAGTTAACATGATACTATGATAAGTAAACATATCATTAAGTATATTAACAATGAACTACATATGTAAAAACAAGACTACTAACTTAATGATTTTTAAACGAGACATATATGTAACGATTATCGTTGTAATGACATTTAATGTATATATATCATATTAAGAGATATTCATACATTATAATATCATGATAATATAATAATTTAAAATCTCATTTGATATTATAAACATTGGGTTAACAACATTTAACAAGATCGTTAACCTAAAGGTTTCAAAACAACACTTACATGTAACGACTAACGATGACTTAACGACTCAGTTAAAATGTATATACATGTAGTGTTTTAATATGTATTTATACACTTTTGAAAGACTTCAATACACTTATCAAAATACTTCTACTTAACAAAAATGCTTACAATTACATCCTCGTTCAGTTTCATCAACAATTCTACTCGTATGCACCCGTATTCGTACTCGTACAATACACAGCTTTTAGATGTATATACTATTGGTATATACACTCCAATGATCAGCTCTTAGCAGCCCATGTGAGTCACCTAACACATGTGGGAACCATCATTTGGCAACTAGCATGAAATATCTCATAAAATTACAAAAATATGAGTAATCATTCATGACTTATTTACATGAAAACAAAATTACATATCCTTTATATCTAATCCATACACCAACGACCAAAAACACCTATAAACACTTTCATTCTTCAATTTTCTTCATCTAATTGATCTCTCTCAAGTTCTATCTTCAAGTTCTAAGTGTTCTTCATAAATTCCAAAAGTTCTAGTTTCATAAAATCAAGAATACTTTCAAGTTTGCTAGCTCACTTCCAATCTTGTAAGGTGATCATCCAACCTCAAGAAATCTTTGTTTCTTACAGTAGGTTATCATTCTAATACAAGGTAATAATCATATTCAAACTTTGGTTCAATTTCTATAACTATAACAATCTTATTTCAAGTGATGATCTTACTTGAACTTGTTTTCGTGTCATGATTCTGCTTCAAGAACTTCGAGCCATCCAAGGATCCGTTGAAGCTAGATCCATTTTTCTCTTTTCCAGTAGTTTTATCCAAGAAACTTAAGGTAGTAATGATGTTCATAACATCATTCGATTCATACATATAAAGCTATCTTATTCGAAGGTTTAAACTTGTAATCACTAGAACATAGTTTAGTTAATTCTAAACTTGTTCGCAAACAAAAGTTAATCCTTCTAACTTGACTTTTAAAATCAACTAAACACATGTTCTATATCTATATGATATGCTAACTTAATGATTTAAAACCTGGAAACACGAAAAACACCGTAAAACCGGATTTACGCCGTCGTAGTAACACCGCGGGCTGTTTTGGGTTAGTTAATTAAAAACTATGATAAACTTTGATTTAAAAGTTGTTATTCTGAGAAAATGATTTTTATTATGAACATGAAACTATATCCAAAAATTATGGTTAAACTCAAAGTGGAAGTATGTTTTCTAAAATGGTCATCTAGACGTCGTTCTTTCGACTGAAATAACTACCTTTACAAAAACGACTTGTAACTTATTTTTCCGACTATAAACCTATACTTTTTCTGTTTAGATTCATAAAATAGAGTTCAATATGAAACCATAGCAATTTGATTCACTCAAAACGGATTTAAAATGAAGAAGTTATGGGTAAAACAAGATTGGATAATTTTTCTCATTTTAGCTACGTGAAAATTGGTAACAAATCTATTCCAACCATAACTTAATCAACTTGTATTGTATATTATGTAATCTTGAGATACCATAGACACGTATACAATGTTTCGACCTATCATGTCGACACATCTATATATATTTCGGAACAACCATAGACACTCTATATGTGAATGTTGGAGTTAGCTATACAGGGTTGAGGTTGATTCCAAAATATATATAGTTTGAGTTGTGATCAATACTGAGATACTTATACACTGGGTCGTGGATTGATTCAAGATAATATTTATCGATTTATTTCTGTACATCTAATTGTGGACAACTAGTTGTAGGTTACTAACGAGGACAGCTGACTTAATAAACTTAAAACATCAAAATATATTAAAAGTGTTGTAAATATATTTTGAACATACTTTGATATATATGTATATATTGTTATAGGTTCGTGAATCAACCAGTGGCCAAGTCTTACTTCCCGACGAAGTAAAAATCTGTGAAAGTGAGTTATAGTCCCACTTTTAAAATCTAATATTTTTGGGATGAGAATACATGCAGGTTTTATAAATGATTTACAAAATAGACACAAGTACGTGAAACTACATTCTATGGTTGAATTATCGAAATCGAATATGCCCCTTTTTATTAAGTCTGGTAATCTAAGAATTAGGGAACAGACACCCTAATTGACGCGAATCCTAAAGATAGATCTATTGGGCCTAACAAACCCCATCCAAAGTACCGGATGCTTTAGTACTTCGAAATTTATATCATATCCGAAGGGTGTCCCGGAATGATGGGGATATTCTTATATATGCATCTTGTTAATGTCGGTTACCAGGTGTTCACCATATGAATGATTTTTATCTCTATGTATGGGATGTGTATTGAAATATGAAATCTTGTGGTCTATTATTATGATTTGATATATATAGGTTAAACCTATAACTCACCAACATTTTTGTTGACGTTTTAAGCATGTTTATTCTCAGGTGATTATTAGGAGCTTCCGCTATCACATACTTAAATAAGGACGAGATTTGGAGTCCATGCTTGTATGATATTTTGTGTAAAAACTGCATTCAAGAAACTTATTTTGTTGTAACATATTTGTATTGTAAACCATTATGTAATGGTCGTGTGTAAACAGGATATTTTAGATTATCATTATTTGATAATCTACGTAAAGCTTTTTAAACCTTTATTTATGAAATAAAGGTTATGGTTTGTTTTAAAAATGAATGCAGTCTTTGAAAAACGTCTCATATAGAGGTCAAAACCTCGCAACGAAATCAATTAATATGGAACGTTTTTAATCAATAAGAACGGGACATTTCAGTTGGTATCAGAGCGTTGGTCTTAGAGAACCAGAATTTTTCATTAGTGTGTCTTATCGAGTTTGTTAGGATGCATTAGTGAGTCTGGACTTCGACCGTGTTTACTTGAAAAATGATTGCTTAACAAATTTTGTTGGAAACTATATATTTTTAACATGTGAATATTATGTGATATATTAATCTCTTAACGCGTTTGATATTATGTGATAGATGTCTACCTCTAGAACAAGTCCCATTGACTCACCTAATAATAATGAAGAGTCAAATGTAAATTGGAATGATTCGTGGACTGATTCACAAGTTCCCGAAGAGGAACCGGAAGAAGAGTCGGAACCGGAAGAAGAATCGGAACCGGAAGAAGAATCGGAACCGGATGAAGAAATAGAACCGGTGGGGGAAATAATAAAACGGTTAAGTAAAAGAAAATCCTCAACCAACCGACCAAGATTAATTATGGTCAATGGTGTTTCCGCCAAGGAAGCAAAATATTGGGAGGATTACCAATTCTCCGATGAATCGGATTCCGACGAGAATTCCGATGATGTTATAGAAATTACCCCAACTAAATTTAAAAAGGCAAAAGAAAATAATAAGGGAAAGGGCATAAAAATAGAGAAATCTAATTCCAACCCCGATGAACTTTATATGTATCGTCAACCCCCGAAGTCCTTAAGTTGTAACAATGACGCGGGAACCTCTAAACCACCAGGTTTTTCTAAACCAATGTGGATAACGACGGCTCGTATTAGGGGAACATCATATATCCCTAGAAACTTGGCAAAACGAAATAAAACCGAAGAAGAAGAAACGAGCGAGTCGGAATAAGATAGTTGTATTCGTGTGGTGTAATATATGTAATATAGTGTTCGTATGCTTTATGATATATGTAAAAATTGCTTGTATTAATAAGTATTTTTTTTTATGAATCTAACTCTTGTCTATTTTACAGTTTAAAAACACAAAATGGATAGACAACCCAATATTTTAAGAGACCTACCCGGAGACATGATTGATGAAATCTTGTCTAGAGTCGGCCAGAATTCCTCGGCACAACTATTTAAGGCGAGATCAGTTTGTAAGACATTCGAAGAACGTTCCAAGAATGTCTTGGTTTATAAGAGACTTTCGTTTGAAAGATGGGGAATATCACATTGGGAAACCCATAAGTTACGATGTGTTTACTTTGACGCATATATTGCGGGGAACCCAAATGCTATTTTACGCAACGGGTTAAGAAATTATTTTGACTCAATATATCCGAATATTGGACTTCGTGATTTAGAAAAAGCGGCTAACATGCAACATAAAGAAGCATGTTATGCTTACGGATTAGTAATGTTCGCTTCTCACCAAAGTGAGAACAAGAACATCGGGCTACAACTATTAAACAAAACGTTTCCACAAGTGACGGAGTCGGTAATTGGGGTAAGAAATGAGGTTTTTAGATTATTACGGGACTGTTGGACATTACGTAACCCTCGTCCCTTTGACGACGTTACAACACGCTGTCTTATCAACGGCCATAACGGTTATGTTGCACAAGACCAAGGATGGGAAGTAGTCCTAGTAAAACCAGAATGCATGACTTGTTTCTGGACGTATGAATTACGTGTCTTTATTGCCTTTGCTGAACGACTTGTGTACTAGCTAGAATTATCTTCACAACTATCTTGTATCAAAGTTATTGTGTGCTATATTTCATGCTTTATGTAAAATAAGCGGTATTGTAAGTTTGTAAAATATTGTATAAAAGTTTGAACGCGAAATATTATTATAATCAGTTTTTCATATAGAATTGTAGTAGTTGAATTGTATATTAGCTACTAAGTATGAACTTAACGGGTAGGTACTACCCGAATTTAAACTTATAAAACGCTAATATGAAGAAAAAGCTTTTATAAATGAGTTCATATTATGCTACGAAATACTATTAACTACTCTTAATATTTTGTATGATTAACTTGTTCCATTTAACTATTTTGAAGGAAATGGCACCGACTACTCGACACACCGTGAATATGAATGAAGAGGAATTCCGTACTTTTCTAGCTTCAAACATAGCCGCAGTACAGGCTGCGCTACATACCAACAATAACCTTGGATCTAGCAGTACAGGAAATATTGTAGGATGCACCTACAAAGAATTCACTGCCTGCAAACCTTTGGAATTTGATGGAACCGAAGGACCGATCGGATTGAAACGGTGGACCGAGAAGGTCGAATCGGTGTTTGCCATAAGTAAGTGTACTGAAGAGGACAAAGTAAAGTACGCTACGCATACCTTCACAAGTTCTGCGTTAACATGGTGGAATACCTATCTAGAGCAAGTGGGACAAGACAATGCGTACGCACTACCGTGGTCAGCATTCAAGCACTTGATGAACGAGAAGTACCGTCCCAGAACCGAGGTCAATAAGCTCAAGACAGAACTTAGAGGGTTACGAACCCAAGGATTTGATATTACCACGTACGAAAGACGATTCACAGAATTGTGCCTATTGTGTCCGGGAGCATTCGAAGATGAGGAAGAGAAGATCGACGGGTTTGTGAAAGGATTACCGGAAAGAATCCAAGAAGATATAAGTTCACACGAGCCCGCCTCCATACAACAGGCATGTAGAATGGCTCACAAACTCGTGAACCAAATTGAAGAAAGAATTAAAGAACAGACTGCTGAAGAGGCCAATGTGAAGCAAGTCAAAAGAAAGTGGGAGGAAAACGGTGATAAGAATCACCAATACAACAACAACAGCAATTACAACAATAATCGCAACAATTATCCCAACAATCGCAACATCAATCGCAACTACAACAAACGGCCCAACAGCAACAACAACAACAACAGCAACTACAACAATCATCCCAACAACAATAATAACCGCAACAACAACAACAATCAGAAGCAGCTATGCCAAAGGTGTGAAAAGAATCACTCGGGGTTCTGCACCAAATTTTGCAACAAGTGTAAAAGAAATGGTCATAGCGCAGCGAAGTGTGAGGTCTATGGACCAGGGGTTAATAGAACGAAAGGAACAAATGGTGTCGGAACGAGTAATGGCGGAGCAAGTAGTGTCGGAGCAAGTTATGCCAATGTAGTTTGTTATAAATGTGGAAAACCGGGCCACATTATTAGAAATTGCCCGAACCAGGAGAACACGAATGGACAAGGCCGTGGAAGAGTTTTCAATATTAATGCGGCAGAGGCACAGGAAGACCCGGAGCTTGTTACGGGTACGTTTCTTATTGACAATAAATCTGCTTACGTTTTATTTGATTCGGGTGCGGATAGAAGCTATATGAGTAGAGATTTTTGTGCTAAATTAAGTTGTCCATTGACGCCTTTGGATAGTAAATTTTTACTCGAATTAGCAAATGGTAAATTAATTTCAGCAGATAATATATATCGGAATCGAGAAATTAAACTGGTTAGCGAAACATTTAAGATTGATTTGATACCAGTAGAGTTAGGGAGTTTTGATGTGATAATCGGTATGGACTGGTTGAAAGAAGTGAAAGCGGAGATCGTTTGTTACAAAAATGCAATTCGCATTATACGAGAAAAAGGAAAGCCCTTAATGGTGTACGGAGAAAAGGGCAACACGAAGCTACATCTTATTAGTAATTTGAAGGCACAAAAACTAATAAGAAAAGGTTGCTATGCTGTTCTAGCACACGTCGAGAAAGTACAAACTGAAGAAAAGAGCATCAATGATGTTCCCGTCGCAAAAGAATTTCCTGATGTATTTCCGAAAGAATTACCGGGATTACCCCCACATCGATCCGTTGAATTTCAAATAGATCTTGTACCAGGAGCTGCACCAATAGCTCGTGCTCCTTACAGACTCGCACCCAGCGAGATGAAAGAACTACAAAGCCAATTACAAGAACTTTTAGAGCGTGGTTTCATTCGACCAAGCACATCACCGTGGGGAGCTCCTGTTTTGTTTGTCAAGAAGAAAGATGGTACATTCAGGTTGTGTATCGACTACCGAGAGTTGAACAAACTTACCATCAAGAACCGCTACCCACTACTGAGAATCGATGACTTATTTGATCAACTACAAGGCTCGTCTGTTTATTCAAAGATTGACTTACGTTCCGGGTATCATCAAATGCGGGTGAAAGAAGATGATATTCCAAAGACTGCTTTCAGAACACGTTATGGTCATTACGAGTTTATGGTCATGCCGTTTGGTTTAACTAATGCACCAGCTGTGTTCATGGACCTTATGAACCGAGTGTGTGGACCATACCTTGACAAGTTTGTCATTGTTTTCATTGATGACATACTTATTTACTCAAAGAATGACCAAGAACACGGTGAACATTTGAGAAAGGTGTTAGAAGTATTGAGGAAGGAAGAATTGTACGCTAAGTTTTCAAAGTGTGCATTTTGGTTGGAAGAAGTTCAATTCCTCGGTCACATAGTGAACAAAGAAGGTATTAAGGTGGATCCGGCAAAGATAGAAACTGTTGAAAAGTGGGAAACCCCGAAAACTCCGAAACACATACGACAGTTTTTAGGACTAGCTGGTTACTACAGAAGGTTCATCCAAGACTTTTCCAGAATAGCAAAACCCTTGACTGCATTAACGCATAAAGGGAAGAAATTTGAATGGAAGGATGAACAAGAGAAAGCGTTTCAGTTATTGAAGAAAAAGCTAACTATGGCACCTATATTGTCATTGCCTGAAGGGAATGATGATTTTGTGATTTATTGTGACGCATCAAAGCAAGGTCTCGGTTGTGTATTAATGCAACGAACGAAGGTGATTGCTTATGCATCTAGACAATTGAAGATTCACGAGCAAAATTATACGACGCATGATTTGGAATTAGGCGCGGTTGTTTTTGCATTAAAGACTTGGAGGCACTACTTATATGGGGTCAAAAGTATTATATATACCGACCACAAAAGTCTTCAACACATATTTAATCAGAAACAACTGAATATGAGGCAGCGTAGGTGGATTGAATTATTGAATGATTACGACTTTGAGATTCGTTACCACCCGGGGAAGGCAAATGTGGTAGCCGATGCCTTGAGCAGGAAGGACAGAGAACCCATTCGAGTAAAATCTATGAATATAATGATTCATAATAACATTACTACTCAAATAAAGGAGGCGCAACAAGGAGTTTTAAAAGAGGGAAATTTAAAGGATGAAATACCCAAAGGATCAGAGAAGCATCTTAATATTCGGGAAGACGGAACCCGGTATAGGGCTGAAAGGATTTGGGTACCAAAATTTGGAGATATGAGAGAAATGGTACTTAGAGAAGCTCATAAAACCAGATACTCAATACATCCTGGAACGGGGAAGATGTACAAGGATCTCAAGAAACATTTTTGGTGGCCGGGTATGAAAGCCGATGTTGCTAAATACGTAGGAGAATGTTTGACGTGTTCTAAGGTCAAAGCTGAGCATCAGAAACCATCAGGTCTACTTCAACAACCCGAAATCCCGGAATGGAAATGGGAAAACATTACCATGGATTTCATCACTAAATTGCCAAGGACTGCAAGTGGTTTTGATACTATTTGGGTAATAGTTGACCGTCTCACCAAATCAGCACACTTCTTGCCAATAAGAGAAGATGACAAGATGGAGAAGTTAGCACGACTGTATTTGAAGGAAGTCATCTCCAGACATGGAATACCAATCTCTATTATCTCTGATAGGGATGGCAGATTTATTTCAAGATTCTGGCAGACATTACAGCAAGCATTAGGAACTCGTCTAGACATGAGTACTGCCTATCATCCACAAACTGATGGGCAGAGCGAAAGGATGATACAAACGCTTGAAGACATGCTACGAGCATGTGTTATTGATTTCGGAAACAGTTGGGATCGACATCTACCGTTAGCAGAATTTTCCTACAACAACAGCTACCATTCAAGCATTGAGATGGCGCCGTTTGAAGCACTTTATGGTAGAAAGTGCAGGTCTCCGATTTGTTGGAGTGAAGTGGGGGATAGACAGATTACGGGTCCGGAGATTATACAAGAAACTACCGAGAAGATCATCCAAATTCAACAACGGTTGAAAACCGCCCAAAGTCGACAAAAGAGCTACGCTGACATTAAAAGAAAAGATATAGAATTTGAAATTGGAGAGATGGTCATGCTTAAAGTTGCACCTTGGAAAGGCGTTGTTCGATTTGGTAAACGAGGGAAATTAAATCCAAGGTATATTGGACCATTCAAGATTATTGATCGTGTCGGACCAGTAGCTTACCGACTTGAGTTACCTCAACAACTCGCGGCTGTACATAACACTTTCCACGTCTCGAATTTGAAGAAATGTTTTGCTAAAGAAGATATCACTATTCCGTTAGATGAAATCCAAATCAACGAAAAACTTCAATTCATCGAAGAACCCGTCGAAATAATGGATCGTGAGGTTAAAAGACTTAAGCAAAACAAGATACCAATTGTTAAGGTTCGATGGAATGCTCGTAGAGGACCCGAGTTCACCTGGGAGCGTGAAGATCAGATGAAGAAGAAATACCCACATCTATTTCCAGAAGATTCGTCAACACCTTCAACAGCTTAAAATTTCGGGACGAAATTTATTTAACGGGTAGGTACTGTAGTGACCCGAACTTTTCCATGTTTATATATATTAATTGAGATTGATATTTACATGATTAAATGTTTCCAACATGTTAAGCTATCAAACTTGTTAAGACTTGATTAATTGAAATATGTTTCATATAGACAATTGACCACCCAAGTTGACCGGTGATTCACGAACGTTAAAACTTGTAAAAACTATATGATGACATATATATGGATATATATATAGTTAACATGTTACTATGATAAGTAAACATATCATTAAGTATATTAACAATGAACTACATATGTAAAAACAAGACTACTAACTTAATGATTTTTAAACGAGACATATATGTAACGATTATCGTTGTAAAGACATTTAATGTATATATATCATATTAAGAGATATTCATACATGATAATATCATGATAATATAATAATTTAAAATCTCATTTGATATTATAAACATTGGGTTAACAACATTTAACAAGATCGTTAACCTAAAGGTTTCAAAACAACACTTACATGTAACGACTAACGATGACTTAACGACTCAGTTAAAATGTATATACATGTAGTGTTTTAATATGTATTTATACACTTTTGAAAGACTTCAATACACTTATCAAAATACTTCTACTTAACAAAAATGCTTACAATTACATCCTCGTTCAGTTTCATCAACAATTCTACTCGTATGCACCCGTATTCGTACTCGTACAATACACAGCTTTTAGATGTATGTACTATTGGTATATACACTCCAATGATCAGCTCTTAGCAGCCCATGTGAGTCACCTAACACATGTAGGAACCATCATTTGGCAACTAGCATGAAATATCTCATAAAATTACAAAAATATGAGTAATCATTCATGACTTATTTACATGAAAACAAAATTACATATCCTTTATATCTAATCCATACACCAACGACCAAAAACACCTACAAACACTTTCATTCTTCAATTTTCTTCATCTAATTGATCTCTCTCAAGTTCTATCTTCAAGTTCTAAGTGTTCTTCATAAATTCCAAAAGTTCTAGTTTCATAAAATCAAGAATACTTTCAAGTTTGCTAGCTCACTTCCAATCTTGTAAGGTGATCATCCAACCTCAAGAAATCTTTGTTTCTTACAGTAGGTTATCATTCTAATACAAGGTAATAATCATATTCAAACTTTGGTTCAATTTCTATAACTATAACAATCTTATTTCAAGTGATGATCTTACTTGAACTTGTTTTCGTGTCATGATTCTGCTTCAAGAACTTCGAGCCATCCAAGGATCCGTTGAAGCTAGATCCATTTTTCTCTTTTCCAGTAGTTTTATCCAAGAAACTTAAGGTAGTAATGATGTTCATAACATCATTCGATTCATACATATAAAGCTATCTTATTCGAAGGTTTAAACTTGTAATCACTAGAACATAGTTTAGTTAATTCTAAACTTGTTCGCAAACAAAAGTTAATCCTTCTAACTTGACTTTTAAAATCAACTAAACACATGTTCTATATCTATATGATATGCTAACTTAATGATTTAAAACCTGGAAACACGAAAAACACCGTAAAACCGGATTTACGCCGTCGTAGTAACACCGCGGGCTGTTTTGGGTTAGTTAATTAAAAACTATGATAAACTTTGATTTAAAAGTTGTTATTCTGAGAAAATGATTTTTATTATGAACATGAAACTATATCCAAAAATTATGGTTAAACTCAAAGTGGAAGTATGTTTTCTAAAATGGTCATCTAGACGTCGTTCTTTCGACTGAAATAACTACCTTTACAAAAACGACTTGTAACTTATTTTTCCGACTATAAACCTATACTTTTTCTTTTTAGATTCATAAAATAGAGTTCAATATGAAACCATAGCAATTTGATTCACTCAAAACGGATTTAAAATGAAGAAGTTATGGGTAAAACAAGATTGGATAATTTTTCTCATTTTAGCTACGTGAAAATTGGTAACAAATCTATTCCAACCATAACTTAATCAACTTGTATTGTATATTATGTAATCTTGAGATACCATAGACACGTATACAATGTTTCGACCTATCATGTCGACACATCTATATATATTTCGGAACAACCATAGACACTCTATATGTGAATGTTGGAGTTAGCTATACAGGGTTGAGGTTGATTCCAAAATATATATAGTTTGAGTTGTGATCAATACTGAGATACGTATACACTGGGTCGTGGATTGATTCAAGATAATATTTATCGATTTATTTCTGTACATCTAATTGTGGACAACTAGTTGTAGGTTACTAACGAGGACAGCTGACTTAATAAACTTAAAACATCAAAATATATTAAAAGTGTTGTAAATATATTTTGAACATACTTTGATATATATGTATATATTGTTATAGGTTCGTGAATCAACCAGTGGCCAAGTCTTACTTCCCGACGAAGTAAAAATCTGTGAAAGTGAGTTATAGTCCCACTTTTAAAATCTAATATTTTTGGGATGAGAATACATGCAGGTTTTATAAATGATTTACAAAATAGACACAAGTACGTGAAACTACATTCTATGGTTGAATTATCGAAATCGAATATGCCCCTTTTTATTAAGTCTGGTAATCTAAGAATTAGGGAACAGACACCCTAATTGACGCGAATCCTAAAGATAGATCTATTGGGCCTAACAAACCCCATCCAAAGTATCGGATGCTTTAGTACTTCGAAATTTATATCATATCCGAAGGGTGTCCCGGAATGATGGGGATATTCTTATATATGCATCTTGTTAATGTCGGTTACCAGGTGTTCACCATATGAATGATTTTTATCTCTATGTATGGGATGTGTATTGAAATATGAAATCTTGTGGTCTATTATTATGATTTGATATATATAGGTTAAACCTATAACTCACCAACATTTTTGTTGACGTTTTAAGCATGTTTATTCTCAGGTGATTATTAGGAGCTTCCGCTGTCACATACTTAAATAAGGACGAGATTTGGAGTCCATGCTTGTATGATATTTTGTGTAAAAACTGCATTCAAGAAACTTATTTTGTTGTAACATATTTGTATTGTAAACCATTATATAATGGTCGTGTGTAAACAGGATATTTTAGATTATCATTATTTGATAATCTACGTAAAGCTTTTTAAACCTTTATTTATGAAATAAAGGTTATGGTTTGTTTTAAAAATGAATGCAGTCTTTGAAAAACGTCTCATATAGAGGTCAAAACCTCGCAACGAAATCAATTAATATGGAACGTTTTTAATCAATAAGAACGGGACATTTCAGGTTTCGGTGTAGGAATATTGTTTCTACCTATATGTTGGCAATGAGCTATGATTTGGTTCTGATGAACTTGCCAATCTTCAAATGCTCTCTGTCTAGCATTTTCGTATTCCTGAGAAGCTATAAACCTATGCATTTCTTGCATCTCATTCCCCCCTCCTACATTACCTTGTTTCTGGTTTCTCTCCACCTGTGGATATCTACCATGGTATCGTACTGCGGCGTTATTTCGCCTCTTCAAAACTTTCGCACCATGGTATACATTTAAACCTATAGTATCGCGGGGTTCCGGCTCTTCTAGTAATAATCCCCCCCGACTTATATCCACACCGAGATATTCACCAATCAAAGTAATAAAAATACCACCTCCTATTATGCTATGTGGTCGCATCCCCCGAACCATAGCTGATAAATAATAACCCACACAATATGGTATACTTACAGCGCTTTGTGGGTCTCGAATACACATATGGTAAAACAAATCTTGTTCATTTACCTTTTCTTTGTTTTTACCCCTTTATGTAATCGAATTAGCTAAAAACCTATGTATTACTCTTAATTCGGCTCTATCTATATCCAAATAAGAGTAATTTCCCCCTTTGAAACGGTGATGGCTTGTCATTTGACTCCACACACCGTGTGTATCAAAATTTTCATCTATCTTTCTACCGTTTAGTATCAATCCTCTACAATCGGCAGACGCTAACTCCTCAGGCGTATATATACGTAAAGCCTGAGCCATGTCCAGTAAAGACATGTGGCGCATCGAACCGCCTAACAAAAATCTAATAAAAGAACGATCAGTTAAACTAGCTACCCGATCATTCAACTCTATACAACATAACAATTCTTCACACCATACTTTATATACAGGTCTACGTATGGTGAATAAACATATCCAGTTATTAAAAGAAGAATTACCATACCTCTGTACAAGTAATTCCCTAATTGGCCCGGCCAATTCTACAGCTTCTAAGGGTCCCCATTCTATGACCCTCGGTACCTCAACAACCTTAGAATGAAGAGTATGCAAACCCCGTTGATATTTTGGATAATCTATCCAAAGTCTGTCAAATCTCAGGTTCGGGTGCAACTCTTCCAAATGCATATCGGAAAAGGTCATGACTGGATGAGGTACATCCTGCTTGTAGTAGTTATCCACCTCCTGTTGTTCCAAATTCTCAGCAGGAGCATTGCGGGCTTGGGATGAAGATTCACCCCTTTCATTCTGCAAAACACATCAAACACAATTTTTTGTGCATCCAAATATGCATTAGTGTCAGCAAAATCATCAATCAAAATAATTACAATGACATTATCAATTTATATCAAACTTAAGCTTATTTTCACATTTTTATCAAATCTACACTTTTTCAAATAAGCATATAAGAAAATGTTCGCCAAGTTCATAAGCATTCAACTCAAATAACATGTCAAAATAATCATTACTAGCAATTAAACAAGTCTCAAATGGCATTATCTTTCAAAAACCAAGTTCATGAATTTTAGACTTGAAAAAGTCCACTTTAATTCTCAAAATCATGTTTAGGCTCAAAGTTTGGATCATTTAACTACCTAGACATGTTACACTACTCAATTTAGCAACAATTCATGACAAAAATCGGCCATAACCTGTTTATATCAAAAAGCCCCAAATTTGCTCAAGAACACAAACCCTAGATTACTCAAAATTTGAAGTTTAAGGCTTCTAATCATGTTAAACAACATCAATCTAGGTTATACAAGCATAATACATAAACAATTTAAGCCTAATTACACTAAAAAGCATCAAAATCAAATTGGGGAAAAATTTGCTCAAGAACACCAAATTTCGAATTAAATGGTGTTTAGGTGTAGAAATTTACCGTTTTTCTTGAGTAATTCTTAGATAGCATCCTTCTCAACATGATTTTAGCAAAAAAATTTGGTGATTAACGGTTAAAAATTGGGATTTTTGGGGGTGTTTTTCGGGTTTTTCGGGTGCAGAATTCGCTGTGTTTTTGTTGTTTTGGGTTGGGGACTGATCTGTTCTGCAGTTATATTTTTTTTTTCGGTTTTTAGTCTCTCCGCGACTCGCGGTGAAACACCCTTTAAACTCCGCGAGTCGCGGAGTTTTTTTTTTTTTTTTTTTTTTTTTTTTTTTTATAATCATTAACTTTTGAAAACAATTAAGAAATTAATTTTAAAATTTTGTTTCCCTTGTTATTTAGGACGAGGTCGTTTCGGATCGATGTCCTAGTCCGTCTCTCGACAAAATTTTAAAATTTGTCTTTTTGTAGCGATTGTTTTAAAAGCTAAGATTTTTGGGTTTTTTTAATGTTTTTGGCATACTTTAAATTAATAAGATTAAAAATAATGATAATAAAAGTTCTCGTCCCTCCCTTGGGTAAAGCAATTTCGGTTCAAAGACCTAGTCTTCAACTTACGACGAATTTTAAAAATCATATTTTTAACTTAATGAGATAAAGTAAATTTTTGTTTTTAAATTCACACAACTTAAATATAAAATTCAAAATTAATATTAAAAATTCACACCAAACTCAAAATTTAAAATGCATAAAATTAAAATTTTATATTTTAAAAATTAAAAATTCACACCAAACTTAAAATTAATTTTTCAAATATTTATAATTTTAAATATATTGTTTTTACAAAGTTTACAATATTAATTTAAGATTTAAATATTAATTTTAAAAACATGGTAAAAAATAAATTTAAAAATCTTTTTGTCTTTTTATCCCACTTTAATCAATCAAATATTATCAAAAATATGCGCCCCTCTTTTCGGTAAAGTAATTTCGGTTCCAAGACCTAATTTAACTCATGACGAATTTTTGAAATATTTTGGGTTGATTGATTAAAGATATTTATACCTTAAGAATAAACGTTAAATTTCGCAGTGATGTAATAAATTTTTGAATGATATCAATAATTTCGGTCGCCAAACCTAATTTTATTTAATACCAATTTAATACTTTTTAGCGAACAAATTAGCGTGTATTATCAAAAGGTTAAAAATAAAAATAAAAATAAAAACTGTACAGACATACCTGTGAAATAGATTTCTTAGTTATATGATCTATCCCATTCATAAGATAGTCGGTTTAATTGGTTTTCCATAGCTACATAGGCGTAACCTCGAGCATTCAGTGTCTTTTCTTCTAAACATATGAACGGTCCGTCTCTGCATAAAGTAACAAATTCGGTATTTGAATAGGTTTGATTATTGGAACATTTACCTCCATGTGACCATTTTCCGCATTTGTGACATCTTTCTAGGTGTCGTGCTCTTCTTTTCGCTGCGGATTTTGATTTTCCTTTACCAAATTGTAACTTATTATCTTCGCATCTGGATTCTTTTCTAACTCCGTCCATTCTTTCTCTGATTACTGATACTATTTCACTCGGTAGTATGTCATTATTACGTTTAGTGATCAAAGCGTGTAGCATTAGACCATGGTTTAGTTCACAGGCAGTCTTCATTTTGTAAAAACCTAAAAAAAATAAAAATTCAGAATGGGGGGAGAAGACTAGTTCTTTAGGGTCTGCTAGGGAAAGACCATACGTGTTCCATTTTCGAGAACTACACGAAAACAGACAATCTAACTCTAACAGAAATACATATTATCCTTTAAAGACTTAATTCTCCCCACACTTAGTTAGCTGTGGTGTCGAAATTGTGATTAACTTCGTTGTCGACTTCCATCGGACCATGTATGTAATGTTTAACTCTGTGACCATTAACTTTAAATTCAATCCCATTTGAATTTATTAATTCTATCGTTCCGTATGGAAAAACTCTTTTGACTATGAATGGTCCAGACCATCTTGATTTCAATTTTCCAGGAAATAGCTTGAATCGTGAATTGAAAAGAAGAACTCTGTCTCCTTCTTTAAATTCTTTTGAACTTTTGATTCTTTTATCATGCCATTTCTTCGTTCTTTCTTTATAGATTAACGAATTTTCATATGCTTCATGTCTTAATTCTTCTAATTCATTTAGTTGACTTAATCGTAGACGTCCGGCTTCATGTAAATCAAGATTACATGTCTTCAAAGCCCAAAATGCTTTGTGTTCAATTTCTACTGGAAGATGACATGCTTTTCCATAAACAAGTCTAAAAGGTGTGGTTCCAATTGGAGTTTTGTAGGCTGTTCTAAAAGCCCAGAGTGCATCCTCCAATTTAATGGACCATTCCTTCGGATTTGATCCTACGGTTTTCTCTAGAATACGTTTTAAAGCTCGGTTGGTATTTTCAACTTGTCCACTTGTTTGTGGATGATATGCGGTGGAGATTTTATGAGTTACTCCATATCTTTTAAGAACTTTCTCAAGTTGATTATTACAGAAATGAGTACCCCGATCACTTATTAAAGCTTTCGGTGTTCCAAACCTTGCAAAAAGACGTTTTAAAAAGTTGACTACAACTCGTGCATCGTTAGTTGGGAGAGCTTGTGCTTCCGCCCATTTAGATACATAATCAATGGCTACGAGTATATATAGATTATTATGAGATTTTGGAAATGGACCCATAAAGTCAATACCCCAAATGTCAAATACTTCACATACTTGGATGACATTTTGTGGCATTTCATCACGTTGACTTATTTTTTCGGCCCTTTGACATGCATCACAGGATTTGCAAAGAAGGTGTGCGTCTTTGTAAATTGTAGGCCAATAGAATCCAGCTTCATAAACTTTTCTTGCTGTTAGTTGAGGCCCATAATGCCCTCCTGTTGGTCCTGTGTGACAATGGTTTAAAATTTTACTAGCTTCATCTCCAAATACACATCGGCGTATTATTCCATCGGGACAACTTTTAAACAGATGTGGATCTTCCCAGAAATAGTGTTTTATATCACTGAAGAATTTCTTTCGTCTTTGGTACGATAATCCTTTTTCAAGGAATCCACAAACTAAGTAGTTTGCATAGTCTGCAAACCATGGAATTTCTTTATAATCTATCTTCAATAGATATTCATCAGGAAAGTTGTCTTGTATGGCTGATTCATTCAGAACTTCTAATTCGGGATTTTCAAGACGAGAAAGATGATCAGCGGCGAGATTTTCTGCTCCTCTTTTATCTCGAATTTCAATATCAAACTCTTGTAAGAGTAAGATCCAACGGATTAGTCTTGGTTTAGCATCTTGTTTTGAAAATAGGTATCTAAGAGCAGAATGGTCGGTATAGACCACCGTTTTTGCTAGAACGAGATATGATCGAAATTTGTCAAAAGCAAAGACAATAGCAAGGAGTTCTTTTTCAGTAGTTGTATAGTTCGTTTGTGCTCCTTGTAATGTCTTACTAGCATAATATATAGGTTGAAATCGTTTTTCAATCCTTTGTCCTAAAACGGCTCCCATTGCAAAATCACTTGCATCGCACATTAGTTCAAATGGTAGATTCCAATTTGGTGTTATCATGATCGGTGCATTAGTGAGTTTCTCTTTAAGAATATTAAAAGATTTGATACACTCATCTGAAAAGATGAATGGAGCATCCTTTTCTAGGAGTTTATTCATAGGAGTGGCAATTTTAGAAAAATCTTTTATGAAACGTCGGTAAAAACCGGCATGCCCTAGAAAACTCCTAACTCCTCTAACATTTGTGGGTTGTGGAAGTTTAGCAATTACATCTACTTTAGCTCTATCCACTTCAATTCCTTCTTTTGAAATTTTATGTCCAAGAACGATGCCTTCTTTAACCATGAAATGGCATTTCTCCCAATTAAGTACTAGATTTGATTTTTCGCATCTAATTAGCATTCGTTCCAGATTAACTAGACATGATTTAAATGTATCACCGAAGACTGAAAAGTCATCCATGAATACTTCCATGCATTCTTCTATCATGTCGTGAAAAATCGCCATCATACACCTTTGAAAGGTTGCAGGGGCGTTACAAAGTCCAAATGGCATGCGTTTGTAAGCAAAAGTACCATAAGGGCACGTGAATGTGGTTTTCTCTTGATCTTCGGGTGCTATTGGAATTTGAAAATATCCGGAAAATCCATCTAGAAAACAATAGTAACTATTTCCGGCTAATCTTTCCAACATTTGATCTATGAAAGGTAAGGGAAAGTGATCTTTTCTGGTGGCGTCATTTAATTTTCTATAATCAATACATACACGCCATCCTGTTACAGTCCTAGTAGGAATAAGCTCATTTTTCTCATTTGTAATGACAGTCATGCCACCCTTCTTAGGCACGCATTGAACTGGGCTTACCCATGGACTATCAGAGATTGGATAAATTAAACCTGCATCTAGCAGTTTAATAATCTCTTTCTTAACTACATCTTGCATATTAGGATTTAGTCTTCGTTGGCGTTGCACATACGTTTTATGACCTTCTTCCATAAGGATTTTATGTGTGCAATACGAAGGACTTATTCCTTTAATATCATGAATCTTCCATGCAATGGCTGGTTTATGAGCTTTCAACACAGAAATGAGTTGTGATTTCTCATTTTCAGTAAGAGAAGACGATATTATTACAGGTAATTCAGATTCACCATGTAAATAAGCGTATTCCAAATGGTTTGGAAGTGGCTTTAACTCTAATTTCGGAGGTTCTTCTATCGATGATTTATATCGATATCTGTCTTCTTCTTTTAGCATTTGAATTTCTTCTGTTGTTGGTTCATATCCATTAGCTATAAGTGTAGCTAACATTTCAGCTTCATCAATTGGTTCATTACCTTCTCCTAAAGAACATTCTCCTGTTCCTTGTAATTCTGGAAATTCTTCTAATAATTCTGCATGTGCATCTATAGTTTGAATATAATAACATGTATCATCTGCAGATTGTGGTTGTTGCATTGCTCTATCAACTGAAAAGGTAACACTCTCATCCTCTATACTTAGGGTCAGTTTCTTACCGAACACGTCTATCATTGCTTTAGCCGTGTTTAAGAATGGTCTTCCTAATATGAGAGGAACTTGAGAATCTTCTTCCATGTCCAAAACAACAAAATCTACTGGAAATACTAAAGTATCAACTTTAACTAGCATGTTCTCCATTATCCCTCTAGGATATTTTATTGATCTATCTGCTAGTTGTATGCTTATTCTGGTTGGTTTCAATTCTCCAAGGTCTAGTTTAGTGTATAGTGAATACGGCATTAGATTTATACTAGCACCTAAGTCTGCCAATGCTTCTATTGAACTAAGACTACCCAGAAAACATGGAATTGTGAAACTTCCTGGATCAGATAGTTTTTCTGGTATCTTATTCAACAGCACTGCTGAACAATTAGCATTCATAGTAACAGCCGAGAGTTCTTCCATTTTCTTTCTATTTGAGATTAGATCTTTCAAGAATTTAGCATATCTTGGCATTCCTGAAATCACATCAATGAAAGGAAGATTTACATTTATCTGTTTAAACATATCCAAAAATTTGGATTGCTCGGCTTCAAGTTTTTCTTTCTTCATTTTACTCGGGTAAGGAAGTGGTGGTTGGTATGGTTTAACATAAGGTTTATCCTTAACTGTGTTATCTTCATTAACCTTTTCAACTACCGGTTCTTTTTCCTTATCTTGATCAGGTTGTGGTTCTTGTGGAGTAGGAATAGTTTCATCAGAAGTTACAGGTATTTCAGGTGGTTTAAGTGTTGTACCACTTCTTGTGGTAATAGCTTTAGCTGTTTCATTCCTGGGGTTAGCATTTGTATCACTAGGTAGACTTCCCGGTTTTCTTTCACCTATTAACCTTGCTAGGTTACTCACTTCTTGTTCCAGATTTTGAATAGAAGCTTGTTGATTTCTAAATGCTTGAGCATTTTGTTCATTAGTTTGTTTTTGAGATGTGAAAAATTGTGTTTGAGTTTCAACTAGCTTCGTCATCATATCTTCTAAATTCGGCTTTTTATCATCGGTTTGTTGTGGTGGTTTGTTTTGAAAATTAGGTCTTTGCTGATTATAAGTATTATTGGATACTTGTTGATTGCTAGGACCTTGTTGGTTGTTGTATGGAATATTTCGGTTATAATTCTGGTTTTGATTGTAAATCGGTCTTGGCGGTTGATAATTATTCTGATAATTATTTCCAGGCCTTTGGTTTATGTATGAAATATTCTCTCTTTGTTCCATTGTTAATTCAATACTGAGATAATCTTTTGTCAAATGTGGTCCTCCACACTGCTCACAACTAATTCGTATTGAGTGAATATCCTTAGTCATCTTTTCCATTCGTCTCTCCACAGCATCTATCTTTGCGGAAATGGAATCTAAGTCATGGCTAGAATCGGCTCTAGCTGCTTTAGATGATCTAATGATATCTTTTTCTTGGTGCCACTCATGTGAGTGGGAAGCAGTGTTATCAATAATTTTGTAAGCATCAGTTTCGGTTTTCTTCATAATAGAACCACCAGCTGCTATATCTATGTCTTTCCTTGTAGTGATGTCGCATCCTTGGTAGAATATTTGTACTATTTGACAGGTGTCTAAACCATGTTGCGGACATCCTCTTAACAACTTTCCATATCTTGTCCACGCCTCATATAGAGTTTCATTTGGTTTCTGTGTGAACATAACAATTTCTGCTTGAAGTCTTACGGCTTTAGATGCAGGAAAGAATTGTTTAAGAAATTTGTCAATTAAAACGTCCCATGTATCGATCGCCCCTTCAGGTAACGATTCCAACCAATCTTTGGCTTCTCCCTTTAAAGTCCAGGGAAATAACATGAGATATATCTGTTCATCCTCCACTTCTCGTATTTTAAATAGTGTGCAGATCCTATTAAAGGTACGTAGATGTTCATTTGGATCTTCCTTCGGCGCACCACTAAATTGGCATTGATTAGTCACCATGTGTAAAATTTGTCCTTTGATTTCATAATCTGGCGCATTAATGTCTGGATGAGTAATTGCGTGACCTTGGCCAGTGCGTTTAGCTCTCATTCGGTCTTCCATACTTAAAGGTTCCAGATTCTCCATAATTGAATTTGTTGAATCGGTATCACTAGATGATTCTGATTTAATGGTTCGTTCCTCAACAATCTCTGTTTGAATGATTGGTGGTTCCGGAGGAAAGTTTAGTGGTTCAGGATCTACGAACCGTTCCTGAATATTCTCCGGATTCTCAATTGTGAGGTCGGGTTCAAAAAATGGATTATCGGAAATTTGAACTGAAGTACTTGGTCGACTGGATGACGATTCTAAAGAAAAATCAACGGCGGTTATATTTGCTAAATGTCTTGATCTAGTTACAGGTGGTGAACGTACAAAAGGTGGTGAACATCTTGCTCGGTGCATTCACTGAATATCCTATTAGTTTTTAAAAGGAAAGAAAAATTATAATAAGTTATCCAATCAATAGACTTTTCTGATTTTGCCCACGTTTCGAATAGCCAAAAGATGCAGCAGAGGGGCAGGATTCGTTTGGTCTCAATATAATTGAGGACTGTTTGGCTCCAATAACCCGGTCCACGTACAAATCCAACTATTACTACGAACCAGAAAATTTTGATGTCTATCAATTTAACCACTTAAAATAAATTTTCGTAATTTTAAGAAAGTTTAGATAAGAAGTAGAATAAAAATCTATGTCCTAAAACTAGAATAGCGAGAAATAAGAGAGAAAAAGAGTTCGTCGCAAAAGGTCGAAAAAGAAAAATGATTGAAAAATAAAAGGTGACGGAAAAATAAAAGAAACTTATAAAAACTTAAAAATACTTAACTAACCTAACCTTATTACTACAACTAACTTAAAATTATAATCGCAAATTGAAATTACTAATTGGAATGATAATTGATACATAGTAAAAGGTGTCTAAAAATATTAAAGCTTACAGGAAAAACTAAATCCCAAATGGAAATAACTTAAAAAGAAACTAATATTAAAAAGGCGTCGCAAAATTCTAAAGTACCTAAATCTTAGTCTAAAGAAAAAGCACTTAAGGAATTCTACGGCAAAGCCTAAAAATCTAGGAGTAAAAATAACTATAGCAAAAACTAAGTTTAAAATTAAATATGAGCTAAAAATACAAAAGTTATGCTACAACGATTAAAAAGGGACAAAATATAAAAATATACAAAAAGTTGTAAAAAGTACAATTTTTATAAAAATATTATTTTTATATTTTTTATTTAATAAAACTATTAATTTTACAATTTAATAAAACTAATTAATACTAAATACATAAATTAAATAAAAAGTAAAAATAAAAATAAAACTAATAATAATAATAATAATTAGGTTTAAATAATAATTATAATTAATAATAAACCGTAATTAATGCTGAATTAGGGCTTCCTGTCCGTGTGTCAGAGAAGCTCCGCGAGTCGCGGCAATTATTGCATAAAACCCCGCGAGTCGCGGGGATCCAAATTTCAACTCTGGCACAGTTTTAAATCGACGCGTTTTTTCTTTATTTTTTTTTATTTTCTGTTTTCTGTTTTTAAATAAATAAAAGATATTAAAACTTATATTTTTATAAACTAAAATAAAAATAAAGAAACTTATAAAACTTAAATACTTAACAAAATCTTAAAAATACTTATATTTTTGTTTTTCTTTTTATATTTTTGAATATTTAAAACGTATTTTTACAAAAACGAATTTTAATAAAAGTAACTAAAAATCTCTTTTTTTTTTTTTTTTTTTTTTTTTTATATTAGCGTTGCGCTTCCGACTTTTAAGATAGTCCCCGGCAGCGGCTCCAAAAATACTTGATGTTATGCGAGGTGTATATAAAATAGTTATTAATTTTAGCAGGAAATACTATTAAATACGATACAATTTTACACAAGATATTTATTTATTTATAGAATGGATATACTTAAACCTTGCTACAACACTTATAGGCAGTGTACCTAATCGTACAGTAGTGTAGTTTTTAGTAAGTCCGGTTCGTTCCACAGGGAAATCTTTAAACAAAGCTCAACGCTATATTAGTTTACTTTTATAAAAATACAAACATATATATAAGTAATATTATTATTATAAAGGGGGGTTTTTACCGTTTAATGACCGGTTTGTCGATTTTAAGACTTTAGTCGCAGTTAAAACCTAATGTAAAATATTAAATAAATAAAAGACTTAATTTAAAGCGTAAAGTAAATAACGATAATGAAATTGCGAATAATAAAAGTGCGATAAAATAAACTTGCGATAATTAAAAAGTACGATAATTAAAAGTGCGATTAAATAACAATAAATAAAAGTGCGATAATTAGAAGTGCAATTAAATATAAAATAAAGGAAATTAAATATGAAATAAAAGAATTATGCTTATTTAAACTTCCGTAATCATGATGTTTGACGTGTTGATTTTAGTTTTATGCCCATGGGTTAATTGTCCTTTGTCCTGGATTATTTAATATGTCCGTCTGGTTTTTGTCCATAACAGTCCATCAGTCATAAATATAAAGTGCGAGTGTCCTCGTCAAATTATTATTATACCCGAAGTTAAATATTCCAACTAATTGGGGATTCGAATTGTAACAAGGTTTTAATACTTTGTTTAATGAATACACCAGGTTATCGACTGCGTGTAAACCAAGGTTTTACTACTTTGTTAACAATTACACCAATTACCCTTGAATGTAATTTCACCCCTGTTTTAATTATTCTAGTGGCTATTAATCCATTCCCGTGTCCGGTTAAATGAACGATTATTCGTACATATAAATACCCCGCCCATCGTGTCCGATTGAGTGTATATGGTAATTTATAGGGACGCCCAATTGTAAATCTTTATATTAACATTAACAAACTTTCATTTAGTTAAACAAATATAAAGCCCATTAATAGCCCATAGTCTAATTTCCACAAGTGTCGTTCTTTTATCCAAACCCCAATTATGGTACAAAGCCCAATTACCCAATTTTAGTAATTAGCCCAACATCATGATTACTTCGTTTTAAATAAGTATAATAATAACTTAGCTACGAGACATTAATATAAAAAGGTTGAACATAACTTACAATGATTAAAAATAGCGTAGCGTTACACGGACAGAATTTCGACTTACACCCTTACAACATTCGCTAACATACCCTTATTATTAGAATTATAATTAAAATTAAAATTAAAATATAAATTATATATATATATATATCGTATATATGAGAGAAGAGAGAAAATAGAATATGAAAAATGATCAGAATTCGGTTTGCTTTATAGCCAGAGTTGATTTTTGGGGCTCCGCGACTCGCGGCAAAATCCTCTTCAAACTCCGCGAGTCGCGGAGAATGTATTTACAGCTCACACCCTTGGAGTTTCTCTGCCGACGGTTTTATAATATATATATATATAATATATATATAATTAATATAATTAATTATATATTATATTATATTTATATGCATAGTTAACTTGTAATTTTTAGTCCGTTGCGTCGAGCGTTAAGAGTTGACTCTGGTCCCGGTTCCGGATTTTCGAACGTCCTTGCGTACAATTTTATATTTTGTATTTTGCGTTTTGAATCTTGTACTCTTGTAATTTCGAGACGTTTCTTATCAATAATTGGAACCTCTTTGATTGTCTTTTGTACTTTTGAGCTTTTTGGTCGTTTGCGTCTTCAATTCGTCGAATCTGTCTTTTGTCTTCACCTTTTATTATTTAAACGAATATCACTTGTAAATAGAACAATTGCAACTAAAAGCTTGTCTTTCTTGAGGAATAATGCTATGAAATATATGTTCGTTTTTAGCATTATCACCTGCTGTTTTCCTGAATTATTTTCTTTAACAAACTTAATAGGAGTAGACAAAGTGGTCTTTTTCTTACTCTGTTTGGGCCTTTCTACACTCTTTGTCGACGTCTTAAGACTCTCACTCCTATTCTCACTGTGTTTTGGATTCTTAAGAATCGTAACTGGCTTAGTCGCTGGTACAAATGGTTTGCTATCTTTCTCAGTGTCTATGTCAGTATCAGACTCAGTCTCATAAACAACCTCTGTAGGGTTCTTAGAATCAACAACCTTACTAGCACTAACCACTAGGGTCTCCTTAGGTTTACCATATGGTGGTTCCACCACTGGTTCCTTAAACTTCTCTACGGGCTTATTAACATACTCACCCATAAGAGGTGGTGCAACCTCAGAATATCCCAGACCCTCCCGATTAGAATGATTAAAAGTCTGAGTCACATACGACATCCTCTGCCAGTTATCTATTCTAGCTTTCTCAGACTCATATTTTAATTTAAAAGAATCCTTTTCAGCCTTAAGAGTCTCTATTTGCCCCAAATACATTGTGATCACCTTTTCATCATCTCTAATCGTTGATTTCATGTGACCTATTTGGTTTTCTAGAGACTTAATCACCTCAACATATTCTTTCTGTTTGTTAAGGTAGAAAAGGGCATCTTCATAGTTCTTCTTGTTGGTCTGATTTTCTAAGCTTAGGTTCTTAAGGTCAGTCCTAAGTTTAGGGCAGGTCTCACAAGTAACAGGTATTTCACTTAGCTTAGAAATAACGCATTCAAGTCTTTCAATTTCCTGTTCATAACCAAAACAATAAGCACATTTAGAAATTGAATCAGTACATACCTTATCGTTACTGGAAGTATTAGCCATAAAAGCATAGTTATTCCTTCCATCCTGTGATTCTGCATCTGACTCTGATTCGTACTCCGAACTTGTGCTGTCCGAATAATCAGCTTCATAACCTTCCTTACCCTCACTATTATCTGAACTAACTTGACTTTGAACCGTCACAACTTTCTTATCACCACTCACAAAATCACGGTTGAGCAAATGACCCAACTCTTCTCTGAACCAAGTACCCTCATGACAACTTTTACCTTCTTCTTCATCTGATGGATCAGTAGTAAACTCAATGTCTGACAAATCCTTGGCTTTCCGGAACTTATCATACAGCTGTTCCTTAACCCTCTTTCTGAAACACCATTTCATAAGCTCCTCATCTCTCTTTAACCTTGCATCACACTTGCACACGTAGCATGTGCAGTTTGGATTATCTTTACCCTGACAACCTGCTCTTCTTCGAACTACTCTTTCTTCCTCAATTTCAGCTGGACTCTTTCCCACAAATACAACATTAGCTTTCTGAGCATCAACTGGAATAGACCAGTCACAAACTTCATCAGGATATATTGTGGAACCAGTTAAGGCTTTAGGTTGAGCAGAACCAGATGATTCCTTCTCAACAATGACGTGTTGGGGAGTCACTGAGATGGTTGTACTAAGAAAAGGATCATGATAACCAGCCTTTGGTGGTCTAGTACAAGTCTTCTTGAAGTGACCAAGTTCATCACAGTTATAACATCTAACCTTCGCCATGTCAAAACCAAACTTAGAATCCCTGTTTAAACTCAAAGATCGTTGACCAGTTCTCTTTAAATACTTCCTTGCACGCCTAACAATGCTACCCATACAGTACAGAATGTCCATCCTCTCTAGCTCATCTTCATCGATCTGATCATAATCTTCATTCTCGAGATGATTGTTAAGAACCTGTCCACTAATCATATCGTTGTAAGAGTTAACAACGATAGCAGCTAAAGCCATGTCCTCCTGAATGGACTCAATAGATCTTTTCCTGATATTGTCAGTTTGAAACATAGGACTCTGAGTCTGAGTCTGAGGTGGAATCTGAGTCTGCTGAGTCGGAACGTCCTCAATCATCTTAATTGTAGAGTTCTGTATTTTGGCATTAAAGTAACCAGATTGTGACTTTGGTGCAGATATCTGATTTGCATTTGCTGTGATGTACGCTGTCTGCAATGGAGCATGACCAGAAGAAGAAGCACTAGATGTGACATTGGCTGCTACAGTACCAAGCCTTTTCCTTTTGGCCTCAACCTGAATATCCTTCTCCATTAACTTTGAAGTAAATGCAGTCAATGTCAAAGGACGTGCAGAAGCAACATATAGGTTTTGGATCTTCTCTACTTCATAATCCCACTTCTCAGGAAGACCAAGTGCCAACACTTTTATTGCCTTATCATCTTTTACCTCAATCCCATAATCCGTCATCTCGGTAACCAATAACCTGTACCTTTCTAAGGTCTGGCTCAAAGTTTCTGTTGGAAGGGCTGCAAACACCTTCCACTCATCCTTCAACATTTTACCTTTAGTTGCTTTATAAGTAGCAGTACCCTCAGTTGCGGACACAATAGCCTGCCAAAGAGTATAGCACGTCTTATAACGGTTCTTAAACTGACCGAAGATTTCCTTAGACAAGGCTTGCGTTAACTGAGCATAACACCGACACTCAAGATTATACCCTTCGCGTTCTGCGGGATCAAAATCATGAGTTTCTTTAGGTTCACCATCAGCCCCTGATGGCCAAACAAAAGGAGTCTCAATACACTCCCAAAGTCGAGAATCTTGTCCATTAAGGTAAATCACAAACCTAACTTTCCATTCTAAAAAGTCTTTTAAGTTTTCAAGCCTCGGAACTTTATTGTTAGATCCTGATTCACTTTCGCTTAATAATAGTCTTTGAATTCTGGGTGCAATAACAAGTGCACTGTATTCGTTTGTTAATTTCTCGTTTGTATCAGACATCATTAACTGATTAAGTGATTAATTATGGATTAATTAAATTATTCTGGATTAAAAGAGGATCGGCCGATGGACTGAGATGATCGGTCGGAGGACTGAGACAATCGGTCGATGGTCTAAGGACGAACGGTCGATGGTCTAGACAAACGGTTCAAGGTTATCACAAACTGTCCTCCGGTTCAACTTAAGACGGTCGGTCGAGTGTGAGTGACTATCGGTCGAAGGTCAAGACACTCGGTCGATGGTCAATGACGACCGGCCGAGGGTAGTTCTTACGTATCTGGGCAGAAAAAAACTAGGGTTTTTGGCCAAAACTCAAATTTTGATTGATTCTAACGTTCTGGACTCAAACAAAATCGATGAAAACTTCACAAAAACACCTTTGAACACAAAAACACTCGAAAACACTGGATTTAAACGTAAAAGTTCCAACCTTTTAATTGAAACCCGTTTTGACACAAACCCTAATCACAAAAATCAAAAATTCGACTCAAATAACGTATGGATCAGCAACACAACGCTCTGATACCACTTTGAAGATGTAATTCGGACCTTAGATCATACGTTGTATCTAGATTAATGGCGGAAACACTAATTAGAATGAG
Organism: Rutidosis leptorrhynchoides; assembly: GCF_046630445.1. Classification (NCBI taxonomy): domain Eukaryota; kingdom Viridiplantae; phylum Streptophyta; class Magnoliopsida; order Asterales; family Asteraceae; genus Rutidosis; species Rutidosis leptorrhynchoides. Next base: position 359,821,876 of record NC_092339.1, read on the forward strand.
TCGAATACGTATTAGACTAACGGGATCAAATTAACCAATGAATAATTGATAGAATTGATGCCTAAGACTGTGTATTCGGTTGGTAAGGGTTTTGGGACGATTAGCAGCAAGTAATACGACGGCCTAAGGGTTTATGGTGTGTAACCTAACACAAAACCACGAAACCCGTATTTATACTAAATACAGTGACCATCGGCCGGTGGTCGGGGACCTTCGGCCGATGGTGACAGTCCCTCGACCGATGGTCCCTACCATCGGTCGATGGTCTTGAGCAGCCAACCGACTGCTTGACCTATTCACGACATTATACTAAGCATCATAAACACAAAGTATAAATGTCCACGTACATATATGACTGAAATATCAAGTACATAACAAATAGAACAATAAACGTAATAGAACTCGGGATTTATGCACCAACAATATATATAGTAAATGGGTGGTGGTGATTGTCGATGGAACAAATGGAGAAGGTGGTGGTTCGATCATATGTATGTATATATTTATATAGAGAGAGAGAGAGAAGATAGAGATGAGAAAGAGAGGATGATGGAGGTGAAAGTTGTTCTTTGTGTTAGTTCTCGGATGGATCTCGTTGATAGGAAATAGAAAGATGGTGAATGAAGTGGTTTTGAGGTTGTTTTCGAAGGTGATTGTCTAAGGTGGTGTTTAAACGGGTTTCGGTGGTAATGACTGATGAAGATGATGTTACGATGATGATGAACGATGGTGACTCATAAAACAGCAGCCTTCGTCGAGTAGTAACAAGAAATCAAACAATAGCCGTGAGATATGGTGATCGTTCATGGATTGTGTTAATTCATGTGTGTATGTGTTCTAGTATGCAACGAATAGTAATAAAAATAAGATTGTGTTTTGTGTCGAGCATGGAACAGGAAATAAGTAACATGTGAGTGTGGTTAGTTGACAAACAAAAAAAACTATCGAAATATCTATATATGATGCACCAGGATCACATTTTATAATACATAAATATAATTAGCACACATGCATAAAGAGGATTAGCATCCAAAGCTGTTGACAGTTTTAAAATCTATTTGACGGACTGAATTTCGTGCTCCGTTGTTAAATCGTGACAGTTAAAAGTCTTTTAGAAAAATTCCAAATTTTTACATTAAATTCCTTTATGTATTTCGGTCATAATGGTATAAAATTCGATCAATAGCTATTAAATAAAATTTACATTAAATATTCACTCCCAACCCAAGTAAAATATAAAAAGTTTTAAAATTACATTAATAGTTCCTAAATGCATTTTTAATAAGCCTAAAATTTATAGAACTCATTTTCGGATAACCGTTTATTTTAAAATAATTTAAGTTCCTTTTTAACTCATTTAATAACTATCAATATGACAAACGAGTGCTACGAGCGTTTATTAAATACATTTTAAATCATATATATATATATATATATATATATATATATATATATATATATATATTCAATATGATTTTCATCTATATATAGATTTATAGTAATATCATATATTATTTTATTTACACAACTGAATTAAATCATATAAGTTTCTATTTCAATTTAATATATATATATATATATATATATATATATATATATATATATATATATATATACAGATAGTGGTTCGTGAATCGTCGGGAATAGTCAAAGGTTAACTGAATTCATGTAAACAGTTTCAAAATTTTGTAACTCAGTATTACGGACTTTGCTTATCTTGTCGAAATCATATAAGATTTAGGTTTAAATTTGGTCGAAAATTTTCGGGTCGTCACAAGTTTGAAGATGTTCGTGATGCTGAAGATGCTATTTATGGAAGGGATGGCGATAAGTTTGATGGGCATCGCTTACGAGTTAGTCAATAAAACCAATTTTTGTTATATATAATCAGTGGCTTGTGATATTTTATATTTTGTTGTTTATTGTTTTTGTTGTCTTTATCTGCAGGTTGAACTTGCACATGGTGGGAGAAGTTCATCTTCTGTGGACCGCTACAGCAGTTACAGTAGCAGAGGCAGTCGTGGAGGACTATCTAAACGCTCTGACTATCGTGATACGAGTCTGCCATACCTGTTTATACTTCTTATTCTTCTTCTTTTTTTTGTCTATACTTGATCAAAACAGTTGTGAATACTCATACTAATACTTAATGTGCAATTTATGTGTCACTGGTTTACCTTCTTCTGCTTCATGGCAAGATTTGAAGGTTAGTTTTGTCAACTGGAGTTAAACTCATTGTGTGGACCGACTCCAGGACTATATTGAATTTTTGTAATTGATTGATTTAGGTCCAACAACTGTGAAAGTTTAAAATTACTGGACTGACTCTAGGACCTCATGGATTTCATTTGGTAAGCGTTTATCTAATTACATTGTCACATTTTCATTCTACATAGTAAAAGTGGTGATGTATATATTGTTTTCTTTTGATGTATTCCATGAGTTTGGAGATACTACCAATGGATGCATATCAACAGGTTTGAGTTTTGATATTATTGTAATTAAATTGTACCATATGATTTATAGGGTTCATGAATAAGAAGATTTAGTTTGAAAATTGGTATTTGTTTTGACATTGATTAATATTGGGACCACATTTTAATCCTAACGGGAATACACATGGTGCTCCCGAAGTTGAAAACCGTCATGCGGGTGACCTGGGAAACATAATTGCCAATGCCGATGGTATTTCATTGCAAACATCTTTCTATATCTTCTTATTTAGTTGTTGAAATTAACCCTTAACTTTTATATTCCTAAGTAAAAATTAATGTTGTTGAATATGTTGCAGGTGTGGCATAGGCTACAATTGTTGGTAACCAGGTTTGAGCTTAAAGTTTTGTTATATAATATGTTTCATAATGTTGTTTGAAATTGAAATAATTTATGTGGTTTTAAGTTAACATTTGGTTAATGCGTATGTGCAGATACCATTGACCGGGGCTAATGTCGTGGTAGGAAGAGCGTTTGTCGTTCATGAACTAGCTGATGACCTTGGAAAGGGTATAATTTTATATTTCTATTAATTGTTATTCGTGTTATGCTATTACTAATATGAATATGAATGCTATGTTATATAATTTATTGATAATTTGTGTCGGTCTGAAATTATGTGGTCACGAACTTAGCCTCTCCACTGGAAATGTAGGCGGGCTACTGGCTTGTGGTATGATATACATAAAGGGATTGAGGAATCATGAAGGCACCAGAGGTTCAATCGCTTCGATTAATAGATTCATATCAACTTATTCGAAAACGATTTAACTTTTTTAAAGTATACCTTATTCTGTCAGTTTTATGTTATCTTCATTGTGTAGTCGTAAATGTTTGATAATGTGGATTTATTAATTCTGGTATCAGGTTTAAGTTTTATGAGGTTTGATAATGTGATGTTTATGTCTTATGTCGTTCGTTTTTTTAATGGGTTGTTGCATGAATGATGTAAATTTTCATGCTTTGGACGCATTGTTGTGGCACAATGTTCTTCAGTAATAGAATGCCGAGTAGGAAGACAAATACAAAATATAATAATAGTGTGCCACTCCTGGTATGGTTTGTCCGTTGTTTTGTTTTTGCGTCATAAATTTTGAGATTGTTATTAACGCACACTTTTGGATACTGAGGATAGTTACTTTCAGTGGCGGAACCAGAAATTTTACTCACTAGGGGCGAATTTTTTTTTAAAAACGTAGTACCTTTTTTGGGCAAAATATGTAGGTTTTGGGGGCAAAATATGGAGGTTTTTGGGCAAATTTTGAAGGTTTTCTGTGCAAAATATGGAGGTTTTGGGGCAAAATATGGAGGCTTTCGAGCAAAATATGAAGTCTTTGGGGGCAAAACATGAAGACATTGGGGCAAAAAAAAAATCCACTCGGGGAAAGTCGAAAAATCCAATTTTTTTACACTAAAAAAATACAAATCCACTAGGGGCGGCTGCCCCCCTCGGTCCCTTAATATTTCCGCCCCTGGTTACGTTCACTAGAAGATGGTAATTAAAATGCATAAACAATATTTAACTTCTTAATAATAAATTTAAGGGTTGTCATTAAAAAATCAATAATAGGTCAAAATTATCAAATTTGGTCGGCAAAAGACCAATGTCACGGTGTGTTTCGTAAATTAAATACTCATCCTTTTTTTGTCACAAATACTTTATGGGCTGACTAGCTAAAAATGGGCTTCAAGGTTTGAAGCATTTAATCTTGAGACTGGGCTGATGCTCAAGTATGATTAAAAAATTAACATAAGCCCATCAACTATACGGAGTATGATTTACGTAATTGTTTGTTGAATAAATTTTTTTTATTTTTTTTCAATTGAGGCAAAAGTTTTATAGAAGTACAATTCTATTGGTTCTTTAGAGCATATGGAGTCGTGATATTTTTTTCGACATCAACCACTGGGGATAGCGGGATCCGACCGTCATCCCATTCCCCACCGTCGTCGCCCCGTTCTCTACCCTCGGTGTTAGGTTTTGAAGTCTTTTGTTCGACTTTAGTTTTACAAAGTTTCTTCTTTTTCTCTATTTTTTTTCCTTTAGATTGCAGGCATATTTTCTATTTTTGTTGGAGCTGAAGAATGAAGATGAAGATGGAGGTACATGAGTTGACCAACCCAAACCCATTTTGACACCTGTTTAAAATTACACATTTTGACCTGTCCCAACCCGCTTGAGCTGCCTGTTTTTCACCTCATGCTTTTGATATCTTGAATTTAAGTCTTGAGTCATAAGAACGATAAATAAGAAATGAAGACCGAGTAAAGATCGTTAACTTGATGTGCTTTTTTCGGTGTAGATTTCGCAAGATCATCAATACTTCGGTTGTTTTCATTCGTTACTTAAACAACATTTTGGTCTTTTTGTATGTTAAAACAGCAACAAAGTGTCTATGCTTATGTTATTGCAAACATAAATTGATAGAACAATAATATGATCGATGTAAAAATTGCGGAAAAAAATTTAGCAGCAACGCGCGAACCCATAACTCTTGTTTTATCTATTTGACAGAAGAAATATCGTACAGAATATTTGTGTTACTCTGTAAAAAATATATTTAATTTTGTACTTGATCATAATCTATTGTTTAAGATTTCAAACTTAAATATTATTTTGTAGCATTAACCACCTAAAATCCTTCCTAACTGCTACTCGGACTTTTTATTAATTGGTTATACTTATCAGTAGAGCTACTAGCTAGTATTTCAAGCTATTATCTAGTCTAGTTATCCCTTAAAACATAGACGTGGATGATACAACTAATAACTACAAGAACTTACACAAAAAAAAGAGAGCGAAGACATACGTTTAATTTAAAGTCAACTTATATAACACTGTAATACAGAGTAGTAGCTAAAACGAATACAAACCACGAATAATGGTTTTTTGTCTGAAAATAAGAACGAATTTTTTTTTTACTCTATTTATCCGAATTACTGAATAAAGCTGTGAAATTGTATTGCGTATGAAGTTATTGCCCATTATTATACGCTTTTAATCATCTACTTTCAAAAAATATGAGATTTTTTTTTTTTACAGTAATATTTTTAAAACTTTATTTATTTCTTATATCCAACATGCACTAACATTCCATATAAAGATGAGTCTCTTAATGAAAACATTTTGCTCCTTCCTAGTGATATTTCTAATCACCTTTTTCACCCTTTTGTATATAATATACTGTAATTTTGTAATTGCACCCGATAAGACTCGTAACTCTTTAAGCTGTTAACATGCACCATGATAGTTTTATGACAGTGATTAATTAACATAGTGGTCGGTCCTATAAGCATAAAAATGGATAACATTCTTAACAAGGACATCACTACGATTTATACCGGTCTTGTGAATAGTAATTGATTTTAGCAGAGTTCTAAGCATGCTCTTTAATGAAAAGTATAATAGAATATTAGCATATATAGTAGAAAAACAACAATTAAGTTCTAAAAAACCACAATTTTTCATCCAACTACTACTGATCCCAATCTTAAATTTCCTGTTTACCCACCTGCAACAACATATATATATATATATATATATATATATATATATATATATATATATATATATATATATATATATATATATATATATATATATATATATATTCATGTTCTTAATTAGTAGATGTATGGTAAACGATATAAAGAAAGAAAGCAAATTGACTTACATTTTTAAATCCTCATAGAGAATAATCATTTGCATAATTCTAATTCCTCCTAAACTTTGATCGCCCCTTTGAAACTTGACCATCCTGTCAAAAATACTAATTAATCATCATCAAGATTAAAAAAGAACTTCCCACTAAAAAATACATCCTTTAAGAGAGATATAAAAAAATTAGTGAATATAAAATTTATAATTATATGATACAGAGTAATAATTACCCAAATAGTATTGGCTGAGGGACTAGTTGATGTCTTGATTGAAATCTTCATCTCAAGGATGCTCCAACATTGACCGCACCGGACGATCATAGACTTATACAAACTATTGACAGGAACAGTCACCTAAGAAATACAATGTTACAATATTAATATTAAATATAAATTATATACAAAGCAATATATATTATATAATATATGTATATACATCGAGAAGGCTACTGCAGTGCATGCAGTGAAGATAGCAGACTTGATCATCGGACCATGATGGAGGAAGAGGGAGGTGGCGGTGGTGGATGAGTTGATTGTCCTTCGGCTCAGGCCATTCCTCTTCCAACTCGATTCCATGCAACCCAATTCCCTTATGTAGCAAATCCCACTGTAACAATAAATCGAAAAAAATTCTTAGCTAATCAAACAGTTTGTAAGTAAGTAAGGTATTATTATAAAATGATGTTCAAATGTTATAACCTAGTTACTATGATAGTAAGAAAAACGTACCATCTCTTTCACTTCATTGTTTATTCTCTTCTTTTCCCTTTCCAACCTTGCTACAACACCTCGACAGCGCTTCTCTTCAAGCACCTTTGATCGTCCTTTTGGATTATCCCAGGCCTTAAAAAACAAATTAAATATAGAATACAATCAATACAAAATAACACCATAACCCTTTTTTTATAAATAAATGCTTTACCTGTCTCTTTTTCGCCAACGGGTAGAGTTCCCTGCCTTGTACACTCCAAATCGAAAATTGGTCAAAGCGTTCCGTCCTCCTACTCATCCATAGGATTTCAGCCTTGGATTGACAACAACAACAACCAACAAAAAAAAAAAACATGTATAGTTATTTTAGCCATGCAACAAGTGTTAAGTGGGTAATTATGGTTTTGTTATTGTTATTGTTATAGTAACAATAACAATTAGTAACAATTAATAATTAATAATTATTAATAATAATAATAATAATAATAATAATAATAATAATAATAATAATAATATAATAATAATAATAATAATAATAATAATAATAATAATAATAATAATAATAATAATAATAATAATAATAATTATAATAATAATAATAATAATAATAATAATAATAATAATAATAATAATAATAATAATAATAATAATAATAATAATAATAATAATAATAATAATAATAATAATAATAATAATAATAATAATAATAATAATTATGATTTCATATTTGTCTAACCTTAAAGTTATGCTGTTGTTTTTCATTATAGTAATCGTGGATAATCTTCACAGCAACGCTCATTTCTCCCTCATCTATTTTTCCTTCCAGGAGTACAACATCTCTTTGACATATTTCATCTACAAAACTTGTCCCGCGGTTATAAATATATACAGCTTAGTTAACTTTTACCCGTACCCATGCCCATACATGTACCTGTACCCATCTCCTCTACATATACCCGGAACCAGTGTTGTAAATCTCGTTATTTCTCCCCCAGATCTCCCCGAGATCTCATTTTTGAAAGGCAGCCGAGACGAGATGTCCATCTCCCTAGATTTCTCGGTTAACTGGTTCAAACTTGGTCAAAGTCACGATTGCTCAAAATATCTAGCTCATTTCTCGAATTTCTCGCTCATCTCTCATATTTTTTTTTGTAAAATCTCGTAAAAATGTATATAAATATACATTTATTTATTTATATTTATATATTTATATTAAAAAAAAAAAACTAAAAAGTCTACGTCCGAGATCTCCCCGAGATTTTTCCGAGATCTCCCAAAAAATGTCCAAACGAGATCTCCCCGAGATCCGAATTCTCCAAACATTGCCCGCAATCCGCCCGGTGACGGGTATAATTTTTGCCCGTACCCATGCCCGCGGGTAAGATTTAATGATTCTACCCGCCCATCACGGATCAGGTACACGCGGGTCATGGCTTTTTTTTCTCGCCTATTACCATCTCTGGTAAATAAAATAAAATGAGTCAGTTTAGTTTACCATCGACATCGACACAAAATGACTCTTGAGGGTACAGTGCTTGAGCATCCAATTTATAATTGATGAAAAGCTCCCTCTTCCAACTAGGATCCGGATATCCCCTCACAATCTCTTTAGCTTCTACTAATTTTCTTATGTCTGCAATTCAATTCAAAAATGTGTATTTAGATTTTTTTTTTCTATTACCTCAATTGAAATTATAATATGGACTCTCTAATGGGCCATTATGTAAGAGCAATTGAACGAACCATAGGACTACATTTTTAACAACTACATTATATTATACTATATATCAATTGAGCAAAAACCATTATACTATTCATTAAGATCATAAGATATATGTACCGAGAAACAATTTGTAAGTTAATGGGTCATTCAATATATAATTGATGGTTTCTAGTAGCCCATGGGCATTAACTGAACACATAAATAAACCAATAAGATCTATATACTAGAAAGAAGTCCAAGTAAAGTTGTATTTTATACCTCGTGGAGAAAAAGTGCCCGTCTTAATTGACCTCGCTCTCAACACACGGTCAATAACATTGCCTAAGGGCTTTATAAAGGTTTTCTGTTAAAACATGACATTAATTGCAATCTTAGTATATTGAAAGATAAGATAAAAAGTATACGTAGTGATTTCAAGAAAGTGCAATATTAATATTTTTAAATTTATTAGCATATAACTTCATTTGTTAGACGCACACATACTACAAATGCTTTCGTAAAAAAACGCTTTTAAAAAAAAAAAAAATATTATTAGCTTATAACTTCATTTGTAAAAAAAATGTTTTTTTTGGTGCAAAAAATGCATTTTTTGTTGCAAAAAATGCATTTTTTGTTGCAAAAAAGTTTTTTTTGCACACATACTACAAATGCTTCGTAAAAAATGCTTTTTTTTTAAAAAATATTATTAGCTTATAACTTCATTTGTGAAAAAAATGTTTTTTTTGTGCAAAAAATGCATTTTTTTGTTGGAAAAATGTTTTTTTTAGTGCAAAAAATGCATTTTTTGTTGTAAAAATGTTTTTTTTTTTTTGTACAAAAAAAAAATGCATAAATTGAAGACATAACATTATGTGATCTACATTATATTGTATGAACCGTTTCTACATTAAACATAACATTAGTTAAAGTCAAAATTCTGAAAACACCAAACAGAGACAAGAATACGAAGCTATATTTTTTATACACAAAAACTCCATTTTTATACACAAAAATTGCATTTTTATACACAAAAATTGCATTTTTTTAGTATACAAGATCATTAATAAACTAGCAAATTTAAAATGAAAATTTACTAGAAAGTTACCATTGTTTTGGTGTTAGGGGAGTGATTGTTTAGGACAATGGGTTCTTTAGTGGTCTGCTTGTTTTGGAATGTTTTAATGTTGGAGCTTCAGGTATACTGTATATATGAAATTTAATGTTGGCTCATTATTTCTGCTCGTTTTAGTGGTCTGCTTCTTTAGAGTTGCAAGTGCTATTTGTCATATGCTAATGGGCCATTCAAGTGAAGGTTATTGTAAGCCCAACTTGATCTCTCTATGTAAAATAATAAAAAAAAAAAAAAAAAACTTGCACATTTAATAGAGCCTTTGTACATTTATCGATACTCACGAATTAATTGTTTTCTTCCACTAACGTTAGCCCAACTTTTATAAAAAAATTTATTAAGCATTATATTATTAAGCATTATTATTTTTATTAATAATAATAATAATTATTATAACTATAATTATAATTATAATTACAATTACAATTATGATTATAAATTATTATTATTATTATTATTATTATTATTATTATTACCTGCGCCTAGGGGTGTTCATGGTTCGGGTAGAACCGAAAAAAACCGAGGACCGAGGAGGAACCGAAACCGAAATACTCGAGAATATTTGGTCCGGTCCTTGGTCCATGTATTTTGATTATTTCGGGTTTCAGTCCGGTCCGGGTCATACCAAAAAAAACCATTGTTTTGGACCGAACCGAATCACCTTATATATATATATATATATATATATATATATATATATATATATATATATATATATATATATATATATATATATATATATATATATAATGGCTAACTAATGCCCTAAGGGCATAAGATAAAAATCATTAACTGCACTTAAAATTTTTCAAATATAATATAATATGCATTTAATGAACTCTTTAATTTCCATATGTGTAATCATATTAATTACAAAATATGTTATTCATGGGAAGTTTTGTGTTATTAAATGATTCTTATCTCATGTCTTAGGGCATGAGTTAGAAAATCCCATATATATATATATATATATATATATATATATATATATATATATATATATATATATATATATATATATATATATATATATATATATATATATATAGATAGCAACCCAATGGGTGCATCTTACCCCAACGAAAAAAGCCTAACAATTAGTGCACGTTTAGCTTGGATTTGTAGTATGGACTTTAATATATTAGAATTGTATGTAATCGTGGCCCCATACATGATATATGGATTTTGCATTACTCCGTATAATAGATTTTATATTTTATCTCTTATTTAATTACATTTTATGTGTAGGTTGGTTTTTAAAATTTAACATTGCAGATGTCTAAGGATAAAGTTTGTAATGAGGACATTATTTATATATACATTGTTAAATGTTTGCGGTTTACTTTGGTCAAATTGCACATACATCGCCTACTACGTTTGTTGTAATAAAATTAGATATACGACATTCTTTAGTAAACACATATAGATGATTTTGTTATATATGAACCGCTCTAGTTAACCGTCAAATTCGAGGGTCTATATGAGATAATAAAGACGAGTCTCAGAACCGGTCTCAATCTGAGATATCTAGAGTGGTTCAATAACGGATTCTTATGTGATTTTTATCCCGTCTTGATATACGTTTTTTACAGGCTTGTTTGACGAAATATAGATTGTTATTTAGTGACACCAACGACTGAATTTTCTGGCTTCGCCTCTGTATATAGTGGTAGGATCAAGAGGGAAGTAACCAAGTGGGGGGAAGCAAAAACTTTTTTTTTCGTTTTTTGAAAAAACTTTGTTCACGAACATTATAGATGGGATGAAAATATGAACATTTAGTAGAGACACTTTGTGATAAATGTTTTTATTTTGACGAAAAAACGCCCGAATAAGTAATATATAACAATTATCGTGTTTTTCGAGCGTATGTTGAGGTTTTAGCTATTGGAGTTTAGATATTAGGGTTTATATGGTTTAGATATTAGGGTTTAGAAATTTAAGGTTTAGGGTTTAGATTTAGGGTTTAGATTTAGGATTTAGATTGAGTTTTTAACACGAACAGTTTAGAGTTTAGGGTTTAGGGTTTGGTGTTTTGGGTTTATGGAATAAACCCAAAACACCAAACCCTAAACCCTAAACTCTAAATCGGACTAAATTTTACTTCACAAAACATGAAAAAAAAACGTTCATATTCTTCACGAACAATATTATCTTGAATGTTATTTTTGTCGATCGTTTTCCCGCCTAAATAATAACATTCATCATGAAGTATCTCTTCTAAATGTTCATATTTTCGTGTGATCTTAATGCCGGAAAAAAAATTCCAAAAAAAATGAAATTTTTTTTTTGTTTCCCCCGATTGGTTACTTCCCCATTGATTCTGCCCCTATATATATATATATATATATATATATATATATATATATATATATATATATATATATACATACATACATAATCGTCTTCTCTCTCTGCATATATAACAACTCAATTCCATTGTAAAATTTGCAACAAATATAGATTTCTTAATATGTATAGTTGGTTGTCTAAAAATATTTATATATACACGTTTTTTTCATAGAATTATTTTCTCTAACATACTTCATATAATTAATTTTGCTTTGCTTCAATACGTTATTTAAAACTCTAAGGTTAGTATATATATCTTCTCTTTATTCAATATAACTGCGAATTGAACTAAAGTCTACGATTTCTTAATACTATATTACGGTTAGTATACATGTATCTTGTATTCTCGTGTTTCTTGTTTTCTTCCTCATTTGATACATCTTGTTGAGAGTAGGTTTTGAATAATCAAAACTTGTAAGTGATAACGATCGTAAACGAGTATCATATTAGTTATCGTGATATGATAACTATTGTAAACAAGAACCATTTTATTAGTTATTATCGTAATATAGTCATTTGAATTTTTGATTACTACTTTGATTTTAAATTTGGATTAGTTTATGTTGAGTTTTTTCATTTATGTATGTCGTATATTGATAATTATATGAAGTGAGTTGTAAATATAGGAATAAAATAATATAATATATATTATTTTTCCAAAAGGATATAAACGGGTTGGGTTTTTACCCGAACCGTTTGGACCGACTCGAGAACCGGACCGAATCGAATCATATCTTTATGGTCCGGTCCTTGGTTCCGATTTTCATAAAAATTTGGGTTTCGGTCTGGTCCGGGTATTGTCTGGTCCTGTCCGGGTATAGACCACGCACAGCCCTACCCGCGCCTTCGCGGGAATAAAACATGAATTTTTATTAGTTTGGATAGTTTAGATCCTTTAAACATGATACTCGTAGTATATTTCTAAAAGTACAAACAGTGAACAATATCATGTAATTACATTACATTTAACTCCATATTAAAGTTAAAGATCAAATAATCCATACATTACATTACAACTTCTAACTCGGACTTGAAAACAGTTACGCAAATCTTATATTAATACCAAACATTACAATTACGCAAATGTTATATCAATACCAAACATTACAATTTCTAGCTCGGACTTGAGTGTTTTGGCTCTTTTGGGTAAATCGTACGAGTAATTATTAAGGAATAGGTCATAGACACAACAAATGTGTTATAATACTATTATAGTCGAAGCACACTAAAACTACAAACCCTCCTTTGATAACACCATATAAGACATCTTAAGTTTGTTGTGTTTCATCTAAGAAACTGGTAAAAAGTTGTCTTCCACGTTGCTAGATCTTCATGTTTCAGTTTGTTGTGTCTCATCTAATAAAACCGCATAGGTACTCTGTAGAACTATGTTGTTATTATTCTTGAAACTGATACATTTCTATAAAACTAAAGTAATTCAGGGTGACATGATATCTAACCTCCAGTAGCCTAAGTGAAGAAAACCAAAACAAACAAAATGATGAACAGGACAATAAAAAATAAGATCAAATTAAACTAATATCCTACATAGAATTTAAACGGAAGTAAACTAATTTCCTACATAGAATTTAAAAATCATTACATCAAATTAAAGGTTAGAATAAAGGGGGGTGATTCTCACACACACTTTTTTGATCCTCACACACCTATTTTAACCTTTTACTCTTCTAATAATACTCAATTGGTGTGTGAGGATCAAAAAAGTGTGTGAGAATCATCCCCCAACAAAGCAAATAGCTTAACTCTTGCAACCCTTCTCTTAGACCATTAATAGTGGAGCGTGATCACCTAGTATCCACCACCATCACGCCTCCATCACGCCACTATGGGGCGTGATGGAGGTAAAAAATCGCTGGGGTGATCAGTCCATTACATGAAAGAAAATGGGGATGATGGAGATTTTAACCAATCACAATTTAGATAAATCTTTTTATAATTTAATTAAATCAATTAAAATAATAAAATAACTCCATCACACAACTATTACCCCATACCACTACAAACTCCATCACGCCATCACATTTGCCAAATCATCGCTATACTCTACAAAAACACCCATCACACCCCACCACCCCATCACCACTAATAATGGTCTTAAGGCTGTTGAATATTAATCCATGTCTTCAATGACTTGTTTTTATTCTCATATAGTGGAAGCATTGTCTACATCTCACCTCCCCATATACCACACTCATGTGGTATTAGATTTTGTTGTTGTTGTTGTTGTTGTTGTCAATATTCTGTTTCAGAAATTCACAATCAATCTTTGGTTACGTGGTAATCACACATAGAAATTGACAGTAAATCCTAATCAATAAACTAACATATTAATCATTAAGCATTTACCTTTTATGAAGTCGGGATCTGTCATGTTCCTTAATGAGATTAGCCATCATCGATCAATGTTGTTAAGTTCATAATCTATATATGCTTTTTTGCAGCTCTCCAGAGCTACATGTGTGGATATATACAGTTATATTTTCAAGATGACGAATTCACTTGCAAATTATGGAGTTTGTGGAGAATATACTTCTACTTTTAACAAATTAACTTTCATAAAAGAGTTGCTATTATCTCTTTAAACGTGGCAACGATTTTGCAGCTTATTATCTTTGTCATCTATGATGATGACAAATTCACTCTCAAGTACAGTATATATTTCATGATGTCATCTTGAAGATGACAATTACACTGGTAAATCTTTGTTGCAAAGAACAACATATGTCCTTATTGTTTTGACTCTTTCAAGTATAGTAGATGTAACCCAAAATTATAAAAATTTAATTGATAAAATAAATGCAACAAAGATCATCAAAGTGGATACAAATTGGGACCGAATACTCAAATTGGAACATAAAACTCAAGAATTAATGTAATTCATGAAAGAACTCAATAATCAATAATAATTAGCAAGGCCGGATATTGAGGCGTGCAAGCCGTGCGGCCGCACAGGGCCCAACATCTATAAGGGTCCGTAAAAAATATCCTAACATTAGATATATAGGCTCATTTTTACATATTTTGGTCCATTTGTTAATAAACAAATAGAAAAAATTGAAAAATAAGATACATAATCAATGTCGAATACTCCGTAATCCAATATTATGCTCCAATACTCCACGTTCATGCTCCAATACTTAATTGTCGAAGCTTAGTATTATGTTATATATAAAACTTTTTGTATACAAAAGGCCCATTTTTATTTTTCGAACAGGGCCCATAAAGTTAACGGGACAACCCTTTAATTAGCAGTAGATTGCTTACCTTATCATCAATGCACAGATAACTAAATCATCAATCTCCTTTCTTGATATGGATGACACATAAGATGACCTAGCAGCCCATTCCCAATCAAGTTTCAATAATTTTCAAGTAAACAAACACCAATACAATTCTTATTCACCAAAGTAGGTGAAATGATAACTCGTGCGTAAGTGAAATTTACCTTTTATCTCTTATCACATAAACAGTATAGGACTTGGATGTTCCAGCGTTCTTTGATCGATGAACGAAACGAATTTCAATTAATAGGCCGACTCCACATTCTGAATTTTGTATTTCAATTTTTGATTGATGAACGAACTGATGATTGATGAACGATTTGGGAGCACTTATGTTTATTCGACGTTAAGGGTACACAGTTTTGTGAATGTATGGTGTTTTACCTCTGACCATTTTTAACCCAAAATGTGAGTGTTTGTGTCAAATTCGAGTACGAACCACATATTTTATATTTTAACATTTTTTTTTATTTTAATTTAATACATTATTTATCCTATATACTAAAGGGAATTACCACACTAAAAGTGGTGAAACTTATGGACGTTTTCAGGGGCGAAGCTAGGATTTACGGATGAGGGGGTCTTACTTGATCATAATTATAATAAAAACTATATTCAAGAAATGATAAAATACTAAAATCATTATTAAAACCAATTTTTATGAAGTGACCTAGTTAAATATATATATTTTTTTTTTTTTTTGAAAAGCAAATAATACTTTTATTAATATAATGAAATATTTACAAAGCCCTATATTCTATACATTATGATGTAGCAATGTAATATGGAGAAAATAAGAAACGTAAACACACAAAAACATATATGAAGAGCCATTAAACACCACGACACTTGAAGTTAAATCTAGCTGGAGAGGAGCGGCCAGACAGTACCGCGAATGCGATGACAAAGTTGACCACTACTACCCATTTAACCCAGTGGATAATGGGATCTAAGACATGCCTTTGTGTGCCAAAAGATGTCCATACGAGAGCTTTGAGATCGAGTTAGCCAAATTTTTCGAACAAGTTCGCTGATTTCGAACATTTTTCACTCAAAACTCAATTTTTGAGCGATTTTGATCAAATTTTAAGCACATGAAAGCTACTAAACATATATACAACCTATTTCTAACATCTATTGAGCATCACAAACACATATAAGCAAAAATCAAGCATCAAAATGCATAAAACCCATATGAACCCAAAACCCATTTTGAGCAAGAATTAATACATGAATCTATGATATGCATACCTTATATTGATCATGAAATCACAAGGAATATATCTCTAGCTTCAATTAATCCAAAGGCTCACAAAATCAAATTAGGGTTTATGTGTGTGTTTGTGTATGCGTTCATGTGTGTGTTTGATGAAATGAGAAATGGATAGAACTATCCAGATACATACACTTAAATGAGTTACAAACTCATACCCCATATCACACAGGTATTTACCAGTTATCTTATCTGATAACCTTTCGTATCTCCTTAGGCGGTCCTAACGGAGTCCAAATTAAATAAACCAACCTGTTCTAGGACCCTTGTCTCAAACTGGTCACAACACAATTATAATAAAACACTAATAAAATAATTAAAATAAAAGCACTTAAGACTAAGCACAAACCCTAAGAGAAAAATAGGCAACTTACAACTAGCCCGGGTTTCAGTCTGTTACAAATCCACCCCCCTTAAGAAGATTCCGTCCTCGGAATCTGGTCTTGGTCAAACAAATGAGGGTAGCGTTTTCTCATCAACTCTTCGTTTTCCCACGTAAGATTAGAACCCAAACTGTGTTTCCACTCAATCAACACCATCGGAATCTCTTTCTTTCTCAGCTTAGTCACCTTTTGGTCAACCACACGGACAGGCTCTTCCACCAATTTCTTATTCAAATCGACCCTTAAATCTTCTAAAGGAAGAAGTTGTGTTTCATCGTCGACTTTACACTTACGAAGATAACATACGTTGAATGTATTATGAATACCAGCTAACTCTGGCGGAAGATCTAACACCACAGTCTGATCATTCAACACTTCACTGATCGAAAACGGACCAATAAATCTCGGTGCTAACTTACCACGTTTACCGAATCTGATAACCCCTTTCCACGGTGAAACTTTCAGATACACTCGTTCACCCACATTAAAGGTTACCGAACGTCTACGCGGATCACCATACATTTTCTGCCTATCTCTAGCGGCTTTCAACTTTTCTCGAGCAATTGCAACTTTTTCGACTGTCATTTGAACAATTTCGGGACCTGCAAACTGTTTCTCCCCAGCTTCTAACCAACAAGTCAGAGTTCTGCAATGACGACCGTATAACATTTCATAGGGCGGAATCCCTATACTCGAATGATATGAATTATTATACGCGAATTCGACCAACGGAAAATGTGTATCCCACGAACCACCGTATTCTAACACACAAGCCCTTAACATATCCTCCAAAGTCTGTATCGTTCTTTCACTCTGACCATCTGTCTGAGGATGATAAGTTGTACTTAAATTCACACGTGTACCCAAATTCTGTTGAAGACTATTCCAAAAATTCGACACAAATCTGGAATCTCTGTCTGAAACGATCGATAATGGCACACCATGTCGACTAACTATCTCTTTCATATACAGTTCGGCTAACTCACTTAACGAAGCTGTTTCACGAGTAGCAAGAAAATGAGCACTTTTAGTTAGACGATCCACTATTACCCAAATCATATCATGTCTTTTCTGAGTTCGAGGTAATTTGGTCACAAAATCCATCGTTATATGTTCCCATTTCCACTCTGGAATCTGCAACTGACATAATGAACCATAAGGTTTCTGATGTTCTGCCTTCACTTGAGCACATATATGACACTTTTCAACATAACGGGCGATATCTGTTTTCATTGTTGGCCACCAATACACTGTTTTCAAATCATGATACATCTTATTACTACCCGGATGTACTGTCAATCTGGATTTATGAGCTTCTGTCATGATTAAATCCCTCAAATCTCCAAGCTTAGGCACCCAAACACGACTGTTTAAGGTCTTTAGTCCACGTGAGTCATCAATTAAGTCCACTTTTCGTTTGGTCATTTGTTCAGATTTAATATGTTCGTCCTCTAAAGCACAGGCCTGAATGGTTCTTAAGCGGTTAATCAAATCTGAAGTTATATTCAAACGAAGAAATTTCACATTTTCACTTGACTTTTTACGACTTAGCGCATCTGCAACCACATTTGCCTTACCCGGATGGTATTTAATTTCACAATCGTTATCTTTGATCAACTCTTGCCATCGTCTCTGACGCCTATTCAATTCTTTCTGTGAGAAGATATACTGCAAACTCTTGTGATCTGTACATATAACACAATGAGTTCTATACAAATAGTGTCTCCACAGTTTCAAAGCAAACACTACTGCAGCCATTTCAAGATCATGCACTGGATAATTCTTCTCATGAACTTTCAACTGTCGCGAGGCGTAGGCGATTACTTTATCTCTTTGCATTAATACACAACCCAACCCAGCAAATGACGCATCACAGTATACCACGAAGTCGTGTGAACCTTCTGGTAAAGCTAATACTGGTGCCTGACACAGTAGCTGTTTCAAAATCTGAAAAGCCTTTTCCTGTTCATCAGTCCATCGAAAGGCTACATCTTTACGAGTCAACTTAGTCAACGGACTCGCTATTTTCGAGAAATCCTTGATAAATCTGCGATAATAACCGGCTAATCCCAGAAAACTCTTAATCTCAGTCTGAGTCTTCGGAGAATTCCAATTCATTACCGGTTCTATCTTTGTCGGATCAACTTTTATACCCTCGGCACAAATCAAATGACCCAAAAACTGCACTTCACGTAACCAAAATTCACACTTTGAAAATTTTTGCAAATAGTTGTTCACGTTTCAACATGTTCAAAACCTGTCTCAGATGTTCAGCATGTTCACTTTCGGTCTTTGAATACACTAGTATATTGTCTATAAACACAATCACAAACTTATCTAATAACGGACGACACACTCTATTCATTAGATCCATGAAGATTGATGGCGCATTCGTCAACCCAAACGGCATGACAAGAAATTCATAATGACCATACCTTGTTCTGAACGCTGTTTTCGGTATATCTGATTCAGCAACACGAACATGATGATATCCGGATCGTAAGTCTATCTTAGAAAAGAATGAAGCACCCTGTAACTGATCGAACAAATCGTCTATTAGAGGTAACAGATACTTATTCTTCACTGTTCTTTTGTTCAATTCATGATAATCAATACACATACGCATTGACCCATCTTTCTTTTTAACAAACAATACTGGAGCACCCCACGGTGAAGAACTCGATCGAATAAACCCACGATCTAATAGTTCTTGAATCCGTGACATCATTTCACGTATTTCAGACGCCGCTAATCGGTATGGAGCTTTTGCAACTGGAGTTGTTCCAGGAACCAACTCAATCTTATATTCGACTTCCCTTACCAGCGGCAGACCTGGTAACTCATCTGGGAACACTTCGGAAAATTCTGATACTACCAGAATATCGGCCACTGTTTTCTTTTCTTTCTTCGCATCAATCACATATGCAAGAAATGATTCACAACCCTTTGCCATCGACTTTTTCGCTTTCATCATGGTTATCAACGGAAAATTATACCCTCCCCGCTCCCCTCGGGCCACAGTACGGGTTCCATCGATCGAACGAAAGGTAATCATTTTCTTATCACACTTAATATTAGCCCTAAGCGAGCTTAACCAATCCATTCCTAGTACTACATCAAAGCTAGGAATAGGTAACACTAAACAAGTCACCGGGAAAGACTTCCCTTCGATCTCTATACAAATCCCAGACACATAGGTTGTGACGGGTGTGGTCTTACCATCGGCTACTTCTACACTAACCGGCTTGGGTAACACAGTAGCTGGTAAATTCAACTTAGCACATAAATCTAGGGACATAAAACACCTATTGGCACCACAATCAAACAATACGCGAGCAGGTATTGAGTTGATTAGAAACATACCGGTGATCACTTCGTCGGTTGCCAAAACATTCTCAACCGACATCTGAAAAGCTCTAGCCTCTGCTGTTAAAGGGTTCTTCCTCTTCTGCTCACTTGAGGCAGTTGACCCTCCAGCTGATGCTGAACGCGCCCCTGACCCTGACCCAAAACTACCACTCTTCGACGGACAACTAACTGTACGATGCCCTGGTTTGTGACAAGTCCAACACACATTATTCGGATACGGACATGCTGAAGACTCATGCCCAACAACACCACACTTTAAGTATCTTCTTGTAGCCTCAGAACACTGACCACTGTGAGAAGATTGACACGTGTGACACCAATTCCCTTTACCTGATCTAGATCCAGTACTACTCTGACCACTTTTACCCTTCGATTTAAACCCACTAGACTTCTTGGATTTAGATCCTGATTGACCAGATACTTACCCACCTTATTGTAGCACATTACCAAACATTCTGTTTCTGGCAGCCTGAACATCACTTTCTACCATCTTAGCCATCACAACAGCTTGAGACAATGATGTAGCTGTTCTAACAAAAGTTCGGTAATCTGGCAGAATAATATTAACAAAATACTGAATACGAGATGCTTCGTCTGGCACCCATTGTTGTACAAACCTCAGTTTATCCATAAACTTCTCTATTACCTCATCGATCATCATTTGAGGTGTCATTTTTGTAGTGACCCGAACTTTTCCATGTTTATATATATTAATTGAGATTGATATTTACATGATTAAATGTTTCCAACATGTTAAGCAATCAAACTTGTTAAGACTTGATTAATTGAAATATGTTTCATATAGACAATTGACCACCCAAGTTGACCGGTGATTCACGAACGTTAAAACTTGTAAAAACTATATGATGACATATATGGATATATATATAGTTAACATGATACTATGATAAGTAAATATATCATTAAGTATATTAACAATGAACTACATATGTAAAAACAAGACTACTAACTTAATGATTTTTAAACGAGACATATATGTAACGATTATCGTTGTAAAGACATTTAATGTATATATATCATATTAAGAGATATTCATACATGATAATATCATGATAATATAATAATTTAAAATCTCATTTGATATTATAAACATTGGGTTAACAACATTTAACAAGATCGTTAACCTAAAGGTTTCAAAACAACACTTACATGTAACGACTAACGATGACTTAACGACTCAGTTAAAATGTATATACATGTAGTGTTTTAATATGTATTTATACACCTTTGAAAGACTTCAATACACTTATCAAAATACTTCTACTTAACAAAAATGTTTACAATTACATCCTCGTTCAGTTTCATCAACAATTCTACTCGTATGCACCCGTATTCGTACTCGTACAATACACAGCTTTTAGATGTATGTACTATTGGTATATACACTCCAATGATCAGCTCTTAGCAGCCCATGTGAGTCACATAACACATGTGGGAACCATAATTTGGCAACTAGCATGAAATATCTCATAAAATTACAAAAATATGAGTAATCATTCATGACTTATTTACATGAAAACAAAATTACATATCCTTTATATCTAATCCATACACCAACGACCAAAAACACCTACAAACACTTTCATTCTTCAATTTTCTTCATCTAATTGATCTCTCTCAAGTTCTATCTTCAAGTTCTAAGTGTTCTTCATAAATTCCAAAAGTTCTAGTTTCATAAAATCAAGAATACTTTCAAGTTTGCTAGCTCACTTCCAATCTTGTAAGGTGATCATCCAACCTCAAGAAATCTTTGTTTCTTACAGTAGGTTATCATTCTAATACAAGGTAATAATCATATTCAAACTTTGGTTCAATTTCTATAACTATGACAATCTTATTTCAAGTGATGATCTTACTTGAACTTGTTTTCGTGTCATGATTCTGCTTCAAGAACTTCGAGCCATCCAAGGATCCATTGAAGCTAGATCCATTTTTCTCTTTTCCAGTAGGTTTATCCAAGGAACTTAAGGTAGTAATGATGTTCATAACATCATTCGATTCATACATATAAAGCTATCTTATTCGAAGGTTTAAACTTGTAAACACTAGAACATAGTTTAGTTAATTCTAAACTTGTTCGCAAACAAAAGT
Source organism: Rutidosis leptorrhynchoides (assembly GCF_046630445.1). Taxonomy (NCBI): domain Eukaryota; kingdom Viridiplantae; phylum Streptophyta; class Magnoliopsida; order Asterales; family Asteraceae; genus Rutidosis; species Rutidosis leptorrhynchoides. The sequence goes on from NC_092339.1 coordinate 359,844,362, forward strand.
TAATCCTTCTAACTTGACTTTTAAAATCAACTAAAAACATGTTCTATATCTATATGATATGCTAACTTAATGATTTAAAACCTGGAAACACGAAAAACACCGTAAAACCGAATTTACGCCGTCGTAGTAACACCGCGGGCTGTTCTGGGTTAGTTAATTAAAAACTATGATAAACTTTGATTTAAAAGTTGTTATTCTGAGAAAATGATTTTTATTATGAACATGAAACTATATCCAAAAATTATGGTTAAACTCAAAGTGGAAGTATGTTTTCTAAAATGGTCATCTAGACGTCGTTCTTTCGACTGAAATGACTACCTTTACAAAAACGACTTGTAACTTATTTTTCCGACTATAAACCTATACTTTTTCTGTTTAGATTCATAAAATAGAGTTCAATATGAAACCATAGCAATTTGATTCACTCAAAACGGATTTAAAATGAAGAAGTTATGGGTAAAACAAGATTGGATAATTTTTCTCATTTTAGCTACGTGAAAATTGGTAACAAATCTATTCCAACCATAACTTAATCAACTTGTATTGTATATTATGTAATCTTGAGATACCATAGACACGTATACAATGTTTCGACCTATCATGTCGACACATCTATATATATTTCGGAACAACCATAGACACTCTATATGTGAATGTTGGAGTTAGCTATACAGGGTTGAGGTTGATTCCAAAATATATATAGTTTGAGTTGTAATCAATACTGAGATACGTATACACTGGGTCGTGGATTGATTCAAGATAATATTTATCGATTTATTTCTGTACATCTAACTGTGGACAACTAGTTGTAGGTTATTAACGAGGACAGCTGACTTAATAAACTTAAAACATCAAAATATATTAAAAGTGTTGTAAATATATTTTGAACATACTTTGATATACATGTATATATTGTTATAGGTTCGTGAATCAACTAGTGGCCAAGTCTTACTTCCCGACGAAGTAAAAAAATCTGTGAAAGTGAGTTATAGTCCCACTTTTAAAATCTAATATTTTTGGGATGAGAATACATGCAGGTTTTATAAATGATTTACAAAATAGACACAAGTACGTGAAACTACATTCTATGGTTGAATTATCGAAATCGAATATGCCCCTTTTTATTAAGTCTGGTAATCTAAGAATTAGGGAACAGACACCCTAATTGACGCAAATCCTAAAGATAGATCTATTGGGCCTAACAAACCCCATCCAAAGTACCGGATGCTTTAGTACTTCGAAATTTATATCATATCCGAAGGGTGTCCCGGAATGATGGGGATATTCTTATATATGCATCTTGTTAATGTCGGTTACCAGGTGTTCACCATATGAATGATTTTTATCTCTATGTATGGGATGTGTATTGAAATATGAAATCTTGTGGTCTATTATTATGATTTGATATATATAGGTTAAACCTATAACTCACCAACATTTTTGTTGACGTTTTAAGCATGTTTATTCTCAGGTGATTATTAAGAGCTTCCGCTGTCGCATACTTAAATAAGGACGAGATTTGGAGTCCATGCTTGTATGATATTGTGTAAAAACTGCATTCAAGAAACTTATTTTGTTGTAACATATTTGTATTGTAAACCATTATGTAATGGTCGTGTGTAAACATGATATTTTAGATTATCATTATTTGATAATCTACGTAAAGTTTTTTTAAACCTTTATCTATGAAATAAAGGTTATGGTTTGTTTTAAAAATGAATGCAGTCTTTGAAAAATGTCTCATATAGAGGTCAAAACCTCGCAACGAAATCAATTAATATGGAACGTTTTTAATCAATAAGAACGGGACATTTCAGTTGGTATCAGAGCGTTGGTCTTAGAGAACCAGAATTTTGCATTAGTGTGTCTTATCGAGTTTGTTAGGATGCATTAGTGAGTCTGGACTTCGACCGTGTTTACTTGAAAAATGATTGCTTAACAAATTTTGTTGGAAACTATATATTTTTAACATGTGAATATTATGTGATATATTAATCTCTTAACGCGTTTGATATTATGTGATAGATGTCTACCTCTAGAACAAGTCCCATTGACTCACCTAATAATAATGAAGAGTCAAATGTAAATTGGAATGATTCGTGGACTGATTCACAAGTTCCCGAAGAGGAACCGGAAGAAGAGTCGGAACCGGAAGAAGAATCGGAACCGGAAGAAGAATCGGAACTGGAAGAAGAAATAGAACCGGTGGGGGAAATAATAAAACGGTTAAGTAAAAGAAAATCCTCAACCAACCGACCAAGGTTAATTATGGTCAATGGTGTTTCTGCCAAGGAAGCAAAATATTGGGAGGATTACCAATTCTCCGATGAATCGGATTCCGACGAGAATTCCGATGATGTTATAGAAATTACCCCAACTGAATTTAAAAAGGCAAAAGAAAATAATAAGGGAAAGGGCATAAAAATAGAGAAATCTAATTCCAACCCCGATGAACTTTATATGTATCGTCAACCCCCGAAGTCTTTAAGTTGTAACAATGACCCGGGAACCTCTAAACCACCAGGTTTTTCTAAACCAATGTGGATCACGACGGCTCGTATTAGGGGAACATCATATATCCCTAGAAACTTGGCAAAACAAACCAAAACCGAAGAAGAAGAAACAAGCGAGTCGGAATAAGATAGTTGTATTCGTGTGGTGTAATATATGTAATATAGTGTGCTTATGCTTTATGATATATGTAAAAATTGCTTGTATTAATAAGAATTTTTTTTTATAAATCTAACTCTTGTCTATTTTACAGTATAAAAACACAAAATGGATAGACAGCCCAATATTTTAAGAGACCTACTGTAGCGACCCCGACAAATCGTCAAGTGACGGCGTCGGCTACGTGGGTCCTATTACCTGATTATAAGTCTTTAAGATAACGTTTGACCAAAATATGTCGCCTTCATTTCAAAATAAAGATTGTTTCAAAGTTTACAAGAATTGTTCAACCACAAGTTAAGTTACAACGTTATAAGTACGATTGAAATCTAGGCGACACGGTTTAAAGTAAAGTCAAAAGACGCTCCATGAAATGCATGTATACTCGACATCGGATGCAAGTATCAATTAGTAAGCGGAAGCATGTTTCACATATCGTGCATGACTTGAGAAAAACATAGAAATCTGTCAACGAAAACGTTGGTGAAATCATAGGTTTAAGTAAGTAAGTACAAGTGAACCACAAGATTTGCATCAATGAAATAATAGTAATACATTCCAAAAGTTTGTTTCACGAGCACCCAATTATCAAAGCTTAACATTCCTTCCATTGTATACCCCATCACTTAGTGCTAGAACAAACACTGATTCTCGAAAATATATTTCATCCGTAGACGGTAGCGAACCGTCAAGGATGAGGGCTGTCAAACCCATATGGCCATATAACATAAGTTCTCGCTTACACCCGGCAAGTGTAACTAATGATAATCGAATTGAGGATTTTTGTTCTAAACTCGTATGTAGAATGTTTGTTTTCCCGTTCTTGTGTTCACTTAGTTCAAAAGAATCGTTTATGTTTTCTCATCCCAATATAAGTTCAAAAAGAGTAAAAGTGGGACTATGATCTCACCTCGAGTGCACGAGTATAAAGGTACTTCAACAAGTAAACGTGTGCAAAGACAAAGCTAGTCTTGACCTAAACAATAGGTTTGTATCAATAACGGTAAACACAATAGGTCAAAGATGTTCAATTAGTCCTATGGCTCGTTACGACTCAATAATGTAGCATGTGAATCAAGTTGTCATGTTTCATGCAAGATACAAGTATAAAAGCATGTTAGAACGATTGCACAATTATTTGGTTAAGTTTGATTAAAAGTCAACTTGGTCGGGTCAAGTCAACAGAAAAGTCAACGGGGTCGGGTTGGATATCCGACAATTTTTCTAAGTTATATAATCATATATGAGCATGTTGGCCAAGTTTCACGTTAATCGGAGGTCCGTAGCATAGCAAACATTTTCATGTCAAATGACCAAAGCGAACAGCCAGTTTTAGGCAAACGGGACGGCGTCCTGAGAAGCTAGACGGCGTCCTTCTTTTAAGGTTGGGACGGCGTCCCTGAGAGCTAGACGGCGTCCCTCTTTTAAGTTTGGGACGGCGTCCCTGAGAGCTAGACGGCGTCCCTCTTTTAAGTTTGGGACGGCGTCCTGCTTTTCTGGACGGCGTCCTGGTTTGTTTCCAGACCCTGTTTGCTGCAACTCTAAGTGCACGAACCAACAATCAAACCAACCCAAATTACAAACCGCAAACAATTAGAACATGTATTTTATATCACCGGAAAGGTAATTTGACGAGGAAAACACCTAGACACATTTCATCAAGCAATTCAACACTTACACATCCCAAAACCGCATTTAAACGTCCATAATCAAAGTTCAAGTTCCAAATATGCATTTCATGATTCGGGCAACCAATTTACATGTATGATATGCCGTTTCGAAGGTAATCATACACACATTGCAACAAAATTCTTATCTACAATATTTCATAGCATTTGGTGCATCAAAAGTTCATCTAACGCTTATCAAACCCTAATCCAAGTTCACAAAATCACTAATCATGTTCTTGGAGTTTCCTTAATCAACCTATACATCAAAACGAAGCTAATGATACTAGGAACACAATTAGAACATGAACTTTTAACATCTAACAACATATGATCATCCAAAATTCAAGAACAACACAACAAAATTCAAGTTCATGCTAGTTACACTAAAACAACGAGATCGAGCATACAAATTATATATTCATGTTAGACTTGAGCCATAGACACTAATTAACACTTTTATAAGTTAAAAACATCAAGAACACAAAATCTAGTGATTTTAGAAAGTTACCCAAATGAGATGGAGTTGGTACCAAAACGAAGAGGATGAAGAGAGGATCACGAATATGTAATTTATTTGGTTGCTAGCTCCCTAATCCGGATTTAGATGATGAATGAATGGATTTGGTTTTTGAGTGTGTGTTCTTGCTAGAGAGAAAGAGAGAGAGATGGAGGTGGAAATGAATGGGTGAAAGGGGCTTGACCCTTTGACCTAGTCAAGGGTTTGATCCCTTGTCAAGTTTAGTCCCTCAACTATGAATCGGGTGCGGGAATTAACCGAACGAATTATTTTAAATTTCACGAGAGTACGGGAGATATTAAATTCCGATAACGAGAATATTTAAAATGTTACTTAACAAAGGATACGAATCTAGATACGAAGGGTATTATTTTAAAAGAAAAAGACGGGCGTTAAAATAATTTAACGGAAAAATGCGGGATGTTACATTATCCACACCTCAAAAGAAATTTCGTCCCGAAATTTAGTTGGAAGTAATAATCGATGCCTCTCACTCGAGACCGGAGATGTCAATGCTATGAATAAGTGAAGGTACGTCCTTGAGTGTTCTCATGAATTTGGATTGTCAGGGTTTTACGTTGCATTAAGGTTCGGTTTTTACGATCCCCGGTTTCAACTGGTTTTCCTATGAAGAGAAGTTTGTCATTGATAGTTGGTGTATTCAGCAGGATTGCACGTTCCTGTTCCGCAGGACACGTTTCTAAGTTTGTTACACGAAATGTAGGGTAAACGGAAACTTAATTGCATCGGAAGTTCTAAACGGTAGGAAGCGGTTCCAATACACCCCAAGGTTTCAAAAGGTTCAATGTTGCAGATATAGCCTTTCTCGATTTCCTAAAATGGATTTCACCTTTCCAAGGTGCGGTTTCTCAATATCACGCGATTACACACTGGGATTTGTGGGGTTTTCATCTAAGTTTGGTATAACTCTTCTGGCGACAATGGGTTGCCTCGAGCCCTCCTCGGACTTGAACGATCTCAATTGTTGTTTCTTGATGGAGTTCAGATTCGGCGATTTGCTTGCCGCATGCTTTGGTTAAATGAACAGGGGTATGACATTAGCGGTCATATAGGGTTTTGGGAAGTGTTGCGTTAATATACGAGTGATAGCTGTCATCGTAAAAGGAACTACTAAAGGTGACAACACCAGTCTGTAACATGTCTTTCCAAGATTGAATCGTACGTTTGCTCGGTTCGTCGGTTGTGGAAGCTACGCGGTACGTATGTCCAAGTGGGTTTCCAAGGTTTCTTGCAAAACTAGAAGCGATACGAGTATTTTGATCCGAGGTAATTGGCAATGGTACACCGTGTTAGAATAGGATCTCTTAGGATATGTTTGAACAAGTCAGTTAGGGTTCGAAAAAAAAAATGTTCGTTAGGACTATTCACCCTCGTGGCGAATACTAAGGTAATATGAGGAATTTCTCTATCCATGGAGAAATGTTACAAGGAGTTCCCTTAAACGGAAGTGCGAGCGATAAAGATGGGAGTGAAATGAGGACTTAGAATAGGATGAGTTTACATCTCGAGGTTGCCATAACGTGCCTCTAGTTGTCAATAGTTGAAGTCTGAAAGAGAAACGAGGTAGTACACGTAGTTGTATAGTTCGGGGTTGAATAATAGTTGACCGATTATCAGAAACACAAGGGCGTTAAGTCAAAGAAGAGTGAAGTATCGTTAGATTGTGTGCTATCTTAAATTCCAGTAATATCAGACGGTGACGGTGAAATAACAGAGGTATGTAGTGTGGTACGTATTCGAATTCTTCGTGTAAAATAACGAATTTTAGTTATGTTGATTTTTGAGTCGAGAGAGTATGCCTTTCGGCGTTCATATAGAAATATTTCCATGTTTGGGTTCCATCTGTTGCTATACGATTTTAACTAGAAAAGTTGGTGTGAAGAATCACGCTCAAGGTTCGAACACGGAGAGGTTTAGAGTTTTCCTTAGTGAGTTAACGAGTTTAAAAGTCGTGTGACACGAGAAAAGTCGGAAATGAATCTTCGGTAACAATAGACGAGGTCTAAGATTTTACGAATACAAGTCTGAGTTGGGAGAGTTTCCTGATTACATGTGGCTCGATTTCGAGATTGATTGTAATGCCTTGACCATTAACATCATGGTCTAGAAAATTGGACTTCGTTCAACAGAAATTCTCACTCGGAGAATTTGGTATAGAGTTGCTCTTTTCTCAACAGTTCGAGCTTAAGATGGTGATGTTGTTAGTTTCCCTTCTTTACTTGAATAAGTTAAGATGTCATCTATAAATACGATAACAGATTTGTCTAGATAAGTTGCATACGTGGTTTAGGAGGTTCATGAATATGGACGGAGTCCTAAATAAATCAAACGGTACTAAGAGAGATTTACAACTAACGTTGTGAGTTCGGAAATGGCTTAGGAGACATCGTCTCACTTAACCCCCAATTGATGATAACCGGAACGGAGGTCGTTTTGGAATACACACGGGATTCATGCAAGAAATCATGAGGTCATGGATGCGAGGGAGAGGGTATCGGTTTTCCAACCGAATTTTACTCAGTTCACAATAATCTATACAAGATGATGGGGAAAAATTTTTCGAGCTCCCTAGTTCTATAGGTGTCAAGTCAAAGGTCTTAATGTACATCCTCCAATAAAATTTATAGGCACACAATATTTTCCGTTGGTCACTTAAATCGCCTAAATAGTATCTAAGGGAAAAGATGGAAAGTAATGAGTACAAGTCAAAGTCTCGGTTGTAGAACGTCTAGCGGTAACTGAATCGAATAAGTATGAAATATACGGTTTGTTGTGAAGAAACGTACCCGTGACTAGTCCATCGTCGTCTCGGGCATCCTAGGTGTCGATGTTGAAAGTTCAATGTCGTGCGTTGGGGTTGATTTCTTCTTTGGGCACACATTCCTAAAATGACCCAGTTGGCCACACTCAAAGCATGCACCCGTCCTGTGTGCGTTGGGCACCCTTCGAGCGACGGTAATGGTACCCTTACAGACATGGGCCACATGGCCACTTCTTTGACACTTGACGCAAAATGGTTTGCCACATTCACCAAAATGATGTTTGCGACACTTGTTACAGTGAGGTAGGGTTCCGGCATACCCCTTCTTGCCGCCGGGGGTGAAAGGCTTCTTGGAGATGTTGTTATTGTTGTGGTTGCTTGGTTGCGAGGCTTCCCATTTTCTTTTGTTGTTACCCGGGTGGTTCTCGACCATTCGTACCGATGCTTCCATTTCATTCACCGTTTCTAAAGTTTGGTGGGCCTTTGTTAAAGCCTCTTGTAGGTTAGTGGGTTGGGATGCCATTACCCCGTGTTGAATGCTCTTAGGGAGGCCATCCATGTAAAGTTCGACTCTTAGGGATTCGGGAGTCATGAGATTTGGACACCTTGAGACTAGTTCGGTAAACCGTTGATTATAAGCTCCGAGGTCATTCCCGACCGTTTTTAAATTCCTTAGCCCTTGCTCGAGCCTTCGAGTCTCATCGCGCGGGAAGTATTCGGTGATCATTCTTTCTCTTAATTCGGTCCAAGAGAGTGTAAGGGCTTCATCGATACCCACTGATTGTACATACGTGTTCCACCATGAGAGAGCGATACCGGTAAGAGTGAGGGTGGAAAACTTGACCTTATCTTGGTCTCGACAACCGCTTGTGTTAAAAACGGTCTCCATTTGTTCAAACCATCGGTTGAGAGTAACCGGTCCTCCGGTTCCATCGAAAGTGGGAGGATTGTACTTCATGAAGTTCTTGTAGGAGCAACCTTCGATTGAATTACCGGTTCCATGATTGTTGTTGTTAGAAAAGTGATCGGCCACGGCCGTACCCACGGCGGTGGTTATCATTCGTTGAAGAGCTTGTTCTAGAGTTTCGAGAGGAGTATTGTGTTGACCTTGGTGAGCCATTGTTCCTTCATGACACAAGAATATCGTTGGTTAGTATTTTCAACAATACTAACCGGAGTATGGAATAAGGATAGAGAGGAAATTTTTCCTTGACTCGCCTTAAATTCTTTACGTCATAATATTGGAACGTCCATGTGAATCACCGTAATATAATCCCGGAAATTATATTACCCTGATTTACATGTGCATTTAACATTACTTTATAAAGTCAAGGTGGCGCGTCAACAAAATTTATCAACGTAAGATCAAGATCGAATACGAGTTAGATATGATAGAAGAGTTCGGGTATAAATGCACAAATAGTCAAGTAATTCCTACTTCAGTCTATATGCCGGTTGTAGTCTAGATTCACCTATGTACCCTATGACTCGGGGTGGACACAAATGAACTCTAAATCCCTACAACCAAGGCTCTGATACCAACTGTAGCGACCCCGACAAATCGTCAAGTGACGGCGTCGGCTACGTGGGTCCCATTACCTGATTATAAGTCTTTAAGATAACGTTTGACCAAAATATGTCGCCTTCATTTCAAAATAAAGATTGTTTCAAAGTTTACAAGAATTGTTCAACCACAAGTTAAGTTACAACGTTATAAGTACGATTGAAATCTAGGCGACACGGTTTAAAGTAAAGTCAAAAGACGCTCCATGAAATGCATGTATACTCGACATCGGATGCAAGTATCAATTAGTAAGCGGAAGCATGTTTCACATATCGTGCATGACCTGAGAAAAACATAGAAATCTGTCAACGAAAACGTTGGTGAAATCATAGGTTTAAGTAAGTAAGTACAAGTGAACCACAAGATTTGCATCAATGAAATAATAGTAATACATTCCAAAAGTTTGTTTCACGAGCACCCAATTATCAAAGCTTAACATTCCTTCCATTGTATACCCCATCACTTAGTGCTAGAACAAACACTGATTCTCGAAAATATATTTCATCCGTAGACGGTAGCGAACCGTCAAGGATGAGGGCTGTCAAACCCATATGGCCATATAACATAAGTTCTCGCTTACACCCGGCAAGTGTAACTAATGATAATCGAATTGAGGATTTTTGTTCTAAACTCGTATGTAGAATGTTTGTTTTCCCGTTCTTGTGTTCACTTAGTTCAAAAGAATCGTTTATGTTTTCTCATCCCAATATAAGTTCAAAAAGAGTAAAAGTGGGACTATGATCTCACCTCGAGTGCACGAGTATAAAGGTACTTCAACAAGTAAACGTGTGCAAAGACAAAGCTAGTCTTGACCTAAACAATAGGTTTGTATCAATAACGGTAAACACAATAGGTCAAAGATGTTCAATTAGTCCTATGGCTCGTTACGACTCAATAATGTAGCATGTGAATCAAGTTGTCATGTTTCATGCAAGATACAAGTATAAAAGCATGTTAGAACGATTGCACAATTATTTGGTTAAGTTTGATTAAAAGTCAACTTGGTCGGGTCAAGTCAACAGAAAAGTCAACGGGGTCGGGTTGGATATCCGACAATTTTTCTAAGTTATATAATCATATATGAGCATGTTGGCCAAGTTTCACGTTAATCGGAGGTCCGTAGCATAGCAAACATTTTCATGTCAAATGACCAAAGCGAACAGCCAGTTTTAGGCAAACGGGACGGCGTCCTGAGAAGCTAGACGGCGTCCTTCTTTTAAGGTTGGGACGGCGTCCCTGAGAGCTAGACGGCGTCCCTCTTTTAAGTTTGGGACGGCGTCCCTGAGAGCTAGACGGCGTCCCTCTTTTAATTTTGGGACGGCGTCCTGCTTTTCTGGACGGCGTCCTGGTTTGTTTCCAGACCCTGTTTGCTGCAACTCTAAGTGCACGAACCAACAATCAAACCAACCCAAATTACAAACCGCAAACAATTAGAACATGTATTTTATATCACCGGAAAGGTAATTTGACGAGGAAAACACCTAGACACATTTCATCAAGCAATTCAACACTTACACATCCCAAAACCGCATTTAAACGTCCATAATCAAAGTTCAAGTTCCAAATATGCATTTCATGATTCGGGCAACCAATTTACATGTATGATATGCCGTTTCGAAGGTAATCATACACACATTGCAACAAAATTCTTATCTACAATATTTCATAGCATTTGGTGCATCAAAAGTTCATCTAACGCTTATCAAACCCTAATCCAAGTTCACAAAATCACTAATCATGTTCTTGGAGTTTCCTTAATCAACCTATACATCAAAACGAAGCTAATGATACTAGGAACACAATTAGAACATGAACTTTTAACATCTAACAACATATGATCATCCAAAATTCAAGAACAACACAACAAAATTCAAGTTCATGCTAGTTACACTAAAACAACGAGATCGAGCATACAAATTATATATTCATGTTAGACTTGAGCCATAGACACTAATTAACACTTTTATAAGTTAAAAACATCAAGAACACAAAATCTAGTGATTTTAGAAAGTTACCCAAATGAGATGGAGTTGGTACCAAAACGAAGAGGATGAAGAGAGGATCACGAATATGTAATTTATTTGGTTGCTAGCTCCCTAATCCGGATTTAGATGATGAATGAATGGATTTGGTTTTTGAGTGTGTGTTCTTGCTAGAGAGAAAGAGAGAGAGATGGAGGTGGAAATGAATGGGTGAAAGGGGTTTGACCCTTTGACCTAGTCAAGGGTTTGATCCCTTGTCAAGTTTAGTCCCTCAACTATGAATCGGGTGCGGGAATTAACCGAACGAATTATTTTAAATTTCACGAGAGTACGGGAGATATTAAATTCCGATAACGAGAATATTTAAAATGTTACTTAACAAAGGATACGAATCTAGATACGAAGGGTATTATTTTAAAAGAAAAAGACGGGCGTTAAAATAATTTAACGGAAAAATGCGGGATGTTACACCTACCCGGAGACATGATTGATGAAATCTTGTCTAGAGTCGGTCAGAATTCTCCGGCACAACTATTTAAGGCGAGATCAGTTTGTAAGACATTCGAAGAACGTTCCAAGAATGCCTTGGTTTATAAAAGGCTTTCGTTCGAAAGATGGGGGATATCACATTGGGAAATCCATAAGTTACGATGTGTTTACTTTGACGCATATATTGCGGGGAACCCAAATGCTATTTTACGCAATGGGTTAAGAAATTATTTTGACTCAATATATCCGAATATTGGACTTCGTGATTTAGAAAAAGCGGCTAACATGCAACATAAAGAAGCATGTTATGCTTACGGATTAGTAATGTTCGCTTCTCACCAAAGTGAGAACAAGAACATCGGGCTACAACTATTAAACAAAACGTTCCCACAAGTGATGGAGTCGGTAATTGGGGTAAGAAATGAGGTTTTTAGATTGTTACGGGACTGTTGGACATTACGTAACCCTCGTCCCTTTGACGACGTTACAACACGCTGTCTTATCAACGGCCATAACGGTTATGTTCCACAAGACCAAGGATGGGAAGTAATCCTAGTAAAACCAGAATGCATGACTTGTTTCTGGACGTATGAATTACGTGTCTTTATTGCCTTTGCTGAACGACTTGTGTACTAGCTAGAATTATCTTCACAACCATCTTGTATCAAATTTATTGTGTGCTATATTTCATGCTATATGTAAAATAAACGGTATTGTAAGTTTGTAAAATATTGTGTGAAAGTTTGAACGCGAAATATTATTATAATCAGTTTTTCATATAGAATTGTAGTAGTTGAATTGTATATTAGCTACTAAGTATGAACTTAACGGGTAGGTACTACCCGAATTTAAACTTATAAAACGCTAATATGAAGAAAAAGCTTTTATAAATGAGTTCATATTATGCTACGAAATACTATTAACTACTCTTAATATTCTGTATGATTAACTTGTTCCATTTAACTATTTTGAAGGAAATGGCACCGACTACTCGACACACCGTGAATATGAATGAAGAGGAATTCCGTACTTTTCTAGCTTCAAACATAGCCGCAGTACAGGCTGTGCTACATACCAACAATAACCTTGGATCTAGCAGTACAGGAAATCGTGTAGGATGCACCTACAAAGAATTCACTGCCTGCAAACCTTTGGAATTTGATGGAACTGAAGGACCGATCGGATTGAAACGGTGGACCGAGAAGGTTGAATCGGTGTTTGCCATAAGTAAGTGTACTGAAGAGGACAAAGTGAAGTACGCTACGCATACCTTCACAGGTTCTGCGTTAACATGGTGGAATACCTATCTAGAGCAAGTGGGACAAGACGATGCGTACGCACTACCGTGGTCAGCATTCAAGCACTTGATGAACGAGAAGTACCGTCCCAGAACCGAGGTCAATAAGCTCAAGACAGAACTTAGAGGGTTACGAACCCAAGGATTTGATATTACCACGTATGAAAGACGATTCACAGAATTGTGCCTATTGTGTCCGGGAGCATTCGAAGATGAGGAAGAGAAGATCGACGCGTTTGTGAAAGGATTACCGGAAAGAATCCAAGAAGATATAAGTTCACACGAGCCCGCCTCCATACAACAGGCATGTAGAATGGCTCACAAACTAGTGAACCAGATTGAAGAAAGAATTAAAGAACAGACTGCTGAAGAGGCCAATGTGAAGCAAGTTAAAAGAAAGTGGGAGGAAAACGGTGATAAGAATCACCAATACATTAACAACAGCAATTATAACAATAATCGCAACAACTATCCTAACAATCGCAACTACAGCAAACGGCCCAACAACAACAACAACAACAACAACAACAACAACAGCAACCACAACAATCATCTTAACAACAATAATAACCGCAACAACAACAACAATCAGAAGCAGCTATGCCAAAGGTGTGAAAAGTATCACTCGGGGTTCTGCACCAAATTTTGCAACAAGTGTAAAAGAAATGGTCATAGCGCGGCGAAGTGTGATGTCTACGGACCAGGGGTTAACAGAACGAAAGGAACAAATAGTGTCGGAACGAGTAATGGCGGAGCAAGTAGTGTCAGAGCAAGTTATGCCAATGTAGTTTGTTATAAATGTGGAAAAATGGGCCACATTATTAGAAATTGCCCGAACCAGGAGAACACAAATGGACAAGGCCGCGGAAGAGTTTTCAATATTAATGCGGCAGAGGCACAGGAAGACCCGGAGCTTGTTACGAGTACGTTTCTTATTGACAATAAATCTGCTTACGTTTTATTTGATTCGGGTGCGGATAGAAGCTATATGAGTAGAGATTTTTGTGCTAAATTAAGTTGTCCATTGACGCCTTTGGATAGTAAATTTTTACTCGAATTAGCAAATGGTAAATTAATTTCAGCAGATAATATATGTCGGAATCGAGAAATTAAACTGGTTAGCGAAACATTTAAGATTGATTTGATACCAGTAGAGTTAGGGAGTTTTGATGTGATAATCGGTATGGACTGGTTGAAAGAAGTGAAAGCAGAGATCGTTTGTTACAAAAATGCAATTCGCATTATACGAGAAAAAGGAAAACCCATAATGGTGTACGGAGAAAAGGGCAACACGAAGCTACATCTTATTAGTAATTTGAAGGCACAAAAACTAATAAGAAAAGGTTGCTATGCTGTTCTAGCACACGTCGAGAAAGTAAAAACTGAAGAAAAGAGCATCAATGATGTTCCCATTGCAAAAGAATTTCCCGATGTATTTCCGAAAGAATTACCGGGATTACCCCCACATCGATCCGTTGAATTTCAAATAGATCTTGTACCAGGAGCTGCACCAATAGCTCGTGCTCCTTACAGACTCGCACCCAGCGAGATGAAAGAACTACAAAGCCAATTACAAGAACTTTTAGAGCGTGGTTTCATTCGACCAAGCACATCACCGTGGGGAGCTCCTGTTTTGTTTGTCAAGAAGAAAGATGGTACATTCAGGTTGTGTATCGACTACCGAGAGTTGAACAAACTTACCATCAAGAACCGCTACCCACTACCGAGAATCGATGACTTATTTGATCAACTACAAGGCTCGTCTGTTTATTCAAAGATTGACTTACGTTCCGGGTATCATCAAATGCGGGTGAAAGAAGATGATATTCCAAAGACTGCTTTCAGAACACGTTACGGTCATTACGAGTTTATGGTCATGCCGTTTGGTTTAACTAATGCACCAGCTGTGTTCATGGACCTTATGAACCGAGTGTGTGGACCATACCTTGACAAGTTTGTCATTGTTTTCATTGATGACATACTTATTTACTCAAAGAATGACCAAGAACACGGTGAACATTTGAGAAAGGTGTTAGAAGTATTGAGGAATGAAGAATTGTACGCTAAGTTTTCAAAGTGTGCATTTTGGTTGGAAGAAGTTCAATTCCTCGGTCACATAGTGAACAAAGAAGGTATTAAGGTGGATCCGGCAAAGATAGAAACTGTTGAAAAGTGGGAAACCCCGAAAACTCCGAAACACATACGCCAGTTTTTAGGACTAGCTGGTTACTACAGAAGGTTCATCCAAGACTTTTCCAGAATAGCAAAACCCTTGACTGCATTAACGCATAAAGGGAAGAAATTTGAATGGAATGATGAACAAGAGAAAGCGTTTCAGTTATTGAAGAAAAAGCTAACTACGGCACCTATATTGTCATTGCCTGAAGGGAATGATGATTTTGTGATTTATTGTGATGCATCAAAGCAAGGTCTCGGTTGTGTATTAATGCAACGAACGAAGGTGATTGCTTATGCGTCTAGACAATTGAAGATTCACGAACAAAATTATACGACGCATGATTTGGAATTAGGCGCGGTTGTTTTTGCATTAAAGACTTGGAGGCACTACTTATATGGGGTCAAAAGTATTATATATACCGACCACAAAAGTCTTCAACACATATTTAATCAGAAACAACTGAATATGAGGCAGCGTAGGTGGATTGAATTATTGAATGATTATGACTTTGAGATTCGTTACCACCCGGGGAAGGCAAATGTGGTAGCCGATGCCTTGAGCAGGAAGGACAGAGAACCCATTCGAGTAAAATCTATGAATATAATGATTCATAATAACATTACTTCTCAAATAAAGGAGGCGCAACAAGGAGTTTTAAAAGAGGGAAATTTAAAGGATGAAATACCCAAAGGATCGGAGAAGCATCTTAATATTCGGGAAGACGGAACCCGGTATAGGGTTGAAAGGATTTGGGTACCAAAATTTGGAGATATGAGAGAAATGGTACTTAGAGAAGCTCATAAAACCAGATACTCAATACATCCTGGAACGGGGAAGATGTACAAGGATCTCAAGAAACATTTTTGGTGGCCGGGTATGAAAGCCGATGTTGCTAAATACATAGGAGAATGTTTGACGTGTTCTAAGGTCAAAGCTGAGCATCAGAAACCATCAGGTCTACTTCAACAACCCGAAATCCCAAAATGGAAATGGGAAAACATTACCATGGATTTCATCACTAAATTGCCAAAGACTGCAAGTGGTTTTGATACTATTTGGGTAATAGTTGATCGTCTCACCAAATCAGCACACTTCCTACCAATAAGAGAAGATAACAAGATGGAGAAGTTAGCACGACTGTATTTGAAGGAAGTCGTCTCCAGACATGGAATACCAATCTCTATTATCTCTGATAGGGATGGCAGATTTATTTCAAGATTCTGGCAGATATTACAGCAAGCATTAGGAACTCGTCTAGACATGAGTACTGCCTATCATCCACAAACTGATGGGCAGAGCGAAAGGACGATACAAACGCTTGAAGACATGCTACGAGCATGTGTTATTGATTTCGGAAACAGTTGGGATCGACATATACCGTTAGCAGAATTTTCCTACAACAACAGCTACCATTCAAGCATTGAGATGGCACCGTTTGAAGCACTTTATGGTAGAAAGTGCAGGTCTCCGATTTGTTGGGGTGAAGTGGGGGATAGACAGATTACGGGTCCGGAGATTATACAAGAAACTACCGAGAAGATCATCCAAATTCAACAACGGTTGAAAACCGCCCAAAGTCGACAAAAGAGCTACGCTGACATTAAAAGAAAAGATATAGAATTTGAAATTGGAGAGATGGTCATGCTTAAAGTTGCACCTTGGAAAGACGTTGTTCGATTTGGTAAACGAGGGAAATTAAATCCAAGGTATATTGGACCATTCAAGATTATTGATCGTGTCGGACCAGTAGCTTACCGACTAGAGTTACCTCAACAACTCGCGGCTGTACATAACACTTTCCATGTCTCGAATTTGAAGAAATGTTTTGCTAAAGAAGATCTCACTATTCCGTTAGATGAAATCCAAATCAACGAAAAACTTCAATTCATCGAAGAACCCGTCGAAATAATGGATCGTGAGGTTAAAAGACTTAAGCAAAACAAGATACCAATTGTTAAGGTTCGATGGAATGCTCGTAGAGGACCCGAGTTCACCTGGGAGCGTGAAGATCAGATGAAGAAGAAATACCCGCATCTATTTCCAGAAGATTCGTCAACACCTTCAATAGCTTAAAATTTCGGGACGAAATTTATTTAACGGGTAGGTACTGTAGTGACCCGAACTTTTCCATGTTTATATATATTAATTGAGATTGATATTTACATGATTAAATGTTTCCAACATGTTAAGCAATCAAACTTGTTAAGACTTGATTAATTGAAATATGTTTCATATAGACAATTGACCACCCAAGTTGACCGGTGATTCACGAACGTTAAAACTTGTAAAAACTATATGATGACATATATGGATATATATATAGTTAACATGATACTATGATAAGTAAATATATCATTAAGTATATTAACAATGAACTACATATGTAAAAACAAGACTACTAACTTAATGATTTTTAAACGAGACATATATGTAACGATTATCGTTGTAAAGACATTTAATGTATATATATCATATTAAGAGATATTCATACATGATAATATCATGATAATATAATAATTTAAAATCTCATTTGATATTATAAACATTGGGTTAACAACATTTAACAAGATCGTTAACCTAAAGGTTTCAAAACAACACTTACATGTAACGACTAACGATGACTTAACGACTCAGTTAAAATGTATATACATGTAGTGTTTTAATATGTATTTATACACCTTTGAAAGACTTCAATACACTTATCAAAATACTTCTACTTAACAAAAATGCTTACAATTACATCCTCGTTCAGTTTCATCAACAATTCTACTCGTATGCACCCGTATTCGTACTCGTACAATACACAGCTTTTAGATGTATGTACTATTGGTATATACACTCCAATGATCAGCTCTTAGCAGCCCATGTGAGTCACCTAACACATGTGGGAACCATCAATTGGCAACTAGCATGAAATATCTCATAAAATTACAAAAATATGAGTAATCATTCATGACTTATTTACATGAAAACAAAATTACATATCCTTTATATCTAATCCATACACCAACTACCAAAAACACCTACAAACACTTTCATTCTTCAATTTTCTTCATCTAATTGATCTCTCTCAAGTTCTATCTTCAAGTTCTAAGTGTTCTTCATAAATTCCAAAAGTTCTAGTTTCATAAAATCAAGAATACTTTCAAGTTTGCTAGCTCACTTCCAATCTTGTAAGGTGATCATCCAACCTCAAGAAATCTTTGTTTCTTACAGTAGGTTATCATTATAATACAAGGTAATAATCATATTCAAACTTTGGTTCAATTTCTATAACTATGACAATCTTATTTCAAGTGATGATCTTACTTGAACTTGTTTTCGTGTCATGATTCTGCTTCAAGAACTTCGAGCCATCCAAGGATCCATTGAAGCTAGATCCATTTTTCTCTTTTCCAGTAGGTTTATCCAAGGAACTTAAGGTAGTAATGATGTTCATAACATCATTCGATTCATACATATAAAGCTATCTTATTCGAAGGTTTAAACTTGTAAACACTAGAACATAGTTTAGTTAATTCTAAACTTGTTCGCAAACAAAAGTTAATCCTTCTAACTTGACTTTTAAAATCAACTAAACACATGTTCTATATCTATATGATATGCTAACTTAATGATTTAAAACCTGGAAACACGAAAAACACCGTAAAACCGAATTTACGCCGTCGTAGTAACACCGCGGGCTGTTTTGGGTTAGTTAATTAAAAACTATGATAAACTTTGATTTAAAAGTTGTTATTCTGAGAAAATGATTTTTATTATGAACATGAAACTATATCCAAAAATTATGGTTAAACTCAAAGTGGAAGTATGTTTTCTAAAATGGTCATCTAGACGTCGTTCTTTCGACTGAAATGACTACCTTTACAAAAACGACTTGTAACTTATTTTTCCGACTATAAACCTATACTTTTTCTGTTTATATTCATAAAATAGAGTTCAATATGAAACCATAGCAATTTGATTCACTCAAAACGGATTTAAAATGAAGAAGTTATGGGTAAAACAAGATTGGATAATTTTTCTCATTTTAGCTACGTGAAAATTGGTAACAAATCTATTCCAACCATAACTTAATCAACTTGTATTGTATATTATGTAATCTTGAGATAACATAGACACATATACAATGTTTCGACCTATCATGTCAACACATCTATATATATTTCGGAACAACCATAGACACTCTATATGTGAATGTTGGAGTTAGCTATACAGGGTTGAGGTTGATTCCAAAATATATATAGTTTGAGTTGTGATCAATACTGAGATACGTATACACTGGGTCGTGGATTGATTCAAGATAATATTTATCGATTTATTTCTGTACATCTAACTGTGGACAACTAGTTGTAGGTTATTAACGAGGACAGCTGACTTAATAAACTTAAAACATCAAAATATATTAAAAGTGTTGTAAATATATTTTGAACATACTTTGATATACATGTATATATTGTTATAGGTTCGTGAATCAACCAGTGGCCAAGTCTTACTTCCCGACGAAGTAAAAAAATCTGTGAAAGTGAGTTATAGTCCCACTTTTAAAATCTAATATTTTTGGGATGAGAATACATGCAGGTTTTATAAATGATTTACAAAATAGACACAAGTACGTGAAACTACATTCTATGGTTGAATTATCGAAATCGAATATGCCCCTTTTTATTAAGTCTGGTAATCTAAGAATTAGGGAACAGACACCCTAATTGACGCGAATCCTAAAGATAGATCTATTGAGCCTAACAAACCCCATCCAAAGTACCGGATGCTTTAGTACTTCGAAATTTATATCATATCCGAAGGGTGTCCCGGAATGATGGGGATATTCTTATATATGCATCTTGTTAATGTCGGTTACCAGGTGTTCACCATATGAATGATTTTTATCTCTATGTATGGGATGTGTATTGAAATATGAAATCTTGTGGTCTATTATTATGATTTGATATATATAGGTTAAACCTATAACTCACCAACATTTTTGTTGACATTTTAAGCATGTTTATTCTCAGGTGATTATTAAGAGCTTCCGCTGTCGCATACTTAAATAAGGACGAGATTTGGAGTCCATGCTTGTATGATATTGTGTAAAAACTGCATTCAAGAAACTTATTTTGTTGTAACATATTTGTATTGTAAACCATTATGTAATGGTCGTGTGTAAACATGATATTTTAGATTATCATTATTTGATAATCTACGTAAAGTTTTTTTAAACCTTTATCTATGAAATAAAGGTTATGGTTTGTTTTAAAAATGAATGCAATCTTTGAAAAATGTCTCATATAGAGGTCAAAACCTCGCAACGAAATCAATTAATATGGAACGTTTTTAATCAATAAGAACGGGACATTTCAATTTTCATTTCAAGAAACTCAGTCTTGATTCGGTTCATATCAAACGGATTACAATACTGTTCACACACCTTCCCATAAAACTGCTCCCATGTGATCATACTCACTTGCTCTTTCGGTATACTGGAAATCAAAGAATCCCACTAAATCATAGCCCTATCTTTCAACAGTCTACTAGCATATGTTACCTTCAGCTCGGGTTCACACTGACACGCTTCAAATACCCTTTCAACTTCTCGCAACCAATTGAGAGTTACAGTCGGATCAGTACTTCCAGAGAACTCGGAGGGTTTGCAATCACGAAAATTTTTATAAGTACACCTTTTGGATGGTTGCATGTAAGGTTGTTGGAACATTTGCATTTGATATGGATTCATCATCATGGGATTTTGGTAAGTAAAGGTGTTTTGTGGTGGCATATAATATTGGTTAGGTATTTGATTCTGAAACTGGTTCTGGGGCACATTAGGTATCGTTTGGGATTGCGCGGTTGGGAATCCAGGTGGTGTATCATCATTTCCAGAATGCCTCGCCAATTCAAGCTCATTAATTTTGTCCTCAGCCTCTTTTAGCTTGCTTTCTAACTGAAGGATGTAACTACTCTGATCATCATCCGACTCAACACCCTCTTCTGGTGCTCTGAATATTCCGGGGTTGGAGGGGCCAGTTACGTTTCTATCAGCCACTCCTGTGCTATAAAACATCTCACACAAAAGCTTAGTGGATAATAGTTAGTTTAATCACAACTAACACACGTATATCCTATTTTCACTTAGTCCCCACTCCCACAGACATGTTTGACTTGCCTCAGGGTTTGGGAACAAAATACGCGGACGTATTTGCTGCCAAACCATGCTCTGATACCAACTTGTAACACCGGCAAAAAAATATTTTTTTTTTTTTTTTTTTAAACACAGCGAAAGACTTTATTAACAAACACACTATAAGTCGCGTCATTACATTAATCTGAGTAATTAAGTTTAAGTTTACACAACGGTGTTACGTTATTACAAAACATGATTTAAACAAAAGTCCACATCAGAGTAGGGTTGTCAAACATATCTTCTGCATCAGCACCCATCCCGACTAGCAGTACCTAAACCTGCAAGGGGTAATTATGTGGGGGATTAGCGCACCGCTAAGTGAATGGAATCTATCTAACATATATAGCTTAAGTCACATGTAGTGACCCGAACTTTTCCATGTTTATATATATATTAAATGAAATTGTTATTTACATGATTAAGTGTTTCCAACATGTTAAACAATCAAACTTGTTAAGACTTGATTAATTGAAAAAGGTTTCATATAGACAATTGACCACCCAAGTTGACCGGTGATTCACGAACGTTAAAACTTGTAAAAACTATATGATGACATATATATGGATATATATATATATATATATTTAACATGATATTATGATAAGTAAACATATCATTAAGTATATTAACAATGAACTACATATGTAAAAACAAGACTACTAACTTAATGATTTTGAAACGAGACATATATGTAACGATTATCGTTGTAACGACATTTAATGTATATATATTATATTAAGAGATATTCATACATCATAATATCATGATAATATAATAATTTAAAATCTCATTTGATATTATAAACATTGGGTTAACAACATTTAACAAGATCGTTAATCTAAAGGTTTCAAAACAACACTTACATGTAACGACTAACGATGACTTAACGACTCAGTTAAAATGTATATACATGTAGTGTTTTAATATGTATTCATACACTTTTGAAAGACTTCAATACACTTATCAAAATACTTCTACTTAACAAAAATGCTTACAATTACATCCTCGTTCAGTTTCATCAACAATTCTACTCGTATGCACCCGTATTCGTACTCGTACAATACACAGCTTTTAGATGTATGTACTATTGGTATATACACTCCAATGATTAGCTCTTAGCAGCCCATGTGAGTCACCTAACACATGTGGGAACCATCATTTGGCAACTAGCATGAAATATCTCATAAAATTACAAAAATATGAGTAATCATTCATGACTTATTTACATGAAAACAAAATTACATATCCTTTATATCTAATCCATATACCAACGACCAAAAACACTTACAAACACTTTCATTCTTCAATTTTCTTCATTTAATTGATCTCTCTCAAGTTCCATCTTCAAGTTCTAAGTGTTCTTCATAAATTCTACAAGTTCTAGATTCATAAAATCAAGAATACTTCCAAGTTTGCTAGCTTACTTCCAATCTTGTAGAATGATCATCCAACCTAAAGAAATCTTTCTTATTTACAGTAAGATATCTTTCTAATACAAGGTAATACTCATATTCAAACTTTGATTCAATTTCTATAACTATAACAATCTTATTTCGAGTGGAAATCTTACTTGAACTTGTTTTCGTGTCATGATTCTACTTCAAGAACTTTCAAGCCATCCAAGATCCTTTAAAGCTAGATCCATTTGTATCTTTTCCAGTAGGTTTATTCAAAAAACTTGAGGTAGTAATGATGTTCATAACATCATTCGATTCATACATATAAAGCTGAAGGTTTAAACTTGAAATCACTAGAACATAGTTTAGTTAATTCTAAACTTGTTCGCAAACAAATGTTAATCCTTCTAACTTGACTTTTAAAATCAACTAAACACATGTCATATATCTATATGATATGCTAACTTAATGATTTAAAACCCGGAAACACGAAAAACACCGTAAAATTGGACATACGCCGTCGTAGTAACACCGCGGGCTGTTTTGGGTTTGATAATTAAAAACTATGATAAACTTTGATTTAAAAGTTGTTCTTCTGGAAAAATGATTTTTCTTATGAACATGAAACTATATCCAAAAATCATGGTTAAACTCAAAGTGGAAGTATGTTTTTCAAAATGGTTATCAAGACGTCGTTCTTTCGACTGAAATGACTACCTCTTACAAAAACGACTTGTAACTTATATTTCTGACAATATACCTATACTTTTTCTGTTTAGATTCATAAAATAGAGTTCAATATGAAACCATAGCAATTTGATTCACTCAAAACGGATTTAAAATGAAGAAGTTATGGGTAAAACAAGATTGGATATTTTTTTATTTTTGTAGCTACGGGAAATATTAACAATTCTATACAAATCGTATCCTAGCTAACTTATATTGTATTATACATGTATTCTAATATATTATGTAATCTTGGGATACCATAGACACGTATACAAATATTTTGACATATCATATCGACCCATGTATATATATTATTTGGAACAACCATAGACACTCTATATGCAGTAATGTTGGAGTTAGCGATACAGGGTTGAGGTTGATTCCAAAAATATATATACTTTGAGTTGTGATCTAGCCTGAGACGTGTATACACTGGGTCGTGGATTGATTCAAGATAATATATATCGATTTATTTATGTACATCTAACTGTGGACAACTAGTTGTAGGTTACTAACGAGGACAGCTGACTTAATAAACTTAAAACATCAAAATGTATTAAAAGTGTTGTAAATATATTTTGAACATACTTTGATATATATGTACCTATTTGTTATAGGTTCGTGAATCGACCAGTGGCCAAGTCTTACTTCCCGACGAAGTAAAAATATGTGAAAGTGAGTTATAGTCCCACTTTTAAAATCTAATATTTTGGGATGAGAATACATGCAGTTTTATAAATGTTTTGCGAAATAGACACAAGTAATTGAAATTACATTATATGGGTGAATGATCGAAGCCGAATATGCCCCTTTTGCTTGGTAGCCTAAGAATTAGTAAACCGATCTACTAATTGACGCGGATTCTAAAGATAGATCTATTGGGCCTAACGAACCCCATCCAAAGTATTGGATGCTTTAGTACTTTGAATTCGTTTTTATCATGTCCGAAGGATTTCCCGAAATGATAGGGGATATTCTTATATGCATCTTGTTAATGTCGGTTACCAGGTGTTCACCATATGAATGAATTTTATCTCTATGTATGGGATGTATATTGAAATATGAAATCTTGTGGTCTATTATTATGATTTGATAATATATAGGTTAAACCTATAACTCACCAACATTTTTTTGTTGACGTTTTAAGCATGTTTATTCTCAGGTGATTATTAAGAGCTTCCGCTGTTGCATACTAAAATAAGAACAAGATTTGGAGTCCATGCTTGTATGATATTATGTAAAAACTGCATTCAAGAAACTTATTTTTGATGTAATATATTCTTATTGTAAACCATTATGTAATGGTCGTGTGTAAATGGTATATTTTAGATTATCATTATTTGATAATCTACGTAATGCTTTTTAAACCTTTATCGATAAAATAAAGGTTATGGTTGTTTTAAAAATGAATGCAGTCTTTGAAAAACGTCTAATATAGAGGTCAAAACCTCGCGACGAAATTAATTAATATGGAACGTTTATAATCAATATGAACGGGACATTTCATCACACACAAGCTATATACTAACAACAACACATGCTAACTACCAACTAGCATACAATAAGACAATACGAGGATCGGCGGCTTGTACGAGCACACGACTCCTAGCTGATCAGACTTGAGTCTACCGATAGTCCCTGCTACTCAATTCACAGTATAGTTATCCAGATGCAGTGGGTGCATCGTTCACACTATACTCCACAATCAGTAGCCTATGGACCCAACCTCCCCTTGGCACGGTTGACCTCATACGGACTCTAACCTCTCCCAAGCACGGTCTCTAGTCCCCAGTCTCCCTATGCCCGACTGGTGCCATTCACACAGTGTACACATAATTCACATACAACATCAGGCATACTATACTATTCTAACATGGCAATTTTGACACTATGCATGGTAAAAGAGTCAACCACAGTAGCATGATATGCTACTTAAACTCTATCCGGAGATAGACCCACTCACCAATTACCAGCAACTGCTCAGTTATTATTTCTGAGCTTCTTCCTTGTCCTTATAACCTGAGAACAACACAAACAAAGTTAATATACATATCCAATAAATAATATAATCATTTCATATGATTAACTAGGTCATAATACCATATATTCATAATTTTATGAGTCTACATCATGACTCCATTCAATAATGGCATACAGGTGCGTGCAAAACACGATATACACACTAAAACTCCTTTTTCAGCCCAAAAACAATTTGATCTAGTTTCTTAAAAGTTCACCATTGAAAAGTATTCTTTATTATGATTCTAACGATAGTTTATTCATCAAAAACGGAGTTACGTTTTGAAAGTTACACCCGTTTCAATTTCATAAAAGGTACTGTAGCAAATAGTGGCGCTGTAGCAACTCGGGTGCTGTAGCAAATAGTGACACTGTAGCAACTCGTACCGTAGCAAATAGTGACACCGTAGCATCTCGGGGGCACTGTAGCAAATAGTGACACCGTAGCAACTCGGGTACTGTAGCAAATACTGTAGCAACTGGGTTTCGAACAAGTTCGCTGATTTCGAACATTTTTCGCCCAAAACTCGATTTTTGAGCGATTTTGATCAAATTTTAAGCACATGGAAGCTACTAAACATATATACAACCTATTTCTAACATCTATTGAGCATCAAAAACACATATAATCAAGAATCAAGCATCAAAATGCATAAAACCCATAAGAACCCAAAACCCATTTTGAGCAAGAATTAATACATGAATCTATGATATGCATACCTTATATTGATCATGAAATCACAAGGAATATATCTCTAGCTTCAATTAATCCAAAGGCTCTCAAAATCAAATTAGGGTTTATGTGTGTGTTTGTGTATGCGTTCGTGTGTGTGTTTGATGAAATGAGAAATGGATAGAACTATCCAGATACATTCACTTAAATGAGTTACAAACTCATACCCCATATCACACAGTTATTTACCAGTTATCTTATCTGATAACCTTTCGTATCTCCTTAGGCGGTCCTAACGGAGTTTAAATTAAATAAACCAACCTGTTCTGGGACCCCTGTCACAAACTGGTCACAACACAATTATAATAAAATTCTAATAACCCTAAGGGAAAAATAGGCAACTTACAACTAGCCCGGGTTTCAGTCTGTTACATGGTCGTTTGCAATGGCACGTTTGGCAAGGATGTTGAGGCCTTCCGTAGCGATTATGAATAAGAACGGTGATATTGGGTCACCTTGGCGGATACCCCTACCAGGAGAAAATTCCATGGTCGGGGAACCATTGATGAGGATGGAGATTGAAGATGAGGAGAGGCATGCATGGATGAAGCGGATCCATTTAGGGTCGAATCCCATACTTTCCATGGTATCAAAAAGGAAGTCCCACTCGATGCAGTCGAATGCCTTTTCGAAATCCACTTTGAATATGAGTCCCTTTTGCTTTTTTCTTTTTAATTCCTCGATTATTTCATTTGCTATAAGGACACTGTCAAGGATGTATCTTCCTTTAAGAAAGGCAGTTTGTTCTATACCAATTATTTTATGGATTACTTTTGAAAGTCGGTTGGATAGAATTTTTATGAGTATTTTATAATAGCTTCCGATTAGGCAGGTAGGACGATATTCGTTAAAACCGATTGGATTGGATTTTTAGGAATTAGTGTGAAGAAAGAAGCATTGCAGCCCTTAGAAATTTCAAAATTGGTCCAAAACCAATCGAGGGCTTTAATGAGATCCTCTTTTATCAACCACCAATATTTTTTTAAAGAATTTCATGTTGAAGCCGTCACTCACGACCAGGAGTTTTTGAGCTGTCGCAGTCGTGAAGTGCATCCCACACTTCTTGTTCATAAAATCAGGCTTCAAGTATAATCATTATTTACAACAAGGATTATAGAGAGCTTTTAAATTTCAAATGAAACTAATTTATTCATCACTATAACTTTATTTAATTATGCAAATGCATATACATATAAAATAACGTTTTCGTATAAAGACAATAATAATAAGAATAATGTTAAAGACTTGAAGGAAATAAAAGTTTAAGTTCGATCGTAGGAAAACAAAGGCAGTGTGCACCAACTTTTGTTGCAAAAATTGTAGTTGGATCAAACTTTTGCATTCTTTGAACTAAGTAATCAATAGAAATTTATTTGAGAGGTTGAGACTTAGGGGAGGCTAAGCACCACCCTGCTCCTCCTTGTCTTCGCTACTGGTCGTTCCAGGCAAGAAAATTGTCGTATCACTACCTCATTTCACACTATGAATTTTCATTCCACCCCCTCAAAGATATTCAACTTATACAAAAGTGGTGAAACTTATGGTCGTTCCAGGAAAAGAAAATTGTCGTATTACTACCTCCTTTCACACTATAAATTTTCATTCCACCCACTCAAAG
Source organism: Rutidosis leptorrhynchoides (assembly GCF_046630445.1). Lineage (NCBI taxonomy): Eukaryota > Viridiplantae > Streptophyta > Magnoliopsida > Asterales > Asteraceae > Rutidosis > Rutidosis leptorrhynchoides. The sequence goes on from NC_092339.1 coordinate 359,872,189, forward strand.
ATATTCAACTTATACATTTTTTCAGGGGTACAAACTATAAATTTTAATTTTTAACTTAAATCAAAAACCAACACCCACCTTAAATTTTCACGGGCCTTATCTCCTTCACGCGAGTTACAATTCACGTAAAGGCACGGGAAAATTACAAACCGTGCATATCAATACGTATTTCCATGTAAAGGCACGGGAAAATTAATAACATTATAACCCCAAGATAATAGTAGAAGTAAATAAAATCCTCCGGTGGTAGATGAAAGAGAAGAATGACAGATATGAAGGTTAGAAGTATATCAAGGATCAAAACTGAATGAAGCATATTAACAAATACTATAAAGTATGAAGTAAGGAGAAAGAATAGAAGGTGTGAGTTGTGGAAAATAAAGAAACAAAGGGGGTAGATTTATAGTGAAAAATTCGACAGAGAAATCGAAACAGATTATTGCATTTAATCAAAGAGGATTCTAAATTCCTTAACTATCAAAGAATCAAATCTTATCATGGAGATTTTGTCCAAATCCCTTGAACCCCGGAAATCAACCATATCTACGTCAAAGGATATGACGAAACATTATTTTCTCATTTCACTCTTTTGTGATACCTTCACTCACACTCTTCGCGAAATCGAATTGTTTTATTCATATTACTCTATGGTAATAAAACTTTATGTTCTCAACTCAAATTCGTCATGAAAACATTTTTTATTGTTATCTATGACAACCTCTCTCAAATTTCGGGACGAAATTTCTTTAACGGGTAGGTACTGTAGTGACCCGGGAATTTCCGACAAAATTTAAACTTAATCTTTATATAATTTCGATACAATAAGCAAAGTCTGTAATGTTGAGTCTCAAAGTTTTTGAACTGTTCTCATGAAACCATTTGACCTTTGACTGTGCCCGGCGATTCACGAACAATTATTTGTAAATAAACATGTATATATATGAAATCTGTTATATAAGTGTTATATTAATAACTTAATCATTACTTTCATTATTATCTAAATAAATAACAATACTAATACAATTATGATACAAATATGAAATTGTTATGTACAAACTATTATAGTATTACTAGTATTAATACTAATTTAAAATATGTATATATGATCTATAGATATGAACTTTATTGTTATAGTATTGTTATCATGAATATGATTATTATCATTAGTATTAATGTTATTATATCAGTATAATTAAAATTATTAATGGTATTTTTATTTGAAATATTTAATCTATTATATTTAGTAATGACATTATTATTTTATTTTTATCATTTATTATTATTAATAATAATGTTCTTATTAATATAAAGGTTAATTATATTATTGTCATTAATGTTAATATTATTATTAATCAATATTGTTATTTATATTATTATTATTATTGTTATTATTTTTATGTATTATTGTTATTATTACTATTAATATATTATATTATAATTAATAATATTAATTGTACACATATATGAAATAAGGAAAATGGTACAATTTGGTTATCAAACAACTGTGAATGATTCTGGTTGTCTCCAAATCGTACTAATTAGATGCCATCCAAACAACAAGTCCATATTCTGTTAGCACTCATTTTCACCTTTTATATTTTTATTTATATTTTTCTTTCTGAGTTCATTTGTCTGATTGTTTAAACTATGACACCCGCATCACCCTTCCTTTTCCTCTTTCTGTTACATGTCCTATCTATCATTAGTTATCCTAACTATTTTTATTTTTCCATATATCTTCTACAAAATATATATCATACATATAGATTCATACAAGATAACAAAAATAACCATTCCTCCTTCTCTCTGTATTACTCTTCAATTGATTCAGCTCAACACAAGTTCAAAAGCACACCTACGAACACTCTTTGATTGTTGTTTTTCCCTCTATTGAATGAACCGGGATACCATCTCGGCTACCTCCTGCTTCACTTTCGGTTCATCATCATCCACATTAGAACCCATTATCATCGTACCCACTTTGATCACCACCTTTGATCTTGTACCTCTGTTCGAACTAAACAAAACCAAATCACCACCATTCTTCAAAAACCCAAGGACAAAACCTCTGTTAATAAACCGTCTTCTATTGCCACTCTCATGTTCAAAGAAAACCACCACAACCTCGCCACCGTTTATCTTCTCATTTTTCTTTGTGATAAAATCGGAGACCACCACAATAACCACCATCTAACACCCATCAATTTTTTCTATCTTTCTTCTCTCTTTCTTCTTTCTTCTTCTTCATGAAGCCTATCGAAACTCCTATTACTACGGTTATCTTCCTGTTTGTTACTACCATAAACGATCACCACGAGCAACCCAAAATATTACGCTTGTTTTTGCTGCTGCCAACTTACTTCTGTTTCTGTTTTCAAATGAAGATAAGAACCACATATTGGTTTGATGTGTTGTCAACCTAATTATATTAAAATCCTTATAGATTGCACAAAACGCGTGGGGGACAAACTCAGATTATGGCCGACCATATTTTTGTATTTGGTGGGAATATAAAATGGTACATGAGGATAAAGGAATCCTATTATTTTCGGTTGAGTAACATGCAAACAGATAGCCACCGTTTTAATATATATTTTTTAGAAACGTTTCATAAAATTTGGAGAAACCAAATTCCTCATTTCCTGTTTGGGCCACACAGTTCACTTCTCTGTTGGACCGTGATCTTTTAAACTATGATCCAGTTTTTCACTTAGGCCGAGAGCTATTTAGTTGTTGGGCCAAACTGAAAATATACGGGTTAAATAGAGTTTGGTTATAATAAGCTCAAAAGAAAACGTGCTAGATCAAATGGTTGTTAGTGTTTGTGGTTATCAAAAGGTCTAGAGTTCGAGCCCGGGCAAGGACATTTATTTTTGGAACTCATTAATTGGAGGTAGTTTTCTATTATTATTATTATTATTATTATTATTATTATTATTATAATTATTATTATTACTAGTATTAGTATCATTACCAAGTATTATTATTTAGTATTATTGTTATTTCACTAATATTAATATTGTATCGTTTTCTTTTATAATTAATAGTATTAATATTATTATTAGTATTAACATCAATATCATTCATAATAATAATATTATTATTATTATTAATATTATCACTATCACTAATATTATTAGTAGTAAAATTATTATAATTATTATTATTATCAATATTAGTATTATTAGTAATACCATTATTATTAAAAGTAACATTATTTTCAAACCTGTCGTTTTTACTTAAAACTAATAGTATCATTAAAAGTAACATTTTTACTATCATTATTATTATTATTATTATTATTATTATTATTATTATTATTATTATTATTATTATTATTATTATTATTATTATTATTAATAGTAATATCAATATCATTAAAATTATTATGATTATGAACATAAAAGGTCTTAAAGATGTTGTAAAGATTATAAGCATAAAATAAAGACTACATATACACAAATATATTTAAATTTCATAACCTAACTATATTAACATTTCTTTATGAAAATATATAAATAAATAATGAAACTTATAAATTATTAAATATAACAAATACATCATTAATAATAATAAATATAATTATTCGATTACAAGAATATGTTTTAATATATATATGAATGATATAGGTTCGTGAATCTGAGGCCAACCCTACATTGTTCAGTTGTTCAATATAGTCATATGTATTTTTACTACAAAATACATTAGGTGAGTTTCATTTGCTCCCTTTTACTCTTTACATTTTTGGACTGAGAATACATGCAAATGCTTTATTAACTGTTTTACAATATTTATATGCGTGAGTTTCATTTGATTCCCTTTTTACTCTTTACATTTTTGGGACTGAGAATACATGCGCTTTTATAAATGTTTGACGCAATAGACACAAGTACCTTAACTGCATTCTATGATAGAATTATCTGGGATTGGGGTTGATTATTATGACACGCATTAGCCCCCGGTTTCCGTTAGAGCGTATGAGCTCCCGAGCCGGGTGGATGGTTTATTATTTATGACATTTTGGCACCGGTTATCTTATATTTTATAAACATGTGTTCAGCCGTGGGGTGTAAAGACTAGCACAGAGGTTCTATATTTTGAAGGCACATGTAATCAGCCGTAGGGTGAAAGACCAGCACAGATGGTTACTATTATATTTTGAATCCTCACCAGGTGTTCTTCATATGAAAGATATTTTTCGTGCAGTTGGAATGGGACTTCTGCACGTTTTATAATAAATGAAATCTTGTGGTCTATTAAAATGATGAAAATGAAATGATTACTATAAACTGATGAACTCACCAACCTTTTGGTTGATACTTGAAAGCATGTTTATTCTCAGGTTTGAAAGAAATCTTCAACTGTGCATTAGCTCATTTTAAGGATATTACTTGGAGTCATTCATGGCATATTTCAAAAGACGTTGCATTCGAGTCATTGAAGTTCATTAGAGATTATCATTAAGTAAATGACGGATTAGGTCATTTATAGTTTGGATATTATAAAATGGTATGCATGCCTGTCATCTTTCGATGAAATGAAAGTTTATCTTTTAAAAACGAATGCAATGTTTGTAAAATGTATCATATAGAGGTCAAGTACCTCGCGATGTAATCAAATGTAATGTTCTCGTCCATATGGATTTGGTCGGGGCTCTACAGGTGGTATCAGAGCGGTGGTCTTAGCGAACCAGGTCTGCATTAGTGTGTATAATTGATAAGCCATTAGGATGCATTAGTGAGTCTGGACTTCGACCGTGTCTGCATGTCAAAAATTTTGCTTATCATTTTTGTCGGAAATCATCAGTTTATCATCCTTAGGAAATTTTCTGCTTATCATTCTTAGTCTAGACACATCTTACTGCAATGATTGCATGAACAGTGTATAGACAAAATTCATATCTTAGCATATCTACTAATCCATATTTTAGTGTATCTGTCACTGTAGACTTTATCTGAAACATTTCCTTAATTTTCTCCGTAATTCACGGGATCTTTGGAAGTATGTATAGATATAGATATTCTATATATAATTAGAATATCTTTCAATATTCGAAAATCATTTCATATCTAAACCCTTTAACTGATCGTGAGAGATGGATCCTACACCTAGCTTGGATTCCATTAGTTCCGGAAGCGATTTCGAGATGTATATTGAAGTAGACTCCGAAGTCAATGAACCAGAAGTGCCTCAACCATTTAGTTATTTTCCTTTCTGGAGGAGATGGGGGTGGGTCAGAGACTTACTCACTCGATGGAGAAATGAAAAAGGCGAGCCCTACCGCGAACCAAATTTACCTCCTAACATCGGAGAAAATGATGTACTCACCGGTGAACCTATGCGCAACACTGTATTCACCCTTCTTTCTAAAATTTTCCACCTCGAAGGTCGTGTTACTGCAATCTCAGAAAATATTCAACCTCTACTTCGGAATACCAAACGAAGGGGAATATTAGAAGAAGTTAGGGAACTTTGAATTGATAATCAAGATCTATCGAATCAGATGAGTGGATGGATAGAAATGATAGAAGGTAGAGTAGAAACCCTGACAAGAATGGTGCGTGATCTACAAGCTATACTTACCACACCAACATCATCACCAACCTCAACACCAACAACACTGGTAGCACCGACATCAACAGTACCACCATCAGCAGCACCAGCAGCATAACCAGTACCAACAACAACAACATCATTACACGTCTTAACCTCACAATCTATATCTCAAGGATAATCATCGTTCTACGAATCGTTCTACATAAACTATCTTCGTCCTTCATGGCGATTATGTAATCTCTAATGTTTTAGAGATTATATACTCTAGTTCCAGCCGCAAATCTGATGAGTTTAATATCACATTGACTCATTAAATCCATGATTACATCTAAAGAAAATATATATATATATATATATATATAATATATATATATATATATATATATATATATATATATATATATATATATATATATATATATATATATATATATATATATATATATATGTTTTCATAAGGATTGTAATTAAAAGTTGTATTGTACAAACTGTTAATGGGGAAAATATTTTAACGGGTAGGTAATACCCGAGGAATATTTAGATTTCACATTAATAAGTACACTGTACATTCTTTCAAATCTGATTCAACAGTCATTTACTATCCTACTTACATCCACCGATATACAAATCCATTCACCACAGAATAACCATATTCATCCAATTTCATATTGGGATTTTGAATTGTCAGAATCCAACAAGTGGCATAATGAAGAAAACATTTGACAAAATAAAATTTGTTAGAAACAAACGAATTAACTATGAGAAATTTTGTTAAGAATCCACGCTAACTGTTCCTAGCTAATTGTTCCTAGCTAACTGGTTACATTTTATTTATCGCAATTTAATTATCGCAATTTACATTCTCGCAATTTTATTTATCGTCATTTAATTTCTGTTATTTACTTTACGCACTTTATTTATCGTTATTTAATTTCTGCTATTTATTTTTACGCACTTTAGATATCGGGACACGTATACAAGGTTGTGACATATCATATCGACGCATCTATATATATTATTTGAAATAACCATAGACACTCTATATGTAGTCATGATCGAGTTCTCTATACAGGGTTGAGGTTGATTTCACAATAATATATATAATTTGAGTTATGATCGAGTCTGAGACCTGTACACGGGTCACGATACGTATTAATTAATTCAAATATTATATATTAAATTATATATGAATTGTTGAATTGCTAACAGTGGACTATCAATCGAGGACTACCAACATTGGACAATTAAAATGAATTAAAATATTGATTTTAACATATGAAACTAAACAATTCTTCAAGTTTGCCACTTGATTTCATCTTAAACCTCATTGTATCTTGACAATTACAATCTGCATTCAAACCTTTCATGATTCTTGAAAACACCTCAATCGATAGGATGAATCAACCGCACTTCATCTACGTAAGGAAAGATTTATGCATATAGTTATGCACCTGAAAAACTCTCGGCAACTGAGTAAAAGTTTAACACATAGCCGCGTCAGATCCTTTGACATTTATTAGCAAAAATAACTTTGCGATCCCTTTTTCAAAGTAGCCAGTTTTGTCACAGCTCCAGCAAGTCAACTTCGACTCTTCAATCGGACTAGCCTTATTATAACCTCGATAGATACGTTGCCTTTCACCATCCTTACTGGGGAACCTTTCATATCTCACCACATTAGCAGTAAATTTATCAAGAACTTCATTAATCTTCGACTTAAGTCTCTCCGAAGAACCATTATGGTTGTTCATTAAAACCTTACCATATACTCATCCATATCTTATAACGAGAATTGCCATACCAATTACAGGAAATCAGCAATCAGTATTTTGAATCTCGTAGCATTCTACATCAACAGTTATATGTATACATATAACATTTATCTCATAGAATTATGAACTTCCATTCTGAAATTCTGAAAAGCACTCTAGCTTACGAATCAGATCTCTGAGTTCTGAAAAATAAATCGAGCAAACATGAAGGAGACCAAGGACAAATACAAGGACCAAACCCGGTATTTAAAGAATCGTGATGATTCTATTCTGATGAAATCTTTAGCGAATATCTTACTCCTTAACCGCTCTAAATCATCGTGAATGAATTTCTTCATCACACTTTGCATCTAAAATTCTACGATATTACCGTATCTTTCATTGTAAATATCCTCAATATTTCTGAAGATATATTCGTAAATATTCTCGTCCGATATTAATTATCTCTCCACGCTATCTGTGTTATCTCATAAAAGGAAACTGTTTTAGTTTCTATATTTTATAAATCTTTGAATTTAAATTATGAATGTTTTTGAAGTAGTGTTGGGAACTGATGCATGAGTTAGTATAATATAATGACACTTGATCAACGAGATTATATTACAGTAATTCATGCTGAGTTTCTAATGGAATGTGATGATTCACAGTACATCATCATGTGCCATGTTACACGACTCTTGCATTCTACCTAATCTCCAAACATATCAAGAACATATCTTCTTGATAGTTCTATCTTTTCGAAGATTCTGGTAATTTGCCAAATCAAGATTGTGCCAGTAGGATTTCTTTCTGAGTACGTTGACTATGTTCATTTCAAAATCCATACGAATTCTGGACCATTATTCGCTTGACTGGAAGTCGGGAAGAGGAGACGAAAGTATGGAACCCTTGAATGTAAAAGAAAATATAAAGCTCGACAACAACAAATAAATTACAAACCGTGCATATCAATACGTATTGCCACGTAAAGGCACGGGAAAATTAATAACACTATAACCCCAAGATAATAGTAGAAGTAAATAAAATCCTCCGGTGGTAGATGAAAGAGAAGAATGACAGATATGAAGGTTAGAAGTATATCAAGGATCAAAACGGGATGAAGCATATTAACAAATACTATAAAGTATGAAGTAAGGAGAAAGAATAGAAGGCGTGAGTTGTGGAAAATAAAGAAACAAAGGGGGTTGATTTATAGTGAAAAATCCAACAAAGAAATTGAAACAGATTATTGCATTTAATCAAAGAGGATTCTAAATTCCTTAACTATCAAAGAATCAAATCTTATCATGGAGATTTTCTCCAAATCCCTTGAACCCCGAAAATCAACCATATCTATGTCAAAGGATATGACGAAACATTATTTTCTCATTTCACTCTTTTGTGATAGCTTCACTCACACTCTTCGCGAAATTGAATTGTTTATTCATATTACTCTATGGTAATAAAACTTTATGTTCTCAACTCAAATTCGTCATGAAAACATTTTTTATTGTTATCCATGACAACCACTCTCAAATTTCGGGACGAAATTTCTTTAACGCGTAGGTACTGTAGTGACCCGGGAATTTCTGACTAAATTTAAACTTAATCTTTATATAATTTTGATACGATAAGCAAAGTCTGTAATGTTGAGTCTCAAAGTTTTTGAACTGTTCTCATGAAACCATTTGACCTTTGACTGTGCCCGGCGATTCACGAACAATTGTTTGTAAATAAACATGTATATATATGAAATCTGTTATATAAGTGTTATATTAATAACTTAATCATTACTTTCATTATTATCTAAATAAATAACAATACTAATACAATTATGATACAAATATAAAATTGTTATGTACAAACTATTATAGTATTACTAGTATTAATACTAATTTAAAATATGTATATATGATCTATAGATATGAACTTTATTGTTATAGTATTGTTATCACGAATATGATTATTATCATTAGTATTAATGTTATTATATCAGTATAATTAAAATTATTAATGGTATTTTTATTTGAAATATTTAATCTATTATATTTAGTAATGACATTATTATTTTATTTTTATCATTTATTGTTATTAATAATAATGTTCTTATTAATATAAAGGTTAATTATATTATTGTCATTAATGTTATTATTATTATTAATCAATATTGTTATTTATATTATTATTATTATTGTTATTATTTTTATGTATTATTGTTATTATTACTATTAATATATTATATTATAATTAATAATATTAATTGTACACATATATGAAATAAGGAAAATGGTACAATTTGGTTATCAAACAACTATGAATGATTCTGGTTGTCTCCAAATCGTACAAATTATATGACATCCAAACAACAAGTCCAAATTCTATTAGCACTCATTTTCACCTTTTATATTTTTATTTATATTTTTCTTTCTGAGTTCATTTGTCTGATTGTTTAAACTATGACACCCGCATCACCCTTCCTTTTTCCTCTTTCTGTTACATGTCCTATCTATCATTAGTTATCCTAACTATTTTTATATTTCCATCTATCTTCTACAAAATATATATCATACATATAGATTCATACGAGATAACAAAAACAACCATTCCTCCTTCTCTCTGTATTACTCTTCAATTGATTCAGCTCAACACAAGTTCAAAAGCACACCTACGAACACTCTTTGATTGTTGTTTTTTCCTCTATTGAATGAACCGGGATACCATCTCGGCTACCTCCTGCTTCACTTTCGGTTCATCATAATCCACATTAGAACCCATTATCATTGAACCCACTTTAATCACCACCTTTGATCTTGTACCTCTGTTCGAACTAAACAAAACCAAATCACCACCATTCTTCAAAAACCTAAGGACAAAACCTCTGTTAATAAACCGTCTTCTATTGCCACTCTCATGTTCAAAGAAAACCACCACAACCTCGCCACCCTTTATCTTCTCTTTTTCTTTGTGATAAAATCGGAGACCACCACAATAACCACCATCTAACACCCATCAATTTTTTCTATCTTTCTTCTCTCTTTCTTCTTTCTTCTTCTTCATGAAGCCTATCGAAACTCCTATTACTACGGTTATCTTCCTGTTTATTACTACAATAAACGATCACCACGAGCAACCCATAATATTACGCTTGTTTTTGCTGCTGCCAACTTACTTCCGTTTCTGTTTTCAAATGAAGATAAGAACCACATATTGGTTTGAGGTGTTGTCAACCTAATTATATTAAAATCCTTATAGATTGCACAAAATGCGTGTGGGACAAACTCAGATTATGGCCGACCATATTTTTGTATTTGGTGGGAATATAAAATGGTACATGAGGATAAAGGAATCCTATTATTTTCGGTTGAGTAACATGCAAACAGATAGCCACCGTTTTAATATTTTTTTTAGAAACGTTTCATAAAATTTAGAGAAACCGAATTCCTCATTTCCTGTTTGGGCCACGCAGTTCACTTCTCTGTTGGGCCGTGATCTTTTAAACTATGATCCGGTTTTTCACTTAGGCCGAGAGCTATTTAGTTGTTGGGCCAAACTGAAAATATACGGGTTAAATAGAGTTTGGTTATAATAAGCTCAAAAGAAAACGTGCTAGATCAAATGGTTGTTAGTGTTTGTGGTTATCAAGAGGTCTAGAGTTCGAGCTCGGGCAAGGACATTTATTTTTGGAACTCATTAATTGGAGGTAGTTTTCTATTATTTTTATTATTATTATTATTATAATTATTATTATTACTAGTATTAGTATCATTACCAAGTATTATTATTTTGTATTATTGTTATTTCACTAATATTAATATTGTATCGTTTTCTTTTATAATTAATAGTATTAATATTATTATTAGTATTAACATAAATATCATTCATAACAATAATATTATTATTATTAATATTATCACTATCACTAATATTATTAGTAGTAAAATTATGATAATTATTATTATTCTTATTATTATTATTATCAATATTAGTATTATTAGTAATACCATTATTATTAAAAGTAACATTATTTTCAAACCTGTCGTTTTTACTTAAAACTAATAGTATCATTAAAAGTAACATTTTTACTATCATTATTATTATTATTATTATTATTATTATTATTATTATTATTATTATTATTATTATTATTATTATTATTATTATTATTATTATTATTATTAATAGTAATATCAATATCATTAAAATTATTATGATTATGAACATAAAAGGTCTTAAAGATGTTGTAAAGATTATAAGCATAAAATAAAGACTACATATACATAAATATATTTAAATTTCATAACCTTACTATATTAACATTTCTTTATGAAAATATATAAATAAATAATGAAACTTATAAATTATTAAATATAACAAATACATCATTAATAATAATAAATATAATTATTCGATTACAAGAATATGTTTTAATATATATATGAATGATATAGGTTCGTGAATCCGAGGCCAACCCTACATTGTTCAGTTGTTCAATATAGTCATATGTATTTTTACTACAAAATACATTAGGTGAGTTTCATTTTCTCCCTTTTACTCTTTACATTTTTGGGCTGAGAATACATGCAAATGATTTATTAACTGTTTTACAATATTTATATGCGTGAGTTTCATTTGATTCCCTTTTTACTCTTTACATTTTTGGGACTGAGAATACATGCGCTTTTATAAATGTTTGACGCAATAGACACAAGTACCTTAACTGCATTCTATGATAGAATTATCTGGGATTGGGGTTGATTATTATGACACGCATTAGCCCCCGGTTTCCGTTAGAGCGTATGAGCTCCCGAGCCGGGTGGATGGTTTATTATTTATGACATTTTGGCACCGGTTGTCCTATATTTTATAAACATGTGTTCAGCCGTGGGGTGTAAAGACCGACACAGAGGTTCTATATTTTGAAGGCACATGTATTCAGCCGTGGGGTGAAAGACCGGCACAGATGGTTATATTATATTTTGAATCCTCACCAGGTGTTCTTCATATGAAAGATATTTTTCGTGCAGTTGGAATGGGACTTCTGCATGTTTTATAATAAATGAAATCTTGTGGTCTATTAAAATGATGAAAATGAAATGATTACTATAAACTGATGAACTCACCAACCTTTTGGTTGACACTTGAAAGCATGTTTATTCTCAGGTTTAAAAGAAATCTTTCGCTGTGCATTAGCTCATTTTAAGGATATTACTTGGAGTCATTCATGGCATATTTCAAAAGATGTTACATTCGAGTCGTTGAAGTTCATTAGAGATTATTATTAAGTAAATGACAGATTAGGTCATTTATAGTTTGGATATTATAAAATGGTATGCATGCCTGTCATCTTTCGATGAAATGAAAGTTTGTCTTTTAAAAATGAATGCAATGTTTGTAAAATGTATCATATAGAGGTCAAGTACCTCGCAATGTAATCAAATGTAATGTTCTCGTCCATATGGATTTGGTCGGGGCTCTGCACTAGTTATATACTAAAGGGAATGCAAACTGTTGTCGTCCCATCAAACATAAACGACACCAACAATTTTCAAATAACCCCCATCCCGGGAACTATGTTGAATTTACAAATTTTTCAGGGGTAAAAAGCATAAAATCATTATCTTATTAAAAAAATTAAATAAACTCCACCCAAATTTTCAACGGGCCATATCTCCCTGCTCGTCAAGAGTTAAATTTTCCCGACTTCACCGTTCAAATTGAAATAATTTTACGAACACAACGCAAACTAGCTATGCGCGAAATGTACTGTTTTTAAAAAACGTTAAATATTTCGGGATATTTTCCTTATACATATATGTACACGTATAATAAACAACTTAAACTAACCACATCATATCGATGGTTATGTTCCTTTTTTATGCGATTTCTTGGCATTAAAAGCGCAGAGTCCTTAGGTATACTAGGTACTAACCACATGTTTCCAAACATACCGGTAACAACATGTGTTTAATTCTGTAAATACATGACACTACGTTAAATATGAATATGCAATTTGAAAGGCCCCGCCGCATCGCGCGGGCCGGTATTTTTCTAGTTTAATTTAATAAAAAGTAAAAACTTAGTATTCATAAAGTAATAAAAAAATACATAAAATTTGAAAAAAATAGAAAAAAACATTCGTTTAAAATAAAACTACTAATCGTTTTTAGAGGAGTTGTCGTTTTGTGGTGGCGGCGTTTGTTGGAGCAAATATTGGTATTTGCCGAGGAACACTTTTTGAAGCCCTTCGATCATTTCTTTGCCAGTTTGGTCATTAATTTTTGAGGGATCGATGGCTAAAATGCTAGCACCTTGAAAAGTACGAAGGGTTTCTTTATTAAAATCAACCCTTAAATCTTCTAAAGGAAGAAGTTGTGTTTCATCGTCGACTTTACACTTACGAAGATAACATGCGTTGAATGTATTATGAATACCAGCTAACTCTGGCGGAAGATCTAACACCACAGTCTGATCATTCAACACTTCACTGATCGAAAACGGACCAATAAATCTCGGTGCTAACTTACCACGTTTACCGAATCTGATAACCCCTTTCCACGGTGAAACTTTCAGATACACTCGTTCACCCACATTAAAGGTTACCGAACGTCTACGCGGATCATCATACATTTTCTGCCTGTCTCTAGCGGCTTTCAACTTTTCTCGAGCAATTGCAACTTTTTTGGCTGTCATTTGAACAATTTCGGGACCTGCAAAATGTTTCTCCCCAGCTTCTAACCAACTAGTCGGAGTTCTGCAATGACGACCGTATAACATTTCATAGGGCAGCATCCCTATACTCGAATGATATGAATTATTATACGCGAATTCGACCAACAGAAAATGTGTATCCCACAAACCACCGTATTCTAACACACAAGCCCTTAACATATCCTCCAAAGTCTGTATCGTTCTTTCACTCTGACCATCTGTCTGAGGATGATAAGTTGTACTTAAATTCACACGTGTACCCAAATTCTGTTGAAGACTATTCCAAAAATTCGACACAAATCTGGAATCTCTGTCTGAAACGATCGATAATGGCACACCATGTCGACTAACTATCTCTTTCATATACAATTCGGCTAACTCACTTAACGAAGCTGTTTCACGAGTAGCAAGAAAATGAGCACTTTTAGTTAGACGATCCACTATTTCCCAAATCATATCATGTCTTTTCTGAGTTCGAGGTAATTTGGTCACAAAATCCATCGTTATATGTTCCCATTTCCACTCTGGAATCTGCAACTGACATAACGAACCATAAGGTTTCTGATGTTCTGCCTTCACTTGAGCACATATATGACACTTTTCGACATAACGGGCGATATCTGTTTTCATTGTTGGCCACCAATACACTGTTTTCAAATCATGATACATCTTATTACTACCAGGATGTACTGTCAATCTGGATTTATGAGCTTCTGTCATGATTAAATCCCTCAAATCTCCAAGCTTAGGCACCCAAACACGACTGTTTAAGGTCTTTAGTCCACGTGAGTCATCAATTAAGTCCACTTTTCGTTTGGTCATTTGTTCAGATTTAATATGTTCGTCCTCTAAAGCACAGGCCTGAATGGTTCTTAAGCGGTTAATCAAATCTGAAGTTATATTCAAACGAAGAAATTTCACATTTTCACTTGACTTTTTACGACTTAGCGCATCTGCAACCACATTTGCCTTACCCGAATGGTATTTAATTTCACAATCGTAATCTTTGATCAACTCTTGCCATCGTCTCTGACGCCTATTCAATTCTTTCTGTGAGAAGATATACTGCAAACTCTTGTGATCTGTACATATAACACAATGGGTTCCATACAAATAGTGTCTCCACAGTTTCAAAGCAAACACTACTGCAGCCATTTCAAGATCATGCACTGGATAATTCTTCTCATGAACTTTCAACTGTCGCGAGGCGTAGGCGATTACTTTATCTCTTTGCATTAATACACAACCCAACCCAGCAAATGACGCATCACAGTATACCACGAAGTCGTGTGAACCTTCTGGTAAAGCTAATACTGGTGCCTGACATAGTAGCTGTTTCAAAATCTGAAAAGCCTTTTCCTGTTCATCAGTCCATCGAAAGGCTACATCTTTACGAGTCAACTTAGTCAACGGAACCGCTATTTTCGAGAAATCCTTGATAAATCTGCGATAATAACCGGCTAATCCCAGAAAACTCTTAATCTCAGTCGGAGTCTTCGGAGAATTCCAATTCATTACCGCTTCTATCTTTGTCGGATCAACTTTTATACCCTCGGCACAAATCAAATGACCCCAAAACTACATTTCACGTAACCAAAATTCACACTTTGAAAATTTTGCAAATAGTTGTTCACGTTTCAACATGTTCAAAACCTGTCTCAGATGTTCAGGCATGTTCACTTTCGGTCTTTGAATACACTAGTATATCGTCTATAAACACAATCACAAACTTATCTAAGAACGAATGACACACTCTATTCATTAGATCCATGAAGATTGTTGGCGCATTCGTCAACCCAAATGGCATGACAAGAAATTCATAATGACCATACCTTGTTCTGAACGCTGTTTTCGGTATATCTGATTCAGCAACACGAACCTGATGATATCCGGATCGTAAGTCTATCTTAGAAAAGAATGAAGCACCCTGTAACTGATCGAACAAATCGTCTATTAGAGGTAACGGATACTTATTCTTCACTGTTCTTTTGTTCAATTCACGATAATCAATACACATACGCATTGACCCATCTTTCTTTTTAACAAACAATATCGGAGCACCCCATGGTGAAGAACTCGGTCGAATAAACCCACGATCTAATAGTTCTTGAATCCGTGACATCATTTCACGGATTTCAGACGCCGCTAATCGGTATGGAGCTTTTGCAACTGGAGTTGTTCCAGGAACCAACTCAATCTTATATTTGACTTCCCTTACCAGCGGCAGACCTGGTAACTCATCTGGGAACACTTCGGAAAATTCTGATACTACCAGAATATTGGCCACTGTTTTCTTTTCTTTCTTCGCATCAATCACATATGCAAGAAATGATTCACAACCCTTTGCCATTGACTTTTTTGCTTTCATCATGGTTATCAAATGAAAATTATACCCTCCCCGCTCCCCTCGGGCCACAATACGGGTTCCATCGATCGAACGAAAGGTAATCATTTTCCTATCACACTTAATATTAGCCCTAAGCGAGCTTAACCAATCCATTCCTAGTACTACATCAAAGCTAGGAATAGGTAACACTAAACAAGTCACCGGGAAAGACTTCCCTTCGATCTCTATACAAATCCCAGACACATAGGTTGTGACGGGTGTGGTCTTACCATCGGCTACTTCTACACTAACCTGCTTGGGTAACACAGTAGCTGGTAAATTCAACTTAGCACATAAATCTAGGGACATAAAACACCTATTGGCACCACAATCAAACAATACGCGAGCAGGTATTGAGTTGATTAGAAACATACCGGTGATCACTTCGTCGGTTGCCACAACATTCTCAACCGACATCTGAAAAGCTCTAGCCTCTGCTGTTAAAGGGTTCTTCCTCTTCTGCCCACTCGAAGTAGTTGACCCTTCAGCTGATGCTGAACGCGCCCCTGACCCTGACCCAAAACTACCACTCGTTGACGGACAACTAACTGTACGATGCCCTGGTTTGTGACAAGTCCAACACACACTATTCGGATACGGACATGCTGAAGACTCATGCCCAACAAAACCACACTTTAAGTATCTTCTTGTAGCCTCAGAACACTGACCACTGTGAGAAGATCGACACGTGTGACACCAATTCCCTTTACTTGATCTAGATCCAGTACTACTCTGACCACTTTTACCCTTCGATTTAAACCCACTAGACTTCTTGGATTTAGATCCTGATTGACCAGATACTTGCCCACCTTATTGTAGCACATTACCAAACATTCTGTTTCTGGCGGCCTGAACATCACTTTCTACCATCTTAGCCATCACAACAGCTTGAGACAATGATGTAGCTGTTCTAACAAAAGTTCGGTACTCTGGCAGAATAATATTAACAAAATACTGAATACGAGATGCTTCGTCTGGCAACCATTGTTGTACAAACCTCAGTTTATCCATAAACTTCTCTATTACCTCATCGATCATCATTTGAGGTGTCATCTTCATTTCAAGAAACTCAGTCTTGATTCGGTTCATATCAAACGGATTACAATACTGTTCACACACCTTCCCATAAAACTGCTCCCATGTGATCATACTCACTTGCTCTTTCGGTATACTGGAAATCAAAGAATCCTACCAAATCATAGCCCTATCTTTCAACAGTCTACTAGCATATGTTACCTTCAGCTCGGGTTCACACTGACACGCTTCAAATACCCTTTAAACTTCTCGCAACCAATTGAGAGTTACAGTCGGATCAGTACTTCCAGAGAACTCGGAGGGTTTGCAATCACGAAAATTTTTATAAGTACACCTTTTGGATGGTTGCATGTAAGGTTGTTGGAACATTTGCATTTGGTATGGATTCATCATCATGGGATTTTGGTAAGTAAAGGTGTTTTGTGGTGGCATATAATATTGGTTAGGTATTTGATTCTGAAACTGGTTCTGGGGCACATTAGGTATCGTTTGGGATTGCGCGGTTGGGAATCCAGGTGGTGTATCACCATTTCCAGAATGCCTCGCCAATTCAAGCTCATTAATTTTGTCCTCAGCTCTTTTAGCTTGCTTTCTAACTGAAGGATGTAACTACTCTGATCATCATCCGACTCAACACCCTCTTCTGGTGCTCTGAATATTCCGGGGTTGGAGGGGCCCGTTACGTTTCTATCAGCCACACCTGTGCTACAAAACATCTCACACAAAAGCATAGTGGATAATAGTTAGTTTAAGTCACATGTAGTGACCCGAACTTTTCCATGTTTATATATATATTAAATGAAATTGTTATTTACATGATTAAATGTTTCCAACATGTTAAGCAATCAAACTTGTTAAGACTTGATTAATTGAAATAGGTTTCATATAGACAATTGACCACCCAAGTTGACCGGTGATTCACGAACGTTAAAATTTGTAAAAACTATATGATGACATATATATGGATATATATATAGTTAACATGATATTATGATAATTAAACATATCATTAAGTATATTAACAATGAACTACATATGTAAAAACAAGACTACTAACTTAATGATTTTGAAACGAGACATATATGTAACGATTATCGTTGTAACGACATTTAATGTATATATATTATATTAAGAGATATTCATACATCATAATATCATGATAATATAATAATTTAAAATCTCATTTGATATTATAAACATTGGGTTCACAACATTTAACAAGATCGTTAACCTAAAGGTTTCAAAACAACACTTACATGTAACGACTAACGATGACTTAACGACTCAGTTAAAATGTATATACATGTAGTGTTTTAATATGTATTCATACACTTTTGAAAGACTTCAATACACTTATCAAAATACTTCTACTTAACAAAAATGCTTACAATTACATCCTCGTTCAGTTTCATCAACAATTCTACTCGTATGCACCCGTATTCGTACTCGTACAATACACAGCTTTTAGATGTATGTACTATTGGTATATACACTCCAATGATCAGCTCTTAGCAGCCCATGTGAGTCACCTAACACATGTAGGAACCATCATTTGGCAACTAGCATGAAATATCTCATAAAATTACAAAAATATGAGTAATCATTCATGACTTATTTACATGAAAACAAAATTACATATCCTTTATATCTAATCCATATACCAACGACCAAAAACACTTACAAACACTTTCATTCTTCAATTTTCTTCATTTAATTGATCTCTCTCAAGTTCCATCTTCAAGTTCTAAGTGTTCTTCATAAATTCTACAAGTTCTAGATTCATAAAATCAAGAATACTTCCAAGTTTGCTAGCTTACTTCCAATCTTGTAGAATGATCATCCAACCTCAAGAAATCTTTCTTATTTACAGTAAGATATCTTTCTGATACAAGGTAATACTCATATTCAAACTTTGATTCAATTTCTATAACTATAACAATCTTATTTCGAGTGGAAATCTTACTTGAACTTGTTTTCGTGTCATGATTCTACTTCAAGAACTTTCAAGCCATCCAAGATCCTTTAAAGCTAGATCCATTTGTATCTTTTCCAGTAGGTTTATTTAAAAAACTTTAGGTAGTAATGATGTTCATAACATCATTCAATTCATACATATAAAGCTGAAGGTTTAAACTTGAAATCACTAGAACATAGTTTAGTTAATTCTAAACTTGTTCGCAAACAAATGTTAATCCTTCTAACTTGACTTTTAAAATCAACTAAACACATGTTATATATCTATATGATATGCTAACTTAATGATTTAAAACCTGGAAACACGAAAAACACCGTAAAATTGGACATACGCCGTCGTAGTAACACCGCGGGCTGTTTTGGGTTTGATAATTAAAAACTATGATAAACTTTGATTTAAAAGTTGTTCTTCTGGATAAATGATTTTTCTTATGAACATGAAACTATATCCAAAAATCATGGTTAAACTCAAAGTGGAAGTATGTTTTTTCAAAATGGTCATCAAGACGTCGTTCTTTCGACTGAAATGACTACCTCTTACAAAAACGACTTGTAACTTATATTTATGACTATAAACCTATACTTTTTATGTTTATATTAATAAAATAGAGTTCAATATGAAACCATAGCAATTTGATTCACTCAAAACGGATTTAAAATGAAGAAGTTATGGGTAAAACAAGATTGGATATTTTTTTATTTTTGTAGCTACGGGAAATATTAACAATTCTATACAAATCGTATCCTAGCTAACTTATATTGTATTATTCATGTATTCTAATATATTATGTAATCTTGGGATACCATAGACACGTATACAAATGTTTTGACATATCATATCGACCCATGTATATATATTATTTGGAACAACCATAGACACTCTATATGCAGTAATGTTGGAGTTAGCGATACAGGGTTGAGGTTGATTCCAAAAATATATATACTTTGAGTTGTGATCTAGCCTGAGACGTGTATACACTGGGTCGTGGATTGATTCAAGATAATATATATCGATTTATTTCTGTACATCTAACTGTGGACAACTAGTTGTAGGTTACTAACGAGGACAGCTGACTTAATAAACTTAAAACATCAAAATGTATTAAAAGTGTTGTAAATATATTTTGAACATACTTTGATATATATGTACCTATTTGTTATAGGTTCGTGAATCGACCAGTGGCCAAGTCTTACTTCCCGACGAAGTAAAAATATGTGAAAGTGAGTTATAGTCCCACTTTTAAAATCTAGTATTTTGGGATGAGAATACATGCAGTTTTATAAATGTTTTACGAAATAGACACAAGTAATTGAAATTACATTATATGGGTGAATGATCGAAGCCGAATATGCCCCTTTTGCTTGGTAGCCTAAGAATTAGTAAACCGATCTACTAATTGACGCGAATTCTAAAGATAGATCTATTGGGCCTAACGAACCCCATCCAAAGTATCGGATGCTTTAGTACTTCGAATTCGTTTTTATCATGTCCGAAGGATTTCCCGAAATGATAGGGGATATTCTTATATGCATCTTGTTAATGTCGGTTACCAGGTGTTCACCATATGAATGAATTTTATCTCTATGTATGGGATGTATATTGAAATATGAAATCTTGTGGTCTATTATTATGATTTGATAATATATAGGTTAAACCTATAACTCACCAACATTTTTTTGTTGACGTTTTAAGCATGTTTATTCTCAGGTGATTATTAAGAGCTTCCGCTGTTGCATACTAAAATAAGAACAAGATTTGGAGTCCATGCTTGTATGATATTATGTAAAAACTGCATTCAAGAAACTTATTTTTGATGTAATATATTCTTATTGTAAACCATTATGTAATGGTCGTGTGTAAACGGTATATTTTAGATTATCATTATTTGATAATCTACGTAATGCTTTTTAAACCTTTATCGATAAAATAAAGGTTATGGTTGTTTTAAAAATGAATGCAGTCTTTGAAAAACGTCTCATATAGAGGTCAAAACCTCGCGACGAAATTAATTAATATGGAACGTTTATAATCAATATGAACGGGACATTTCATCACACACAAGCTATATACTAACAACAACACATGCTAACTACCAACTAGCATACAATAAGACAATACAAGGATCGGCAGCTTGTACGAGCACACGACTCCTAGCTGATCAGACTTGAGTCTACCGATAGTCCCTGCTACTCAATTCACAGTATAGTTATCTAGATGAAGTGGGTGCATCGTTCACACTATACTCCACAATCAGTAGCCTATGGACCCAACCTCTCCTAGGCACGGTTGACCTCATACGGACTCTAACCTCTCCTAGGCACTGTCTCGAGTCCCCAGTCTCCCTAAGCCCGACTGGTGCCATTCACACAGTGTACACATAATTCACATACAACATCAGGCATACTATACTATTCTAACATGGCAATTTCAACACTATGCATGGTAAAAGAGTCAACCACAGTAGCATGATATGCTACTTAAACTTTATCCGGAGATAGACCCACTCACCAATTACCAGCAACTGCTCAGTTATTATTTCTGAGCTTCTTCCTTGTCCTTATTACCTGAGAACAACACAAACAAAGTTAATATACATATCCAATAAATAATATAATCATTTCATATGATTAACTAGGTCATAATACCATATATTCATAATTTTATGAGTCTACATCATGACTCCATTCAATAATGGCATACAGGTGCGTGCAAAACACGACATACACACTAAAACTCCTTTTTCAGCCCAAAAACAATTTGATCTAGTTTCTTAAAAGTTGACCATTGAAAAGTATTCTTTATTACGATTCTAACGATAGTTTATTCATCAAAAACGGAGTTACGTTTTGAAAGTTACACCCGTTTCAATTTCATAAAAGGTACTGTAGCAAATAGTGGCGCTGTAGCAACTCGGGTACTGTAGCAAATAGTGACACTGTAGCAACTCGTACCGTAGCAAATAGTGACACTGTAGCATCTCGGGGGCACTGTAGCAAATAGTGACACTGTAGCAACTCGGGTACTGTAGCAAATACTATAGCAACTGGGTTTCGAACAAGTTCGCTGATTTCGAACATTTTTCGCCCAAAACTCGATTTTTGAGCGATTTTGATCAAATTTTAAGCACATGGAAGCTACTAAACATATATACAACCTATTTCTAATATCTATTGAGCATCACAAACACATATAATCAAGAATCAAGCATCAAAATGCATAAAACCCATAAGAACCCAAAACCCATTTTGAGCAAGAATTAATACATGAATCTATGATATGCATACCTTATATTGATCACGAAATCACAAGGAATATATCTCCAGCTTCAATTAATCCAAAGGCTCACAAAATCAAATTAGGGTTTATGTGTGTGTTTGTGTATGCGTTCGTGTGTGTGTTTGATGAAATGAGAAATAGATAGAACTATCCAGATACATTCACTTAAATGAGTTACAAACTCATACCCCATATCACACAGGTATTTACCAGTTATCTTATCTGATAACCTTTTGTATCTCCTTAGGCGGTCCTAACGGAGTCCAAATTAAATAAACCAACCTGTTCTGGGACCCCTGTCACAAACTGGTCACAACATAATTATAATAAAATACTAATAACCCTAAGGGCAAAATAGGCAACTTACAACTAGCCCGGGTTTCAGTCTGTTACATGGTCGTTTGCAATGGCACGTTTGGCAAGGATGTTGAGGCCTTCCGTAGCGATTATGAATAAGAACGGTGATATTGGGTCACCTTGGCGGATACCCCTACCAGGAGAAAATTCCATGGTCAGGGAACCATTGATGAGGATGGAGATTGAAGATGAGGAGAGGCATGCATGGATGAAGCGGATCCATTTAGGGTCGAATCCCATACTTTCCATGGTATCAAAAAGGAAGTCCCACTCGATGCAGTCGAATGCCTTTTCGAAATCTACTTTGAATATGAGTCCCTTTTGCTTTTTTCTTTTTAATTCCTCGATTATTTCATTTGCTATAAGGACACTGTCAAGGATGTATCTTCCTTTAAGAAAGGCAATTTGTTCTATACCAATTATTTTATGGATTACTTTTGAAAGTCGGTTGGATAGAATTTTTATGAGTATTTTATAATAGCTTCCGATTAGGCAGGTAGGATGATATTCGTTAAAACCGATTGGATTGGATTTTTAGGAATTAGTGTGAAGAAAGAAGCATTGCAGCCCTTAGAAATTTCGAAATTGGTCCAAAACCAATCGAGGGCTTTAATGAGATCCTCTTTTATCAACCACCAATATTTTTTTAAAGAATTTCATGTTGAAGCCGTCACTCACGACCAGGAGTTTTTGAGCTGTCGCAGTCGTGAAGTGCATCCCACACTTCTTGTTAAGAAAATCGGGCTTCAAGTATAATCATTATTTACAACAAGGATTATAGAGAGCTTTTAAATTTCAAAATGAAACTAATTTGTTCATCACTATAACTTTATTTAATTATGCAAATGCATATACATATAAAATAACGTTTTCGTATAAAGACAATAATAATAAGAATAATGTTAAAGACTTGAAGGAAATAAAAGTTTAAGTTCGATCGTAGGAAAACAAAGGCAGTGTGCACCAACTTTTGTTGCAAAAATTGTAGTTGGATCAAACTTTTGCATTCTTTGAACTAAGTAATCAATAGAAATTTATTTGAGAGGTTGAGACTTAGGGGAGGCTAAGCACTACCCTGCTCCTCCTTGTCTTTGCTACTGGTCATTCCAGGCAAGAAAATTGTCGTATCAATACCTCATTTCACACTATGAATTTTCATTCCACCCCCTCAAAGATATTCAACTTATACAAAAGTGGTGAAACTTATGGTCGTTCCAGGCAAAGAAAATTGTCGTATTACTACCTCCTTTCACACTATAAATTTTCATTCCACCCACTCAAAGATATTCAACTTATACATTTTTTCAGGGGTACAAACTATAAATTTTAATTTTTAACTTAAATCAAAAACCAACACCCACCGTAAATTTTCACGGGCCTTATCTCCTTCACGCGAGTTACAATTCACGTAAAGGCACGGGAAAATTACAAACCGTGCATATCAATACGTATTGCCACGTAAAGGCACGGGAAAATTAATAACACTATAACCCCAAGATAATAGTAGAAGTAAATAAAATCCTCCGGTGGTAGATGAAAGAGAAGAATGACAGATATGAAGGTTAGAAGTATATCAAGGATCAAAACGGGATGAAGCATATTAACAAATACTATAAAGTATGAAGTAAGGAGAAAGAATAGAAGGTGTGAGTTATGGAAAATAAAGAAACAAAGGGGGTAGATTTATAGTGAAAAATCCGACAGAGAAATCGAAACAGATTATTGCATTTAATCAAAGAGGATTCTAAATTCCTTAACTATCAAAGAATCAAATCTTATCATGGAGATTTTCTCCAAATCCCTTGAACCCCGGAAATCAACCATATCTACGTCAAAGGATATGACGAAACATTATTTTCTCATTTCACTCTTTTATGATAGCTTCACTCACACTCTTCGCGAAATCGAATTGTTTTATTCATATTACTCTATGGTAATAAAACTTTATGTTCTCAACTCAAATTCGTCATGAAAACATTTTTTATTGTTATCCATGACAACCTCTCTCAAATTTCGGGACGAAATTTCTTTAACGGGTAGGTACTGTAGTGACCCGGGAATTTCCGACTAAATTTAAACTTAATCTTTATATAATTTTGATACAATAAGCAAAGTCTGTAATGTTGAGTCTCAAAGTTTTTGAACTGTTCTCATGAAACCATTTGACCTTTGACTGAGCCCGGCGATTCACGAACAATTATTTGTAAATAAACATGTATATATATGAAATCTGTTATATAAGTGTTATATTAATAACTTAATCATTACTTTCATTATTATCTAAATAAATAACAATACTAATACAATTATGATACAAATATGAAATTGTTATGTACAAACTATTATAGTATTACTAGTATTAATACTAATTTAAAATATGTATATATGATCTATAGATATGAACTTTATTGTTATAGTATTGTTATCATGAATATGATTATTATCATTAGTATTAATGTTATTATATCAGTATAATTAAAATTATTAATGGTATTTTTATTTGAAATATTTAATCTATTATATTTAGTAATGACATTATTATTTTATTTTTATCATTTATTATTATTAATAATAATGTTCTTATTAATATAAAGGTTAATTATATTATTGTCATTAATGTTATTATTATTATTAATCAATATTGTTATTTATAATATTATTATTATTGTTATTATTTTTATGTATTATTGTTATTATTACTATTAATATATTATATTATAATTAATAATATTAATTGTACACATATATGAAATAAGGAAAATGGTACAATTTGGTTATCAAACAACTGTGAATGATTTTGGTTGTCTCCAAATCGTACTAATTAGATGCCATCCAAACAACAAGTCCATATTCTGTTAGCACTCATTTTCACCTTTTATATTTTTATTTATATTTTTCTTTCTGAGTTCATTTGTCTGATTGTTTAAACTATGACACCCGCATCACCCTTCCTTTTCCTCTTTCTGTTACATGTCCTATCTATCATTAGTTATCCTAACTATTTTTATATTTCCATATATCTTCTACAAAATATATATCATACATATAGATTCATACGAGATAACAAAAACAACCATTCCTCCTTCTCTCTGTATTACTCTTCAATTGATTCAGCTCAACACAAGTTCAAAAGCACACCTACGAACACTCTTTGATTGTTGTTTTTCCCTCTATTGAATGAACCGGGACACCATCTCGGCTACCTCCTGCTTCACTTTCGGTTCATCATCATCCACATTAGAACCCATTATCATCGAACCCACTTTGATCACCACCTTTGATCTTGTACCTCTGTTCGAACTAAACAAAACCAAATCACCACCATTCTTCAAAAACCCAAGGACAAAACCTCTGTTAATAAATCGTCTTCTATTGCCACTCTCATGTTCAAAGAAAACCACCACAACCTCGCCACCGTTTATCTTCTCATTTTTCTTTGTGATAAAACCGGAGACCACCACAATAACCACCATCTAACACCCATCAATTTTTTCTATCTTTCTTCTCTCTTTCTTCTTTCTTCTTCTTCATGAAGCCTATCGAAACTCCTATTACTACGGTTATCTTCCTGTTTGTTACTACCATAAACGATCACCACGAGCAACCCAAAATATTACGCTTGTTTTTGCTGCTGCCAACTTACTTCCGTTTCTGTTTTCAAATGAAGATAAGAACCACATATTGGTTTTATTTGTTGTCAACCTAATTATATTAAAATCCTTATAGATTGCACAAAACGCGTGGGAGACAAACTCAGATAATGGCCGACCATATTTTTTTATTTTGGTGGGAATATAAAATGGTACATGAGGATAAAGGAATCCTATTATTTTCGGTTGAGTAACATGCAAACAGATAGCCACCGTTTTAATATTTTTTTTTTTAGAAATGTTTAATAAAATTTGGAGAAACCGAATTCCTCATTTCCTGTTTGGGCCACACAGTTCACTTCTCTGTTGGGCCGTTATCTTTTAAACTATGATTCAGTTTTTCACTTAGGCCGAGAGCTATTTAGTTGTGGGGCCCAACTGGAAATATACGGGTTAAATAGAGTTTGGTTATAATAAGCTCAAAAGAAAACGTGCTAGATCAAATGGTTGTTAGTGTTTGTGGTTATCAAAAGGTCTAGAGTTCGAGCCCGGGCAAGGACATTTATTTTTGGAACTCATTAATTGGAGGTAGTTTTCTATTATTATTATTATAATTATTATTATTACTAGTATTAGTATCATTACCAAGTATTATTATTTAGTATTATTGTTATTTCACTAATATTAATATTGTATCATTTTCTTTTATAATTAATAGTATTAATATTATTATTAGTATTAACATTAATATCATTCATAACAATAATATTATTATTATTAATATTATCACTATCACTAATATTATTAGTAGTAAAATTATTATAATTATTATTATTATTATCAATATTAGTATTATTAGTAATACCATTATTATTAAAAGTAACATTATTTTCAAACCTGTCGTTTTTACTTAAAACTAATAGTATCATTAAAAGTAACATTTTTACTATTATTATTATTATTATTATTATTATTATTATTATTATTATTATTATTATTATTATTATTATTATTATTATTATTATTATTATTAATAGTAATATCAATATCATTAAAATTATTATGATTATGAACATAAAAGGTCTTAAAGATGTTGTAAAGATTATAAGCATAAAATAAAGACTACATATACACAAATATATTTAAATTTCATAACCTAACTATATTAACATTTCTTTATGAAAATATATAAATAAATAAGGAAACTTATAAATTATTAAATATAACAAATACATCATTAATAATAATAAATATAATTATTCGATTACAAGAATATGTTTTAATATATATATGAATGATATAGGTTCGTGAATCTGAGGCCAACCCTACATTGTTCAGTTGTTCAATATAGTCATATGTATTTTTACTACAAAATACATTAGGTGAGTTTCATTTGCTCCCTTTTACTCTTTACATTTTTGGGCTGAGAATATATGCAAATGCTTTATTAACTGTTTTACAATATTTATATGCGTGAGTTTCATTTGATTCTTTTTTTACTCTTTACATTTTTGGGACTGAGAATACATGCGCTTTTATAAATGTTTGATGCAATAGACATAAGTACCTTCACTGCATTCTATGATAGAATTATCTGGGATTGGGGTTGATTATTATGACACGCATTAGCCCCCGGTTTCCGTTAGAGCGTATGAGCTCCCGAGCCGGGTGGATGGTTTATTATTTATGACATTTTGGCACCGGTTATCTTATATTTTATAAACATGTGTTCAGCCGTGGGGTGTAAAGACCGGCACAGAGGTTCTATATTTTGAAGGCACATGTATTCAGCCGTGGGGTGAAAGACCAGCACAGATGGTTACTATTATATTTTGAATCCTCACCAGGTGTTTTCTTCATATGAAAGATATTTTTCGTGCAGTTGGAATGGGATTTCTGCATGTTTTATAATAAATGAAATCTTGTGGTCTATTAAAATGATGAAAATGAAATGATTACTATAAACTGATGAACTCACCAACCTTTTGGTTGACACTTGAAAGCATGTTTATTCTCAGGTTTAAAAGAAATCTTCAGCTGTGCATTAGCTCATTTTAAGGATATTACTTGGAGTCATTCATGGCATATTTCAAAAGACGTTGCATTCGAGTCGTTGAAGTTCATTAGAGATTATTATTAAGTAAATGACGGATTAGGTCATTTATATTTTGGATATTATAAAATGGTATGCATGCCTGTCATCTTTCGATGAAATGAAAGTTTATCTTTTAAAAACGAATGCAATGTTTGTAAAATGTATCATATAGAGGTCAAGTATCTCGCGATGTAATCAAATGTAATGTTCTCGTCCATATGGATTTGGTCGGGGCTCTACAGGTGGTATCAGAGCGGTGGTCTTAGCGAACCAGGTCTGCATTAGTGTGTATAATTGATAAGCCGTTAGGATGCATTAGTGAGTCTGGACTTCGACCGTGTCTGCATGTCAAAAATTTTGCTTATCATTTTTGTCGGAAATCATCAGTTTATCATCCTTAAGAAATTTCCTGCTTATCATTCTTAGTCTAGACACATCTTACTGCAATGATTGCATGAACAGTGTATAGACAAAATTCATATCTTAGCATATCTACTAATCCATATTTTAGTGTATCTGTCACTGTAGACTTTATCTGACACATTTCCTTAATTTTCTCAGTAATTCACGGGATCTTTGGAAGTATGTATAGATATAGATATTCTATATATAATTAGAATATCTTTCGATATTCGAAAATCATTTCATATCAAAACCCTTTAACTGATCGTGAGAGATGGATCCTACACCTAGCTTGGATTCCATTAGTTCCGGAAGCGATTTCGAGATGTATATTGAAGCAGACTCCGAAGTCAATGAACCAGAAGTGCCTCAACCATTTAGTTATTTTCCTTTCTGGAGGAGATGGGGGTGGGTCAGAGACTTACTCACTCGATGGAGAAATGAAGAAGGCGAGCCCTACCGCGAACCAAATTTACCTCCTAACATCGGAGAAAACGATGTACTCACCGATGAACCTATGCGCAACACTGTATTCACCCTTCTTTCTAAAATTTTCCACCTCGAAGGTCGCGTTACTGCAATCTCAGAAAATATTCAACCTCTACTTCGGAATACCAATCGAAGGGGAATATTAGAAGAAGTTAGGGAACTTCGAATTGATAATCAAGATCTATCGAATCAGATGAGTGGATGGATAGAAATGATAGAAGGTAGGGTAGAAACCCTGACAAGAATGGTGCGTGATCTACAAGCTATACTTACCACACCAACATCATCACCAACCTCAACACCAACAATACTGGTAGCACCGACATCAACAGTACCACCATCAGCAGCACCAGCAGCATAACCAGTACCAACAACAACAACATCATTACACGTCTTAACCTCACAATCTATATCTCAAGGATAATCATCATTCTACGAATCGTTCTACATAAACTATCTTCGTCCTTCATGGCGATTATGTAATCTCTAATGTTTTAGAGATTATGTACTCTAGTTCCAGCCGCAAATCTGATGAGTTTAATATCACATTGACTTATTAAATCCATGATTACGTCTAAAGAAAATATATATATATATATATATATATATATATATATATAAGGATTGTAATTAAAAGTTGTATTGTACAAACTGTTAATGGGGAA
The DNA here is from genome assembly GCF_046630445.1 of Rutidosis leptorrhynchoides. NCBI lineage: Eukaryota > Viridiplantae > Streptophyta > Magnoliopsida > Asterales > Asteraceae > Rutidosis > Rutidosis leptorrhynchoides. The sequence goes on from NC_092339.1 coordinate 359,902,474, forward strand.
AATATTTTAACGGGTAGGTAATACCCGAGGAATATTTAGATTTCACATTAATAAGTACACTGTACATTCTTTCAAATCTGATTCAATAGTCATTTACTATCCTACTTACATCCACCGATATACAAATCCGTTCACCACAGAATAACCATATTAATCCAATTTCATATTGGGATTTTGAATTGTCAGAATCTAACAAGTGGCATAATGAAGAAAACATTTGACAAAATAAAATTTGTTAGAAACAAACGAATTAACTATGAGAAATTTTGTTAAGAATCCACGCTAACTGTTCCTAGCTAATTGTTCCTAGCTAACTGGTTACATTTTATTTATCGCAATTTAATTATCGCAATTTACATTCTCGCAATTTTATTTATCGTCATTTAATTTCTGTTATTTACTTTACGCACTTTATTTATCGTTATTTAATTTCTGTTATTTATTTTTACGCACTTTAGATATCGGGACACGTATACAAGGTTTTGACATATCATATCGACGCATCTATATATATTATTTGAAATAACCATAGACACTCTATATGTAGTCATGATCGAGTTCTCTATACAGGGTTGAGGTTGATTTCACAATAATATATATAATTTGAGTTATGATCGAGTCTGAGACCTGTACACGGGTCACGATACGTATTAATTAATTTGAATATTATATATTAAATTATATATGAATTGTTGAATTGCTAACTGTGGACTATCAATCGAGGACTACCAATATTGGACAATTAAAATGAATTAAAATATTGATTTTAACATATGAAAATAAACAATTCTTCAAGTTTGCCACTTGATTTCATCTTAAACCTCATTGTATCTTGACAATTACAATCTGCATTCAAATCTTTCATGATTCTTGAAAACACCTCAATCGATAGGATGAATCAACCGCACTTCATCTACGGAAGGAAAGATTTATGCATATAGTTATGCACCTGAGAAACTCTCGGCAACTGAGTAAAAGTTTAACACGTATCCGCGTCAGATCCTTTGACATTTATTAGCAAAAATAACTTTGCGATCCCTTTTTCAAAGTAGCCAGTTTGTCACAGCTCCAGCAAGTCAACTTCGACTCTTCAATTGGACTAGCCTTATTATAACCTCGATAGATACGTTGCCTTTCACCATCCTTACTGGGGAATCTTTCATATCTCACCACATTAGCAGTAAATTTATCAAGAACTTCATTAATCTTCGACTTAAGTCTCTCCGAAGAACCATTATGGTTGTTCATTAAAACCTTACCATATACTCATCCATATCTTATAACGAGAATTGCCATACTAATTACAGGAAATCAGCAATCAGTATTTTGAATCTCGTAGCATTCTACATCAACAGTTATATGTATACATATAACATTTATCTCATAGAATTATGAACTTCCATTCTGAAATTCTGAAAAGCACTCTAGCTTACAAATCAGATCTCTGAGTTCTGAAAAATAAATCGAGCAAACATGAAGGAGACCAAGGACAAATACAAGGACCAAACCCGGTATTTAAAGAATCCTGATGATTCTGTTTCTGATGAAATCTTTAGCGAATACCTTACTCCTTAACCGCTCTAAATCATCGTGAATGAATTTCTTCATCACACTTTGCATCTAAAATTCTACGATATTACCGTATCTTTCATTGTAAATATCCTCAATATTTCTGAAGATATATTCGTAAATATTCTCGTCCGATATTAATTATCTCTCCACTCTATCTGTGTTATCTCATAAAAGGAAACTGTTTTAGTTTCTATATTTTATAAATATTTGAATTTAAATTATGAATGTTTTTGAAGTAGTGTTGGGAACTGATGCATGAGTTAGTATAATATAATGACACTTGATCAACGAGATTATATTACAGTAATTCATGCTGAGTTTCTAATGGAATGTGATGATTCACAGTACATCATCATGTGCCATGTTACACGACTCTTGCATTCTACCTAATCTCCAAACATATCAAGAACATATCTTCTTGATAGTTCTATCTTTTCGAAGATTCTGGTAATTTGCCAAATCAAGATTGTGCCAGTAGGATTTCTTTCTGAGTACGTTGACTATGTTCATTTCAAAATCCATACGAATTCTGGACCATTATTCGCTTGACTAGAAGTCGGGAAGAGGAGACGAAAGTATGGAACCCTTGAATGTAAAAGAAAATATAAAGCTCGACAACAACAAATAAATTACAAACCATGCATATCAATACGTATTGCCACGTAAAGGCACGGGAAAATTAATAACACTATAACCCCAAGATAATAGTAGAAGTAAATAAAATCATCCGGTGGTAGATGAAAGAGAAGAATGACAGATATGAAGGTTAGAAGTATATCAAGGATCAAAACAGGATGAAGCATATTAACAAATACTATAAAGTATGAAGTAAGGAGAAAGAATAGAAGGTGTGAGTTGTGGAAAATAAAGAAACAAAGGGGGTAGATTTATAGTGAAAAATCCGACAGAGAAATCGAAACAGATTATTGCATTTAATCAAAGAGGATTCTAAATTCCTTAACTATCAAAGAATCAAATCTTATCATGGAGATTTTCTCCAAATCCCTTGAACCCCGGAAATCAACCATATCTATGTCAAAGGATATGACGAAACATTATTTTCTCATTTCACTCTTTTGTGATAGCTTCACTCACACTCTTCGCGAAATCGAATTGTTTTATTCATATTACTCTATGGTAATAAAACTTTATGTTCTCAACTCAAATTCGTCATGAAAACATTTTTTATTGTTATCCATGACAACCTCTCTCAAATTTCGGGACGAAATTTCTTTAACGCGTAGGTACTGTAGTGACCCGGGAATTTCCGACTAAATTTAAACTTAATCTTTATATAATTTTGATACGATAAGCAAAGTCTGTAATGTTGAGTCTCAAAGTTTTTGAACTGTTCTCATGAAACCATTTGACCTTTGACTGTGCCCGGCGATTCACGAACAATTGTTTGTAAATAAATATGTATATATATGAAATCTGTTATATAAGTGTTATATTAATAACTTAATCATTACTTTCATTATTATCTAAATAAATAACAATACTAATACAATTATGATACAAATATAAAATTGTTATGTACAAACTATTATAGTATTACTAGTATTAATACTAATTTAAAATATGTATATACGATCTATAGATATGAACTTTATTGTTATAGTATTGTTATCACGAATATGATTATTATCATTAGTATTAATGTTATTATATCAGTATAATTAAAATTATTAATGGTATTTTTATATGAAATATTTAATCTATTATATTTAGTAATGACATTATTATTTTATTTTTATCATTTATTATTATTAATAATAATGTTCTTATTATTATATTATAGTCATTAATGTTATTATTATTATTAATCAATATTGTTATTTATATTATTATTATTATTGTTATTATTTTTATGTATTATTGTTATTATTACTATTAATATATTATATTATAATTAATAATATTAATTGTACACATATATGAAATAAGGAAAATGGTACAATTTGGTTATCAAACAACTGTGAATGATTCTGGTTGTCTCCAAATCGTACTAATTAGATGCCATCCAAACAACAAGTCCAAATTCTATTAGCACTCATTTTCACCTTTTATATTTTTATTTATATTTTTCTTTCTGAGTTCATTTGTCTGATTGTTTAAACTATGACACCCGCATCACCCTTCCTTTTTCCTCTTTTTGTTACATGTCCTATCTATCATTAGTTATCCTAACTATTTTTATATTTCCATCTATCTTCTACAAAATATATATCATACATATAGATTCATACGAGATAACAAAAACAACCATTCCTCCTTCTCTCTGTATTACTCTTCAATTGATTCAGCTCAACACAAGTTCAAAAGCACACCTACGAACACTCTTTGATTGTTGTTTTTCCCTCTATTGAATGAACCGGGACACCATCTCGGCAACCTCCTGCTTCACTTTCGGTTCATCATCATCCACATTAGAACCCATTATCATTGAACCCACTTTAATCACCACCTTTGATCTTGTACCTCTGTTCGAACTAAACAAAACCAAATCACCACCATTCTTCAAAAACCTAAGGACAAAACCTCTGTTAATAAACCGTCTTCTATTGCCACTCTCATGTTCAAAGAAAACCACCACAACCTCGCCACCCTTTATCTTCTCGTTTTTCTTTGTGATAAAACCGGAGACCACCACAATAACCACCATCTAACACCCATCAATTTTTTCTATCTTTCTTCTCTCTTTCTTCTTTCTTCTTCTTCATGAAGCCTATCGAAACTCCTATTACTACGGTTATCTTCCTGTTTATTACTACCATAAACGATCACCACGAGCAACCCATAATATTACGCTTGTTTTTGCTGCTGCCAACTTACTTCCGTTTCTGTTTTCAAATGAAGATAAGAACCACATATTGGTTTGAGGTGTTGTCAACCTAATTATATTAAAATCCTTATAGATTGCACAAAACGCGTGTGGGACAAACTCAGATTATGGCCGACCATATTTTTGTATTTGGTGGGAATATAAAATGGTACATGAGGATAAAGGAATCCTATTATTTTCGGTTGAGTAACATGCAAACAGATAGCCACCGTTTTAATATTTTTTTTAGAAACGTTTCATAAAATTTGGAGAAACCGAATTCCTCATTTCCTGTTTGGGCCACGCAGTTCACTTCTCTGTTGGGCCGTGATCTTTTAAACTATGATCCGGTTTTTCACTTAGGCCGAGAGCTATTTAGTTGTTGGGCCAAACTGAAAATATACGGGTTAAATAGAGTTTGGTTATAATAAGCTCAAAAGAAAACGTGCTAGATCAAATGGTTGTTAGTGTTTGTGGTTATCAAGAGGTCTAGAGTTCGAGCCCGGGCAAGGACATTTATTTTTGGAACTCATTAATTGGAGGTAGTTTTCTATTATTTTTATTATTATTATTATAATTATTATTATTACTAGTATTAGTATCATTACCAAGTATTATTATTTAGTATTATTGTTATTTCACTAATATTAATATTGTATCGTTTTCTTTTATAATTAATAGTATTAATATTATTATTAGTAATAACATAAATATCATTCATAACAATAATATTATTATTATTAATATTATCACTATCACTAATATTATTAGTAGTAAAATTATTATAATTATTATTATTATTATTATCAATATTAGTATTATTAGTAATACCATTATTATTAAAAGTAACATTATTTTCAAACCTGTCGTTTTTACTTAAAACTAATAGTATCATTAAAAGTAACATTTTTACTATCATTATCATTATTATTATTATTATTATTATTATTATTATTATTATTATTATTATTATTATTATTATTATTATTATTATTATTATTAATAGTAATATCAATATCATTAAAATTATTATGATTATGAACATAAAAGGTCTTAAAGATGTTGTAAAGATTATAAGCATAAAATAAAGACTACATATACACAAATATATTTAAATTTCATAACCTTACTATATTAACATTTCTTTATGAAAATATATAAATAAATAATGAAACTTATAAATTATTAAATATAACAAATACATCATTAATAATAATAAATATAATTATTCAATTACAAGAATATGTTTTAATATATATATGAATGATATAGGTTCGTGAATCCGAGGCCAACCCTACATTGTTCAGTTGTTCAATATAGTCATATGTATTTTTACTACAAAATACATTAGGTGAGTTTCATTTGCTCCCTTTTACTCTTTACATTTTTAGGCTGAGAATACATGCAAATGATTTATTAACTGTTTTACAATATTTATATGCGTGAGTTTCATTTGATTCCCTTTTTACTCTTTACATTTTTGGGACTGAGAATACATGCGCTTTTATAAATGTTTGACGCAATAGACACAAGTACCTTAACTGCATTCTATGATAGAATTATCTGGGATTGGGCTTGATTATTATGACACGCATTAGCCCCCGGTTTCTGTTAGAGCGTATGAGCTCCCGAGCCGGGTGGATGGTTTATTATTTATGACATTTTGGCACCAGTTGTCCTATATTTTATAAACATGTGTTCAGCCGTGGGGTGTAAATACCGACACATAGGTTCTATATTTTGAAGGCACATGTATTCAGCCGTGGGGTGAAAGACCGGCACAGATGGTTACTATTATATTTTGAATCCTCACCAGGTGTTCTTCATATGAAAGATATTTTTCGTGCAGTTGGAATGGGACTTCTGCACGTTTTATAATAAATGAAATCTTGTGGTCTATTAAAATGATGAAAATGAAATGATTACTATAAACTGATGAACTCACCAACCTTTTGGTTGACACTTGAAAGCATGTTTATTCTCAGGTTTGAAAGAAATCTTCCGCTGTGCATTAGCTCATTTTAAGGATATTACTTGGAGTCATTCATGGCATATTTCAAAAGATGTTACATTCTAGTCGTTGAAGTTCATTAGAGATTATTATTAAGTAAATGACGGATTAGGTCATTTATAGTTTGGATATTATAAAATGGTATGCATGCCTGTCATCTTTCGATGAAATGAAAGTTTGTCTTTTAAAAATGAATGCAATGTTTGTAAAATGTATCATATAGAGGTCAAGTACCTCGCGATGTAATCAAATGTAATGTTCTCGTCCATATGGATTTGTTCGGGGCTCTACACTAGTTATATACTAAAGGGAATGCAAACTGTTGTCGTCCCATCAAACATAAACGACACCAACAATTTTCAAATAACCCCCCCCCCCCCCCCCCGCCCGGAACTATGTTGAATTTACAAATTTTTCAGGGGTAAAAAGCATAAAATCATTATCTTATTAAAAAAATTAAATAAACTCCACCCAAATTTTCAACGGGCCATATCTCCCTGCTCGTCAAGAGTTAAATTTTCCCGACTTCACCGTTCAAATTGAAATAATTTTACGAACAAAACGCAAACTAGCTATGCGCGAAATGGACTGTTTTTAAAAAACGTTAAATATTTCGGGATATTTTCCTTATACATATATGTACACGTATAATAAACAACTTAAACTAACCACATCATATCGATGGTTATGTTCCTTTTTTATGCGATTTCTTGGCGTTAAAAGCGCAGAGTCCTTAGGTATACTAGGTACTAACCACATGTTTCCAAACATACCGGTAACAACATGTGTTTAATTCTGTAAATACATGACGCTACGTTAAATATGAATATGCAATTTGAAAGGCCCCGCCGCATCGCGCGGGCCGGTATTTTTCTAGTTTAATTTAATAAAAAGTAAAAACTTAGTATTCATAAAGTAATAAAAAAATACATAAAATTTGAAAAAAATAGAAAAAAAACATTTGTTTAAAATAAAACTACTAATCGTTTTTAGAGGAGTTGTCGTTTTGTGGTGGCGGCGTTTGTTGGAGCAAATATTGGTATTTGTCGAACACTTTTTGAAGCCCTTCGATCATTTCTTTGCCAGTTTGGTCATTAATTTTTGTGGGATCGATGGCTAAAATGCTAGCACCTTGAAAAGCGGTACGAAGGGTTTCTTCTTTTTTCGCATGTTGAATACCCGATGTTCTTTCTGCTTTATGCTTTGAAATAACTTCCAAAACCTCATCCGTATTTGATGAACGAGTTGTGCCGGTACTAGTTGATCGGACCTTCTTTTTTGCCCTTTCTCGGCCCATTGGCATAGGAAAAGGATCGTCGTCTAAAAAATCGTTTTGAGAAATTGGTACCTCAAACCCCTCATCATCGGCATCTAGAGAAACGGGACCGCCCGAGCCGGGAACGTACCACTTTGACTTGTCCTTTAAAACATGTCAAGCATCCATCATATTAAATGCTTTCCCGTTGTTATTTAGTTTATAAATTTCATGTGCTCGACTCTCGACGTTGACATCGCCCTCTCCGCTTCTCCAATTGCGTTTTACCTCATTGTAAGTGGCTTGAAACTCCATACATTGTTTGTTGATGTTTCTCCATTTTGAGGACAATTGGTCATCTCCTCTTGACCACCCGTTTTTGTTGTTATTAAATTTCATGTAAATCGTACCCCACAACAAGGGAAGATTTTGCGAATTTCCTTTTCGGGAATCCTCGAAAGAATCGATCCAACATTGCGCCAACCACGCCTCTTCTTAAGTTGTCCACGCTTTGCACTTTTTTGTAATAGGAACTTGTTCGGTAACTACAAAATAAACAAATATAAATCCATATTACACAAATATATATATATCTAAAATATACATATATAAATCCCAAAAAAATAAAACAAAACAGAAAAAAAACAGTAAACTATTAAAAAACAGAATTCGAAAAAAAAATAGAACATACCTATTTTTTTTGTATTTTCGTTGTTTTCAAGGTTGTGTTTCCGGAACCGTATCGCTTTGAGTCTCCGGACTAGGTTACATCGGTGTATTTTGAGTAACCGGAGTATTCGGAGTCACCGGACTATAGAAATTGCGAGATTGTTCTAAAAAATGGTTTTGATGCAACCAAATTTGATGTTGTTCTTCGGATGTCATCGGACGAGTTTGAGGCATAACAATTGGAATTTGATGCAAGCCGCCCGGGTTAGATGAACCTTGACCCACATACGATCCGTATCCCAACATATCGGCAAAGGATCCCCATTCATTTTGATATTGGGATCTTAGAATTGGGTTTCCGAAATCGTTCTACACTAGGTGGCCTTTGATTCGGGTTTTCTATTTTTGAAGTGAAAGATGAAGATGAAAAGGTTTGAAGATGAACGAAGAGATGAAGATAAAATTGAAGTGATGAAGAAGAAAAGAATATAATATAGATATATTTATAGAAGAAATATTTGTAAATACTTATTAATTTTTGTGGAAAAAAAATACCAAACGGATATATATACCTGTTGGACTCACTGACCAGTCACACGCTGACACGCATACCTGACACATTTTTTCGTTTAAATTGTGACTAACGCCCCATACGCGTCAGCCGTGACGCTGCTTTGGGGGTGTCAAAAAATGTCAGGTTGGGTGACAGATTGGATTTAACGTCGCATTGTTTTTGGTCTATTGCGTGTTTAAGATACAAACGGTTAATTTTCATATATTTGCAAATAATTCTTGTAATTTAGATTTAATGGTCCTGATTTATTTTTATTTTTTTGAATAATCTAAGGCCGTTACTTTACCATGTCACTTTTTTAATGATTTTGCTTTTCTAACATTGCTTTTGTTTTAATAGTAAGAACATATTATTATTCCTTCCATTCTAGTTTTATTGTAAGCTAATAGTTTATTGTTGTAACTAGATAAAAGTGATAATTTTTTTATACCCCATTATTACATTATTACTGTTATTGTTATTATTATTAGCTATTACTAGCTTAAGACCCGCGAATTCACGAGATATTTTTAGGGACGAATCAAGATTTGAAATGTCTGAATAATAATTTTTTTTAAATAGTATTTGTTAGGTTCTTAAGAAATTCAAAACAGTTTACAAAGTAATGTTCAATTACTCATAATAAATAGCACTACAACATTTCATGAGATAAAGAGTTCACACGTGTAAACTATCAAAGAATGTTGAAAGTTGTAATAATATGAATGCGGAAAACAAATATATTAATATCACTTGATCTAATAGTTTTCATAACAGATAACTTGTCAATTTGCTTAAACATGTTATTCTATAATTGTACATAGTAGCATGATCTTCTTTGTCGATCATCTAGGACTTTTAGGAGTGGCCCTCTGAAATTTGATTTGGTATAAAAGTTGATCATCTCGTATGGAGCCTGTGTATGTGCAAGTTAACAACACCCTAAGTCGACTTGTCATAAGTAAACTGGTCAAAACTTGCCCAACATGATTCATTGTTACATAGTTAAAGCTAAATTGGATTTTTTAATGAACTTGCAGATGGCGAAAGTAGCAAAGGACTTAACCGCCGGAACAATTGGAGGAGTTGCACAGTTAATAGTCGGGCACCCTTTCGATACAATCAAGGTCAAACTCCAAAGTCAACCAGTCCCCTGGTTAACTCCCTAGATATTCTGGTGCTATAGATGCTGTCAAACAAACCTTAGTAGCAGAAGGTACGGGGTTTATATAAAGGCATGGGAACCCCTCTTGCCACTGTGGCAGCCTTAAATGTTAACCTGTTTACAATTAGGGGATAAATGAAAGCAATTTTAAGGTCTGAACATGGTGCACCCTTAACCATGAACCAGCAAGTGGTTGCTGGAGTTGGTGGTGGAGTCGATGTCGCCATTTTAGCTACACCGACCGAGCTAATGAAGTGCAGGTCAATACTTTTGTACATAACTTTACTATCCTAAAGTCAAAGACTACCTTACTACCTAAAGTCAAGCGTACTAAATTTCAGATTAATTAATAAATATTTATGAAAACGATAAGATTTTTATATTTTTTTAATTTATAAGTCATATGCTACAAGCATTGTTGTAAGTTGTAACACTTCCCTCACGGAACTGAAACTTATATATTTGACTACAAAGGTCAGCACTGTTGGTCATAATTTTGACCAATTTACCGATGTATGAGTCGATTTGGGTTACGTTTTATCACTTATTGGTCAGCAAGGTTGCAATCGCTACTCCAGAGTACACGGTTGGACTTTTTAGGGAGTACTCGGTAAATATTGACTAAGTTTGACTTTGACCGATGATGGTCGAGTTTTGACCAATTTTGACTGATTTTCCGAGTTAGGCTGATTTTTTGGCCGAGTTTCCGAGTAATCCTAAGTTTTAGCAAAGTTTGACTGAGTATTTACCGAGTAGGAATATACTTATTAATTGTAAGATCCTGTTTTTCCAGTTGTAGGGGACGTCGTCCAAACCAGTGGGACGCCGTCCAATTGTAAATGGATGGACGCCGTCCAGATTTCTGGACGCCGTTCAGATGAACTGGCGGGCCAGCTGTCTTATTTTGAATATTTAAAAGGGACTTTTTGGTAATTTCACTTATGGGACGAGTTTAAGGCCACTAGATCAGTTCATGGAGTGCCATTACTCCATTTTCAACCACCACTTCATATCCACTTTAATTCTAGAGAGAGAGAAGAGTTTTAGAGTGAGAGAGCTCAAATCAAGGAGGAAGAAGGTTGATTCAGGTCGAAGCGCGAGTTCTAAAGTTGTTCCCTACGTCTCTAGCTACGTGTTGATAGTGTTGGTAAGTCTTAACCCCGTATTTTGAGTTTAATTTGAGTTATGGCTAGGGTTTTGTCATTTGAGACTTGTAAGACCCATTTGAGGGTTAAATGGGCGAAATTGGGTTAAGTTGATGTAAGAAAACCCTAAGGTGGGGTAATCTAGGGTTAGGGCTTGTAATTTGGTGTTTAAAGTGAAATTGTGTTGTTAAATCACTAATACATTTATGTGTTAGTGGGAGTTTTGTTAATAGGTGCATGTTTGACCAAATTATGAGTTTTGATGATAAAATGGGTCAAGTGGGAAATTGTTGACCTAGTTGGGCGATATGGGTGTGAAATACCCTAAGTTTGTGTTAGTTGGCGTTGTTAGACCCTAATCACTAGCGTTTAGTGATTTACGACAAGTCTTGGCTCAAATGGGCGGTTTCAATGTAAATGGGTCATTTAATGCAATTGGGTCATTAAATGCACAAGTGTAAATTGTTGGTGTTTAGTCCAACGAGTTGTATGTTAATTATATACATAATGTGCTAGGTACGTTGCATTGAAGGTTGCGAGCTTGATTTCTAATTCACCAAATCGTTAAGGTGAGTGGAATAATTATAAATGTATGTATATGATTTATTTGCTTGCGGGGTATGGAGTTAAAGTTCGATGTTGATGATGTCATACCACTATTGTTTGTTGAATGAGGGTTTAAAGTTCGATGTTGACGATACCTCATGTATCGAGTTAAAGTTCGATGTTGACGATGCCATACCATTATTGTAGTGATTTGATGAGGGGTTAAAGTTCGATGTTGACGATACCTCATATGTGGGTTTAAAGTTCGATGTTGACGATACCACATTAATTGGGACGGATGGGGTTTAAAGTTCGATGTTGACGATACCATTCGTAGGGCTAGCCTTGAAATCTTGAATACTAGTAGATGTTGCAAACATCAATGTTTGTGTTATGGTTTGGCATATCGTATTGTTTGTGTTATATGCTATTGTTATACTAGCTTGTGTTATCGGAGATTTAGCGTTATACTTTATGATGTAATGCTAATTATATTGCTAGCATGTATGCGGAAATTGTGTAAGTGAGTGCAAGTAAGTAAGTTGTATATGTATATGTATAATTATTGCATTCACTGAGCGTTTTGCTTACCCTCTCATTGTTTACTCTTTTTAGGCTCCGACATGGACAAGGGTAAGGGTGTTCGTTTGGATTAGTTGCCTCCTGCTTTATTTTAGATGGGGGATGCTTTTGGAAGTTAGCTTTTGAAGTTTGACCAAGATGTGGGTAGTTTAACCCCAAACACTATGCTCTAGGTGTTGTTTGGAAATTAAACTCTTGTGGTCGAAACTTGTATTTTTGAACGAAACTCGTAAACGGGCCGATGTGGGCCCGGTGTTGTAAAACTTGGTTTTATTATGAAAACTTCTTAGTTTTAATTATTATAACATGTTGTGAAATTCGTTTCGTTTTGAAAGTGTCGGTAAGCGGGTTTTTCGCTCATGTAAATTGGATCCCGAAAGCAGAAATCTGCAGTTCATTTGGACGCCGTCCAATCCTTCAGAACTGGAGGCCGTCCAGATAACTGGACGCCGTCCAGATGTACTGATCCAGAAATATTTTTTTTAAGGCGTGTGTTTGGGAAAATGAAGTTGGGTCGTTGCAAGTGGGAGGCACGAGCGAGGACATCGAATTCACGGCCAAAGTTGAGGCCATCTTTAAAATGCAAAAAGCAGAATTTCTCAACGATGTCCGAAAGGTATTCCAAGAGTCGGTTGATGGGCAGGTAACTGAGTTAGTAAATGAACGAATGAATGTCGTAATCGAGGAGGCATTAGAAGCTAGGAACATTTATCCTAGTGGTGAAGGAGGTGATGGAAATGGTGGACATGGGAGGCGAGACTTCCATTACAAAAATTTCAAGGATGCTCAACCCCTATGTTTAATGGGGTAAGAGATCCGTTGAAGAGTACATGTTGGATCTCTGACATCGAGGAGGCTTTCCGTACCGCGGAATGTCCTCCCGAGAAGAAGATGAGGTACGGTTCGAGCATGTTGCGTGAAGAGGCCAAGTTGTGGTGGGATGATAAAATTCAATTATATGGCGAAGAACAATGTATGAGCTTATTGTGGGAAGAGTTTAAAAGGGAATTCTTCAAAGAATATCGAACTCCTACCGACCTTAGTAGAATCCAGGACGAGTTACACAAATTGCGACAAGGTTCGATGGACTTGGTTACTCTCAAGTCTACCTTCTTGGCAAAGACTCATTTTTGTCCGGAGTATGTTGGTGATGATCAAAAGTAAATGCAAGATTTCTATCGTACCTTGTGCGATGAGTTGAAGGGCAATATTAGTCGGGGAATGGCTAAGTCTGTTGACGAGTTATTTAAATTGGCCAGGGGTTTCGAACCGGAGGTTCCGAAAAGAAGCGATTTATCTTTCTCTAAGAGAAAATTTGAAAGGTTGAGTCATTCGAACTTTTCCAACAAGAAAAACAAGAAGGGTTCCGAAAGTGTAAATAGTGTGAAGAAGGGTGGTTTAGGGAGTTTTATCCCTACTTGCTACAATTGTGGAGTACGGGGTCATTTGTCTCAAGATTGTACAAAGCCTTCTGGGACAAACAAGCCCACTTGTTTTAATGGTAATATGGAAGGACACCGAAGGTCAGAGTGTCCCAATTTGAACACCGATCATGTTAAATGGCTAAAGAAGGCGGCGGGTACGGCTAGAGGACGAAATTACTTAATGACCAATGATGAGGCCAAGCAATCCAATGAAGTCGTCTCAGGTACTTTCATGGTTAACTCTAATCCGGCAAGGATACTATTTGATAGCGGTGCTAATTTGTCATTTGTGTCACCTCGATTTGTGTCTAAGCTTAACAAACCGCTAGCTAAGTTAACTCATCCGGTAGAGGTTGAAATAGCGGATGGTAAAACGGTGCTAGGCGTTGATGTGTGTAAAGATTGTAATGTTGTGTTTGGTGACGAAACCTTTAAAATCGATCTTATCCCGATGACTTTGGGTGAATTTGATATCGTGGTTGGTATGGATTGGCTCGATCGTTATAGAGCCGATATTGCATGCCATGAAAAGTCTATTCGTGTGAAGACCCCAAGTGGGGGAGAGTTAATTATTCATGGCTAGACACGGAGAAGACTTGTGCCATTATGCACTTATGCATGGGCACGTCGTTTCCTTAGTAGTGGTGGCATGGCTTTTCTTGCCCATGTGGTCGATACTCGTGAAGAGCCACCATCCATTCATGAAATTTCGGTGGTTAATGAATTCGAAGATGTTTTTTCGAATGAATTGCCAGGTGTTCCGGCGGAAAGACAATTTGAATTTCGCATTGAGTTGGTTCCGGGGGCTACTCCCATTGCTAAAACTCCTTATCGTTTAGCACCAACGGAAATGCAAGAGTTGTTACATCAAACCCAAGAGTTACTTGAAAATGGTTTTATCCGACTGAGTGCTTCGCCATGGGGCGCTCCAGTTTTATTCGTGAAGAAGAAAGATGGTAGTATGCGAATGTGCATCGATTATCGGGAGTTGAACAAAGTGACGATCAAGAATCGTTATCCATTGCCTAGGTGTAACGACCCAACCCATTATCCAACCCGGAAACACACTTTTTTTTTATAGTACAGTAAATCCCAGTTCATCTGGACGGCATCCAGTTATCTGGACGGCGTCCAGTTGTGAAGGCTAGGACGGCGTCCAAGCAATCTGGACGGCGTCCAAATGGTTTGTCAGTTTCTGTCCAAAAATTCCATTTTACACGAGCAGAAAACCCGCTTCCTGACATTTTTAAACGAAACCAATTATCAAGACACGTCTATATAAGTAAAACTAAGAATTTTCCACGATAAAACGAGTTTTACGAATCGGGCCCACATCGGCCGTTTTACGACATACATACTAAAATGCGAGTTTCGACCATACGAGTTTAATTTCCAAACAAACTACGAGCATGATGCTTGGGAATAAACTACCCAAATCCTAGGTCGAATCCAAAAGTAATCCAAGCAACCATCAAAAAGGGAAATCATCTAAATCCCGAGCATACCCTTGCCACATCCGCTTCCGAACCTAAAAAATATAAACAACGAGAGGGTAAGCTAATGCTTAGTGAATGCAATACTTATACATATACATATGTAATTTACCTACACGCATCCACTTACTATTACCATGCAATCAAAATGCATAAACGAGCTAGCAACGCCAAACATACAACTAGCAATAACGTTAGTATATAAATCACCGCAACAATATACTAAATCATAACAATGCATTAACGTAAAAAACCGTTCCCCTCTATGGCACTACCGACTTGTAGACGACCAATAACGTCGAGTCTCACTCGTATGATGTCACCAGCGTGTGACTCATCATAAGGTATCACCGACTTGTGAATCACCAAAGGGTGTCACCGACTTGTGAACCCCCACCAATTCATATGGGTCACCGACTCGTGAATGCCATGTGGTGTCACCGACTTGTGAAGCACTACCGAAAACTGTCACCGACTTGTAAAGCACTATAGGGTGTCACCGACTTGTGAATCACCCGCCAATACATATGGGTCACCGACTTGTGAACGCCATGTGGTGTCACCGACTTGTGAAGCACCACTAAGTGTCAACGACTTGTGAACACTATGAAGTATCACCGACTTGTGAATCACTTCCCCGACTTATGGTGTCACCTGTAACATCCCGCATTTCTCCGTTAATTCATTTTAACACCCGTCTTTTTTTTAGATAATATCTTTCGTTATCTAAATTCGTATCTTTCGTTAACTAACGTTCTTAATATTTCCATTATTCGATTATAACATCTCTCGTTAATTTGCGTTTTTTTAAATAATTCGTTCGGTTAATTCACGCACCCACTTTTAAACTTGAGGGACCGAAGTTGCCAAGTGGGCAAACTAGTTGACTAGGTCAACTAGTCAACCCACCTCCCCACCATTCATTTCATCTTCCACCTCCCACTCTTTTTCTCTCTAGTTCAAGAACACACACTTCCACCCAAATCATTCATTCATCATGTAAATCAATTCAAGCAAGCAAACATCAAAACAAATTACATATTCGTGATCCTCTCTTCATCCTCTACGTTTTGGTACTAACTTCATCTCTTTTGGGTAAGTTTATAAAAACTCTAGATTTCTCTAAATTCGATTTATAGACTTGAAATGGTGTTAGTTAGTGTCTATGGCTCGAGTCTAGCATGAATATGTGATTTATTTGCTCGATCTTGTTGTTTTGCATAAACTAGCATGAACTTGAAATGGGTGTGCTTAATCTTGAATTTTGGTTGATTAAATGTTGTTTAAATATTAAAGTGCATGTATTAAATATGTTACTAACATCATTAGCTTCGTTTTGGTATGTAGGTTGATTTAGAAAAACTTCATTTGCAAAATTGTTGAATTCATGATTTTTGGTTAGGGTTTGATGAACTTTAAAATGGATTTTTGATACATTGAATGCTATGAAATGTTTTTAGTAAGTGTTTAGTTATATTGTACGTTTAATTACCTTCGAAACGGCATATCATATGTGCAAATTGGATGCCCGAATCATTAAATGCATTTTATGAATTTGAAACTTTAATAATGAACTTTTAACCATCATTCGATGAGGATTTTGTTATTGTAATTGATGAATTGGATTGATGATATGTGCTTAGTTGTATTACTCATCAAAATACCTTTCCAACGATATAAGATACGTGCTTTGAGTGTTTACGGCTCATTAGTTAGGTTTATTTGAAGTTTGGTTCGAGACTTGAACAATTTAAGCAGACCAGGAATCAGACCCAGTGTATGGCCACGGCGCGGCCCATCTATGTCGCGGCGCGACATTAGTCGTGTTTGGGGGCTGTTCAACTTTTCAATTATATGAAAAATTATAGCTATACTACGCACCTCCGATTAACATGTAACTTGTTCTAACATGCTTATATATGAATAATTAGCTCAGAAAAATAGTTCGAGACCCGACCCGAACCTGTTGACTTTTTCGTTGACTTTGACTTGACCAAAGTTGACTTTTATTCAAACGTAACCAATATTTGTTTAGATCATTCAAACATTATTGTATACTTGATTCGCATGCTATATAATCGAGTCGTAACAAGCCATAGGACTAATTGAACACATTTCGCCCGACCTTGTGTCGTAACCGGTAATTGATATAACTTAATTTTTTAGGTCAAGTCTAAACAACTTTCATGCACACGTTTACTTTGTGAAGTACATTTATACTCGTGCACTCGAGGTGAGATCATAGTCCCACCTTTTCAACAACTTTTACTCTTTAAACTATGGGATGAGAAACATATACGTATCATACTATTATGCTTTGAACACAAGTACGAAAACAAACATTCCACAGTGAGTTAGAACAAAAAGCCTCAATTCAATTATCATTAGTTACACTTGCAGGGTGTAAACGTGAACTATTGTTATGTGATCACATGGGCTTGACGAGCCCTCATTCGGACGGTTCGCTACCATTAGCGGATGAAATATATTTTTGAGTATAGTGTATGTTCTAACACTACGTAACAGGGTACAAAACAGTTAAGTCTTGATAATTGGGTGCTCGCGAACATACTTTTTGGAATGAAAACGATTTGGATAATCAACTATAAAAAATCTTGTGGTTCAAAAACAACGTTTACAAATACACCAATGATTTCACCAACGTTTTTCGTTGACAGTTTTTTATATGTTTCTCAGGTTCATACTGTAGTGACCCGAACTTTTCCATGTTTATATATACATATATATTAAATGAAATTGTTATTTACATGATTAAGTGTTTCCAACATGTTAAGCAATCAAACTTGTTAAGACTTGATTAATTGAAATAGGTTTCATATAGACAATTGACCACCCAAGTTGACCGGTGATTCACGAACGTTAAAACTTGTAAAAACTATACGATGACATATATATGGTTATATACATAAAAATGAGACTATTAATTTAAGAAACTCGAAAACGATATATATAACGATTATCGTTATAACAACGTCTTACTAGGTACATATGAATCATATTAAGATATTGATACACTTGGTTAATTATGTTAAATGATAAGTAAATATATTATTAAGTGTATTAACAATGAAATACATATGTAAAAATAAGACTACTAACTTAATGATTTCGAAACGAGACATATATGTAACGATTATCGTTGTAACGACATTTAACTGTATATATATCATACTAAGATATATTATATATCATAATATCATGATAATATAAAAATTTAACATCTCATTTATTATAATAAACAATGGGTTAACAACATTCAACAAGATCGTTAACCTAAAGGTTTCAAAACAACATTTACATGTAACGACTAACGATGACTTAACGACTCAGTTAAAATGTATATACATGTAGTGTTTTAATATGTATTCATACACTTTTGAAAGACTTCAAGACACTTATCAAAATACTTCTACTTAACAAAAATGCTTACAATTACATCCTCGTTCAGTTTCATCAACAATTCTACTCGTATGCACCCGTATTCGTACTCGTACAATACACAGCTTTTAGATGTATGTACTATTGGTATATACACTCCAATGATCAGCTCTTAGCAGCCCATGTGAGTCACCTAACACATGTGGGAACCATAATTTGGCAACTAGCATGAAATATCTCATAAAATTACAAAAATATGAGTAATCATTCATGACTTATTTACATGAAAACAAAATTACATATCCTTAATATCTAATCCATACACCAACGACCAAAAACACCTACAAACACTTTCATTCTTCAATTTTCTTCATCTAATTGATCTCTCTCAAGTTCTATCTTCAAGTTTTAAGTGTTCTTCATAAATTTCAAAAGTTCTAGTTTCATAAAATCAAGAATACTTCCAAGATTGCAAGTTTACTTCCAAGTTTTCTAACTCCATTCCAAGTAATCATCCAAGATCAAGAAACCTTTGTTACTTACAGTAGGTTATCTTTCTAATACAAGGAAATAATCATATTCAAACTTTAATTCAATTTCTATAACTATAACAATCTTATTTCGAGTGGAAATCTTACTTGAAATTGTTTTCGTGTCATGATTCTGCTTCAAGAACTTTCAAGCCATCCAAGGATCCTTTGAAGCTAGATCTATTTTTCTCATTTACAGTAGGTTTATCCAAGGAACTTGAGGTAGTAATGATGTTCATAACATCATTCGATTCATACATATAAAGCTATCTTATTCGAAGGTTTAAACTTGTAATCACTAGAACATAGTTTAGTTAATTCTAAACTTGTTCGCAAATAAAAGTTAATCCTTCTAACTTGACTTTTAAAATAAACTGAACACATGTTCTATATCTATATGATATGCTAACTTAATGATTTAAAACCTGGAAACACGAAAAACACCGTAAAACCGGATTTACGCCGTCGTAGTAACACCGCGGGCTGTTTTGGGTTAGTTAATTAAAAACTATGATAAACTTTGATTTAAAAGTTGTTATTCTGGGAAAATGATTTTTATTATGAACATGAAACTATATCCAAAAATTATGGTTAAACTCAAAGTGGAAGTATGTTTTCTAAAATGGTCATCTAGACGTCGTTCTTTCGACTGAAATGACTACCTTTACAAAAATAACTTGTACCTTATTTTTCCGACTATAAACCTATACTTTTTCTGTTTAGATTCATAAAATAAAGTTCAATATAAAACCATAGCAATTTGATTCACTCAAAACGGATTTAAAATGAAGAAGTTATGGGTAAAACAAGATTGGATAATTTTTCTCATTTTAGCTACGTGAAAATTCGTAACAAATCTATTCCAACCATAACTTAATCAACTTGTATTGTATATTATGTAATCTTGAGATACCATAGACACGTATACAATGTTTCGACCTATCATGTCGACACATCTATATATATTTCGGAACAACCATAGACACTCTATATGTGAATGTTGGAGTTAGCTATACAGGGTTGAGGTTGATTCCAAAATATATATAGTTTGAGTTGTGATCAATATTGAGATACGTATACACTGGGTCGTGGATTGATTCAAGATAATATTTATCGATTTATTTCTGTACATCTAACTATGGACAACTAGTTGTAGGTTACTAACGAGGACAGCTGACTTAATAAACTTAAAACATCAAAATATATTAAAAGTGTTGTAAATATATTTTAAACATACTTTGATATATATGTATATATTGTTATAGGTTCGTGAATCAACCAGTGGCCAAGTCTTACTTTCCGACGAAGTAAAAATCTGTGAAAGTGAGTTATAGTCCCACTTTTAAAATCTAATATTTTTGGGATGAGAATACATGCAGGTTTTATAAATGATTTACAAAATAGACACAAGTACGTGAAACTACATTCTATGGTTGAATTATCGAAATCGAATATGCCCCTTTTTATTAAGTCTGGTAATCTAAGAATTAGGGAACAGACACCCTAATTGACGCGAATCCTAAAGATAGATCTATTGGGCCTAACAAACCCCATCCAAAGTACCGGATGCTTTAGTACTTCGAAATTTATATCATATCCGAAGGGTGTCTCGGAATGATGGGTATATTCTTATATATGCATATTGTTAATGTCGGTTACCAGGTGTTCACCATATGAATGATTTTTATCTCTATGTATGGGATGTGTATTGAAATAATAAATCTTGTGGTCTATTGTTACGATTTGATATATATAGGTTAAACCTATAACTCACCAACATTTTTGTTGACGTTTAAAGCATGTTTATTCTCAGGTGAATACTAAGAGCTTCCGCTGTTGCATACTAAAATAAGGACAAGATTTGGAGTCCATGTTTGTATGATATTGTGTAAAAACTGCATTCAAGAAACTGATTTCGATGTAACATATTTGTATTGTAAACCATTATGTAATGGTCGTGTGTAAACAGGATATTTTAGATTTTCATTATTTGATAATCTACGTAAAGCTTTTTAAACCTTTATTTATGAAATAAAGGTTATGGTTTGTTTTAAAAATGAATGTAGTCTTTGAAAAACGTCTCATATAGAGGTCAAAATCTCGCAACGAAATCAATTAATATGGAACGTTTTTAATCAATAAGAACGGGACATTTCAGTTGGTATCAGAGCTGGTATAACGCTGTCCATGTGTGGCGGGTTAGTCGTAAAGGAGGTTCTCACAGTGTTACCTGTGACGAACATTGGCTCTTACACCTTGCGATCCCTTACGAGGGTTGGCAGTACCCGAGAGGCAGGCCCTAAAATCAGTATCTGAGGTACACTCAGTGGTCACCAGGCGGTTAGCTGGGAAGGCACTGGGTGGGACAGTGATTGTCCCCAACTGTATTTCAGTTGGTATCCGAGCGTTGGTCTTAGAGAACCAGAAATTTGCATTAGTGTGTCTTATCGATTTTGTTAGGATGCATTAGTGAGTCTGGACTTCGACCGTGTTTTCTTTAAAAATGATTGCTTAACATTTTTGTTGGAAACTATATATTATTAACATGTATATATTATGTAATATATTAATCTCTTAACATGTTTGATATTGTGTGATAGATGTCTACCTCTAGCACAAATCCCATTGACTCACCTAATAATAACGAAGATTAGAATATATATTGGACTGATTCACAAGTTCCCGAAGAAGAACCGGAAGAAGAATCAGAACCGGAAGAAGAATCAGAACCGGAAGAGGAGGAACCGGAGGAGGAAATAGAACCGGTGGGGGAAATAATAAAACGGTTAAGTAAAAGAAAATCCTCAACCAACCGACCAAGGTTAATTATGGTCAATGGTGTTTCCCCCGAGGAAGAAAAATATTGGGAGGATTACCAATTCTCCGATGAATCGGATTCCGACGAGAATTTCGATGATGTTATAGAAATTACCCCAACTGAATTTAAAAAGGCAAAAGAAAATAATAAGGGAAAGGGCATAAAAATAGAGAAATCTAATTCCAACCCCGATGAACTTTATATGTATCGTCAACCCCCGAAGCCCTTAAGTTGTAACAATGACCCGGGAACCTCTAAACCACCAGGTTTTTCTAAACCATTGTGGAAAACGACAGCTCGTATTAGGGGAACATCATATATCCCTAGAAACTTGGCAAAACGAACCAAAACCGAAGAAGAAGAAACGAGCGAGTCGGAATAAGATAGTTGTATTCGTGTGGTGTAATATATGTAATATAGTGTGCTTATGCTTTATGATATATGTAAAAATTGCTTGTATTAATAAGTATTTTTTTTTTATGAATCTAACTCTTGTCTATTTTACAGTATAAAAACACAAAATGGATAGACAACCCAATATTTTAAGAGACCTACCCGGAGACATGATTGATGAAATCTTGTCTAGAGTCGGTCAGAATTCTTCGGCACAACTATTTATGGCGAAATCAGTTTGTAAGACATTCGAAGAACGTTCCAAGAATGTCTTGGTTTATAAGAGACTTTCGTTTGAAAGATGGGGGATATCACATTGGGAAACCCATAAGTTACGATGTGTTTACTTTGACGCATATATTGCGGGGAACCCAAATGCTATTTTACGCAACGGGTTAAGAAATTATTTTGACTCAATGTATCCGAATATAGGACTTCATGATTTAGAAAAAGCGGCTAACATGCAACATAAAGAAGCATGCTATGCTTACGGGTTAGTAATGTTCGCTTCTCACCAAAGTGAGAAAAAGAACATCGGGCTACAACTATTAAACAAAACGTTCCCACAAGTGACGGAGTCGGTAATTGGGGTAAGAAATGAGGTTTTTAGGTTATTACGAGACTGTTGGTCATTACGTAACCCTTGTCCCTTTGACGATGTTACAACACGATGTCTTATCAACGACCATAACGGTTATGTTCCACAAGACCAAGGATGGGAAGTAGTCATAGTAAAACCAGAATGCATGACTTGTTTCTGGACGTATGAATTACGTGTCTTTATTGCCTTTGCTGAACGACTTGTGTACTAGCTAGAATTATCTTCACAACTATCTTGTATCAAAGTTATTGTGTGCTATATTTCATGCTTTATGTAAAATAAGCGGTATTGTAAGTTTGTAAAATATTGTATAAAAGTTTGAACGCGAAATATTATTATAATCAGTTTTTCATATAGAATTGTAGTAGTTGAATTGTATATTAGCTACTAAGTATGAACTTAACGGGTAGGTACTACCCGAATTTAAACTTATAAAACGCTAATATGAAGAAAAAGCTTTTATAAATGAGTTCATATTATGCTACGAAATACTATTAACTACTCTTAATATTCTGTATGATTAACTTGTTCCATTTGACTATTTTGAAAGAAATGGCACCGACTACTCGACACACCGTGAATATGAATGAAGAGGAATTCCGTACTTTTCTAGCTTCAAACATAGCCGCAGTACAGGCTGCGCTACATACCAACAATAACCTTGGATCTAGCAGTACAGGAAATCGTGTAGGATGCACCTACAAAGAATTCACTGCCTGCAAACCTTTGGAATTTGATGGAACCGAAGCACCGATCGAATTGAAACGGTGGACCGAGAAGGTCGAATCGGTGTTTGCCATAAGTAAGTGTACTGAAGAGGACAAAGTGAAGTACGCTACGCATACCTTCACAGGTTCTGCGTTAACATGGTGGAATACCTATCTAGAGCAAGTGGGATAAGATGATGCGTACGCACTACCGTGGTCAGCATTCAAGCACTTGATGAACGAGAAGTACCATCCCAGAACCGAGGTCAATAAGCTCAAGACAGAACTTAGAGGGTTACGAACCCAAGGATTTGATATTACCACGTACGAAATACGATTCACAGAATTGTGCCTATTGTGTCCGGGAGCATTCGAAGACGAGGAAGAGAAGATCGACGCGTTTGTGAAAGGATTACCGAAAAGAATCCAAGAAGATATAAGTTCACACGAGCCCGCCTCCATACAACAGGCATGTAGAATGGCTCACAAACTAGTGAACCAGATTGAGGAAAGAATTAAAGAACAGACGGCTGAAGAGGCCAATGTGAAGCAAGTCAAAAGAAAGTGGGAGGAAAACGGTGATAAGAATCACCAATACAACAACAACAGCAATTACAATAATAATCGCAACAATTATCCCAACAATCGCAACATCAATCGCAACTACAACAAACGGCCCAACAACAACAACAACAACAACAACAACAACAACAACAACAACAACAACAACAACAACAACAACAACAACAACAACAACAGCAACTACAACAATCATCCCAACAACAATAACAACCGCAACAACAACAATAATCAGAAGCAGCTATGCCAAAGGTGTGAAAAGTATCACTCGGGGTTCTGCACCAAATTTTGCAACAAGTGTAAAAGAAATGGTCATAGCGTGGCGAAGTGTGAGGTCTACGGACCAGGAGTTAACAGAACGAAACTAACAAATGGTGTCGGAACGAGTAATGGCGGAGCAAGTAGTGTCGGAGCAAGTTATGCCAATGTAGTTTGTTATAAATGTGGAAAACCGGGCCACATTATTAGAAATTGCCCAAACCAGGAGAACACGAATGGAAAAGGCCGCGGAAGAGTTTTCAATATTAATGCGGCAGAGGCACAGGAAGACCCAGAGCTTGTTACGGGTACGTTTCTTATTGACAATAAATCTGCTTACGTTTTATTTGATTCGGGTGCGGATAGAAGCTATATGAGTAGAGATTTTTGTGCTAAATTAAGTTGTCCATTGACGCCATTGGATAGTAAATTTTTACTCGAATTAGCAAACGGTAAATTACTTTCAGCAGATAATATATGCCGGAATCGAGAAATTAAACTGGGTAGCGAAATATTTAAGATTGATTTGATACCAGTAGAGTTAGGGAGTTTTGATGTAATAGTTGGCATGGACTGGCTGAAGAAGGTGAAAGCAGAGATCGTATGTTATAAAAATGCAATTCGCATTGTACGAGAAGAAGGAGAACCCTTAATGGTGTACGGAGAAAAGGGCAACATGAAGCTACATCTTATTAGTAATTTGAAAGCACAAAAACTAATAAGAAAATTTTGCTATGCTGTTCTAGCACACGTCGAGAAACTACAAACTGAAGAAAAGAGCATCAATGATGTTCCCATCGCAAAAGAATTTCCCGATGTATTTCCGAAAGAATTACTGGGACTACCTCCACATCGATCTGTTGAATTTCAAATAGATCTTATACCAGGAGCTGCACCAATAGCTCGTGCTCCTTATAGACTCGCACCCAGCGAGATGAAAGAACTGCAAAGCCAACTGCAAGAACTATTAGAACGTGGTTTCATTCGACCAAGCACATCACCATGGGGAGCTCCTGTTTTGTTTGTCAAGAAGAAGGATGGTACATTTAGGTTGTGTATTGACTACAGAGAGTTGAACAAACTTACCAT
This sequence comes from Rutidosis leptorrhynchoides, assembly GCF_046630445.1. NCBI lineage: Eukaryota > Viridiplantae > Streptophyta > Magnoliopsida > Asterales > Asteraceae > Rutidosis > Rutidosis leptorrhynchoides. Next base: position 359,928,087 of record NC_092339.1, read on the forward strand.
CAAAAACCGTTATCCACTGCCTAGAATTGATGACTTATTTGATCAACTACAAGGCTTATCGGTTTATTCGAAGTTCGATTTACGTTCTGGATATCATCAAATGCGAGTAAAGGAGGATGATATTCCAAAAACTGCTTTTAGGACGCGTTATGGTCATTACGAGTTTATGGTTATGCCGTTTGGATTGACTAACGCACCAGCTGTGTTCATGGACCTTATGAACCGAGTGTGTGGGCCATATCTTGACAAGTTTGTCATTGTTTTCATCGATGACATACTTATTTACTCAAATAATGATCAAGAGCACGAAGAACATTTGAGAAAAGTGCTAGAAGTATTGAGGAAAGAAAAATTGTACGCTAAGTTTTCAAAGTGTGCATTTTGGTTGGAAGAAGTTCAATTCCTCGGTCACATAGTGAACAAAGAAGGTATCCAGGTGGACCCGGCAAAGATCGAAACCGTTGAAAAGTGGAAAACCCCAAAAACTCCGAAGCATATACGTCAATTTTTAGGATTGGCTGGTTACTACAGAAGATTCATAATAGATTTCTCCAAAATAGGAAAACCCTTGACTGCATTAACGCATAAAGGGAAGAAATTTGAATGGAAGGATGAACAAGAGAAGGCGTTTCAATTATTGAAGAAAAAGCTAACTACGGCACCTATATTGTCATTGCCTGAAGGGAATGATGATTTTGTGATTTATTGTGACGCATCAAAGCAAGGTCTCGGTTGTGTATTAATGCAACGGACGAAGGTGATTGCTTATGCGTCTAGACAATTGAAGATTCACGAGCAAAATTATACGACGCATGATTTGGAATTAGGCGCTGCTGTTTTTGCATTAAAGACTTGGAGGCACTACTTATATGGGGTCAAAAGTATTATATATACCGACCACAAAATTCTTCAACACATATTTAATCAGAAACAACTGAATATGAGGCAGCGTAGGTGGATTGAATTGTTGAATGATTACGACTTTGAGATTCGTTACCACCCGGGGAAGGCAAATGTGGTAGCTGACGCCTTGAGCAGAAAGGACAGAGAACCCATTCGAGTAAAATCTATGAATATAATGATTCACACTAACCTTACTACTCAAATAAAGGAGGCGCAACAAGGAGTTTTATAAGAGGGAAATTTAAAGGATGAAATACCCAAAGGATCGAAGAAGCATCTTAATATTCGGGAAGACGGAACCCGGTATAGGACTGAAAGAATTTGGGTACCAAAATTTGGAGATATGAGAGAAATGGTACTTAGAGAAGCTCATAAAACGAGATACTCAATACATCCTGGAACGGGGAAGATGTACAAGGATCTTAAGAAATATTTTTGGTGGCCAGGTATGAAAGCCGATATTGCTAAATATGTAGGAGAATGTTTGACGTGTTCTAAGGTCAAAGCTGAACATCAGAAACCATCAGGTCTACTACAACAACCTGAAATCCCGGAATGGAAATGGGAAAACATTACCATGGATTTCATTACTAAATTTCCAAGGACTGCAAGTGGTTATGATACTATTTGGGTAATAGTTGATCGTCTCACCAAGTCAGCACACTTCCTGCCAATAAGAGAAGATGACAAGATGGAGAAGTTAGCACGACTGTATTTGAAGGAAGTCGTCTCCAGACATGGAATACCAATCTCTATTATCTCTGATAGGGATGGCAGATTTATTTCAAGATTCTGGCAGACATTACCGCAAGCATTGAGAACTCGTCTAGACATGAGTACTGCCTATCATCCACAAACTGATGGGCAGAGCGAAAGGACGATACAAACGCTTGAAGACATGCTACGAGCTTGCGTTATTGATTTCGGAAACAGTTGGGATCGACATCTACCGTTAGCAGAATTTTCCTACAACAACAGCTACCATTCAAGCATTGAGATGGCGCCGTTTGAAGCACTTTATGGTAGAAAGTGCAGGTCTTCGATTTGTTGGAGTGAAGTGGGGGATAGACAGATTACGGATCCGGAGATAATACAAGAAACTACCGAGAAAATCATCCAAATTCAACAAAGATTGAAAACCGTCCAGAGTCGACAAAAGAGCTACGCGGACAGTAAAAGAAAAGATATAGAGTTTAAAATTGGAGAAATGGTCATGCTTAAGGTTTCACCTTGGAAAGGCGTTGTTCGATTTGGTAAACGGGGGAAACTAAATCCAAGGTACATTGGACCATTCAAGATTATAAGATCGTGTCGGACCAGTAGCTTACCAACTGGAGCTACCTCAACAACTCGCGGCTGTACATAACACTTTCCACGTCTCAAATTTGAAGAAATGTTTTGCTAAAGAAGATCTCACTATTCCGTTGGACGAAATCCAAATCAATGAAAAACTTCAATTCATTGAAGAACCCGTCGAAATAATGGATCGTGAGGTTAAGAGACTTAAACAAAACAAGATACCGATTGTTAAGTTTCGATGGAATGCTCGTAGAGGACCCGAGTTCACCTGGGAGCGTGAAGATCAGATGAAGAAGAAATACCCGCATTTATTTCCAGAAGATACATCAACACCTCCAACTGCTTAAAATTTCGGGACGAAATTTATTTAACGGGTAGGTACTGTAGTGACCCGAACTTTTCCATGTTTATATATATATATTAAATGAAATTGTTATTTACATGATTAAGTTTTTCCAACATGTTAAGCAATCAAACTTGTTAAGACTTGATTAATTGAAATAGGTTTCATATAGACAATTGACCACCCAAGTTGATCGGTGATTCACGAACGTTAAAACTTGTAAAAACTATACGATGACATATATATGGTTATATACATAAAAATGAGACTATTAATTTAAGAAACTCGAAAACGATATATATAACGATTATCGTTATAACAACGTCTTACTAGGTACATATGAATCATATTAAGATATTGATACACTTGGTTAATTATGTTAAATGATAAGTAAATATATTATTAAGTGTATTAACAATGAAATACATATGTAAAAATAAGACTACTAACTTAATGATTTCGAAACGAGACATATATGTAACGATTATCGTTGTAACGACATTTAACTGTATATATATATATATATCATACTAAGATATATTATATATCATAATATCATGATAATATAAAAATTTAACATCTCATTTATTATAATAAACAATGGGTTAACAACATTCAACAAGATCGTTAACCTAAAGGTTTCAAAACAACATTTACATGTAACGACTAACGATGACTTAACGACTCAGTTAAAATGTATATACATGTAGTGTTTTAATATGTATTCATACACTTTTGAAATACTTCAAGACACTTATCAAAATACTTCTACTTAACAAAAATGCTTACAATTACATCCTCGTTCAGTTTCATCAACAATTCTACTCGTATGCACCCGTATTCGTACTCGTACAATACACAACTTTTAGATGTATGTACTATTGGTATATACACTCCAATGATCAGCTCTTAGTAGCCTATGTGAGTCACCTAACACATGTGGGAACCATCATTTGGCAACTAGCATGAAATATCTCATAAAATTACAAAAATATGAGTAATCATTCATGACTTATTTACATGAAAACAAAATTACATATCCTTTATATCTAATCCATACACCAACGACCAAAAACACCTACAAACACTTTCATTCTTCAATTTTCTTCATCTAATTGATCTCTCTCAAGTTCTATCTTCAAGTTCTAAGTGTTCTTCATAAATTCCAAAAGTTCTAGTTTCATAAAATCAAGAATACTTCCAAGATTGCAAGTTTACTTCCAAGTTTTCTAACTCCATTCCAAGTAATCATCCAAGATCAAGAAACCTTTATTACTTACAGTAGGTTATCTTTCTAATACAATGTAATAATCATATTCAAATTTTAATTCAATTTCTATAACTATAACAATCTTATTTCGAGTGGAAATCTTACTTGAAATTGTTTTCGTGTCATGATTCTGCTTCAAGAAATTTCAAGCCACCCAAGGATCCTTTGAAGCTAGATCTATTTTTCTCATTTCCAGTAGGTTTATCCAAGGAACTTGAGGTAGTAATGATGTTCATAACATCATTCGATTCATACATATAAAGCTATCTTATTCGAAGGTTTAAACTTGTAATCACTAGAACATAGTTTAGTTAATTATAAACTTGTTCGCAAATAAAAGTTAATCCTTCTAACTTGACTTTTAAAATCAACTAAACACATGTTATATATCTATATGATATGCTAACTTAATGATTTAAAACCTGGAAACACGAAAAACACCGTAAAACCGGATTTACGCCGTCGTAGTAACACCGCGGGCTGTTTTGGGTTAGTTAATTAAAAACTATGATAAACTTTGATTTAAAAGTTGTTATTCTGGGAAAATGATTTTTATTATGAACATGAAACTATATCCAAAAATTATGGTTAAACTCAAAGTGGAAGTATGTTTTCTAAAATGGTCATCTAGACGTCGTTCTTTCGACTGAAATGATTACCTTTACAAAAATGACTTGTAACTTATTTTTATGACTATAAACCTATACTTTTTCTGTTTAGATTCATAAAATAGAGTTCAATATGAAACCATAGCAATTTGATTCACTCAAAACGGATTTAAAATGAAGAAGTTATGGGTAAAACAAGATTGGATAATTTTTCTCATTTTAGCTACGTGAAAATTGGTAACAAATCTATTCCAACCATAACTTAATCAACTTGTATTGTATATTATGTAATCTTGAGATACCATAGATACGTATACAGTGTTTCAACCTATCATTTCGACACATCTATATATATTTCGGAACAACCATAGACACTCTATATGTGAATGTTGGAGTTAGCTATACAGGGTTGAGGTTGATCCCAAAATATATATAGTTTGAGTTGTGATCAATACTGAGATACGTATACACTGGGTCGTGGATTGATTCAAGATAATATTTATCGATTTATTTCTGTACATCTAACTGTGGACAACTAGTTGTAGGTTACTAACGAGGACAGCTGACTTAATAAACTTAAAACATCAAAATATATTAAAAGTGTTGTAAATATATTTTAAACATACTTTGATATATATGTATATATTGTTATAGGTTCGTGAATCAACCAGTGGCCAAGGCTTACTTCCCGACGAAGTAAAAATCTGTGAAAGTGAGTTATAGTCCTACTTTTAAAATCTAATATTTTTGGGATGAGAATACATGCAGGTTTTATAAATGATTTACAAAATAGACACAAGTACGTGAAACTACATTCTATGGTTGAATTATCAAAATCGAATATGCCCCTTTTTATTAAGTCTGGTAATCTAAGAATTAGGGAACAGACACCCTAATTGACGCGAATCCTAAAGATAGATCTATTGGGTCTAACAAACCCCATCTAAAGTACCGAATGCTTTATTACTTTGAAATTTATATCATATCCGAAGGGTGTCCCAGAATGATGGGGATATTCTTATATATGCATCTTGTTAATGTCGGTTACCAGGTGTTCACCATATGAATGATTTTTATCTCTATGTATGGGATGTGTATTGAAATATGAAATCTTGTGGTCTATTGTTACGATTTGATATATATAGGTTAAACTTATAACTCACCAACATTTTTGTTGACATTTAAAGCATGTTTATTCTCAGGTGAATACTAAGAGCTTCCGCTATTGCATACTAAAATAAGGACAAGATTTGGAGTCCATGTTTGTATGATATTGTGTAAAAACTGCATTCAAGAAACTAAATTCGATGTAACATATTTGTATTGTAAACCATTATGTAATGGTCGTGTGTAAACAGGATATTTTAGATTATCATTATTTGATAATCTACGTAAAGCTTTTTAAACCTTTATTTATGAAATAAAGGTTATGGTTTGTTTTAAAAATGAATGCAGTCTTTGAAAAACGTCTCATATAGAGGTCAAAACCTCGCAACGAAATCAATTAATATGGAACGTTTTTAATCAATAAGAACGGGACATTTCACATACTTGGCTACTTGATACATGCTTCCGCACACTTTAACTACTTGCTTGGGGTCAAGCATACATGCATACGCTAGTGATAGCACCTTTGGATTCAAACTTAATGTTTACATGCATAAGCTATGGATAGCATTCGCGATTTTCAACTTATATTATGTCGCAAGATATTTCATTTTACTTATTAACTTTTGTAAACTTATACTCGTTGTCGAACCGTTTGGTATACTTAAAACTTTGCAAGTCATACACGTTTCAAATGAATGCGACATAATTTTGGTCAAACGCGTCTCATTTAGGGACTATGACCACGTAACGGGACCTAAGTTAACGGCGCCGTCAATGGCGATTTTGTCGGGTCATTACATCACCGACTTGTGAATCACCTATCGAGACACTACCGACTCGTTGTTCTCATCCCAACATACCAACAAATAAGTCACCGTCTTGTGACATAACGCCCAATACTCACGATGTGGCACCTAAGGCCCACATTGCGTACGAGTAAATAAACCACATACATACATGTATAAATATTCCACTCACCTCGATTACAAGAAAGGCAACTCCGGCTTGAGCTTCTAATCGTCCAACGTGAATCACCTAGATAATTTACAAACAAATAAGCTAAGCACTCTAGCTTATGCTCAAAATACCACAAGTGCAATTTTGACCCAAAAGCACTTCCGAGCACAACCCACGCCCAAACTAACCAATAATCACTAACACAAGTGAAAATGACCCTAATTCACCAATTAACCCAATTCATAAGTGTTAAACACTTATCTCGCCCAATTTGACACCAAACTCTAATTTTGACCCATTTCAAAATTAGTCAACCAAAATACACCCAAATGTGTTTCAACACATCCAAAATCACTAAACCTAGTGATTAACCCATTTTGAAAGTCTTAAACTTGACCAAATCAACAACCAACCCAATATCCACCAATGACACTATAAAACCACTAGCATCACTAAACTCACTTCATGAGTTTAAATGGGTTTATCAACAATTTAAGCTCAAACCCTAACTTGGAAATCAAATCTAACAATTGAAGTTCGGAGTGAGAGCTTACCACAACAACCAAAACGAAGCTATGAGCGAGATGAACAACTTTAAAACCCGAGCTTGGGTGAGAATCCAACTCCTTCTTCTCCAAATCAACCTCTCTCTCTCTAAACTCTTTCTCTCTCTAGATGCAAGTGCGTGAGTGTAAAGAGGTGAAATGAGGATAAGATAGGCCATGGATCAATTTTGTGGCCACCAAACCGACACCCAAGAAATTACTAAAATGCCCCTTTTTAAAATCAAATAAAGCAGCTGGCCCGTCAGTACATCTGGACGGCGTCCCAAATATTGGACGGCTTCCAATGCTTCACTGCTGGACGGTGTCCTGAATCTTGGACGGCGTCCCAATTAACTGGAAATGAAAACAGGGTCTTACAACTCTCCCCCACTTAAATTGGATTACATCCTCGTGATCTTGCGCCAAAACAGCCAAAAAGTACGCCTTCCACGATTCTCCGAGTTTTCACACCCCTCTACACCCCTTTGATGTCACCATTGCATCCTATCAATTACACTTTCTTGACACACAACGTTCCAAACACGTAACCATCCTTCATGACTCCCTGGCGCACTCCAACCCACGAATTAGGGTTCTACCGCCAATTTACAATCCAACTGGGTCATCCGCACCACGCACACGGTGATGGAATTTCACCCAAGCTTTTCGGTATTCCAACCGACGCGCAACTCCACAATTTCCATAACCCGTCCACCATTACCCGATGAACATCGTTCCGATCATCCTTTAAAATGATCTTAACGCCTTTCGCACGCATAAGTCCTCAATATTCTAAAGAACTCACCCTCGAACGCGCTCTATACTACCCTATCTCTACATGAGACAGTCGAAATCAATGCTCTACATCCCTAGTTTGCTCACAAAACGGGACGACTTCCAACAAATTACACAAACACGCCTACCAAACTGAGGCAACACTGTACCCTCCGGGTACTTACTCCCCCACTTGGGCTTTTAACCCCACACTATCACCGTCAAGATGATAATATCTCGTGGAATATCGACATTCCACATCACACATGACCCGTACCAACGTTGGTTATTCTCAAAAATCTTCCGCGAACTTACTACAAGGTACTGGAACCTCAACGTTTTCGAATTGGTCAAACGTTAACGCACGCTAAACATCACAATAAACCATTATCGTACCTTCGGTTTTTTCACCGGTACCCAAGTATAAAGTAATCACACAACCGGTATAACGCCCCGTCTTAATCCATCCGGACGAAGTCCATATCGATTATAAACGATTCACAATAGTTGGTTACATCGTGAGGTACTTGACCTCTATATGATACATTTTACAAACATTGCATTCGTTTTTGAAAAGACAATCTTTCATTACACCGAAAGTTGACGGCATGCATACCATTTCATAATATATCCAACTATAATTGACATAATAATAATCTTGATGAACTCAACGACTCGAATGCAAATGACTCCAAGTAATATCTCTAATATGAGCAAATGCACAGCGGAAGATTTCTTTCATACCTGAGAATAAACATGCTTTAAAGTGTAAACCAAAAGGTTGGTGAGTTCATTAGTTTATCGTATTCAATCATTTCCATAATTTAAATAGACCACAAGATTTTCATTTTCATTTCTCATAAATATATATCCCATGCATAGAGATAAAAATCATTTATACGGTGAACACCTGGTAACCGACATTCACAAGATGCATATCAGAATATCCCCATCATTCCGGGACTCCCTTTGGACATGATATAAATTTCGAATTACTAAAGCATCCGGTACTTTGGATGGGGCTTGTTGAGACCGATAGATCTATCTTTAGGATTCGCATCAATTAGTAGATCGGTTTACTAATTCTTAGGTTACCAAGCAAAAGGGGCATATTCGGCTTCGATCATTCACCCATATAAAGTAGTTTCAATTACTTGTGTCTATTTCGTAAAACAGTTATAAAAGTTGCGCATGTATTCTCAGTCCCAAAAATATATATTGCAAAAGCATTTAAAAAGGGAGCAAATGAAACTCACCATACTATATTTTGTAGTAAAAATACATATGACGACATTTAACAAGTGTAGGGTTGGCCTCGGATTCACGAACCTATATCAATTGTATATCTATTAAAACATATAATGGAAATCACATAATTTTATTTATTAATATATATTATATATATGTGTTGGTAGTCATATAAATTATATACTAAAAAAACATACTTTATTTATATATATTATATCTTAGGTTATATGTTATATATATCTATGTTGTATATATATACACTTAAAATAATTAATATCTATTTATATATGTATGTTAAGTATTATATTTAAAAATCGATAGTTTTGTTATATGTAACTATTAATATAAAAAATGTTAATATTTTTGATATAGAGTTATATGAATTATTTATATAATTCTAGTATATGTAGTAAGTATATTTAATGTACAAAATATTTATGCGTTTAACTAATACTTTTAATAATAATGATACCAATAATGATATTAATAATAATAATGATAATAATCATAATAATACTAAAAATCATGATTTTATTAATAATTATAATAATGATAGTAATATTATTAATAATGATAATAATATTAATAACTTTTGTATTAATAATTATGTTCATACTAAATATAATGATATTAATAATACTCATAATAATGTAAACTAAATTAATGATAATAATAAAAATCATGATAATCTTAAGTAACATCACAATAACAATAACAATAATAATAATAATAATAATAATAATAATAATAATAATAATAATAATAATAATAATAATAATAATAATAATAATAATAATAATAATAATAATAATAATAATAATACCTTTGAAGAAAAAACATCAAAAGAAAAACAAATAAACTGCCCCAGCCCAGGCTCGAACCCACGACTTCACGCTAACCCGAACTTAGCCATCCGTCTATTCTGTTTTTTTTCTGATTAACATCTCAACTGAAATGTATCTAAATCGTATATCGATGGGCCATGTTGTGGCTGGAAAACGAGTTGGGCCATACATAGTTGTTAAAGAGATTAAGCCCATAAACAAGTACTTCGATGGCATGTCAAATAACACCCGATATAGGTTTGCTACCAGTTGATACATTTCCCCCAATTCATATGAACACCAAATTTTTCCAAGATCAACTCCCATCGAATCAAGTCACAAGATCAATTGAATTCGGCTTCCTAGACCTATGCGTGAGAAATTCTGTGAAGAAAGTCAAGGCCAAGAACAACAACAACTCCAAATTTGTTACGAGTAGAGGCGATGATGATGATGAACTTGAAAGTCAGAAATTGACATCCGAAGCGTATCAGGTACATATTACTTCATGAAAAGTGTTTATAATCTCCCATAAAACACTCATAAACAATCAATTGTTCCGGCAATACTTTAGAATTTATGAATTGCAAAATTGCCTGAAAAGCTTTATTAATTGACTTTGAATTCTGGAAATCTATGATTAATTTCAGACATATCGAAACATCATATAGCTTGAGTGAACGAGAAGGAATCATAATCTAAATCGTGCTCGATCTTCAAGTTCATTCATGGTGGTTTTCGAATACTTTATTAGAGATTCAGTTATATTGTTGTAATTTTTGTTTGTTGTTAATCCTTAAAAACTGAGCACGAAGTGTAGGATTCACATATAGAGAACATATTCGAACTCAAATTGTGGTAACCAACATGAATTGATTGATTTCTAAATTGAACATATTAAGAATATGAATGAATAGGAACGAAGTACTGCAGTTATATTTGTTGTTATGATCTGTAAAAAAAATATAAGATCAGTAGATGAAATTGTGATAAATGTTTTTGATTTGATCTTTGCTTCAAACAGGAGTAGTAAATACGAGAAGCTACTCAAGGGTGTTCGGGTTTGATGGTGGAATTAGTGGTTCTAATGGTAGTGGTGATATTGTTGTGTGGAACCAAACGCAAAATAAAATATTAGTTGGTTGATGTTGGTGATCAAATATGAACAGGAACATAAATTAACAGCAGCAGCCTGTGCAGTTTGCAGCAACAAAAAGTAACGTGCAGCAAATAATGGTGAAGGAAATGGTTGTTTGATCTGGAATAGAGAACAAGCTGCCATAGAAGGCTGTTTTAACATCTTTGGTGGCGGTTTTGGACTGAGCTAAACAAAACAGAAACATAATAACATGTGCAGCAGCACCGTGACTGTTGGTGGTCATCAATGGTTCGATATATAGCTTATATTGGACAAGCTATAAATAGAAATAAAAGACAAGGGATTTGTGGTTGTACAGTGGGTTCATGGTGGTTGGAATGGTGAAGAAGATAGGTGGTTGAGGTGATGGTTGTCGATGGTTATAAGGGAATGATCAAGGTCGATGGTTGAAGAGGGTGGTGTGGGTTGTGGTAGTTATTGATGGTAGTCATGGTGTTGATCAACGAAACATGTGAAGGGTGTGGGTGATTAAAAGGTGGAGTGGTGGATTCATTCTCTGTTAGACATATGTGTACGTATGTGTGTATATATATATATATATATATATATATATATATATATATATATATATATATATATATATATATGAATATAGATAGAAGTTAGTTTTTAAAGAGATAGTGGAGGATTGATAAATGGTCAATGAGTTGTTGAACATGTGGTTTTGTTCTAGTAGTAAAACAAAAGTAGTTGCAGTAGTTTGTAGGTTTGTATCATGGTTTCATCAACAATCAACAATAATATATATTCATGAGGATAATAAGTGTGTAAAGATGATGACGAATAGTGTGATAACTTGTATGTACGTATGATGTAATTATAATTTATAAGAAATGATAGTGGGAGACAATAGTACATGTGGGTTGATCAATTTTTCAAAAGAAAAGAATGGTGTGTTTGGTAGTAGGATGTGGAAGACAAAAGATCACGAGTATATAAAACTAAAGATACTGAAATGGATATATAACCAATTGCACCTTTAGCAGATTCTTTATATCTATTTTATATTTATTATTAATCATATTAATATTAATAATACTAATAATAATAATACTAATAATATTAATATAACAAATTAACATTATCATGTAATTATTTACATGAAATGAAAATATTACTAATTCTAAGTATCATGTCTTATTATGATGTAAATTATTTTACATCGTTAATTCTCTTAACTAAATAGTATATTATGGTTTCAAGTTATTTTATGTACACACACACACACACACACACACACACACATATATATATATATATATATATATATATATATATATATATATATATATATATATATATATATATATATATATATATATATATATATATATATATATATATATATATATATATATATATATATATATATATATATATATATATATATATATATATATCTATTTACAAGCATTTATTCGTGAATCGTCAGAAGCAGTCGAAGGGTAAATGAATACATAAACACAGTTCAAAGTTTTTGAGATTTTAACATTACAGACTTTGCTTATCGTGTCGGAAACATTAAATCATATAACGTTAAGGTTTAAATTTGGTCGAAAATTTCCGGGTCGTCATAATACCTACCCGTTAAAGAAATTTCGTCCCCGAAATTTGATTGGGATAGTCATGGTTGACAATAAATATGTTTTCATGACACATAGGAGGTAGAAATTAGAGTTTTTATCACTATTTAGTAATATGGATAAAACGATTCATTTATGTGAAGAGTACGAGTGAAGCTATCACAAAAGAATGAAATGAGGTAATAGATATTCGTCTTAACTTTTGACGTAGTCACGATTGAATTCCGGAATTCAAGGGATTCAAAAGAAAATCTTGGAAATCTATAAGATCTGATTCTTCGAGATTTAAGGAAATTAGGATCTCTTTAATTAAATGCTATGATCTATCCCGATTACTACGTCTGATATTTCCATTATAAATTTACCTTTTCCGTTCCATTAGTTTTCACCACTTCTATACTCCATTCTCAAATTCAAAAGATTGTGAAAATGCTTAATTCAGTTCTGATTCTTATTCTTATCCTCACTATCGCCACTATCATTCTCCTTTTCCAATTACCACCGGAGGAATCTGTTTCCTTCTACTTCGCCCTTGGGATTATAATGTTTTTAATTCTCCCATGTCTTTATGTTGCGATAAACATTGATATACACGGTTTGTAATTTATGTATTGTTATCGAGCTTTATATTCCCCCTTATATTTCGGAGTTTCATACTTTTGTTTTCTCTTCCCGACTTTAAGTCAAGCGAATAATGGTCCAGTATTTGTAGATATAAAATTCAGAATGAACATGATTAATGTTCTAAAAAATGGTAATGGCACGATCTTGATTGGTTAAATTACCAAAATTCAAGAGAAATATAGAATTATCAAGAAAATATGTTCTTGATATGTTTATAGATTAGATAGAATGTAAGAGTCGTGTAACATGGCACATGATGATGTTATGATCTGTGAATCATCACGTTCCATTAAAAACTCAGCATGACCTACTTAATATAATCACGTTGATCAAGTGTCATTATATTATACTAACTCATGCATCAGTTCCCAACACTACTTCAATATCATTCATATTTTAAATTCGAACTTTTCAGAATTTAGAAACTGAAACAGTTTCCTTTATGATGTAATGCAGATAGCACGAAGAGATAAATAATTTCGGACGAGAATATTTAAGAAAATATCTTCAGAAATATCGAAGATATTTATGATGATATTTTGGGATTTCTAAGTTCGATGGTTGATGAAGAAAGATTTTACGCAAGATTTTAACATGACTTCGGAGCACGATATTCTTTAAAGATTTCATCTGATCCAGAATTACCTGGATTCTTTGAATATAGGGTTTGGTCCTTGTATTTGTCCTTGGTCTCCTTCATAGTTCGCTCAATCTGTTTTTCAGTACCAAATTTTCTATCGAGCTTTCCTAACACTCCCTTCTTTATCATCAAACTTTTGACAGTTTAGACCATCTATAATTTTTCTGTTTCCTCTGCATTTAATGCTATGATATCTGAATTATCGGTTGTCAATCCGAGTTGGTTTCAGGAGAATTGTGTTTTTAGATGATTAAACGCTAATGGTAATATGGTGGAATATAAAAGGTTTCCCGGTAACAATAAAAGAGCACACATATATATCAAGGTGTTAATAAGGTTTTTTCGAACGAAAAGTTGAAATTGTCTTGCTGGAGCTGTGACAAAATTTGCTACTTTGAAAGGAATTATTAATTTATTTTGGGTAATAATAACACTAAGGAATTAGCACTGCTACGTGTTAAACGTTTACTCAAGTTCCGAGAGTTTTTCAGGTGCATAACTATATGCATCAATCTTTTCTTCTGTAGATGAAGTACGGTTGGTTCATTCTCTCGATTGAGGTGTTTTCAAGAATCATGAAAAGTTTGAATGCAGATTGTAATCGTCAAGATACAAATGAGGTTTAAGATGAAATCAAGTGGCAAACTTGAAGAATTGTTTAGTTTCATATGTTATAATCAATATTTTAATTCATTTTAATTGTCCAATGTTGGTAGTCCTCAATTGATAGTCTACAGTTAACAATTCAATAATTCTTATATAGTTTAATATGTAATATTCGAATTAATTAATATATATCGTGACCCGTGTACATGTCTCAGGCTCGATCACAACTCAAAGTATATATATTATTTAAGAATAAACCTCAACCCTGTATAGCGAACTCGAGCATTACAGCATATAGAGTGTATGGTTATTCCAAATAATATATATATATATATATATATATATATATATATATATATATATATATATATATATATATATATATATATATATGCGTCGATATGATATGTCAAAACTTTGTATACGTGTCCCGATATTTAAAGTGCGTAAAATAAATAACAGAAATTAAATGACGATAAATAAAATTGCGAGAATATAAATTGCGATAATTAAATTGCGATAAATAAAATGTAACCAGTTAGCTAGGAACAGTTAGCGTGGATTCTTAACAAAATTCTTCTCATAGTTAATTTGTTTGTTTCTAACAAATTTTATTTTGTCCAATGTTTTCTTCATTATGCCACTTGTTGGATTCTGATAAGTCAAAATCCAATTATGAAATTGAATGAAAATGGTTACTCTGTGGTGAACGGATTCGTATATCTGTGGATGTAAGTAGGATCGTAAATGATTGTTGAATCAGATTTGAAGAATGTACAACGTAACTTATTAATGTGAAATCTAAATATCCCTCGGGTATTACCTACCCGTTAAAATATTTTCACCATTAACAGTTTGTACAAAAGAATTTTTAATTACAATCTTTATGAAAATATACTTGCATATATATTTTCTTCAGATGTAATCATGGATTTAATGAGTTAATATGATATTAATCTCATTTGCTTTTCGGTTTGAGCTAGAATAAGTAATCTCTAAAATTATTAGGAACCACATATTCTTCGCATAATATTAATGAAGTTATGGATTAATACTTCATCGTTATCTATTAAGAATCACATATTCTTCGCAGAATATTAATGAAGTTATGGCTCAATACTTCATCATTCATTGTTGTTGGTACTCCTTGGTATCTATGGTGCGTATGATGTTGATGTTCGAGGTATAGATTATGATGTCGAGACGTGTGATGCGGATGTTGTTGTTGAAGCTGGAACGTTTTGCACCATATTTTCCAAAGCCACTATCCGAGCGCAAAGCTCGTTGACTTCTTCTATTACACCGGGGTGATTGTTGGTTCGGACGAGCGGATAAATAAAATCTAGAATTTGGTATAGTATATAATCGTGGTGAGATACTCTGGAAATGAGAGAAAAAATGGTGTTTCGGACAGGTTCGTCGGTAAGTGCTTCAGGTTCTTCACCAAGAGGGCAATGTGACGGATGGAAAGGATCGCCTTCTTCTTGTCTCCAATGATTAAGGAGGCTACGAACCCATCAGATGAATTAGGGATGGCTGATTGGTTGATTCATTCTGGTGACACTGCTTTCGGAGCTTAGGTGAAACTCCATATCGGAATCTGAGGGACTTGAACTAGTGATGAGTTCTATCTTGTACGATTAGATAAAGGGTTTTTGATATGAAATTATTTTCGGATATCGGATGATATTGTAATTACATAGAATACATGTCTATAGTACAGAAGATCCCGTAAATTACGGAGGGAATTAAGGAAACGTGTTAGACAAGATTTAATGTGATAGGATGTGAATTTGTCTGTACACCGTCTATGCAATAATTGCAATAAGACGTGTCGAGACTGAAAATGATAAGTAGATATTTTTCGACAAATGGTGGTAAGCAAAAACTTTTGACATGCAGACCAGGTTCAAGTCCAGACTTACTAATATAACCTAACAACTACTAGGTCAAAGTCCAGACTCACTAATGCATCCTAACAACTACCTGTTAGACACATTAATGCAAGACCTGGTTCGCTACGACGATCGCTCCGATACCACCTATAACGCCCCGTCCTAATCCATCCGGACGAAGTCCATATCGATTATAAACGATTCACAGTAGTTGGTTACATCGCGAGGTACTTGACCTCAATATGATACATTTTACAAACATTGCATTCGTTTTTGAAAAGACAATCTTTCATTACACTGAAAGTTGACGGCATGCATACCATTTCATAATATATCCAACTATAATTGACTTAATAATAATCTTGATGAACTCAACGACTCGATTGCAACGTCTTTTGAAATATGTCATGAATGAATCCAAGTAATATCTCTAATATGAGCAAATGCACAGCGGAAGATTTCTTTTATACCTGAGAATAAACATGCTTTAAAGTGTCAACTAAAAGGTTGGTGAGTTCATTAGTTTATCGTAATCAATCATTTTCATAATTTTAATAGACCACAAGATTTTCATTTTCATTTCTAATAAATATATATCCCATGCATAGAGATAAAAATCATTTATACGGTGAACACCTGGTAACCGACATTCACAAGATGCATATAAGAATATCCCCATCATTCCGGGACTCCCTTCGGACATGATATAAATTTCGAAGTACTAAAGCATCCGGTACTTTGGATGGGGCTTGTTGGGCCCGATAGATCTATCTTTAGGATTAGCGTCAATTAGTAAATCGGTTTACTAATTCTTAGGTTACCAAGCAAAAGGGGCATATTCGGCTTCGATCATTCACCCATATAAAGTAGTTTCAATTACTTGTGGCTATTTCGTAAAACAGTTATAAAAGTTGCGCATGTATTCTCAGTCCCAAAAATATATATTGCAAAAGCATTTAAAAAGGGAGCAAATGAAACTCACCATACTGTATTTTTTAGTAAAAATACATAAGACGACATTTAACAAGTTTAGGGTTGGCCTCGAATTCACGAACCTATATCAATTGTATATCTATTAAAACATATAATGGAAATCACATAATTTCATTTATTAATATATTATATATATATATATATATATATATATATGTGTTGGTAGTCATATAAATTATATACTAAAAAATATACTTTATTTATATATATATATATATATATTATACCTTAGGTTATATGTTATATATATATATATGTTGTATATATATACACTTAAAATAATTAATATCTATTTATATATGTATGTTAAGTATTATATTTAAAAATTGATAGTTTTGTTATATGTAACTATTAATATAAAAAAATGTTAATATTTTTTATATAGAGTTATATGAATTATTTATATAATTCTAGTATATGTAGTAAGTATATTTAATGTACAAAATATTTATTCGTTTAACTAATACTTTTAATAATAATGATACTAATAATGATATTAATAATAATAATGATAATAATCATAATAATACTAAAAATCATGATTTTACTAATAATTATAATAATGATAGTAACAATGATAGTGATATTATTAATAATGATAATAATAATAATAATAACTTTTGTATTAATAATTATGTTCATACTAAATATAATGATATTAATAATACTCATAATACTTATTTTAATTATAATAATGTAAACTAAATTAATGATAATAATAAAAATCATGATAATCTTAAGTAACATCACAATAATAATAATAATAATAATAATAATAATAATAATAATAATAATAATAATAATAATAATAATAATAATAATAATAATAATAATAATAATAATAATAATAATAATAATAATAATAATAATACCTTTGATGAAAAAACATCAAAAGAAAAACAAATAAACTGCCCCAGCCCAGGCTCGAACCCACGACTTCACGCTAACCCGAACACACCCTTAGCCATCCGCCTATTCTTTTTTTTTCTTCTGATTAACATCTCAACTGAAATGTATCTAAACCGTATATCGATGGGCCATGTTGTGGCTGGAAAACGAGTTGGGCCATACACAGTTGGTAAAGACCTTAAGTCCATAAACAAGTACTTCGATGGCCTGTCAAATAACACCTGATATAGGTTTGCTACGAGTTGATACGTTTCCCCCATTTCATATGAACACCAAATTTTTCCAAGATCAACTCCCATCGAATCAAGTCACAAGATCAATCGAATTCGCTTCCTAGACCTATACATGAGAAATTCTGTGAAGAAAGTCAAGGCCAAGAACAACAGCAACTCCAAATTTGTTACGAGTAGAGGCGATGATGATGATGAACTTGAAAGTCAGAAATTGACATCCGAAGCGTATCAGGTATAGATTACTTCATGAAAAGTGTTTATAATCTCCCATAGAACACTCGTAAACAATCAATTATTCCAACAATACTTTAGAATTTATGAATTGAAAAATTGACCGAAAAGCTTTATTCATTGACTTTGAATTCTGGAAATCTATGATTAATTTCAGACATATCGAAACATCATATAGCTTGAGTGAATGAGAAGGAATCATAATCTAAATCGTGCTCGATCAAAAGTTTGCCATTCAAGTTCATTCATGGTGGTTTTCGAATACTTTATTAGAGATTCAGTTATATTGTTGTAATTTTTGTTTGTTGTTAATCCTTAAAAACTGAGCACGAAGTGTAGGATTCACATATAGAGAACATATTCGAACTCAAATTGTGGTAACCAACATGAATTGATTGATTTCTAAATTGAACATATTAAGAATATGAATGAATAGGAACGAATAGGAACGAAGTACTGCAGTTATATTTGTTGTTGTGATCTGTAAAAAAAAATATAAGGTCAGTAGATGAAATTGTGATAAATGTTTTTGATTTGATCTTTGCTTCAAACAGGAGTAGTAAATACGAGAAACTACTCAAGGGTGTTCGGGTTTGATGGTGGAATTAGTGGTTCTAATGGTAGTGGTGATATTGTTGTGTGGAACCAAACGCGAAATAAAATATTAGTTGGTTGATGTCGGTGATCAAATATGAACAGGAACATAAATTAACAGCAGCAGCCTGTGCAGTTTGTAGCAAAAAAAAGTAACGTGCATCAAATAATGGTGAAAGAAATGGTTGTTTGATCTGGAATAGAGAACAAGCTGCCATAGCAGGCTGTTTTAACCTCTTTGGTGGCGGTTTTGGACTGAGCTGAACAAAACAGAAACATAATAACATGTGCAGCAGCAACCGTGACTGTTGGTGGTCATCAATGGTTCGATATATAGCTTATATTGGACAAGTTATAAATAGAAATAAAAGACAAGGGATTTGTGGTTGTACAGTGGGTTCATGGTGGTTGGAATGGTGAAGAAGATAGGTGGTTGAGGTGATGGTTGCCGATGGTTATAAGGGAATGATCAAGGTCGATGGTTAAAGAGGGTGGTGTGGGATGTGGTAGTTATTGATGGTAGTCGTGGTGTTGATCAACGAAACATGTGAAGGGTGTGGGTGATTAAAAGGTGGAGTGGTGGATTCATTCTCTGTTAGACATATGTGTACGTATGTATATATATGAATATAGAGAGAAGTTAGTTTGTAAAGAGATAGTATAGGATTGATAAATGGTCAATGAGTTGTTGAACATGTGGTTTTGTTCTAGTAGTAAAACAAAAGTAGTTGCAGTAGTTTGTAGGTTTGTATCATGGTTTCATCAACAATCAACAATAATATATATTCATGAGGATAATAAGTGTGTAAAGATGATGACGAATAGTGTGATAACTTGTATGTACGTATGATGTAATTATAATTTATAAGAAATGATAGTGGGAGACAATAGTACATGTGGGTTGATCAATTTTTCAAAAGAAAAGATTGGTGTGTTTGGTAGTAGGATGTGGAAGACAAAAGATCACGAGTATAGAAAACTAAAGATACTGAAATGGATATATAACCAATTGCACCTTTAACAGATTCTTTATATTTATTTTATATTTATTATTAATCATATTAATATTAATAATAATAATAATAATACTAATAATATTAATATAACAAATTAACATTATCATGTAATTATTTACATGAAATGAAAATATTACTAATTCTAAGTATCATGTCTTATTATGATGTAAATTATTTTACATCGTTAAATCTCTTAACTAAATAGTATATTATGGTTTCAAGTTAATTTATGTATACACATATGTATGTATATATATATATATATATATATATATATATATATATATATATATATATATATATATATATATATATATATATTCAAGCATTTGTTCGTGAATCGTCGGAAGTAGTCGAAGGGTAAATGAATACATAAATACAGTTCAACGTTTTTGAGATTTCAACATTACAGACTTTGCTTATCGTGTCAGAAACAATAAATCATATAACGTTAAGGTTTAAATTTGGTCGAAAATTTCCGGGTCGTCACAGTACCTACCCGTTAAAGAAATTCCGTCCCCGAAATTTGATTGGGATAGTCATGGTTGACAATAAATATGTTTTCATGACACATAGGAGCTAGAAATTAGAGTTTTTATCACTATTTAGTAATATGGATAAAACGATTCATTTATGTGAAGAGTACGAGTGAAGCTATCACAAAAGAATGAAATGAGGTAATAGATATTCGTCTTAACTTTTGACGTAGTCACGATTGAATTCCGGAATTCAAGGGATTCAAAAGAAAATCTTGGAAATCTATAAGATCTTATTCTTCGAGATTTAAGGAAATTAGGATCTCTTTAATTAAATGCTATGATCTATCCCGATTACTACGTCTGATATTTCCATTATAAATTTACCTTTTCCGTTCCATTAGTTTTCACCACTTCTATACTCAATTTTCAAATTCAAAAGATTGTGAAAATGTTGAATCCAGTTCTGATTCTTGTTCTTATCCTCACTATCGCCACAATCATTCTCCTAACAACAATTGATTAACCCGACTTGGTTAGTCAAACACCCTTGGTCAACCCGACTCGGTCACCACCTAACAACAATTGATTAACCCGACTTGGTTAAGTCAAATACACTATGTCAACCCGCCTCGGTCAACACCTAACAACAATTGATTAACCCAACTTGGTTAGTCAAACTCACTAGGTCAACCCGTCTTGGTCAAACCCCTAACAACAATTGATTAACCCGACTTGGTTAAGTCAATTACACTATGTCAACTCGCCTCGGTCAACACCTAACAACAATTGATTAACCCAACTTGGTTAGTCAAACACCCTTGGTCAACCCGACTCGGTCACCACCTAACAACAATTGATTAACCCGACTTGGTTAGTCAAACTCACTAGGTCAATCCGCCTTGGTCAAACCCCTAACAACAATTGATTAACCCGACTTGGTTAAGTCAATTACACTATGTCAACCCGCCTCGGTCAACACCTAACAACAATTGATTAACCCGACTTGGTTAAGTCAACCTCAACGGACTACCTTGACCTAGCTAGTCATTACATCACATGGTAAACCCACTTATTACCAAATCGTCACACATATAACAAAATAAAATAGGTACCGAAATCGAATAGTACCTTAACCCCACGTCGCGATGATCTCGTGCCTCGTCATCAACTCATCTCAGGACACTCTGACCTTCGGTGTCCATCCTTCCGGCACTTAAAACACGTGACTTTACCCGACGGACAATCACGAGACTTATGTCCCGTTTGCCCAAAATTAAAACACGCAAATTTAGAACCACCCGTGCCACTCATCATTACACTTCCGCCACCCTCGGAAATACTCTTACTTTTATTGTTCGAATGCATCGTAGTTTCGAACTTCCGCTTACTAACATCGGAAACACTTGTCTTCGGGGCCTCCGGATCGAAACCCCGAGCCAACTCAAATAATTCTTCAAAGGACTTAGCCATTCCCCGACTAATCTTACCTTTCAACTCATAGCTTAAAGTACGATAGAAATATTGCATCAACATTCAGTCATCACCGACATACTCCGGACAAAAACGAGTTTTTGACAAGAAAGTAGACTTGAGAGTAACCAAGTCCATCGAACCTTGTCGTAAATCGCGCAACTCGTCCTGAATTTTATTAAGGTCATATTGAGTTCTATATTCATCAAAGAACTCCTTTTTAAACTCTTCCCACAACAAGCTCATACACTGTTCTTCACCATACAATCGAATCTTGTCATCCCACCACATCTTGGCTTCTTCACGTAACATACTAGAACTGTATCTCATTTTCTTCTCGAGAGGACATTCACTAGTACGGAAAGCCCCCTCGATGTCGAAAACCCAACATGTACTCTTCAACGGATCCCTCACTCCATTAAATATAGGAGGTTGAGCATCCTTGAAGTTCTTGTAATGGAAGTCTCGCCTTCCATGTCCACCGTTACCATCATCCCCTTCACCACGAGGATAAATGTTTCTAGTTTCAAATGTCTTTTCGATCGCGGCATCCATTCGCTCGTTGATTAACTTGGTTACTTGCCCATCAACCGATTCCTGGAAAACTTTTCTAACATCCTCGAGAAACTTCGCTTTTTGACGTTTAAAGATGGCCTCGACCTTAGCCGTGAACTCGGAGTCTTCGCCTTGATCTTCGTTAACTTGTTTGTTCCTTTTCGTCATTCTAAGAAATGAACTCGGTTAGGAACGCAACACGAATAAACTACATACACTGCCACGATCTATTTTAACAATCACATAAGTATGTCACCGTTCGTACACCCCATCTAGTTCAATACTTGTTGTACATCACTTGCTTGACTTGGCTTGCAACCGTAATAATGGTCGCGAAGCATTATTACGCTCACACACCATGCCGAGCTCATAAATACAACAACCATCTTGCTAGATGTCCAATACAAAACAACATGATTAGTAACACATAATCAACACGTAGCTAAAGCACCTATTCTCAAAGGCACTAACTAAAAACTCGAACCGACCCGTAATCCTACAAGTCTCGCAATAAATAAGCACACACAAAAAGTCTAAGTCTAGGCGCCTATCTTAAGTCACCTAAATCCCTTAGACCATGCTCTGATACCACTTGTAACGATCCAACCCGTTATCCAACCCGTAAACACACTTTTTTTTATAGTACAGTAAATCCCAGATGCCGTCCAGTTGTGAAGTCCAGGACGGCGCCCAAGCAATCTGGACGGCGTCCAAATGGTCTGTCAGTTTCTGTCCAAAAATTCCATTTTACACGAGCGAAAAACCCACTTCCCGACATTTTTAAACGAAACCAATTATCAAGACACGTCAATATAAGTAACACTAATAATTTCCCACGATAAAACAAGTTTTACGACATCGGGCCCACATCGGCTGTTTTACGACATACATACAAAATACGAGTTTCGACCATACGAGTTTAATTTCCAAACAAACTACGAGCATGATGTTTGGGGATAAACTACCTAAATCCTAGGTCGAATCCAAAAGTAATCCAAGCAACCATCAAAAAGGGAAATCATCTAAATCCCGAGCATACCCTTGCCACGTCCACTTCCGAACCTAAAAAATGTAAACAACGAGAGGGTAAGCTAATGCTTAGTGAATGCAATACTTATACATATACATATGTAATTTACTTACACGCATCCACTTACTATTACCATGCAATCAAAATGCATAAACGAGTTAGCAACACCAAACATACAACTAGCAATAACGTTAGTATATAAATCACCGCAACAATATACTAAATCATAACAATGCATAAACATAACAAACCGTTCCTCGCTATGGCACTACCGACTTGTAGACGACCAATAATGTCGAGTCTCACTCATATGATGTCACTGTAGTGACCCGAACTTTTCCATGTTTATAAATATTAATTGAGATTGATATTTACATGACTAAATGTTTCCAACGTGTTAAGCAATCAAACTTGTTAAGACTTGATTAATTAAAATAGGTTTCATATAGACAATTGATCACCCAAGTTGACCGGTGATTCACGAACGTTAAAACTTGTAAAAACTATATGATGACATATATATGGTTATATATATAGTTAACATGATATTATGATAAGTAAACATATCATTAAGTATATTAACAATGAACTACATATGTAAAAACAAGACTACTAACTTAATGATTTTGAAACGAGACATATATGTAACGATTATCGTTGTAACGACATTTAATGTATATATATCATATTAAGAGATATTCGTACATCATAATTTCATGATAATATAATAATTTTTAAATCTCATTTGATATTATAAACATTGGGTTAACAACATTTAACAAGATCGTTAACCTAAAGGTTTCAAAACAACACTTACAGGTAAAGACTAACGATGACTTAACGACTCAGTTAAAATGTATATACATGTAGTGTTTTAATATGTATTCATACACTTTTGAAAGACTTCAATAGACTTATCAAAATACTTCTACTTAACAAAAATGCTTACAATTACATCCTCGTTCAGTTTCATCAACAATTCTACTCGTATGCACCCGTATTCATACTCGTACAATACACAGCTTTTAGATGTATGTACTATTGGTATATACACTCCAATGATCAGCTCTTAGTAGCCCATGTGAGTCACCTAACACATGTGGGAACCATCATTTGGCAACTAGCATGAAATATCTCATAAAATTAC
Organism: Rutidosis leptorrhynchoides; assembly: GCF_046630445.1. Taxonomy (NCBI): domain Eukaryota; kingdom Viridiplantae; phylum Streptophyta; class Magnoliopsida; order Asterales; family Asteraceae; genus Rutidosis; species Rutidosis leptorrhynchoides. Next base: position 359,953,132 of record NC_092339.1, read on the forward strand.
AAAAATATGAGTAATCATTCATGACTTATTTACATGAAAACAAAATTACATATCCTTTATATCTAATCCATATACCAACGACCAAAAACACCTATAAACACTTTCATTCTTCAATTTTCTTCATCTAATTGATCTCTCTCAAGTTCCATCTTCAAGTTCTAAGTGTTCTTCATAAATTCCATAAGTATAGTTTCATAAAAATCAAGAATACTTCCAAGTTTGCAAGTCTACTTCCAAGCTTTCTAATCCATTCCAAGTAATCATCTAAGATCAAGGAACCTTTGTTATTTACAGTAGGTTATCTTTCTAATTCAAGGTAATATTCATATTCAAACTTTGATTCAATTTCTACAACTATAACAATCTTATTTCGAGTGAAAATCTTACTTGAACTGTTTTCATGTCATGATTCTGTTTCAAGAACTTTCAAGCCATCCAAGGATCCTTTGAAGCTAGATCCATTTTTCTCATTTCCAGTAGTTTTATCCAGAAAACTTGAGGTAGTAATGATGTTCATAACATCATTCGATTCATACATATAAAGCTATCTTATTCGAAGGTTTAAACTTGAAATCACTAGAACATAGTTTAGTTAATTCTAAACTTGTTCGCAAACCAAAGTTAATCCTTCTAACTTGACTTTTAAAATCAACTAAACACATGTTCTATATCTATATGATATGCTAACTTAATGATTTAAAACCTGGAAACACGATGAACACCATAAAATCGGATATACGCCGTCGTAGTAACACCGCGGGCTGTTTTGGTTTGAATAATTAAAAACTATGATAAACTTTGATTTAAAAGTTGTTCTTCTGGGAAAATGATTTTTCATAAGAACATGAAACTATATCCAAAAATCAAGGTTAAACTCAAAGTGAAAGTATGTTTTTCAAAATGGTCATCAAGACGTCGTTCTTTCGACTGAAATGACTACCTCTTACAAAAACGACTTGTAACTTATATTTCCGACTATAAACCTATACATTTCTGTTTAGATTCATAAAATAGAATTCAATATGAAACCATAGCAATTTGATTCACTCAAAACGGATTAAAAATGAAGAAGTTATGGGTAAAACAAGATTGCATATTTTTGATCTTTTTAACTACGGGAAATTGTTTAAATCTATACAAATCATATCCTAGCTAACTTATATTGTATTATACATGTATTCTAATATATTATGTAATCTTGGGATACCATAGACACGTATGCAAATGTTTTGACATATCATATCGACCCATGTATATATATTATTTGGAACAACCATAGACACTCTATATGCAGTAATGTTGGAGTTAGCTATACATGGTTGAGGTTGATTCCAAAAATATATATACGTTGAGTTGTGATCTAGCCTGAGACGTGTATACACTGGGTCGTGGATTGATTCAAGATAATATATATCGATTTATTTCTGTACATCTAACTGTGGACAACTAGTTGTAGGTTACTAACGAGGACAGCTGACTTAATACACTCAAATCTTTAAAACATAATAAAAATGGTTGTAATTATATTTTGATCATACTTTGATATATATGTACATATTTGTATAGGTTCGTGAATCGATCCGTGGCCAAGTCTTATTTCCGAGGAAGGAAATATCTGTGAAAGTGAGTTATACCCACTTTTAAAATCTAATATTTTTGGGATGAGAATACATGCAGGTTTTATAAATGATTTACAAAATAGACACAAGTACGTGAAACTACATTCTATGATTGAATTATCGAAATCGAATATGCCCCTTTTTATTAAGTCTGGTAATCTAAGAATTAGGGAACATACACCCTAATTGACGCGAATCCTAAAGATAGATCTATTGGGCCTAACAAACCCCATCCAAAGTACCGGATGCTTTAGTACTTCGAAATTTATATCATATTCGAAGGGTGTCCCGGAATGATGGGGATATTCTTATATATGCATCTTGTTAATGTCGGTTACCAGGTGTTCACCATATGAATGATTTTTATCTCTATGTATGGGATGTGTATTGAAATATGAAATCTTGTGGTCTATTGTTACGATTTCATATATATAGGTTAAACCTATAACTCACCAACATTTTTGTTGACGTTTAAAGCATGTTTATTCTCAGGTGAATACTAAGAGCTTTCGCTGTTGCATACTAAAATAAGGACAAGATTTGGAGTCCATGTTTGTCTGATATTGTGTAAAAACTGCATTCAAGAAACATATGTCGATGTAATATATTTCTATTGTAAACCATTATGTAATGGTCGTGTGTAAATAGTATATTTTAGATTATCATTATTTGATAATCTACGTAATGTTTTTAAAACTTTTATGGATAAAATAAAGGTTATGGTTGTTTTAAAAATGAATGCAGTCTTTGAAAAACGTCTCATATAGAGGTCAAAACCTCGCAACGAAATCAATTAATATGGAACGTTTATAATCAATATGAACGGGACATTTCAGTCACCGACTTGTGACTCATCATAAGGTGTCACCGACTTGTGAATCACCAAAGGGTGTCACCGACTTGTGAACCCCCACCAATACATATGTGTCACCGACTCGTGAACGCCATGTGGTGTCACCGACTTGTGAAGCACCACCGAAAAGTGTCACCGACTTGTGAAGCATTATAGGGTGTCACCGACTTGTGAATCACCCGCCAATACATATGGGTCACCGACTTGTGAACGCTATGTGGTGTCACCGACTTGTGAAGCACCACTAAGTGTCATCGACTTGGGAACTCTATGAAGTGTCACCGACTTGTGAATCACTTCCCCGACTTATGGTGTCACCGACTTGCGAATCACCCATCGAGACACTACTGACTTGTAGTTTTCATCCCAACATACTAACAAATAAGTCACTGTCTTGTGACATAACGCCCAATACTCACGATGTGGCACCTAAGGCCCACATCGCGTACGAGTAAATAAACCACATACACACATGTATAAATATTCCACTCACCTCGATTACAAGAAAGGCAACTCCGCCTTAAGCTCCTAATCGTCCAACATGAATCACCTAGATAATTTACAAACAAATAAGCTAAGCACTCTAGCTTATGCTTAAAACACCACAAGTGCAATTTCGACCCAAAAGAACTTCCGAGCACAACCCGCGCCCAAACTAACTAATAATCACTAACACAAGTGAAAATGGCCCTAATTCACCAATTAACCCAATTCATAAGTGTTAAACACTTATCTCGCCCAATTTGACATCAAACCCTAATTTTGACCCATTTCAAAATTCGTCAACCAAAATACACCCAAATGTGTTTCAACACATCCAAAATCACTAAACCTAGTGATTAACCCATTTTGCAAGTCATAAACTTGACCAAAACAACAACCAACCCAATATCCACCAACGACACTATAAAAACCGATTACTAGCATCACTAAACTCACTTCATGAGTTTAAATGGGTTTATCAACAATTTAAGCTCAAACCCTAACTTGGAAATCAAATCTAACAATTGAAGTTCGGAGTGAGAGTTTACCACAACAACCAAAACGAAGCTAGGAGCGAGATGAACAACTTTAAAACCCGAGCTTTGGTGAGAATCCAACTCCTTCTTCTCCAAATCAACCTCTCTCTCTCTCTCTCTAAACTCTTTCTCTCTCTCTAGATGCAAGTACGTGAGTGTAAAGAGGTGAAATGAGGATAAGATAGGCCATGGATCAGTTTTGTGGCCACCAAACAGACACCCAAGTAAATTACCAAAATGCCCCTTTTTAAAACCAAATAAAGCAGCTGGCCCGTCAGTACAACTGGACGGTGTCCCAAATATTGGACGGCGTCCAATGCTTCATTGCTGGACGGTGTCTTGAATATTGGACGGTGTCCCAATTAACTGGAAATGAAAACAGGGTCTTACACTAGGATTGTCGATTTGTTTGACCAACCCCAAGGTACGACGTATTTTTCTAAAATTGACTCACGGTCCGGCTATCACCAAATGCGGGTCCGTGAGGAATACATTGAGAAAACGGCCTTTCGTACGCGTTATGGGCATTATGGATTTGTAGTTATGCCTTTCGGCCTTACGAATGCACCAGCGGCATTCATGGATCTTATGAACCGAGTGTACCAACCTATGTTGGACAAGTCGGTAATTGTGTTCTTCGACGACATTCTTGTCTATTCTGAAAGCATGAAGGAACACGAATGTCATTTGCGCGAAGTGTTGAAGACGTTGCGGAAGGAGAAGTTGTAAGCTAAATTCTCAAAATGTGAATTTTGGCTAAGGGAGCTTCAATTCCTTGGCCATATTGTGAACAAGGACGGTATTCATGTAGATCCGGGGAATATAGAAACGGTGAAGAGTTGGGGACAACCGACTACACCTACGAAAATCCGAAGTTTTCTCGGATTGGCCGGTTATTATCGTCGGTTTATCCAAGACTTTTCTAAGATCGCTTCTCCATTGACTAAGTTGACAAGGAAGAACGCTAGATTTAATTGGGAGAATGAGCAAGAAATTGATTTTCAATTGTTAAAAGAGAAATTGTGTCAAGCTCCGGTCTTAGTGTTACCGGAAGGTGTAGAAGATTTGACGGTGTATTGTGATGCCTCATTAAATGGGCTCGGGTGTGTTCTAATGCAATGGGGTAAAGTCATTGCTTATGCCTCTCTACAATTGAAGGAACGCGAAAAAAGATACCCGACTCATGACCTTGAATTGGCGGCGGTGGTACATGCGTTGAAGATTTGGTGCCACTACTTGTATGGTGTCAAGTGCACGATTTACTCGGATCACAAGAGTTTAAAAAATCTTTTTGATCAACGAGATTTGAATTATCGTCAACGTAGATGGATGGATGTGGTGAAAGATTATGAGTGTGAGATACTTTATCATCTGGGAAAGGCGAATGTGGTCGCGGATGCGCTAAGTCGAAAGAGTCAACATCCGGCGATACGAGTAGGATCGTTACGCATGATTATTACTAAAGATTTTTTTGTAAAGCTTGGTGAGATACAAATTGAAGCTTTTGTTAACAACAAGCATGAGGAACGAATCGTGGGCCAAACGGAGTCTATTACCTTAGGTTCGCATGGTTTGTTGTCCTTTCAAGGACGAGTGTGAGTGCCTAGAATGGGAGATTACCGAAAAGTGCTAGTTGATGAAGCGCATAAGTCAAAGTATTCCATTCATCCGGGCGCGACGAAGATATATCTTGATTTGAAGAGAGAGTATTGGTGGCCGGGCATGAAGCGTGATGTTGTAAAGTATGTTGAGCTGTGCGTCACGTGTTTGCAAGTTAAGGCCGAACACCAAAAGCCGTATGGTAAGTTACAACGGTTGAAAGTTCCAAAATAGAAATGGAAGCACATTACCATGGATTTCATTACAAAGTTACCAAAGACGGCGATAACCCAATTTGATAGGATTTGGGTGATAGTTGATCGGTTGACAAAGAGTGCTTTGTTTCTTCCCATTCGGGAAACGATATCGTTGGAGGCTTTGTCCAAGTTATTTATCAAGGAGGTGATATCGAGACATGGGGTTCCTATATCTATTATTTCGGATCGGGATACTCGTTTCACATCTCGGTTTTGGAATAAGTTTCATGAAGACATGGGTACACAATTGAGAATGAGCACGGCGTACCATCCTCAAACGGACGGCCAAACCGAACATACAAATCAAACCTTGGAGGATATGTTATGGGCGTGTATTATTGATTTCGGTGGTAGTTGGGATGAGCACTTGCCTTTGGTGAAATTCTCGTACAACAATAGTTATCATACTAGTATTGGGATGCCACAGTACGAGATGCTTTATGGGCGAAGGTGTCGAACTCCTATTTGTTGGGGTGAAGTGGGACAAAGGAAAATCGGGAGTACCGATTTGGTTTTAGAGACGAATAGCAAGATTGAGATGATACGGAATCATTTGAAAGCGGCTCAAGATAGACAAAAGTTGTATGCCGATAAACGTAGGCGACCGATCGAGTTCCAAGAAGGTGACATGGTGATGCTTAAGGTTTCGCCATGGAAGGATATTATTCGATTTCGAAAACGAGGAAAGTTAGCTCCTCGGTTTATTAGGCCATTTAAAATTTTAGCTCGGGTTGGTGAAATTGCGTACCTTTTGGAATCACCCGAAGAGCTTGCGGAGATCCATAATACATTCCATGTTTCCCATCTCCGTAAGTGTCTTGCGGATGATTCATCATGGGTGTCACTAAAAGATGTTGAGCTGAACAACAAGTTAGAGTATGTCGAGGAACCGATTGCCATACTTGATGAGTAAGTGAAAATGTTGAGAAATAAAGAGGTGAGAACTTTTAAAGTTCAATGGCGTCGTATTATAGGTTCCGAGTTTATGTGGGAGTCCGAAGAGTTTGTTTTGGTGTATCTACCTGCTTGTCATGCGGCTTGGATTGCGAGGACTCAATCCGGTTCAAGTGAGGGAGAGTTGTAAGATACTGTTTTTCCAGTTGTATGGGACGCCGTCCAAACCAGTGGGACACCGTCCAATTGTAAAGGGCTGGACGTCGTCCAGATTTCTGGACGCCGTCCAGATGAACTGGCGGACCAGCTGTCTTATTTTGGATATTTAATAGGGGCTTTTTGGTAATTTCACTTATGGAACAAGTTTAAGGCCACTAGATCAGTTCATGGAGTGCCATTACTCCATTTTCAACCACCACTTCATATCGACTTTAATTCTAGAGAGAGAGAGAAGGGTTTTAGAGTGAGAAAGCTCAAATCAAGGAGGAAGAAGGTTGATTCGGGTCGAAGCGCGAGTTCTAAAGTTGTTCCCTACGTCTCTAGCTACGTGTTGATAGTGTTGGTAAGTCTTAACCTCGTATTTTGAGTTTAATTTGATTTATGGCTAGAGTTTTGTCATTTGAGACTTGTAAGACCCATTTGGGGGTTAAATGGGCGAAATTGGGTTAAGTTGATGTAAGAAAACCCTAAGGTGGGGTAATCTAGGGTTAGGTCTTGTAATTTGGTGTTTAAAGTGAAATTGTATTGTTAAATCACTAATACATTTATGTGTTAGTGGGAGTTTTGTTAATAGGTGCAAGTTTGACCAAATTATGAGTTTTGATGATAAAATGGGTCAAGTGGGAAATTGTTGACCTAGTTGGGCGGCGTTGTTAGACCCTAATCACTAGCTTTTAGTGATTTACGACAAGTCTTGGCTCAAATGGGCGGTTTCAATGTAAATGGGTCATTTAATGCAATTGGGTCATTAAATGCACAAGTGTAAATTGTTGGTGTTTAGTCCAACGAGTTGTATGTTAATTATATACATAATGTGCTAGGTATGTTGCGTTGAAGGTTGCGAGCTTGATTTCTAATTCACCAAATCGTTAAGGTGAGTGGAATAATTATATATGTATGTATATGATTTATTTGCTTGTGGGGTATGGAGTTAAAGTTCGATGTTGACGATGCCATACCACTATTGTTTGTTGAATGAGGTTTTAAAGTTCGGTGTTGACGGTACCTCATGTATCGAGTTAAAGTTCGATGTTGACGATGCCATACCACTATTGTAGTGATTTGATGAGGGGTTAAAGTTCGATGTTGACGATACCTCATATGTGGGTTAACGTTCGATGTTGACGATACCACATTAATTGGGACGGATGGGGTTTAAGTTCGATGTTGACGATACCATTCGTAGGGCTAGCCTTGAAATCTTGAATACTAGTGGATGTTGAGAACATCAATGTTTGTGTTATGGTGTAGCATATCGTATTGTTTGTGTTATATGCTATTGTTATACTAGCTTGTTTTATCAGAGATTTAGCGTTATACTTTATGATGGTATGCTAATTATATTGCTAGTATGTATGCGGAAATTGTGTAAGTGAGTGCAAGTAAGTAAGTTGTATATGTGTATGTATAATTATTGCATTCACTAAGCGTTTTGCTTACCCTCTCGTTGTTTACTCTTTTTAGGCTCCGGCGTGGACAAGGGTAAGGGTGTTCGTTTGGATTAGTTGCCTCCCGCTTTATTTTGGATGGGGGATGCTTTTGGAAGTTAGCTTTTGAAGTTTGACCAAGATGTGGGTAGTTTAACCCCAAACACCATGCTCTAGGTGTCGTTTGGAAATTAAACTCTTGTGGTCGAAACTTGTATTTTTGAACGAAACTCGTCAACGGGCCGATGTGGGCCCGGTGTTGTAAAACTTGGTTTTATTGTGAAAACTTCTTAGTTTTAATTATTATAACATATTGTGAAAGTCGTTTCGTTTTGAAAGTGTCGGGAAGCGGGTTTTCCGCTCATGTAAGTTGGACCCCGAAAGCATAAATCTGCAGTTCATTTGGACGCCGTCCAAAATGCTTGGACGTCGTCCAATCCTTCAGAACTGGACGCCGTCCAAATGTATTGATCCAGATTTTTTTAAGGCGTGTTTTTGGGAAAACGAAGTTGGGTCGTTACATTAATTCAGCCCACAATGGAAGAAAAACGATAAACTCATGTTTCTTCATTTGACAACTTAAAAATAAGTTTGATGATGTATATATCTTATTATCTAAGCTAACTATCAAAATTTGTGAAAATTTAGTTTATAAAAGAACTTTTCTAGGCATCTCATCTTCATGGCAATAAGTGGTGTTGGTCAACTCAAGTATAACTGTATCGAGGAAAAAATCAACCAATTTGACCCGTTATACGACCCGCCCATTTCGCAACCTCCAGTCAAACTTTCTACAATGCACAACACAACTGGGCCGGAAAAAAACCCAATTTCACCAACTATATAACCCATCCAATCCACAACCTACCTACAGTCAAACCTTCTACAATGCACAACAAAGCTAAATAAATTTACCCATTCACGGCAAACAGGTAGAAAGAAAGAAAATAATCTGCTCCACCAATTCAGTTCTAAAAGGGATACTTGACACACCTAAATGTCATGCCATGAAAGTTGGCAACAACTTTCAAGGCATGACATTTAGGTGTGTCAACATAACTTTCAAGGGAATTTTCTACCATCAATGTGATACTTAAAAGCGGTTCCTTTAATAATTTATATATGTATTTATGTGTGTGTCATAATATTCTATGTAATCATTGACCTGTTAACCAAGAAAGAGGACCCACTCATTTTGCTAACCCTACCAACACCACATCAAGTTGAGGCCCATATCATTAACTCAAGATACACACGATTCTGATCTAAAAAGCTATGGTCAGTTTTAATTCCGGATTAGGTCCTCCGAAGAGGCGAGTATAATGGAAACATTGTTCGCCTGAGAAGCCTTAGCAAATAAAGCATCAGACTCACCAAGACTGCTATTAACAGAATTAGATGAACCACTTGGTCCTTTTTCGAACCGAGCTAAGCTGACATGTTTGGTTCCAAGACCAGAAATTCTAATAACAGTTGATTGTCCGACCTTTTCAGTAAAATCTAAAAATCTTCTTCTGTTGATACCTCAGATATGAATCTAATTTCTTCATAATAGTATTTTAAAATTTAGAATTTTCATCTTATACCATGTCTTTCTTTGTAATACCAATTGCTAAAACATCTCCTTTCCATTCAGCCAAATCGGTATCTTTTTCAATAATCATGATCTTTCATATTTCAAAAAAGAGATCAAAGATTTAGACTTCATGTAATAACAAAAAAAAAAAGGGTTGTAAGTTTGTCGTAGGGGTGATTGAACACCAAAAAGAATACAATTTCAAAAATTTATGAAGCAATTTTAACTTTTTATGAATAAATGTGAATCATAGTAATCAGACTCGCATAAAAATTCTGACTCGCATACTTCATTATAGGAATCGAATGTAACCAAAGATTTCATCCCTAGCTAACAATTTCTCATTGACCTTATCATTTGGGTCGCCAACCTTAAACATACTTAGGTAAAATAAAAAACCTTCCTTAAACGTTGGTTCGAAGTACTTGATGACTTCCTTATCCATTGAAGCCGTTATTTTGTTACCCTGCACAAGCAATTTTGAATTTAAAAGATGAACATAATCAAGAAGTGTTACCTAAATAAACTGTAATAACATTTCTAAAGATTTATAGGATTAATTCTTTTCACATATGCCTCTTTAACAATTATATTATAACATAATAGTTCTGTAGATTTATAAGGTTGATTCAAATTAATTCTGATAATGATCATTACATACCATATAACATATCATGATATCAATTAAACTGGACATGAGATCAATGTAATAGATTTGTAACATAACAGTATAAGCTTGTATCTCATCTATGCATCAGATCAACTCTATGCATACATACAATCTTTAACAACTCTATTATAACAATCTATGTAGAAATAAAGTGGTATGAAAGAACAATCTCTAAACCTATTTGATTAAATGAACGATAATAACATAATGATCAATTAAATAGCAAATTGAAATAAGAAGTGATTACCTGAATTCATAGACTGTAAGGTTAATTTTTAAACCTTAATTTTCATAGTCATCTTTGTTCTATCGCAATCTTTATATACCGCAGAAATCGAAATTGAGATCGAAATTATGATTATGATCTACACCATAATCTGTCTCACACCGATAAATCTTAATCTTCATGTTATATTTAAATCGTCTCATAAATCAATTACTCTTCATGTTAAATCGTAACACAGGTTAGGAATCAGGATCAAAATCAAAACCATTTCTTCTTCACACAATCACGCTTTAGATGCTCGATTTAGAAGAAGAAAGATTTAATCTTGAATTTGATTTGAAATTGATTTAAGTCGTGAGTTTTTAGGGAGACATTAGGGTCTTCTTCCTGTGAATGAATGAAATTAAGAACCCCATTTTATTTTTTATCCCGTATTCTTTTAGAAGTGTAAGGGTATTTTAGTCTCATGATTTCTAATTTTGAAAATTATGAGGTCATAATTATAACATGATGTTTTTAATGGTTGAGATTTAGCGATAACTTATGCATGGATGGATATGATTAGAAGTTATAGATTTAGATGACATATTTTTGTGTTTGTTTTAATATATAGTATAGAAGTATAGATATAGATATAGATTATTATTTCACTATTTGTTACATTTTTTTATAAAAGTGAAGAATGTTTATATAGTTAGATTTGGATATATTCAACTTGGACATATAACTTTTGTTTTTGATCGATAATCGAAATAATAATAATAATAATAATAATAATAATAATAATAATAATAATAATAATAATAATAATAACGACGATGACGATGACGATAATAATAATAATAATAATAATAATAATAATAATAATAATAATAATAATAATAATAATAATAATCGATGACGATGACGATGACGATGACGATGACGATGACGATGATAATAATAATAATAATAATAATAATAATAATAATAATAATAATAATAATAATAATAATAATAATAATAAATACATACATACATACATACGCGTGACAAAAATGACGGAAAACGAGTAACATAACTAAATACGACTCAATATATGTAAAAAAAAAACTTAACATGCATCTAAAACATAAAACAACAAAACACAATTTTAGTAAAACACTCTCTTTGTCCAATGATGATGGATGGAGAAGGAAGGTACTTAATACTCCGTACCATTTTCAATCATGAATATCATCTTCAATCATGAATATCATGTTACTACTAATACATTGTTTATCACTGCTACCTCACCATTTCTTCTTCATCACCAAATTAAAATATTTCTCTCACACGTACCACTTAATGAACCAACCTCATTTATTTTAAATTAAAATTAAAATTATTGTTTATTATTAAAATTATTATTATTATTATTTATAACCTTCTGTTGTAGCTTATGTGGTAGTGATATACCTCTCTTAGCGAGAGATCGGGAGTTTTACCGTCATGCCCTCGGATTGGGCCGAGTTTCTTCCGGGACAGCAGTTGGGGGCGAGTTATGCAACTGCGAGAGATGAACGTGTGGGTGCTTTAGTCTCCATGAGTGATCCCGAACTACTGTTACTATTGTTATTATTATAATTAAATTAAAATTCAAAATGTACCAATCGTGACATGAGCTTCTCGTCTTCAATTGTGCCATATATTCACGAGGGCATCACTAACCAAAATTGGCTCAATATTCACAAGCATGTGCCAAGACGTTTTTTATGAGTTCGAAAGACGGGATATTAACGTAACAGTTGGGAGTGGTCTAACAATAACAAAGAATCCTCCAGGTCAATTCCAACAGTTTGAGAAAGAATTTGATCGAGAAGGTAGCTACTAATTATTGTGTTTCATTTTTTTCCAAATCAAGTTGATCAAAAAGATTATGGTTGCCTTGTGAGCTATACGAACATACTGTTGATGCGTATATAGCTAATAAATGATCTAAAGGAGGAAAAAGATTTGAGTTTGTGATATTATTGGATGTCAAAGATGAGACAGATTTGTTAAAATGACGCCAATGATCTGGATTGTAATTAGTGTGTAAATCTAATGCTTTTAAAATGAACTAGAAACATGCCTATCTCACCGGATACTAAGAAAATTTATAAACTCATATATTCAACACCAAAATCAAACTAACATAAACCTTTTTTAAACCACCACCACAAAGATACAACTTATCAACAAAACCGAGGCATCAACTTGCTTCACAAACCACAACAGAACCCAAGGTTCATCAATAACTAATATTAAATATAGACCACTCAAAAGCCATAATAAATTCTCCGTTAACAACCCCCGCAGTTGGAGCGGAAGAGGACCGTACACTCAAACTGGATCATTTTTTTTCTTATTTCTTGCACAGAATAGACTGATAATCGTTGATTTCGTTGCATCTTGCTTGACTGCGTTCCGTTTTCCGTAACGATATTTTTTTTTTCGCCGTGGCATGCATTTCCGAGCAGGACTTCAGCAGACAACATTGTCGACGATACCAATGATCTTTAACGCTCTAAAAAAGATTATTTGATATATATTCTCTTTTTTTCGGGTTTGAAACATAATCAAGCTAAGCGGCTCATCCCCACGTGAATTATTCTTATTATTCAAAGTAAGAGAGAAAAATAAAGAAACGTGTAGCCATGCGAGAAGACATGGCTAGGTGATTGCCATTGAAAGAGGTGGTTCAACCTGGATCGTAGTGTTCAGATACCATGTTAAACATTATATATATATATATATATATATATATATATATATATATATATATATATATATATATATATATATATATATATATATATATATATATATAGAGAGAGAGAGAGAGAGAGAAAGAGAGATTTAATCAAGAGTGAAGCACTTTTTTGGGGGAAAGTAATTTTTTTTCGTTTTTTGAAAAAACTTTGTTCACGAACATTATAGATTAGATGAAAATATGAACATTTCAAAAAGACACTTTGTGATGAATGTCATTATTTTGACGGGAAAACGCTCGAAGAAAAAAATAAAAACATTCAATGCATTGAATGTTTTGCTGCTGAGTTTTTTTTAAGAGGTTAGAAATTAGGGTTTAGAAATTGAGGTTTAGAAATTAAGGGGTTATAAATTAGGGTTTAGCTATTAGGGTTTAGAAATTAGGGTTTTGGGTTTAGAAATTAGGGTTTAGGGTTTAGAAATTAGGGTTTAGATTGAATATTTTAACACGAACGGTTTAGAGTTTTGGGTTTAGGGTTTAAGGTTTTGGGTTGAGGGTTTACTACTCCGTAAACCCTCAACCCTAAACCCTAAACTCTAAATCGGGCTAAATTCGGAAAAAAACACTTCACACAAGATGAAAACAAAACGATGCAAATAAACTCAGCAGCAAAACATTCATTGCATTGAATGTTTTTATTTTTTTCTTCGAGTATTTCCCGCTAAAATAATGACATTCGACACGAAGTGTCTTTTTTAAATGTTCATATTTTCATCTAATCTATAATATTCGTGAACAAAGTTTTTTCAAAAAACGAAAAAATAAAAAAAAAATAATTTACTTCCCCCTTCCCAAAAAAATGCTTCCCTCTTGATTATGACTATATATATATATATATATATATATATATATATATATATATATATATATATATATATATATATATATATATATATATATATATATATATATATATATATTTCCTTGTCCATAATAATGAAACGATACAAGCTTATATAGGAACTACAAGGCAACCCAAAAGACTAATAATACTAACTAATATTGAATATAGACCACTCAAAGGCCATAATAAATTCTCCGTTAACACCTTATTCAATTTTGAAAGTACATGTGATCTCAATACCCTTCAACAATCTGCTCCAGTCCAAACACAACAAGTCAACAATCTACTCAGCTACACTTGAATTTACAAAGCTTTAACACCAATGCACTTACATACAAACCAAGTAAATATAATACTTAGCAATAGATAATTAGATTGAACTAGGTACGTGGTCCGCGCGTTGCGGCGGATTTCGTAATCTTTTTTGTAACTATTTCGTTAATATTTTTGGTATATGTGGATTTCGTAAGTGTACTTAAAGACTGGTTGTGCAACACCCTCTTTTTGGAAGGACTTGGTTTGCGAAAAAAAAAAATTGAAGCTGAGCAAAAGCTAGCTGGAGCAGTTTTTATTCCTTTTTTTCTTATTTTGCTCCTCTTGTTCATCGGCTGTGAAAATGAATTTTGTTAGCGTTTGATTGATTTTTGGTAAAGGATTGTTTTTTAACGGTTTCGTTTTGCCTTCATTTTTGAAGATTGCACGTTTTGCTTGTTGCGTCGGATTTGTGAAACATCAATAGTGTGTGTTTAGCGTTTATTCGGTTCGAAAGGGTTTCCAACCTCTACAAATCTAATTCTAGAAAACGATTACATCAACTAACCGGTGGCATGTGTGTGTGTACACCAATGGCGATGATTGTATTGTCACTGTCGCCTGTTGTAAATCATCCTCAACTACCAATATATAAGTAGGTACATCTGCATTACAATGAAAGAATATTAATAAGATGCAAAAACAATTAATATATATATATATATATATATATATATATATATATATATATATATATGGTTATTGTTTAGTCTCTGAGTGCTCTTTTGGTGGTTGTACCTCGTTCGATATCCTGTTCTTTGTTTGGAGTTGGTGTTTGGGGTGTGCCAGTAGTTGTGGTGGATGTTTCCTATGGTGCAATTGTACTACAACAACAACAACAACAACAACAATACCCAATTCCACTAGAGTGGAGTATGGGGGAGGTTAGATGCAGACAGTCCTTTCCTCTACCCTAAAGTAAAAGGGAAGTCATTCCTCCACCCACGGATACCTATCGGTCCCCAGGTAGAGGAAGTCGTCCCTCCCTATTCTGTAGAGCAGAGAGGCTGCTTCCTAGGGACCTCCGACCATAAAGAACCATGAATTCCAATATGTGCAGTAAAAGTATACAAGTAAAGTAGATAAAAAAAGAAACTTTACCATGAATAAAGTATATATCAATACGATATGTATAGGTAAATAAAGCATGTAACAAAATAATGTAATATAACATATAATTAAAATATGTGTGCGTCAAATATGCAAGTATAACCAGTCATGTAAGTACAATAAGTATACGAAAACATGTTGGTAAGAAGCATGTAGGTATACTATGCAGTATAAGATAGATGGTATACAATGTAAACATAGACAAATAAGCATACAATGATAGCATAAAAGCATGTGATATGTAAGTATGTATAAATTAATTGCTATATAATGTAATACAAACATGTAACCATATAGTGCAATAAATCCTCTGAAAATGCTACAATAAGTATAGATATATAATATAACCGTAATACAGGTACAGCCAATACGATAAGGCACACAAGCAAGTAGGCAGGAAATATAATATAAATATATAAAAAAATAAACAAAATGTAAAGCCTAGTCATCTATTCTAATTCTACTCCTCCACAAATTCCTATCAGAAGTCATGTCCTCAGTCAATAAGAGCTCCTTCATGTCAAGCTTCAATCTATCCTCCAACTTACGTCTGGGTCTACCCCTTCTCCTTACGCCCCCAACAACAAGGGTCTCGACTCTCCTAACCGGGGCTAAAAGTGGGCGCCTCAAAACATGTCCAAACCATCTTAGTCGTCCTTCCCTCAGCTTGTTGGTTATGTTCCCAACTTTCAAGTTCTCCCTAAAAACTCCATTTGGTATCAAATCTAGCATTGTCTTACCACACGTCCACCTAAGCATCCTCATTTCTGCCACCTCCATCCTTCTCTCCTGGGCTTTCGTCATTGGCCAACACTCCGATCCGTACAACATGGCCGGTCTGATTGCCACCTTGAAGAATTTCCCTTTCAATTTAAGGGGTACCTTCTTGTCGCACAATACCCCTTTCGCTGCCCTCCACTTCAACCATCCTACTCGTATACGATGTGTCACGTCCTCATCTATCCTTCCCGATTTGTGAAGCATCGAGCCTAAATATCTAAAGGACTCTTGTGGAGGTAAAATTTGGTCCCCAATTCTGACGTCCACAATATCCTCTTGTTCCTCTTCGCTCGTCCTGAAATCGCATCTAAGGTACTCCGACTTAAGTCTGCTAATCCGTAGGCCATTTGATTCTAGGGCGCTCCTCCATTGCTCTATCCTTCTGTTAAGCTCATCCTGGGAATCCGAAACTAATACAATATCGTCCGCGAATATTAGGCACCATGGGATGTTATCTTGTATCCTTTGAGTCAGTTCGTCTAGAATCAAAGCGAAAAGATATGGGCTAAGGGCCGATCCCTGATGTAAACCTACCTCTACTGGGAAAAACTCAGTGTTTCCTACCGTCGTACGTACACGAGTCTTCGCCCCCTCATACATATCTCTAATAGTCCTTATATATCTACTTGGGACACCCCTAACATTAAGGGTCTTCTAAATCAGCTCACGCGGGACACAGTCATAAGCCTTTTCCAAGTCTACGAATGCCATGTGTAGGTTCTTTTGTTTTTCCCTATACTTCTCCATAAGGCTTCTAACGATGTGGATCGCTTCTATCGACGAACGTCCTGGCATGAAACCGAACTGGTTCTCTGAAACCTTTGTCTCACGTCGGAGCCTCGTCTCAATCACTCTCTCCCAAAGCTTCATTGTATGACTAAGTAACTTTATGCCTCTATAATTACTACATATTTGCGCATCTCCCTTATTCTTGTAAATGAGAATAACCTCACTAAGTCTCCATTCCATAGGCATCTTTGCGCTTCTAAACGTCATGTTGAAAAGGTTTGTCAGCCATCTAACCCCTTCATCTCCTAGGCACCTCCATGCCTCAATCGGAATTTGGTCTGGTCCTACTGCTTTGTTTCTCCCCATCTTTCGTAGAGACGATCTAACTTCCTCCTGGTTAATCCTCGTACAGAAACAGTTGTTTTGATACTCACGAACCTCATGGAGTTCCCCGTTCCGCTCGGGTCTTTCCCTACAGAAGAGGGATGCAAAATACTCCTCCCATCTATTCCTAATAAGGTCTTCTTTCACTATAGTTTGACCCGCTTCATTCTTGATAAATTTGACGTTAACCAAGTCCCTGCTTCTTCGCTCCCTAGCTTTAGCTATCCTATATATGTCATTAGCTCCCTCTTTAGAGTTTAGTTTCCTATATAAATCTTCATATGCTTTGTCTTTAGCAATAGCTACGGCCTTCTTTGCTTCTCTTTTAGCTTCTTTATATCTTTCTTCTATCCTAGTTCTCTCTGCAGGTGTCCCTTCTCCAAAAGTAATGAGCTCCCTAAACCTCGTCTGTTTTAACGCGACTTTCGTTTGGACATCGTCATTAAGCCACCACGATTCTCTACTACTCTTATGGGCTCTCGATGTCCCTATTGCCACCCCTAAAGTCTCTTTTGCCACATCTCTGATAGCGGACGCCATGCGGTTCCAAATCTGATCTACATCAGTAGGGGCTACGTAATCCCCTTCTACCCTCAATCTATCAGCAACAGTCGCTCTAAAAGTCTCTGCATTCGCTCCATGCAGGTTCTTCCAAAGGACTCTAGGTTGCACAACCCTGGCCCTCCTACCAACTCTTCCCCGAGTGACTAGGTCCATGACCAACAATCGATGCTGGGAGGAGCAAGTCAATGCTGGAAGAACCTTACAGTCCCTACAAGTCCTAAGTTCCCCTTTACGGAGGAGCAAAAAGTCAATCTGGGTGCTACGACCCCCGCTATGAAAAGTAGCTAACTGAGCATCCCTCTTCTTGAAGAAAGAGTTTGCTACGACCATCTCGTGGGCAATGGCAAACTCCAGGATTGAGCGCCCTTCTTCGTTTCTAGGGCCAAACCCAAAGCCCCCATGGGCTCCCTCGTAACCTTCTGCCTCCACTCCTATGTGTCCATTCAGATCACCCCCTATAATCAGTCGATGGTCCGCTGGGCACCCCCTCACTACCTCATCTAACAATTCCCAAAAACTCTTCTTCTCCGCATCACTTAAGCCCGTGTGAGGTGCGTATGCGCTTATGACCGTGAAAGTCTCCTCCTTAATAAGTAGACTAACCGACATAATCCTATCGCTAAGCCTACTCACGTCAACAACGTTATCCTTATGTAGTTTGCCCAAAAAGATACCTACCCCGTTTCGTGCTATCCTAGAACCCGAGTACCACAACCTATAGTCTTTAATATCTACCGCCCCTTCACCCTTCCATCTAGTCTCTTGAACACACCCTATGTCTACATTACTCTTAAGAAATGTATCAACGAGCTCAATCCTCTTGTCCGTCAAGGTTCCTATATTCCAACTACCCACTCTAATCCCATGATAATGCTAAAAACGAACATATATTTCATAGCATTATTCCTCAAGAAAGACAAGCTTTTAGTTGCAATTGTTCTATTTACAAGTGATATTCGTTTAAATAATAAAAGGTGAAGACAAAAGACAGATTCGACGATTTGAAGACGCAAACGACCAAAAAGCTCAAAAGAACAAAAGACAATCAAAAAGGTTCCAATTATTGATAAGAAACGTCTCGAAATCACAAGAGTACAAGATTCAAAACGCAAAGTACAAGATATTAAATTATACGCGAGGACGTTCGAAAATCCGGAACCGGGACCAGAGTCAACTCTTAACGCTCGACGCAACGGACTAAAAATTACAAGTTAACTATGTATATAAATATAATATAATATATAATTAATTATATTAATTATATATATATTATATATATATATTATTAAAACCGTCGGCAGCCAGAAACTCCAAGGGTGTGAAATGAAAATACCTCTCCGCGACTCGCGGAGTTTGAAGGGCTTTTTGCCGCGAGTCGCGGAGCCCCAAAATTCATTTCTGGCTATAAAGCCAACCGAATTCTGATCGAATTTAACACAATATTTTTCAATCTCTCTCTCAATATATACGTAATATATATATATTTATATTTTAATTTTAATTTTAATTATAATTCTAATAATAAGGGTATGTTAGCGAATGTTGTAAGGGTGTAAGTCGAAATTCTGTCCGTGTAACGCTACGCTATTTTTAATCATTGTAAGTTATGTTCAACCTTTTTATATTAATGTCTCGTAGCTAAGTTATTATTATGCTTGTTTAAAACGAAGTAATCATGATGTTGGGCTAATTACTAAAATTGGGTAATTGGGCTTTGTACCATAATTGGGGTTTGGACAAAAGAACGACACTTGTGGAAACTAGACTATGGGCTATTAATGGGCTTTATATTTGTTTAACTAAATGAAAGTTTGTTAATGTTAATATAAAGATTTACAATTGGGCGTCCCTATAAATTACCATATACACTCGATCGGACACGATGGGCGGGGTATTTATATGTACGAATAATCGTTCATTTAACCGGACACGGGAATGGATTAATAGCCACTAGAATAATTAAAACAGGGGTGAAATTACATTCAAGGGTAATTGGTGTAATTGTTAACAAAGTAGTAAAACCTTGGTTTACACGCAGTCGATAACCTGGTGTATTCATTAAACAAAGTATTAAAACCTTGTTACAATTCGAATCCCCAATTAGTTGGAATATTTATCTTCGGGTATAATAATAATTTGACAAGGACACTTGCAATTTATATTTATGACTGATGGACTGTTATGGACAAAAACCAGACGGACATATTGAATAATCCAGGACAAAGGACAATTAACCCATGGGCATAAAACTAAAATCAACACGTCAAACATCATGATTACGGAAGTTTAAATAAGCATAATTCTTTTATATCATATTTAATTTCCTTTATTTTATATTTAATTGCACTTCTAATTATCGCACTTTTATTTATTGTTATTTCATTTTATCGCACTTTTAATTATCGTACTTTTTAATTATCGCAATTTAATTTTTATCGCATTTTTATTATTCGCAATTTCATTATCGTTATTTACTTTACGCTTTAATTTAAAGTCTTGTATTTATTTTATATTTTACATTAGGTTTTAACTGCGACTAAAGTTTTAAAATCGACAAACCGGTCATTAAACGGTAAAAACCCCTCTTTATAATAATAATATTACTTATATATATATTTGTAATTTTAATAAAAGTAAACTAATATAGCGTTGAGCTTTGCTTAAAAGATTTCCCTGTGGAACGAACCGGACTTACTAAAAACTACACTACTGTACGATTAGGTACACTGCCTATAAGTGTTGTAGCAAGGTTTAAGTATATCCATTCTATAAATAAATAAATATCTTGTGTAAAATTGTATCGTATTTAAAAGTATTTTCTAATAAAATTTAATAGTATTTTATACCCCTCTGCTTTGACATCAAGTATTTTATTTATTTATAGAATGGATATACTTAAACCTTGCTACAACACTTATAGGCAGTGTACCTAATCGTACAGTAGTGTAGTTTTTAGTAAGTCCGGTTCGTTCCACAGGGAAATCTTTTAAGCAAAGCTCAACGCTATATTAGTTTACTTTTATTAAAATTACAAATATATATATAAGTAATATTATTATTATAAAGAGGGGTTTTTACCGTTTAATGACCGGTTTGTCGATTTTAAAACTTTAGTCGCAGTTAAAACCTAATGTAAAATATAAAATAAATACAAGACTTTAAATTAAAGCGTAAAGTAAATAACGATAATGAAATTGCGAATAATAAAAATGCGATAAAAATTAAATTGCGATAATTAAAAAGTACGATAATTAAAAGTGCGATAAAATGAAATAACAATAAATAAAAGTGCGATAATTAGAAGTGCAATTAAATATAAAATAAAGGAAATTAAATATGATATAAAAGAATTATGCTTATTTAAACTTCCGTAATCATGATGTTTGACGTGTTGATTTTAGTTTTATGCCCATGGGTTAATTGTCCTTTGTCCTGGATTATTCAATATGTCCGTCTGGTTTTTGTCCATAACAGTCCATCAGTCATAAATATAAATTGCAAGTGTCCTTGTCAAATTATTATTATACCCGAAGATAAATATTCCAACTAATTGGGGATTCGAATTGTAACAAGGTTTTAATACTTTGTTTAATGAATACACCAGGTTATCGACTGCGTGTAAACCAAGGTTTTACTACTTTGTTAACAATTACACCAATTACCCTTGAATGTAATTTCACCCCTGTTTTAATTATTCTAGTGGCTATTAATCCATTCCCGTGTCCGGTTAAATGAACGATTATTCGTACATATAAATACCCCGCCCATCGTGTCCGATCGAGTGTATATGGTAATTTATAGGGACGCCCAATTGTAAATCTTTATATTAACATTAACAAACTTTCATTTAGTTAAACAAATATAAAGCCCATTAATAGCCCATAGTCTAGTTTCCACAAGTGTCGTTCTTTTGTCCAAACCCCAATTATGGTACAAAGCCCAATTACCCAATTTTAGTAATTAGCCCAACATCATGATTACTTCGTTTTAAACAAGCATAATAATAACTTAGCTACGAGACATTAATATAAAAAGGTTGAACATAACTTACAATGATTAAAAATAGCGTAGCGTTACACGGACAGAATTTCGACTTACACCCTTACAACATTCGCTAACATACCCTTATTATTAGAATTATAATTAAAATTAAAATATAAATTATAAATATAAATATATTACGTATATATTGAGAGAGATTGAGAAAATTTGATGTTAAAATTCGATCAGAATTCGGTTGGCTTTATAGCCAGAAATGAATTTTGGGGCTCCGCGACTCGCGGCAAAAAGCCCTTCAAACTCCGCGAGTCGCGGAGAGGTATTTTCATTTCACACCCTTGGAGTTTCTGGCTGCCGACGGTTTTAATAATATATATATATAATATATATATAATTAATATAATTAATTATATATTATTTTATATTTATATACATAGTTAACTTGTAATTTTTAGTCCGTTGCGTCGAGCGTTAAGAGTTGACTCTGGTCCCGGTTCCGGTTTTTCGAACGTCCTCGCGTACAATTTAATATCTTGTACTTTGCGTTTTGAATCTTGTACTCTTGTGATTTCGAGACGTTTCTTATCAATAATTGGAACCTTTTTGATTGTCTTTTGTTCTTTTGAGCTTTTTGGTCGTTTGCGTCTTCAAATCGTCGAATCTGTCTTTTGTCTTCACCTTTTATTATTTAAACGAATATCACTTGTAAATAGAACAATTGCAACTAAAAGCTTGTCTTTCTTGAGGAATAATGCTATGAAATATATGTTCGTTTTTAGCATTATCAAATATTCCCACACTTGAGCGTTGCTTGTCCTCAAGCAATATTGTCTTGAAATACTAGAATCACTTCTTTATTCTTCACACTTTGTACATCAGTGATTTCTATATGGCGGTATAAACAATGGTAGTAACGATATGGTTTACAGTCCCACATGACTATAAAAATTTAGATCCATTAAGAAAATTGGATCTTTATGAAAACATTTGATCTTTTGAAAATTAAATCTAGTTTTTACCCTAGATAAGTTTTCCGGAATAACCCTTTACCGGTGTTTGCAAAATATTTTTGTGGGTTTGGTGGGTTTCAGATTTGAAAATTTTAGCTCAAAACTTGCGGTTTTGTGTCACCCACTTGCTAACCTTGTATTTGGAAAGCAACACGTCCAGTTTACTTGTTCCGTATATTACCTTTCGGCAAACTACCGTCCGGTTGTAAAGGAAAGCGTTGAACAAGCAACTGTTTAAGGCAATGTCCCGTGACATGCTTTTGATTATGGTCTATAACGTGTCGGACGCAATTACTATCCTTGGTAGGAGCAATAGTAAAGCTCATCCTATGATTTTTCGGTCTGGCATAAGGTTCTGTCTTTGACCATGTTATGCAACCACCGTTCTTACGGTTGACACCCGATTTAGTTCAGGTGACCTAATGAATTCCAGGTGAATTCCTAGGATTTTACGTTCAATGGTAATGAACGCATTGAAAATAGGGTTTTCAGAAAACAAATCGGTTTATAATTTTGATCAAAATATTTTCTCGTTCAAGCTCGAGTTTAGATATCATTGAATTCCATGAGTTTGAATTCTCAATCTTTAAGGTCAATCTCTAGGATTGAGTAATATCAGTCTTAAAAGCTGATTTTTAATCTTTAAGGAGATTATCCTTTCTGGGGATCTGATTCATTAGTCTTATCCAGCTAATTTGCACGGTGCCTCCCCATTGTACGAGATAAATCCTTCTCATGGTTAGGATAAATCTGACCACTTGACGACCCTGTTTAATGCTGAGGTCCGTGGATTTCCAGCTGATTTTAGTGATGACTTTTCTAGATTTTTCGTCAACCTACAGCTGGTCTGAACGACAACTTCATGACCTAAATCAAGAAGCGCGTGTCTTTTTCGGAAGACTTTACTTCCTTTTAATGATGGAATTGATTCATCGTGTAGATCCATCTCTTCTTTTCTTTCATTGGGTAAAACAGTTTAGTTTAGTTCAAAGCAAAAGTATTTTCAGTTATTTGTTACAAATATATGTGGCATATGTTTAAAATAACTTGGTAAATTTTCCCACACTTGGCTTTTTATTTTTCTTTTTATCGTCCTCTATTCCATTTTAAATGAATTTTGACGTTTTAGTTTGTTTCTCAATTTATGTCCTTTTTGAGGTAACAATAGTTTCGGTGTTAAAACCTAGTTTTATCGTTCATAAATATGTATAAACATGATTTTAATTCATTTAATTGAAAATTTCGAAAAATTTTACTAGAATTGGGTAGTCAGTATATAAGACTAGGGCTGTTCTTTATTATCAGAGAGCACTAGATTCTAATACAACTACTGCTTTACTAGTATTTTTAATGGTAACCAAGTGTTTAATATAAAAATTTTTAAAATCCGAAAGAATTTAACCCCTTCCCACACTTAAGATCTTGCAATGCCCTCATTTGCAAGAAATCAGTAACAATTTAAATTATTGAGGGTGATTTGTGTGAAAATGATTAAATTTTTACCAAAGTTTCCAAATATATTGGCGTTTGTTTGCTGAATGATAAATGGTGCACGTCATTTGTTCATTCCGTCTTGTTGTTATTTCACATGTATTTTGCATCATAGTCGTCAAAATTACTTGCTTTTGCTGAACTTAATGCCAGTCTTTGAAAATGCGTTGTTTTCCCCTGTTGTGTACATAAGATAAACTGCAAACATATATACATATTTTTGAAGTTTGGTTTATTACCCCACATTCAAAAATTATTAAAATCTAAGAATAAAAGTTAGATAATTATAAAAATGATTACAATATTAACAAAAATATTAAATATATCAATAATTACAAATTACAAAATATAAAAAAATAATAAGTAAACTAAGGATGATATTGGTACCAATAGGGGTTCCACGCATAACCATAAGTGCTATAGAATGCTTCGGCAGGGTCATACGTAGGATATGGTGGCTGCATCTCTATCGACCAAGGAGGGAAGACGGGTTTCGGTGTAGGAATATAGTTTCTACCTATGTGTTGGCAATGCGCTATGATCTGGTTCTGATGAACTTGCCAATCTTCAAATGCTCTCTGTCTAGCATTTTCGTATTCCTGAGAAGCTATAAACCTATGCATTTCTTGCCCCCCTCCTACATTACCTTGTTCCTGGTTTCTCTCTACCTGTGGATGTCTACCATTGTATCGTACTGCGGCGTTGTTTCGCCGCTTCAAAACTTTCGCACCATGGTACACATTTAAACCTATAGTGTCGCGGGGTTCCGGCTCTTCTACTAATAATCCCCCCCGACTTATATCCACACCGAGATATTCACCAATCAAAGTAATAAAAATACCACCTCCTATTATGCTATGTGGACGCATCCCTCGAACCATAGCTGATAAATAATACCCCACACAATATGGTATACTTACAGCGCTGTGTGGGTCTCGAATACACATATGGTAAAACAAATCTTGTTCATTTACCTTTTCTTTGTTTTTACCCCTTTGTGTAATCGAGTTAGCTAAAAACCTATGTATTACTCTTAATTCGGCTCTATCTATATCCAAATAAGAGTAGTTTCCCCCTTTAAAACGGTGGTGGCTTGTCATTTGACTCCACACACCGTGTGTATCAAAATTTTCATCTATTTTCCTACCGTTTAGTATCAATCCTCTACAATCGGCAGACGCTAATTCCTCAGGCGTATATATACGTAAAGCCTGAGCCATGTCCAGTAAAGACATGTGGCGCATCGAACCGCCTAACAAAAATCTAATAAAAGAACGATCGGTTAAACTAGCTACCCGATCATTCAACTCTATACTACATAACAATTCTTCACACCATACTTTATATACAGGTCTGCGTATGGTGAATAAACATATCCAGTCATTAAAAGAAGAATTACCATACCTCTGTACCAGTAATTCCCTAATTGGCCCGGCCAATTCTACAGCTTCCAAGGGTCCCCATTCTATGACCCTTGGTACCTCAACAACCTTGGAATGAAGAGTATGCAAACCCCGTTGATATTTTGGATAATCTATCCAAAGTCTGTC
Source organism: Rutidosis leptorrhynchoides (assembly GCF_046630445.1). Classification (NCBI taxonomy): domain Eukaryota; kingdom Viridiplantae; phylum Streptophyta; class Magnoliopsida; order Asterales; family Asteraceae; genus Rutidosis; species Rutidosis leptorrhynchoides. The sequence goes on from NC_092339.1 coordinate 359,979,037, forward strand.
AAATCGCAAGTTCGGGTGCAACTGTTCCAAGTGCATATCTGAAAAGGTCATGACTGGATGAGGTACATCCTGCTTGTAGTAGTTATCTACCTCCTGTTGTTCCAAGTTCTCAGCAGGAGCATGACGGGCTTGGGATGAAGATTCACCCCTTTCAGTCTGCAAAACACATCAAACACAAATTTTGTGCATCCAAATATGCATTAGTGTCAGCAAAATCATCAATCAAAATAATTACAATGACATTATCAATTTATATCAAACTTAAGCTTATTTTCTCATTTTTATCAAATCTACACTTTTTCAAATAAGCATATACGAAAATTTTCGCCAAGTTCATAAGCATTCAACTCAAATAACATGTCAAAATAATCATTATTAGCAAATAAACAAGTCTCAAATGGCATTATCTTTCAAAAATCAAGTTCATGAATTTTGGACTTGAAAAAGTCCACTTTAATTCTCAAAATCATGTTTAGGCTCAAAGTTTGGATCATTTAACTACCTAGACATGTTACACTACTCAATTTAGCAATAATTCATGACAAAAATCGGCCATAACCTGTTTATATCAAAAAGCCCCAAATTGCTCAAGAACACAAACCCTAGATTCTAAAGATTTTGAAGTTTTTGGCTTCAAATCATGTTAACAAGCATCAATCTAGGTTATACATGCATAATATACTAATAATTTAACACTAATTACACTAAAAATTAACAAAATTCAAATTATGAAAATATGCTCAAGAACACACTAAAATTCGGATTTAAAGGTGATTTGGGGTGTAATTGTACCTGTTTTCTTGAGTAGTTCCTAGATATCATCCTTCTCAACATGATTGTAGTGAAAAATTTGAAGATTAACGGTGAAAAATTGAGTTTTTGGGATGATTTTTCGTGGGTTTTTCGGGGTCTTTTTTCGAGCTGTATGTGTGTTTGTGTGTGGTGTGTACAGATCGTGCAGCTGGTTATATTTTTTTTCTGTAATTTGGTCCCTCCGCGAGTCGCGGAGGTTTGTACTTAAAACTCCGCGAGTCGCGGAGTTATTTTTTTTTTTTTTTTTTTTTTTTTTTTTTTTTAATCTTTAACTTATAAAACAATTAAGAAATTAATTTTAAAATTTTGTTTCCCTTGTTATTTAGGACGAGGTCGTTTCGGATTGATGTCCTAGTCCGTCCCTCGACAAAATTTTAAAATTTGTCTTTTTGTAGCGATTGTTTTAAAAGCTAAGATTTTTGGGTTTTTTAATGTTTTTGGCATACTTTAAATCAATAAGATTAAAAATAATGATAATAAAAGTTCTCGTCCCTCCCTCGGGTAAAGCAATTTCGGTTCAAAGACCTAGTCTTCAACTTACGACGAATTTTAAAAATCATATTCTTAACTTAATGAGATAAAGTAAATTTTTGTTTTTAAATTCACACAACTTAAATATAAAATTCAAAATTAAATATTTTAAAAATTAAAAATTCACACCAAACTTAAAATTTGAAATGCATAAAATTAAAATTTCATATTTTAAAAATTAAAAATTCAAACCAAACTTAATTTAAAAATTCATATTATAAATTTACACCAAACTTATATTAATTTTTCAAATATTTACAATTTTAAAAATATTGTTTTTACAAAGTTTACAATATTAATTTAAGATTTAAATATTAATTTTAAAAACATGGTAAAAAATAAAATTAAAAATCTTTTTGTCTTTTTATCCCACTTTAATCAATCAAATATTATCAAAAATATGCGCCCCTCTTTTCGGTAAAGTAATTTCGGTTCCAAGACCTAATTTAACTCATGACGAATTTTTGAAATATTTTGGGTTGATTGATTAAAGATATTTATACCTTAAGAATAAACGTTAAATTTCGCAGTGATGTAATAAATTTTTGAATGATATCAATATATTATTAAAACCGTCGGCAGCCAGAAACTTCAAGGGTGTGAAATGAAAATACCTCTCCGCGACTCGCGGAGTTTGAAGGGCTTTTTGCCGCGAGTCGCGGAGCCCCAAAATTCATTTCTGGCTATAAAGCCAACCGAATTCTGATCGAATTTAACATCAAATTTTCTCAATCTCTCTCAATATATACGTAATATATTTATATTTATAATTTATATTTTAATTTTAATTATAATTCTAATAATAAGGGTATGTTAGCGAATGTTGTAAGGGTGTAAGTCGAAATTCTGTCCGTGTAACGCTACGCTATTTTTAATCATTGTAAGTTATGTTCAACCTTTTTATATTAATGTCTCGTAGCTAAGTTATTATTAAAAAAAAAAAAAAAAAAAATAAAAATTCAGAATGGGGGGAGAAGACTAGTTCTTTAGGGTCTGCTAGGGAAAGACCATACGTGTTCCATTTTCGAGAACTACACGAAAACAGACAATCTAACTCTAACAGAAATACATATTATCCTTTAAAGACTTGATTCTCCCCACACTTACTTAGCTGTGGTGTCGAAATTGTGATTAACTTCGTTGTCGACTTCCATTGGACCCTGTATGTAATGTTTAACTCTGTGACCATTAACTTTAAATTCAATCCCATTTGAATTTATTAATTCTATCGTTCCGTATGGGAAAACTCTTTTGACTATGAATGGTCCAGACCATCTTGATTTCAATTTTCCAGGAAATAGCTTGAATCGTGAATTGAAAAGAAGAACTCTGTCTCCTTCTTTAAATTCTTTTGAACTTCTGATTCTTTTATCATGCCATTTCTTCGTTCTTTCTTTATAGATTAACGAATTTTCGTATGCTTCATGTCTTAATTCTTCTAATTCGTTTAGTTGACTTAATCGTAGACGTCCGGCTTCATGTAAATCAAGATTACATGTCTTCAAAGCCCAAAATGCTTTGTGTTCAATTTCTACTGGAAGATGACATGCTTTTCCATACACAAGTCTAAAAGGTGTGGTTCCAATTGGAGTTTTGTAGGCTGTTCTAAAAGCCCAGAGTGCATCCTCCAATTTAATGGACCATTCCTTCGGATTTGATCCTACGGTTTTCTCTAGAATACGTTTTAAAGCTCGGTTGGTATTTTCAACTTGTCCACTTGTTTGTGGATGATATGCGGTGGAGATTTTATGAGTTACTCCATATCTTTTAAGAACTTTCTCAAGTTGATTATTACAGAAATGAGTACCCCGATCACTTATTAAAGCTTTCGGTGTTCCAAACCTTGCAAAAAGATGTTTTAAAAAGTTTACTACAACTCGTGCATCGTTAGTTGGAAGAGCTTGTGCTTCCGCCCATTTAGATACATAGTCAATGGCTACGAGTATATATAGATTATTATGAGATTTTGGAAATGGACCCATAAAGTCAATACCCCAAATGTCAAATACTTCACATACTTGGATGACATTTTGTGGCATTTCATCACGTTGACTTATTCTTCCGGCCCTTTGACATGCATCACAGGATTTGCAAAGAAGGTGTGCGTCTTTGTAAATTGTAGGCCAATAGAATCCAGCTTCATAAACTTTTCTTGCTGTTAGTTGAGGCCCATAATGCCCTCCTGTTGGTCCTGTGTGACAATGGTTTAAAATTTTACTAGCTTCATCTCCAAATACACATCGGCGTATTATTCCATCAGGACAACTTTTAAACAGATGTGGATCTTCCCAGAAATAGTGTTTTATATCACTGAAGAATTTCTTTCGTCTTTGGTACGATAATCCTTTTTCAAGGAATCCACAAACTAAGTAGTTTGCATAGTCTGCAAACCATGGGATTTCTTTATAATCTATCTTCAATAGATATTCATCAGGAAAGTTGTCTTGTATGGCCGATTCATTCAGAACTTCTAATTCGGGATTTTCAAGACGAGAAAGATGATCAGCGGCGAGATTTTCTGCTCCTTTTTTATCTCGGATTTCAATATCAAACTCTTGTAAGAGTAAAATCCAACGGATTAATCTTGGTTTAGCATCTTGTTTTGAAAATAGGTATCTAAGAGCAGAATGGTCGGTATAGACCACCGTTTTTGCTAGAACGAGATATGATCGAAATTTGTCAAAAGCAAAGACAATAGCAAGGAGTTCTTTTTCAGTAGTTGTATAGTTCGTTTGTGCTCCTTGTAATGTCTTACTAGCATAATATATAGGTTGAAATCGTTTTTCAATCCTTTGTCCTAAAACGGCTCCCATTGCAAAATCACTTGCATCGCACATTAGTTCGAATGGTAGATTCCAATTTGGTGTTATCATGATCGGTGCATTAGTGAGTTTTTCTTTAAGAATATTAAAAGATTTGATACATTCATCTGAAAAGATGAATGGCGCATCCTTTTCTAGGAGTTTATTCATAGGAGTGGCAATTTTAGAAAAATCTTTTATGAAACGTCGGTAAAAACCGGCATGCCCTAGAAAACTCCTAACTCCTCTAACATTGGTGGGATGTGGAAGTTTAGCAATTACATCTACTTTAGCTCTATCCACTTCAATTCCTTCTTTTGAAATTTTATGTCCAAGAACGATGCCTTCTTTAACCATGAAATGGCATTTCTCCCAATTAAGTACTAGATTTGATTTTTCGCATCTAATTAGCATTCGTTCCAGATTAACTAGACATGATTTAAATGTATCACCGAAGACTGAAAAGTCATCCATGAATACTTCCATGCATTCTTCTATCATGTCGTGAAAAATTGCCATCATACACCTTTGAAAGGTTGCAGGGGCGTTACAAAGTCCAAATGGCATGCGTTTGTAAGCAAAAGTACCATAAGGGCACGTGAATGTGGTTTTCTCTTGGTCCTCGGGTGCTATTGGAATTTGAAAATATCCGGAAAATCCATCTAGAAAACAATAGTAACTATTTCCGGCTAATCTTTCCAACATTTGATCTATGAAAGGTAAGGGAAAGTGATCTTTTCTGGTGGCGTCATTTAATTTTCTATAATCAATACATACACGCCATCCTGTTACAGTCCTAGTAGGAATAAGCTCATTTTTCTCGTTTGTGATGACAGTCATGCCACCCTTCTTAGGCACGCATTGAACTGGGCTTACCCATGGACTATCAGAGATTGGATATATCAAACCTGCATCTAGCAGTTTAATAATCTCTTTCTTAACTACATCTTGCATATTAGGATTTAGTCTTCGTTGACGTTGCACATACGTTTTATGACCTTCTTCCATAAGAATTTTATGTGTGCAATACGAAGGACTTATTCCTTTAATATCATGAATCTTCCATGCAATGGCTGGTTTATGAGCTTTCAACACAGAAATGAGTTGTGATTTCTCATTTTCAGTAAGAGAAGACGATATTATTACAGGTAATTCAGATTCACCATGTAAATAAGCGTATTCCAAATGGTTTGGAAGTGGCTTTAACTCTAATTTCGGAGGTTCTTCTATCGATGATTTATATCGATATCTGTCTTCTTCTTTTAGCATTTGAATTTCTTCTGTTGTTGGTTCATATCCATTAGCTATAAGTGTAGCTAACATTTCAGCTTCATCAATTGGTTCATTACCTTCTCCTAAAGAACATTCTCCTGTTCCTTGTAGTTCTGGAAATTCTTCTAATAATTCTGCATGTGCATCTATAGTTTGAATATAATAACATGTATCATCTGCAGATTGTGGTTGTTGCATTGCTCTATCCACTGAAAAGGTAACACTCTCATCCTCTATACTTAGGGTCAGTTTCTTACCGAACACGTCTATCATTGCTTTAGCCGTGTTTAAGAATGGTCTTCCTAATATGAGAGGAACTTGAGAATCTTCTTCCATGTCCAAAACAACAAAGTCTACTGGAAATACTAAAGTACCAACTTTAACTAGCATGTTCTCCATTATCCCTCTAGGATATTTTATTGATCTATCTGCTAGTTGTATGCTTATTCTTGTTGGTTTCAATTCTCCAAGGTCTAATTTAGCGTATAGTGAATACGGCATTAGATTTATACTAGCACCTAAGTCAGCCAATGCTTCTATTGAACTAAGACTACCCAGAAAACATGGAATTGTGAAACTTCCTGGATCAGATAGTTTTTCTGGTATCTTATTCAACAGCACTGCTGAACAATTAGCATTCATAGTAACAGCCGAGAGTTCTTCCATTTTCTTTCTATTCGTGATTAGATCTTTCAAGAATTTAGCATATCTTGGCATTCCTGAAATTACATCAATGAAAGGAAGATTTACATTTATCTGTTTAAAAATATCCAAGAATTTGGATTGCTCGGCTTCAAGTTTTTCTTTCTTCATTTTACTCGGGTAAGGAAGTGGTGGTTGGTATGGTTTAACATAAGGTTTATCCTTAACTGTGTTATCTTCATTAACCTTTTCAACTACCGGTTCTTTTTCCTTATCTTGATCAGGTTGTGGTTCTTGTGTAGTAGGAATAGTTTCATCAGAAGTTACAGGTATTTCAGGTGGTTTAAGTGTTGTACCACTTCTTGTGGTAATAGCTTTAGCTGTTTCATTCCGGGGGTTAGCATTTGTATCGCTAGGTAGACTTCCCGGTTTTCTTTCACCTATTAACCTTGCTAGGTTACTTACTTCTTGTTCCAGATTTTGAATAGAAGCTTGTTGATTTCTAAATGCTTGAGCATTTTGTTCATTGGTTTGTTTTTGAGATGTGAAAAACTGCGTTTGAGTTTCAACTAGCTTCGTCATCATATCTTCTAAATTCGGCTTTTTATCATCGGTTTGTTGTGGTGGTTTGTTCTGAAAATTCGGTCTTTGCTGATTGTAAGTATTATTGGATACTTGTTGATTGCTAGGACCTTGTTGGTTATTGTATGGAATATTTCGGTTATAATTCTGGTTTTGGTTGTAAATCGGTCTTGGCGGTTGATAATTATTCTGATAATTATTTCCAGGCCTTTGGTTTATGTATGAAATATTCTCTCTTTGTTCCATTGTTAATTCAATACTGAGACAATCTTTTGTCAAATGTGGTCCTCCACACTGCTCACAACTAATTCGTATTGAGTGAATATCCTTAGTCATCTTTTCCATTCGTCTCTCCACAGCATCTATCTTTGCGGAAATGGAATCTAAGTCATGGCTAGAATCGGCTCTAGCTGCTTTAGATGATCTAATGATATCTTTTTCTTGGTGCCACTCATGTGAGTGGGAAGCAGTATTATCAATAATTTTGTAAGCATCAGTTTCGGTTTTCTTCATAATCGAACCACCAGCTGCTATATCTATGTCTTTTCTTGTAGTGATGTCGCATCCTTGGTAAAATATTTGTACTATTTGACAGGTGTCTAAACCATGTTGCGGACATCCTCTTAACAACTTTCCATATCTTGTCCACGCCTCATATAGAGTTTCATTTGGTTTTTGTGTGAACGTAACAATTTCTGCTTGAAGTCTTACGGCTTTAGATGCAGGAAAGAATTGTTTAAGAAATTTATCAATTAAAACGTCCCATGTATCAATCGCCCCTTCAGGTAACGATTCCAACCAATCTTTGGCTTCTCCCTTTAAAGTCCAGGGAAATAACATGAGATATATCTGTTCATCCTCCACTTCTCGTATTTTAAATAGTGTGCAGATCCTATTAAAGGTACGTAGATGTTCATTTGGATCTTCCTTCGGCGCACCACTAAATTGGCATTGATTAGTCACCATGTGTAGAATTTGTCCTTTGATTTCATAATCTGGCGCATTAATGTCTGGATGAGTAATTGCGTGACCTTGGCCAGTGCGTTTAGCTCTCATTCGGTCTTCCATACTTAAAGGTTCCAGATTCTCCATAATTGAATTTGTTGAATCGGTATCACTAGATGGTTCTGATTTAATAGTTCGTTCCTCAACAATCTCTGTTTGAATGATTGGTGGTTCCGGAGGAAAGTTTAATGGTTCAGGATCTATGAACCGTTCCTGAATATTTTCTGGATTCTCAATTGTGAGGTTTGTTTCAAAAACTGGATTATCGGAAATTTGAACTGAAGTACTTGGTCGACTGGATGACGATTCTAAAGAAAAATCAACGGCGGTTATATTTGTTAAACGATGTCTTGATCTAGTTACAGGTGGTGAAATGAAATGAAAATACCTCTCCGCGACTCGCGGAGTTTGAAGGGCTTTTTGCCGCGAGTCGCGGAGCCCCAAAATTCATTTCTGGCTATAAAGCCAACCGAATTCTGATCGAATTTTAACACAATATTTTTCAATCTCTCTCTCAATATATACGTAATATATATATATTTTAATTTTAATTTTAATTTTAATTATAAATTCTAATAATAAGGGTATGTTAGCGAATGTTGTAAGGGTGTAAGTCGAAATTCTGTCCGTGTAACGCTACGCTATTTTTAATCATTGTAAGTTATGTTCAACCTTTTTACATTAATGTCTCGTAGCTAAGTTATTATTATGCTTGTTTAAAACGAAGTAATCATGATGTTGGGCTAATTATTAAAATTGGGTAATTGGGATTTGTACCATAATTGGGGTTTGGACAAAAGAACGACACTTGTGGAAACTAGGCTATAGGCTATTAATGGGCTTTATATTTGTTTAACTAAATGAAAGTTTGTTAATGTTAATATAAAGATTTACAATTGGGCGTCCCTATAAATTACCATATACACTCGATCGGACACGATGGGCGGGGTATTTATATGTACGAATAATCGTTCATTTAACCGGACACGGGAATGGATTAATAGCCACTAGAATAATTAAAACAGGGGTGAAATTACATTCAAGGGTAATTGGTGTAATTGTTAACAAAGTAGTAAAACCTTGGTTTACACGCAGTCGATAACCTGGTGTATTCATTAAACAAAGTATTAAAACCTTGTTACAATTCGAATCCCCAATTAGTTGGAATATTTATCTTCGGGTATAATAATAATTTGACAAGGACACTTGCAATTTATATTTATGACTGATGGACTGTTATGGACAAAAACCAGACGGACATATTGAATAATCCAGGACAAAGGACAATTAACCCATGGGCATAAAACTAAAATCAACACGTCAAACATCATGATTACGGAAGTTTAAATAAGCATAATTCTTTTATATCATATTTAATTTCCTTTATTTTATATTTAATTGCACTTCTAATTATCGCACTTTTATTTATTGTTATTTCATTTTATCGCACTTTTAATTATCGTACTTTTTAATTATCGCAATTTAATTTTTATCGCATTTTTATTATTCGCAATTTCATTATCGTTATTTACTTTACGCTTTAATTTAAAGTCTTGTATTTATTTTATATTTTACATTAGGTTTTAACTGCGACTAAAGTTTTAAAATCGACAAACCGGTCATTAAACGGTAAAAACCCCTCTTTATAATAATAATATTACTTATATATATATTTGTAATTTTAATAAAAGTAAACTAATATAGCGTTGAGCTTTGCTTAAAAGATTTCCCTGTGGAACGAACCGGACTTACTAAAAACTACACTACTGTACGATTAGGTACACTGCCTATAAGTGTTGTAGCAAGGTTTAAGTATATCCATTCTATAAATAAATAAATATCTTGTGTAAAATTGTATCGTATTTAAAAGTATTTTCTAATAAAATTTAATAGTATTTTATACCCCTCTGCTTTGACATCAAGTATTTTTGGCGCCGCTGCCGGGGAACTTACATCTTAAAAGCCGGAAGCGCAACGCTAATAAAAAAAAAAAAAGATTTTTATCTACTTTTATTAAAAGTCGTTTTTGTAAAAATTACGTTTTAATTATTCAAAAATATAAAAAGAAAAACAAAAATATAAGTATTTTTAGGATTTTGTTAAATATTTAAGTTTTATAAGTTTCTTTATCTTTATTTTAATTTATAAAAATATAAATTTTATTAAAAATCGTTTATTTAAATTAAAAACAGAAAACAAAATAAAAAAAAAAAAAAAAATAAAGAAAAACGCGTAAAAGTACAATCTGTCAACTGAATTCTGAATCCCCGCGACTCGCGGGGTTTTCCTCTTTATTCACCGCAACTCGCGGAGGTCTTCTGACACACGGACAAAAACCCTAATCACGGGTTTTAATTTATTATTATTATTATTAATTACTTAATTATTATTATTATTATTAATTTTAGTTTTATTTTTACTTTTTACTTTATATTTATGTATTTAGTTTTAATTAGTTTTTATAAAATTGTAAAATTAGTAGTTTTATAAAATAAATAATATAAAAATAATATTTTTATAAAAATTGTACTTTTTACAACTTTTTGTATATTTTTATATTTTGTACCTTTTTAATCGTTGTAGCGTAACTTTTGTATTTTTTAGCTCATAATTAATTTTAAACTTAGTTTTTGCTATAGTTATTTTTACTCCTATATTTTTAGGCTTTGCCGTAGAATTCCTTAAAGTGCCTTTTCTTTAGACTAAGATTTAGGTGCTTTAGAATTTTGCGACGCCTTTTTAAGTTTTAGTTTCTTTTTAAGTTATTTCCATTTGGGATTTAGTTTTTCCTGTAAGCTTTAATATTTTTAGAGACCTTTTACTATGTATCAATTATCATTCCAATTAGTAATTTCAATTTGCGATTATAATTTTAAGTTAGTTGTAGTAATAAGGTTAAATTAGTTAAGTATTTTTAAGTTTTTATAAGTTTCTTTTATTTTTCCGTCACCTTTTATTTTTCAACCATATTTTTTTTCTTTTTCGACCTTTTTCGACGAACTCTTTGTCTCTCTTATTTCTCGCTATTCTAGTTTTAGGACTTAGAATTTTATTCTACTTCTTATCTAAATTTCTTAAAATTACGAAAATTTATTTTAAGTGGTTAAATTGATAGACATCAAAATTTTCTGGTTCGTAGTAATAGTTGGATTTGTACGTGGACCGGGTTATTGGAGCCAAACAGTCCTCAATTATATTGAGACCAAACGAATCCTGCCCCTCTGCTGCATCTTTTGGCTATTCGAAACGTGGGCAAAATCAGAAAAGTCTATTGATTGGATAACTTATTATAATTTTTCTTTCCTTTTAAAAACTAATAGGATATTCTGTGAATGCACCGAGCAAGACGTTCATCACCTTTTGTACGTTCACCACCTGTAACTAGATCAAGACATCGTTTAACAAATATAACCGCCGTTGATTTTTCTTTAGAATCGTCATCCAGTCGACCAAGTACTTCAGTTCAAATTTCCGATAATCCAGTTTTTGAAACAAACCTCACAATTGAGAATCCAGAAAATATTCAGGAACGGTTCATAGATCCTGAACCATTAAACTTTCCTCCGGAACCACCAATCATTCAAACAGAGATTGTTGAGGAACGAACTATTAAATCAGAACCATCTAGTGATACCGATTCAACAAATTCAATTATGGAGAATCTGGAACCTTTAAGTATGGAAGACCGAATGAGAGCTAAACGCACTGGCCAAGGTCACGCAATTACTCATCCAGACATTAATGCGCCAGATTATGAAATCAAAGGACAAATTCTACACATGGTGACTAATCAATGCCAATTTAGTGGTGCGCCGAAGGAAGATCCAAATGAACATCTACGTACCTTTAATAGGATCTGCACACTATTTAAAATACGAGAAGTGGAGGATGAACAGATATATCTCATGTTATTTCCCTGGACTTTAAAGGGAGAAGCCAAAGATTGGTTGGAATCGTTACCTGAAGGGGCGATTGATACATGGGACGTTTTAATTGATAAATTTCTTAAACAATTCTTTCCTGCATCTAAAGCCGTAAGACTTCAAGCAGAAATTGTTACGTTCACACAAAAACCAAATGAAACTCTATATGAGGCGTGGACAAGATATGGAAAGTTGTTAAGAGGATGTCCGCAACATGGTTTAGACACCTGTCAAATAGTACAAATATTCTACCGAGGATGCGACATCACTACAAGAAAAGACATAGATATAGCAGCTGGTGGTTCGATTATGAAGAAAACCGAAACTGATGCTTACAAAATTATTGATAACACTGCTTCCCACTCACATGAGTGGCACCAAGAAAAAGACATCATTAGATCATCTAAAGCAGCTAGAGCCGATTCTAGCCATGACTTAGATTCCATTTCAGCAAAGATAGATGCTTTCGAGAGACGAATGGAAAAGATGACTAAAGATATTCATGCTATACGAATTAGTTGTGAGCAGTGTGGAGGACCACATTTGACAAAAGATTGTCTCAGTATTGAATTAACAATGGAACAAAGAGAGAATATTTCATACATAACCCAAAGGCCTGGAAATAATTATCAGAATAATTATCAACCGCCAAGACCGATTTACAATCAAAACCAGAATTATAACCGAAATATTCCATACAACAACCAACAAGGTCCTAGCAATCAACAAGTATCCAATAATACTTATAATCAGCAAAGACCGAATTTTCAAAACAAACCACCACAACAAATTGATGATAAAAAGCCGAATTTAGAAGATATGATGACGAAGCTAGTTGAAACTCAAACGCAGTTTTTCACATCTCAAAAACAAACCAATGAACAAAATGCTCAAGCATTTAGAAATCAACAAGCTTCTATTCAAAATCTGGAACAAGAAGTAAGTAACCTAGCAAGGTTAATAGGTGAAAGAAAACCGGGAAGTTTACCTAGTGATACAAATGCTAACCCCCGGAATGAAACAGCTAAAGCTATTACCACAAGAAGTGGTACAACACTTAAACCACCTGAAATACCAGTAACTTCTGATGAAACTATTCCTACTCCACAAGAACCACAACCTGATCAGGATAAGGAAAAAGAACCGGTAGTTGAAAAGGTTAATGAAGATAACACAGTTAAGGATAAACCTTATGTTAAACCATATCAACCACCACTTCCTTATCCAAGTAAAATGAAGAAAGAAAAACTTGAAGCCGAGCAATCCAAATTCTTGGATATGTTTAAACAGATAAATATAAATCTTCCTTTCATTGATGTAATTTCAGGAATGCCAAGATATGCTAAATTCTTGAAAGATCTAATCACGAATAGAAAGAAAATGGAAGAACTCTCGGCTGTTACTATGAATGCTAATTGTTCAGCAGTGCTGTTGAATAAGATACCAGAAAAACTATCTGATCCAGGAAGTTTCACAATTCCATGTTTTCTGGGTAGTCTTAGTTCAATAGAAGCATTGGCAGACTTAGGTGCTAGTATAAATCTAATGCCGTATTCACTATACGCTAAACTAGACCTTGGAGAATTGAAACCAACCAGAATAAGCATACAACTAGCCGATAGATCAATAAAATATCCTAGAGGGATAATGGAGAACATGCTAGTTAAAGTTGGTACTTTAGTATTTCCAGTAGACTTTGTTGTTTTGGACATGGAAGAAGATTCTCAAGTTCCTCTCATATTAGGAAGACCATTCTTAAACACGGCTAAAGCAATGATAGACGTGTTCGGTAAGAAACTGACCCTAAGTATAGAGGATGAGAGTGTTACCTTTTCAGTTGATAGAGCAATGCAACAACCACAATCTGCAGATGATACATGTTATTATATTCAAACTATAGATGCACATGCAGAATTATTAGAAGAATTTCCAGAATTACAAGGAACAGGAGAATGTTCTTTAGGAGAAGGAAATGAACCAATTGATGAAGCTGAAATGTTAGCTACACTTATAGCTAATGGATATGAACCAACAACAGAAGAAATTCAAATGCTAAAAGAAGAAGACAGATATCGATATAAATCATCGATAGAAGAACCTCCGAAATTAGAGTTAAAGCCACTTCCAAACCATTTGGAATACGCTTATTTACATGGTGAATCTGAATTACCTGTAATAATATCGTCTTCTCTTACTGAAAATGAGAAATCACAACTCATTTCTGTGTTGAAAGCTCATAAACCAGCCATTGCATGGAAGATTCATGATATTAAAGGAATAAGTCCTTCGTATTGCACACATAAAATTCTTATGGAAGAAGGTCATAAAACGTATGTGCAACGTCAACGAAGACTAAATCCTAATATGCAAGATGTAGTTAAGAAAGAGATTATTAAACTGCTAGATGCAGGTTTGATATATCCAATCTCTGATAGTCCATGGGTAAGCCCAGTTCAATGCGTGCCTAAGAAGGGTGGCATGACTGTCATCACAAACGAGAAAAATGAGCTTATTCCTACTAGGACTGTAACAGGATGGCGTGTATGTATTGATTATAGAAAATTAAATGACGCCACCAGAAAAGATCACTTTCCCTTACCTTTCATAGATCAAATGTTGGAAAGATTAGCCGGAAATAGTTACTATTGTTTTCTAGATGGATTTTCCGGATATTTTCAAATTCCAATAGCACCCGAGGACCAAGAGAAAACCACATTCACGTGCCCTTATGGTACTTTTGCTTACAAACGAATGCCATTTGGACTTTGTAACGCCCCTGCAACCTTTCAAAGGTGTATGATGGCGATTTTTCACGACATGATAGAAGAATGCATGGAAGTATTCATGGATGACTTTTCAGTCTTCGGTGATACATTTAAATCATGTCTAGTTAATCTGGAACGAATGCTAATTAGATGCGAAAAATCAAATCTAGTACTTAATTGGGAGAAATGCCATTTCATGGTTAAAGAAGGCATCGTTCTTGGACATAAAATTTCAAAAGAAGGAATTGAAGTGGATAGAGCTAAAGTAGATGTAATTGCTAAACTTCCACATCCCACCAATGTAAGAGGAGTTAGGAGTTTTCTAGGGCATGCCGGTTTTTACCGACGTTTCATAAAAGATTTTTCTAAAATTGCCACTCCTATGAATAAACTCCTAGAAAAGGATGCGCCATTCATCTTTTCAGATGAATGTATCAAATCTTTTAATATTCTTAAAGAAAAACTCACTAATGCATCAATCATGATAACACCAAATTGGAATCTACCATTTGAACTAATGTGCGATGCAAGTGATTTTGCAATGGGAGCCGTTTTAGGACAAAGGATTGAAAAACGATTTCAACCTATATATTATGCTAGTAAGACATTACAAGGAGCACAAACGAACTATACAACTACTGAAAAAGAACTCCTTGCTATTGTTTTTGCTTTTGACAAATTTCGATCATATCTCGTTCTAGCAAAAACGGTGGTCTATACCGACCATTCTGCTCTTAGATACCTATTTTCAAAACAAGATGCTAAACCAAGATTAATCCGTTGGATTTTACTCTTACAAGAGTTTGATATTGAAATCCGAGATAAAAAAGGAGCAGAAAATCTCGCCGCTGATCATCTTTCTCGTCTTGAAAATCCCGAATTAGAAGTTCTGAATGAATCGGCCATACAAGACAACTTTCCTGATGAATATCTATTGAAGATAGATTATAAAGAAATCCCATGGTTTGCAGACTATGCAAACTACTTAGTTTGTGGATTCCTTGAAAAAGGATTATCGTACCAAAGACGAAAGAAATTCTTCAGTGATATAAAACACTATTTCTGGGAAGATCCACATCTGTTTAAAAGTTGTCCTGATGGAATAATACGCCGATGTGTATTTGGAGATGAAGCTAGTAAAATTTTAAACCATTGTCACACAGGACCAACAGGAGGGCATTATGGGCCTCAACTAACAGCAAGAAAAGTTTATGAAGCTGGATTCTATTGGCCTACAATTTACAAAGACGCACACCTTCTTTGCAAATCCTGTGATGCATGTCAAAGGGCCGGAAGAATAAGTCAACGTGATGAAATGCCACAAAATGTCATCCAAGTATGTGAAGTATTTGACATTTGGGGTATTGACTTTATGGGTCCATTTCCAAAATCTCATAATAATCTATATATACTCGTAGCCATTGACTATGTATCTAAATGGGCGGAAGCACAAGCTCTCCCAACTAACGATGCACGAGTTGTAGTAAACTTTTTAAAACATCTTTTTGCAAGGTTTGGAACACCGAAAGCTTTAATAAGTGATCGGGGTACTCATTTCTGTAATAATCAACTTGAGAAAGTTCTTAAAAGATATGGAGTAACTCATAAAATCTCCACCGCATATCATCCACAAACAAGTGGACAAGTTGAAAATACAAACCGAGCTTTAAAACGTATTCTAGAGAAAACCGTAGGATCAAATCCGAAGGAATGGTCCATTAAATTGGAGGATGCACTCTGGGCTTTTAGAACAGCCTACAAAACTCCAATTGGAACCACACCTTTTAGACTTGTGTATGGAAAAGCATGTCATCTTCCAGTAGAAATTGAACACAAAGCATTTTGGGCTTTGAAGACATGTAATCTTGATTTACATGAAGCCGGACGTCTACGATTTAGTCAACTAAACGAATTAGAAGAATTAAGACATGAAGCATACGAAAATTCGTTAATATATAAAGAAAGAACGAAGAAATGGCATGATAAAAGAATCAGAAGTTCAAAAGAATTTAAAGAAGGAGACAGAGTTCTTCTTTTCAATTCACGATTCAAGCTATTTCCTGGAAAATTGAAATCAAGATGGTCTGGACCATTCATAGTCAAAAGAGTTTTCCCATACGGAACGATAGAATTAATAAATTCAAATGGGATTGAATTTAAAGTTAATGGTCACAGAGTTAAACATTACATACAGGGTCCAATGGAAGTCGACAACGAAGTTAATCACAATTTCGACACCACAGCTAAGTAAGTGTGGGGAGAATCAAGTCTTTAAAGGATAATATGTATTTCTGTTAGAGTTAGATTGTCTGTTTTCGTGTAGTTCTCGAAAATGGAACACGTATGGTCTTTCCCTAGCAGACCCTAAAGAACTAGTCTTCTCCCCCCATTCTGAATTTTTATTTTTTTTAGGTTTTTACGAAATGAAGACTGCCTGTGAACTAAACCATGGTCTAATGCTACACGCTTTGATCACTAAACGTAATAATGACATACTACCGAGTGAATTAGTATCAGTAATCAGAGAAAGAATGGACGGAGTTAGAAAAGGATCCAGATGCGAAGATAATAAGTTACAATTTGGTAAAGGAAAATCAAAATCCGCAGCAAAAAGAAGAGCACGACACCTAGAAAAATGTCACAAATGCGGAAAATGGTCACATGGAGGTAAATGTTCAAATAATCAAACCTATTCAAATACCGAATTTGTTACTTTATGCAGAGACGGACCGTTCATATGTTTAGAAGAAAAGACAATGAATGCTCGAGGTTACGCCTATGCAGCCATGGAAGACCAATTAAACCGACTAGCTTATGAATATAAAAGATCATATAACTAAGAAATCTATTTCACAGGTATGTCTGTACAGTTTTTATTTTTATTTTTATTTTTAATCTTTTGATAATAAACGCTAATTTGTTCGCTAAAAAGTATTAAATTGGTATTAAATAAAATTAGGTTTGGCGACCGAAATTATTGATATTGTTCAAAAATTTATTACATCACTGCGAAATTTAACGTTTATTCTTAAGGTATAAATATCTTTAAACAATCAACCCAAAATATTTCAAAAATTCGTCATGAGTTAAATTAGGTCTTGGAACCGAAATTACTTTACCGAAAAGAGGGGCGCATATTTTTGATAATATTTGATTGATTAAAGTGGGATAAAAAGACAAAAAGATTTTTAATTTTATTATGTTTTTAAAATTAATATTTAAATCTTAAATTAATATTGTAAACTTTGTAAAAACAATATTTTTAAAATTGTAAATATTTGAAAAATTAATATAAGTTTGGTGTAAATTTATAATATGAATTTTTAAATTAAGTTTGGTTTGAATTTTTAATTTTTAAAATATGAAATTTTAATTTTATGCATTTCAAATTTTAAGTTTGGTGTGAATTTTTAATTTTTAAAATATTTAATTTTGAATTTTATATTTAAGTTGTGTGAATTTAAAAACAAAAATTTACTTTATCTCATTAAGTTAAGAATATGATTTTTAAAATTCGTCGTAAGTTGAAGACTAGGTCTTTGAACCGAAATTGCTTTACCCGAGGGAGGGACGAGAACTTTTATTATCATTATTTTTAATCTTATTGATTTAAAGTATGCCAAAAACATTAAAAAACCCAAAAATCTTAGCTTTTAAAACAATCGCTACAAAAAGACAAATTTTAAAATTTTGTCGAGGGACGGACTAGGACATCGATCCGAAACGACCTCGTCCTAAATAACAAGGGAAACAAAATTTTAAAATTAATTTCTTAATTGTTTTATAAGTTAAAGATTAAAAAAAAAAAAAAAAAAAAAAAAAAAAAAAAAAAAAAAAAAAAAAATAACTCCGCGACTCGCGGAGTTTTAAGTACAAACCTCCGCGACTCGCGGAGGGACCAAATTACAGAAAAAAAATATAACCAGCTGCACGATCTGTACACACCACACACAAACACACATACAGCTCGAAAAAAGACCCCGAAAAACCCACGAAAAATCATCCCAAAAACTCAATTTTTCACCGTTAATCTTCAAATTTTTCACTACAATCATGTTGAGAAGGATGATATCTAGGAACTACTCAAGAAAACAGGTACAATTACACCCCAAATCACCTTTAAATCCGAATTTTAGTGTGTTCTTGAGCATATTTTCATAATTTGAATTTTGTTAATTTTTAGTGTAATTAGTGTTAAATTATTAGTATATTATGCATGTATAACCTAGATTGATGCTTGTTAACATGATTTGAAGCCAAAAACTTCAAAATCTTTAGAATCTAGGGTTTGTGTTCTTGAGCAATTTGGGGCTTTTTGATATAAACAGGTTATGGCCGATTTTTGTCATGAATTATTGCTAAATTGAGTAGTGTAACATGTCTAGGTAGTTAAATGATCCAAACTTTGAGCCTAAACATGATTTTGAGAATTAAAGTGGACTTTTTCAAGTCCAAAATTCATGAACTTGATTTTTGAAAGATAATGCCATTTGAGACTTGTTTATTTGCTAATAATGATTATTTTGACATGTTATTTGAGTTGAATGCTTATGAACTTGGCGAAAATTTTCGTATATGCTTATTTGAAAAAGTGTAGATTTGATAAAAATGAGAAAATAAGCTTAAGTTTGATATAAATTGATAATGTCATTGTAATTATTTTGATTGATGATTTTGCTGACACTAATGCATATTTGGATGCACAAAATTTGTGTTTGATGTGTTTTGCAGACTGAAAGGGGTGAATCTTCATCCCAAGCCCGTCATGCTCCTGCTGAGAACTTGGAACAACAGGAGGTAGATAACTACTACAAGCAGGATGTACCTCATCCAGTCATGACCTTTTCAGATATGCACTTGGAACAGTTGCACCCGAACTTGCGATTTGACAGACTTTGGATAGATTATCCAAAATATCAACGGGGTTTGCATACTCTTCATTCCAAGGTTGTTGAGGTACCAAGGGTCATAGAATGGGGACCCTTGGAAGCTGTAGAATTGGCCGGGCCAATTAGGGAATTACTGGTACAGAGGTATGGTAATTCTTCTTTTAATGACTGGATATGTTTATTCACCATACGCAGACCTGTATATAAAGTATGGTGTGAAGAATTGTTATGTAGTATAGAGTTGAATGATCGGGTAGCTAGTTTAACCGATCGTTCTTTTATTAGATTTTTGTTAGGCGGTTCGATGCGCCACATGTCTTTACTGGACATGGCTCAGGCTTTACGTATATATACGCCTGAGGAATTAGCGTCTGCCGATTGTAGAGGATTGATACTAAACGGTAGGAAAATAGATGAAAATTTTGATACACACGGTGTGTGGAGTCAAATGACAAGCCACCACCGTTTTAAAGGGGGAAACTACTCTTATTTGGATATAGATAGAGCCGAATTAAGAGTAATACATAGGTTTTTAGCTAACTCGATTACACAAAGGGGTAAAAACAAAGAAAAGGTAAATGAACAAGATTTGTTTTACCATATGTGTATTCGAGACCCACACAGCGCTGTAAGTATACCATATTGTGTGGGGTATTATTTATCAGCTATGGTTCGAGGGATGCGTCCACATAGCATAATAGGAGGTGGTATTTTTATTACTTTGATTGGTGAATATCTCGGTGTGGATATAAGTCGGGGGGGATTATTAGTAGAAGAGCCGGAACCCCGCGACACTATAGGTTTAAATGTGTACCATGGTGCGAAAGTTTTGAAGCGGCGAAACAACGCCGCAGTACGATACAATGGTAGACATCCACAGGTAGAGAGAAACCAGGAACAAGGTAATGTAGGAGGGGGGCAAGAAATGCATAGGTTTATAGCTTCTCAGGAATACGAAAATGCTAGACAGAGAGCATTTGAAGATTGGCAAGTTCATCAGAACCAGATCATAGCGCATTGCCAACACATAGGTAGAAACTATATTCCTACACCGAAACCCGTCTTCCCTCCTTGGTCGATAGAGATGCAGCCACCATATCCTACGTATGACCCTGCCGAAGCATTCTATAGCACTTATGGTTATGCGTGGAACCCCTATTGGTACCAATATCATCCTTAGTTTACTTATTATTTTTTTTATATTTTGTAATTTGTAATTATTGATATATTTAATATTTTTGTTAATATTGTAATCATTTTTATAATTATCTAACTTTTATTCTTAGATTTTAATAATTTTTGAATGTGGGGTAATAAACCAAACTTCAAAAATATGTATATATGTTTGCAGTTTATCTTATGTACACAACAGGGGAAAACAACGCATTTTCAAAGACTGGCATTAAGTTCAGCAAAAGCAAGTAATTTTGACGACTATGATGCAAAATACATGTGAAATAACAACAAGACGGAATGAACAAATGACGTGCACCATTTATCATTCAGCAAACAAACGCCAATATATTTGGAAACTTTGGTAAAAATTTAATCATTTTCACACAAATCACCCTCAATAATTTAAATTGTTACTGATTTCTTGCAAATGAGGGCATTGCAAGATCTTAAGTGTGGGAAGGGGTTAAATTCTTTCGGATTTTAAAAATTTTTATATTAAACACTTGGTTACCATTAAAAATACTAGTAAAGCAGTAGTTGTATTAGAATCTAGTGCTCTCTGATAATAAAGAACAGCCCTGGTCTTATATACTGACTACCCAATTCTAGTAAAATTTTTAAAAATTTTCAAATAAATGAATTCAAAATCATGTTTAAACATATTTATGAACGATAAAACTAGGTTTCAAACACCGAAATTATTGTTACCTCGGAAAGGACATAAATTGAGAAACAAACTAAAATGTTAAAATTCATTTAAAATGGAATAGAGGACGATAAAAAGAAATAAAAAGCCAAGTGTGGGAAAATTTACCAAGTTATTTTAAACATATGCCACATATATTTGTAACAAATAACTGAAAATACTTTTGCTTTGGACTAAACTAAACTGTTTTACCCAATGAAAGAAAAGAAGAGATGGATCTACACGATGAATCAATTCCATCATTAAAAGGAAGTAAAGTCTTCCGAAAAAGACACGCGCTTCTTGATTTAGGTCATGAAGTTGTCGTCCAGACCAGCTGTAGGTTGACGAAAAATCTAGAAAAGTCATCACTAAAATCAGTAGGAAATCCACGGACCTCAGCATTAAACAGGGTCGTCAAGTGGTCAGATTTATCCTAACCATGAGAAGGATTTATCTCGTACAATGGGGAGGCACCGTGCAAATTAGCTGGATAAGACTAATGAATCAGATCCCCAGAAAGGATAATCTCCTTAAAGATTAAAAATCAGCTTTTAAGACTGATATTACTCAATCCTAGAGATTGACCTTAAAGATTGAGAATTCAAACTCATGGAATTCAATGATATCTAAACTCGAGCTTGAACGAGAAAATATTTTGATCAAAAATACAAACCGATTTGTTTTCTGAAAACCCTATTTTCAATACGTTCATTACCATTGAACGTAAAATCCTAGGAATTCACCTGGAATTCATTAGGTCACCTGAACTAAATCGGGTGTCAACCGTAAGAACGGTGGTTGCATAACATGGTCAAAGACAGGACCTTGTGCCAAACCGACAAATTATAGGATGAGCTTTACTATTGCTCCTACCAAGAATAGTAATTGCGTCCGACACGTTATAGACCATAATCAAAAGCATGTCACGGGACATTGCCTTAACAGTTGCTTGTTCAACGCTTTCCTTTACAACCGGACGGTAGTTTGCCGAAAGGTAATATACGGAACAAGTAAACTGGACGTGTTGCTTTCCAAATACAAGGTTAGCAAGTGGGTGACACAAAACCGCAAGTTTTGAGCTAAAATTTTCAAATCTGAAACCCACCAAACCCACAAAAATATTTTGCAAACACCGGTAAAGGGTTATTCCGGAAAACTTATCTAGGGTAAAAACTAGATTTAATTTTCAAAAGATCAAATGTTTTCATAAAGATCCAATTTCCTTAATGGATCTAAATTTTTATAGTCATGTGGGACTGTAAACCATATCGTTACTACCATTGTTTATACCGCCGTATAGAAATCACTGATGTACAAAGTGTGAAGAATAAAGAAGTGATTCTAGTATTTCAAGACAATATTGCTTGAGGACAAGCAACGCTCAAGTGTGGGAATATTTGATAATGCTAAAAACGAACATATATTTCATAGCATTATTCCTCAAGAAAGACAAGCTTTTAGTTGCAATTGTTCTATTTACAAGTGATATTCGTTTAAATAATAAAAGGTGAAGACAAAAGACAGATTCGACGATTTGAAGACGCAAACGACCAAAAAGCTCAAAAGAACAAAAGACAATCAAAAAGGTTCCAATTATTGATAAGAAACGTCTCGAAATCACAAGAGTACAAGATTCAAAACGCAAAGTACAAGATATTAAATTATACGCGAGGACGTTCGAAAATCCGGAACCGGGACCAGAGTCAACTCTTAACGCTCGACGCAACGGACTAAAAATTACAAGTTAACTATGTATATAAATATAATATAATATATAATTAATTATATTAATTATATATATATTATATATATATATTATTAAAACCGTCGGCAGCCAGAAACTCCAAGGGTGTGAAATGAAAATACCTCTCCGCGACTCGCGGAGTTTGAAGGGCTTTTTGCCGCGAGTCGCGGAGCCCCAAAATTCATTTCTGGCTATAAAGCCAACCGAATTCTGATCGAATTTTAACACAATATTTTTCAATCTCTCTCTCAATATATACGTAATATATATATATTTATATTTTAATTTTAATTTTAATTATAAATTCTAATAATAAGGGTATGTTAGCGAATGTTGTAAGGGTGTAAGTCGAAATTCTGTCCGTGTAACGCTACGCTATTTTTAATCATTGTAAGTTATGTTCAACCTTTTTACATTAATGTCTCGTAGCTAAGTTATTATTATGCTTGTTTAAAACGAAGTAATCATGATGTTGGGCTAATTATTAAAATTGGGTAATTGGGATTTGTACCATAATTGGGGTTTGGACAAAAGAACGACACTTGTGGAAACTAGGCTATAGGCTATTAATGGGCTTTATATTTGTTTAACTAAATGAAAGTTTGTTAATGTTAATATAAAGATTTACAATTGGGCGTCCCTATAAATTACCATATACACTCGATCGGACACGATGGGCGGGGTATTTATATGTACGAATAATCGTTCATTTAACCGGACACGGGAATGGATTAATAGCCACTAGAATAATTAAAACAGGGGTGAAATTACATTCAAGGGTAATTGGTGTAATTGTTAACAAAGTAGTAAAACCTTGGTTTACACGCAGTCGATAACCTGGTGTATTCATTAAACAAAGTATTAAAACCTTGTTACAATTCGAATCCCCAATTAGTTGGAATATTTATCTTCGGGTATAATAATAATTTGACAAGGACACTTGCAATTTATATTTATGACTGATGGACTGTTATGGACAAAAACCAGACGGACATATTGAATAATCCAGGACAAAGGACAATTAACCCATGGGCATAAAACTAAAATCAACACGTCAAACATCATGATTACGGAAGTTTAAATAAGCATAATTCTTTTATATCATATTTAATTTCCTTTATTTTATATTTAATTGCACTTCTAATTATCGCACTTTTATTTATTGTTATTTCATTTTATCGCACTTTTAATTATCGTACTTTTTAATTATCGCAATTTAATTTTTATCGCATTTTTATTATTCGCAATTTCATTATCGTTATTTACTTTACGCTTTAATTTAAAGTCTTGTATTTATTTTATATTTTACATTAGGTTTTAACTGCGACTAAAGTTTTAAAATCGACAAACCGGTCATTAAACGGTAAAAACCCCTCTTTATAATAATAATATTACTTATATATATATTTGTAATTTTAATAAAAGTAAACTAATATAGCGTTGAGCTTTGCTTAAAAGATTTCCCTGTGGAACGAACCGGACTTACTAAAAACTACACTACTGTACGATTAGGTACACTGCCTATAAGTGTTGTAGCAAGGTTTAAGTATATCCATTCTATAAATAAATAAATATCTTGTGTAAAATTGTATCGTATTTAAAAGTATTTTCTAATAAAATTTAATAGTATTTTATACCCCTCTGCTTTGACATCATCCCACCCGGGGTAGCAACCCTATTACCCCCTCTAACCCCTCTAGTCCTATCCGCCCCTAATCTAGGAGGACATGACCTCAGGTGATCATAGGTGCTAGTAGGGTCTATATTAACCTATAAAGAAAATAAAAATTGAGAGAATTCAAAACAAAAAGTAAAATACAATAAAGACCGGGCTATACAATAGTAAACAGTCAAAGTAAGGCAAAAGATAGGAAAAAGATAGCAAATGGTAAGAAATAAATAGATGAGATAAGAAAATAAATAAAAAAACAAGTTCAGCAAGTTAGAAAAATACTCCGTATATTCTAATAATACCAATCACGTAACTAGTATACAAAAAAGTAAGGCTCACAAGATTAGGATAATACAGTCAAAGTAAGGTTAAGGGTAAAAGAAGTTTAAGGGTAGAAAGAAACAAACACAGCCTTGTGTAAACAAGGAAATTCCGGCAGCGGTGGCTAGCGACGGCACAAAGGCAGCAGGAGGCGGCGGAATTAGCGAGGCTTCGTTTTAATACCTGCGAAAAGAACAGAGAAAGTGCCCGGAAAAAATTCCGGCGAATTGAGCGACGGCGCGTGGCGGCGCGTTTCGAAACGCTTGCCGGCGAAAATCGAACTCACAGAATCAGAAAAATGCCGCAAGTTTAATGATGTAGGTTACGGCTTCTAATTCAATAGGCAGCTGAAGCGGCCCTGGTCAGCGGCGGTACACGTCCACAATTAGCGGCGTTAACCGGCAGCAGTCCTCGGCGGTACACGGCTAGCAGTCAGCACCCTCTTGGTGATGGAGCCCTGCAAAATTTAGAAAAAGATAACGGTTATGGGTTAGTTCTCGCGACGGCGCGTGCGGCGAGTGGCGGCGGGTGGCACAACAATCGCCGGAAAAAAAAGGTACGGTTGGGTCCTGGAAAATTGCGCGAGTTGAATGGTGTAGGTCTCAGCTTCTAATTTGTTCTAGAATGGCAGCAATCGTCGATTTAAGTCCAAAGTGGGTTTTTGTTTTTTTGGAGATGTAGAGTCAGAGTCAGAGAGAAACGTTTAATATGGTGCAATTGTACTAATATGGTGTTAATACATGGTTTAATATAATACAAAAAAGCAAGTGATTTATATTGCTATTGGATACTTGGTTGTAACCTATGAACTACAAAAGGCAAGGAAATGCATATTCTATATTCTTGATGTTAGAACTTAGAAGCTAATAATTAACCTAACAATAATAACATAACAATAATTAATAATAATAATACCTTTTTAAAAAAAAAATGACACAGCCCAATATTTAACCCGCGACCTCTCGTCTAACAAACACACTACAAACCATTGATCTGCCCTGTTACTTTCTGATGTAATTAATACATTATACTCCGTATTGTTTTAACTCGTGTATGTCTTCTTCTTCTTTAAACTAACCGACCGGAATCCACAATAATCATAACCGCAATTTACAGGTTTGATTTAGGACTTGAAGTTGAAACAGAACAATCGGTTGTGGGTGATATTGATCAACACAAAAAGAAAAGAAAGATAACTTTTGACCCATTTGACTCCTTCCCCTTATTGCTAAATGGGTTGTAACTGCCACCACCCACATTCATGCACAAAGTTTCTACATCTCACTCACACTATTAAAACCTCTTGTATAAACTAACCTAACAAAAAATTAACATTAACATATATATAATAATAATCCGTTATGGCACATAAAAAGGTGAACAAATAAAAAACTATAACATACCTCCCTAAAGAATTTACTTCCTATCAGTTATTTGAAGTTTATAATAAGAAATGCTAAAACTTCGTTAAGTATCGAATAATAAGATAACTAAATGATAGGAATAATTGGCGTAAAATTCAACCAAGCATACAAATTAGCTTCAAAGTTTGCAAACCAGTGTTTGACCTCACAAGTCAAAATTGAATATTGAAGACATGATAGCTAGTTTGCACATTCAAATTGTGTTACCTGCCTTCTTATTTTGTGGGGCCATTCCACTGAACATATAGCAATTATGTAAGACTGGCTCATATTACTATATAACTTCTCAAAAATGCTTTTACATGAATTATTACTCTTTATCAATTATCACCTGTCCAGTGCACAACATAATTTATGTTATTGAATCATACTTTTTTGCTATTAATTTATGAGTCACAGGTAAACTCACCTTGGATGAATTCTGATGGCGCAGACGTCATACAACATATGGTTGACAATTTTTTGATGTAGATAGAGATCAAGTATGGATAGCGTTTTATTGAAGCTCGTGTAAGTTAACTTACAAAGGTCATGTATGTTGATGGCAACGGAGACAAAAGCCAGGACCACCACAGAATATTGTCCGCTTTGGGAACAGCGAGCCACCAGCGACTCAACTGCCCTCACGGGTTTAAAACGCGTCCCGTGAGGAAGAGGTATCAAGCCACATATAAGGGCCTTTGTTTTTGCCTCTCCAACCGATGTGGGAAAGGGGTGAAGGTCACCCCAACAATGTATATTACAACTGCCCATTTTTGATAACTTCCATTGTTGGTGCTCGACAATGAAGAAGATGAAGATGAAATTTTTGATTTTAAAATATAGACGTTTTTAGATTATGATTACTACATGAAATGTGTAGTGAATCATTCACAGAACCTTCGTAAATCGTTAATTGATCCAGAAACGTCAACACGAATTCGAATTTCATGATGAACACATCAGTTGACTTTTTATTTTTAAACTTTGACTTTAAAATTCAAAATCAATCGAAGGAATTAAAGATTGAAAACTTACAGATAGTTCAAGTATATGATTCCTAACACATCTGAATTTTTAGATTTTAATAATTGATTCGAAATTTGAGCTTTTGATTATCACATATCGCGAACAGGGGAGACGGCTTGTTTCTTTGAATTTCTGTTTAATTCATCAGACAGAATAGTTTATAACTGATGATTGATAATGATGGTGGAAAAATCAAATGACTACTTATCAAAAATATGAGATGATCCGTGGTTATATAAAGTGGTGCGTGTCGATGAGATAAGTAGAAGCTTCACGGGGGGAAAAAAAAAAAAGTCGCTCCGACAGTGTAACAGTGATGGGAGGCTGTTGGACCAATAGTTATGCTAATTAGTATGTATATAAATAAATGTAACACCATCCCTTAATCTATTATGTATAAGCATCAACCATCCCAAGTTTTTTTTTTTTTTTTTTTTTTTTTTTTTTTTTTTGCTCAAAAACTTGTTAGAAAATAGGGGTTAAATTGATAATTCGATTGGTTCGTGAATCGTGTAATCACTTTCTCAATTAAGTATTTTGACCCCACAAGCCTCGGGTATCACGAAATCCTAATTGGGATAAGACAAGAACAAGATTAGAGTCCAGGCAAGAAGATTCGAATTAGAGAGTATAGAGATCTTGTGTGTTTCTGTTAATTCGTAATGAAAGCAAATATGTCAAAACCGGATATATTAATTTGGCACTTAAAATTAAGGGATGCAATCCTTCAATATGGCGAAAAAAAACTGTTAACTAAGAGTCTTATCTTTTGGCGGAAAAACCGGTTGGAAGACACAATTTCTATGTAAAGTATAGTGCCTTTTCCGTTGAGGTTTTGGGGCGCTGCCCCTTAGATCCCGTCAGGGCCGCTGCCCCTTGGACCCTGCAAGGGGGGTTCAACCCCCTTGACCCTCGCTATATTCGTGACAGTTTCTGAACCCGTTGTTAAGTATAACTACCTCATTCTTACTTTCAAGTAAATACTAATTAACTAAATGTTTGTTAGATAACACTAAAATTACCAACAAAATTCATGTTGACAAACACATAAGCCTTTAGTATGAATGTTTGCCACATTCTCACTTGATTCAATTTTAGAACACCATTACAAAATATAATTCTATTTTCAAAATGTTTTGTCCTTTCTTCAAAGAGTGGATTTAAATAAATACGTACAACATCTTTGTTTTCAAAGAAAACACACACATGTGATGAAATGATGAAACGAAAAATGAAATGAAAATGATGAAACCTACTTTCTATAACAACTACAAACCTTATTACTCCATTACATTTGTCACGTAACCATATACTTCATAAAAACCTCTCATCATACCTCGTCATTTCATTACCAGTAATTTTGGCCTAAGATCATTATTAATGGTGATGAGGAGTTTGGTGGTATAGTGTTGTTGTTGCATTTATGATGAAACAAGCATTTGGTCAGCCGCGCGTTGCCGCGGCCAACCATTTAAACATTATGTGCAAGTATTGTTTACAAAAGCTTTGTAAATAACAGTTAACGATTATACATAGGTTGTTTAGAGCATTTTACACATTGCTCCTTTTTTGCTACAGGCAACAAACCGATTACACATAGGCAGTTTACGAAAGAATTATATGATGTTTAAGAGCATATCATTTGTGTAGTCAAGTATGTACATTTGTGGTTTGCACTTTAGCGTAGTCCTTTTCTTTCTTAAGTTCCTTGGCAGGGTATATGTGACACGATTAACATGTTATCATGAACGTAGGAAGGAATACATAAATATAACTTGGTAAACTAACACACCCACCATATAAAAAGGTCCAAGTATGAGAGTTGACTATCAAAAGAAAAAAAAAAACAAATTTTCTAACTACAACCTCAATTTAGCTATAAAATAGCTATAAAAGGAGAGCAACTCTCAACCATTAATTAATTGAAGATACTTTTTCATTATAGCGTTGTCTTATACTCTTATATACTATGGAGTAGTAGAGAGATACTAACCAAACATACTAAAACAACAAATGCAAATGGAGTAATACTGAAAAAAACATATATGTATATTTTAGTCACTGTTATGATACCACAAAGTCAAGATAAGGTGGCTATGTGGATGTCAATTTTGTATACAGAACTTACGCATGCAGAGGAATAGTTATTTGCACAGTAAACTTTGCATTATAAATAAGGCATCAATATTTGCCATTCAAACTTGTACCTAACTTTCATAATATAGAAAGTTTCTTCATCTTATCTTTATTCTTTATTCATATATACATATATTAAGAAGTCTTTGCTAAGATCAGCCATAAAGGTTGTTATAAACCACTAGAATTATAACACGTTATCAGCACGAAGTGCTCCGTATAATCAAGGTTTATCTAAGCAAGCACAAGGCACTAATCAAGGTAAGAAATTCTTTTAACGATATCTTCTACTATTTATTAGTAAGGTAAATATTATTATCATAAGTAAAATTATATTTATGTAATCTAACTTTTATTAACTTCACTAACATTTATATTTATGTTATTTAAGTTATATATGGTCGGTTATACCGCCTGAATTATATTTATGTAATCTAACTTTTATTAACTTCACTAACATTTATATTTATGTTATTTATGTTATATATGGTCGGTTATACCGCCTGAATTATATTTCTGTAATCTAACTCTCCAACAATGATGATACATATATCAAATTAATAAGATATTAATACAACGTTTTAATTAAACTATGGAATTAAGACAAACAGTGAGAAATGTTCTTATTATTTCCCAATTTCTATCATTTGGGCTGACTTCATCACTTCAAATGAATTTTTAATGTAAATTAGGATAAGTGACAGGTTTACTTTAATCAGTATCTATCTTAGGTGAGCAAAATCGGTAGGTATAAGTTTTTAAATTTGACACTTATGGCCAGAAGCTACCAAAGATGGTGCTGTCACATCTAAATAAGTATTTTTAATGCCTAGATGATAATACAACTTATGTGGCATGCTTCCTTCAAACCTTCCTAAATCAACTATAATGACCTATTAGCATATAATATGAACTCCCTTAAATACTTCAATACCACGAACGAGCTAAATTAAGAAGAAAAAAACGTCCCTTCGGTTATTTTCCTAGTTCACTAGTTATTTTAGTCATAGAAGGATTTGGGATGTTAGTTTTGAAAGTAATCACCATGAGCACATCTTTAGTTGCTAGGGACGAAGTCCATAAGGTCACGGTCTCACCGATAACATAATTAGGTCATTTACATTCAAGTAAAAATGTCTGCTCTCTTTAGATAACTTAAACTGAAAGAAAGAGAAAAATAATTTATCCGTTTCAATAGTATTTTATAACCTAGTGAGTTGTATATTATTTTACCAGTAAGTCTGATTTTGTTATTTTGTACTACCACATTTTACATATTGAAATTTGAAGTGGTTGAGACTTGAGATATGTGCGAGTATTTTTCTTAATGCAACCGTACACATACAATGAATATTTATGAATATTTACAAAAGTATCACTTTAAGATTTAGAACTAACCACTAATTAAAGTTTATAAGTTACTTCCATATACGTATAGCCCTTTTAATTTGGTGCAATGCATTACTTGACTCCAATAATAAAAATAAAATAAGTAAACGATTAGTTTTTCTTGTCGCAAGACAATTTCTGTATAATATGCTTCAATTATATGGTACTCCTTATTAGATAGTTTCATGTTCTCTTAAAACAAGTCACTTTATCACCAAATTTATTGACACGCTTTTAAAGATGTGTCACATACAAAGACCACAAATTATCCTTTTTTTTTCAAAAACCTAAATATTCAATGTATGTAGTCAAGGTTCATCATTCATGTGGCATGTACGACTTACATGTCAAACATCATTAATGAATCAACACCACAATAAAGACACACAGTTTTGGACAAAACACATGATGAAATATCTTTACTTCACAGGAATGTTTTTGGAATAATTATGTGAGCTGGTTTGACTGTGAGAGACTGAAAAAAAAATCGATAAATATAAGTATTGTTATAAATCTTAAAAGTCAATCAAGTGGATCACCAAATCCATTCACTATTTTCATATTGAATTTTGAGGCTTTTGTATAGTAACATTAGTACTATAAATATGATGCAAATGTAAGTCTATTGAGTACCAATATCCTAAAATATCATTCTTACTTCTTCTATACTTTCTCTCTATTATACTTAACATACACACTATGATCAAATTTAAGAAATATTTCATTGATTTAAATCAAATAAAAAATTATAAATACTATATCAGGTCTTGCAAACTTGATATAAGGAACGGAAAAGGCAAAAAATCATATTACTAAATGGTACGAATTTTTTGGTAAACAATGTCTTGTTTTCTCCCAAATCAAAGAGAAATTTGTTAAGTTTCTTTGATATATATCATAATGGATATGATTATCAGTCAATGATAACCGAAAATGAGAAATATCTATGTAGCATCGAAAAGCGCATATGATGAAAAACGCAGCGCATATGATGAAAAACGCAGCACATATGATTAAAAAGCGCATATGATGAAAAACGCATATGATAAAAAGCGCAGCGCATATGATAAAAAGCGCATATGATGACAAACGCATCGCATATGATGAAAAACGCAGCGCATATGATTAAAAAGCGCATATGATGAAAAGTGCATATGATAAAAAACGCGTATGATTAAAAAGCGCATATGATGAAAAGCGCATATGATGAAAAGCGCGTATGATAAAAAAGCGCATATGATGAAAAACGCATATGATGAAAAGCGCAGCGCATATGATGAAAAAAGCATATATAGTGATTAATGAAAAGCACATATGGTGATTAATGAAAAGAATATTCAGAAAAAATACCAATGTTTCTTGAAAGAATTCAAGGTTATATATATGGACCAATTCATCCATCATGTGGACCATTTTAATATTTCATGGTTTCTAATAGACGCATCTAGCAAATGGTCTCATGTTTGTGTGTTATCAAGCCGTAATATGGCATTTGCAAAGTTTCTTGCACAAATTATTAAATTGAGAACACATTATTCTGATTACACCATTAAAAATGATGAGACTTGATAATGCTGGTGAGTTAACATCTCAAGCATTTAATGATTATTATATGTCTATGGGGATTGTTGTTAAACATCCAGTTTCTCATTGAAAATGAGTACAGAACTCTCAGAATTTATATGGGGACATGCAAATTTACATGCTGCGATGTTATTTCACATTAGACAAAGTGAAACTCATAAATATTCTTCCCTACAACTTGATTTTGGCCGAGAGTCAAATATTTCCCACCATTAGAACATTTGATTGTGCAGTGTATGTTCTAGTTACACAACCACAACGCACTAAAATGGATCTTCAAAGGAGGATGGAAATATATATTGAATATGAAACATCTTCAATTATAAGATATATTGAACCCATAACGGGTGATGTTTTTACAGCACGTTTTGCTATTGTCATTTAAAAAAAAAAATTATTCCCTATATTAGGGGAGAAAGGAAAAATAAAGAAAAAGATGCTTCATGATGTGAACATCAATTAAAGTATATAGAATTCGCACAAAAGAATGCGAAACGAAAGTTCAAAAAATAATGCATATGCAAGAACTTGCAAATTAATTACTTTATGCATTTAAAGATACAAAAAGAGTGACTAAATTATATATAATAGCAGGAAATGCTCCAGCTCGAATTAAAATTCCAAAAGCAGACAATAATGTCACTCATGAGTCTTTGCCACGTCTGAAACGTGGAAGTACAATTGGTTCCAAAGATAAAAATCCCCGAAAAGGAAAAATCAGCTGATAATAAGGTAAAGGAAAGTGTTCAAGAAGAACCACAAATCAATATTCCTTCTGCAGAGGATATTGATAAATGTAAATACATAAATTGCGATAAATTATGCAATATTATGAATCAAAATGAAATGAAAAATCTTGATGAGATATTTTCATATAATGTTACAATGACATCATGAATAAAGGTGATGATCTGGAACCAAAATCTGTCATTGAATGTCAAAATAGACATGACTATATACGAGCTGAATTGGAATTGCTCAATAAAAGAAAAGTTTTCGAATAAATCGTTATCACTTTTAAAGATGTGAAACGTATGAGATAAAAAATGAATTTTTATCCGAAAAAAGAAATGAGAAAAATGAAGTTACAAGATAAAGCAAGACTTGTAACTCAAGATTTCTCTCAAAGACCATGAATGTATTATGAGAAAAACTTATTCTCCTGTTATGGATGCAATTACTTTTAGATACTTAATCAGCCTAACAGTTTCTAAAAATTTAGAAATGCATCTCATGGATGTTATTACTACTTATTTAAATGAATCACTTGATAGTGATATATACATGAATCCATGAAGGGTTTAAGGTATCAGAAACATCTAATGCAAAACTCAAAGAAATGTATTCTATTGAATCACAAAGTTTTTTATATGGGTTGATACAATATTATAACTGATTAAGTGATTACTTGATAAGAAAAAGGGTATACAAATAATCTTATTTGAACATGTGTTCTTATTAAGAAAACAATGTCCGGATATGTGATTGTAAGTTATTTATGTCAATGATCATAACATCATATGAACAAATAAAGAGATCTATGATATCATTCAACTTCTAAAAAAAAAAAATTAAACGAAAGATCTTGAAAAAAAACCCAAGTATTGCCTTGGATTGCAAATTGAGCATATGCCTAATGGTTTACTTGTACATCAAACAAACTATACCGAAAAGATTTGAAAGCATTTTTAAATACAAAACCATTGGTTGATATATCACTCAATATTGACATTGATCCATTTCATCCCCGTGAAGATCATGAAGATCTTTACGGATAAGAAATTCCATATCTTAGTGCAATTGGGGTTATTATGTATTTTATAAATTGTACAAGACCTGATATTTCTTTTGCAGTTAATTTGTTGACAAGGTTCAGCTCAACCTCTACAAAAAGACATTGAAATGAGATCAAGCAGATATTCCAATACCTTCGAGGAACTACTGATTTAAAATTATTTTATTCTAACGCTTCAAAATAAGATTTGGTTGATTATGTATATACAGGTCATTCATCAAATCCACATAAAGCTAAATCTCAAACTGGATATGTATTCCTAAATGGAGATACTGCAATATCATGGCGTTCTCAAAATAAACACTTGTTGCAATATCATCAAATCATGCTGAAGTGATTGCATTACATGAAGCTACTTGGGAATGTTTTTGGTTGAGATCAATGACACAACTCATTGCTGATTCTTGTGGACTAGAACGCTATAAAAGACCAACAACTATCTTCACCAACAACTATATATGAAGATAATGCAGCTTGCATAATACAAATGAATGAAGAGTATCAAAAGTGACAGAACAAAATATAAATGCCGACGAGGTGCCAAAGCCATAGACAGTCTTAACGGTCATAAGTTTGATGGAAAAGAATGGTATGTTGGTAAGGCTCAGAAAAGACTAAAAGGGAATAGGAATTGAAATAAGGGTTTGAGCAAACCATGAAGGAGACTGTAGACAAATCACAGGAGCTAAACTTGTACATAAAAGATTTAGATGATACAGTTTCAGATGAAAACCTCAGATTCTTCTCATATACTCAAGATCTCGTAAAAGACAACCAGATTAAAATGATATACGTTCAATCAATAACTCTGCTGATCTTTATACCAAAGCACTGTCAACCGCTGTTTTCAGAACACACGTTCACAATATTGGCATGAGGCAAGTTCAAAAGATGTGACGACTCAGCGATGTCTACTTGAGGGGGAGTCAACTCTATACTGCACTCTTTTTCCCTTGACTAAAGTTTTTATCCCACTGGATTTTTCTTTAGCAAGGTTTTTAACGAGACAGTGCTAGTTGCACTCTAATAAAATTGTCATCCAAGGGAGAGTGTTATGATACCACAAAGTCAAGATAAGGTGGCTATGTGGATGTCAATTTTGTATACAGAACTTACGCATGCAGAGGAATAGTTATTTGCACAGTAAACTTTGCATTATAAATAAGGCATCAATATTTGCCATTCAAACTTGTACCTAACTTTCATAATATAGAAAGTTTCTTCATCTTATCTTTATTCTTTATTCATATATACATATATTAAGAAGTCTTTGCTAAGATCAGCCATAAAGGTTGTTATAAACCACTAGAATTATAACAGTCACGTGAAACTTCTAAAAAGTAATTTTATAAAATGGCATATTCCATACCTTTGTGTGGTTATGCATATGACTCAAATGACTGAGAGTTACTTGAAGGTGACAGAGCTTTGGTGCTAAATCCAAATCAATAGTTGTGATCTTATTCTCATTAATATAAGGTCCCTAATATATGATCATACAAATAAATCATCATTTAAACAGAACACGAAGATCTGTAGAAATTATAAAAAGTTAACCTAAAAACTGCCAAAAGGGTGTCTATCACTATCACCTACAATAGCTCATTGTAGAAGCTCTCCGAATCTTGAAAGCAACGGAACTTCTCCAAGATCTTCAATCTACTGTATTTTAAAACCATTGTCATCATTTATATCTTATTGCATCTTCATTTATATCTATATGAATCAAGTGATAAATAATTATATAAATATACCATAAACATAAATGAGGTCAGTTAAGTGAAAATATTAAAAATACCTACACCATAATGAACCATAGTAAAATAACAAAGCTAATAATACAAACCCTAAAAGGCATATATAAACAAAATAGAAAATCAGAGGCAGTGACGTTAACATATACGCGACCCAAAAAACACCTTAAACTAAATACCCAAAAAAAAAACAACGACGACGGCCAATTACCTGCAACACAATAGTAGCAAAGAACACGACAGTGCTTGCGCCTGTGACGGTGATGGTATACCGTAAAACAATATATCCCTAATGCCAGAGTGAAAGAAGTATCGGTGGTAGCAGGCGTGGCGATGGAGTAGGACACGGGAGGAGTAGCGGCGATGGTGGTAGGAGAAGCGACGACGTTGGTGGTAGCAGCAATAATGATGGCGTCGATGATTAAGTGATTCAGCTGATTGGCGAAGAAGAGGACGATTTGAAAGAGATTGGAGTGTGGCTTGATGAAATAAGAATGATGAAGTGGAAGATCCTGGAAGTATGTGGAAAGTGGTAAGTATAAATAAATATCTAAGATAGTATAAAGACGAAATTACCCTTTATTTATAAAATAATGAAGTGAAAAGTAAATGCATCTTCTCTATTGACATATATATATATATATATATATATATATATATATATATATATATATAATGATGGAGTTGCACGTTACAGTATAGTAATTATCATGAACCTATCAACGGCTATCATACCATTCTCTCTTAACTTTTATTCTCTCTCAAAACGCAACGGCCTCTTTTTCCCCCAAACCTTTTTTTCAAAGCTTAAACCATACTCCCACCCTCACCACCACCCCCTACCATTCCACCACCGCTCAACCACCCTCAAACACCTTTAAATCATTTTTCTTCGGCGGTATATTTAGATCCGGGTCAAAACCTGAACAAGGGTGATGCTCATGACAACGTCACTGATGGTCCTTCTTCATCGGGTTCTCATGAAGGTGACACCATCTTCATAGGGCGTATTGAGAGAGTTCCGCATAGCCTGCTTTGTGACGTTTTTGGTAAAATTGGAC
The DNA here is from genome assembly GCF_046630445.1 of Rutidosis leptorrhynchoides. NCBI lineage: Eukaryota > Viridiplantae > Streptophyta > Magnoliopsida > Asterales > Asteraceae > Rutidosis > Rutidosis leptorrhynchoides. Next base: position 360,016,012 of record NC_092339.1, read on the forward strand.
CAAAAAAGGAGGTTAAATCTTGGTCATACCGGAGGCCTGCTTTTATTTCTTTTGAGCAAGCTTCTCATGCATCCGAGGCGGTTCTCTCCTTGAATGGTTCGAAGGCATTTCGTACCCCTATCTATGTGGGTTGGCCCACTCGCCGTACTGGTGGTGATCTTCCAACCTTGGGGCGTGGTTTAGCTCAAAATCGATTTATAAGCTCTCTCGCTGTTAATCGTTTTGTGGTTCACCGGCTGGAACAGAGCATTCTGCTTGTGGATTCGGTTCCCATTACGGAAGATAAGGTGAAAGAATTTCTCTGTTTTTGCAACGCTACCATCTCAAATTATTGTAAATTTGGGACTTTTGGTTGTGTCGTTGTGTGTACCAACCGGGATGTGTACGCCAATGTTCTTGCTCAAGCGTTAGCATTGAGTTTCGATTTAGTGGTTCCGTTTGCTAAAAAGGCTGACACTTATTCGAGGTACGTTTGGGTGGAGCTTCGTTGTATTCCGGCAAACTTTGTGTCGATTGAAAATATCAAGAAAATTGCAGGAAACGTGGGCACTGTGATGAAGGTTGCCCATTCTTCAGCTTAATTGTTGAGTATTGGTTCGACGTTCGCTTTTGTTGAGACTACGAGCACGAAACATATTCACGAGCTCATTACACCGGAACTGATTTCGTCTACTATTTCTAAAGGTTTCGTTTTGGTCAATGAAGTTGCAGATATATCGATTGTGGAGAGATTGAAGGCTGATTGTTTCTCATCAGATTTCGTGGCTTCTTCCAATAGTTCTATTATTCCCAGGGTTGAAAATCACTTGGATTTGAATGCGACTGATTCTGTTGATGACATTGTTGAGTCGATCGTTGGTGTAATGGAATTGGATATTAATGTGGCGACTAAAGCTGGGTCGAAGTTGTACGAGATTCATCATCGGTGTATTCAAGATGGGTTGGTTGGATATGTTAAGGAAAACTCGATTTCTTCTCAGGCGGCTCAAAAGGAACAGGGTGATGCTACGGTTATTGACGCTCCACCAGATTTAGGGTTTGTGGATGTGGGCCTGGATTCTGGCCCAGAATTGGTGACTAAATGCCCGGTGACTTCTGTTGAAGATTCTGCTGTTTCTATTGGGCCTACCCCCCACTTGGGTACTGAAGAATTGGTGAATAATGGGCCTGCTTTAGTGGGTAATAATGGGTCGGTGGAGACTGTTCATGGTGGGTCAACGGTTGTTGTGTCGGGTTCTAGTCTTGTTGAGAAAGTTGAAATTGTTGGTTTGTCGTCGTACAATAATAATGATAATTTCTTTGAGGAGGCTACAAAGGATTTCAATCACATCTGGGTAGAAGGGAAACGAATTAACTCGAGTATGGCACCAAAAGTTAAACGAAAGAATAAACCTAGGGCACGAAAGGTTCACGGGGAGGAGTTGCGGAAGTTTAACGTCGAAGGGATTTGAAGGGTTGTGCGTTATTGATTTGAGGTTCTCTTTGCTTTGATTTTGATAGTGTCATGTTTTTTGTAATGTCTTTGCTTCTTGGTCTTTAGCGTGTCTAAGTTGGGCCCCTTTAGATTTGTTTCGGTCTAGTGTTGGTTTAGTGCCTCTTGTGGTCCTTTTGTTGGTTTGGCCTTGTTGCCTTAGGTTGTAATCGTTTCGTGGTTTCATCTTTTCGATGACTATTGTAACAACCCAACCCAAAGTCCAACCAAATATGCGAAATATTTTTTTACACAGCATAGGTGCGTGGCGCGCAGCACCCAAGGGTGCGCGGCGCGCACAGGCCAGTTCAGGTTCTATCCGAAATTGTCATTTTTTAAATAAAGATCGTCCACTTCCCGACATTTTTAGGCAAAACGCTTTTCACAACATGTTCTAATATGAAAAACTCATACGATTCAATCATAAAATAAGTTTTACAAAACGGGGCCCACATCGACCCGAATTACAATTTTCATACAAAAAGTAAGTTTCGACCACATTAGTTTAAATTCCAAACGACACTAGAGCATGATGTTTGGGGGTTAAACTACCCAAATCTCGGTCAAACTTCAAAAGCTATCACATCCAAAAGCGTCCCCTAACAAACAAAGTGGGATCTCTAATCCAATCGAATACCCTTACCCTTGTCAACGCCGGAGCCTATAAAAAGATAAACAACGAGAGGGTAAGCAAAGCTTAGTGAATGCAATAATTATACACATACATATATAACCTACTTACTTGCATCCACTTACACAAATACCTCATACACGCTAGCTTTTTAAATTAGCATACCATCTCAAAATACATTGTTAAAATCCACGATAACACGAGCTAGCACAAACAATAGCATATAACACGAACGATATATTATGCTATACTACAACACATAACCATGGTTAACCAATCGTACAAGGAATGGTACTTAAATTTCCCATCGATGTTCATAACAACCATTAGAGTACTTAACACGTCGTACACTAATCCCACGGGTGGCATCTTAACACGTCGATGCTTCACCCCGGGTGGCGTCTTAACACATCGACACTTCACTCGTGATAGTTCTTGGAGTGGCATCTTCACACATCGATACTTCACTCCGAATGGTGTCTTAACACATCAACACTTCACTCTTCATATTACTTGGGGTGGCATCTTAGCACATCGATACTTCACCCCGGATGGCGTCTTAACACGTCGACACTTCATCCGTTACTTTCTTGGAGTGGCTTCTTAGCACATCGATACTTCACTCCGAGTGGTGTCTTAACACGTCGACAATTCACCCCGGGTAGCGTCTTAACACATCGACACTTCACCCGTCATATTACTTTGAGTGGTGTCTTAGCACATCGACACTTCACTCGTCACGTGAATGTGGTGTCTTAGCACATCGACACTTCACATCTCACGCTACAATAAATAAATACATTATATACCTACACATATAATTATTCCACTCACCTTAATGATTCGGTGACGGTTTTATACTTCCGCAAGCTTCAAAGCAAAGTACTAATACAATAAGTACTTAATCAACACACAAACTTGTTGGACTAAACACCAACACTTCACTCATGTGCATTTAATGACTTAAATGCATTAAATGCCCCATTTACACCAAAATCGTCCATTCAAGGTCAAGACCATCATAAATCACTAAAAGATAGTGATTAAGGTCCAACAACAGTAACTAATACACAATTAGGGTATTTCATACCCATCTTTCCCAACTAGGTCAATTGTTACCCATTTGACCCTTTTAAAGTCAACACACCCATTTCGGGTCATCCACTAACCCAATCAACACCCATTTGCTTAGAACTAGGTGTGCTAGTAATTAACTAACCAATTATGACTCATAAGTCCATTTATCATTTTAAAATCCTAGGTTAGTCATCTTTGAGTCCTCATAACCCAATCTTACCCAAGAACACCCAAAATCACTAATAATGGGTTTTATGTTCATCACTAACCCAAACCCTAACCCTTAATCGAATTAAAATAAGGAAATCAAGATTAGAGCTTACCACCACAATCACAACGTATCTAGTGATTTGATGAACAACTTTAACACTCGAGCTTTTGATCGATTCGAGCTCTTTCTTCCCCAAATCTCCAAATCTCACTCTAGAAATCTCTCTCTCTCGAAGAATGAATGAGAGTGTTTATGTGGATGTGAATATGATCCAAAATTGACTCAAGTCTGATAGTAAGGCTACAAATCTGTCCCCAAGTGAAAAGACCAAAATGCCCCTCATTTAACTCAAATTAGAAAAAGCAGGAAATCTGTCGCAGGGACTGTGCGCGGCGCGCTTACCTAGCTGTGCGCGGCGCACACCATGGTCTTAACAGTTTCTGAGCTTTTTAATTTACAGCACACTTCACACACTTTATGTACACCCTAATATACTCCCGTACAATAAATAATCGGGTCTTACAACTCTCCCCCACTTAGATTGGATCACGTCCTCGTGATCCGCACCAAATACTAGAAGTTAAACAATTCTACCTTGAACATTTACGTCTCCAATGCGGAATTACACATGTAGTAATCACCCCTCCGGGTTCTCACTTCGTACACTAATGCATCATATTACAATGAACAAGGGTAATCATCTCTCGAGACAAAACAATCGCAACCGCTTGCTCCTACACCGAGTATCTAACTCATACAATACATTCACAGTAAATCCAAAAGTGGAATAATCTCCTGACGACCTCCGTCATCACGCCTTTCCACCATAGAATACTTGGGAATCATCCCGACATCATCCTAAAATCTCCCGTAACTATCATAGGGAAACTCGCCATTTTGACTCATATCACTGACTACCTTCACAATTCATTCCAAAGTCCAACTTGGGACTTTTTCGAAGACCATCAAAGTCTTTCTTTCCTAAATAAGCGACACCCGTTCGCTCATCACATCTACTGGATAGGGACTTTTGCAAATTCTCCAGTACTTAACTCCCTCATTTAGGGTTTTAACCCCATACGTTCACCGTTAAGATGATAACACCCCGCGGAATTCCGACATTCCACAACGCGCATTACCTTCTCCGACATTGGTCATAGTCAATAGTCCTTCCAAGGACTCGTTATAAGGTATTCGAACCTCGATATTTCAAATCAGTTAAGTGTTAACGCTCGCAAAACACCATAATAAACCACAGTTGTATCTTCGGGTTTTTCACCGGTACCCAATTACAAAGTAATCATACCATCGGAGTGGAGCATTTCACTAGCAGGTATAAGGAGGCACCTAACGCAGTGTTATGCAACTCCCATTACTACCACTGAGTTATCAAGAGCTCGACCCTTATGGGTTCTACTCTTGGTGTCACGCGTCTCCTGACTACTCAAAGTCATACAATTTCTAAGAACCTTACGGCTCAAAGCCCACAATTTCTAGCGACACCCGCTAGCCACAATTTCTTCTAGGTCGCATAGCTAGCCTATTAACCTTTCAACTTATCACTAAGGAGATGCTTGGATTGTAACACCCCATTTTTCTAAACATGACGCTTGTGCCGTCCTACGGAGCCCAAGAATGAGTATTTGATAGTTTGGATGTAATGAGTTGACCACGTTGAACTTTGGAATGTTTCAAAAGTGTATAATGATTAAAGTTGGAGGATTCGGGTTTTAAAGTGTTTATCACGCAAATCGTGTTACTTTTCTACATTTTAGAGCCCGTATGTTATCGTGGGTTATATAGGTTGTGGGTATAAGTTCGAATGGTTTAAAGTGCAAGAAAATGTCCAAAATTGAAGTTTGGAATGTGTGAGGCGCGCTAGAAAGGGTGTGAGGCGCGCACGCATGAAGAAAAAGCGGACAGTCAAAAATTACACTAGGTGCGCGGGGCGCACTTTCATGTGCGCGGCTCACAGAATTTACACTAGGTGCGCGGGGCGTGCATTATAGTGTGCGCGGCTCGCACAAATTACACTTGGTGCGCGGGGCGCATATTAAAGTGTGCGCGGCGCGCACACCCCTGTATCAGCATACTTTGTATTTTTTTTTTTAGTTTTTGAAGGGTGTTTTGGTCCTTTCACTTTGGGGTCGGGTTTTTGGCCACAAAACTGACCCAAGGCTCACTAGGAGGTCATTTCTTATCCACAAACACTCCCAACATATTCTAGTGAGAGAGGGTGATTTTTAGTGTGAGAATGCTCCGATCTAGGAAGAAGAAGCTCGGTTCTCACCAAAGCTCGAGAGTTAAAGTTATTCATCGCATTCTTGGCTACGTTTTGGTAGTATTGATAAGCTCTAACTCCTAATTTAATTGTTAAGATTCTTGTTCATAATTAGGGTTTGAGCTAGTTTGGGTTATAAACCCCATTTCTCATGAATTTGGGGGTTTTGCTTTATGTATTGTGTAAGTAAACTCGATTATTGTGGGCTTAGGGTTGAGGATGAATTTGGTCATGGTTTGGGTGTTAAATCACTAGATTGTAAGTGTGTTAGTGTTTAGATGTTCATAAGAACTTGTTTGTATGACCAAATGGGTGTTAACATTGATTTGGTGTCAAACTAAGTTATGGGTCAAGATTTGATGAATCGAGTGTTTAAATGATTGAATCAAGTGTTAATTGGTGTTTTGGAAAGTAATCACTAGCCGTTAGTGATTTTGAGCGTTTTTGGGACTTATGTCAAAATGAGTTGACTTTGATTGGGTCAAATTTGGTAATGGCACTAGTTTTGGCCAAATGGATGTTTAAACTTTTGTATTAAGTATTAAATGATGTTTTTGAAGGTAATTACTCGCGAGAAGTAATTTGTAGCGACCCGACCAAATCGTCATTGACGGCGCCGACTACTTAGGTCCCGTTACGTGGTCGTAGTCCCTATATGAGACTCGTTTGACCAAAATTATGTCGCATTCATTTGAAAGGTACAAGACTTGCAAGTTTAGTTTACAAAACCGTTCGACAACAAGTCTAAGTTTACAAAAGTCATAAAGTATAAATGAAATAACTTGCGACATAATATAAGTTGAAAAACACAGTTGCTATAAATAGCGTAAGTATGTAAACAATATGTTTGAATCCAAAGGTGCTATCACTAGCGTATGCATGTATGTATCTTGACTCCAAGCAAATAATCAGAGTGTATGCGGAAGCATGTATCAAATAGCCATGTATGAACCTGAGAAACATATAGAAAACTGTCAACGAAAAACGTTGGTGAAATCATAGATGTATTTGTAAACGTTGTTTTTGAACCACAATAGTTTGTATAGATGATTATCCAAATCGTATTTATTCCGAAGAATGTAGTTTGTATTACGAGCACCCAATTACCAAAGCTTAACTGAATCTTCCCTCTGAATTTTGAATATAGTGTTAGAACATACACTATGCACGTTGAAATTATATTTCATCCACTAACGGTAGCGAACCGTCTGAATGAGGGTTCGTTAAACCCGTATGGCCACACAACATAATCACTCGCTTACACTTACACCCTGCAAGTGGAACTAATGATAATTGGATTGAGGACTTTTGTTCTAACTCGTCTGTATCTTTGTATTCGTATTTGTGTTCAAAGTATAAAAGTATGAAAAGTATATATACATGTGAAATGTATATAAGTATGTAATGTATATGTTTCTCAGCCCACGATTTAAAAGAATAAAAGTTGTTGAAAAGGTGGGACTATGATCTCACCTCGAGTGCACGAGTATAAAGGTACTTCAACAAGTAAACGTGTGCATGAAAGTTGCTTAACCTTGACCTAAACAAGTAAGTTATATCAATTAACCGGTTACGACACAAGGTCGGGTGAAATGTGTTCAATTAGTCCTATGGCTCGTTACGACTCGAATAGTATAGCATGTGAATCACGTTGTCAAGTTTCATGCAAGAATCAAGTATAAAAGCATGTTAGAACGATTGTAATAAAGTTTGAGTTGACATTTCAAAACCTTACCATTAGAAAGGAAATCTTATTACGTTTCCAACGATATTTGATTCATCGAAAACGGAGTTACGGTCAAAAAGTTATGGCCAAAACAAGTTTGCTGAAGTTCGGATGAAACAGGCAATTGTCGCGGCGCGACAAATTGCTCCGCGGCGCGACAAATGCCTATGTTGAAGGTCAGAAAGCCTGAAAAACATGTTCTAAAATCACCCTTTGGGCCACGGCGCGACAAATTGCTCCGCGGCGCGACAAATAACGTGGTCTGGTGCCTGGTCAGTTTCAAAAGTTCAAGTCTTGATCCAAAATTCAATTTAGCACAAAACGCAAACCGTAAACACTTAGAATACGCATCTTATATCATTGGAAAGCTCTTTTGACAAGGAATACAATTAACTACCTTTCACAAGCACAAACATCAATTACTATAACCGAAAACTCGTCAATTGATCAAGAAGGGTTTATTTTCAAAGTTTCAAGTTCGTAAAACGTATTTTATGATTCGGGAATCCAATTTACACATACGATATGCCGTTTTGAAGGTAATGAAGCATACATTACAACTAAACACTTACTAATAACATTTCATGGCATTCGAAACATTAAAAGCTCGTTTTAAGTCTATCAAACCCTAACCAAAATCTGCAAAATTCAATATTCATGTTTTTGAAGTTTCTTTAATCAACCTACGCATCAAAACGAAGCTAGTGATACTAGTAACACAATTAAAACATGCACTTTAACAATCTAACAACATTAACTCATCCAAAATCAAGGATTAAGCTAACCCATTTCTAGTTCATGCTAGTTACTCCAAAAACAACAAATCGAGCAAACCAAACATATATTCATGTTATACACGAGCCATAGACACTAACTAACACCATTTCAAGTCAAAAACACGAATTTAAAGAAATCTAGAGTTTTAGAAATGTTACCCAAAATGGATGAAATTGGTACCAAATCGAAGAGGATGATGAGAGGATCACGAATATGTAATTTGTTTTGAAGTTTGCTTCCCGATCCGAATTTAGATGATGAATTATGTTTGTGTTCTTGAGAGAAAAAAAAGAAAGAAAGAGAGAGAGATGGAGGGATTGAATGGTGGAGAAAATGGGTTGACTAGTTGACCTAGTCAACTAGTTTGCCCATTTGGCAACTCCGGTCCCTCGAGTTTCAAAGCGGGTGCGGGATTTAACCGATCGAATATTTTTAAAACGCAAGTTAACGAGAGATGTTATAATTAAATGACGGAAATTATTATGAACGTTAGTCAACGGAAACTACGAATTTAAATAACGAAAGGTATTATTTAAAAGAAAAAGACGGTGTTAAAATAAATTTAACGGAAAAAGGCGGGATGTTACATTATCCACACCTCAAAAGAAATTTCGTCCCGAAATTTAGTTGGAAGTAGTAGTTGTTGAATCTTCCTCGAGATTTTGTGTTGCCAATTCTACGAATGAGGGAGAAGTACGTTCTAGGGTATTTCAACGAATTTTGACTGTCGGGATCATATGTTGTTTTAAGGTTTGGCTTCACGATTTATGGTTTCAACCGGTCCTCCTAGGAAGTGAGGGTTATCGTCGATAGTGAGTTCGTCAAAGGAGATAACAAGTTCTCGTTTCGCAAAACACGTCTTTGAGTTGATACATCGAATGTAGGATAAACGGAGACCCAAAATGAGTCGGAAAAGTCTAAACGGCTAGCGACGGGTCCAAAACACCCCAAGAATTTAAAGGATCAAAATATTGCGGGTTTAGCTTCCTACGTTTTCCCGAAACGGATTGCACCTTTCCAAGATGCGACTCTTAACGTGACGCGGTTTCCCACGTGGAATTTGAAATGTTTACGTCTAACATCGGCGTAGCTCTTGGTGATTACGAGTCGCGTAGGGTTTTACCTGAATATGAATAAATTTTCTCGGTTGCTCATGAATAACCTCGGCCCCGGTGAATTGATCATCGTTTACTTGGTTCGACAAAGGAGAATGACGTTTCCGGTCACATGTGGTTTCAAAAGGAGTGACGTTAAAACTTGAATGAAAATCATTGTAGTACGAGGATTCGGTTAAAGGAAAATACTTTTCTCAAGTAAATTTGAAGTTGGTAATACAAACTTGTATTATGGTTTCCAAGGTTTAAATCGCATGTTTGTTCGGTCCGTCAGGTTGTGGATGGTACGCGGTACTCATGTCTAAACGCGGTCCCGAGGCTTTTTGTAAGGTACTCCAAAATCTAGAAGTGGAACGAGGATCTCAATCCGAAACGGGGTACATTTCCTTAAGGCATATCGAACAAGTTTGCTAGGAATGGAAAACGTTAGCTAGGAAAAGTTTCTCAAGAAAATTCGCGTCGCGGAAGATTTATCGGTTTCCAAAAACGTTCGTCGGGGCAAGTTCTTATCGGGTTCTGAAAACGATTGTTAGGACTATCCACCCTCGCGGCGAATACTTGTATGACGTGAAGAGTCGCTCTCCATTGAGAATTTAGAATAAGGACCTCCTGAACCGGAAGTACGAGGGTGATGCAAGAGAAGTTTCCGCCCCGATGTGAGCATAACGAGTAAATCGTAATTAGTCAATAAGACTGTGCGAGGACGAGATAGTATACACGTGTAACATACGGTTGAAGTCGAGAGGAATCGGTAATTCATTCGGAAGCATAAGTATAGTTCGACAAAAGTCGAAGGGGTGTCCCCGGTATGGTTGTTATCAATATTCTCGGAGTTTTCGGATGTCCAAACATGAAAAGATGAAGTCATGTACATGGCACATGGTGGTGTTTAGGTTGATCGAGTCTAACCACCATCACGCGTCACTAGAACTTTGGTATGTCTTACCGTAATATAACTACGTTGATCGAGTGTAGTTATATTATGCTAACTCATACCTCCATTCCCACATCACTCCATAGATTCAAGTTCGTGTCATCGTGAAAATCTAAAATGAACAAAATGTAACGACGTCTCAAACGTGACTCGTATTAAATCGAAATAGTTTCTACAACTCTAAAGAAGCGTTTCCCCGCGGGAAGTGTATAAATGATTGTTAACGTCAAATCGGTTCGATTCAAACAATAATGTATTTAGGTATGAAAAGAGTAACGAGTCATGATAACGAGTAGCACGCAACCGTAGCGATAAATAGTGATGACGATACTCATCTAGAGTAGTGACAGTGACTTTACAATATTCATGGATAGTAAGATGAGACGGGGGAAATAACAACCAAGGAGTCAGAGTTCCCGAACTAAAGTGGCAGGATACGAGTTCGTATAATGAAGGTTGGGTACCATTAAAAAGTTTTCCTAAGAATGATTCAAGTATAATGCACAAGTAGTCAAGTAAGTGCTATCTATAGCAAATGTATGTCAGAATGCAATGGCTAACTATCCGGTTGTAGTCTAGACTCACTAATGCGTCCTAACGACTCTGTTAGACACACTAATGCACGTCCTAGTTCCCTACAACCAACGCTCTGATACCATCTGTAGCGACCCGACCAAATCGTCATTGACGGCGCCGACTACTTAGGTCCCGTTACGTGGTCGTAGTCCCTATATGAGACTCGTTTGACCAAAATTATGTCGCATTCATTTGAAAGGTACAAGACTTGCAAGTTTAGTTTACAAAACCGTTCGACAACAAGTCTAAGTTTACAAAAGTCATAAAGTATAAATGAAATAACTTGCGACATAATATAAGTTGAAAAACACAGTTGCTATAAATAGCGTAAGTATGTAAACAATATGTTTGAATCCAAAGGTGCTATCACTAGCGTATGCATGTATGTATCTTGACTCCAAGCAAATAATCAGAGTGTATGCGGAAGCATGTATCAAATAGCCATGTATGAACCTGAGAAACATATAGAAAACTGTCAACGAAAAACGTTGGTGAAATCATAGATGTATTTGTAAACGTTGTTTTTGAACCACAATAGTTTGTATAGATGATTATCCAAATCGTATTTATTCCGAAGAATGTAGTTTGTATTACGAGCACCCAATTACCAAAGCTTAACTGAATCTTCCCTCTGAATTTTGAATATAGTGTTAGAACATACACTATGCACGTTGAAATTATATTTCATCCACTAACGGTAGCGAACCGTCTGAATGAGGGTTCGTTAAACCCGTATGGCCACACAACATAATCACTCGCTTACACTTACACCCTGCAAGTGGAACTAATGATAATTGGATTGAGGACTTTTGTTCTAACTCGTCTGTATCTTTGTATTCGTATTTGTGTTCAAAGTATAAAAGTATGAAAAGTATATATACATGTGAAATGTATATAAGTATGTAATGTATATGTTTCTCAGCCCACGATTTAAAAGAATAAAAGTTGTTGAAAAGGTGGGACTATGATCTCACCTCGAGTGCACGAGTATAAAGGTACTTCAACAAGTAAACGTGTGCATGAAAGTTGCTTAACCTTGACCTAAACAAGTAAGTTATATCAATTAACCGGTTACGACACAAGGTCGGGTGAAATGTGTTCAATTAGTCCTATGGCTCGTTACGACTCGAATAGTATAGCATGTGAATCACGTTGTCAAGTTTCATGCAAGAATCAAGTATAAAAGCATGTTAGAACGATTGTAATAAAGTTTGAGTTGACATTTCAAAACCTTACCATTAGAAAGGAAATCTTATTACGTTTCCAACGATATTTGATTCATCGAAAACGGAGTTACGGTCAAAAAGTTATGGCCAAAACAAGTTTGCTGAAGTTCGGATGAAACAGGCAATTGTCGCGGCGCGACAAATTGCTCCGCGGCGCGACAAATGCCTATGTTGAAGGTCAGAAAGCCTGAAAAACATGTTCTAAAATCACCCTTTGGGCCACGGCGCGACAAATTGCTCCGCGGCGCGACAAATAACGTGGTCTGGTGCCTGGTCAGTTTCAAAAGTTCAAGTCTTGATCCAAAATTCAATTTAGCACAAAACGCAAACCGTAAACACTTAGAATACGCATCTTATATCATTGGAAAGCTCTTTTGACAAGGAATACAATTAACTACCTTTCACAAGCACAAACATCAATTACTATAACCGAAAACTCGTCAATTGATCAAGAAGGGTTTATTTTCAAAGTTTCAAGTTCGTAAAACGTATTTTATGATTCGGGAATCCAATTTACACATACGATATGCCGTTTTGAAGGTAATGAAGCATACATTACAACTAAACACTTACTAATAACATTTCATGGCATTCGAAACATTAAAAGCTCGTTTTAAGTCTATCAAACCCTAACCAAAATCTGCAAAATTCAATATTCATGTTTTTGAAGTTTCTTTAATCAACCTACGCATCAAAACGAAGCTAGTGATACTAGTAACACAATTAAAACATGCACTTTAACAATCTAACAACATTAACTCATCCAAAATCAAGGATTAAGCTAACCCATTTCTAGTTCATGCTAGTTACTCCAAAAACAACAAATCGAGCAAACCAAACATATATTCATGTTATACACGAGCCATAGACACTAACTAACACCATTTCAAGTCAAAAACACGAATTTAAAGAAATCTAGAGTTTTAGAAATGTTACCCAAAATGGATGAAATTGGTACCAAATCGAAGAGGATGATGAGAGGATCACGAATATGTAATTTGTTTTGAAGTTTGCTTCCCGATCCGAATTTAGATGATGAATTATGTTTGTGTTCTTGAGAGAAAAAAAAGAAAGAAAGAGAGAGAGATGGAGGGATTGAATGGTGGAGAAAATGGGTTGACTAGTTGACCTAGTCAACTAGTTTGCCCATTTGGCAACTCCGGTCCCTCGAGTTTCAAAGCGGGTGCGGGATTTAACCGATCGAATATTTTTAAAACGCAAGTTAACGAGAGATGTTATAATTAAATGACGGAAATTATTATGAACGTTAGTCAACGGAAACTACGAATTTAAATAACGAAAGGTATTATTTAAAAGAAAAAGACGGTGTTAAAATAAATTTAACGGAAAAAGGCGGGATGTTACATAATTTTGGGTTAAAGTGATATTTTAACATAAGTCAAAGGTAGTCAAAAGCAATATGGGTCACTATTGCACGTGTTGGAGTTTTGGTGTATTTGGCTTTTGAAATGATTACTACCTAAGTAGCAATTTAATGTTAAGACCTAAGTTTGGTCTAATTGGTGTAAAGTATGATTTAGGTTAAATTGTACTTTGTTGTGTTGGTTTGAATTACCACCCGAAGTGGTAATTGGTTTGTGTCCATTAGATGATTAAATGGGTGGGATTTGGCGAGCAAGGTGTGATCCCTCGGCTAAGGGATGTTTGTGTCGAGTTCTCTTTTAGAGAATGGCTATTTATGTGTATATTGTACCTATGTGTGATATAGGTGGTTACTTGCTCGAATTTAAGGACGAAGATCATGTTGTACATGACTTGTGCGGGCATTCCAAGGTGAGTGGAATAATTATGCGTGTACGTATATAATGTATTTATTTGTGTAGTATGAATGTGGCATTGTCGCGGTGTTTAAGACACCACATTCTAAGTAACGAGTAGTATTGTCACGGTGTTTAAGACACTACTCATGGTTGATTGACATGTGGTAGTGTCGCGGTGTTTAAGACGCCACTTTATCATGGGAGTGGAATTGTCGTGGTGTTTAAGACACCACTCATTGTTTTGATTGACGTGTGGATTCGTCGCGGTGTTTAAGACGCCACATTGTCATGGGAGTGGAATTGTCGCGGTGTTTAAGAAACCACTCATTGTTTTGATTGATGTGTGGATTCGTCGCGGTGTTTAAGACGCCATATTGTCATGGGAGTGGAATTGTCGCGGTGTTTAAGACACCACTCATTGTTTTGATTGACGTGTGGATTCGTCGCGGTGTTTAAGATGCCACGTTGTCATGAGGGTGAATTAGTCGCGGTGTTTAAGACATCACCTGGGGGAATTAGTGATTACGCGGTGTTTAAGTAACACTAATGGATGTTATGAACTCCGGCGGTCTTTCGAGTACCGTTCCCTTGTATGATCGGGTAACCATGGTTATGTGTTGTAGTTTTAGCATATTAAATTGTGAACTATATGCTTTTGGCGATGCTAGCTTATTGTGAATTGCGGATATTTAGTATGCATTGTGATTGCATGTTTGTTGAGTTGCTAGCTCGTATGCGGTATTTGTGTAAGTGTTTGCAAGTAAGTAGATTATATATGTATATGTATAATTATTGCATTCACTAAGCGTTAAGCTTACCCCTCTCGTTGTTTACCTTTTTACAGGTACTGTGTTATGAAGTTAGCTAGTTGTTAGACTAGTTGCGTAGGAGCACTTGGGCTCGATGGGGTAGCTATTGGACATTGGACACGGATTGGGGATTTGGTAGATCCTCGGGATTATGCTCTTGGTATCGGGTTGGGCTATTGTGTCTTAACCGTGGTGTTGTGTAAATGTTTCGAGGTCGTATTGTTTGGTTGTGTTGAGTCAAACCTTGTATGTGAAATACATTCTCGTAAGGATGTATGATGTCATTTGTAAACCAAGAGTCGAGATAAAACGTTAACGTGCTATTATGATAAATTGTATTCGGTTAAATTATTTGAAATGGTTTATGTAAAGTGGATATTTAATGGGACCTATCTTATAAAAAAAAAATGTACTCCATTTTTGGTTAAACGGATTGAGGTAGTTACAAGTGGTATCAGAGCATAGTCTAAGGGAATTAGGTGACCTTGGAATAGGTGCCTAGTCTTAGACTTTTGACGGATGTGCGTTATTTGCGGGACTTGTAGGAATACGGGTTGGATTGAGATTTGTTAGTGCCTTAGAGTAGGTGACTAACTAGGACTTGTTTTTGTCCAAAGTGTGATTATGTGGAGCCTTATTTCGTGTGTAAATTAGTGCCTTAGATTACTAGTGCCTAATGTAAGTAGGCGAACTTGGACGTTGTTTTAGTAATAGTCACCTAGGATGTAGGTTGACTTGTGGGTGCGGTGTACTTGTGTGCATTTATTATTATATTGTATATAGGTGTATATATACAGGTATCTTTTGTGCGGTATCCTAGGGATGAATCTATTGGAGAGATTTGTATGTTTGGCGGTTTTGAGTGATCAAGTTCATGGTAAGGACTTTGGTCATTCGGGTACTAGGAGTTATCGCGTGTTATTTTGTGTGAATGTTGCGTCAGTCCGGGTAAAGTACCTTGCGTGACCATGTGGAAATGGTAAGGTACGCATTTGTAATAATGACCGATCACCATTATTACGAAAGTGTATCTTGACACTAAGCATGACATGACAAGTACCGAACGGAGAAAACGTGGCATGGTTGGGGTAGAATCGGGATGAGTGAGGAATCTTTTTATGGTTCCTAGGTTATAGTTGTCTCGGGTGATGTGCTTGTTGTCACATCGAGTTCCTTGCGAGTTGAGAAGTGTTACGGTGGATTCGTTTAGCTAAGTGAGTGAGCCAACTCACGAGTTTGGTGCGTGCTTAGTCACCCTAAGTAGTGGGTGCATTATTGAGATTGTGACTGGTTGTAGTTACCCATCGTAACTGGGATGACGGAATTACGCTTGTGTGTGTGCGACGAGGACTTGAATTCCGTAATGGAATGCGACAAGTCTAATGATTGTAGTTTTGGGTTACACTCGGTAGAGTGTGTAGTTAGAGAATCGTGTAAGGATTCTAGTTGTGAGTCGCCTTGGAATTGGCGAATCGGGGAGTCTTTAGGTCATTAAACTCATGTGAGTAGGACCCATATGACAATGGTTGCGTTAGTGTGTTGTGGATTAATGGGGTAACATTCCTAATGGAATATCCCTTGTAGTAGTGATTTTTAACGAGGTGTGGAAGGATGTAAGACTTGGTGTTTCCAAGCATCTCCTTAGTGATTAGATGAAAGGTTTCGTTAGGTTATGTTGTTTTGGCCTTGTGAAAAATTACGGGTAGCGTGTGATTGCTAGTAGTTTTTGATGAGACAATAACCTGTAAGGTTTGTCGAGTAGGTATGACTTCGGGTCATTGTTGTGGAAAGATGGGTGACATCGGGTGTATGGAACCCAAAGATCGAGTTCCTAAATTTCGGTAGATTGTGGTGGGAGTCTGCATGACACTGCGTCAGGTGCCTCCTTATACTTGCTAGTGTAAGGTCAAACTCCGGTAGCGGTGTGATCACTTTGTGCTTAGGGTTCCCGTGAGATACCCTTGGAAGCAGCAGAGATTACAATAGTGATCGATGGGTGATAGTAATTCGGTGGTTCCGAAAGTCAAAGTTAGAGAGCATTGCGGTAAATACTTCCTATGAAGTGGCGGATGAGCGAATCTGGTTACTCTTGTGATAGACGGGTGAAGATGATCGGCGAGCCGGTGACGAACTTAATGTTCGGTTAAGACTGAAGGTTATGATGAAGTGTTGATATTGCGGTCGATGCAATTATTGTGTCGGATTGTTCACTCTTCTCTATGAGAGTGAGAATTTGTTGGTAAAGGTTCGTTGAGTGGAAGGTCGGGTGACCTCGACTGAGATGCACGACTGATTTATTGGAGTGACGTATGTTTAGGCATAGAGACGTATGTGAGACTTTGGTGGAGTTCGCTTTGCGAACGATTAAGGCAGTCAATTGTGATTTGTGGTATGAAGGTGCGAAGTCGTCGCGTGTACGACATCTCTGGTAATTTTGTATGAAGGCTCTGAGAGCCTAAAGTGAATTTGCAGTAATTCGGTGTTTATGATTAGTGATGAGAATGATCGTGCGTGTTGTGGAATGGTAATTCTGCGGGATGTTATCAACTTTGCGGTAAGAATGTGGAGCTAAATCCTAAGTGGGGGAGTTTTTACTGTCGCCCGAGGAAGCTCCGGTGGTGTTATGAATAAAGAAGTGTCAGAGTGTACCGTGCTAAGCCTCAATAGGTATTTGGAGTTCCTAACGAGGAAGTGTGACGGGTTGTTAATGTCGACTCGAGATCGTGCGTTACGACTGTGAGTTATAATTTCGGAATTTTAAGTGTAGAGTTGTGATGATGGGATCTGATGAAGTGTAAGTCTTTTTAAGCAAGGTGGTCGTGTAGTACCAAAGTGCGGTGTGAGACCAAATGCGAAGCTTGAAATCTCGGAGTGAGAGAATGAAGTTGGGTGCTCTCATAATGTAAATCTGGGTTGCTATGAAACCCGGATGGTACTATTGAGTAGGTACATGTTAGTATTGTGGTGTTTGTTGTATTTTCCCTGTCGGGAAACGTGATCGTGGAAGTTGTCAGTGGATTATTCCACTTTATGGACGAATGTGAGGCGGGGAATGTCGGTCCTGATTGTCACACATCGATACACGCAGATGTTGTTTGTTTGGGAGGGTGTGTTCCCTAGTGATGTGACCCGTTAGTTGCATTAAAATGTCGAGACCATCCTTAACGGACGGTCTAGGTTGGAGGATTCACCCAGCATTGGTGAATATTTTTGTAGGTCGTGCGGCGATTTGCGAGTTTGTTGTGGTGATAATTAGCTATTGACAGGATTCTAGTACATGAATAGCTTCCATGCTAGTAATAGGAAGCCGTATTGTATGAGCGTGTTGTAGGGTTTAGGGGAAATCCGGTGTCGAGTGTTGACGTATTGTTTAGCACGTGGTGTATTATTGTTGTCCTGGATTAATCCAGGGACTGATGGTCGTGTGCGGATCGTTTGATGGGAAAGTTGGTGTCCCTAGTGTGATTATTTGGTGATACTAAAATTTCTTTGTTGAAGGAATGACCCGGTGGTGGAGACGGGGAAAGTTAGTTCTTGATTCAGAGAACATTCTCGATTGGATGGTTTACGGGTCATTGATGTACAGAGGTTTGACATGGCATTAATCCTTCTCAATTTAGATTAACGCAATACTTGGTTCACGGCGTAGTGAATTTAGTAGATCGCGTTGGGTGTTATAGTTGTGGATGTAGCTTGTTGCGAGTTGTAGCCGATAGAATTTGAAAGAATGTATGGTGTTTACCGTATGTCCTAAGTGGGCATTTTGGGTGTTGAGTGTACGAGATACCATTTGTTGCGATAATGCACGCTAATGGTTATTAGCGTGTGGTGAGACATTCGGGTTAATGGGAATTGTTGTGGACATCGAGTTTGGATATGTGTCGGAGGACTATAGAGTGTAGGTTCGGATTGGTTAAGTGACTAGGATCACGAGGACGCGATCGAATTTAAGTGGGGGAGAGTTGTAACACCCCGTTTTTCTAAACATGACGCTTGTGCCGTCCTACGGAGCCCAAGAATGAGTATTTGATAGTTTGGATGTAATGAGTTGACCACGTTGGACTTTGTAATGTTTCAAAAGTGTATAATGATTAAAGTTGGAGGATTCGGGTTTTAAAGTGTTTATCACGCAAATCGTGTTACTTTTCTACATTTTGGAGCCCGTATGTTATCGTGGGTTATATAGGTTGTGGGTATAAGTTCGAATGGTTTAAAGTGCAAGAAAATGTCCAAAATTGAAGTTTGGAATGTGTGAGGCGCGCTAGAAAGGGTGTGAGGCGCGCACGCATGAAGAAAAAGCGGACAGTCAAAAATTACACTAGGTGCGCGGGGCGCACTTTCATGTGCGCGGCTCACAGAATGTACACTTGGTGCGCGGGGCGCGCATTATAGTGTGCGCGGCTCGCACAAATTACACTTGGTGCGCGGGGCGCATATTAAAGTGTGCGCGGCGCGCACACCCCTGTATCAGCATACTTTGTATTTTTTTTTTAGTTTTTGAGGGGCGTTTTGGTCCTTTCACTTTGGGGTCGGGTTTTTGGCCACAAAACTGACCCAAGGCTCACTAGGAGCTCATTTCTTATCCACAAACACTCCCAACATATTCTAGTGAGAGAGGGTGATTTTTAGTGTGAGAAAGCTCCGATCTAGGAAGAAGAAGCTCGGTTCTCACCAAAGCTCGAGAGTTAAAGCTGTTCATCGCGTTCTTGGCTACGTTTTGGTAGTATTGGTAAGCTCTAACTCCGAATTTAATTGTTAAGATTCTTGTTCATAATTAGGGTTTGAGCTAGTTTGGGTTATAAACCCCATTTCTCATGAATTTGGGGGTTTTGCTTTATGTATTGTGTAAGTAAACCCGATTATTGTGGGCTTAGGGTTGAGGATGAATTTGGTCATGGTTTGGGTGTTAAATCACTAGATTGTAAGTGTGTTAGTGTTTAGATGTTCATAAGAACTTGTTTGTATGACCAAATAGGTGTTAACCTTGATTTGGTGTCAAACGTTAAGACCCTAATCAGTTTGTACAGCAATGTAAATATGTTACATAGAGTGTGGGTAATGTTGTGCAGTTAAACAGAAGTCACTGAGTGAGCTGAGCCTAGTGCGCGCCGCGCACACTAAAGGGAGCGCGCCGCGCACCCTTACTGTAGCCGGGTTCCAGCTTTTTAAATCAGATATTTTGATGGGCATTTTGGTAAATTCACTTATGGACGGGTTAAAGACAGATAGGTCAGTTTGTGGCGCACCATTACTCCATTATCAACAACCTTATCACTTTAACTTTAATTCTAGAGAGAGATTGTGATTTTTGAGAGAGAAAGCTTAAATCCAAGAGGAAGGAGCTTGTTTTGGGTTAAAGTTCAAGCATTAAAGTCGTTCATCTTATCTCTAGCTTCGTTGTGGTAGTTGTGGTATATTCTAATTTTATTTTCCTTACTTTGATTTAGTGTAAGGGTTAGGGTTTGAGTAAATGATGAACACAAAACCCATTATTGGTGATTTTGGGTGTTCTTGGGTAAAATTGAGTCTTGAATACTAATTGGTGACTAGTCTAGGGTTTCAAAGTATTAAATGATGTTTATGAACCCTAATTGGTGAGTTAATTGCTAACACACCTAGTTATTTAGTAAATGGGTGTTGGTTAGTTAGTGGATGACCCGAAATGGGTGTGTTGTCTTAAAATGGTTATTTGGGTAATAAATTGACCTAGTTTGGAAAGATGGGTATGAATTACCCTAATTATGTATTAGTTGGTGTTGTTGGACCTTAATCACTAGCTTTTAAGTGATTAGTGGTGGTCTTGACTTTAATTGGGCGGTTTTGGTATAAATGGGCGATTTAATACATTAAGTCATTAAATGCTCATGTGTAAGTGTTAGTATTGAGTCCACTTAGCTTGTGTGTTGATCAAGTACTTATTATATTAGGTACTTTGCTTTGAAGCTTGTGGAGGTTGAAATCGTCATCTAATTGTTAAGGTGAGTGGAATAATTATATGCGTATGTATATAATGTATCTATTTGTTGTAGCGTGAAAGGTGTAGTGTCGAGGTGTTAAGACACCACGTTTCACGTGAAGGGTGTAGCATCGAGGTGTTAAGATGCCACTCGGGTGTAGCATCGAGGTGTTAAGATGCCACCTAGGAGTGTAGTGTCGAGGTGTTAAGACACCACTCCGTAAAATAATGAGTGTTGCATCGAGGTGTTAAGATGCCACTCGGGGTGATGTGCCGAGGTGTTAAGGTGCCACCCTAGGGGTTAGTGGTGCGAGGTGTTAAGTGCCCTAATGGATGTTATGAAAACCGATGGCGTTTTCGCGAGCGCCGTTCCCTTGTACTATTGGTCGACCATGGTTACTTGTGTTGTAAGCATATTATATCATTTCGAGTTATATTATTATGCGGTTGTTGCTAGCTTATGGTATTGGAGATTATAGCTTGTTAATGTGACGATAAACTAATTGTGTTGCTAGCATGTTTGCAGTTTGTGTAAGTGTATGCAAGTAGGTATAATTATATATGTATTCGTATAATTATTGCATTCACTAAGCTTTGCTTACCCTCTCGTTGTTTACCATTTTATAGGTTCGGTTTTGGACAAGGGTAAGGGCATCGTATTGGACTAGAGATCTCGCTTGATGCTAGGGGACGCTTTTGGCTTTAGTAGCTCTTGGAGTTTGACCGGTAGTTGGGTAGTTTAATCCCAAACGCCATGCTCATTGTGTAGTTTGGAACTTAAACTTTTTGGTGGTCGAAAATCTAAACTTGTATTAAACTTGTATTTTGGGTCGTGTGGGCCCCGCTTGTAAAACATCTTTTTTATGTTTGATTCGTGTTAGTTTTACATATATAAGTTTGTTGTGAAAAGTGTTCGGTCTAAAAATGTCGGGAAGTGGTCCATCTTTTTGTGTGTTAAAAACAGTTCGGACAGAAGCTGGAGTGCTCTGTGCGCGCCGCGCACTACAGGGGATGCGCGCCGCGCACTCCCCTGTCCAGCAGCTTTTAATTTTTTTTTTTTGGGACTGTTTATGGTCGGTTATCGGGTTGGGTTGTTACACAAACTAAGTTATGGGTCAAGATTTGATGAATCGAGTGTTTAAATGATTGAATCAAGTGTTAATTGGTGTTTTGGAAAGTAATCACTAGCCGTTAGTGATTTTGGGCGTTTTTGGGACTTATGTCAAAATGAGTTGACTTTGATTGGGTCAAATTTGGTAATGGCACTAGTTTTGGCCAAATGGATGTTTAAACTTTTGTATTAAGTATTAAATGATGTTTTTGAAGGTAATTACTCGCGAGAAGTAATTTTGAGTTAAAGTGATATTTTAACATAAGTCAAAGGTAGTCAAAAGCAATATGGGTCACTATTGCACGTGTTGGAGTTTTGGTGTATTTGGCTTTTGAAATGATTACTACCTAAGTAGCAATTTAATGTTAAGACCTAGGTTTGGTATAATTGGTGTAAAGTATGATTTAGGTTAAATTATACTTTGTTGTGTTGGTTTGAATTACCACCCGAAGTGGTAATTGGTTTGTGTCCATTAGGTGATTAAATGGGCGGGATTTGGCGAGCAAGGTGTGATCCCTCGGCTAAGGGATGTTTGTGTCGAGTTCTCTTTTAGAGAATGGCTATTTATGTATATATTGTACCTATGTGTGATATAGGTGGTTACTTGCTCGGATTTGAGGACGAAGATCATGTTGTACATGACTTGTGCGGGCATTCCAAGGTGAGTGGAATAATTATGCGTGTACGTATATAATGTATTTATTTGTGTAGTATGAATGTGGCATTGTCGCGGTGTTTAAGACACCACATTCTAAGTAACGAGTAGTATTGTCGCGGTGTTTAAGACACTACTCATGGTTGATTGACATGTGGTAGTGTCGCGGTGTTTAAGACACCACATTGTCATGGGAGTGGAATTGTCGCGGTGTTTAAGACACCACTCATTGTTTTGATTGACGTGTGGATTCGTCGCGGTGTTTAAGACGCCACATTGTCATGGGAGTGGAATTGTCGCAGTGTTTAAGACACCACTCATTGTTTTGATTGACGTGTGGATTCGTCGCGGTGTTTAAGACGCCACATTGTCATGGGAGTGGAATTGTCGCGGTGTTTAAGACACCACTCATTGTTTTGATTGAAGTGTGGATTCGTTGCGGTGTTTAAGACGCCATGTTGTCATGAGGGTGAATTAGTCGCGGTGTTTAAGACATCACCCGGGGGAATTAGTGATTACGCGGTGTTTAAGTAACACTAATGGATGTTATGAACTCCGGCGGTCTTTTGAGTACCGTTCCCTTGTATGATCGGGTAACCATGGTTATGTGTTGTAGTTTTAGCATATTAAATTGTGAACTATATGCTTTTGGCGATGCTAGCTTATTGTGAATTGCGGATATTTAGTATGCATTGTGATTGCATGTTTGTTGAGTTGCTAGCTCGTATGCGGTATTTGTGTAAGTGTTTGCAAGTAAGTAGATTATATATGTATATGTATAATTATTGCATTCACTAAGCGTTAAGCTTACCCCTCTCGTTGTTTACCTTTTTACAGGTACTGTGTTATGAAGTTAGCTAGTTGCGTAGGAGCACTTGGGCTCGATGGGGTAGCTATAGGACATTGGACACGGATTGGGGATTTGGTAGATCCTCGGGATTATGCTCTTGGTATCGGGTTGGGCTATTGTGTCTTAACCATGGTGTTGTGTAAATGTTTCGAGGTCGTATTGTTTGGTTGTGTTGAGTCAAACCTTATATGTGAAATACATTCTCGTAAGCTTGTATGATGTCATTTGTAAACCAAGAGTCGAGATAAAACGTTAACGTGCTATTATGATAAATTGTATTCGGTTAAATTATTTGAAATGGTTTATGTAAAGTGGATATTTAATGGGACCTATCTTATAAAAAAAAAATGTACTCCGTTTTTGGTTAAACGGATTGGGGTAGTTGTTAAGCTCCCTACATGTTAACATCATCCAACATACATTTGCATTATGGCTACTCCCTACATGGTTTCATCACCATACGTTATGTTGCTAAGCTCTTACATGCGCAACAATACACGACACCATCGACAAATCTAACGGGCTCACTCGAACGAACTTAATGACCCAATTGTCACTACGCAAAAAGCCTAGACAATAAAAGACTCCAACAACAGAGCCAAGGCACAGCGCACTGACCTATACGACCAGTCTCCTCATCGATCATAGCCCACGAATTCTCGCGAACTCATTTTGCCATAAAACCGACGTCCACTTTCACCCGTTGACATCAATTAAGCCACGACCTAACGCCAACATATCTCGTACCTCGTATAACAAATGCCGCTACCCGCAGGGTAGACTTTTCCAACTAGTGGGTTCATTCGACCCATTGTACCCAAATTTGTCCGACCGACAATACACCTATGCTTATCCTCTGGTAAAAAGTGAACAATGTTATCATAACAATTGCGTTACTCACATCTTACACAACCATCTCGTAAAAGAGAGACGAGGTTCACCCATATTGTATCTCATAACACGCACATCACCAAACTTTGCTCCACCCTTGAGCATACGAAGGATTTCGGATTATCCCTTGCTACTTCAACCGAAGCACTTACCTAACCGTACGAGTATTACTCTAGCAATTATCGAGTTGCTATCTGATAGTGCTCCAAATGAACATATATTTAGTAGCAATATCCTTCCAATATGTAAAGTTTTCAGTTACAATTGTTCTATTTTCAAGTAATATTCGTTTAAATAAATAAGTGCGAAGACAAAAGGCGAAAATGAAGATTTGAAGACGCAAACGTCCAAAAAGCTCAAATGTACAAGATACAATTCAAGTGGTTCAATTTATTGATAAGAAACGTCTAAAAATGACAAGAGTACAAGTTGTGAAAAACAAAGTACAAGATATCTACGCGTACGAAAAGACGTTCAAAAATCCGGAACCGAGACATGAACCGAGCATCAATGCACACGTCATCGGACCTAAAATTACAAGTCAACTATGCACAAGAATAAAATATAATATATAAATAATTATATAAATTATTTATATTATATATATATATATATATATATATATATATATACATATATATAAATATAATAAATATGTCGACAAAGCTAGGATCCAAAATTTGGTGAGCTGGAATCCGAAGCTCCGCACTCGCGGAGCTGTAAAGGGTAAAACCTTCGCACTCGCGGAGCTGTCTGTTTCAGAAATGGCCTATAAAAGCCATTGAATTCAGCCGAGAGAACACACCAAAATATATATACTCCCTCTGTTTAATATATATATATATATATATATATATATATATATATATATATATATATATATATATATATATATATATATATATAGTTTAGTTTTATATTAGATTAGTTTGGGTATTGTAACGGTTATTTTACGGGTTTTGAAGTCGAAGTTCTGTCCGTGTAACACTACGCGATAAATAATCAATGTAAGCTATGTTCTCCTTTTTTAATTAATGTCTCGTACTTAAGTTATTATTATGCTTATTTGAGCCGAAGTAATCATGATGTTGGGCTAAATATTAAGACGAGGTTATTGGGCTTTGGACCATAATTGGGGTTTCGACAAAAGAACGACACTTGTGGAAATGAGACTATGGGTTATTAATGGACTTTATATTTGATTAATATAGAGATTTACAATTTGACGTAGTTATATATAACCACATACGCTTGATCGGGTACGGTAGGCGGGATATTTATAAATACTAATAATTGTTCATTTAACCGGACACGGGGAATGGATTAATAATCAATGGACTCATTAAAACAGGGGTGGATTACATACAAGGGTAATTGGTGTAATTATTAATAAAGTATTAAAACCTTGGATTACACGCAGTCGATAACCTGGTGTAATCATTAAACAAAGTATTAAGACCTTCTGACAGTTTAAATCCCCAATTAGTTGGAATATTTCACTTCGGGTATAAGGTTAATTTGGCGAAGACCCTCGCACTTTATAATTATGACCGATGGACTATTATGGACAAAATCAGATGGACTTATCGAATAATCTAGGACAAAGGACAATTAACCCAGGGAAATAAATAAAAATCAAAACGTCAAACATCATGAGTACGGAAGTTTAAATAAGCATAATATATTTTATTTCATATTTTATTTTATTTTAATTATTGTTATTTATTTTACGCACTTTAATTATTGTCATTTACTTTACGATTCGCTTAAAATATAAAATTGACAAACCAGTCATTAAACGGTAAAACCCCCTTTTTTAATAATAATAATTGTAATATATATATTTTGTACAAATATAGTTATATAAAAATATAGTGTAAAATAAGCCGTCTCCCTGTGGAACGAACCGGACTTACTAAAAACTATACTACTCTACGATTAGGTACACTGCCTATAGTGTTGTAGCAAGGTTTAGGTATATCCCATCTGTAAATAAATAATTAAAACTTGTGTAATTTGTATCGTATTTCGTATTAAAAATATATAGTATTTCGTACCCCACGCTGCACACATCAAGTTTTTGGCGCCACTGCCGGGGAATAGGCGAAACGCTATATTTTTTTTATATATATTTGTATAAATATATTTTTAAAAAACAATATAAAATTAAAAAAAAACGGAACAATTTTGAACCTGCAACATATTCTGAATCTGCATACCTCCGCACTCGCGGAGCATCTTTGGCATAAAGAATTCGCACTCGCGGAGAATCTGACAGGCTGAACCTAGCCTGCATTTATTACGAAATTAGGGTTTTATTTATTATTTATTATTATTATTAAACCTAATTAGGGTTTAATTAAATTAATATTTAGTTTAGTTTAAATTAATTTTGTATTTTTAAGTTTTAAGTAGTTTTATTAATATATAAATTAATACTTTTAATAAATAATAATATAAAAATAATATTTTTATAAAAATAAGTAATTTTATCATTTTTTGTCTCTTTTTATAAATTGTATATTTTAATCATTTGTATATTTTTCGTTCGTAGTTAATTTTAAACTTAGTATTTTGCCGTAGTAATTTTATATTTCTAGATTCTTAAGCTTTGCCATAAAATCCCTTAAGTGCTTTTTCTTTAGAATTAAGATTTAGGCGCTTTAGAATTTTGCGACGCCATTTTTCACTTTAGTTTTTAATATATTTTAGTGCCAATTTAAGTAATTTCCGTTTTCCGAATAGAATTACATTTACCTTTAGAACTTTAGGCGCAACTTTTTAGATTTAATTTTTAGACTTTTAAGTTTCGACGTTTTTCTTTCTTATTTTTATTTTTCGACGCTCTTTTTCTTTTTCGTTTCTACGCGCTATTTTTTAGGATATAGATTTTTATTTTTAAATTTCGACGAAAAAATTATTGTAAGCGATTGAATTAATAGACACCAATTTTCTGGTTCGTAGTAATAGTTGGATTTGTTAGTGGCGAGTTGTGGGCTTTCGATTTAAAGGGTCCTGGCTCCCTGCTGCATCTTTTGGCTATTCGAAACGTGGGCAAAAGCAGAAAAGTCTATTAATTTGATAACTTATATAAATTTTAGTTTTATAACTAATAGGATAATTAGTGAATGCACCACATTGTAGCTAAAATTTGGCCATCGCAATAAAATGGAAAATTTTGAAAACAAAGCTATGGAAACTCTTTTTGAAATCCAAAATCAATTAAATCAATACTCTCAAACGAGTGTTGATGAAAATTCGTTCGGTCAACCTTGGATCACGAATGACGAAACAATAACTGGTTGTGAAATCTGTGGAGATTATCACTCAACATGGGAATGTTATTATTACGTTCCTATAGAAAATTATGCACCCATGGAACTTGAATGGAAGGATTACGAAGAATACAATTCAAATTGGGATTATTCCCAAGAATATATCCAAACTCAACAACCAGATGACGAGGAAAATTATGTGTCTGAAAATCTTTTAGATTATATGAAAATCAAACTCGAAGAACTTGATGCTCAAAATGAACAAATGAGCGAGTTTGTAAATAGGCAAGCTGAAACTCTATCAGACTACACACCTGTTGATCTGAGGAATATTGTGCAAGAAAATCTCATATCATCGAATTTTGATGAATTCGAGAGCTCCGAAATCACCAATTATCCCGATGATACTTTTTATTCAGTCTTACCAATTTCACAACATATCGACACATTAGCCTCTACTGACGAAATCATCGATCCATCAATGGATGAAGAAGAAGTAAGAGTGACAGATTGGTACTCTTGGGAAAATGATAACGTTGAAAATTTTACCCCCGAGACCAAAGTGGTGGGACCGATAAGGACCATTAATGAAGAAGATTTTGCTTCGATCCCAAAATTCACCATCCCACAACCTTCCAACCCAATATTCTCAATAGACGAGTCATCTACCGAAGATGAACTACGAACTGTAATAGATAATGACACCTCGGATTTCACCCAATTGGGTAATAGAGGTGAAACCTTTGATTCCGAGGATGAACGGAAGGAAATATTAGGAATTGTCCACCCTAAAGAATTATGTATGTCGGTGTATAACGATCCATTTGCCAAGAACCAGAAAAGAGACATATCCATTTACTGAAAGCTACACTTAAAAAAAGAATTAATTAGTGACGATCGAGTGGGTCTAAACTTTAAACCCATTGATATATTATACACCACCCGAGATGTAAATAACTGGCTCACTATTTTAATTCGTGGAACTTATTCTACCGACTTCACATGTCGTCAGCTAAGTGTGGGGAAGTCTAACCCCATTTAACGTTAAATTAGGGGTCCAGGTTAGTGCATAACTCGTTAATAAAAATGCATGATAAATTAGGGTAAAATACGCATTTTCAAAAATTAGCAAACAGTTCAGAAAAGCAACCATTTTTGAAGAAAAACATGTGTGATAAAACAACAAAACGAATGAATGATGAGGCGCGCCATCTATCATTCGACGAGCTTAGCAATTACAAACTGGGTATTTTTAATCACTTTTCTACATTAATCACCCTCATGAATTTATAATTATAGTCTGATTTCATGCAAATGAGGGCATTGCATGATCTTAAGTGTGGGGAAGGGTTATAAATTCTCTCGGGTTTGCACTTGGTTTATTTGCCAAATTTTTTGAAAATTTGAAAAATTTTCAACTAAATGAATTCAAAATCATGTTTATACATATTTATGAAAGATGAAAACTAGGTGTTAATACCGAAATTATCGTTACCTCGGAAAGGACATAAATTGATAAATAACCTAAAATGCTTAAATTCATTTAAAATGGAAAAGAGGAGAATAAAAAGGCAAAGAAAGAAATAAATAAAAGCCAAGTGTGGGGAGAATATACCAAGTTATTTAATTAAAAACTATCTATCACATGTTTCTGTAAAGTTATTGCAGGTGCTTTTGTTTTGGACTAAATTAACTGTTTTACCCGGTAAATTGTAATAAAGATGAAAGAAAGATGGATCTACACGATGAATCAATTCCATCATTAAAAGGAAGTAAAGTCTTCCGAAAAAGACACGCGCTTCTTGATTTAGGTCAGGAAGTTGTCGTCCAGACCATTTGTAGAGTCTACGAAAAAGCTTGGAAAGTTTCTTGAAAATCAGCTGGAAATCCACGGACCTCAGCATCAAACAGGGTCGCCATGTGGTCAGACTTATCCTAACCATGAGAGGATTTGTCTCGTAAAATGGGGAGGGCGCCGTGCAAATTAGCTTGATAAGACTAATGAATCAGACCTCCAGAAAGGATAATCTCCTTAAAGATTAAAAATCAGCTTTTAAGCCTGATATTACTCAATCCTTGAGATTTACCTTAAAGATTGAGAATTACAAACTCATGGAATTCGATGACATCTAAACTCGAGCTTGAACGAGAAAATAACTTGATCAAAAATTAAAACCGATTTGTTTTCTGAAAACCTATTTTCAATGCGTTCATTACCATTGAACGTAAAATCCTGAGAATTCATCAAAATTCGTTAGGTCACCTGAACCAAATCGGGTGTCAACCGTAAGAACGGTGGTTCCATAGCATGGTCAAAGACAGGACCTTGTGCCAGACCGAAAAAATCATAGGGTGATCTTTACTATTGCTCCTACAAAGGATAGTAATTGCATCCGACACGTTTTAGACCATGAACAAATGCATGTCATTAGACATTGCCTTAACACTTTCTTGTTCATCGCTTTCCTTTACAACCGGTCGGTAGTTTGTCGAAAGGTAATATACGAAACAAGTAAACTAGATGTGTGCTTTTCGATACAGGGATAGCAGTGGATTACACGAACCTAAAAGTTTTAGCCAAAATATTGATCCACAAAAATATTTTGCAACACCGATGGTGGGTCAAATCAGAAAACTTATCTAGGGTAAAATCTAGAATGAATTTTCAAAAGATCAAATGTTTTCATAAAGATCCAATTTCCTTAAAGGATCTAAATTTTCATAGTCACGTGGGACTGTAAACCACATCGTTACTATCATTGTTTATACCGCCGTATCAAAATCACTGATGTATAAAGTGTGAGAATAAAAAAGTGATTCGAGTGAAGTGTGATTT
This sequence comes from Rutidosis leptorrhynchoides, assembly GCF_046630445.1. Classification (NCBI taxonomy): domain Eukaryota; kingdom Viridiplantae; phylum Streptophyta; class Magnoliopsida; order Asterales; family Asteraceae; genus Rutidosis; species Rutidosis leptorrhynchoides. The sequence continues at coordinate 360,046,201 of NC_092339.1, forward strand.
AATTTCATGTTCTGTATTGCTTGAGGACAAGCAACGTTCAAGTGTGGGGATATTTGATAGTGCTCCAAATGAACATATATTTAGTAGCAATATCCTTCCAATATGTAAAGTTTTCAGTTGCAATTGTTCTATTTTCAAGTAATACTCGTTTAAATAAATAAGTGCGAAGACAAAAGGCGAAAACGAAGATTTGAAGACGCAAACGTCCAAAAAGCTCAAATGTACAAGATACAATTCAAGTGGTTCAATTTATTGATAAGAAACGTCTAAAAATGACAAGAGTACAAGTTGCGAAACACAAAGTACAAGATATCTACGCGTACGAAAAGACGTTCGAAAATCCGGAACCGAGACATGAACCGAGCATCAATGCGCAAGTCATCGGACCTAAAATTACAAGTCAACTATGCACAAGAATAAAATATAATATATAAATAATTATATAAATTATTTATATATTATATATATATATATATATATATATATATATATATATATATATATATATATATATATATATATATATATATATATATATATATAATAAATATGTCGACAAAGCTAGGATCCAAAATTTGGTGAGCTGGAATCCGAAGCTCCGCACTCGCGGAGCTGTAAAGGGTAAAACCTCCGCACTCGCGGAGCTGTCTGTTTCAGAAATGGCCTATAAAAGCCATCGAATTCAGCCGAGAGAACACACCAAAATATATATACTCCCTCTGTTTAATATAATATATATATATATATATATATATATATATATATATAATAAAGTTTAGTTTTACATTAGATTAGTTTGGGTATTGTAACGGTTATTTTACGGGTTTTGAAGTCGAAGTTCTGTCTGTGTAACACTACGCGATAAATAATCAATGTGAGCTATGTTCTCCTTTTTTAATTAATGTCTCGTACTTAAGTTATTATTATGCTTATTTGAGCCGAAGTAATCATGATGTTGGGCTAAATATTAAGACGAGGTTATTGGGCTTTGGACCATAATTGGGGTTTGGACAAAAGAACGACACTTGTGGAAATGAGACTATGGGTTATTAATGGACTTTATATTTGATTAATATAGAGATTTACAATTTGACGTAGTTATATATAACCACATACGCTTGATCGGGTACGGTAGACGGGATATTTATAAATACTAATAATTGTTCACTTGACCGGACACGGGGAATGGATTAATAATCAATGGACTCATTAAAATAGGGGTGGATTACATACAAGGGTAATTGGTGTAATTGTTAATAAAGTATTAAAACCTTGGATTACACGCAGTCGATAACCTGGTGTAATCATTAAACAAAGTATTAAGACCTTATTACGGTTTAAATCCCTAGTTAGTTGGAATATTTGACTTCGGGTATAAGGTTATTTTGGCGAAGACCCTCGCACTTTATAATTATGACCGATGGACTATTATGGACAAAACCAGATGGACTTATCGAATAATTCAGGACAAAGGACAATTAACCCAGGGAAATAAATAAAAATCAAAACGTCAAACATCATGAGTACGGAAGTTTAAATAAGCATAATATATTTTATTTCATATTTCCTCGTACTTTTATTTTTTTGTTATTTTAATTATTGTTATTTATTTTACGCACTTTAATTATTGTCATTTACTTTACGCTTCGCTTAAAATATAAAATTGACAGACCAGTCATTAAACGGTAAAACCCCCTTTTATAATAATAATAATTGTAATATATATATTTTGTACAAATATAGTTATATAAAAATATAGTGTAAAATAAGCCGTCTCCCTGTGGAACGAACCGGACTTACTAAAAACTATACTACTCTACGATTAGGTACACTGCCTATAGTGTTGTAGCAAGGTTTAGGTATATCCCATCTGTAAATAAATAATTAAAACTTGTGTAATTTGTATCGTATTTCGTATTAAAAATATATAGTATTTCGTACCCCACGCTGCACACATCACTATCGCTTGTAACTTCCACACCGTCACTCGAACACCTAAGGGTTTCTTGCCGGTACCCTATGTTCAATGTAACCGTAACACCATCGGAGTCGATTACCACGCTAGTAGGTACGAAAGAGGCACCTAACATTGCGTCCCGTAGAATCCATTACCAACATTCATCTAGATCAAACACTTGGTCTTAATGGTTCCATCCACCCTACGAACCTCATTGCTAATCAACTTCCACACGAGAGCGAACACGTTCTAACATCCGAACACCAAAGCCCGTCTCCATGGCTTGGTAGAAACATTTTCCCAAACACTAAGAAATGCTTAGAAAAATTAAGTCTTACGCCCTTCGTCCGTCCATCCAATCGTCAATGTAGGGTAATTCCATTAGAAATGCTACCTATAACTATACTACGTATTTACACAATGCATTCGACCAAGGTCACACTGTCACGAGTCAATGACTCATACATCACCCCGGTGCACCGTCATCGAACTCACTAACAAATCAGATCGTCACCGATTTTACTAACCCCGGACCCTTATGGGTAGTAATTACATACACGTTCACTCGACACTAGTTAGATCTCGAAACGAGAATTAAGTCTTCTAACGCATACCTGAATCCATCGATACTCAACAATTAATCATAAGGCATATTTGTATCGAAAATGAAAGTACCTGAGGCAGCATCGTTGGACTTCCGTGCTTCACTATCCATCGAATACTCACGCTCTAACCTCTTAACCCGATCGACAAACGATTCAGAACACTCTGACTTTCGGTGTCCCTCCTTCTGGTAAATAAAGCACTTGATCGTGCTCAAAGGTATACTCGCACAATCCTGTGCCAAATGACTTCGTTGTAGACAATTATAACACGTAGGCGCGAAATCTCTCAACTTACAAATCTGTCTAACAACCAATTCGGGACATTCTGACTTCCGGTGCCCTTCCTTTCGATAGTAAAAACATACTATCTTGCCCGACGGACACTCGCGAGACTTATGTCCCCTTTGCCCACAATTGTAACATCTTGACGCACTGGATCCCGACACTCCCTTCACCACACTACCCGTGCTCTCCACTACACTTTTACCTTGATCATTAAACCACTTGGGACACTCCGCCTTTCGGTGTCCCTCTTCTTGAAACTTAAAACATGTCTCGTTGTTTAGAAGGTGCATTTGGGCAATCACGCGACAAATGACCTCTTTTTGCACAATTAAAGCACGTAGGTACATAACCTCCCTTACTCCTCTTTTTCACGTTTCCGACGCCTTCAGGCGCACCTCTTGTCCTCTTCCCAGGAGCACTTGACTCTAACCTTGCAAGTACTTCTTCATCACCACTACCTCGAGTTTCGAAAAACCTCTTCTCAAGCTCTTCCCTTACGATCTTAGTCACTTGGTCTCGGACCATTTCGGTTAATCGTCCTTCAATTGACTCCTTGACTACTTGTCTAACTTCGTTGGCCAAACCCGAGACATAATGTCCGAGTACGGCCTCAACCCTCACCGTTAACTCATCCTTCCTTTTATGAATAGGCACATCCGTTCCTATCCCATCTTTCGTCTTCATTCTAAAGAATGCACATCGATTAAACAACGAAACGTAAAGGAAACGATATATACACCACACCGCCCCATCTTGCTTGACACTCATTGTACATTGCTCGTTTGACATGATTTGAACCCGTAACAATGGTAGCTAATCATTGTTACGTGAGCACGTCGCATTAACTTGCTAGTACAACGACTATCTCGCTTGATGATTGCAACCACAACATAAAACAATTAGCGCAAGGTTAGTTCACCTAAACCTAGGCACTAACCAATCCCAGGTCCGACCCGTCTCCTACAAGTCCCGCATAAAGCGCATACACAATAAAGTCTAAGTCTAGGCACCTATCTCAAGTCGCCTAAATCCCTTAGACCATGCTCTGATACCACTTGTAACAATCCAACCCAAAGTCCAACCAAATACGCAAAATATTTTTTTTTACACAGCATAGGTGCGCGGCGCGCAGCACCTAAGGGTGCGCGACGCGCACAGGCCAGTTCAGGTTCTGTCCGAAATTGTCATTTTTCAAATAAAGATCGTCCACTTCCCGACATTTTTAGGCGAAACGCTTTTCACAACATGTTCTAATATGAAAAACTCATACGATTCAATCATAAAATAAGTTTTGCGAAATGGGGCCCACATCGACCCGAATTACAATTTTCATATAAAAATTAAGTTTTGACCACATTAGTTTAAATTCCAAACGACATTAGAGCATGATGTTTGGGGGTTAAACTACCCAAATCTCGGTCAAACTTCAAAAGCTATCACATCCAAAAGCATCCCCTAACAAACAAAGCGGGATCTCTAATCCAATCGAATACCCTTACCTTTGTCAACGCCGGAGCATATAAAAAGATAAATAATGAGAGGGTAAGCAAAGCTTAGTGAATGCAATAATTATACACATACATATATAGCCTACTTACTTGCATCCACTTACACAAATACCTCATACACGCTAGCTTTTTAAATTAGCATACCCTCTCAAAATACATTGCTAAAATCCACGATAACACGAGCTAGCACAAACACTAGCATATAACACGAACGATATATTATGCTATACTACAATACATAACCATGGTTAATCAATCGTACACGGAATGGTGCTTGAATTTCTCATCGGTGTTCATAACAACCATTAGAGTACTTAACACGTCGTACACTAATCCCACAGCTGGCATCTTAACATGTCAATGCTTCACCCCGGGTGACGTCTTAACACATCGACACTTCACCCGTGATAGTTCCTGGAGTGGCATCTTATAACATCGATACTTCACTCCGAGTGGTGTCTTAACACATCGACACTTCACTCTTCATATTACTTGGGGTGGCATCTTAGCACATCGATACTTCACCCCGGATGGCGTCTTAACACGTCGACACTTCATCCGTTATTTTCTTGGAGTGGCATCTTAGCACATCGATACTTCACTCCGAGTGGTGTCTTAACACGATGACACTTCACCTCGGGTGGCGTCTTAACACATCGACACTTCACCCGTCATATTACTTTGAGTGGTGTCTTAGCACATCAACACTTCACTCGTCACGTGAAATGTGGTGTCTTAGCACATCGACACTTCACATCTCACGCTACAACAAATAAATACATTATATACCTACGCATATAATTATTCCACTCACCTTAACGATTCGGTGACGGTTTTATACTTCCGCAAGCTTCAAATCAAAGTACCTAATACATTAAGTACTTAATCAACACATAAACTTGTTGGACTAAACACCAACACTTCACTCATGTGTATTTAATGACTTAAATGCATTAAATGCCCCCATTTACACCAAAATCGTCCATTCAAGGTCAAGACCATCATAAATCACTAAAAGCTAGTGATTAAGGTCCAACAACACTAACTAATACACAATTAGGGTATTTCATACCCATCTTTCCCAACTAGGTCAATTGTTACCCATTTGACCCTTTTAAAGTCAACACACCCATTTCGGGTCATCCACTAACCCAATCAACACCCATTTGCTTAGAACTAGGTGTGCTAGTAATTAACTAACCAATTATGACTCATAAGCCCATTTATCATTTCAAAATCATAGGTTAGTCATCTTTGAGTCCTCATGACCCAATCTTACCCAAGAACACCCAAAATCACTAATAATGGGTTTTATGTTCATCACTAACCCAAACCCTAACCCATAAGCGAATTAAAATAAGGAAATCAGGATTAGAGCTTACCACCACAATCACAACATAGCTAGTGATTTGATGAACAACTTTAACACTCGAGCTTTTGATCGATTCGAGCTCCTTCTTCCCCAAATCTCCAAATCTCACTCTAGAAATCTCTCTCTCTCTAAGAATGAATGAGAGTGTTTATGTGGATGTGAATATGATCCAAAATTGACTCCAAGTCTGATAATAAGGCTACAAATCCGTCCTCAAGTGAAAAGACAAAAATGCCCCTCATTTAATTCAAATTAGAAAAAGCAGGAAATCTGTCGCAAGGACTGTGCGCAGCACGCTCACCTAGCTGTGCGCGGCGCGCACCATGGTCTTAACAATTTCTGAGCTTTTTAATTTACAGCACGCTTCACACACTTTATGTACACCCTAATATACTCCCGTACAATAAATAATCGGGTCTTACAACTATCCCCGAGTTTTTATAAAGTTCCAGTTTTTTTTGCCAATATATATATATATATATATATATATATATATATATATATATATATATATATATATATATATATATATATATATATATATATATATATAGTCAAAAGTTCAAACGAGAACCATAAAAATGCGAGAACTGCGAGAACTTTTGATTTATAAAGATTTTCACATGTAACCAGATTGAATCACACATAAACCTTGATTAAGAGTATGAATGAATATAAAATAATTGAAAAACACTTATATATTACCTATATAATTAAATATATAGTTTCTCGTTCACATGTGCATATTTGTTTCTGAACATGTGAACGGTTTCATATAATTAACAATTTAACATGTAATTTGAGCTAATGAACATATGTTTGTTAATGATATGTGCATTAATTAACATTTGCATGCAATTTGTTACATTTAAACGCATAAAAACTATTAAATTATATAGTTCTCGCAGTTCTCACCTTTTTAGCGGTTCTCGTTTGAACCTGCCCCTAAATGAAAATGATAGGATCTAATCTTCAACACCCTTAATTACTCCATCATCACGTATATATATATATATATATATATATATATATATATATATATATATATATATATATATATATATATATATATATATATATATATATATATATATATATATATATATATATATATGGGCAGGATCAATGGGGAAGTAACCAATCGGGGGGAAGCGGGGAAGCAAATTTTTTTTTTTGTTTTTTAAAAAAACTTTGTTCACGAACATTATAGATTGGATGAAAATAAGAACATTTAGAAAAGTCACTTCGTGATGAATGTTATTATTTTGGCGGGAAATCGATCGACAAAAATAACATTCAAGATAATATTGTTCGTGAAAAATGTTAACGTTTTTTTTTCCATGTTTTGTGAAGTAAAATTTAGCCCGATTTAGAGTTTAGGATTTAGGGTTTAGGGTTTAGGGTTTGGTGTTTCGGGTTTATTCCATAAACCCAAAACACCAAACCCTAAACCCTAAACTCTAAACCGTTCGTGTTAAAAACTCAATCTAAATCCTAATTCTAAACCCTAAACCCTAAATTTCTCAACTCTAATATCTAAACCCTATAAACTCCAATATCTAAACCCTAATATCTAAACCCTAATGTCTAAAACCTCAACATGCGCTCGAAAAATACGATAATTGTTATATATTACTTCTTCGAGCGTTTTCCCGCCAAAATAATAACATTCATAACGAAGTGTCCTTTCTAAATGTTCTTATTTTCATCCAATCTATAATGTTCGCGAACAAAGTTTTTTCAAAAAACAAAAAAAAGATAAAAAAATTTTGCTTCCCCCCGCTTCCCCCCGATTGGTTACTTCCCTCTTGATCCTACCAATATATATATATATATATATATATATATATATATATATATATATATATATATATATATATATATATATATATATATATATATACATACATACATATATATACATACATATATATACATACATATATATACATACATATATACTAGATTTATGAGCCCGTACGTTGCACGGGGACTCTTCTGCAAACAATATTGAATCTTAAAATGATATATCAATTAACAATATTATACTGATAGTGTCACAAGTACTTTTATTTTGAAATTTTATGTGTTCATAGTACAATTGTCGACGTTTGACGCATTTCACTATCCTTATCTTCTTATTACCCATCAGAGATAAGGACACAATCTAAATCAAGTAATTCAAAAATTGATGAAAAGGTTAAAGTTGTCACCTTGGGATCACTAATAAAAGTATGGCAACACTAACCCTCCTTTTCATGCCTCCACGATACTTCCCAGATTGCTTGTCGGCAACCCCGCCATTGAATAAATTAACACTTTTAAAGAGATTCTACGGCTGCCTAAAGAACAACATATAGAAGTATATTAGCTCAAGAATGAATCTTGATATAACAAAATAATAACGATTTGTACGTGTACAATTGTCAAAGTAACAATTGTGTAAGTAACGTAGCAGTTTGTATGTGTAGCCATTGTCAAAGTATACTAACATGTGCAAGTGTTATTTTGACGCATTACAAATTGACAAAGTTTTGTATTTACTAAAGTGTTACAAACTGCTATTGTTATTCTGAACAAAGTGTTACAAAGTGCAAGTGTTACTGTGACCCATTATATTGCCAAAGTATACCAAACTGTTATTGCATTACAAACTGTTATTGCAATTCCACTTACTATGTTATTGCAAGTGTTATTGTGACCATTACACTACTATATAAACGAAGTGTAATATATTTGCTACAATGCACTTACCCATTATATTGACAAAGTGTTATTGTGACCCATTACAAAGTGAGTCATTACACATAATATATTTAGTACACTGACCCATTACACTGACTCAAAAAAAAAAAAAAAAAAAACCTTTATAACAACTTAACCTTTAACACTGACTCATTTATTCTGACCCATTACAATGACCCAATACGTTTAAATAAATGGTCAGAACAGAGTTAAAATGTTATTGCAATTCCACTTACTATGTTATTGCAAGTGTTATTGTGACCCATTACACTACTATATAAACTAAGTGTAATATATTTGGTACAGTGCACTAACCCATTATTTTGACAAAGTGTTATTGTGACCCATTACTAAGTGAGTCATTACACATAATATATTTGGAACACTGGCCCATTACATTGACCAAATCCGATTAAAAAACAACTATATAATTTAACGTTTAACACTGACCCATTTATTATGATCCGTTACACTGACCCAATGTGTTAAAAAAATGGTTAGAATAGAGTTAAACTCCATCAATAATAATCACAAAACATTGTTAGAATAACACATCAAACCCTTGAACATATGTAAATAATACCTTTGGTGGTGCCATCTCTATCATGCACCAAACCATTATCACATCCCTTAACACTTCTGTTCCATTTCTCAATGAATTCAGCCTGCTCATACCTGCAATTTACATGGAGGAAGGAAGAAAAATAATTGTAGTACAAATCAACATGTAGTACTTGATATGTAGTTTAACTCTTGTTACACTGCATTTTATACGAAATCTAAACGTTACCTCCCTTATGCAGTTACGTGGAAGTTCTTTTATAATTTTTACATCTTTTGAAATATGTGACATTTTAATCAAAAATCTCCGAATATCTGAAAATATAGAGAATAAGGAAAAAAAACCATCGTTGTAAGTGAAATGGAGATCCTTTTGCAAGTCCTTCAACTTCTTTGAAATCCATTTTAGCTATGCCTGCATTATATATGATAATTGACCAAACATTGATTTAAAGTAATTTTCTTATGAAGTGGCAAGCATGTCCATAGTGAAACTAAAATGTATGTTTAATGTAACTAAACCTTCCAAGCATCTATGTAGTATTCTTTTAGCTGTATTATGAGAGATTCACTTGTTGCTCTAAAATAGCACGTTATCTTGAAATAGCAATAGTTTGTCCATTAAAGACAACTCGGTTGAACTCGTTAGCAAACTCAGCTGATAAGTCAAACCATTTGAAGAAAAATCTGTACGACATGATAACAACAAAGCTAACGATACACTACATCATGTAATAATCATCTAGGTCAAGCAAACAATAACACTAAAACATCACATTAACAGTAGCAGTAGCAACATAAATTGTACATAAAAAATTATTGTTTTCACCATCTTCTTAGTAACTGATCTTTCATCTTTGGTAACTTACAAAATTGGTAATTCATTTTAAGTCAATGTAGGATAATTTGTTCGTCAAGAAAAACATAAAATGATATACATGTGGTGGTGTACGTAATTACACACAAACACTTTAAAACCAATAATAGATATTCAAAAATTACACCCAAAAACTTCAAAACAGTAACTAAGGTGATAGAATAATATCCAAAAATCACCCAAAAACTTTATAAAATTCAATTTTATAGAAACCCTAACCCTATTTGAAACCCTGAGTTGATACAAAAGATGATTATTAACGTACCATCTTGGTATAGAACCATCAATTATTTGAGATTGATTACACACCTGCAATGAAAACCTAACGATTTTGATAATCTGATGAAGCCCGAACGATTTTGATCTAATCCAATATATGTTTAGATCCGAGTTTGATTTATTCAGCGATGAAAAAGCCGATCAATGTTAAGATTGGACAGAAAAAACTTCAGAAAATAAATAATTTTTTTAACCCTAGTGTTGGTCCCTTGATAAACAACATGAGTATTGTAAAGGGGATGAATACATTTCTTTTTGGTTAACTTAACAGTTCAAATAATTTAGTATTCAAGCAAGTAAATTAAATAGAGTCAAATGTAATTTTCAACGGTTTATTCTTTATTGATTGAATCACAAAGAATTACAACTATCCTTGGCGGAATGATAGTTGGTTGATACAGATTTACCTAAGTATAGCTAATGAGGATATATTAAGCTATTACACGTTTGGACTATAAATAAATAAAACTCACACCACTAGTTGTTACAATAGTGGATACAACAATTTATAGTAGTCCTTTTAACCGTGTAATTGTTCTATTGTCCACTGGTACATATGATGTCTGTACTTGTGGGGACAACTGTATCAGAGAGCGTGCTCTCCTCTTTCCTCTTTGGTAGCTATTTGCAGGAACACCACAATTCGGTTTAGCACCACTATTTGTTTAAACAAATAGAATGTTGTGTTCTCTAGGCGTTGACAAAGTATAACACATGTCTGCACATGCGTTAAACTTCTGCATTCCCACATGGTCTTGTAAGGTCACTTGTCAGTCGCCGACGGGTGTCCTTTTCTGTTCAACTTTGTCTTTGACTTATGTTGAATAGTACAATTGATGTAGACCACTCAAGAAACTACTATGCATGTAATGGAGCATAGCTGTCTTGTGAAGTAAGCTGCTTTCCAGCTATGCTGGTTCTTCATTGCTGAGTCACTTGATATTATTGAATTGCTGGGTACACATCCTGTGCTATTTGAAGAATAGTGTCTACCTTGTGCTGGTAGACTAGGCAGCAAACTAAACACTCGACACAACAATATTTGCTGTCTATACAAAAACAAACATGTGCTGGCTGCACATTACATTTTAGTAAAAATAAATTCTGTTTTGTCATAATTAAATCCTTAATTATTTTGGGGACTCAACAATCTCCCCCTTTTGATGATGACAAAACCTATGACATAAAGATAAAATACTAAAGCCAGCACTACGGGATCTAATGAAGATAGGCAGTAAGACATGTCCCTTTTATGTTTGTTTTGGGATCTTTTGATGAGTTATCTATATCTTATAATTTGATATATTTTTGAAGATAAACTCATTTCATTTTCATTACAACAGAGTATATACAATAATTACAAGGCATTATAATGAAAAATGAAATACTCAAAAGATACAATTTAAGCATTAGAAGGCTATCTTGTAGTGACCCGAACTTTTCCATATTTATATATATTAAATGAAATCGATATTTACATAATTAAATGTTTCCAACATGTTAAGAAATCAAACTTGTTAGGACTTGATTATTTGAAATGAGTTTCATATAGACTATTGACCACCCAAGTTGACCGACGATTCACGAACGTTAAAATTTGTAAAAACTATATGATGATACATATAGGGAGATATATTTGTAGTTAACATGATATTATGATAAGTAAGTATCTCACTAGGTATATTAACAGTGAGTTATATACATAAAAATGAGATTACTAAGTTAAGAAACACGAAACGATATATATAACGATTATCGTTATTACAATGTCTTACTAAATATATATATATATCATATTAAGATATTGTTACACTATATTTAACATGAAAAAATGATAATTAAATATATCATTAAGTGTGTTAACAATGAACTACATATGTAAAAACAAGACTACTAACTTAAGGATTTCGAAACAAGGCATATACGTAACGATTATCGTTGTAACGACATTTTAATGTATATATATATCATATTAAGATATATTCATACATCATAATATCATTATAATGTAATAATTTAACATCTCATTTAAGTATAATAACAATGGATTAATTACATTTAACAAGATCGTTAACTTAAAGGTTTCAAAACAACACTTACATGTAACGACTAACGGTGACTTAACGACTCAGTTAAAATGTATATACATGTAGTGTATTAATGTAACACCCCAACCCGTTATACAAACGATCACGCGGAAATATCAATTAAAAAAATATTCTTTGTGCAGTACATGGCGCGACGCGCCATCCCCTTGCGCGGCGCGCAAAAGGGGCCTGACAGCCCGCTGTCCAAAAAGTCCCAAATGCGAAAATGTTTGACCACTTCCCAACGTATTTAGACAAAACGCTTTTCACAACATATTCATATATGAAAACTAACACGTTCCATTAATAAAATAAGTTTTACGAGGCGGGGCCCACATCGACCCAAATTACCCCTTTAAGTACAAAATACAAGTTTCGACTCCACAATTTTAAGCACAAAATAAGAGCCGAGCATGGCGATAGGGATACGCTACCCAATCCTAATTAATCCAAAAGCAAGCCTTCTAAAGCAACTACGCGAGCCACTAGTTCCCGCGCTTACCTGAGCCACCGCATCCAAGCAAATCTATAAAAATGTAAACAACGAGAGGGTAAGCTAACGCTTAGTGAGTGATAATATACTACATACATATATATATGTATAAAATGGACACGCCACACCAATATCAAATACAGCATACCGAAGCATCCATGAATAAGGCAACTACACTAAGCATACCGTACGATCTCTAAGCAACAAGCTAAAGATATCAATAAAATATAAGTTCACCAACTACGATGTGAACAACGCCAAATAAGCTACACCCGGAGGGTTAGCTACATCACAACAATACGTCAATATATATATATATATATATATATATATATATATATATATATATATATATACAAGAATATATAAACGCCCAAGGTTAACCAATCGTAAAAAGGAATGGTACTCGAATTTCCCATTGGTGTTCATAACAACCGTTAGTGTACAACACATATATCACTAACCCTTGGACAACACATATCCGTTTATAAAATCGTTAGTGTACAACACATATAACACTAAATTGGACAACACATATCCATTCATAAATCATTAGTGTGCAACACATATAACACTAAATTGGACAACATATATCCATTCATAAAACCGTTAGTGTACAACGCATATATCACTAACTTGGACAACACATATCCATACAATAAACCGTTAGCATACAACACATATATCGCTAACTCGGACCACATACATCCGTTCATAAAGGCCGTTAGTGTACAACGACATATATCACTAACTTGGACAACACATATCCGTTCCTACAAATAAATACGTTATATACATACATGTATACTTGATCCACTCACAACTACGTGTGATAACGTACACCCAAAGTGTGTACTTCGCCAAAGGTGGTCAACCAAAACGCACAACCGTGCCAATTGGACCCATACACAAGTCCATCAGATCTACCTATATGTGAAGTGAGCTCTATAGTCGAGAATCACTTCACCCGACCCGCACCCATCGTACACATACATATGCACATAGGATATTAACACTCACCTTGAAGTCTTGATGGATGCCAAACCAAAATCCGCAATCGCCGATGGAATGTACCTATTCCATTTATCACATAACAAGTAACACAATTAGGGTGGATATACAAATCAACCCAAATTGACAACTAGTGCAATTTTGACCCAAATGTACTTCCAAGCACAAACCGCGCCCAAACTAACCAATAATCACTAACACAAGTGAGAATGGTCCTAATATGTCAATCAAACCTAATCATAGGTGTTAAACACATATCTTGCCCAAAATAACACATAAACCTTAATTTGATCCATAAGAAGTCAATATCACGCCATTAGCAAGTTTTGACACCAAAACATATTTAACCCGGTTCTATGCTTCAACTTAATCCATTTTAAGTTTATAAACCTTATTACCTCGACAATTGAGTCATAATCATCAACAAACCCTAATTTTGACTCTAGTCAAAATTAGTCAACCACAAGAACCCTAATGGTCTCCAAAACATCAATAATCACTAATATTAGTGATGATACACCATTTACAAGTCTTAAACATGGTTAAATCATTAACCAACCCAAAACCCACCAACATCAACAATAACTAGTTACAATTACCCATTTCACCTCCTAAATGAGTTTTACAACTAACTAGCTCAAAACCCTAAACTTGAATATTAAATTACAAAGATGAAATTCGGAGTTTGAACTTACCAATACCGCAAAAATGATGCCGTTGACGAGTAGAGCTACTTTAATACTTGAGACTTGACCCGAATCAAACTTCTTCTTCTCCAAATGGAGCTTTCTCACACTTGAAATGGGTTTCTCACTCTAGGGTTTGATGAGAGTGTTTGATGAGTGAAATGTGATCCAAAATGATCAATGGATCAGTTTTGATGACCCCAAATCGACCCCAAGTGAAAAGACCAAAGTACCCCTCATTAAAACCCTTTAAAAATGCTAAAAATTGCATCAGCAGCAATCGGAGCGCCGCTCCATAAGGTGGAGCGCCGCTCCAACCTTCAGGTCAGTTTTCAGTAACTTGTTTTGGCCATAACTTTTTGACCGTAGCTCCGTTTTGGATGAATCAAATATCGTTGGAAACGTAATAAGATTTTCTTTCCAATGGTAAGGCTTTGAAACATCAACACAAACTTTATTTGGGGATGAAAAGATACGTACACACCTTGTCACTTCATACAAAGTCCAGTTTCCTTCGACGTTCGAGCAAGCAACACGTACGTGCTTCGTACACTTCATACACGCATCGTACACCATAAATACATTATGTACAATAAATATTTGGGTCTTACAACTCTCCCCCACTTAAACTCGATCACGTCCTCGTGATCTTCTCCACTTAACCAATCCGGACCTACTCAACGGTCCTCAATCATAAGTCCCAATCCGAACCTTCCTAGACAATTCTTCCCAATGAATCACCTTTAACAACTAAAATCGTCACCCGCGATTTATTAAAACCACAATCCTAGCACTAAAACCTGCTCAAGTCCCCATATCGGGAAAAACTCAACCAATCTCGTACCGAGATATCAATTCCTTAGCGTACCTTTACCAAGGACAACACTAAAAACGACCAAGTCTTAACCTAAAGTCAACAATCCGAGCATTGAAGATCGAACCACCTGAATCCTTACAGATTACACTTACCACTAAACATCCTTTGTAGTGCGCAATACAACCAATACGCCACTATCCTAGCATCATAAGCAACGGCTAAAACCAAAAGCGCCAAAAATGACTATGGCAACGCTAATCCTAAGGTGTACAAAATCGACTATTGTCACACCCGTAACAACATGTGAGCGAAACACGGCTGTCGCAATCACTAATCACACAACATGGTCCTCACGATCCCACCATCGGTGTATAAAACAACCGATAAATCACACCACACGGTCCTTACGACCCCACCATCGGTGTATAAAACAACTGATAGATCACTCAACACCGGATAAAGTCAGCGGACCCCGTCAACTGTCATGCTTCACCGATATATCACTACTCCCATGATGAAGTCAGCGGACCCCGAATGGTCATGCTTCACCGATCAACAATACCATGATGAAGTCAGCGGACCCCGAAGGTCATGCTTCACCAATCAACAATACCATGATGAAGTCAGCGGACCCCGAAGGTCATGCTTCACCAATCAAAATCCCTTTTGGCTTCGAACAACGAGTAGCGCAACATCGCGCTCTGCTACGCCATAGTGAATCCTAACGGAAACCACTAACCATTCACACAATCGAGCAAGAACCACCTATATCAAACATAGGCACAAAACAATAATTTTCTAAAAGAGGATCCGATACGCACACCCCTTAACCGAGGGATTCCACCTTGCTCACCATACCCGTCCGTTATCTCTCAACGAGATTTACGACATTACCACCTTGGTGATAATTCAACTCCAAAATCATAGGTACAATTTAACCGAAATTGTACTCTACCACAAATTGACCAAATCTAGGTGGGGACACAAATTTCAGATCTACCAAAAGCATTGTCCGAAATCTCACACTAAATCCTCCTCGTGCGGGAGTGTAACTCCCCCACTTGGAACTACGTCCCATAACCGCATCTCGTACAACCGTACAATGCTACCGAAGGTAGACTTCACCAACAATTGGGTTCACACGACCCATCACTACATCTTGTTCCAACCTTGAGCATACGAAGGATTTCAACCAATCCTTAAACACTTCGAATGAAAAGTTAACCACAAACTACACAAACTTTACCCTCGCAATCGTCCAATTGCTATAGCTCGTCAAACTTCACCCGGTCACTCATGTACCTAAGGGTTTCACTTCGGTACCCTAAGTACAACGTAACCGCAACACAATCGGAGTCGAACACCACGCTAGTAGGTATAAAAAGGCACCTAATGTCGCGTCACGTAGACTCCTTTACCAACATACATCAAGATCAACACTCGATTTCAAGAGTTTCAATCCACCCGACGAACCTCATGGTTTATCAACTTCAACACGAAAGCGAACACGCGCTTAACAACCGAACACCAAAACCCATTTCCATGGTTTGGTAGAAACATTTCCCAAATACTAAGGAATGCTTAGTTGCACCAAGTCTTACACCCTTCGCCTAACAATCAAACATCACTATAGTGTACTTCCATTAGGAACGTCTCCCGTATCAATAACATGCACAACACCATTGAGACCTTAAGGGTCTCACTCGAACGAGCTTAACGACCCGATACCAACCAAAATGCTTAAGCACCCAAGGATTCACACCATAGGATCAAGGCACAACACACCACTTATAGACTCTACTGAGAGCAAACCGGAACCATAAACGTAAATCGCCCGCTTGCTACTAATTATCTCCAACGGAGAATAAAGTTTAGCTAAGACTTACGCACATACCGCATGTTATTACAAATGAACAACATATAATTTCGTACTAAAGGTACCTGATGTAGCGCTGTTGGGCTTCCGTGCTCCACTACCCATCATGTATTCGTGCTCTAACCTCCTAACCCGATCGTCATACGATTCGGAACACTCTGACTTCTGATGTCCCTCCATCCGGCAAATGAAACACCTGATTGAGCCTAAAGGCACCACCGTACAATCTTGTGCCAAATGACCCCGTTCTCCACACTTAAAGCACGTGAGCTTGTAACCCTTCTTACTCTTCTTCTTCACATTCCCGACGCCTTCAGGCGTACTTTGTGCCCTCTTACCATGAGCACCATGTAATTCTAACCTTGCAAGTACATCTTCACCATCACTACCTCGAGGCTTGGGAAACCTCTTTTCAAACTCTTCCTTTACAACTTTAGTCACTTGGTCTCGGACCATTTTCGTCATTTGTCCTTCGACCAACTCCTTGGTTACTTCTCTAACTTTGCCGGTGAAAACCGAGACATATTGTTCAAACACGGCCTCGATCTTTAACGTTAACTCATCCTTCCCTTCGTGAATAGGCTCACTCGTTTCGCATCCATCTTCCGTTTTCATTCTAAGGAATGCAAACAATTAGATCACGAACGTATAAACCACACGCACAATACCGCCCCATCTTGCTAAACACTCGTCGTACATCACTTGTTAGACATGATTTTCACCCATAATAAGGTTTGCAAGTCCTTATTATGCATACACACCGTATCAACTTGTTAGTACAACGACCGCCTCGCTCGATGACATAAACAAACACAAACAGATTCTACGCGACAAAACACACGCGAGAATTATTATCACAACACAATAATATATTAATAATATCCGCATTACTAATATAAACGTTAGTCCACTTACAAACAAGGCACTAACTATAACCCATTCTGACCCGTAATCCTACAAGTCCCGCAACAAATTAAGCACACTCAAAAGTCTAAGTCTAGGCACCTATCTCAAGTCGCCTAAATCCCTTAGACCATGCTCTGATACCACTTGTAACACCCCAACCTGTTATACAAACGATCACGCGGAAATATCAATTAAAAAAAATATTCTTTGTGCAGCACATGGCGCGGCGCACCATCCCCTTGCGCGGCGCGCAAAAGGGGCCTGACAGCTCGCTGTTCAAAAAGTCCCAAATGCGAAAATGTTTGACCACTTCCCGACGTATTTAGACAAAACGCTTTTCACAACATATTCATATATGAAAACTAACACGTTCCATTCATAAAATAAGTTTTACGAGGCGGGGCCCACATCGACCCAAATTACCCCTTTAAGTATAAAATACAAGTTTCGACTCCACAATTTTAAACACAAAATAAGAGCCGAGCATGGCGATTGGGGATACGCTACCCAATCCTAATTAATCCAAAAGCAAGCCTTCTAAAGCAACTACGCGAGCCACTAGTTCCCGCGCTTACCCGAGCCACCACATCCAAGCAAATCTATAAAAATGTAAACAAAGAGAGGGTAAGCTAACGCTTAGTGAGTGATAATATACTACATACATATATATGTATAAAATGGACATGCCACACCAATATCAAATACAGCATACCGAAGCATCCATGAATAAGGCAACTACACTAAGCATACCGTACGATCTCTAAGCAACAAGCTAAAGATATCAACAAAATATAAGTTCACCAACGATGATGTGAACAACGCCAAATAAGCTACACCCGGAGGGTTAGCTACATCACAACAATACGTCAATATATATATATATATATATATATATATATATATATATATATATATATATATATATATATATATATATATATATATATATATATAACAATATATAAACGCCCAAGGTTAACCAATCGTAAAAAGGAATGGTACTCGAATTTCCCATCGGTGTTCATAACAACCGTTAGTGTACAACACATATATCACTAACCCTTGGACAACACATATCCGTTTATAAAATCGTTAGTGTACAACACATATAACACTAAATTGGACAACACATATCCATTCATAAATCATTAGTGTGCAACACATATAACACTAAATTGGACAACATATATCCATTCATAAAACAGTTAGTGTACAACGCATATATCACTAACTTGGACAACACATATCCATACAATAAACCGTTAGCATACAATACATATATCGCTAACTCAGACCACATACATCCGTTCATAAAGGCCGTTAGTGTACAACGACATATATCACTAACTTGGACAACATATCCGTTCCTACAAATAAATACGTTATATACATACATGTATACTTATTCCACTCACAACCACGTGTGATAACGTACACTCAAAGTGTGTACTTCACCAAAGGTGGTCAACTAAAACGCACAACCGTGCCAATTGGACCCATACACAAGTCCATTAGATCTACCTATATGTGAAGTGAGCTCTATAGCCGAGAATCACTTCACCCGACCCGCACCCATCCTACACATACATATGCACATAGGATATTAACACTCACCTTGAAGTCTTGATGGATGCCAAACTAAAATCCGCAATCGCAGATGGAATGTACCTATTCCATTTATCACATAACAAGTAACACAATTAGGGTGGATATACAAATCAACCCAAATTGACAACTAGTGCAATTTCGACCCAAATGCACTTCCAAGCACAAACCGCGCCCAAACTAACCAATAATCACTAACACAAGTGAGAATGGTCCTAATATGTCAATCAAACCTAATCATAGGTGTTAAACACATATCTTGCCCAAAATAACACATAAACCCTAATTTGATCCAATAGAAGTCAATATCACGCCATTAGCAAGTTTTGACACCAAAACATATTTAACCCGATTCTATGCTTCAACTTAATCCATTTTAAGTTTATAAACCTTATTACCTCGACAATTGAGTCATAATCATCAACAAACCCTAATTTTGACTCTAGTCAAAA
Source organism: Rutidosis leptorrhynchoides (assembly GCF_046630445.1). Taxonomy (NCBI): domain Eukaryota; kingdom Viridiplantae; phylum Streptophyta; class Magnoliopsida; order Asterales; family Asteraceae; genus Rutidosis; species Rutidosis leptorrhynchoides. The sequence continues at coordinate 360,066,323 of NC_092339.1, forward strand.
TTAGTCAACCACAAGAACCCTAATGGTCTCCAAAACATCAATAATCACTAATACTAGTGATGATACACCATTTACAAGTCTTAAACATGGTTAAATCATTAACCAACCCAAAACCCACCAACATCAACAATAACTAGTTACAATTACCCATTTCACCTCCTAAATGAGTTTTACAACTAACTAGCTCAAAACCCTAAACTTGAATATTAAATTACAAAGATGAAATTCGGAGTTTGAACTTACCAATACCGCCAAAATGATGCCGTTGACGAGTAGAGCAACTTTAATACTTGAGACTTGACCCGAATCAAACTTCTTCTTCTCCAAATGGAGCTTTCTCACACTTGAAATGGGTTTCTCACTCTAGGGTTTGATGAGAGTGTTTGATGAGTGAAATGTGATCCAAAATGATCAATGGATCGGTTTTGATGACCCCAAACTGACCCCAAGTGAAAAGACTAAAGTACCCCTCATTTAAACCCTTTAAAAATGCTGAAAATTGCATCAGCAGCAATCAGAGCGCCGCTCCATAAAGTGGAGCGCCACTCTAACCTTCAGGTCAGTTTTCAATAACTTGTTTTGGCCATAACTTTTTGACCGTAGCTCCGTTTTCGATGAATCAAATATCGTTGGAAACGTAATAAGATTTTCTTTCCGATGGTAAGGCTTTGAAACATCAACACAAAGTTTATTTGGGGATGAAAAGATACGTACACACCTTGTCACTTCAGACAACGTCCAGTTTCCTTCGACGTTCGAGCAAGCGACACGTACGTGCTTCGTACACTTCATACACGCATCATACACCATAAATACATTATGTACAATAAATATTTGGTTCTTACAATTAAGATGTATTAATACACTTTTGAAAGACTTCATGACACATATCAAAGTACTTCTACTTAACAAAAATGCTCACAATTACATTCTCTTTCATTTTCATCAACAATTTTACACATATGCACCCGTATTCATACTCGTACAATACACAGCTTCTAGATGTATATACTATTGGTATATACACTCAATCATCAGCTCCTTAGCAGCCCATGTGAGTCATTAAACATGTGGGAACCATCATTTGGCAACTAGCATGAATGATTACACAAAATTATAAAAATATTATAAATCATTCATGAATTATTTACATGAAAACAAAATTACACATCCTTTATATCTAATCCATATACCAACGATCAGAAACACCTACAAACACTTTCATTCTTCAATTTTCTTCATCTAAGTGATCTCTCTCAAGTTCTATCTTCAAGTTATAAGTATTCTTCATAAATTCTACAAGTTCTAGTTTCATAAAGTAAAGAATACTTCCAAGTTTGCTAGCTTACTTCCAATCTTGCAAATACACTTTGAGTGTTCATCCAACCTCAAGAAATCTTCCTTATTTATAGTAAGATATCTTTCTAATTCAAGGTAATACTCATATTCAAACTTTGGTTCAATTTCTATAACTATAATAATCTTATTTCGAGTGATGATCTTACTTGAACTTGTTTTCGTGTCATGATTCTGCTTCAAGAACTTTCAAGCCATCCAAGGATCCTTTTAAGCTAGATCCATTTTTCTCATTTCTATAGGTTTATCCACAAAACTTAAGGTAGTAATGATGTTCATAACATCATTCGATTCATATATATAAAGCTATCTTATTCGAAGATTTAAACTTGTAATCACTAGAACATAGTTTAGTTAATTCTAAGCTTGTTCGCAAACAAAAGTTAATGCTTCTAACTTGACTTTTAAAATTAACTAAACACATGTTCTATATCTATATGATATGCTAACTTAACGATTTAAAACCTGAAAACACAAAAAACACCGTAAAATCGGACATACGCCGCCGTAGTAACACCGCGGGCTATTTTGGGTTAGTTAATTAAAAACTATGATAAACTTTGATTTAAAAGTTGTTCTTCTGGGAAAATGATTTTTCTTATGAACATGAAACTATATCCAAAAATCATGGTTAAACTCAAAGTGAAAGTATGTTTTCCAAGATGGTCATCAAGATGTCGTTCTTTTGACGGAAATGACTACCTCTTTAGTAAATGACATGTAACCTGTATTTCTGACTATAAACTTATACTTTTTCTGTTCAGATTCATAAACTTAAGTTCAATATTAAACCATAGCAACTTGATTCGCTCAAAACGGATTTAAAACGAAGAAGTTATGGGTAAAACAAGATTGGAAAATTTTACTTGTTGTAGCTACGAAGATTTTATAACAAATCTATATTAATCATATTCTAGATAACTTAGATTGTATTATACATGTATTCTAATGTATATTATGTAATCTTGGGATACAATAGACACGTATACAATGTTTTGACATATCATATCGACCCATCTATATAATATATTTTGGAACAACCATAGACACTCTATATGCAGTAATGCTGGAGTTAGCTATACAAGGTTGAGGTTGATTCCAAAATAATATATATAGTTTGAGTTGTGATCTAGCCTGAGACATGTATACACTAGGTCGTGGTTTGATTCAAGATAATATGTATTAATTTATTTCTGTACATCTAACTGTGGACAACTAGTTGTAGGTTACTAACGAGGACAGCTAACTGAATAAACTTAAATCATTAAAACGTAATAAAAAAATGTTGTAAAAATATTTCGATCGTACTTTGATGTATATGTACATATTGTTATAGGTTCGTGAATCAAGCAGTGGCCAAGTCTTATCTTTCGACGAAGTAAAATCTGTGAAAGTGAGTTATATCCCACTTTTAAATCTAATATTTTTGGGATGAGAATACATGCAGTTTTATAAATGTTTTACAAAATAGACACAAGTGCTTGAAATTACATTCTATGTTGGATTATGAATACCAAATATCACCCTTTTAGCTTGGTAGCCTAAGAATTAGGGAACAGACACCCTAATTGACGCCAATCCTAAAGGTAGATCTACGGGCACTAACTCCCTCCATACTGGAAAATGGTATGCTTTAGTACTTCGAGTTATTTGTACAGATGGATTTCTGTTTTGGGGATATTCTATATGCATTTTGTTAATGTCGGTTACCAGGTGTTCAACATATGAATGATTTTTATACAGATTGTATGTTATTAAAAGATGAAAACTTGTGGTCTATTATTATGATTTGATATTATATAGGTTAAACCTATAACTCACCAACATTTTTGTTGACGTTTTAAGCATGTTTATTCTCAGGTGATTATTTGTAAGACCCGATTATTTATTGTACATAGAGTATATATGATGTACATATGGTGTGTGAACTGTGGTGCAAAAGAAAAGCTTGGAAACTGATCAGACCTGTATGCGCGCCGCGCACGGTAAAGTGTGCGCGCCGCGCACGGTAAAGTGTGCGCGCCGCACACGGTAAAGTGTGCGCGCCGCGCACTTGACCTGACGACAGATTTCTGCTTTTTTCTAATTTGAGTTAAATGAAGGGTATTTTGGTCTTTTCACTTGAGGCCGGATGTTTGGCCATATTATCAGTTTGGGATCCAATTTTGAATCATATTTCAAGTCCACAAACTCTCTCATTTCATTCAGAGAGAGAGAGAGAGAGAGAGAGAGAGATTTCTAGTGAGAGATTTAGTGATTTGGGAAAGAAGGAGCTTGAATCAATCAAAAGATCAAGTGTTAAAGTTGTTCATTTCGCTCCTAGCTACTTTTTGGTGGTATTGGTAAGTTCAAACTCCGAATTTCAATTGTTAGATTTGATAATCAAGTTAGGGTTTGAGTTTGATTTAATTGTAAAACCCACTAGTTGATAAATGGGTAAATAAGCTAGTAAATGGTGTTGATGACCATTGTTGGTAGGTTTTGGGTTTGATTAGTTGATAATCATATTTGGGTGTTAAAATCACTAGTTAACTTAGGTTATAAGTGATTAGAGGTGTAAACTTGCAAATTGGTGTTCTGAGTTGAGATTAGGTCAAAATTGGGTTTTGTGTCAAATGATGCAAGTAATGTGTTTTGATGATGATACTTTGAGTAAAACGTGGTGTTGGAACATAATCACTAGTTGATTGCGATTATGGGTGTTTTGGGCGAGATTTGACTTAGTCAAATTGGAAGTAAGTGCTAATGGTCAAAATGGCATTAAGTGTTAAATTGGGTTGGTTTGTAAATCCACCCTAATTATATTGTTGTTGTGTGATTTATGGAATAGGTACTTTCCATTGACGATTGCGGATTTTTGTATTGCATTGTTCAAGGCACCAAGGTTAGTGGAATAATTATATGCGTAGGTATATAATGTATTTATTTGTTGTAGCGTGAGATGTGAAGTGTCGAGGTGCTAAGACACTACATTTCACGTGACGAGTGAAGTGTCGAGGTGTTAAGACACCACTCGGAGTGAAGCATCGAGGTGTTAAGATGCCACTCTAAGTAATTGACGGGTGAAGCATCGAGGTGTTAAGATGCCACTCGGGGTGAAGCATCGAGGTGTTAAGATGCCACCTAGGAGTGAAGTGTTGAGGTGTTAAGACGCCACTCCGTAAAGTAAAGAGTGAAGCATTGAGGTGTTAAGATGCCACTCGGGGTGAAGTACCGAGGTGTTAAGGTGCCACCCTAGGGTTTAGTGATACGAGGTGTTAAGTACACTAACGGATGTTATGAACACCAATGGCATTTTCGCGAGTGCCATTCCCTTGTACGATTGGTTAACCATGGTTATTGTGTTGTTTGAGTAAGCATATCATATTATTCAAGTTATATGTATATATATGCGATTGTTATGCTAGCTTGTGGTATTGGAGGTTACTAGCTTTGTATTTGAGATTATGAGCTAATTGTGTTGCTAGCATGTTTGCGGTATTTGAGTAAGTGATTGCAAGTAGGTATATTATATATGTATGTGTATAATTATTGCATTCACTAAGCGTTAGCTTACCCTCTCGTTGTTTATCTTTTTATAGGCTCCGGCGTGGACAAGGGTAAGGGCATACGGTTGGATTAGAGATCCCGCTTTGTTTGTTAGGGGACGCTTTTGGATGTTTTAGCTTTTGAAGTTTGACCGAGATTTGGGTAGTTTAACCCCCAAACATCATGCTTTAGTGTCGTTGGGAATTTAAACTAATTCGGTTGAAACTTGTATTTTGTACGAAACTCGTAATTTGGGCATATGTGGGCCCGGAGTCGTAAAACTATTTTTATTATTGAGATGTGTTAGTTTTACATATTATAACATGTTGTGAAAAGCGTTTCGTCTAAATATGTCGGGAAGTGGGAGATCTTTTTACGAGAAATGGAAAATCCGGGCAGCGGGCTGCCAGGCCCTGTGCGCGCCGTGCACAGGTGGGGCTTCGCGCTGCGCACCCCATCTGGACAGCCCTGTTCAAATTTTTTTTTATTTCCGCGTTTTCGGTTGGTTAACAGGTTAGGTTGTTACAAGTGGTATCAGAGCATGGTCTAAGGGATTTAGGCGACTTGAGATAGGTGCCTAGACTTAGATTTATTTGTGTATGCGCTTTATGCGGGACTTGTAGGAGACTGGTCGGACCGGGTGTTGATTGGTGCTTAGGTTTATGTGAACTAACCTTGCGCTAATTGTTTTGTGTTGTGTTAGCAATCATCGAGCGAGATAGACGTTGTACTAGCAAGTTAATGCGACGTGCTCGCGTAACAATAATTAGCTACCATTGTTACGGGTTCATGTCGTGTCAAACAAGCAATGTACGACGAGTATCAAGCAAGATGGGACGGTGTGGTATATGTATGTCGTTCCTTTTCGTTTCGTTGTTTAATCTATATGCATTCTTTAGGATGAAGACGGAAGATGGAACCGAAACGGACGCTCCTATTCATGAGGGGAAGGATGAGTTAACATTAAGGATTGAGGCGGAGTTCGAACGCTATATCTTGGTTTTCACCGATAAGGTTAAGCAAGTTCTCCAAGAGTCATTCGAGGGAATAGTGACCGATATGGTCCGAGACCAAGTGCCTAAGGTCGTGAAGGAAGAGTTAGAAAAGAGGTTTCCTAAACCTCAAGGTGACGGTGACGAAGGAGCAACTATGGGGATTGAATCTCGTGCTCCAAAATTTGCTGATCACTCTTTGGGTAAGAGAAAGTTCGAATCAAGAGGTGCTCCTAGTAAAAGGGCGAGGAGTACGCCCGAAGGTGTTGAAAAAGTAAAGAAGAGGAGTAAGGGAGGTTATGGGCCTACGTGCTTTAGGTGTGGAGGACGAGGTCATTTGGCACGGGATTGTACGAGTGTACCTTTAAGCACGATCAAGTGCTTTATTTGCCAAAAGAAGGGACAACGAAAGTCGGAGTGTTCCGAATCGTTTGTCGATCGGGTTAGGAGGTTAGAGCGTGACTACCTGATGATCAGTGAAGCGCAAGGGTCCAACGATGATGTTTCAGGTATTTTCGTCTTTGGTACAAATATGCCTTATTATTGTTTATTGTGTGCTGATGGATTCGTGTATGTATTGGAGACTTAGACTTTGTTTCGAGATCTAATTGTCTCATGTGAGCGTATTTTTCGAAGGTACTCATAAGTGTGCGGGGTTAGTGAACTCGGTGAAGATTCGGTTTGTTAGTTGTTTTGATGATAGTGCACCGGGGTAGCGCTTGAGTCGTTGACTCGTGGAAATGCGCCCTGAGGATGAATGCATGCCGGTAATACGTAGTATTGATATGGGTGACATTCCTAATGGAAACACCCTATGATGACGTTGTATTTACGGACGAGGGCGTAGGACTTGGTGCAACCAAGAATTTCTTAGCGATGGGGTAAATGATTCTACTAAGACATGAGAACGGACTTTGGTGTTAGGTTGTGAGCGCGTGTTCGCTTTTGTGTTGAAGTTGATGAGCCATAAGGTTCGTCGGGTGGATGAAACCCTTGAGATCAAGCGTTTGGCCTAGATGAATATTGGTAATGGAGTCTACGGGACGCAACGTTAGGTGCCTCTTTCATACCTACTAGCGTGGTATTCGACTCCGATGGTGTTGCGGTTACATTGTACTTAGGGTACCGGGGAGAAACCCTTATGTACATGAGTGACTAGATGAAATTCGACAAGCTAGAGCAATCGAAGAATTGCAAGTTTTAAGTTTGTGTAATCGTGTTAAACTCTCTGTTCGAAGTGTTTAAGTATAGGTTAAAATCCTTAGTATGAACAAGGTTGGGTGACGTGCATATTAAGAAATACAAGACGGGTGAACCTCGTCCCTCTTGTAGGAGTTAGGATAATGCGACTTGGCGCATTAGTTGTTGATTTAGTTGTCACTCTTTCGTGAGAGTGAGCATGTGTTTATCGTCGGGATTTATTGTTGAAGACGAATTCGTAAGAATTCGAGGACTATGACCAATGAGGGTATTGGTTGTGTATGTTGATAAGTAGTCATTCCACGGGATGCTAGTATTCGAAGACATGTTACGGAACGGATTTCTAAGTGGGGGAGTTGTACTCTCGCACGAAGGTGTTCTAGTGTGGTGATTTTTGGACAATGCTCGTACGAATTCGAAGCTAGTGTTGAGACCTAAGTTGGTCGATTTTGGTAAAAGTACGGTTTGGAATAAATTGTACTTGTGGTTTTTGGATTTAAATTATCACCGAGGTGGTAATGTGGTAAGTATCATTGTGAGATAATGGACGTGTTCGACGAGCGAAGTAAGATCCCTCGGTTAAGGGATGTGCGTGCCGAATTCTCTTCTAGGGAATTATTGTTGTGTCTATGCGCAAAATGGGTGGTTCTTGGCTTGATTGTGGTAGCAGTTTGGTTACCTTTGGGAATAGAGTAATGGGACTTTGAGGAAGGGTATGATGCCTCATTATCGTATACTTTGGGTGGTAGTTACACAATAGCCATTTTGTGTACTACGAGGTGATTACGTGTGTGTTTATTTGGGGTTATCTCTAGGTTGACTGCGTTTGACTAGTGATAGGTGATGAGTGATATCCGAAAGGAATAGCTCTTCGATTAACCACTCTTGGTTGTGATTGACGGTGAGCGGTTTTCGGAAAGAACTGTTACTTGTAGGTTTATGATGTTAATTGCCCGTTTGAATTGTACACATAGCCGTTTTGTGCACATGGTGGTGAGTAATAGCCGATTTTTTTTATTTACTCACATATTGGTAATAGTGTTGCAATAACCTTTTCTGCACACTAAGGATATATCACGATAGCCGTTTTTTGTGTACTCGAGGGTGTGACAATAGCCATTTTTGTACACCTTGAGTTTTGTGTGAAATAACCCTCATGCGTTTAGTATTGAGAACTATCGGTTGTTTTATATGCCAATGGTGGGTTCGGGAGGACCATGTTCCATGATTAGTGATGCGTTAGCCGTGTTTCGCTCACATGATTTTGAAAGTATGACAATAGACATTTTGTACACCTTGGGTTTAGCGTCGTCATAGTCGATTTGGACGTTAGTGGTTTTAGGTCGCTTGCTTACGATGTTACGATAGTTGCGTACTAGCCGTGGTTGCGCACTACTAAGGATGTTAGGTAATAAGTGTTATCCGTAAGGATTCGCTTTTGTCCGGTCTTCATCGTTTGGGTTGTTGACTTTAGGTTGAGACTTGGTTGTTTTTAGCATTGTACTTGGTAAGGGTACGCTAAGGGATTGATATCTCGGTACGAGATCGGTTGAGTTTTTTTTTTTTTCCGATGTAAGGGATTGAGCAAGTTCTTGTGCTCGGATTTGGGGATTTTAATAAATTGCGGGTGACGATTTGGTTATTAATGGTGACTCTTAGAGAAGGATTGCCTAGAGGAGTTGGAAGAGTACGTGGCGGTCTCTCCTATTCTGAGTGATCGTTATAGACTTCGGATGTTGTGTGTATTGCACGTTTCGGAATGCGTGCAAATGTGTATTTAGTTTTTGGATTAATCTTCGGGTTAATGTGTAATGTGGTGGAAATCGGATCATAAAGTTTGTCGAGGACCATAGAGTGCGGTTCCGGGTGGTTAAGTGACGAGGATCACGAGGTTCGAATATCTTATAGCGAGTCCTTGGAAGGACTATTGAGTATGACCAACGCCGGAAGGGTAATGTGCGTTGTGGAAAGGTGAAATTCCGCGGGGTGTTATTATCTCGACGGTGAAAGTAAGTGGTTAAAACCCTAAATGGGGGAGTTAAGTACCGGAGAATGTGGGAAAAGTTCCTATTTAATAGACGTGATGAGCGAACGGGTGTCGCTTATATAAGAAAGGAAAGCTTTGGTGGTCTTCGAAAAAGTCCCAAGTTGGACTTTGGAATGAATTGCGAAGGTAGTTAGCGACGTGACTCGGAATGGCGAGGTTCCCGATAGAGGGATACGAGAGATTCTCGGAAAGTGTCGGGATGATTCCCGAATATTCCACGATTGAAAGGCGTAACGACGATGATTGTCGGTGAATTGTGCTACTTTTAGGACGATTGTGGGGTGTATGGTACGAGTTTGGATACTCGGCGTAGGAACAAACGGTTGTGGTTGTTTTGTCTCGTGGGTTGATTACCCGATATCGTTGAAATGAGGGAATGATTTGGCTTTTGGAACAATATTATGAAGTTTTCACGGTATACTTCCGTGTGAGTAGTGGAAATTTTGATCGAATGGAAGTGTGAACTACGGATGTTGTAATATGATGCGTTAGTGTTTGAAGTGAGAACCCGAACGGGTGATTGCTACATGTGTAATTCCGCATTGGAGACGGAAATGTTCAAGGTAGAAGTGCTTAACTTCTAGTATTTAGTGCGGATCACGATGACGTGATCCAATCTAAGTGGGGGGAGAGTTGTAAGACGCGATTATTTATTGTACATGGAGTATATATGATGTACATAAGCTGTGTGAACTGTGGTGCAAAAGAAAAGCTTGGAAACTGAACAGACCTGTGTGCACGCCGCGCACGGTCAAGTGTGCGCGCCGCGCACTTGACCTGGCGACAGATTTCTGCTTTTTTCTAATTTGAGTTAAATGAAGGGTATTTTGGTCTTTTCACTTAAGGCCGGATGTGTGGCCATATTATCATTTTGGGATCCAATTTTGAATCATATTTCAAGTCCACAAACTCTCTCATTTCATTCCTAGAGAGAGAGATTTCTAGTGAGAGATTTGGTGATTTGGGGAAGAAGGAGCTTGAATCGATCAAAAGCTCGAGTGTTAAAGTTGTTCATTTCGCTCCTAGCTACTTTTTGGTGGTATTGGTAAGTTCAAACTCCGAATTTCAATTGTTAGATTTGATAATCAAGTTAGGGTTTGAGTTTGATTTAATTGTAAAACCCACTAGTTGATAAATGGGTAAATAAGCTAGTAAATGGTCTTGATGACCATTGTTGGTGGGTTTTAGGTTTGATTAGTTGATAATCATGTTCGGGTGTTAAAATCACTAGTTAACTTAGGTTATAAGTGATTAGAGGTGTAAACTTGCAAATTGGTGTTTTGACTTGAGATTAGGTCAAAATTGGGTTTTGTGCCAAATGATGCAAGTAATGTGTTTTGATGATGATACTTTGAGTAAAACGTAGTGTTAGAACACAATCACTAGTTGATTGCGATTATGGGTGTTTTGGGCGAGATTTGACTTAGTCAAATTGGAAGTAAGTGCTAATGGGTCGAAATGGCACTAAGTGTTAAATTGGGTTGGTTTGTAAATCCACCCTAATTATATTGTTGTTGTGTGATTTATGGAATAGGTACTTTCCATTGACGATTGCGGATTTTGGTATTGCATTGTTCAAGGCACCAAGGTGAGTGGAATAATTATATGCGTAGGTATATAATGTATTTATTTGTTGTAGCGTGAGATGTGAAGTGTCGAGGTGCTAAGACACCACGTTTCACGTGACGAGTGAAGTGTCGAGGTGTTAAGACGCCACTCGGAGTGAAGCATCGAGGTGTTAAGATGCCACTCTAAGTAATTGATGGGTGAAGCATCGAGGTGTTAAGATGCCACTCGGGGTAAAGCATCGAGGTGTTAAGATGCCACCTAGGAGTGAAGTGTCGAGGTGTTTGTAGTGACCCGAACTTTTCCATGTTTATATATATTAATTGAGATTGATATTTACATGATTAAATGTTTCCAACCTGTTAAGCAATCAAACTTGTTAAGACTTGATTAATTGAAATATGTTTCATATAGACAATTGACCACCCAAGTTGACCGGTGATTCACGAACGTTAAAACTTGTAAAAACTATACGATGACATATATATGGTTATATATATAGTTAACATGTTTTTATTATAAGTATGTATCTCATTAGGTATTTTAACAATGAGTTATATACATAAAAATGAGACTATTAATTTAAGAAACTCGAAAACGATATATATAACGATTATCGTTATAACAACGTCTTACTAGGTACATATGAATCATATTAAGATATTGATACACTTGGTTAATTATGTTAAATGATAAGTAAATATATTATTAAGTGTATTAACAATGAAATACATATGTAAAAATAAGACTACTAACTTAATGATTTCGAAACGAGACATATATGTAACGATTATCGTTGTAACGACATTTAACTGTATATACATCATACTAAGATATATTATATATCATAATATCATGATAATATAACAATTTAACATCTCATTTGTTATAATAAACAATGGGTTAACAACATTCAACAAGATCGTTAACCTAAAGGTTTCAAAACAACATTTACATGTAACGACTAACGATGACTTAACGACTCAGTTAAAATGTATATACATGTAGTGTTCTAATATGTATTCATACACTTTTGAAAGACTTCAAGACACTTATCAAAATACTTCTACTTAACAAAAATGCTTACAATTACATCCTCGTTCAGTTTCATCAACAATTCTACTCGTATGCACCCGTATTCGTACTCGTACAATACCCAGCTTTTAGATGTATGTACTATTGGTATATACACTCCAATGATCAGCTCTTAGCAGCCCATGTGAGTCACCTAACACATGTGGGAACCATCATTTGGCAACTAGCATGAAATATCTCATAAAATTACAAAAATATGAGTAATCATTCATGACTTATTTACATGAAAACAAAATTACATATCCTTTATATTAACGACCAAAAACACCTACAAACACTTTCATTCTTCAATTTTCTTCATCTAATTGATCTCTCTCAAGTTCTATCTTCAAGTTCTAAGTGTTCTTCATAAATTCCAAAAGTTCTAGTTACATAAAATCAAGAATACTTTCAAGTTTGCTAGCTCACTTCCAATCTTGTAAGGTGATCATCCAACCTCAAGAAATCTTTGTTTCTTACAGTAGGTTATCATTCTAATACAAGGTAATAATCATATTCAAACTTTGGTTCAATTTCTATAACTATAACAATCTTATTTCAAGTGATGATCTTACTTGAACTTGTTTTCGTGTCATGATTCTGCTTCAAGAACTTCGAGCCATCCTAGGATCCGTTGAAGCTAGATCCATTTTTCTATTTTCCAGTAGGTTTATCCAAGGAACTTAAGGTAGTAATGATGTTCATAACATCATTCGATTCATATATATAAAGCTATCTTATTCGAAGGTTTAAACTTGTAATCACTAGAACATAGTTTAGTTAATTCTAAACTTGTTCGCAAACAAAAGTTAATCCTTCTAACTTGACTTTTAAAATCAACTAAACACATGTTCTATATCTATATGATATGCTAACTTAATGATTTAAAACCTGGAAACACGAAAAACACCGTAAAACCGGATTTACGCCGTCGTAGTAACACCGCGGGCTGTTTTGGGTTAGCTAATTAAAAACTATGATAAACTTTGATTTAAAAGTTGTTATTCTGAGAAAATGATTTTTATTATGAACATGAAACTATATCCATAAATTATGGTTAAACTCAAAGTGGAAGTATGTTTTATAAAATGGTCATCTAGACGTCGTTCTTTCGACTGAAATGACTACCTTTACAAAAACGACTTGTAACTTATTTTTCCGACAATAAACCTATACTTTTTCTGTTTAGATTCATAAAATAGAGTCCAATATGAAACCATAGCAATTTGATTCACTCAAAACGGATTTAAAATGAAGAAGTTATGGGTAAAACAAGATTGGATAATTTTTCTCATTTTAGCTACGTGAAAATTGGTAACAAATCTATTCCAACCATAACTTAATCAACTTGTATTGTATATTATGTAATCTTGAGATACCATAGACACGTATACAATGTTTCGACCTATCATGTCGACACATCTATATATATTTCGGAACAACCATAGACACTCTATATGTGAATGTTGGAGTTAGCTATACAGGGTTGAGGTTGATTCCAAAATATATATAGTTTGAGTTGTGATCAATACTGAGATACGTATACACTGGGTCGTGGATTGATTCAAGATAATATTTATCGATTTATTTCTGTACATCTAACTGTGGACAACTAGTTGTAGGTTACTAACGAGGACAGCTGACTTAATAAACTTAAAACATCAAAATATATTATAAGTGTTGTAAATATATTTTGAACATACTTTGATATATATGTATATATTGTTATAGGTTCGTGAATCAACCAGTGGCCAAGTCTTACTTCCCGACGAAGTAAAAATCTGTGAAAGTGAGTTATAGTCCCACTTTTAAAATCTAATATTTTTGGGATGAGAATACATGCAAGTTTTATAAATGATTTACAAAATAGACACAAGTACGTGAAACTACATTCTATGGTTGAATTATCGAAATCGAATATGCCCCTTTTTATTAAGTCTGGTAATCTAAGAATTAGGGAACAGACACCCTAATTGACACGAATCCTAAAGATAGATCTATTGGGCCTAACAAACCCCATCCAAAGTACCGGATGCTTTAGTACTTCGAAATTTATATCATATCCGAAGGGTGTCCCGGAAATGATGGGGATATTCTTATATATGCATCTTGTTAATGTCGGTTACCAGGTGTTCACCATATGAATGATTTTTATCTCTATGTATGGGATGTGTATTGAAATATGAAATCTTGTGGTCTATTATTATGATTTGATATATATAGGTTAAACCTATAACTCACCAACATTTTTGTTGACGTTTTAAGCATGTTTATTCTCAGGTGATTATTAAGAGCTTCCGCTGTCGCATACTTAAATAAGGACGAGATTTGGAGTCCATGCTTGTATGATATTGTGTAAAAACTGCATTCAAGAAACTTATTTTGTTGTAACATATTTGTATTGTAAACCATTATGTAATGGTCGTGTGTAAACAGGATATTTTAGATTATCAGTATTTGATAATCTACGTAAAGTTTTTTTTAAACCTTTATCTATGAAATAAAGGTTATGGTTTGTTTTAAAAATGAATGCAGTCTTTGAAAAACGTCTCATATAGAGGTCAAAACCTCGCAACGAAATCAATTAATATGGAACGTTTTTAATCAATAAGAACGGGACATTTCAGTGTTAAGACGCCACTCCGTAAAGTAAAGAGTGAAGCATCGAGGTGTTAAGATGCCACTCGGGGTGAAGTACGAGGTGTTAAGGTGCCACCCTAGGGTTTAGTGATACGAGGTGTTAAGTACACTAACGGATGTTATGAACACTAATGGAATTTTCGCGAGCGCCATTCCCTTGTACGATTGGTTAACCATGGTTATTGTGTTGTTTGAGTAAGCATATCATATTATTCGAGTTATATGTATATATATGCGATTGTTATGCTAGCTTGTGGTATTGGAGGTTACTAGCTTTGTATTTGAGATTATGAGCTAATTGTGTTGCTAGCATGTTTGCGGTATTTGAGTAAGTGATTGCAAGTAGGTATATTATATATGTATGTGTATAATTATTGCATTCACTAAGCGTTAGCTTACCCTCTCGTTGTTTATCTTTTTATAGGCTCCGGCGTGGACAAGGGTAAGGGCATACGGTTGGATTAGAGATCCCGCTTTGTTTGTTAGGGGACGCTTTTGGATGTTTTAGCTTTTGAAGTTTGACCGAGATTTGGGTAGTTTAACCCCCAAACATCATGCTCTAGTGTCGTTGGGAATTTAAACTAATTCGGTTGAAACTTGTATTTTGTACGAAACTCGTAATTTGGGCATATGTGGGCCCGGAGTCGTAAAACTATTTTTATTATTGAAATGTGTTAGTTTTACATATTATAACATGTTGTGAAAAGCGTTTCGTCTAAATATGTCGGGAAGTGGGAGATCTTTTTACGAGAAATGGAAAATCTGGACAGCGGGCTGCCAGGCCCTGTGCGCGCCGTGCACAGGTGGGGCTGCGCGCCGCGCACCCCATCTGGACAGCCCTGTTCAATTTTTTTTTATTTCATCGTTTTCGGTTGGTTAACAGGTTGGGTTGTTACATTATTAAGAGCTTCCGCTGTTGCATACTAAAATAAGGACAAGATTTGGAGTCCATGCTTGTTTAATATTGTTGAAACTGCATTCGAAGACATATGTTGTTGTGTAATATTATTGTAAACCATTATGTAATGGTCTTGTGAAAATGCTATATTTTAGATTATCATTATTTGATAATCGTCGTAATATTTAAAAAAAGTTATGGTTTGTTTTAAAAATCGAATGCAGTCTTTGAAAAACGTCTCATATAAAGGTCAAAACCTCGCAACGAAATCAATTAATATGGAACATTTATAATCAATATGAACGGGACATTTCAGTTGGTATCCGAGCGTTGGTCTTAGAGAACTAGAAAAATTTACATTAGTGTATGTCTAACCGAGTTGTTAGGATGCATTAGTGAGTCTGGACTTCGACCGTCTTTTCTTTAAAAACGATTGCTCAACATTTTTAGTTGGAAACTATATATTTTTACATGTAAATATTATGTGATATATTAATCTCTTAACATGTTTGATATTGAGTGATAGATGTCTACCTCTAGTACAAATCCCATCGACTCAACTAATAATAATAAAGAGTCGAATATATATTGGGACGATTCACAAGTTCCTGAAGAACCGGAAGAAGAGGAACCGGAAGAAGAGGAACCAGAAGAAGAAGAGGTTCCGGAGGGGGAAATATTAGGAACCACTGAAAACAGATAAATAAACGAAAATCCTCAACCAACGGACCAAAGTTAATAGTCGTCAATGGTGTTTCCGCCGAGGAAACAAAATATTGGGAAGATTACCAATTTTTCGATGAATTGAATCCCGATGAGGATTCCGATGATGTTATAGAAATTACCTCGACCCAATTTGAAAAAGCGAAAGAAAATAATAAGGGAAAGGGCATCAAAATAGAGAAGCCCGATTTCAACCCCGATGAACTTTATAAGTATCGTCAACACCCATATTTCTTAAGTTGTAACAATAACCCGGGAACCTCTAAACCACCAGGTTTTTCTAAACCATTGTGGAAAATGACGGCTCGTATTAGAGGAACACCATATATCCCTCAAAATTAGGAAAACGAACCAGGTCCGAAGAAGAAGAAACCAGTGATTCAGATTAGAGGATTGTAATCATGCGGTGTAATATATGTAATATAAGTGTGCTTGTACTTTCATGTTATATGTAAAAATTGCTTGTATTATTTGATAAGTATCTTTTACGAATCTAATCCTCGTATGTTTTTCAGTATAAAAACACAATGAACGTTAAGGATAGACAACCAAAAATTTTAGAAGACCTACCCGGGGACATGATTGAGGAGATCTTGTCTAAAGTCGGACAGAATTCGCCGGCACAATTATTTATGGCGAAATTATTTTGTAGAACATTTGATGAAAGTTCCAATCATGCCTTAGTTTATAAAAGGCTATCCTTTGAAAGATGGGGTATATCACATTGGGGAGACCGTAAGTTACGCCGTGTTTTCTTTAAATCACTAAATGCGGGAAACCCAAGTGCAATTTTACGCTATGGGTTAAGAACTTATTTTGACTCAACATATCCCAACATAGGACTTCGTGAGTTAGAAAGAGCTGCTAACATGCAACATAAAGAAGCATGTTATGCTTACGGGTTAGTGATGTTCGCTTCTCACCAAAGTGAGAAAAAGAACATCGGATTACAAGTGTTAAATAAAACATTCCCACAAGTGACGGACTCAGTAGTTGGGGTGATAAACAAGGTTTTTAGATTATTACGGGGCTACTGGGTATTACGTAATCCCCATCCTTTTGACGATATTACTACATGCTGTCTTGTCAATGGCCACAACGGTTATGTTCCACAAGACCAAGGATGGGAAGTAGTCCTAGTAAAACCAGAATGCATGACTTATTTCTGGATGTATGAATTACGTATCTTCATTGGCTTTGCTGAACGACTTGCGTATTAACTAGGATCGTTGTTACAACTGTTTCGTATCAAAGTTATTGTGTGCTATATTTCATGCTATATGTATAATAGCAGTATTGTAAGTTTGTAAAATTTTGTATAAAATTTTGAATGTGAAATATTTTTGTAATCAGTTTTTCATATAGAATTGTAGTAGTTGAATTGTATATTAGCTACTAAATATGAACTTAACGGGTAGGTACTACCTGAATTAAAACTATAAAATGCTAATATGAAGAAAAAGCTTTTATAAATAAGTTCATATTATGCTACGAAATACTATTGGCTACTCTTAATATTCTATATGATTAACTTATTTTTTTTGGTTATTTTTGAAGGAAATGGCACCAACTACTCGACACACTGTGAATATGAGCCAGGAAGAGTTCCGTTCCTTTCTTGCTGCGAACATAGCTGCGGTGCAAGCCGCAATGCAAAATAACAACAATAACTCTGGTTCCAGCAGTGGAACAAATTCCACAGGAACTCGTGTAGGATGTTCCTACAAAGAATTCACTGCCTGTAAACCTTTGGAATTCGATGGAACCGAGGGTCCAATCGGATTGGAACGGTGGACTGAAAAGGTTGAATCGGTGTTCGCCATAAGTAAGTGTACAGAAGGAGACAAAGTAAAGTACGCTACGCATACCTTCACAGGTACTGCGTTAACATGGTGGAATACCTATCTAGAGCAGGTGGGACAAGATGCTGCGTACACACTACCGTGGTTAGCATTCAAACATTTGATGACTGAGCAGTACCGTCCCAGAAACGAGGTTAATAAGCTCAAAGTAGAGCTTAAAGGATTATACAAGGATTTGACATTACCACCTACGAACGACGATTCACAGAATTGTGCCTATTATGTCCAAGAGCGTTCGAAGATGAAGAAGAGAAGATCTACGCATTTGTGAAGGGGTTACTGGAAAGGATCCAAGAGAATATAAGTTCACACGAGCCCTCTTCCATACAAAAGGCAAGTCGAATGGCTCACAAACTCATAAATCAAATTGAGGAACGAATTAAAGAGCAGACGACCGAAGAAGCCAACACGAAACAACTCAAGAGAAAGTGGGAGGAAACCAGTGACAAGGGTCACCAATACAACAACAATCACAATCAAAACTGCAACAACTATTCCAACAACCGCAACATCAATTGCAACAACAACAATCGCAATCTCAATAACAACAATTACAACAAACGTTTCAACAACAACAACCACAACAACAGCCATCCCAACAATAATAACAAAAGGCAAAAACCATGCCAGAGGTGTGAAGGATACCATATGACTGGGTTCTGCATGACAACGTGTACCAAGTGTAATAGAGGTGGTCATGGCGCAACGAAGTGTGAAATCTACGGACCGGCGATTAACAAAAATAATGCAACCAGTAATGTCGGGACAAGTAATGCCGCCTTTATTTGTTATGGATGTGAAAAACCGGGCCTCGTCAAGAGTAAATGCCCAAACCAAGGAAATACAAATGGGCAAAGCCGTGGAAGAGTCTTCAACATCAATGCGACAGAAGCACAGGAAGACCCGGAGCTTGTTACGGGTACGTTTCCTATTGATGAAAAACCTGCTTATGTTTTATTTGATTCGAGTGCGGATAGAAGCTATATGAGTAAAGATTTTTGTGCCAAATTAAGTTACCCATTGACGCCTTTGGATAATAAATTTTTACTCGAATTAGCAAACGGTAAATTAATTACAGCAGATAAAATATGTCGGAATCGAGAAATTAAACTAGTTAGCGAAACATTTAAGATTGATTTGATACCAGTAGAGTTAGGAAGTTTTGATGTGATAATCGGAATGGACTGGCTGAAAGAGGTGAAAGCAGAAATTGTTTGTTACAAAAATGCGATTCGTATTATGTGCGAAAAGAGAAAACCCTTAATGGTGTACGGAGAAAAGAGCAAACGCGAAGCTAAATCTTATTAGTAGTTTGAAGGTGTAAAAACTAATAAGAAAAGGTTGCTATGCCATCCTAGCACACAGCGAAGAAGTCAAACCCGAAAAAAAGAACATCAATGATGTTCCCGTCGCAAAAGAATTTCCTGATGTATTTCCTAAAGAATTACCGGGACTACCCCCACATCGAACCGTTGAATTTCAAATAGACCTTGTACCAGGAGCTGCACCAATAGCTCGTGCTCCATACCGACTCACACCCAGCAAAATAAAGGAACTCCAAAGTCAATTTCAAGAACTTTTAGAGCGTGGTTTCATTCGACCAAGCACATCACCATGGGGATCTCCTGTTTTGTTTTTCAAGAAGAAAGATGGTACATTCAGGTTGTGTATCGACTACCGAGAGTTGAACAAACTTACCATTAAGAACCGCTACCCACTATCGAGAATCAATGACTTATTTGATCAACTACAAGGATCGTCGGTTTATTCGAAGATCGATTTACGTTTCGGATATCATCAAATGCTGGTGAAGGAGGATGATATTCCGAAGACTGCTTTCAGGACACGATACGGTCATTACGAGTTTATGGTTATGCCGTTTGGTTTGACTAATACACCAGCTGTATTCATGGACCTCATGAACAGAGTGTGTGGACCATATCTCGACAAGTTTGTCATTGTCTTCATCGATGACATACTTATCTACTCAAAGAATGATCAATAGCACGAAGAACATTTGAGAAAAGTGCTAGAGGTATTGAGGAAAGAAAAACTGTACGCTAAGTTTTCAAAGTGTGCATTTTGGTTGAAAGAAGTTCAATTCCTCGGACATGTAGTGAACAAAGAAGGCATTCAGGTTGATCCGACAAAGATTGAAACCGTTGTAAACTGGGAAACCCCGAAAACTCCGAAACACATACGTCAATTTTTAGGGCTGGCTGGTTATTACAGAAGGTTCATCCAAGATTTTTCAAAAATAGCAAAACCCTTGACT
Source organism: Rutidosis leptorrhynchoides (assembly GCF_046630445.1). Taxonomy (NCBI): domain Eukaryota; kingdom Viridiplantae; phylum Streptophyta; class Magnoliopsida; order Asterales; family Asteraceae; genus Rutidosis; species Rutidosis leptorrhynchoides. Next base: position 360,086,484 of record NC_092339.1, read on the forward strand.
GCATTAACGCATAAAGGGAAGAAATTTGAATGGGAGGATGAGCAGGAGAAAGCGTTTCAATTGTTGAAGAAAAAGTTAACTACGGCACCTATATTGTCATTACCTGAAAGGAATGATGATTTTATGATATATTGTGATGCCTCAAAGCAAGGACTCCGTTGTGTATTAATGCAACGAACGAAGGTAATTGCTTATGCGTCTAGACAATTGAAGATTCACTAGCAGAATTATACGACGCATGATTTGGAATTAGGCGCGGTTGTTTTTGCATTAAAAACTTGGAGGCACTATTTATATGGGGTCAAAAGTATCATATATACCGACCACAAAAGTCTTCAACACATATTTAATTAGAAACAACTGAACATGAGGCAGCGTAGGTGGATTGAATTGTTAAATGATTATGACTTTGAGATTCGTTACCACCCGGGGAAGGCGAATGTGGTAGCCGACGCTTTGAGTAGAAAGGACAGAGAACCTATACGGGTAAAAGCTATGAATATAATTATTCATACTAAACTTACTACTCAAATAAAGGAGGCGCAACAGGGAGTTGTAAAAGAAGGGAATTTGAAGAATGAAATACCAAAAGGATCGGAGAAACATCTTAATATTCGGGAAGACGGAACCCGGTATAGGAATGACATAATTTGGGTACCAAAGTTTGGGGATGTGAGAGAAATGGTACTTGGAGAAGCATATAAAATGAGATATTCATACATCCCAGAGTGGGGAATATGTACAAGTATCTCAAGAAATATTTTTGGTGACCGGGTATGAAAGCCGATATTGCTAAATACGTAGGAGAATGTTTGACGTGTTCTAAGGTTAAAGCTGAGCATCAGAAACCATCAGGTCTACTTCAACAACCCGAAATCCCGAAATGGAAATGGGAAAACATTACCATGGATTTCATCACTAAATTTCCAAGGACTCCAAGTGGTTTTGATACTATTTGGGTAATAGTCAATCGCCTCACCAAGTCAGCACACTTTCTGCCATTGAGAGAAGATGATAAAATGGAGAAATTGGCACGACCATACTTGAAAGAAGTGGTCTCCAGACATGGAATACCAGTCTCTATTATCTCTGATAGGGATGGCAGATTTGCTTCAAGATTCTGGCAGATGTTGTAACAAGCATTAGGGACTCGTCTAGACATGAGTACTGCCTATCATCCACAAACTGATGGGCAGAGTGAAAGAACGATACAAACGCTTGAAGACATGCTACGAGCATGTGTTATTGATTTTGGAAACAGTTGGGATCGACACCTACCGTTAGCAGAGTTTTCCTACAACAACAGTTACCACTCAAACATTGAGATGGCGCTGTTTGAGGCACTTTATGGTAGAAAGTGCAGGTCTCCGATTTGTTGGTGTGAAGTTGGGGATAGACAGATTAAGGGTCCGGAGATAATTCAAGAAACTACCGAGAAGATCATTCAAATTCAACAACGATTGAAAACCGCCCAAAGTCGACAAAAGAGCTACGTGGACATTAAAAGAAAAGATATAGAATTTGAAATTGGAGAAATGGTCATGCTTAAGGTTTCACCTTGAAAAGGCGTTGTTCGATTTGGTAAACGGGGAAAACTAAATCCAAGGTACATTGGGCCATTCAAAATTATAGATCGTGTCAGACCAGTAGATTATCGACTTGAGTTACCCCAACAACTCGCGGCTGTACATAACACTTTCCACGTCTCGAATCTGAAGAAATATTTTGCTAAAGAAGATCTCACTATTCCGTTAGACAAAATCCAAATCAACAAAAAACTTCAATTCATCGAAGAACCCGTCGAAATAATGGATCGTGAGGTTAAAAGACTTAAGAAAAACAAGATACCAATTGTTAAGGTTTGAAGGAATGCTTGTCGAGGACCCGAGTTCACCTGGGAGTTTGAAGATCAGATGAACCTGAAATACCCTCACCTATTTCCAGAAGATGCGTCAACACCTCCAACCGCTTAAAATTTCAGGACGAAATTTATTTAACGGGTAGGTACTGTAGTGACCCGAACTTTTCCATGTTTATATATATTAAATGAAATAGATATTTACATGATTAAATGTTTCCAACATGTTAAGCAATCAAACTTGTTAAGACTTGATTATTTAAAATGAGTTTCATATAGACTATTGACCACCCAAGTTGACCGGCGATTCACGAACGTTAAAATTTGTAAAAACTATATGATGATACATATAGGGAGATATATTTGTAGTTAACATGATATTATGATAAGTAAGTATCCCACTAGGTATATTAATAGTGAGTTATATACATAAAAATGAGATTACTAAGTTAAGAAACACGAAACGATATATATAACGATTATCGTTATAACAATGTCTTACTAAATATATATGTATCATATTAAGATATTGTTACACTATATTTAACATAAAAAATGATAATTAAATATATCATTAAGTGTGTTAACAATGAACTACATATGTAAAAACAAGACTACTAACTTAAGGATTTTGAAACAAGGCATATACGTAACGATTATCGTAGTAACGACATTTTAATGTATATATATCATATTAAGATATATTCATATATCATAATATCATGATAATGTAATAATTTAACATCTCATTTAAGTATAATAACAATGGATTAATTACATTTAACAAGATCGTTAACTTAAAGGTTTCAAAACAACACTTACATGTAACGACTAACGGTGACTTAACGACTCAGTTAAAATGTATATACATGTAGTGTATTAAGATGTATTAATACACTTTTTAAAGACTTCATGACACATATCAAAGTACTTCTACTTAACAAAAATGCTTACAATTACATTCTCGTTCATTTTTATCAACAATTTTACTCGTATGCACCCGTATTCGTACTCGTACAATACACAGCTTCTAGATGTATATACTATTGGTATATACACTCAATCATCAGCTCCTTAGCAGCCCATGTGAGTCATTAAATATGTGGGAACCATCATTTGGTAACTAGCATGAATGATTACACAAAATTACAAAAATATTATAAATCATTCATGAATTATTTACATGAAAATAAAATTACACATCCTTTATATCTAATCCATATACCAACGATCAAAAACACCTACAAACACTTTCATTCTTCAATTTTCTTCATCTAAGTGATCTCTCTCAAGTTCTATCTTCAAGTTCTAAGTTTTTTCATAAATTCTACAAGTTCTAGTTTCATAAAATCAAGAATACTTCCAAGTTTGCTAGCTTACTTCCATTCTTGCAAATACACTTTGAGTGTTCATCCAACCTCAAGAAATCTTCCTTATTTACAGTAAGATATCTTTCTGATTCAAGGTAATACTCATATTCAAACTTTGGTTCAATTTCTATAACTATAACAATCTTATTTCGAGTGATGATCTTACTTGAACTTGTTTTCGTGTCATGATTCTACTTCAAGAACTTTCAAGCCATCCAAGGATCCTTTGAAGCTAGATCTATTTTTCTCATTTCCAGTAGGTTTATCCACAAAACTTGAGGTAGTAATGATGTTCATAACATCATTCGATTCATACATATAAAGCTATCTTATTCGAAGGTTTAAACTTGTAATCACTAGAACATAGTTTAGTTAATTCTAAGCTTGTTCGCAAACAAAAGTTAATCCTTCTAACTTGACTTTTAAAATCAACTAAACACATGTTCTATATCTATATTATATGCTAACTTAACAATTTAAAACCTGAAAACACGAAAAACACCGTAAATCCGGACATACGCCGCCGTAGTAACACCGCGGGCTGTTTTGGGTTAGTTAATTAAAAACTATGATAAACTTTGATTTAAAAGTTGTTCTTCTGGGAAAATGATTTTTCTTATGAACATGAAACTATATCCAAAAATTATGGTTAAACTCAAAGTGAAAGTATGTTTTCCAAGATGGTCATCAAGATGTCGTTCTTTTAACGGAAATGACTACCTCTTTAGTAAATGACATGTAACCAGTATTTTCGACTATAAACTTATACTTTTTCTGTTTAGATTCATAAACTTAAGTTCAATATGAAACCATAGCAACTTGATTCGCTCAAAACGGATTTAAAACGAAGAAGTTATGGGTAAAACAAGATTGGAAAATTTTACTTGTTGTAGCTACGAAAATTTTATAACAAATCTATATTAATCATATCATAGCTAACTTATATTGTATTATACATGTATTCTAATATATATTATGTAATCTTGGGATACCATAGACACGTATACAATGTTTTGACATATCATATCGACCCATCTATATAATATATTTTAGAACAACCATAGACACTCTATATGCAGTAATGCTGGAGTTAGCTATACAGGGTTGAGGTTGATTCCAAAATAATATATATAGTTTGAGTTGTGATCTAGCCTGAGACATGTATACACTGGGTCGTGGATTGATTCAAGATAATATGTATTAATTTATGTATTAATTTATTTCTATACATCTAACTGTGGACAACTAGTTGTAGGTTACTAACGAGGACAACTAACTGAATAAACTTAAATCATTAAAACGTAATCAAAAAATGTTGTAAAAATATTTCGATCATTCTTTGATGTATATGTCCATATTGTTATATGTTCGTGAATCAACCAGTGGCCAAGTCTTATCTTTCGACGAAGTAAAATCTGTGAAAGTGAGTTATAGTCCCACTTTTAAATCTAATATTTTTGGGATGAGAATACATGCAGTTTTATAAATGTTTTACAAAATAGACACAAGTGCTTGAAATTACATTCTATGTTGGATTATGAATACCGAATATCACCCTTTTAGCTTGGTAGCCTAAGAATTAGGGAACAAACACCCTAATTGACGTGAATCCTAAAGGTAGATCTACGGGCATTAACTCCCCCCATACTGAAAAATGGTATGCTTTAGTACTTTGAGTTATTTGTACAGATGGATTTCTGTTTTGGGGATATTCTATATGCATTTTGTTAATGTCGGTTACCAGGTGTTCAATATATGAATGATTTTTATATAGATTGTATGCTATTAAAAGATGAAAACTTGTGGTCTATTATTATGATTTGATATTATATAGGTTAAACCTATAACTCACCAACATTTTTATTGACATTTTAAGCATGTTTATTCTCAGGTGATTATTAAGAGCTTCCGCTGTTGCATACTAAAATAAGGACAAGATTTGGAGTCCATGCTTGTTTAATATTGTTGAAACTGCATTCGAAGACATATGTTGTTGTGTAATATTATTGTAAACCATTATGTAATGGTCTTGTGAAAATGCTATATTTTAGATTATCATTATTTGATAATTGTCATAATATTTAAAAAAAGTTATGGTTTGTTTTAAAAATCGAATGCAGTCTTTGAAAAACGTCTCATATAGAGGTCAAAACCTCGCAACAAAATCAATTAATATAGAACGTTTATAATCAATATGAACGGGACATTTCATATCTTTCTTTATCCTTTTCTTTATCTTGTTCTTCTTCAGATAGCTCTTCTTCTTTTACTTTGAGGGCTGCCCATGCTTCAGGTAACAGGATAGGTAGCTCAGTAGGGTCATACACTGGAATTTGAGGGGGTAGAATGATGGGATCTCTCCTTTGTGGACCTGCACCAATAGACTTCTTCCTTTTAGGCTTTTGAGAGAGAACTTCTTCTACATTTACTACTGGTCCATTCCCATACTTTACTGCTTTGTTGTAGAGCTCTTGAAGTTCAGGTTTCAGTGTATCTTTAATACCACTTTTACCTTTACCAATAAAGTACTACAGTATCTCCATCCATTCACTGAATCCAAAGGATCTTAGATCAGTGTAATCTACCCTCTATTGAACATTATTTTCCCTGCTGATACTGAAGGCCCTTTTTGTGCCTTTGTGCACCTTGATGATCTTGCTGGGATTGGATCTTCTGATCATCACATCACCATACTTTCTCCTATAGTAATGATCAGATAGCTCTATTGTTCGTTCAGTTTCTATAGGAGCTACAGTAGATACCTTCTCAGCAGATTCTTGTTCATCAAGTGCCTTATCCTGAGCTTTGACAATGGCTTTTGCTAACTTTAAAGATTCAGCTTCTTGTAGTCTGTCAGTAGCCAATTTGTCTTCTACTTCCTTAAGCCTCAGACTCTCAGCAAATTCAGCATCATCCCTTCTCTGTTGTTCAAGTTGAACACTTTCAAGATAGTCATTAACCGTAATGTTCAGGGATTTTGCTGTAGCAATCAACTGTCTGCCTTCATCAGTAGTCATGGCATCACAGTATTGCCTTAAGTCCATATCCAGCTGCAGAGCCTCATAAAAGAGAGCTTTCTCTTCATCATTATGTAGCCTTTGACCACTGTTGTATAGATATACACCAACTTCAATGCTGAATTCCAAGGCATTGATGTAGAATTACTGATCAAGTGGATGGTACAGCAATCTGATTTGGCGTATCCTTTCAGGTATAGCTGCTGCTCTTTGTTCAAACAGTTCAGGAACTATGATCTCCAGCCTGTAAGCCTATCTTTCATCTGGATTCATCTTTCTTAAATCTGGCTCGCCTTGTGCAGCTGGATCATCTTCCCAAGTTGTGTGTTTATTATGAGGTTTTGGGGAAGATGGAGGATATATACGTGATTCTGCTGTGCTAGAAGGACCCACTGATTCAAAATCAATACGTTCATCTAGTGTCCTGTCAAAGTAAGTAAGAGTCTGGGCAGGAATAGGTGATTTGAATAAAAGTTGAGCTGCCCCTACCCCAGACTGTAAAATTGGCAACATTAGCAGAATCGTCATCATGTTTAGCACCCAGCTCATCCACCTTAGCTGGGTCTTTATCACTTGTTACACCCATCAGCACACTTCTGAATGGGTCTTCATTCACAGCACTCCTTGCTGTGTCTTCAGTACCAGCTGACTGATTAGTATCAGCTCGCACGACTGCCACAGTATCTTCAATAGCTGCCTCAAATAAGGGCTCTTTCCTTAGGGGCTTATTGTCCCTAGGGGCATATTTTACCCTTTATTTATTAATTTGCATGTGTTCAGCTGATGGTTCTTGTGTTGATATTGGTTCTTGTGGAGGCAGATAAGGAGTGATTGCTAGGTACTCCCCCTCAGCTGGTTCATCATCATCAAGATTGATGATGTCTGTTGGCTGTGATTGTGTAGTTGGCTGAGCAGTGGATGTAGATCGAGAGGATTGGCTTGTTTTCAATATAGCATCCAGCCATTTCATGAATACATCAGCTCTAACTCCTCCTGATTCAGTCGAATTCAAATAATCTTGCATCTCTTCAGGTGTCATCTTTTTAATTCTCTCTGCTCACTCAGCATACAACTTTGCTTTTTTTTTTTTATCATACTTCACCATGAACTTAGCATGTCTTTTTAATTCAGCCCTTTCATGTTCATCAATGCTCAGTAATTCATCATGAATTTCACGCTTTTCAGGAGTGAGGGTTCTTCTATGCTCAATTATATGTCTTTTTCGAGCAGCATAGGCCTCAAATCTAGCGTTGAAATCATCATTTAGTTCCTGCTGCCTCTTCTGATGCCTCTCCATTTTTCTTTTCATTTTACGTTCAATTGTTTGAGAGACAGCAAAAGATTCAGCTACAGCCAATTCAGACACATTACTGGGCTTACTACCAGAACCAATATCATCCACAGATGTGGTAGACATACTGGGTTGAGATCTACCAGCAGCCTTAACACCTGCTTCAGTATGAGCGTTGCTGAGCTTAGGGCCAGTACCTTGATCAGCACCATCACCACCATCATCATCCCTCCTTTGCTGTTTTGGAGCTTTTTCATGCTCATGCTCCCCCTCATATTATTTTCTCTTTCTGTGCTTCTTAGCTTTCTTCTCCCCCTTTTTGTCATCAGCAGGGGCAGAAACAACATCCGGGGAAACATGTGCATCAAGATCACTATCAGATTCTAGAATAAAAAAAGCAAAGTTGTTCCAGTCAGCATCAGTAGGAGAGAGATGTGCACCAGGATCCATGCCATATTGTCTGAGGCATAGGTTTGAAGAATGAACTTCATTCCTTGTAACACCCATGGCCATTTGATTTAAGCTGGCTCTTACATCAGCTTGAAGAGCAGCCATTGAAGTATCCCGTTCATATTGATTATAAACATTCCATATTAATTGATTTCGTTGCGAGGTTTTGACCTCTATATGAGACGTTTTTCAAAGACTGATTCATTTTTAAAACAACCATAACCTTTATTTTATCAATAAAGGTTTTAAAAACATTACGTAGATTATCAAATAATGATAATCTAAAATATACTGTTTACACACGACCATTACATAATGGTTTACAATAGAAATATATTACATCGACATATGTTTCTTGAATGCAGTTTTTACACAATATCATACAAACATGGACTCCAAATCTTGTCCCTATTTTAGTATGCAACAGCGGAAGCTCTTAGTATTCACCTGAGAATAAACATGCTTTAAACGTCAACAAAAATGTTGGTGAGTTATAGGTTTAACCTATATATATATATATATATATATATATATATATATATATATATATATATATATATATATATCAAATCGTAACAATAGACCACAAGATTTCATATTTCAATACACATCCCATACATAGAGATAAAAATCATTCATATGGTGAACACCTGGTAACCGACATTAACAAGATGCATATATAAGAATATCCCCATCATTCCGGGACACCCTTCGGATATGATATAAATTTCGAAGTACTAAAGCATCCGGTACTTTGGATGGGGTTTGTTAGGCCCAATATATCTATCTTTAGGATTCGCGTCAATTAGGGTGTCTGTTCCCTAATTCTTAGATTACCAGACTTAATAAAAGGGGCATATTCGATTTCGATAATTCAACCATAGAATGTAGTTTCACGTACTTGTGTCTATTTTGTAAATCATTTATAAAACCTACATGTATTCTCATCCCAAAAATATTAGATTTTAAAAGTGGGACTATAACTCACTTTCACAGATATTTACTTCCTCGGAAATAAGACTTGGCCACGAATCGATTCACGAACCTATACAAATATGTACATATATATCAATGTATGATCAAAATATAATTACAACCATTTTTATTATGTTTTAAAGATTTGAGTGTATTAAGTCAGCTGTCCTCGTTAGTAACCTACAACTAGTTGTCCACAGTTAGATGTACAGGAATAAATCGATATATATCATCTTGAATCAATCTATGACCCAGTGTATACATGTCTCAGGCTAGATCACAACTCAAAGTATATATATTTTTAGAATCAACCTCAACCCTGTATAGCTAACTCCAACATTACTGCATATAGAGTGTCTATGGTGGTTCCAAATAATATATATACATGGGTCGATATGATATGTCAAAACATTTGCATACGTGTCTATGGTATCCCAAGATTACATAATATATTAGAATACATGTATAATACAATATAAGTTAGCTAGGATATGATTTGTATAGATTTGTTAAACATTTCCCGTAGCTAAAAAGATCAAAAATATCCAATCTTGTTTTGCCCATAACTTCTTCATTTTAAATCCGTTTTGAGTGAATCAAATTGCTATGGTTTCATATTAAAATCTAATTTAAGAATCCAAACAGAAAAATTATAGGTTTATAGTCAGAAATTTAATTTACATGTCAATTACTAAAGAGGTAGTCATTTTCGTTGAAAGAACGACATCTTGATGACCATTTTGAAAAACATTCACTTTGAGTTTAACCAAGATTTTTGGATATAGTTTCATGTTCATATGAAAAATCATTTTTCCAGAAGAACAACTTTTAAATCAAAGTTTATCATAATTTTTAATTATCCAAACCAAAACAGCCCCCGGTTTCACTACGACGGCGTATATCCGATTTTATGGTGTTCATCGTGTTTCCAGGTTTTAAATCATTAAGTTAGCATATCATATAGATATAGAACACGTGTTTAGTTGATTTTAAAATTCAAGTTATAAGGATTAACTTTTGTTTGCGAACAAGTTTAGAATTAACTAAACTATGTTCTAGTGATTACAAGTTTAAACCTTCGAATAAGATAGCTTTATATGTATGAATCGAATGATGTTATGAACATCATTACTACCTCAAGTTTTCTGGATAAAACTACTGAAAATGAGAAAAATGGATCTAGCTTCAAAGGATCCTTGGATGGCTTGAAAGTTCTTGAAGCAGAATCATGACACGAAAACAGTTCAAGTAAGATTTTCACTCGAAATAAGATTGTTATAGTTGTAGAAATTGAATCAAAGTTTGAATATGAATATTACCTTGAATTAGAAAGATAACCTACTGTAAATAACAAAGGTTCCTTGACCTTAGATGATTACTTGGAATGGATTAGAAAGCTTGGAAGTAGACTTGCAAACTTGGAAGTATTCTTGATTTTTTATGAAACTATACTTATGGAATTTATGAAGAACACTTAGAACTTGAAGATAGAACTTGAGAGAGATCAATTAGATGAAGAAATTTGAAGAATGAAAGTGTTTGTAGGTGTTTTTGGTCGTTGGTATATGGATTAGATATAAAGGATATGTAATTTTGTTTTCATGTAAATAAGTCATGAATGATTACTAATATTTTTGTAATTTTATGAGATATTTCATGCTAATTGCCAAATGATGGTTCCCACATGTGTTAGGTGACTCACATGGTCTGCTAAGAGCTGATCATTGGAGTGTCTATACCAATAGTACATACATCTAAAAGCTGTGTATTGTACGAGTACGAATACGGGTGCATACGAGTAGAATTGTTGATGAAACTGAACGAGGATGTAATTGTAAGAATTTTTGTTAAGTAGAAGTACTTTGATATGTGTCTTAAAGTCTTTCAAAAGTGTAAGAATACATATCAAAACACAACATGTATATACATTCTAATGGAGTCGTTAAGTCTTCGTTAGTCGTTAAATGTAAGTGTTGTTTTGAAACCTTTAAGTTAACGATCTCAATTAATGTTGTTAACCCAATGTTTATTATATCAAATGAGATGTTAAATTATTATATTATCATGATATTATGATGTATGATTATCTCTTAATATGATATATACATTAAAATATCGTTACAACGATAATCGTTACATATAAGTCTCGTTTCGTAATTCTTGAGTTAGTAGTCTTGTTTTTACATATGTGGTTCATTGTTAACACACTTAATGATATATTTAAATATCATTTTATTATGTTAAATATAGTGTATCAATATCTTAATATGATGCATATATATTTAGTACACGTTATCATAACGATAATCGTTATATATATATCATTTCGAGTTTCTTAACTTAGTAATCTCATTTCTTATGTATATCACACATTGTTAATATACTTAGTGAGATACTTACTCATCATAATCTCATGTCAACCATATATATATATATACCACAACATGTAGTTTTTACAATTTTGTAACGTTCGTGAATCGCCGGTCAACTTGGGTGATCAATTGTCTATATGAAACTTATTTCATTTAATCAAGTCTTAATAAGTTTGATTGCTTAACACATTGGAAACATTTAGTCATGTAAATATCAATCTCAATTAATATATATAAACATGGAAAAGTTCGGGTCACTACAGTACCTACCCGTTAAATAAATTTCGTCCCGAAATTTTAAGCTGTTGACGAATCTTCTGGAAATAGATGCGGGTATTTCTTCTTCATCTGATCTTCACGCTACCAAGTGAACTCAGGTCCTCTACGAGCATTCCATCGAACCTTAACAATCAGTATCTTGTTTTGCTTAAGTCTCTTAACCTCACGATCCATTATTTCGACGGGTTCTTCAACGAATTGAAGTTTTTCATTGATTTGGATTTCGTCCAACGGAATAGTGAGATCTTCTTTAGCAAAACATTTCTTTAAATTCGACACGTAGAAAGTGTTATGTACAGCCACGAGTTGTTGAGGTAGCTCTAGTTGGTAAGCTACTGGTCCGACACGATCTATAATCTTGAATGGTCCAATGTACCTTGGATTTAGTTTCCCCCGTTTACCAAATCGAACAACGCCTTTCCAAGGTGAAACCTTAAGCATGACCATTTCTCCAATTTCAAACTCTATATCTTTTCTTTTACTGTCCGCGTAGCTCTTTTGTCGACTCTGGGCGGTTTTCAATCGTTGTTGAATTTGGATGATTTTCTCGGTAGTTTCTTGTATTATCTCCGGACCCGTAATCTATCTATCCCCCCACTTCATTCCAACAAATCGGAGACCTACACTTTCTACCATAAAGTGCCTCAAACGGCGCCATCTCAATACTAGAATGATAACTGTTGTTGTAGGAAAATTCTGCTAACGGTAGGTGTCGATCCCAACTGTTTCCGAAATCAATAACACATGCTCGTAGCATGTCTTCAAGCGTTTGTATTGTCCTTTCGCTCTGCCCATCAGTTTGTGGATGATAGGCAGTACTCATGTCTACACGAGTCCCCAATACTTGTTGCAACGTCTGCCAGAACCTTGAAACAAATCTACCATCCCTATCAGAGATAATAGAGACGGGTATTCCATGTCTGGAGACAACCTCCTTCAAATACAATCACGCCAACTTCTCCATTTTTTCATCTTCTCTCATTGGCAGGAAGTGTACTGACTTGGTGAGACGATCAACTATTACCAAATAGTATCATAACCACTTGCAGTCCTTGGCAATTTAGTAATGAAATCCATGGTAATGTTTTCCCATTTCCATTCCGGGATTTCAGGTTGTTGTAGTAGACCTGATGGTTTCTGATGTTCAACTTTGACCTTAGAACACGTCAAACATTCTCCTACATATTTAGCAATATCGGCTTTCATACCCGGCCACCAAAAGTGTTTCTTGAGATCTTTATACATCTTTCCCGCTCCGGGATGTATTGGATATCTGGTTTTATGTGCTTCCTTAAGTACCATTTCTCTCACATCTCCAAAACTTGGTACCCAAATTCTATCAGCCCTATATCGGGTTCCGTCTTCCCGAATATTAAGATGTTTCTCTGATCCTTTGGGTATCTCATTCTTCAACTTTCCTTCTTTTACAACCCCCTGTTGCGCCTCCTTTATTTGAGTAGTAAGGTTAGTATGAATAATTATATTCATAGCTTTTACCCGTATAGGTTCTCTGTCCTTTCTACTTAAAGCGTCGGCTACCACATTCGCCTTCCCCGGGTGGTATCGAATCTCAAAATCATAATCATTCAACAGTTCAATCCACCTGTGTTATCTCATATTCAGTTGCTTCTGATTAAATATATGTTGGAGACTTTTGTGGTCGGTATATATAATACTTTTGACTCCATATAAATAATGCCTCCATGTCTTTAATGCAAAAACAACAACACCCAATTCCAAATCGTGAGTTGTATAATTTTGCTCGTGAATCTTCAATTGTCTAGACGCATAAGCAATCACCTTCGTTCGTTGCATTAATACACAACCGAGACCTTGCTTTGATGCGTCACAATAAATCACAAAATCATCATTCCCTTCAGGCAATGACAATATAGGTGCCGTAGTTAGCTTTTTCTTCAATAACTGAAACGCCTTCTCTTGTTCATCCTTCCATTCAAATTTCTTCCCTTTATGCGTTAATGCAGTCAAGGGTTTTGCTATTTTGGAGAAATCTTGGATGAATCTTCTGTAGTAACCAGCCAATCCTAAAAATTGACGTATATGCTTCGGAGTTTTTGGGGCTTCCCACTTTTCACCGGTTTTGATCTTTGCCGGGTCCACCTGGATACCTCCTTTGTTCACTACGTGACCGAGGAATTGAACTTCTTCCAACCAAAATGCACACTTTGAAAACTTAGCGTACAGTTTTTCTTTCCTCAATACTTCTAGCACTTTTCTCAAATGCTCTTCGTGCTCTTGATCATTCTTTGAGTAAATAAGTATGTCATCGATGAAAACAATGACAAACTTGTCAAGATATGGCCCACACACTCGGTTCATAAGGTCCATGAACACAGCTGGTGCTTTAGTCAATCCAAACGGCATAACCATAAACTCGTAATGACCATAACGCGTCCTAAAAGCAGTTTTTGGAATATCATCCTCCTTTACTCGCATTTGATGATATCCAGAACGTAAATCGATTTTCGAATAAACTAACGAGCCTTGTAGTTGATCAAATAAGTCGTCAATTTTCGACAGTGGATAACGGTTTTTGATGGTAAGTTTATTCAACTCTCTGTAGTCAATACATAACCTAAATGTACCATCCTTCTTCTTGACAAACAAAATAGGAGCTCCCCATGGTGATGTGCTTGGTCGAATGAAACCACCTTCTAATAGTTCTTGCAGTTAGCTTTGCAGTTCTTTCATCTTGCTGGGTGCGAGTCTGTAAGGAGCACCAGCTATTGGTGCAGCTCCTGGTACAAGATCTATTTGAAATTCACCAGATCGATGTGGAGGTAGTCCCGGTAATTCTTTCGGAAATACATCGGGAAATTCTTTTGCGACGGGAACATCATTGATGCTCTTTTCTTCAGTTTGTACTTTCTCGACGTGTGCTAGAACAGCATAGCAACCTTTTCTTATTAGTTTTTGTGCCTTCAAATTACTAATAAGATGTAGCTTCGTGTTGCCCTTTTCTCCGTACACCATTAAGGGTTCTCCTTCTTCTCGTACAATGCGAATTGCATTCTTGTAACATATGATCTCTCCTTTCATCTCCTTCAGCCAGTCCTTGCCAACTATTACATCAAAACTCCCTAACTCTACTGGTATCAAATCAATCTTAAATATTTCGCTACCCAGTTTAATTTCTCAATTCAGGCATATATAATCTGCTGAAATTAATTTACCGTTTGCTAATTCGAGTAAAAATTTACTATCCAACGGCGTCAATGGACAACTTAATTTAGCACAAAAATCTCTACTCATATAGCTTCTATCCGCACCAAATCAAATAAACGTAAGCAGATTTATTGTTAATAAGAAACGTACCCGTAACAAGCTCCGGGTCTTCCTGTGCCTCTGCCGCATTAATATTGAAAACTCTTCCGCGGCCTTGTCCATTCGTGTTCTCCTGTTTCGGGCAATTTCTAATAATGTGGCCCAGTTTTCCACATTTATAACAAACTACATTGGCATAACTTGCTCCAACACTAGTTGCTCCACCATTACTCATTCTGACACCATTTGTTCCTTTCGTTCTGTTAACCCCTGGTCCGTAGACCTCACACTTCGCCGCGCTATGACCATTTCTTTTACACTTGTTGCAAAATTTGGTGCCGAACCTCGAGTGATACTTTTCACACCTTTGGCATAGCTGCTTCTAATTGTTGTTGTTGTTGTGGTTGTTATTGTTGTTGGGATGATTGTTGTAGTTGTTGTTGTTGTTGTTGTTGTTGTTGTTTTGCCGTTTGTTGTAGTTGCGATTGATGTTGCGATTGTTGGGATAGTTGTTGTTGTTTTGGTGACTCTTATCACCATTTTCCTCCCACTTTCTTTTGACTAGCTTCATGTTGGCCTCTTCGGCCGCCTGTTCTTTAATTCTTCCATCAATCTGGTTCACTAGTTTGTGAGCCATTCTACATGCCTTTTGTATGGAGGCAGGCTCGTGTGAACTTATATCTTCTTGGATTCTCTCCGGTAACCCTTTCACAAACGCGTCGATCTTCTCTTCCTCATCTTTGAACGCTCTCGGACACAATATGCACAATTCTGTGAATCGTCTTTCGTACGAAGTAATATCGAATCCCTGTGTTCGTAACCCTCTAAGTTCTGACTTGAGCTTATTGACCTCGGTTCTCGGACGGTACTTCTCGTTCATCAAGTGCTTGAATGCTGACCACGGTAGCACGTGAGCAGCATCTTGTCCCACTTGCTCTAGATAGGTATTCCACCATGTTAAAGCAATACCTGTGAAGGTATGCGTAGCGTACTTCACTTTGTCTCCTTCAGCACACTTACTTATGGCAAACACCGATTCAACTTTCTCGGTCCACCGTTTCAATCCGATTGGTCCTTCGGTCTAATCAAATTTGCAAGCAGTGAATTCCTTGTAGGAGCATCCTACACGATTTCTTGCACCGTTAGCTGTATTGCTAGATTCATAGTTATTGTTGGTATGTAGCGCGGCCTGTACTGCGGCTATATTTGAAGCAAGAAAGGCACGAAATTCCTCTTCGCTCATATTCAAGGTGTGTCAAGTAGTCGGTGCCATTTCCTTCAAAATAGTCAAATGAAACAATTTAATCATACAGGATATTAAGAGTAGTCAATAGTATCTCGTAGCATAATATGAACTCATTTATAAAAGTTTTTTCTTCATATTAGCATTTTATAAGTTTAAATTCGGGTACTACCTACTGGTTAAGTTCATACTTAGTAGCTAATATACAATTCAACTACTACAATTCCATATGAAAAACTGATTATAATAATATATCACATACAAATATTCTTCAAACTTACAACTTCGCTTCGCTATATTACATATAACATGAAATATAGTACACTATGATACATGACAGTTTTGAAGATAAATCTTGTTAATATGCAAGTTGTTCAGCAAAGGAAATAAAGACACGTAATTCATAAGTCCAGAAACAAGTCATGCATTCTGGTTTTACTAAGACGGCTTCCCATCCTTGGTCTTATGGAAAATAACCGTTATGACCATTGGCTAGGCAGCATGTTGTAATGTCATCAAAAGGACGAGAGTTTCGTAATGTCCAACAGCCCCGTAATAATCTAAAAACCTTGTTTCTCACCCCAACTACTGAATCCGTCACTTGTGGGAAAGTTTTATTTAAAAGCTGCAATCCGATGTTCTTTTTCTCACTTTGGTAAGAAGCGAACATCACTAACCCGTAAGCATAACATGCTTCTTTATGTTGCATGTTAGAAGCTCTTTCTAATTCACAAAATCCTATGTTGGGATATGTTGAGTCAAAATAGGTTCTTAACCCGTAGCGTAAAATTGCATTTGGGTTCCCCACATTTAAATCTTTAAAGAAAACATGGCGTAACTTAAAGTCTCCCCAATGTGATATACCCCACCTATCAAAGGAAAGCCTTTTATAAACTAAGGCATTTCTGGAAAGTCTTTGATGTGTGCGAGGTGTACTAGGAAATAGTATTATTTTTACAACGAAATAACTATTAAATACGATACAATTTTACACAAGATATTTATTTATTTATAGAATGGATATACCTAAACCTTGCTACAACACTTATAGGCAGTGTACCTAATCGTACAGTAGTGTAGTTTTTAGTAAGTCCGGTTCGTTCCACAGGGAATCTTTTAAACAAGCTTAACGCTATATTAGTTTAACTTATAAAAATACAAATATATATATATATATATATATATATATATATATATATATATATATATATATATATATATATATATATATATAAGTAATATTATTATTATAAAAAGGGGGTTTTTACCGTTTAATGACCGGTTTGTCGATTTTTAAAACTTTAGTCGCAGTTAAAACCTAATGTAAAATATTAAAAATAAATATAACTTAATTTAAAGCATAAAGTAAATAACGATAATGAAATTGCGATAAATAAAAGTGCGATAAAATACGATGACAATAAATAAAAGTGCGAAAATTAAAAGTGCAATTAAATATGAAATAAAAGAATTATGCTTATTTAAACTTCCATAATCTTGATGTTTGACGTGTTGATTTTAGTTTATTCTCATGGGTTAATTGTCCTTTGTCCTGGATTATTCAATATGTCCATCTGGTTTTTGTCCATAACAGTCCATCAGTCATAAATATAAAGTGCGAGTATCCTCGTCAAATTATCCTTATATCCGAAGTCAAATATTCCAACTAATTGGGGACTTAAACTGTAACAAGGTCTTAATACTTTGTTTAATAATTACACCAGGATATCGACTGCGTGTAATCCAAGGTTTTAATACTTTGTTATCAATTATGCCAAGTGTCCTTGTACATAATTTCACCCCTATTTTAATAATTCCATAGACTATTAATCCATTCCCGTGTCCGGTTAAATGAACGATTATTCGTACATATAAATATCCCGCTCATCGTGTCCGATCGAGTGTATATGGTAATTTATAGGTACGTCCAATTGTAAATCTTTATATTAAAATTAACAAACTATCATTTAGTTAAACAAATATAAAGCCCATTAATAGCCCATAGTCTAATTTCCACAAGTGTCGTTCTTTTGTCCAAACCCCAATTATGGTACAAAGCCCAATTACCCAATTTTAAATATTTTAGCCCAAAATCATGATTACTTAGGCTTAGATAAGCATAATAATAACTTAGCTACGAGACATTAATGAAAATAACATAAACATAACTTACAGTGGGTATTAATAGCGTAGCGTTATACGAACAGAGTTCCGACTTACAAGACCTTAAAACATTCGACTAACCCAACCTTATTATTATCACTAACTTAAAATTAAAATTACAAATTGAGATTACTAATTGGAGTGATACTTGGTACATTAGATAAGAGAAAGAAATTAGAAAAAGGTGTGTTTTTTACGTCCAAAACATGCGAGATTTATAGGTGAGGCATGTCCCAGCTTGCCATGCGATCGTATGGGATTTCTTCCTCCAGGCCATGCGATCGCATGGCCATCGGTTCCAGCTGTCTTTCAGCTTTGCAACAGTATAGCCGCCGAATTTTTATAATATATATATATATATATATATATATATATATAATTTTATTATAATTATATATATATTATATTATATTTATAGGAATAGTTGACTTGTAATTTTCAGTCCGTTGCGTCGAGCGTTGAGAGTTGACTTTGGTCCCGGTTCTGAATTTTTGAACGTCCTTGCGTACAATTTAATATCTTGTATTTTGCGTTTTGCTTCTTGTACTCTTGTAATTTTGAGACATTTCTTATCAATAATTGGAACCACTTTGATTGTACTTTGTACTTTTGAGCTTTTTGGTCGTTTGCGTCTTCAATTTGTTGAATTTATCTTTTGTCTTTACCTTTTATTATTTAAACGAATATCACTTGTAAATAGAACAATTGCAACTAAAAGTTTGTCTTTCTTGAGGGATAATGCTATGAAATATATGTTCGTTTTTAGCATTATCAAATATTCCCACACTTGAGCGTTGCTTGTCCTCATTCAATATAGTCTTGAAATAAAAATACTAGAATCACTTCTTTATTCTTCACACTTTGTACATCAGTGATTTCTATACGGCGGTATAAACAATGGTAGTAACGTTGTGGTTTACAGTCCCACATGACTATGAAAATTTAGATCCATTAAGGAAATTGGATCTTTATGAAAACATTTGATCTTTTGAAATTTAAATCTAGCTTTTACCCTAGATAAGTTTTCCAGAATAACCCTTCACTGGTGTTTGCAAATTGTTTTTGTGGGTTTGGTGGGTTTCATATTTGAAAATTTTAGCTCAAAACTTGCGGTTTTGTGTCACCCACTTGCTAACCTTGTATTAGGAAAGCAACACGTCCAGTATACTTGCTCCGTATATTACCTTTCGATAAACTACCGTCCGGTTGTAAAGGAAAGCGTTGAACAAGCAACTGTTAAGGCAATGTCTCCTGACATGCTTTTAATTATGGTCTATAACATGTCGGATGCAATTACTATCCTTGGTAGGAGCAATAGTAAAGCTCACCCTTATAATTTTCCGGTCTGGCACAAGGTCCTGTCTTTGACCATGCTATGCAACCACCATTCTTACGGTTGACACCCTATTTGGTTCAGGTGACCTAATGAATTCCAGGTGAATTCCTAGGATTTTACGTTCAATGGTAATGAATGCATTAAAAATAGGGTTTTTAGAAAACAAATCGGTTTGTAATTTTGATCAAAATATTTTCTCGTTCAAGCTCGAGTTTAGATATCATTGAATTCCATGAGTTTGTAATTCTCAATCTTTAAGGTCAATCTCTAGGATTGAGTAATATCAGTCTTAAAAGCTGATTTTTAATCTTTAAGGAGATTATCCTTTCTGGGGGTCTGATTCATTAGTCTTATCAAGCTAATTTGCACGGAATCCTCCCCATTTTACGAGACAGATCCTCTCATGGTTAGGATAAGTCTGACCACTTGGCGACCCTGTTTGATGCTGAGGTCCGTGGATTTCCTGCTGATTTTAGAGATGACTTTTCTAGATTTTTCGTCAACCTACAGTTGGTCTGGACGACAACTTCATGAGCTAAATCAAGAAGCGGGTGTCTTTTTCGGAATACTTTACTTCCTTTTAATGATGGAATTGATTCATCGTGTAGATCCATCTTTCTTACAGTAAATCGGGTAAAACTTTTTAGTTTAGTCCAAAGCAAAAGCATCTTCAGTTATTTGTAAAAAAATATGTGATATATGTTTTAAATAACTTGGTAAATTTTTCTCACACTTGGCTTTTATTTTCTTTTATTTGCCTTTTTATTGTCCTCTATTCTATTTTAAATGAATTCTAACATTTTGGTTTGTTTCTCAATTTATGTCCTTTCTGAGGTAACAATAATTTCGGTGTTAACACCTAGTTTTATCGTTCATAAATATGTATAAACATGATTTTGAGTTCATTTAATTGAAAATTTTTACTAGAATTGGGTAGTCAGTATATAAGACTAGGGCTGTTCTTTATTATCAGAGAGCACTAGATTTTAATACAACTACTGCGTTACTAGTATTTTTAATGGTAACCAAGTGTTTAAATCAAAAATTTTTAAAATTTTGAAAGAATTTAACCCCTTCCCATACTTAAGATCTTGCAATGCCCTCATTTGCAAGAAATCAGTAACAATTTAAATTATTGAGGGTGATTAGCGTAGAAAAATGATTAAATTTTACCAAAGTTTCCAAACATATTGGCGTTTGTTTGTTGAATGATAAATGGTGCACATCATTTGTTCATTCCGTCTTGTTGTTACATCACATTTGTTTTTCGTTTTGTCGTCAAAAGTACTAGCATTTGCTGAACTTAATGCCAGTCTTTGAAAATGCGCTGTTTTACCCTATTTTGTACAATTGACAATATACATACATACAAATATAAACATGCATGGTAATTTGAAATGGGACGTAAAATCCCACTTTCAAATTAAATATGAAATATTAGTACAACATAATAAAAATATTAAATATTACAATAAAAGTATAATAATATAATGTGTTTAAACATAAATAAACAGAAATAATAATAAAAATTAGAAATCATATAAATTACCAACCGGAACTAAATCAATCTGGATAGGGGTTCTAGTTCATGTCATCGTCCGGGTTCCATGGTTGGTGATAGGTGTACTGGTATGCCTGGTTAGGGTCGTAGAGAGTATAAGGCGGTCTCATCTCGGGCTGGTGTGGAGGATAGTAAGCTGGTCTGGTCGGGATGTAGGGCTCCTGAGGTGACAGCCGGCTCATAATCTGACGCTGATGATAGTCCCATATATCATGCTGTCGTTGCCTGGAATGCTCGTAATCATTCCAGGCTTGCCACTGCTCCATCCGACGAAATCTCTCCACATTTGTCATGTCTACCTCATCTACACGCTGGTAGACATCAGTCATAGCCTCCCGAATGACATCCCTAATGTCATCCGCTTCCTGCATCTCCTCATCCGAGCCTCTCTCTACCTGAGGTTGACTACCTACATAGGGTATTGCCTGGTTGCGTCTATTCTTTAATACCTTAGCACCCGCATAAACCTTCAATCCTAAAAGCTCTACCTGTTCCCTACATTCCATAAGTGGACCCCCTTGGTCCTTATCTACACCCAAATACTCTCCAATGAGAGTAACAAAAATACCTCCTCCAATTATCCCCCCTTCCTGTATTCCTTCAACCATCTTAGATAAATAAAAACCAACACAGTAGGGGATATTAACAAAGCCTCTTGGGTCTCGAATACACTTTAGGTAAAATAAATCATGTAAGGTCAATTTTTCCTTGTTGTGACCTCTCTGTGTAATCGATTTAGCCAAAAATCTATGAATTATACGAAGCTCGACTTTGTTAATATGTAAGTAGGTATGTGTTCCTCCCCGCCCAAAAATATTATAGTCTGACATACGCCTCCAGACGGTGTTTGTGTCAAAATTTCTATCTACCCTTTCACCACGATAAATCAAATTTATACAATCGGGTAATAGCAATTCGGCGGGCGTATATATCTGTAATGCCCTGGCCATGTCCATCATGGACATCCTGTACATCCTACCGCCAAGTATAAATCTAAGAAAACTTCTATCATCTAATCTATCTACATCTACATTTAACGCTATAGTACTCATCAGCTCAACACACCATTCCTTATATACAGGTCTACGAATGGTGAATAAGCGTTCCCAATCAGTAAAAGAAGAACTGCCATACCTTTGGATCAAATGCTCCCTAACACGGTCAGCAAGTTGGACCCTTTCCAAAGGATCCCAATCAATTACCCTAGGCACCTCTACATCTTTCGTTATTAATTTGAATTTATTACTTTGATATGCCGGGTAATCTCTCCATCGTCTATCGAATCTCAGATTAGGATGCAACGTGTGTTCAAGAATTGTTGGGTATTCTACAGGTGGATGCATCGAAAATACTATGAATTCAGTAACAAACTGTAGCGGATTATAATAAGGTACATGTTGATCTGGCTGTTGTTGTGGTTCCTGTTGTGGTACTTGTTCAGGTTCATATTGCATTTCTGGTTTTGGTTCTGGAGCTGGAGCAGGTCGTCTAGATGATGATGATGATGAACCTCCAGTATCGGCTCTTTGCAAAACACATTAAACACAAAATTTGTGCATTCAAATATGCATTAGTGTTAGCAAAATAACAACTTAAATTAACCACAATAACATGTTAAATCAAACTTAAACTTATACGCATTTTCACAATTTTTACAATTCTATACTTTTTCAAATAAGCACATATGAAAATGTAGACAAAGTTCATATGCATTTAACTCAAATAACATGTCAAAATAATCATTACTAACAATTAAACAAGTCTCAATTGGCAATTATATCAAATTAATCAAGTTCATGAATTTTGCAACTAAAAAGTCCACTTTAATCTTCAAAAATCATGTTTAGGATCAAAGTTTGGATCATTTAACTACCTAAATATGTTACACTACTTAATTTAGCAACAATTCATGACAAAAATCAGCCATAACCTATTTATAACAAAAAGCCCCAAATTGCTCAAGAACACAAACCCTAGATTTCTAAAAATTTTGAAGTTTTTGGCTTCAAATCATGTTAAATAGCATCAATCTAGGTTATACATGCATAAAATATTAACAATTTAACTCTAATTACACTAGAAACTAACAAAATCAAATTAGGAAAAATATAGCTCAAGAACACTAAAAATCAAATTTAAAGAGATTTAGGGGTGTAATTTTTACCTTTCTTGATAAACTTCTGAACAATTTCATGTTTAGAGCGGATTGTAGCGAGAAATTTGGTGAATTTTGGTGTTAAAATGATGAATTTAGAGGTGTTTGTGTGTGTATGTTCGTGTTTTGTGTGTGTGTGTGTGTGTTATGGAGACAGAAGCAGAACTCGCTGCCTTTTGTTTCTGGCCTGGAATCCAGCCTCATGCGATCGCATGAGGTTGGAGTTCACTTCCCATGCGATCGCATGGGGGTCCGAGTACAGTACCATTGGCTTTTTTTTTTTTTTTTTTTTATAAAACCTTATAACTTATAAAACATATAATTAATAAAATTTTAAAAATTTGTTTCTTTTTAGGATGAGGGCATTTCGGATCGTTGTCCTAGTCCGTCCCTCGACAAAATTTTAAAATTTGTCAATTTAAAGCGCGGTTTTAAAAGCAAAGATTTTTGGGTTTTTTTTAATGTTTTTGGCATACTTTAGTTCAATAAGATTAAAAATAATGATAATAAAAGTTCTCGTCCCTCCCTCGGGTAAAGCAATTTCGGTTCAACGACCTAGTCTTCAACTTACGACGAATTTGAAAAATCATGTTTTTAACTTAACGAAATAAAGTAATTTTTGTTTTTAAATACACACCAAACTTAAATTTATATTTTTGTTTTTATACATACAAACTTATATTAAAAATATTAATTTTTCAAATATTTACAATTTTAAATATATTAATAATTTTTTTTAAAAACATTTACAATATTAATTTAATTTTTAAATATTAATTTTAAAATCATGGTAAAAATAAAATTAAAAATCTTTTTGGTCTTTTATCCCACTTTAATCAATCAAATATTATCAAAAATATACGCCCCTCTTTTGGTAAAGTAATTTCGGTTACATAACCTAGTTTAACTCATGACGAATTTTTGAAATATTTTGGGTTGATTGATTAAAGATATTTATACCTTAAGAATAAACGGTAAATTTCGCAGTGATGTAATAAATTTTTGTATGATATCAATAATTTCAGTCGCAAGACCTAATTTTATTGAATACCAATTTAATACTTTATAGCGAACAATTTAGCGTTTATTATCAAAAGGTTAAAAATAAAAATAAAAATGAAAACTGTACATGCTTACCTGTGAAATAGATTTCTTAGTGATATGCTCTATCCCACTCATAAGATAGTCGGACTAATTATTTTCCATAGCTACATAGGCGTAACCTCGAGCATTCAACGTTTTTTCTTCTAAACATATGAACGGTCCGTCTCTGCATAAAGTAACAAATTCGGTATTGGAATATGTCTGATTCGTCGAGCATTTTCCTTCGTGTGACCATTTTCCGCATTTGTGACATCTTTTAAGGTGTCGAGCTCTCCTTTTCGCTGCGGATTTTGATTTTCCTTTGCCAAATTGTAACTTATTATTTTCGTTCCTGGATTCTTTTCTTACTCCGTCCAATTTATCTCTGATTAATGATACTATTTCACTTGGAAGGGTGTCATTATTACATTTAGTGATCAAAGCGTGTAGCATTAGACCATGGTTTAGTTCACAGGAAGTCTTCATCTCGTAAAACCTAAAAAAAATAAAATTTCAGAATGGAGGGAGAAGACTAGTTCTTTAGGGTCTGCTAGGGAAAGACCATTCGGGTTCCATTCTCGGAAACTACACGAAAACAGAACATCTAACTCTAACAGAAATACATATTATCCTTTAAAGACTTGATTCTCCCCACACTTAGTTAGATGTGGTGTCAAAATTGTGATTAACTTTGTTGTCGACTTCCATTGGACTATCTATGTAATGTTTAACTCTGTGACCATTAACTTTAAATTCAATCCCATTTGAATTTATTAACTCTATTGTTCCGTATGGGAAAACTCTTTTGACTATGAATGGTCCAGACCATCTTGATTTCAATTTTCCAGGAAATAGCTTGAATCGTGAATTGAAAAGAAGAACTCTGTCTCCTTCTTTAAATTCTTTTGAACTTTTGATTCTTTTATCATGCCATTTCTTCGTTCTTTCCCTATAGATTAACGAATTTTCGTATGCTTCATATCTTAATTCTTCTAATTCGTTTAATTGACTTAACCGTAGACGTCCAGCTTCATGTAAATCAAGATTACATGTCTTCAAAGTCCAAAATGCTTTGTGTTCAATTTCTACTGGAAGATGACATTCTTTTCCGTAAACGAGTTTAAAAGGTGTGGTTCCAATTGGAGTTTTGTAGGCTGTTCTAAAAGCCCAGAGCGCATCCTCCAATTTCATGGACCATTCCTTCGGATTTGATCCTACGGTTTTCTCTAGAATACGTTTTAAAGCTCGGTTGGTATTTTCAACTTGTCCACTTGTTTGTGGATGATATGCGGTGGAGATTTTATGAGTTACTCCATATATTTTAAGAACTTTCTCAAGTTGATTATTACAAAAATGAGTACCCCGATCACTTATTAAAGCTTTCGGTGTTCTAAACCTTGCAAAAAGACGTTTTAAAAAGTTGACTACAACTCGTGCATCGTTAGTTGGGAGAGCTTGTGCTTCCGCCCATTTAGATACATAATCAATGGCAACGAGAATGTAGAGATTATTATGAGATTTTGGAAATGGACCCATAAAGTCAATACCCCAAATGTCAAATACTTCACATACTTGAATGATATTTTGTGGCATTTCATCACGTTGACTTATTTTTCCGGCCCTTTGACAAGCATCACAGGATTTGCAAAGAAGGTGTGCATCTTTGAAAATTGTAGGCCAATAGAATCTAGCATCATAAACTTTTCTTGCTGTAAGTTGTGGCCTATAATGTCCTCCTGTTGGTTCTGTGTGACAATGGTTTAAGATTTTACCAGCTTCATTTCCGAATACACATCGGCGTATTATTCCATCGGGACAACTTTTAAACAAATGTGTATCTTCCCAGAAATAGTGTTTTATATCACTAAAGAATTTCTTTCGTTTTTGGTATGATAATCCTTTTTCAAGGAATCCACATACTAAGTAGTTTGCATAGTATGCAAACCATGGAATTTCATTATAATCTATCTTCAATAGATATTCATCAGGAAAGTTGTCTTGTATGACCGATTCATTTAGAACTTCTAATTCAGGATTTTCAAGACGAGAAAGATGATCAGCGGCGAGATTTTCTGCTCCCTTTTTGTCTCGGATTTCAATATCGAACTCTTGTAAGAGTAAGATCCAACGGATTAATCTTGGTTTAGCATCTTGTTTAGAAAATAGGTATCTAAGAGCAGAATGGTCGGTATAGACCACCGTTTTAGCTAGAACGAGATATGATCGAAATTTGTCAAAAGCAAAGACAATGGAAAAGAGTTCTTTTTCAGTAGTTGTGTAATTCGTTTGTGCTGCTTGTAACGTCTTACTAGCATAATAAATAGGTTGAAATCATTTTTCAATCCTTTGTCCTAAAATGGCTCCCATTGCAAAATCACTTGCATCGCACATAAGTTCAAACGGTAGATTCTAATTTGGAGTTATCATGATCGGCGCATTAGTGAGTTTTTCTTTAAGTATATTAAAAGATTTGATACATTCATCTGAAAAGATGAATGGAGCATCCTTTTCTAGGAGTTTATTCATAGGAGTGGCAATTTTAGAAAAATCTTTTATGAAACGTCGGTAAAAACCGGCATGCCCTAGAAAACTCCTAACTCCTCTAACATTGGTGGGATGTGGAAGTTTAGCAATTACATCTACTTTAGCTCTATCCACTTCAATTCCTTCCTTTGAAATTTTATGACCAAGAACGATGCCTTCTTTAACCATGAAATGGCATTTCTCTCAATTAAGAACTAGATTTGATTGTTTGCATCTAATAAGCATTCGTTCAAGATTAACTAGACATGTTTCAAAAGTATCACCGAAGACTGAAAAGTCATCCATGAAAACTTCAATGCATTCTTCTATCATGTCGTGAAAAATCGCCATCATGCACCTTTGAAAGGTTGCAGGGGCGTTTCAAAGTCCAAATGGCATGCGTTTGTAAGCAAAAGTACCATAAGGGCACGTGAATGTAGTTTTCTCTTGATCCTCGGGTGCTATTGGAATTTGAAAATATCCGAAAAAACCATCAAGAAAACAATAGTAACTATTTCCGGCTAATCTTTCTAACATTTGATCAATAAAAGGTAAGGGAAAGTGATCTTTTCTGGTGGCGTCATTTAATTTTCTATAATCAATACAAACACGCCATCCTGTTACAGTCCTAGTAGGAATAAGCTCATTTTTTTCATTTGTAATGACAGTCATGCCACCTTTCTTAGGCACGCATTGAACTGGGCTTACACATGGACTATCAGAGATTGAATAAATTAAACCTGCATCAAGCAGTTTAATTATTTCTTTCTTAACAACATCTTGCATATTAGGATTTAGTCTTCGTTGGCGTTGCACATACGTTTTATGACCTTCTTCCATAAGGATTTTATGTGTGCAATACGAAGGACTTATTCCTTTAATATCATGAATCTTCCATGCAATAGCTGGTTTATGAGCTTTCAACACAGAAACGAGTTGAGATTTTTTTCATTTTCAGTAAGAGAAGACGATATTATTACAG
This sequence comes from Rutidosis leptorrhynchoides, assembly GCF_046630445.1. NCBI lineage: Eukaryota > Viridiplantae > Streptophyta > Magnoliopsida > Asterales > Asteraceae > Rutidosis > Rutidosis leptorrhynchoides. The sequence goes on from NC_092339.1 coordinate 360,114,427, forward strand.
GTAATTCAGATTCACCATGTAAATAAGCATATTCCAAATGGTTTGGAAGTGGCTTTAACTCTAATGTCGGTGGTTCTTCTATCGATGATTTGTATCGATATCTGTCTTCCTCTTTTAGCATTTGAATTTCTTCTGTTGTTGGTTCATATCCATTAGCCATAAGTGTAGCTATCATTTCAGTTTCATCAATTGGTTCAGTTCCTTCTCCTAAAGAACATTCTCCTGTTCCTTGTAATTCTGGAAATTCTTTTAACAATTCTGCATATGATTCTATAGTTTGAATATAATAACATGTAACATCTGCAGATTGCGGTTATTGCATGGCTCTATCCACTGAAAAGGTAACACTCTCGTCCTCTATACTTAGGGTCAGTTTCTTACCAAACACGTCTATTATTGCTTTAGCCGTGTTTAAGAATGGTCTTCCTAATATGAGAGGAACTCGAGAATCTTCTTCCATGTCTAAAATAACAAAATCTACTGGAAATACTAAAGTACCAACTTTAACTAGCATGTTCTCCATTATCCCTCTAGGATATTTTACTGATCGATCAGCTAGTTGTATGCTTATTCGTGTTGGTTTCAATTCTCCAAGGTCTAGTTTAGCGTATAATGAATACGACATTAAATTTATACTAGCACCTAAGTCTGCCAATGCTTCTATTGAACTAAGACTACCCAGAAAACATGGAATTGTGAAACTTCCTGGATCTGATAATTTTTCTGGTATCTTATTCAACAGTACTGCAGAACAATTAGCATTCATAGTAACAGCCGAGAGTTCTTCCATTTTCTTTCTATTTGTGATTAGATCTTTCAAGAATTTAGCATATCTAGGCATTCCTGAAATCACATCAATGAAAGGAAGATTGACATTTATTTGTTTAAACATATCCAAAAATCTGGATTGCTCGGCTTCAAGTCTCTCTTTTCTCATTTTACTCGGGTAAGTAAGTGGTGGTTGGTATGGTTTAACATAAGGTTTAGCCTTAACTGTGTTATCTTCATTAACCTTTTCAATTACCGATTCTGTTTCCTTATCTTGCTCAGACTGTGGTTCTTGTGGAGTAGGAATAGCATCATCAGAAATTACAAGTATTTCAGGTGGTTTAAGTGTAATACCACTTCTTGTGGTAATAGCTTTAGCTGTTTCATTCCGGGGGTTAGCATTTGTATCACTAGGTAGACTTCCCGGTTTTCTTTCACCTATTAACCTTGCTAGGTTACTCACTTCTTGTTCCAAATTTTGAATAGAAGCTTGTTGATTTCTAAATGTTTGAGCATTTTGTTCATTCATTTGTTTCTGAGATGTGAAAAATTGAGTTTGAGATTCAACTAGCTTCGACATCATATCTTCTAAAGTTGGCTTTTTATCATCGGTTTGTGGTGGTTTGTTTTGAAAATTAGGTCTTTGCTGGTTGTAAGTATTATTGGATACTTGTTGATTACTAGGACCTTGTTGGTTGTTGTATGGAACATTTCGGTTATAGTTCTAATTTTGATTGTAGATCGGTCTTGGCGGTTGATAATTATTCTGATAATTATTTCTAGGCCTTTGGTTTATGTGTGAAATATTCTCTCTTTATTCCATTGTTAGTTCAATACTGAGACAATCTTTTGTCAAATGTGGTCCTCCACACTGCTCACAACTAATTCGTTTTGAGTGAATATCCTTTGTCATCTTTTCCATTCGTCTCTCGACAGCATCTATCTTTACGGAAATGGAATCTAAGTCATGGCTAGAATCGGCTCTAGCTGCTTTAGATGATCTAACAATATCTTTTTCTTGGTGCCACTCATGTGAGTGGGAAGCAGTGTTATCAATAATTTTATAAGCGTCAGTTGCTGTTTTCTTCCTAATAGAACCACCAGCTGCTATATCTATGTCTTTTCGTGTAGTGATGTCGCATCCTTGGTAGAATATTTATACTATTTGACAAGTGTCTAAACCATGTTGCGGACATCCTCTCAATAATTTTCCAAATTTGGTCCAAGCCTCTTATAAAGATTCATTTGGCTTTTGTGTGAACGTAACAATTTCTCCTCGAAGTCTCATGGCTTTAGATGCCGGAAAGAATTGTTTAAGAAATTTTTCAACTAAAACGTCCCATGTATCAATCGCCCCTTCAGGTAACGATTCCAACCAATCTTTGGCTTCTCCCTTTAAAGTCCAGGGAAATAACATGAGATATATCTGTTCATCCTCCACTTCTCTTATTTTAAATAGAGTGCAGATCCTATTAAAGGTACGAAGATGTTCATTTGGATCTTCCTTCGGCGCACCACTAAATTGGCATTGATTAGTTACCATGTGTAGAATTTGTCCTTTGATTTCATAATCTGGCGCATTAATGTCAGGTTGAGTAATTGCGTGACCTTGGCCAGTGCGTTTAGCTCTCATTCGGTCTTCCATACTTAGAGGTTCCAGATTCTCCATAATTGAATTTGTTGAATCTGAATCACTAGAGGATTCTGATTTAATGGTTCGTTCCTCGACAATCTCCATTTGAATGATTGGTGGTTCCGGAGGAAAGATTAGTGGTTCAGGATCTATGAATCGTCTCTGAATATTCTCCGGATTCTCAATTGCGAGGTCGGGTTCAAAAAATGGATTATTGGAAATTTGAATTGGAGTACTTGGTCGACTAGATGACGATTCTAAAGAAAAATCAACGGCGACAATATTTGCTAGATGTCTTGATCGAGTTACAGGTGGTGAACGTACAAAAGGTGGTGAACGTTTTGCTCGGTGCATTCACTGAATATCCTATTAGTTATAAAAATAAGAAAAATTATATAAGTTATCAAATTAATAGACTTTTCTGATTTTGCCCACGTTTTGAATAGCCAAAAGATGCAGCAAAGGGGCAGGATTCGTTTGGTCTCAATATAATTGAGTACTGTTTGGCTCCAATAACCCGGTCCACGTACAAATCTAACTATTACTACGAACCAGAAAATTTTGATGTCTATCAATTTAACCACTTAAAATAATTTTTCGTAATTTAAAGAAATTTTAGAGAAGAAATAGAAAAAAAAAACTAAGTCCTAAAACTAGAATGTTTAGAAATAAGAAAGAAAAAGAGCGCGTCGAAAAATAAAAGGCATCGAAAAAAAAATAGCGCGTTGAAACTTAAAAAGGAACTAAAAACTAAGAATTAAAAGTTGCGTCTAAAAATATTAAAGCTTAAAAGGAATACTATATCCCAAATGGCAATAACTTAAAAAGGTACTAAAAACTTAGAACAGCGTCGCAAAATTTTAAAACATCTAAATCTTAGTATAAAGAAAAAGCACTTAAGGGATTTTACGGCAAAGCCTAAAAATCTAGAAATAAAAATAACTATGGCAAAAACTATAACTTAAAACTAAATACGAGCGAAAAATACAAATATTACGCTAAAACAAATTAAAAGTTACAAAATATAAAAATAATCTCAAAAAAGTACAATTTTTATAAAAATATTATTTTTATATTATTTATTTTATAAAAGTATTAATTTTATAATTTAATTAAACTAATTAAACTTAAAATACAAATTAAATAAAAACAAAATTAACTAATTAAATAATCTAACCCTAATTAGGGTTTAAATTAAATAATAATAATAATAATTACTCCGTAATGATTGCAGAGGAAAGTCAATTAGGGCGCGCCAGACAGGGCCATGCGATAACATGGTCCTCGCTTTAAAAATCCATGCGATCGCATGGATAAAGATTTCGGGCCAGGGTTGGGCTGTAACAGTAATCAGGCCGAATGTTTTTTTTCTTTATTTTTTTCTGTTTTGCTGATTTATATATTTATAAAAAGTATTTAAATAAAACTTATATTTTTCAAAAACTAAAATAAAAATAAAGAAACTTTATAAAACTTATATATATATATATATATATATTTAACAAACTATTAAAAATATATAATTTTTGTTTTTCTTTTTATATTTTCGAATATATATTTTTTTTAAACGTATTTTTACAAAAACAAATTTTTATAAAAGTAAACTAAAAATTAATAAAAATCTTTTTTTATATATATTAGCGTTACGCTTCTGGCGTTTAAGCAGAATTGTTCCCCGGCAGCGGCGCCAAAAATACTTGATGTGTGCGAGGTGTACTAGGAAATAGTATTATTTTTACAACAAAATAACTATTAAATACGATACAATTTTACACAAGATATTTATTTATTTATAGAATGGATATACCTAAACCTTGCTACAACACTTATAGGCAGTGTACCTAATCGTACAGTAGTGTAGTTTTTAGTAAGTCCGGTTCGTTCCACAGGGAATCTTTTAAACAAGCTTAACGCTATATTAGTTTAACTTATAAAAATACAAATATATATATAAGTAATATTATTATTATAAAAAGGGGGTTTTTACCGTTTAATGACCGGTTTGTCGATTTTTAAAACTTTAGTCGCAGTTAAAACCTAATGTAAAATATTAAAAATAAATATAACTTAATTTAAAGCATAAAGTAAATAACGATAATGAAATTGCGATAAATAAAAGTGCGATAAAATACGATGACAATAAATAAAAGTGCGATAATTAAAAGTGCAATTAAATATGAAATAAAAGAATTATGCTTATTTAAACTTCCGTAATCATGATGTTTGACGTGTTGATTTTAGTTTATTCCCATGGGTTAATTGTCCTTCGTCCTGGATTATTCAATATGTCCGTCTGGTTTTTGTCCATAACAGTCCATCAGTCATATATATAAAGTGCGAGTATCCTCGTCAAATTATCCTTATATCCGAAGTCAAATATTCCAACTAATTGGGGACTTAAACTGTAACAAGGTCTTAATACTTTGTTTAATAATTACACCAGGATATCGACTGCGTGTAATCTAAGGTTTTAGTACTTTGTTATCAATTATGCCAAGTGTCCTTGTACATAATTTCACCCCTGTTTTAAAAATTCCATAGACTATTAATCCATTCCCGTGTCCGGTTAAATGAACGATTATTCGTACATATAAATATCCCACCCATCGTGTCTGTAACACCCAGTTAAAAATCCCTTTAATGGAATGTTAACTCTGATCCCAGTGCTTGGCTTGACTTCTACGTAACAGCAATGTTCTACAACGGAAGCAATTAATACTTGAGAAAAAAACACGCAAAACGGATCAACAACAATGTTGAGTGAATCTACAGGTTTTAGGTAAACAATACAGTATGTTTAAGAAATACATTTTGAAAATGGTTATTAGTGGGAGACTACCAAGGTTCAATGTTAAAAGTTTGTAGACAACTCCGTGTCCCATTTCAAAAGTTTGTTGACACTACCATGTCAAGTTTCAATCATTTGTAGACAATAACATGTCAAGTTTCAAATATTCGTAGACAATACCATTTCAAGTTTTATCTCATTTGTTCGTAAACCACAGTTTTAAATAACGTTGTATAGTATCTAAAAACAGTTATCAGAAAATAGTTTAAGTTCCTTGACCACGAGATTTTACAAGTACAACTCCAAGTTGCGAAACGTTTGCATAATCTATGAGCACCTGAATACTAGCAATGACCCGAGTATAGAATCCACTATACCCGCCTTTACCTCATAAAAATGTTATACACTTGTACGAATGTATTATGTTCAAAGTAAATGCACCACAGTTTTTATACCGGGTGAGGTTGTCAACCTAACGGATCCGTTCATCTAAATTGTACCTACACCGATGGTATTTAAAGTATTCAAGCTAGAGGCTTTGTGTACAAACTCATTATGCAGATATAGTACTCGTGTCAATACAAAAAGCATTTGATAATTTAAGTATAACAGCGTGTATTCTCATCCCTGAAAACGTGTAAAAAGCGGGACTGTAGACTCACCTTTGAATAAAGCTCAGATTGAAAAGTGGACAATTAACTTGTACGGTTTATAGCCGAGTAATGCAACCTAAGTATATGTATTTAGGTTGGTCAATAAATATGTCCTAAAAAAATGTGGTTTCATAGTATAAGTTGTCTTATTGCTCGAATCGACGCGTTTCAAAGTAGAAGTCAACATACAGTCAACTAATTCATGCAAGTCAAACAAAGTCAACCGAAGTCAAACCGGAAGTCAAACTTGGTCAAAGTAGTCAACTAAATTCAACATCAGTAGGTTCATGTCAAATGTTGGTCAACATGTCAAACCTAAGTCAAACAACACGTTTTAGATCATAATTGGTCAATTTCACAATTTTAGTTTATCGTTGTGCACAAAGTTCATGTACATGTAGCAAACTTAACATATTATCTCATAGTACAAAATTCAAGTAAACATGGCAAACTCCAGATCATAAGTATACTCAAAATCAATTCCAAAAAGTCTGGCCAGGGTCTCATATGATAATTAAAATTAAGGAATCAGAAGGGATACATTTATGGTTTGCCAAGTCAGTTTCTGATGATTTCGTTATGGCTATAACCGGATCTAGGGACATGAAATTGATACAATACCAGTGGCCATAGTTCACAAATAAGTTAAACTAACACATATCAAAAATCGAGCAATTTTGGTTTAGCCAATTTGTACAGTTTATTCATGCAAGTTGAATATTCGGTTTTTCAGCTCAATCAGAATTTACATAAAGTATGGCTTTATTGTGCCCAATGCATAAGGTTTCAGAGATTGACATAAACTAAAAGTAAGTCAAATATCATGTTAAAATTCATATTCTAGAAGCTTACATGCTCATTCAATAAACACAATCCTCAGAGTATAAAACGGAGAGCAATTTACAGATTTGATTCTAGTCTCGCTAGTCACATTCGCACGCGATTATCCGAAGATCTAGATACAATTAGTCTATGATATCTACATGAAAGATGAAGTACTTCTTGAGTAGATTTCAAATATGAAAAGCTTTAATCACAGAAGTTAACACATTTTATCATACAAGGTCGTTTTCATGCAAGTGCTGTATAAAACTACTTTTACACTAATTCAAGCATAACTCGGGTTTTACATAAGCAAACGACATGATATCCTAGTCTAAAGTGTGTTTTTTAAATTATATTTCTAGTGATATAAGTTTCACATGCCAATTTGTAACACACAAATTGCAGTTTTCGTTTTGTTGCATAATTACATACCGAAACTTCAAACGATCATAACTTAGGCTATACTAAACGAAATCTTGCGATTCAAGCGAGCAAATTCAATAGTTTTTCGATAGATATCCATCTAAAAACTTTTCAATTACATAAAACAAAGTCACAAAATCAGTAGCATAGAAATACAATTCGTGATTAAATCCTAACTCGCAATTCGGACAATATAACGACTAAATACATGTACAAACGCGGTCAATTGAGCAATAGAACATCTAAACCATATGATTAGAAAATAAATCTGGAAAAATAGAGTTTTTAGATCATACCCTAATCATACAATTGTTGGTATAGATACGTAGGGCTCATCGAGAGGAACACGGATATACGATCGATTTAACAATCAAGCAAATATTGAGGATGTTCTTGAAGAAAAGATGATCGATGATGATGATGATGGTTGGTTTCATGAGAAAATAAATATATGTATATGTAGGTTAGATAGGTTTATAAAATTACTTCATTTGATAAATAAAAGCCCATGATCCATACATATATCTTAAGGTATCACCAACCCATCTACTTTATATTCCATATGTACTCCGTATTATTAAATTTAGTCAACAAAAAACAACATTATATTATTATTTATAGCTTTAGGAATTGGATGTGGCTAAGTAAACGAAATTTAAGGCCAAGTTCAAAAGGATATGAGCTGTTAAATTCCAAATCATATCCAGATCCATAAATAATAATAAAAATATATATTCATTTTATTCTCTAAACCCACCGACACTTACCTCTTAACAATTCTTTATTGCTTATTTTGATTTAATTATATTTACAACTACTCCACAATAGCGATGAAACTTTAGCATAAAGCAAAGAGGTAGGGAACTAATTGTCAAAATTAGTTCTTATATAAATTTTAAAATAGTTATTTTTCAAAATTAAAATTTAAAATTACGAGTATTACAACTGGTTTCGTGAGAAAAGAAAAAAAAAAGAGAGAAAAGAGAGGTTTTTAGTTTTTATTTTTTATTTTTTTTTACTAAATTGATAAGTGTTAGATGAGATAAGGATTATAAATAATAACTAATCAAAAATCGTGGGATATGGGCTTTGGAAAATTTTTGGTCGAATTAGGAGAGTGATACGAGTATGGACTATAACATTAAAATAGGTGGAACTAGTTAACTACTTTGGATTTGTCCTATTTCCACAAGACAACAAATATATGTATCCATGATCTATTTCCTCACTTTTCATGTAGAATAAGTTAGTATACTAATTTCATGTTTTCACTAAGTCAACAAGTGCATGCTTCCATGATTCCATGTTTCTCTTATTAATTACAAGTGGTTATCCATGTGATGTATGAGCTATTAACAAAATAGCAGTTAGGCATGTAGAGTTAATTATTAGTTTGCATGTATCCATATTTTTACTCCATGTTCTCTTAGTTAGTTAATTAGGATAGCAGTTTATTATTTAGTCAATATGCATTAGGTAGTTATTTGTAAAACATGTTTTTAGTGATAGTAGGTTTATTTGTTAGTAATTAAATATCTTATCAATGTGGGGTGGCTACTTTAAATGATTTTTAAGAGGGTCATGTTTGGTTAAATAATAATAATAATAATAATAATAAACTTTATTATTGGTTTAAATTATTGAGCTAATTATTAGTTTGAACTATTGACTCAATAATTAATTTCCGAATTATTATTAGGCTTCAAAATATTCTAGGGGTAAATTAACACATATCAAAATGTGTAAAGAAGGAAAGAAAGAAAAAAAATAGGCGTAGAAAACTATAGAAGTTTAACTAATAGTCGTTACGTATTTAATGGAAAAAGTCGGGTTGTTACATTACCTCACCGTTATTGAAATTTCGTCCCGAAATTTGGATGATGGCAGTTATTGATGAAAATAAAATATTTTCGTATTATTAGATATCCACGTTTCAACGTGAGCTTGAATTCTATAACGAATTTTGCAAATAAGGTTTATACTTTGATTGAATAGTTTGTCTTTTCAGACGTAAGCCTTCATAGATTCTTTTAATAAAAGAATTTGGTCATATACAAGTGTTCCATCAAACAATATGATAAGATATTATTTGTCTATACTACATTTATGCTAAAATTGCAGTAAGATGTCGGTGGATCAAAAATGATAAGTAGTGAGAAATAGTGATCGGTAAAGAATTATAGCAAGGAGTAGTGGTATAAGATGATGAGTATGTTTAGGTCGTGTCTTCGTAGTGCCAAGTAGAAATCAGGGGTGACGGACAGTGTCGGTTAGTAACGAATTGTGACGTGATTAGACGCTTCTTATAGGTTATAATAACAATTAAATCGTACGGTGTAAATTTCTACTCATGTTTGAAATTAAACAGTTTATGTTCTAAACGGTAGTTATCCAAATAACCTACTTGACTCGCTCCCAATTCCTTATTTTGCAATGTCGGAACTTCTATATGAGTTACCGTAATGTAATCCCGGTCATTACATTACGCTATCTCACATTTCCATTCGACATAACTCCATAAGTTCAAGATGGCGTAATCAACTTAATTTAGTTAAATCTCGAGTCGCGTGTACGTATGTGATTCGTAGTATAACTTTTAGTTCAAGTCTATGTCATATGGGTATAGGGTGTATATGTACGTGATGTAATGTGTAGCCCTACATGTCGTATTGTGAAGCAAATGGTGCAGGTATGGTGTATAAAAGTCATCCAAGACACACGACTATAGACTAGACTTCACTAATGCGCCCTACGGTTAGACACACTAATGTATCCTAGTTCCCTATAGCCAAAGCTCTGATACCATACTGAAACACAGTGGGGACAACCACCGTCCCACCCAGTGCCTTCCCAGCTAACCGCCTGGTGACCACTGAGTGTATCTCAGATACTAATTTTAGGGCCTGCCTCTCAGCTACTGCCAACCCTCGTAAGGGATCGCAAGGAGTAAGAGCCAATGCTTCGTCACAGGTAACACTGTGAGAACCTCCTTTACGACTAACCCGCCACACATGGATGGCATTATACCAGCTCTGATGCCATACTGTAACACCCCATCAAAAATCCCTTTAACGGAATGTTAACTCTAGTCCCAGTGCTTGGCTTGACTTCTACGTAACAGCAATGTTCTACAACGGAAGCAATTAATACTTGAGAATAAAACACGCAAAACGGATCAACAACAATGTTGAGTGAATCTACAGGTTTTAGGTAAACAATACAGTATGTTTAAGAAATACATTTTGAAAATGGTTATTAGTGGGAGACCACCAAGGTTCAATGTTAAAAGTTTGTAGACAACTCCGTGTCCCATTTCAAAAGTTTGTTGACACTACCATGTCAAGTTTCAATCATTTGTAGACAATACCATGTCAAGTTTCAAATATTCGTAGACAATACCATTTCAAGTTTTATCTCATTTGTTCGTAAACCACGGTTTTAAATAACGTTGTATAGTATCTAAAAACAGTTATTAGAAAATAGTTTAAGTTCCTTGACCACGAGATTTTACAAGTACAACTCCAAGTTGCGAAACATTTGCATAATCTATGAGCACTTGAATACTAGCAATGACCCGAGTATAGAATCCACTATACCCGCCTTTACCTCATAAAAATGTTATACACTTGTACCAATATATTATGTTTAAAGTAAATGCACCACAGTTTTTATAGCGGGTGAGGTTGTCAACCTAACGGATCCGTCCATCTAAATTGTGCCTACACCGATGGTATTTAAAGTATTCAAGATAGAGGCTTTGTGTACAAACTCAATATGCAGATATAGTACTCGTGTCAATACAAAAAGCATTTGATAATGTAAGTATAATAGCGTGTATTCTCATCCCTGAAAACGTGTAAAAAGCGGGACTATAGACTCACCTTTGAATAAAGCTCGGATTGAAAAGTGGACAATTAACTTGTACGGTTTATAGCCGAGTAATGCAACCTAAGTATATGTATTTAGGTTGGTCAATAAATATGTCCTAAACAAATGTGGTTTCATAGTATAAGTTGTCTTATTGCTCGAATCGACGCGTTTCAAAGTAGAAGTCAACATACAGTCAACTAATTCATGCAAGTCAAACAAAGTCAACCGAAGTCAAACCGGAAGTCAAACTTGGTCAAAGTAGTCAAGTAAATTCAACATCAGTAGGTTCATGTAAAATGTTGGTCAACATGTCAAACCTAAGTCAAACAACACGTTTTAGATCATAATTGGTCAATTTCACAATTTTAGTTTATCGTTGTGCACAAAGTTCATGTACATGTAGCAAACTTAACATATTATCTCATAGTACAAAATTCAAGTAAACATGGCAAACTCCAGATCATAAGTATACTCAAAATCAATTCCAAAAAGTCTGGCCAGGGTCTCATATGATAATTAAAATTAAGGAATCAGAAGGGATACATTTATGGTTTGCCAAGTCAGTTTCTGACCGCGCACTGATTTCGTTTTAGCTATAACCGGAGCTAGGGACATGAAATTGATACAAGACCAGTGGCCATAGTTCACAAATAAGTTAAAATAATACATATAAAAAATCTAGCAATTTTGGTTTAGCCAGTTTGTACAGTTTATTCATGCAAGTTGAATATTCGGTTTTTCAGCTCAATCAGAATTTACATAAAGTATGGCTTTATTGTGCCCAATGTATAAGGTTTCAGAGATTGACATAAACTAAAAATAAGTCACATATCATGTTAAAATTCATATTCCAGAAGCTTACATCCTCATTCAATAAACACAATCCTCAGAGTATAAAACGGAGAGTAATTTACAGATTCGATTCTATTCGCACGCGATTATCCGAAGATCTAGATACAATTAGTCTATGATATCTACATGAAAGATGAAGTAATTCTTGAGTAGATTTCAAATATCAAAGTTTTAATCACAAAAGTTAACACATTTTATCATACAAGGTCGTTTTCATGCAAGTGCTGTATAAAACTACTTTTACACTAATTCAAGCATAACTCGGGTTTTACATAAGCAAACGACATGATATCCTAGTCTAAAGTGTGTGTTTTTAAATTATATTTCTAGTGGTATAAGTTTCACATGCCAATTTGTAACACACAAATTGCAGTTTTCGTTTTGTTGCATAATTACATACCGAAACTTCAAACGGTCATAACTTAGGCTATACTAAACGAAATCATGCGATTCAAGCGAGCAAATTCAATAGTTTTTCGATAGCTATCCATCTAAACACTTTTCAATTACATAAAACAAAGTCACAAAATCAGTAGCATAGAAATACAATTCGTGATTAAATCCTAACTCGCAATTCGGACAATATAACGACTAAATACATGTACAAACGCGGTCAATTGAGCAATAGAACATCTAAACCATATGATTAGAAAATAAATCTGGAAAAATAGAGTTTTTAGATAATACCCTAATCATACAATTGTTGGTATAGATACGTAGGGCTCGTCGAGAGGAACACGGATATACGATCGATTTAACAATCAAGCAAATATTGAGGATGTTCTTGAAGAAAAGATGATCGATGATGATGATGATGGTTGGTTTCATGAGAAAATAAATATATGTATATGTAGGTTAGATAGGTTTATAAAATTACTTCATTTGATAAATAAAAGCCCATGATCCATACATATATCTTAAGGTATCACCAACCCATCTACTTTATATTCCATATGTACTCCGTATTATTAAATTTAGTCAACAAAAAACAACATTATATTATTATTTATAGCTTTAGGAATTGGATGTGGCTAAGTAAACGAAATTTAAGGCCAAGTTCAAAAGGATATGAGCTGTTAAATTCCAAATCATATCCAGATCCATAAATAATAATAAAAATATATATTCATTTTATTCTCTAAACCCACCGACACTTACCTCTTAACAATTCCTTATTGCTTATTTTGATTTAATTATATTTACAACTACTCCACAATAGCGATGAAACTTTAGCATAAAGCAAAGAGGTAGGGAACTAATTGTCAAAATTAGTTCTTATATAAATTTTAAAATAGTTATTTTTCAAAATTAAAATTTAAAATTACGAGTATTACAACTGGTTTCGTGAGAAAAGAAAAAAAAAGAGAGAAAAGAGAGGTTTTTTTTTTTTTTTTTTTTTTTTTTTTTTTTTTTTTTGACTAAATTGATAAGTGTTAGATGAGATAAGGATTATAAATAATAACTAATCAAAAATCGTGGGATATGGGCTTTGGAAAATTTTTGATCGAATTAGGAGAGTGATACGAGTATGGACTATAATATTAAAATAGGTGGAACTACTTAACTACTTTGGATTTGTCCTATTTCCACAGGACAACAAATATATGTATCCATGATCTATTTCCTCACTTTTCATGTAGAATAAGTTAGTATACTAATTTCATGTTTTCACTAAGTCAACAAGTGCATGCTTCCATGATTCCATGTTTCTCTTATTAATTACAAGTGGTTATCCATGTGATGTATGAGCTATTAACAAAATAGCAGTTAGGCATGTAGAGTTAATTATTAGTTTGCATGTATCCATATTTTTACTCCATGTTCTCTTAGTTAGTTAATTAGGATAGCAGTTTATTATTTAGTCAATATGCATTAGGTAGTTATTTGTAAAACATGTTTTTAGTGATAATAGGTTTATTTGTTAGTAATTAAATATCTTATCAATGTGGGGTGGCTACTTTAAATGATTTTTAAGAGGGTCATGTTTGGTTAAATAATAATAATAATAATAATAAACTTTATTATTGATTTAAATTATTGAGCTAATTATTAGTTTGAACTATTGACTCAATAATTAATTTCCGAATTATTTTTAGGCTTCAAAATTTTCTAGGGGTAAATTAACACATATCAAAATGTGTAAAGAAGGAAAGAAAGAAAAAAAAATTGGCGTAGAAAACTATAGAACTTTAACTAATAGTCGTTAAGTATTTAATGGAAAAAGTCGAGTTGTTACAGTGTCCGATCGAGTGTATATGGTTATTTATAGGTACGTCCAATTGTAAATCTTTATATTAAAATTAACAAACTATCATTTAGTTAAACAAATATAAAGCCCATTAATAGTCCATAGTCTAATTTCCACAAGTGTCGTTCTTTTGTCCAAACCTCAATTATGGTACAAAGCCCAATTACCCAATGTTAAATATTTTAGCCCAACATCATGATTACTTCGGCTTAGATAAGCATAATAATAACTTAGCTACGAGACATTAATGAAAATAACATAAACATAACTTATAGTGGGTATTAATAGCGTAGCGTTATACGGACAGAGTTCCGACTTACAAGACCTTAAAACATTCGACTAACCCAACCTTATTATTATCACTAACTTAAAATTAAAATTACAAATTGAGATTACTAATTGGAGTGATACTTGGTACATTAGATAAGAGAAAGAAATTAGAAAAAAGTGTGTTTTTACGTCCAAAACATGCGAGATTTATAGGTGAGGCCTGTCCCAGCTTGCCATGCGATCGCATGGGATTTCTTCCTCCAGGCCATGCGATCGCATGGCCGCCGGTTCCAGCTATCTTTCAGCTTTGCAACAGTATAGCCGCCGGATTTTTATAATATATAATATATATATATATATATATATATATATATATATATATATATATATATATATATATATATATATATATATATATATATATATATATATATATATATATATATATATATATATATATATAATTTTATTATAATTATATATATATATATTATATTATATTTATAGGCATAGTTGACTTGTAATTTTCAGTTCGTTGCGTCGAGCGTTGAGAGTTGACTTTGGTCCCGGTTCCCGATTTTTGAACGTCCTTGCGTACAATTTAATATCTTGTATTTTGCGTTTTGCTTCTTGTACTCTTGTAATTTTGAGACGTTTCTTAACAATAATTGGAACCACTTTGATTGTACTTTGTACTTTTGAGCTTTTTGGTCGTTTGCGTCTTCAATTCGTCGAATCTGTCTTTTGTCTTTACCTTTTATTATTTAAACGAATATCACTTGTAAATAGAACAATTGCAACTAAAAGCTTGTCTTTCTTGAGGGATAATGCTATAAAATATATGTTCATTTTTAGCATTATCAGTCTTTCAAATGTTTGACAAGTTAATTTCACCATAACTAAATGTGCTGATGAATTCTGACCGACTCTAGACAAGATTTCCTCAATCATATCCTCTGGTAGGCCTTCTAAAATATTCGGTTGTCTACCCTTAACGTCCATTTTTTTTATATTGTAAAATAGAAAAGGATTAGATTCGTAATTACAAATAATACAAGCAATTTTTACATAGAACATAAAAGTACAAGCACACTACAATACATTTATTACATAACATGCTCACACCCCTCTAATCTGAATCACTGGTTTCTTCTTCTTCGGACTTGGTTCTTTTTTCTAATCTTCTAGGGATATATGATGTTCCTCTAATACGAGTCGTCGTTTTCCACATTGGTTTAGAAAAACCTGGTGGTTTAGAGGTTCCCGGGTTATTGTCACGATATTGAAAATACGGGTGTTGACGGTACATATAAAGTTCATCGGGGTCGGAATCAGATTTCTCTATTTTGATGCCTTTTCCCTTATTATTTTCTTTTGCCTCATTAAATTAGGTCGGGGTAATTTCTATAACATCATCGGAATCCTCATCAGGTTCATCGGGGTACTTTGGTCCATTGGTTGAGGATTTTCTTTTATTTGATCGGTTTTCTGTGGTTCCTACTATTCCCCCCTCCGGAACCTCTTCTTCTTCCGGTTCCTCTTCTTCTGGTTCCTCTTCTTCCGGTTCCGTTTCCTCTTCTTCCGGTTCTTCGAGAACTTGTGAATCTTGCCAATATATATTCGACTCTTCGTTATTATTAGGTGAGTCAATGGAATTTGTGCTAGTGGTAGACATCTATCACACAATATCAAACATGTTAAGAGATTAATATATCACATAATATTTACATGTTAATAATATATAGTTTCCAACAAAAATGTTAAGCAATCATTTTTTAAGAAAACACGGTCGAAGTTCAGACTCACTAATGCATCCTAACAAACTCGATAAGACACACTAATGCAAATTTTCTCGGTTCTCTAAGACCAACACTCGGATACCAACTAAAGTGTCCCGTTCATATTGATTATAAACGTTCCATATTAATTGATTTCGTTGCGAGGTTTTGACCTCTATATGAGACGCTTTTCGAAGACTGCATTTATTTTTAAAACAACCATAACCTTTATTTTATCAATAAAGGTTTTAAAAACATTACGTAGATTATCAAATAATGATAATCTAAAATATACTGTTTACACACGACCATTACATAATGGTTTACAATAGAAATATATTACATCGACATATGTTTCTTGAATGCAGTTTTTACACAATATCATACAAACATGGACTCCAAATCTTGTCCTTATTTTAGTATGCAACAGCGGAAGCTCTTAGTATTCACCTGAGAATAAACATACTTTAAACGTCAACAAAAATGTTGGTGAGTTATAGGTTTAACCTATATATATATCAAATCGTAAAAATAGACCACAAGATTTCATATTTCAATACACATCCCATACATAGAGATAAAAATCATTCATATGGTGAACGCCTGGTAACTGACATTAACAAGATGCATATATAAGAATATCCCCATCATTCCGAACACCCTTCGGATATGATATAAATTTCGAAGTACTAAAGCATCCGGTACTTTGGATGGGGTTTGTTAGGCCCAATAGATCTATCTTTAGGATTCGCGTCAATTAGGGTGTCTGTTCCCTAATTCTTAGATTACCAGACTTAATAAAAAGGGGCATATTCGATTTTGATAATTCGACCATAGAATGTAGTTTCACGTACTTGTGTCCATTTTGTAAATCATTTATAAAACCTGCATGTATTCTCATCCCAAAAATATTAGATTTTAAAAGTGGGACTATAACTCACTTTCACAGATATTTCCTTCCTCGGAAATAAGACTTGTCCACGGATCGATTAACGAACCTTTACAAATATGTACATATATATCAATGTATGATCAAAATATAATTACAACCATTTTTATTATGTTTTAAAATTTTGGGTGTATTAAGTCAGCTGTCCTCGTTAGTAACCTACAACTAGTTGTCCACAGTTAGATGTACAGAAATAATCGATATATATCATCTTGAATCAATCCACAACTCAATGTATACACGTCTCAGGCTAGATCACAACTCAAAGTATATATATTTTTGGAATCAACCTCAACCCTGTATAGCTAACTCTAACATTACTGCATATAGAGTGTCTATGGTTGTTCCAAATAATATATATACATGGGTCGATATGATATGTCAAAACATTTGCATACGTGTCTATGGTATCCCAAGATTACATAATATATTAGAATACATGTATAATACAATATAAGTTAGCTAGGATATGATTTGTATAGATTTGTTAA
The DNA here is from genome assembly GCF_046630445.1 of Rutidosis leptorrhynchoides. NCBI lineage: Eukaryota > Viridiplantae > Streptophyta > Magnoliopsida > Asterales > Asteraceae > Rutidosis > Rutidosis leptorrhynchoides. The sequence continues at coordinate 360,131,975 of NC_092339.1, forward strand.
ACATTTCCCGTAGCTAAAAAGATCAAAAATATCCAATCTTGTTTTACCCATAACTTCTTCATTTTAAATCCATTTTGAGTGAATCAAATTGCTATGGTTTCATATTGAACTCTAATTTAAGAATCCAAACAGAAAAAGTATAGGTTTATAGTCAGAAATTTAAGTTACATGTACTTTACTAAATAGGTAGTCATTTCCGTCGAAAGAACGACATCTTGATGACCATTTTGAAAAACATACTTTCACTTTGAGTTTAACCAAGATTTTTGGATATAGTTTCATGTTCATATGAAAAATCATTTTCCCAGAATAACAACTTTTAAATCAAAGTTTATCATAGTTTTTAATTATCCAAACCAAAACAGCCCCCGGTTTCACTACGACGGCGTATATCCGATTTTATGGTGTTCATCGTGTTTCCAGGTTTTAAATCATTAAGTTAGCATATCATATAGATATAGAACATGTGTTTAGTTGATTTTAAAAGTCAAGTTAGAAGGATTAACTTTTATTTGCGAACAAGTTAAGAATTAACTAAACTATGTTCTAGTGATTACAAGTTTAAACCTTCGAATAAGATAGCTTTATATGTATGAATCGAATGATGTTATGAACATCATTACTACCTCAAGTTTTCTGGATAAAACTACTGAAAATGAGAAAAATGGATCTAGCTTCAAAGGATCCTTGGATGGCTTGAAAGTTCTTGAAGCAGAATCATGACATGAAAACAGTTCAAGTAAGATTTTCACTCGAAATAAGATTGTTATAGTTGTAGAAATTGAATAAAAGTTTGAATATGAATATTACCTTGAATTAGAAATATAAACTACTGTAAATAACAAAGATTCCTTGATCTTAGATGATTACTTGGAATGGATTAGAAAGCTTGGAAGTAGACTTGCAAACTTGGAAGTATTCTTTATTTTTATGAAACTAAACTTATGGAATTTATGAAGAACACTTAGAACTTGAAGATGGAACTTGAGAGAGATCAATTAGATGAAGAAAATTGAAGAATGAAAGTGTTTGTAGGTGTTTTTGGTCGTTGGTATATGGATTAGATATAAAGGATATGTAATTTTGTTTTCATGTAAATAAGTCATGAATGATTACTAATATTTTTGTAATTTTATGAGATATTTCATGCTAGTTTCCAAATGATGGTTCCCACATGTGTTAGATGACTCACATGGGCTACTAAGAGCTGATCATTGGAGTGTATATACCAATAGTATATAAATCTAAAAGCTGTGTATTGTACGAGTACGAATACGGGTGCATACGAGTAGAATTGTTGATGAAACTGAACGAGAATGTAATTGTAAGCATTTTTGTTAAGTAGAAGTACTTTGATATGTGTCTTGAAGTCTTTCAAAAGTGTAAGAATACATATCAAAACACAACATGTATATACATTCTAATGGAGTCGTTAAGTCTTCGTTAGTCGTTAAATGTAAGTGTTGTTTTGAAACCTTTAAGTTAACGATCTCAATTAATGTTGTTAACCCAATGTTTATTATATCAAATGAGATGTTAAATTATTATATTATCATGATATTATGATGTATGGATATCTCTTAATATGATATATACATTAAAATATCGTTACAATGATAATCGTTACATATAAGTCTCGTTTCGTAATTCTTGAGTTAGTAGTCTTGTTTTTACATATGTAGTTCATTGTTAACACACTTAATGATATATTTAAATATCATTTTATCATGTTAAATATAGTGTATCAATATCTTAATATGATACATATATATTTAGTAGACGTTATCATAACGATAATCGTTATATATATCATTTCGAGTTTCTTAACTTAGTAATCTCATTTCTTATGTATATCACACATTGTTAATATACTTAGTGAGATACTTACTCATCATAATCTCTTGTCAACCTTATATATATGTCTATATATACCACAACATGTAGTTTTTACAATTTTGTAACGTTCGTGAATCGCCGGTCAACTTGGGTGATCAATTGTCTATATAAAACTTATTTCATTTAATCAAGTCTTAACAAGTTTGATTGCTTAACACGTTGGAAAAATTTAGTCATGTAAATATTAATCTCAATTAATATATATAAACATGGAAAAGTTCGGGTCACTACAGCCATGTGTTGCATTACCTCCACCATTTGAACATAAGCTGAGGCAGGAATCATTGTAGCCATCTGCTGTTCCTGCGAATCCAACCTCTCTTCTAATACCCTATTCTCTTCATTAAGAAAAAGTATCATTCGATTAGCAGCATCAAGATCAGCTTGAAGACGGGCAATATGATCAGCATATTCATTATGAGAGATGATTCGCCTTTTAAGTTCCTCCTCTTCTTCATGGTGTTGGACAATGGCATCCATCGCTAGATCTGCAAAAGCACATACTTGTTTGAGCTGGGCTTCAATAGTGGACGTTGTAACATTCCCAGCTCTGCGAATTGCTTCAGTTATACGATCAGTAAGTTTTTTGATGGATCTCTGGATGTATGGTGTGATTCTGGTGACAGTGCGATAAACAGCCAGAGTGGAAATAGGAGCCACCTCAGTAGGATCAAAACTACTGGTTGAGGGGCTATCACTAGCAGCTACAATAGGATTACCTTCGTGGGGTGGTGGAGGTGGAAGGTCAGAATCTGACTCATCACCATGATCACCATCATTTTTACCTTCATCCGAAGGTTTAGAAGCACTGGTATCCTTTGCAGTATCATCTTTAGCATCATCATCACTGAGATCCACTGGTTTGTCCTTAGAGCCAGTCACATTATTATGAATGACTGGCTCTTCCTTACCAGTACCTTTATCAGCATCACCATCATATGAAGAAGATAATGAGGAAAAAGCTGATAAATCAGAAGGTACTGGCGAATCAGGAATATTTTGCATGATATACTTACCAGTATCTGGATCTCTGATGAACATGAGAGGCCTCCATGTACCGGACCATAGAGAAGCAGCTGGAGCCATACCAAAGTAATGGTAGTATGGCTTCTCATAAACTTGTTGTAGAGTAGCCATCCTCTCATATACCTCTTCATGTACTGGTCGATCTAGCTGAGATAGTAGTTCAGTCAGCTCCTCTTTGGGTAGCTTGCTGGCTGGTACCAAAGCACTTTGAGGATCAATAGTCAGCTGATCCACCAGCAAGGCAATCTTGGGAGTGATAGAGGATCCCCTATATATGAAGTTGGGTACAACTTCATCTGGATCCGGTACATGGCACACATACTTGGGCTTTTCACCAGAAACAGAAGCCTCAGTAGTGTCAGTATTAGTAGCTATAACGACCCTCAATTTTTCCATTCTATATTTTTCCTTATTAAATGCCCAACTATATAATTAAACTTAACAATTAAACTTTAATTAACGATTGTTAAGAATTATATTAATTAACTTTACGTAATAATTAACAAGTTAATAAAAGATAAAAATAATAAGTTAATAAACTTTTGTGAACAAATAAATAACTTTAAAACTTGTGTACTTAAAATAATTAAACTGGGATAATTAAGGAACCATTTAAGCTAAATTAAAGTACAAGGACTTAAGTGAAAATTTTAACCCTAACCCCATTAAACCCTAGCCGATTTTAGAAGGGTAAAATTACCCTTCTACCTCTCTAAATTTTGGTCCAAAGCAACAACCCTAACCCCCTCTTCAAGCTAACTTGTTCCCTAAGTAATTCCTAATTAAACCCTAATTCTAGAATAATCCTAACACTCCTATAAATAGAGACCTAACCTAAACCTTTTCATTGTACCAAATCACAACAACAATTCTCTCTCCTAAATCTCTCTCCCTCTCTCCCTATTTCGGCTCCCAAAACCGAAATCACCACCCCCACCATCGAAATCTTCAACAAGATTTTCAAGGATTTTCCAAGTGATCTTCAAGGTGTTCTTCGCGTTCTTCGTGTTCTTCAAGAATCTTCAAGGTGTTCTTCAAGTTTTTCAAGGCTTTGATCTTCAATCTTCATCGTGTTCATCTTTTCTTTGTTAGTCATCTTCGAATCTTCAAAGGTATAACAAAAACCCTAACTTATTTACATAATTCTTTGATCTTTGTTTAATTCATAAACTTGCTAATTCATAAACATATAATATATACATAAACACACCTAGATATATACATGAAAAAAATATATATATTAATATGTATGTATGTATGTCGACCAAAGGAAAAAAAAGGGAAAAGGAAAGTTTGATCTTCAAAACCCTAGATAACAATTAGGAGATTTGTTTTTGTTAAATAAGGAAAAAAAATAAACGTCCATATATACATATACAAATCGATACATATATATACATGTAAAAAAAATTATTTTTATATACATATATACATATATACGGTACATATATATATATATAAATAAAAATAAAAATAATATATATATATACATATACACGAGTTATGTACATATATATATATATATATATATATATATATATATATATATATATATATATATATATATATATATATATATATATTAAACCCTAATTATACCTAAACTATACTACTTTAATTAAAACCCTAATCATTACTACATTAATTAAAACCTTAAACCTAACCCTAATTACTTAAACCCTAATTTACTAAACCCTAATTTATTAAAACCCTAATTTATTAAACCCTAGGACATTAATTAAACCCTAGACATTTATTACAAACCCTAATCATTAAAATACTACTTTAATTAATTAACCCTAATTAATTAATTAATGAAACCCTAAAGTTATTTACACTATTATTATTACTAACACTTATAACCTACTTATATTATAACACATAAAAACATTTTTGGATACGTATTAGAGATGTATAGATCTTCGAACTTTCTTGACGAATGGTTTCTACGAAACTCTAGGTGGAAGGGTTTGGATTTTCATATTTAAAGGATCCTGTAGCTCAAGCCCCCAGATCTGAAATGGCCATTCAAAGGGAAAGGGGTGATTGGAAGCTTATCTAATATGGTAAGTATCCTAAAATGGAAACACTCTTAAAGTAGAAACTTTCTAATTATAGAAACTTACTAAAATAAGAAACCTACTAAATGTGGAAGCTTTCTAAAAATAGAAACTTACTAGGAAAGGAAACTTAGTAAAACAAACTATACTTAAAACACTTTCATACCTAAACACTTACTTAAGCATGGGCAAAAACACTTACTACTCTTAAATGTCCATAGGTTGACTTTCTGTTCGTTCCAACTTTCTATTCTGAGGAATAATCGTCATCTCTCTCTACTTACTAAGGTGAATTCATAGCCCCACTCTTTATTGCTAGCAAACTTACTTACTTACTTATTTTTGGGGTGAGACACATGCTGTTTTATTACATGTTAACAATTTAGACACAAGTACCAAACTGTTAAACTATGCTATACTCGGCTATGTCCGACTAAGTCCCTACAGTGATATTTTTAATTGCTCGTTGAATGCATGCTTAATTATTGGGGGTAGGCCTATCGGGAGAAACGTCCCCGATACATTTAACCAAGTCATTGTATTACTTAATAATAAAATTAAACCAACAAGTATAAACTACAACTTGTCTTTGGGGCAAACTTGAACGTTTAGTCTAAATATCACGAACTTGCATAACTTTTTTATCCCTGCGAGATCAACTTTATAAACTAAATCTTGTGATCTAAAACAACGGTCAAACTTATTTGTTAAACCTATGATTTCACTCAACCTTTTTTGGTTGACACTTTAGCATGTTTTGTCTCAGGTGCTGTTTGATTCAAGCTTTCTTTCTTACTGCTTATGTGATGCTACTTGGACATAGGATCAAGAGATATCGCATTATTTACTTTTGCATTTGAACATTTACATTATTGTTATTTCCGTCATTGTAACGACATTTCATTTTTCCGCTGCGTACTCTCAATAAAGTTTGATTTTATCATTTAGTATTGTTCTCGTATATTATAATATGTTGGTTGATTTGATATTAAGTCACATTTCGCCCAGACCCTAACTGGGGGTGTGATAGATTGGTATCAGAGCAAACCAGGATGTTATATGAAATGTCCCGTTCTTATTGATTAAAAACGTTCCATATTAATTGATTTCGTTGCGAGGTTTTGACCTCTATATGAGACGTTTTTCAAAGACTGCATTCATTTTTAAAACAAACCATAACCTTTATGTCATAAATAAAGGTTTAAAAAGCTTTACGTAGATTATCAAATAATGATAATCTAAAATATCCTGTTTACACACGACCATTACATAATGGTTTACAATACAAATATGTTACATCGAAATCAGTTTCTTGAATGCAGTTTTTACACAATATCATACAAACATGGACTCCAAATCTTGTCCTTATTTTAGTATGCAACAGCGGAAGCTCTTAATATTCACCTGAGAATAAACATGCTTTAAACGTCAACAAAAATGTTGGTGAGTTATAGGTTTAACCTATATATATCAAATCGTAACAATAGACCACAAGATTTCATATTTCAATACACATCTCATACATAGAGATAAAAATCATTCATATGGTGAACACCTGGTAACCGACAATAACAAGATGCATATATAAGAATATCCCCATCATTCCGGGACACCCTTCGGATATGATATAAATTTCGAAGTACTAAAGCATCCGGTACTTTGGATGGGGTTTGTTAGGCCCAATAGATCTATCTTTAGGATTCGCGTCAATTAGGGTGTCTGTTCCCTAATTCTTAGATTACCAGACTTAATAAAAAGGGGCATATTCGATTTCAATAATTCAACCATAGAATGTAGTTTCACGTACTTGTGTCTATTTTGTAAATCATTTATAAAACCTGCATGTATTCTCATCCCAAAAATATTAGATTTTAAAAGTGGGACTATAACTCACTGTCACAGATTTTTACTTCGTCGGGAAGTAAGACTTGGCCACTGGTTGATTCACGAACCTATAACAATATATACATATATATCAAAGTATGTTCAAAATATATTTACAACACTTTTAATATATTTTGATGTTTTAAGTTTATTAAGTCAGCTGTCCTCGTTAGTAACCTACAACTAGTTGTCCACAATTAGATGTACAGAAATAAATCGATAAATATTATCTTGAATCAATCCACGACCCAGTGTATACGTATCTCAGTATTGATCACAACTCAAACTATATATATTTTGGAATCAACCTCAACCCTGTATAGCTAACTCCAACATTCACATATAGAGTGTCTATGGTTGTTCCGAAATATATATAGATGTGTCGACATGATAGGTCGAAACATTGTATACGTGTCTATGGTATCTCAAGATTACATAATATACAATACAAGTTGATTAAGTTATGGTTGGAATAGATTTGTTACCAATTTTCACGTAGCTAAAATGAGAAAAATTATCCAATCTTGTTTTACCCATAACTTCTTCATTTTAAATCCGTTTTGAGTGAATCAAATTGCTATGGTTTCATATTGAACTCTATTTTATGAATCTAAACAGAAAAGTATAGGTTTATAGTCGGAAAAATAAGTTACAAGTCGTTTTTGTAAAGGTAGTCATTTCAGTCGAAAGAACGACGTCTAGATGACCATTTTAGAAAACATACTTCCACTTTGAGTTTAACCATAATTTTTGGATATAGTTTCATGCTCATAATAAAAATAATTTTCTCAGAATAACAACTTTTAAATCAAAGTTTATCATAGTTTTTAATTAACTAACCCAAAACAGCCCGCGGTGTTACTACGACGGCGTAAATCCGGTTTTACGGTGTTTTTCGTGTTTCCAGGTTTTAAATCATTAAGTTAGCATATCATATAGATATAGAACATGTGTTTAGTTGATTTTAAAAGTCAAGTTAGAAGGATTAACTTTTGTTTGCGAACAAGTTTAGAATTAACTAAACTATGTTCTAGTGATTACAAGTTTAAACCTTCGAATAAGATAGCTTTATATGTATGAATCGAATGATGTTATGAACATCATTACTACCTTAAGTTCCTTGGATAAACCTACTGGAAAATAGAAAAATGGATCTACCTTCAATGGATCCTTGGATGGCTCGAAGTTCTTGAAGCAGAATCATGACACGAAAACAAGTTCAAGTAAGATCATCACTTGAAATAAGATTGTTATAGTTATAGAAATTGAACCAAAGTTTGAATATGATTATTACCTTGTATTAGAATGATAACCTACTGTAAGAAACAAAGATTTCTTGAGGTTGGATGATCACCTTACAAGATTGGAAGTGAGCTAGCAATCTTGAAAGTATTCTTGATTTTTTGAAACTAGAACTTTTGGAATTTATGAAGAACACTTAGAACTTGAAGATAGAACTTGAGAGAGATCAATTAGATGAAGAAAATTGAAGAATGAAAGTATTTGTAGGTGTTTTTGGTCGTTGGTGTATGGATTAGATATAAAGGATATGTAATTTTGTTTTCATGTAAATAAGTCATGAATGATTACTCATATTTTTGTAATTTTATGAGATATTTCATGCTAGTTGCCAAATGATGGTTCCCACATGTGTTAGGTGACTCACATGGGCTGCTAAGAGCTGATCATTGGAGTGTATATACCAATAGTACATACATCTAAAAGCTGTGTATTGTACGAGTACGAATACGGGTGCATACGAGTAGAATTGTTGATGAAATTGAACGAGGATGTAATTGTAAGCATTTTTGTTAAGTAGAAGTATTTTGATAAGTGTATTGAAGTCTTTCAAAAGTGTATAAATACATATTAAAACACTACATGTATATACATTTTAACTGAGTCGTTAAGTCATCGTTAGTCGTTACATGTAAATGTTGTTTTGAAACCTTTAGGTTAACGATCTTGTTAAATGTTGTTAACCCAATGTTTATAATATCAAATGAGATTTTAAATTATTATATTATCATGATATTATCATGTATGAATATCTCTTAATATGATATATATACATTAAATGTCTTTACAACGATAATCGTTACATATATGTCTCGTTTAAAAATCATTAAGTTAGTAGTCTTGTTTTTACATATGTAGTTCATTGTTAATATACTTAATGATATGTTTACTTATCATAGTATCATGTTAACTATATATATATCCATATATATGTCATCATATAGTTTTTACAAGTTTTAACGTTCGTGAATCACCGGTCAACTTGGGTGGTCAATTGTCTATATGAAACATATTTCAATTAATCAAGTCTTAACAAGTTTGATTGCTTAACATGTTGGAAACATTTAATCATGTAAATATCAATATCAATTAATATATATAAACATGGAAAAGTTCGGGTCACTACATTATAGAGAACCAGGATTGTGAAAGGACCCGTCCTAATCCATCCGGACGAAGTCCATATCAATTATAAATGATTCACAACAGTTGATTACATCGCGAGGTACTTGACCTCTATATGATACATTTTAGAAACATTACATTCGTTTTTAAAAAGACAAACTTTTAATACATTGAAAGTTGACGACATGCATACCATTTCATAATATATCTAAACTATAAATGACTTGATAATAATCTTGATAAACTCGACGACTCGAATGCAACGTCTTTTGAAATATGTCATGAATGACTCTAAGTAATGTCTCTAAAATGAGCAAATGCACAGCGAAAGATTTCTTTCATACCTGAGAATAAACATGCTTTCAAGTGTCAACCAAAAGGTTGGTGAGTTCATTAGTTTAACATAAATAATCATTTTTATCATTTTAATAGATCACAAGATTTTCATTTTCAGTTCTCATAAATAAACGTCCCATGCATAGAGACAAAAATATCATTCATATGGATTGAACACCTGGTAACCGACATTAACAAGATGCATATAAGAATATCCCCTATCATTCCGGGAAATCCTTCGGACATGATAAAAACAACATCGAAGTACTAAAGCATCTGGTACTTTGGATGGGGTTCGTTAGGCCCAATAGATCTATCTTTAGGATTCGCGTCAATTAGTAGACCGGTTTACTAATTCTTAGGTTACCAAGCAAAAGGGGCATATTCGGCTTCGATCATTCAACCATATAATGTAGTTTCGATTACTTGTGTCTATTTCGTAAAACATTTATAAAAGCGCATGTATTTTCAGTTTCAAAAATATGTATTTCAAAAACATTTTAAAAAGGAGCAAATGAAACTCACCTAATGTATTTTGTAGTAAAAATACATATGACTATATTGAACAATGCAGGGTTGGCGTCGGATTCACGAACCTATATCATTTGTATATTTATTAATATACATAATTGTAATCGAACAAATGTATATACAGTTTTATTGGTTATATCCTTTTTGTATTAATAGTATATATATGTCTCATATAATTGTTTTATATATAAAAATATTAATTTCTGTTATATTATATGTATCAAATATTTTATATGTAATTATTTTATTTGTTTGTTAAATTAGTAATTACTAAAATAAAATTAGTAGTGATTAGAATAATGATAATGATAGTACTAGTGTTAAATATAATGATAATACTTGTGATCATACAATAATATATATATATATATATATATATATATATATATATATATATATATATATATATATATATATATATATATATATATATATATTAATGATATTAATGATAAGGATAATAATATTATTAATAACAACAACAATAATAATAATAATAATAATAATAATCCTAATTGTATTTATAATACATATACTAATAATAATGACAATCATAATTTTCGTGTTTAATTTCTAAGCTAATAACTAAAGTTTCTGTAACATCAATTCGTAATTTTAATAATAATAATAATAATAATAATATTAATAATACCTATATTAATAATAGTCATATAAAGATTAATAATGATGATAATGATAAAAGTATTAATGATAATACTAGTAACGATAATAATAATAATAATATTAGTGATAATAATAACAATTATAGTATTAATCTTAGTGTATTTAATAACAATTATAGTTACTAATATTAATCATAACAATAACAACAATAATAATACTATTAACAATAATAATAATAATAATAATAATAATAATAACAATAATAATAATAATAATAATAATAATAATAATAATAATAATAATAATAATAATAATAATAATAAATTTAAATAATAAAAAGACTACCTTCTTTGATGAAGGCAAAAAAAAAAATATAAGTCTTCATGAGGGACTCGAACCCAAGACCTCTCGATCACTCGCTCACCCTCCTAACCAATCGACCATCTCAGTTTTTCTGAGATTAACCCCCTCCAATTATTTATAACCTTTCCCCTTTTCTGTTTCTATCTTTCTTCTTTACCATCATCAAAATCAATTCATACAAGAATTCCAACTTAACTAAAATGAGTTTCCTATTTAGTGTTAGGATTATAAATAGGTTCAAAATCAATTAATCAGTACTTAAAAGAATTGAAAATAAAATAAAAAAAATTAAAAAAATAAAGAGCTGCTGTTGCAGCGACGTGGATAAGTAAAAAAAATATATATGATTTTTGATTTTTATGCTATTTTAGACCAAAGTTGCAACACGAATTATGTTGCAAATGATTAATGGAAACTTTATGATGTAATAACTTTAACAGAAAAGACTCCTGTAACACCAATTTGAACTTAGAACATTAGTTTGACTTTTGAAAACTAAAGTTTGACTCACGAAATTAGGATTCGTTACTAGGAATTGAAAACTCAATTTTTTGCAGAAAGATCAAGTAGAACATTCCTAACCTTACTGCATTTAAGGAATTTGTAATAAACTTTGAAATTGAGTTTTTGTGAAAATAACCCAAGAACAGGGCAGTTCCTGTTTTTCTTTGAATTTTTGAGTTGAATTCGATTATATGACTGCTGTAAAGACTTTTAATGGATAATGACGAGGTATAACTGAAAGACTGCCTTCATATAAGTCCGTGATTTGTTCAATTATATGGCCAAATTATTTGACAGTCCATTCGATCAGGGAAAATAAAAAAAATAAAAATAAAATAAAAGTGGTTATGAATTCCACTAATTTGTACGATCGATTGGGAAATGTAACAACTTAGGAGATGCAAACAAAATCAGACACAGTAAATGATTGATATGCGAAACTTGAATTTGATTCCTTATGTATATATACATATAATTACGTTATCCATTATCAATATAGTGATAATATGATTTTTTTCAGTATATCTATCTATTTGTACGTATATATCTATTTATACATCTATATCAGTATTAATATATACCGTATGTATGTATCTATATTTATATATAATAATTAATTAATAATTATAACTATAATGTTATTAATAATACAAAAATTCATGATAAAATTATTAATAGTAATAATAATATTATTATTAATGATATTGATAATAATAGCTATAATACTTATAACAATAATGTTGTTAATAATAAAAATAATTTTAATTATAACCATACTAATATTTTGTAATGATAATATATTATTATAACGCTTTATACATCGAATTTGTATTTATACATTATATATTTAAATTAATATTAATAGCACTAGTATTGATATTATCATTAAAAGTAATGACAATATTAGTATAACAACTATTGTTAATATATTAGTATTACATGTTATAGGTTATATAATATAACTATATATTGTATACTAAATAATAATGAGTATTAATTTTTATATATTTTAATAATAATAATGAATGTAATAATAATATATCAATTAGAATTAAACTTGTAATTACACTTAATACATTAATATTTCACTTTACTAATTACGTGATATTTAATATATATAATATTTTTATTGAATATTTATTATTTATAATTTATGATATACATATCATAGCATATATAAAAATCATATATATATATATATATATATATATATATATATATATATATATATATATATATATATATATATATATATATATATATATATATATATATATATATATATATATATATATGTATATATATATATATATATGTATATATATATATATATATATATATGTATATATATATATATATATGTATATATATATATATATGTATATATATATATATATATATTATTAAGTATGTGTTGAAATCGTATACATATACATACACACACACACACACACATATATATATATATATATATATATATATATATATATATATATATATATATATATATATATATATATATACTTTAATAGCAACTTAAATATTCTGTATATTATTTTACATTTTTAATTTCAATTGATTGAAGAGTATTTTATTAATTCAAAATATTATATATCCACTTATATTTATCTATATATATATAAATATATATATATATATATATATATATACACACACACACACACACACACACACATATTTACTTACATACAATTGTTCGTGAATCTTCGGGCATGGTCAAAGGTTAACTGCATTTCATGAAATTAGTTCAAACATTTTCGCGACTCAACATTACAGACTTTACTTATCATATCGAAATCATATAAAGATTAAGTTTAAATTTGGTAGGAAATCTCCAGGTCGTCACAGTACCTACCCGTTAAAGAAATTTCGTCCCAAAATTTGAGTGAGGTCGTTATGGCTAACAATAAATATGTTTTCATGACGAATATGAGTTGATAAATAGAGTTTTATCATTATTGGTTAATATAGATAAAACGATTTGATTATGCAGAGCATATGAGTGAAGCTATCACAAAATAGTGAAATGAAAGAATAAAGATTTGCCTTAGCTTTTGACAGAGTCAGGGTTGAATTCCGGAATTCAATGGATTTAGAGGAAATCTTTGTAATAAAATTTGATTCTTCGGCGAGTAAGGAAATTAAGATCTCTATAATCAAATATGATGATCTGCCTCGATTACTCTGTCTGATATTTCTATTATAAATTAAACTCTTTCGTTCCATTATTCTCACCATTTCTATACTTTCTTTCTTAGTTCGTATATCCAAAAGATTGTGAAATTGCTTAATCTAGTTCTAATCCTTGACATTTTCCTAATTATCATTTCTGTCATCCTTCTTTTCAATCTTCCACCAGAAAAATCTGTTTACTTTTACTATTACCTTGAGGTGATACTATTCTTAATTCTACCGTGTCTTTATATTGATATTCGTATTAATATCCACGGTTTGTAACCTACATGTTGTTATTGGGCTCCATATTTTCTCTTATATTTTGGAGCTCTTTGCCTTTTTATTCTCCTCTCGACCTCTAGTAAAGCGAGTAATGGTCCAGAATTCGTAAGTATGGAGGTTCGAATGAACATGACAAATGTTCTAAGAGAGAAATTTTAATAACACGATCTTGATCAATTAAATTATCAGAGTTCAAGAGAAAAGATAGAACTATCAAGAAATTATGTTCTTGATATGTTTAAAGATTAAATAAAATGTAAGAGTCGTGTAACATGACACATGATGACGTTATGGCCTGTGAATCATCACGTTTCATTAGAAACTCAGCATGACTTACTATAATATAATCACATTGATCAAGTGTCATTATATTATACTAACTCATGCATCAGTTCCCAACATTACTTCAATAACATTCATATTTTAAGCTCGAAAGTTTACAGAATATAGAAACTAACAGTTTCTATATGATGTAACACTGATAGCACGAAGAGATTAATGATTTCAGATAAGAATAGTTATGAAAATATCTTCAGAAATATGGAGGATATTTATAATGAAAGATACTATGATATCTTAGAATTTCTAATATCGAAGGATGGTGAAGAAAATTTGTCCGCAAGAGTTTGGAGTCAGAAGCAAGGTATTCGCTAAAGATTTCATCAGAAACAGAATCATCATGATTCTTAATGTACAAGTTTAGTCCTTGTGATTTGTTCAGAGACTCCTTCATAGTTTGCTCAATCAGTTTTTCAGTTTCAAACTTTTTCTGAGCTTTGCTAACATACAATTCTTTATCATCAACTTTTGGCTGTTGAGGTCGTTTACAGTTTTTGTTGCTTCATTCAACTTTTCAAAATTCAGAGTATTAATTCGCAGACCGGGTGCTTTTCAAAATTTTAGAATGGAAGATCATAGTTCTAAGAGATAAATGTTATATGGATACATATAACTATTGTTGTGGAAACGTTGCGAGACTCACAATACAGATTTGCTGATTTCCAGTAATTGGTATGTCAATTCTTGTTACAAGATGCAGATGAGTACATGATGAGACTTCAATAGATAAATATAGTGATTTGTCGGAGGGATTTAAGCCAAAGAGCAACGAGATTGCTGGTACGTCTGCTGGTAATATGATGGAATATAAAAGGTTCCCCGATAACAATAAAAGAGCACGCATATATATGAAGGTTATAATAAAGCTAATCCGAATGAAGGTCGAAGTTGTCTTGCTGGAGCTGTGACTAAATTTGCTACTTTGGAAAGGAATTGTAAAGTTATTTTCGGTGATAACAACGCCAAAGAAGCTAGCACAGATACGTGCTAAACGTTCACTCAGGTTCCAAGGGTTTTTTTTCCAGGTGCATAACTATATGCATAAGTTCTTCCTTTCGTAGGCATCGTGTGGTTGGATCATCCTCTCGATTGAGGTGTTTTCAAGAATCATGAAAGGTTTGAACGCAGATTGTAATCGTCAAGATACAAATGAGGTTTAAGATAAAATCCAGTGGCAAACTTGAAGAATTGTTTAGTTTCATATGTTATAATCAATATTTTAATTCATTTTAATTGTCCAATGTTGGTAGTACTCCGTTGATAGTCCACAGTTAGCAATTCAATAATTTATATATAGTTTAATATATAATATTTGAATTAATTAATACGTATCGTGACCCGTGTACATGTCTCAGACTCGATCACAACTCAAAGTATATATATTATTTAAGAATCAACCTCAATCCTGTATAGCGAACTCGAACATTACAGCATATAGAGTGTCTATGGTTATTCCAAATAATATATATAGATGTGTCGATATGATATGTCAAAACCTTGTATACGTGTCCTGATATTTAAAGTGCGTAAAAATAAATAACAGAAATTAAATGACGATAAATAAAATTGCGAGAATGTAAATTGTGATAAATAAAATGTAATCAGTTAGCTAGGAACAATTAGCTAGGAACAATTAGCGTGGATTCTTAGTAAAATTCCTCATATTTAATTTATTTGTTTCTAACAAATTTTATTTTGTCAAATATTTTCTTCATTATGCCACTTGTTGGATTCTGATAAATCAAAATCGAAATATGAAATTGGATGAAAATGGTTATTCTGTGGTGAACGGATTTGTATATCGGTGGATGTAAGTAGGATAGTAAACGACTGTTGAATCATCTTCGAAGAATGTACAGTGTAACATATTAATGTGAAATCTGAATATTCCTCGGGTATTACCTACCCGTTAAAATATTTTCACCATTAACAGTTTGTACAAAAGAATTTCTAATTACAATCTTTATAAAAATATACTTACATATATATTTTCTTCAGATGTAATATAGATTTAATGAGTTAATATTAAACTCATTTGATTTACGGTTGCAACTAGAATTGCATAATCTCTAAAAAATTTAGATATTACATCACTTTTACGGAGTATTTCTTCAATAATATTATGAATTTATACTTTGCGTGATGTTGGTGTTCGTGGAATTCTTGTGAACTTCGCAAGATACGAATGATGTTATCTGAAAAGTTTCGAGTACATCGATGATGAAAGTGTAAAATCAAACATATATTTGAATAATACGCTTGATTATTATGAAATGGAATTCATTAAATTGAAACAGAGATTGTAGTTAATAATGATTAAGTCGTTGTCGAAGGATGTACATTATAGCATATTAGTAGTATGAATTAACCGAGTAGTTAAGATTCACACATAATAGCTTAGTACGGAAAGATTTATTATGGTTTAAAAATTTATATATATAAGATATACATATAACTTCTTCAGTGGCAATGAGTTAATACTTCATAACTCGTTGATACAAGATTTGTGTTATTGATTCGTAATGGTGTCCACGGTGATTCTTGAATTGGCGGAGCTTTTGATGTTATAGGTGTTGCTGATTCTGATGATGCTGATGGCACTGAATGTGCGGGTGATGTTAACGATACTGTTGATGCTGCTGGTAAAACAAGTCTAGCTTGCGAATCACGCATCATTCTTGTCAGGGTTTCTACTCTTCCTTCTATCATTTTGGTTCACTCATCTGATTTCTGGTTAGAGTTAAAATAGATAATCTCTAAGACTTTAGAGATTACATAATCGCTGCAGAAGGTTTCTTTAATGAAGTTATGAATCAATACTTCATCGTTTGTTGTTATTGGTATTCCTTGATATCTACAGAGCGTATGACATGGGTGCTCGTGGGATAGATTGTAAAGTTGAGGTTTACGATGCGGTTGTGGTTTGAGGGGGTAATGGTACTGTTGGCATTGATGATGATGGTACTGGTTATGCTGCTGGTGCTACTGCTACTGGTGTTTGTAACCTTTGCACCATATTCTCCAAAGCCACTACCCTAGCGCGAAGCTCGTTGACTTCTTCTATTACAACGGGATGATTGTCGGTTCGGACGAGCAGATAAATAAAATCTAGAATTTGATGTAGTATATAATCGTGATGAGATACTCTGGAAATGAGAGAGAAAATGGTGTTTCGGACAGGTTCGCCGGTAAGTGCTTCAGGTTCTTCGTCAAGAGGGCAATGTGGTGGATGGAAAGGATCGCCTTCTTCTTGTCTCCAATGATTGAGGAGGCTACGAACTCATCCCCAATTCATCCAGAATTGGTGATGACTGATTGGTTGATCCATTCCGGTCACACTGCTTTCGGAGCTTAAGTGAGATTCCATTTCGGAATTCGAGTGACTTGAACTAACAACGAATTCCATTTCGTACGATTGGATAAACGATTTTTTGATATAAAGTGATTTTTCCGGCTATCGGGTGGTATTCTATTTACATAGGATATCTATATATATAGATCAAAAGATTTTGTAGATTACGGAGGAATTTGAGGGATATGCCGGGCAAGGTTTAAAGTAACAGATACGATAAGATATGATTTAGCTGATACGCTAAGATATGAATTTTTCTCTATACATTACTCATGCAATTAATGTAGCAAGACGTGTCTAGACTAATAATGATAAGTAGGTAATTTTCTAAGGATGATAAGCTGATGATTTCTGACTAGAAATGATAAGCAAAACTTTTGACATACAGACACGGTCGAAGTCCAGAATCACTAATGCATCCTATCGACTTATCAGTTAGACACACTAATGCAGACCTGGTTCGCTAAGACCACCGCTCTGATACCAACTGAAAGGACCCGTCTTAATCCATCCGGACGAAGTCCATATCGATTATAAACGTTTTACAACAGTTGATTACATCGCAAGGTACTTGACCTCTATATGATACATTTTATAAACATTGCATTCGTTTTTAAAAAGACAAACTTTTAATACATTGAAAGTTGACGGTATGCATACCATTTTATAATATATCTAAACTATAAATGACTTGATAATAATCTTGATGAACTCGACGACTCGAATGCAACGTCTTTTGAAATATGTCATGAATGACTCCAAGTAATGTCTCTAAAATGAGCAATTGCACAGCGGAAGATTTCTTTCATACCTGAGAATAAACATGCTTTCAAGTGTCAACCAAAAGGTTGGTGAGTTCATTAGCTTAACATAAATAATCATTTTCATCATTTTAATAGACCACAAGATTTTCATTTTCAGTTCTCATAAATAAACGTCCCATGCATAGAGACAAAAATATCATTCATATGGATTGAACCTGGTAACCGGCATTAACAAGATGCATATAAGAATATCCCCTATCATTCCGGGAAATCCTTCGGACATGATAAAAACAACATCGAAGTACTAAAGCATCCGGTACTTTGGATGGGGTTCGTTAGGCCCAATAGATCTATCTTTAGGATTCGTGTCAATTAGTAGATCGGTTTACTAATTCTTAGGTTACCAAGCAAAAGGGGCATATTCGGCTTCGATCATTCAACCATATAATGTAGTTTCGATTACTTGTGTCTATTTCGTAAAACATTTATAAAAGCGCATGCATTCTCAGTCCCAAAAATATATATTGCAAAAGCATTTAAAAAGGGAGCAAATGAAAATCACCTAATTTTTTTTGTAGTAAAAATACATATGACTATATTGAACAATGCAGGGTTGGCGTCGGATTCGCGAACCTATATCATTTGTATATTTATTAATATACATAATTGTAATCAAACAAATGTATATACAATTTTATTGGTTATATCCTTTTTGTATTAATAGTATATATATGTCTCATATAATTGTTTTGTATATAAAAATATTAATTTATGTTATATTATATGTATCAAATATTTTATATGTAATTATTTTATTTGTTTGTTAAATTAGTAATTATTAAAATAAAATTAGTAGTGATTAGAATAATGATAATGATAGTACTAGTGTTAAATATAATGATAATACTTGTGAGCATACAATAATAATAATAATATATATATATTTTTAATGATATTAATGATGTAACATCCCGCCTTTTTCCGTTTACTTTCTGTTTATTCATTTTAAAGTCCGTTATATGTTTATAACATTTCCCGTTGATACGCATTATAAATTATCTCGTTTAGGTAATTCACGCACCCGCAACCGAACTCGAGGGACTACATTTTCATTTTCCATTTTCTTTCATACTTCCACAATTTTCTCTAAATCTCCATTACAAAGAATCATCATCTAATTCAAATCGAGCAAGCATCAATCCAAACAAATTACATATTCGGAATCCTTGCAACTTCCTCTTCGATTCCATACCAATTTCATTACATTTGGGTAACTTTCTAAAATCACTAGATTTTGTGTTCTTGATGTTTTTAACTTATAAAGTTGTTAGTTAGTGTCTATGGCTCAAGTCTAACATGAATATATGATTTATATGCTCGATCTCGTTCTTTTAGTGTCACTAGCATGAACATGAAAAGTGTATGTTTGATTTTGAGTTTTGGATGATTTAATGTTGTTGTTATGATAAAGTGTAAGTATTAAATGTGTTTCTAGTATCACTAGCTTCAATTTGATGTGTAGGTTGCTTTAGAAAACATCATAAACTTGATTATTGATTTTGGTGGATTTGGGTTAGAGATTGATGAACTTGAAATGAACCTTTGATGCTTTGAATGACATGAGATGTTGTTTGTAAGTGTTTAATTGTATTGTATGTGTAGTTACCTACGAAACGGCATATTATATGTGTGTATTTAATTCCCAAATCATCAAAGTGCATTTATGAAATTGAAGCATTTATGATGAGCATTTATTTGATCATTTAATTTGAAAACTCGATATTTGCAAATGATGTTTTTGATTGATGAAACGCGTTTAGTTGTGTTCCTCGTCAAATTACCTTTCCAATGATATAAGATACGTGTTCTAAGTGTTTACGGTTTGTGAATTGTGCTAAATTGAAGATTAAATTTTGACTTGAACAATTGAAACTGACCAGGCATCAGACCATGTTAAATGTCGCGGCGCGGCCCTCCTTGGTCGCGGCGCGGCATTTGCCGTGTTTGGGTTCTGACTTACATGGTCAAAATTTGAAAAATGTTTACTATGCTACGCACCTCCGATTCACATGTAACTTATTCTAACATGCTTATATATTAATAAAAATCTCAGAAAAATAGTTCGGGACCCGACCCGAACGTGTTGACTTTTTCGTTGACTTTGATCCGACCAAAGTTGACTTTTAATCAAACTTAACCAAATACTTATGTAATCATTCTAACATGCTTTTATACTTGTACCTTGCATGAAACTTGATAATTTGACTCACATGCTATAATGATCGAGTCGTAACGATCCATAGGACTAATTGAACACTTTGACCTATCGTGTTTACCGTTATTGATACGACCTATTTGTTTAGGTCAAGACTAGCATTCGTTCTTGCATACGTTTACTTGTTGAAGTACTCTTTTACTCGTGCAATCAAGGTGAAATCATAGTCTCACTTTTACTCTTTTTGAACTTACATTTGGGATGAGAAAACATAAACGTTCTTTTTACTAAGTGAACACAAGTACAGGAAAACAAACATTCTACATACGAGTTTAGAACAAAATCCTCAATTCGATTATCATTAGTTACACTTGCCGGGTGTAAGCGAGAACTTATGTTGTATGGATCCATATGGGTTTGACAAACCCTCATTCAAACGGTTCGCTACCGTTTACGAATGAAATATATTTTCGAAAAACAGTGTATGTTCTAACACTATTGTGATGGGGTTCTATGGAAGGAATGTTAAGCATTGATAATTGGGTGCTCGTGAATATTACTTTTGGAATGTATTACTATTATATCAATGTTACAAATCTTGTGGTTCACTTGTACTTACTTACTTAAAACTCTGATTTCACCAACGTTTTCGTTGACAAATTTCTATGTTTTTCTCAGGTCCTTAAACGTTTTGTGATACATGCTTCCGCTCATTACTTTTGATACTTGCTTGGATGTCGAGTATACATGCATATGTGGAGCGTCTTTTGGCTACTTTTAAATTGTGTCGCATATGTTTCAATTGTACTTTAAACTTTGTTATGTAACTAGTTGTCGAACTACTTTGTAAACCTTGAACATCTTTACTTTTGAAATGAATGCGACATACTTTTGGTCAAATGTTGTTTTAAAGACTTATGACCACGTAACGGGACCTAAGTAGACGGCGCCGTCAATGACGATTTTGTCGGGTCGCTACAAATGATAAGGATAATAATATTATTAATAACAATAATAATAATAATCCTAATTGTATATATAATACATATACTAGTAATAATGACAATCATAATTTTCGTGTTTAATTTCTAAGCTAATAACTAAAGTTTCTGTAACATCAATTCGTAATTTTAATAATAATAATAATAATAATAATATTAATAATACCTATATTAATAATAGTCTTATAAAGATTAATAATAATGATAATGATAAAAGTATTAATGATAATACTAGTAACGATAATAATGATAATAATATTAGTGATAATAATAACAATTATAGTATTAATCTTAGTGTATTTAATAACAATTATAATTACTAATATTAATCATAACAATAACAACAATAATAATACTATTAACAATAACAATAATAATAATAACAATAATATAATAATAATAATAATAATAATAATAATAATAATAATAATAATAATAATAATAATAATAATAATAATAATAATAATAATAATAATAATAATAATAATAATAATAATAATAAATTTAAATAATAAAAAGACTACCTTCTTTGATGAAGGCAAAAAAAAAAATATAAGTCTTCATGAGGGACTCGAACCCAAGACCTCTCGATCACCCGCTCACCCTCCTAACCAATCGACCATCTCAGTTTTTCTGAGATTAACCCCCTCCAATTATTTATAACCTTTCCCCTTTTCTGTTTCTATCTTTCTTCTTTACCATCATCAAAATCAATTCGTACAAGAATTCCAACTTAACTAAGATGAGTTTCCTATTTAGTATTAGGATTATAAATAGGTTCAAAACAATTAATCAGTACCTAAAAGAATTGAAAATAAAATAAAATAAAAAAATAAATAAAGAGCTGCTGTTGCAGCGACGTGAATAAGTAAAAAAAAATATGATTTTTGATTTTTATGCTGTTTTAGACCAAAGTTGCAACATGAATTGTGTTGCAAATGATTAATGGAAACTGTATGATCTAATAATTTTAACAGAAAAGACTCCTGTAACACCAATTTGAACTTAGAACATTAGTTTGACTTTTGAAAACTAAAGTTTGACTCACGAAATTAGGATTCGTTACTAGGAATTGAAAACTCAATTTTTTGCAGAAAGATCAAGTAGAACATTCCTAACCTTACTGCATTTAAGGAATTTGTAATAAACTTTGAAATTGAGTTTTTGTGAAAATAACCCAAGAACAGGGCAGTTCCTGTTTTTCTTTGAATTTTTGAGTTGAATTTGATTATATGACTGCTGTAAAGACTTTTAATGGATAATGACGAGGTATAACTGAAAGAATGCCTTCATATAAGTCTGTGATTTGTTCAATTATATGTCCAAATTATTTGACAGTCCATTCGATCAGGGAAAATAAAAAAATAAAAATAAAATAAAAGTGGTTATGAATTCCACTAATTTGTACGATCGATTGGGAAAGGTAACAACTTAGGAGATGCAAACAAAATCAGATACAGTAAATGATTGATATGCGAAACTTGAATTTGATTCCTTATGTATATATACATATAATTATGTTATCCATTATCAATATAGTGATAATATTGATTTTTTCCAGTATATCAATCTATTTGTATGTATATATCTGTATATACATCTATATCAGTATTAATATATACCGTATGTATGTATCTATATTTATATATAATAATTAATTAATAATTATAACTATAATGTTATTAATAATACAAAAATTCATGATAAAATTATTAATAGTAATAATAATATTATTATTAATGATATTGATAATAATAGCTATAATACTTATAGCAATAATGTTGTTAATAATAATAATTTTAATTATAACCATACTAATATTTTGTAATGATAATATATTATTATAACGCTTTATACATCAAATTTGTATTTATACATTATATATTTAAATTAATATTAATAGCACTAGTATTGATTTGATATTATCATTAAAAGTAATGACAATATTAGTATAACAACTATTGTTAATATATTAGTATTACATGTTATAGGTTATATAATATAACTATATATTGTATACTAAATAATGAGTATTAATTTTTATATATTTTAATAATAATAATGAATGTAATAATAATATATCAATTAGAATTAAACTCGTAATTACACTTAATACATTAATATTTCACTTTATTAATTACGTGATATTTAATATATATAATATTTTTATTGAATATTTATTATTTATAATTTATGATATACATATCATAGCATTTATAAAAATCATATATATATATATATATATATATATATATATATATATTATTAAGTATGTGTTGAAATCCTATACATATACATATATATATATATTTATTTTAATAGCAAATTAAATATTCTGTATATTATTTTACATTTTTAATTTCAATTGATTGAAGAGTATTTTATTAATTCAAAATATTATATATCCACTTATATATATATATATATATATATATATATATATATATATATATATATATATATATATATATATATATATATATATATATATATATACATATTTACTTACATACAATTGTTCGTGAATCTTCGGGCATGGTCAAAGGTTAACTGCATTTCATGAAATTAGTTCAAACATTTTCTCGACTCAACATTACAGACTTTGCTTATCATATCGAAATCATATAAAGATTAAGTTTAAATTTGGTCGGAAATCTCCGGGTCGTCACAGATTGCATCTTTATGTGTGCCTTACTTGCTAGCCAGGGTGCCTTAGCAATCTAGGAAACTATAACCTTTCCCGCCTTACACTTAAAGCACTTAGGATTTTCTTATAATCTTAACACTTATGCTTTACTAAACTTGACTTAAAGATTCTAATCAAGTCTCTTTCCTAATGATAGGATGTCAAGCTCAAGCATTAATAAACTAACTCTCATCAAGCCAATCGAAGAAGATACTAAAGGGTCTTCCACTGAAAGACCAGTCCAAAGTCAACCTTATGACTTTGGTGGTCCTCGTTCACCAAACTATAGCCCAAATACTAATCGAGATTCACAAGGGTCTCCTCAATACTATCCAACTCCGAGAATCGAAGATAAAGGAAAACGTCATGAAGAAGCCGGCCCATCAAGGAAGAGAGCCCGATCTCCTTTTTATGATGGTGCTAAGTATGAAATCATGAGCCTGCGAAAGGATACTGAAAGGAACATTGAAGGTTTGCTTCATCACGTGGCAAGAGTGGAGGTTCGTATGGATGAGAAGGATCGCGAAATTAAGAAATTTGTGGAAGAAAACGTGAAGCTAAGAAAGGAGTTAATGTTGCTAAGGTATGAGGAAGAACGCAGCACCCGTTGGGAAAAGCAATCACTTGCTCATCTCAAAGAGGAGGTTGATATCCGGATGAATATAGAGAGAGGTCGTGTTGATAAGCAGTTGGCGCTAAAGGAGTACAACACCAATACCGTCAACAGTCGTGTTACCAACCATTATGACAATCTCGAGTACCTCTTCGAAAAGCAAAAAGAAAAGAAAAAATGAAATGAGAAGTTCATCAAAGAGTCCTTCGACTCGCAAATCGAAAGGCTAGAGAAACTTGTGAAGGATAACATGGAAAAAGTGATGAAGCAGTTTGAGGACGAGAAGAAGAAATATGAAGATTACTTCAATCTTGATATTTCCTAGTTTATTTTCCTATCTTTCCATCTATGTAAAGGCTATGCCTTAAACTATTTTTATTTCCGAATCGTGCATCAAAAGGCTTATTTAACGCCTCGTTCCTTAATAATATAAAGTGTTTTATTTATATCGTGTGATATCAATACTTTATCTTATTCATACTTGTAATTGCTCAACCCTATAACTTGTTAACTTATCCGACTTATGTTCACCTCTATGTAGCAACATCATGGTTCGTCCAGCTGCACCTACTGTTAAAAACATCGTAATGACCACTGAGCAATTCCAATAATTGCTTGCTGCCGCCCAAGGCAACATTCAAGCTAATAATGTTAATCCTCAACCGAAACCTTGTTCATACAAGGACTTCACAAACTAAAATCCTCCCGCATTCAAGGGAAATGAAGAAGCTGTTGAACTAGTTCGCTGGTTTGAGAAGATGGAGTCCATTTTCCATATTTGCAAATGCGCTGATAACGATTGAGTCAAATATGCCACTAGCTCGTTAGGTGGCACTGCTGTGACTTGGTGGACTGCTCATGCCAAGTCCGTGGGAATTGACAATGCTAATGCAATTCCATGGGACGAACTCAAAAGCATGATGGTCAATAAATTCTGTCCGAGAAGTCAAGTTCAGAAACTTGAAGCTGAGTTCTGGGAACTCAAGGTGAAGGGTACTGATATTGAAAGTTACACCAACCGCATCCTTGAGCTATCTACTCTAGGTTCCGAGATGTTCCCTACAGAAGCTAGAAAAATTGAAAGGTATATTGAAGGCCTTCTCGAGGATGTTCAGGGGAATGTTATTGCTGCCGAGAAGGTTACTCTTGATGCTGTGATTCTCATGGCACAAAATCTGATGTTAGCTAAGAGAAGAAGAGCGTCGTCCAGTAAGCCGGTGGATACTAAGAGTAATGAAGGTAAGAGGAAGTTTGAGCCATCTCAAGGTTCAACTCAGAATGACAATAAGAAGCTTGCAGATAGTACAAGGAAGAATTATAAGGGTACCTATCCTTTTTGTATTCATTGTGAGAGGCACCACCCGGGGTGGTGCACTGCTACATGTGCGTTGTGTAGGAAAGTGGGACACGTTGCTAAGACGTGTAAAACTCCTCCAAAGGATAAGGCAATTGTTCCTACCAAAGCTCATCCTACTTGCTACATTTGCGGGGAAAAGGGTTACATTAGTCCAAATTGCCCTAAGAACAAGGATAATCCCGTAACTGGAGCCAACACGACTGCTGCAAAGGGTCGTGCATTTGTTATCACTGCTGCTGAAGCTCGAGAGGAGGATGAGGTCATCACGAGTACGTATCTTGTCAATAATTGTTACGCATCTATTTTATTCGATACTGGTGCCGACAAAATTTACGTGTCTAGTGAATTTTATACCCTATTTACTGAAAAGCCTCAACCCTTAGAAACCAAATGATTAGTAGAAGTAGCTAATGGAAAGATCATGAAAGTCGATAAAATTTATAAAAACTGCAATCTAATCTTAGCCAACAAAGAATTTAAGATAGACCTTTTGCCGGTCGAGCTCGGAAGTTTTGATGTCATAGTTGGAATGGATTGGTTACGTCCATTAAAAGCTGCAATCATGTGTTACGATAAAACTGTCCATGTTCCGTTGGGAAATGGAGAGACTCTCATCATCCAAGGTGAAAAGAGTGGTTCCAATCTCAATATTATCTCTTGTATTAAAACCCGCAAATACCTTATGAAAGGTTATCCAGCTATTCTAGCCCACTTGAAGATGATTGAATCGAAAGAGAAGTGTGTTGAAGATGTACCTGTGGTTAAAGACTTTCCCAATGTGTTTCCCGAAGATCTTCCTGGTCTTCCACCTCCTCGAAAAATTGAATTCCAAATTGATTTAACTCCTGGTGCTGCTCCTATTAGCACCTTCCGAAATGAAGGAACTTTCCAACCAACTCCAAGAACTATTGGATAAGGTTTTTATTCGCCCAAGCTCATCCCTATGGGGAGCTCCTATTCTGTTTGTTAAGAAGAAAGATGGTACGTTAAGGATGTGCATCGATTACCGCGAATTTAACAAGCTTACTATCAAGAACCGTTATCCATTATCACGTTTTGATGATCTATTCGACCAACTTCAAGGGTCAAGTATTTATTCGAAGATTGATCTGAGGTCCGGTTATCACCAACTCAAAGTCAAGGAATCCGATATTCCTAAGACTGCTTTTCACACTCGTTATGGGCACTATGAATTTTGTGTCATGCCTTTTGGTTTGACCAACGCTCCTGCTGTGTTCATGGATCTTATGAATCGTGTTTGCAAGCCATATCTCGACAAATTTGTCATTGTTTTCATCGACGACATCTTGATCTACTCCAAGAGTGATAAAGAACATGAGCAGCATTTGCGCATGATTCTTGAACTCTTACGAAAGGAACAACTCTACGCTAAATTTTCAAAGTATGAGTTTTGGCTCAAAACCGTACAATTTCTTGGACATGTTGTTGATTGTGACGGCATACATGTCGATCCAGCTAAGATTACTGCTATTCAAAACTGGGAGATACTAAAGACTGCGAAGCATATTCGTCAATTTTTAGGACTTGCCGGTTATTATCGGAAATTCATAAAAGATTTTTCTATTTTTGCTAAACCCCTTACGAAGTTAAATCACAAAGGAAAGAAGTTTGAGTGGTCCGAAGAACAGGAATCTGCTTTCAAGATTCTGAAGGAAAAGTTGACCACAGCCCCAATTCTATCTTTACCTGAAGGTACTAACAACTTTGTTGATTACTACGATGCTTCAAAGAAAGGCTTTGGTTGTGTTTTAATGCAATGTGAGAAGGTTATTGCCTACGCATCTAGACAGTTGAAGAAACATGAGGAGAACTATACCACACACGATCTTGAGTTAGGTGCCATGGTATTTGCATTAAAGATATGGAGACATTATCTGTATGGTACCCATTTTACGGTATACACTGATCATAAAAGTCTTCGACACATCTTTGATTAAAAACAGCTGAATATGAGGCAAAGCCAATGGCTCGAGTTATTGAATGATTATCACTATGAGCTGAAATATCATCCTGGCAAGGCAAATGTGGTTTTCGATGCCCTTAGTCGGAAAGACGATGTCAAACGTGTTCGTGCTTTAAACCTGAAGATCAAATCGAATCTTATATCACAAATCTGTGAAGCTCAAATGGAAGCTATCAAACCAACACTTATCGAAGGTGAAGGACCTATAGGTTTTGAGAACCAACTTCAAGTGAAAGCTAATGGTACACTGTACTTTGGCAACAGAATTTGGGTTCCTCGCTTCGGTAATCTCCGTGAACTAGTCTTGGATGAAGCTCATAAGACTAGATATTCTATTCATCCCGGTTCCAGCAAGATGTATCACGATGTGAAGGAATTTTACTGGTGGCCTAACATGAAAGCCGACATTGCTACTTATGTTAGCAAGTGTCTCACTTGTTTGAAAGTCAAGGCCGAGCATCAAAAGCCTTCTGGCCTGTTGACATAACCCGATATTCCACAGTGGAAGTGGGAGTGCATCACTATGGACTTCGTTACTAAGTTACCTAAGACTTCAAACGGTAACGATACTATTTGGGTCGTAGTTGATCGTCTTACTAAATTTGCACATTTTATACCGATCAAGGAAACCGACAAGATGGAGAGATTATCACAGCTTTATATTAAAGAAATTGTCTCACGTCATGGTGTTCCTATCTCGATTATTTCTGATCGCGACAGTCGATTCGTTTCTAGATTCTGGAAAACTTTACAATCTGCTCTTGGAACTGAACTCAACATGAGTACTGCCTATCATACTCAAACTAAGGGTCAAAGTGAATGAACTATTCAAACTATGGAAGATATGTTATATGCTTGTGCAATCGATTTCGGCAAAGGTTGGGATAGACACCTACCTTTGGTTGAATTTTCTTAAAACAACAGTCATCACTCCAGCATTAAAGCTGCACCTTTTGAAGCTTTATATGGCCGGAAGTGTAGATCCCCTTTGTGTTGGGACGAACTCGAGGACAGACATTTAACTGGTCCCGAAATCATTCACGAAACTACCGAAAAGATCGTTCAGATTAGGCAACGATTAGAAACTGCCCGTAGCCGAAAAAAGGGCTATGCCGATAAGAAGCGAAAGGATATAGAATTCCAAGTTGGAGATAAAGTCATGTTGAAAGTATCCCCTTGGAAAGGCGTTGTCCGTTTTGGTAAACGAAGCAAACTCAGTCCACGATATGTTGGACCTTTCACGATCACTCAAAGAGTCTGTCCCGTAGCGTACCGATTAGAACTACCAACCGAACTTAGTCAAGTACATGATGTGTTTCATGTCTCAAATCTTAAAAGATGTCTTGCCGATGACACACTGGTTATTCCTCTGGATGATGTCCGCATTGATGAGCAAATGCACTTCGTTGAAGAACCTATAGAAATCATGGAAGGAGAGGTCAAACAAACGCGTAAAAGCAACATACCTATCGTTAAAGTCCGTTGGAATTCGCGTAGAGGCCCCGAATATATCTGGGAATGCAAAGACCATATGATACGGAAATATCAGCATCTCTTCTCAACTGCTAAGAACGAGGAATCAACCTAAAAACTTCGGGACGAAGTTTTCAATAACGGGGAGGTACTATAACGACCCTCAATTTTTCCATTCTATACTTTTCCTTATTAAATGCCCAACTATATAATTAAACTTAAAAATTAAACTTTAATTAATGATTGTTAAGAATTATATTAATTAACTTTATGTAATAATTAACAAGTTAATAAAAGATAAAAATAATAAGTTAATAAACTTTTGTGAACAAATAAATAACTTTAAAACTTGTGTACTTAAAATAATTAAACTGGGATAATTAAAGAACCATTTAAGCTAAATTAAAGTACAAGAACTTAAGTGAAAAAGTTAAACCCTAACCCCATTAAACCCTAGCCGATTTTGGAAGGGTAAAATTACCCTTCTACCCCTCTAAATTTCGACCCAAAGCAACAACCCTAACCCCCTCTTCAAGCTAACTTGTTCCCTAAGTAATTCCTAATTAAACCCTAATTCTAGAATAATCCTAACACTCCTATAAATAAAGACCTAACCTAAACCTTTTCATTGTACCAAATCACAACAACAATTCTCTCTCCCAAATCTCTCTCCCTCTCTCCCTATTTCGGCTCCCAAAACCGAAATCACCACCCCCACCATCGAAATCTTCAACAAGATTTCCAAGGATTTTCCAAGTGATCTTCAAGGTGTTCTTCGCGTTCTTCAAGAATCTTCAAGGTGTTCTTCAAGTTTTTCAAGGCTTTGATCTTCAATCTTCATCGTGTTCATCTTTTCTTTGTTAGTCATCTTCGAATCTTCAAAGGTATAACAAAAACCCTAACTTATTTACATAATTCTTTGATCTTTGTTTAATTCATAAACTTCCTAATTCATAAACATATAATATATACATAAACACACCTAGATCTATACATGAAAAAAAAATATATATTAATATGTATGTATGTATGTATGTCGACCAAAGAAAAAAAAAAGGGAAAAGGAAAGTTTGATCTTCAAAACCCTAGATAACAATTAGGAGATTTGTTTGTGTTAAATAAGGAAACAAAATAAACATCCATATATACATATACAAATCGATACATATATATACATGTAAAAAAAATTATTTTTATATACATATATACATATATACGGTACGTATATATATATATATAAAAAATAAAAATACTATATATATATATATATACATATACACAAGTTATATATACACACACACACACACACACATATATATATATATATATATATATATATATATATATATATATATATATATATATATATATATATATATATATATATATATATATATATATATATATATATATATATATATATATATATATATATATATATATATATTAAACCCTAATTATACCTAAACTATTCTACTTTAATTAAAACCCTAATCATTACCTAATCATTACTACATTAATTAAAACCCTAAACCTAACCCTAATTACTTAAACCCTAATTTACTAAACCCTAATTTATTAAAACCCTAATTTATTAAACCATAGGATATTAATTAAACCCTAGACATTTATTACAAACCTTAATCATTAAAATATTACTTTAATTAATTAACCCTAATTAATTATTTAATGAAACCCTAAAGTTACTTATACTATTATTTAACATTTATACACTATTATTATTACTAATGTAGTGACCCGAACTTTTCCATGCTTATATATTAAATGAAAACTATGTTTATATGATTAAATGTTTCTAACATGTTAAGCAATCAAATTTGTTAAGACTTGATTATTTGAAATGAGTTTTATATAGACTATTGACCACCCAAGTTGACCGGCGATTCACGAACGTTAAAATTTCTAAAAACTATATGATGATACATATAGGGAGATATATTTATAGTTAACATGATATTATGATAAGTAAGTATCTCACTAGGTATATTAACAATGAGTTATATACATAAAAATGAGATTACTAAGTTAAGAAACACGAAACGATATATATAACGATTATCGTTATAACAATGTCTTACTAAATATAAATGTATCATATTAAGATATTGTTACACTATATGTAACATGATAAAATGATAATTAAATATATCATTAAGTGTTTTAACAATGAACTACATATGTAAAAACAAGACTACTAACTTAAGGATTTCGAAACAAGGCATATACGTAACGATTATCGTTGTAACGACATTTTAATGTATATATATCATATTAAGATATATTCATACATAAAAATATTATGATAATGTAATAATTTAATATCTCATTTAAGTATAATAACAATGGATTAATTACATTTAACAAGATCGTTAACTTAAAGGTTTCAAAACAACACTTACATGTAACGACTAACGGTGACTTAACGACTCAGTTAAAATGTATATACATGTAGTGTATTAAGATGTATTAATACACTTTTGAAAGACTTCAAGACATATATCAAAGTACTTCTACTTAACAAAAATTCTTACAATTACATTCTCGTTCATTTTCATCAACAATTTTACTCGTATGCACTCGTATTCGTACTCGTACAATACACAACTTCTAGATGTATATACTCTTGGTATATACACTCAATAATCAGCTCCTTAGCAGCCCATGTGAGTCATTAAACATGTGGGAACCATCATTTGACAACTAGCATGAATGATTACACAAAATTACAAAAATATTACAAATCATTCATGAATTATCTACATGAAAACAAAATTACACATCCTTTATATCTAATCCATTATGAACGACCAAAAACACCTACAAACACTTTCATTCTTCAATTTTCTTCATCTAATTGATCTCTCTCAAGTTCCATCTTCAAGTTCTAAGTGTTATTCATAAATTCTACAAGTTCTAGTTTCATAAAATCAAGAATACTTTTAAATTTACTAGCTTACTTCTAATCTTGCAAATCGATTTCAAGTGATCATCCAATCTCAAGAAATCTTTCTTATTTACAGTAAGATATCTTTCTAATTCAAGGTAATACTCATATTCAAAATTTGGTTCAATTTCTATAACTATAACAATCTTATTTCGAGTGATAATCTTACTTGAACTTGTTTTCGTGTCATGATTCTGCTTCAAGAACTTTCAAGCCATCCAAGGATCCTTTGAAGCTAGATCCATTTTTCTCTTTTCCAGTAGGTTTATCCACAAAACTTGAGGTAGTAATGATGTTCATAACATCATTCGATTCATACATATAAAGCTATCTTATTCGAAGGTTTAAACTTGTAATCACTAGAACATAGTTTAGTTAATTCTAAACTTGTTCGCAAACAAAAGTTAATCCTTCTAACTTGACTTTTTAAAATCAACTAAATACATATTCTATATCTATATGATATGCTAACTTAACGATTTAAAACCTGGAAACACGAAAAACACCGTAAAACCGGACATACGCCGTCGTAGTAAAACCACGGGCTGTTTTGGGTTAGTTAATTAAAAACTATGATAAACTTTGATTTAAAATTTGTTCTTCTGGGAAAATGATTTTTCTTATGAACATGAAACTATATCCAAAAATCATGGTTAAACTCAAAGTGAAAGTATGTTTTTCAAAATGGTCATCAAGATGTCGTTCTTTCGACGGAAATGACTACCTCTTTAGTAAATGACATGTAACCTGTATTTATGACTATAAACTTATACCTTTTCTGTTTAGATTCATAAACTTAAGTTCAATATGAAACTATAGCAACTTGATTCACTCAAAACGGATTTAAAACGAAGAAGTTATGGGTAAAACAAGATTGGAAAATTTTAGTTGTTGTAGCTACGAAAATTTTATAACAAATTTATATTAATCATATCATAGCTAACTTATATTGTATTATACATGTATTCTAAAATATTATGTAATCTTGGGATACCATAGACACGTATACAATATTTTGACATATCATATCGACCCATGTATATATATTATTTGGAACAACCATAGACACTCTATATGCAGTAATGTTGGAGTTAGCTATACAGGGTTGAGGTTGATTCTAAAAATATATATAATTTGAGTTGTGATCTAGCCTGAGGCGTGTATACACTGGGTCGAGGATTCATTCAAGATAATATGTATTAATTTATTTCTGTACATCTAACTGTTGACAACCAGTTGCAGGTTACTAATGAGGAAAGCTAATTGAATAAACTTAAAACATTAAAACGTAATAAAAAATGTTGTAAATATATTTCGATCATACTTTGATGTATATGTACATATTGTTATAGGTTCGTGAATCGACCAGTGGCCAAGTCTTATCTTTCGACGAAGTAAAATCTGTGAAAGTGAGTTATAGTCCCACTTTTAAATCTAATATTTTTGGGATGAGAATACATGCAGTTTTATAAATGTTTTACAAAATAGACACAAGTGCTTGAAATTACATTCTATGTTAGATTATGAATACCGAATATCACCCTT
The DNA here is from genome assembly GCF_046630445.1 of Rutidosis leptorrhynchoides. Taxonomy (NCBI): domain Eukaryota; kingdom Viridiplantae; phylum Streptophyta; class Magnoliopsida; order Asterales; family Asteraceae; genus Rutidosis; species Rutidosis leptorrhynchoides. The sequence continues at coordinate 360,166,395 of NC_092339.1, forward strand.
TTATCTTGGTAGCCTAAGAATTCGGGAACAGACATCCTAATTGACGCGAATCCTAAAGGTAGATCTACGGGCACTAACTCCCCCCATACTGGAAAGTGGTATGCTTTAGTACTTCAAGTTATTTGTACAGATGGATTTCTGTTTTGGGGATATTCTATATGCATTTTGTTAATGTCAGTTACCAGGTGTTCAACATATGAATGATTTTTTTTACAGATTGTATGTTATTAAAAGATGAAAACTTGTGGTCTATTATTATGATTTGATAATATATAGGTTAAACCTATAACTCACCAACATTTTTGTTGACATTTTAAGCATGTTTATTCTCATGTGATTATTAAGAGTTTCCGCTGTTTCATACTAAAATAAGGACAAGATTTGGAGTCCATGCTTGTTTAATATTGTTAAAAATTGCATTCGAAGACATATGTTGTTGTGTAATATTATTGTAAACCATTATGTAATGGTCTTATGAAAACGCTACATTTTAGATTATCATTATTTGATAATCGTCGTAATATTTAAAAAGTTATGGTTTGTTTTAAAAATCGAATGCAGTTTTTGAAAAACGTCTCATATAGAGGTCAAAACCTCGCAACGAAATCAATTAATATGGAATGTTTATAATCAATATGAATGGGACATTTTAGTTGGTATCCGAGCATTGGTCTTAGAGAACCAGAAATTTGCATTAGTGTGTGTCTAACCGAGTTTGTTAGGATGCATTAGTGAGTCTGGACTTCGACCGTGTTTTTTTTAAACGATTGCTCAATATTTTTAGTTAGAAACTATATATTTTTATATGTAAATATTATGTGATATATTAATCTCTTAACATGTTTGATATTGTGTGATAGATGTCTACCTCTAGTACAAATCCCATCGACTCACCTAATAATAATGAAGAGTCGAATATATATTGGGAAGATTCACAAGTTCCTGAAGAACCGGAAGAAGAGGAACCGGAAGAAGAAGAGGTTTCGGAGAGGGGAAATATTAGGAACCACCGAAAAACAGATAAATAAACGAAAATCCTTAACCAACGGACCAAAGTTAATAATGGTCAATGGTGTTTCCGTCGAGGAAACAAAATATTGGGAAGATTACCAATTTTCTGATGAATTGAATCCCGATGAGGATTTCGATGATGTTATAGAAATTACCTCGACCCAATTTGAAAAAGTGAAAGAAAATAATAAGGGAAAGTGCATCAAAATAGAGAAACCTGATTCTAACCCCGATGAACTTTATAAGTATCGTCAACACCCGTATTTCTTAAGTTGTAACAATAACCCGGGAACCTCTAAGCCACCAGGTTTTTCTAGACCATTTGTGAAAAGAATGGCTCGTATTAGGGGAACATCATATATCCCTAGAAAATTAGGAAAAAGAAACAAGTTCGAAGAAGAAGAAACCAGTGATTCAGATTAGAGGGTTGTAATCATGTTATGTATTATATGTAATTTAAGTGTGCTTGTATTTTCATGTTGTATGTAAAAAAAAAAATTTTGCTTGTATTATTTGGTAACTATCCTTTACGAATCTAATCCTCGTCTGTTTTACTGTATAAAAACACAATGGATGTTAAGGATAGACAACCAAAAATTTTAGAAGACCTACCCGGGGACATGATTGATGAGATCTTGTCTAAAGTCGGTCAGAATTCGTCGGCACAATTATTTACGGCGAAATTAGTTTGTAGAACATTTGATGAAAGTTCCAATCATGCCATAGTTTATAAAAGGCTATCCTTTGAAAGATGGGGTATATCACATTGGGAAGACCGTAAGTTACGCCGTGTTTTCTTTAAATCACTAAATGCGGGAAACCCAAGTGCAATTTTACGCTACGGGTTAAGAACTTATTTTGACTAAACATATCCCAACATAGGACTTTGTGAGTTAGAAAGAGCTGCTAACATGCAACATAAAGAAGCATGTTATGCTTACGGGTTAGTGATGTTCACTTCTCACCAAAGTGAGAAAAAGAACATCGGATTACAACTGTTAAATGAAACATTCCCACAAGTGACGGACGCAGTAGTTGGGGTGAGAAACAAGGTTTTTAGATTGTTACAGGACTGTTGGACATTACGTAACCCTCGTCCCTTTGACGACGTTACAACATGTTGTCTTATCAACGGCCATAACGGTTATGTTCCACAAGACCAAGGATGAGAAGTAGTCCTAGTAAAACCAGAATGCATGACTTGTTTCTGAACGTATGAATTACGTGTCTTTATTGCCTTTGCTGAACGACTTACGTACTAGCTAGAATTATCTTCACAACTATCTTGTATCAAAGTTATTGTGTGTTATGTAACATCCCGCCTTTTTCCGTCAATTTTCCGTTTAACTATTTAAGTTCCGTTATATGTTTATAACACATCTCGTTAATACGCGTTTTAAATTATCATGTTTAGGTAATTTAACGCACCCGCAACCGAACTCGAGGGACTAGTTTCGCCAAAACACCAAAGTGGTGACTAGCTTTTGACTAAGTCAACCACCTCCCCACCATTTTCCATTCATTTCTCTTTTTCTAAAATACTTCCATATTTTTCTCTAATTTCATCAAAAGGAAATCATCATCCAAATTCGTTCAAGAAGGATTCAATCAAAACAAATTACATAATTGAACTCCTCGTGATCTCCTCTTCGATTCCATACCGATTTCATCAATTTTGGGTAACTTTCTAAAATCACTAATTTTATGTGTTCTTGAGATTTTTGAGTTATAAAGTTGTTAATTAGTGTCTATGGCTCAAGTCTAGTATGATTATGTGATTTGTATGCTTGTTCTTGCAATTTTGATGTAACTAGTTCATTATGAAAGAACACTTGCATAATCTTGAGTTTTAGGTGTTCATATGTTGTTTGATGATGAAAGTTCATGTTTTAATTGTGTTCCTAACATCACTAGCTTCAAATTGGTATGTAGGTTGACATGGATTAGTTTCATAGTCATGATTGTTGAATTTGTGATTTTGGGTTAGGGTTTGATAGAAGTAAATTGAATCTTGATGCATTAAATGCTTGATAATGTTAATTGTAAGTGTTAGGTTGTGTTGTATGCTTAATTACCTTCGAAACGGCATATCGTTCATGTAATTTGGTTGCCAAATCATTAAATTGCATTTATGACTTGTATACATTGAATGAGGAACATTAATTGCGGTTTTTGGTTGTTGCAAGTGGAAGTTTGATTGATGATATGTGTTTAGTTGTTTTACTCGTCAAAATACCTTTCCAACGATGTATGATAGGCGTTATAAGTGTTTGCGGGTCAAGAGTTGTGTTAGAAAAGGTTTTGGTTCGTGCACACTTTGAAAAACTGACCAGAATTCTCTGCCCAGGTAGTGGCGCGGCGCGCCCCATCCCCGCGCGGCGCGCAGAATCACCTGGCCAGATTCTGACCTCTTGGTCCCATTTCACGTGAAATGTTTGACTAGCTACCGACCTCCGATTCACATGAAACTTGTTTTAATATACTTGTATATGAATAATTAGCATGGAAAAATAGTCCGGGACCCGACCCGAACATGTTGACTTTTTCGTTGACTTTGACCCGACCAAGTTTGACTTTTTGTCAAACTTAACCAATTAATTATGCAATCTTTCTAACATGCTTTTATACTTGTGTCTTGCATGGAACTTGATGATTTGATTCACATGCTATATTAATCGAGTCGTATTGAGCCATAGGACTAATTGAACATCTTTGACCCTTCGTGACTATCGTTATTGATACAACCTATTTGTTTAGGTCAAGACTAGCATTGTTCCTTGCACACGTTACTTGTCGAAGTACTTTTTGGTTCGTGCATACAAGGTGAGATCATAGTCCCACTTTTACTCTTTTTGAACTTACTTTTGGGATGAGAAAACATAAACGTTCTTTTAAACTACGTGAACACAAGTACAGGGAAAACAAACATTCTACATACGAGTTTGAACACAAATCCTCAATTCGATTATCATTAGTTACATCAGATGGTGTAAGCGAGAACTTATGTTATATGGCCATATGGGTTTGACAAACCCTCACTTCGGACGGTTCGCTACCGTCTACGGGTGAAATATATTTTCGGGAAACAGTGTATGTTCTAACACTATTATTACGGGGTTCAACGGACGGAATGTTAAGCTTTGATAATTGAGTGCTCGTGAATATTAACTTTTAGAATGTACTATGACTTTATCGATGTTGCAAATCTTGTGGTTCAACTTACTTTTACTCACTTACTTATTTAAACCTATGATTTCACCAACGTTTTCGTTGACAGATTCTCTATGTTTTTCTCAGGTCCTTGAACTTAGGTGATACATGCTTCCGCTCATACTTTTTGATACTTGCATTGGATGTCGAGTATACTTACATACGTGGAGCGTCTTTTTGACTACTTTTAATTGTGTCGCACGTGTTTCATACAAACTTTAAACATTGTTATGTACTTGTTATGGAAACTACTTTTGTAAACTTTGAAACATCCTTATTTATGAAATGAATGCGACATATTTTTCGGTCAAACTTTGTTATAAAGACTTACGACCATGTAATGGGACCATACGTAGATGACGCCATCATTTGACGATTTGTCGGGGTCGCTACAAGTGGTATCAGAGCCTTGGTTGTAGGGATTTAGAGTTCATTAGTGTCAACCCCGAGTCATAGGGTACATTGGTGAGTCTAGACTACAACCGGCATATAGACTTGACATAGGAATTACTTGACTACTTGTGCATTTATACTCGAACTCTCTTACTCATATCTACTCTTATTCTATCTTAATCTCGCGTTGTATAATTAAATTGGCACGCCACCTTGACTATATGAAGTAATGTCGCATGCACATATGAGTTAGGGTAATATAATTTCCGGGATTATATTACGGTGACACATATGAACATTCCGACATTATGACATAAAGAATTTAAGGCGGGTCAAGGATAATTTTCTCTCTATCTTTATTCCATATCACGGTTAGTATTATTTAGAATACTAACCAACGGTATTCTTTTGTTTTGAAGGAACAATGCCTCCTCGCCGTGTACGACGCAATGAAACTCCCGAACAAGCCTTACAACGCATGATAGCCACCGCCGTGGATGCGGCCATGGCCGGTCACTCGTCTAACAACAACAATAACAACAACCACAATAACAATAACCAAGGAGCCGGTAACTCTAGCGAAGGGTGCTCCTACAAAGCTTTCATGGGGTGCAAACCTCACACTTATGATGGAACCGGGGGACCGGTTGTGCTTACTCGTTGGTTTGAACAAACGGAGGCCGTCTTTAGTATAAGCGGATGTCGAGACCAAGATAAGGTCAAATACTCCACCCACACTTTCTCCGGTGTTGCTCTAACTTGGTGGAACACCTATGTTCAATCGGTGGGGACCGATGAAGCTCACGCCCTTTCTTGGGCCGATTTGAAGGAAAAGATGATTGTTGAATACTTTCCGCGTGAAGAAACCCGAAAGCTCGAGCAAGAGCTAAGAGCTTTGAAGGCGGTCGGGAACGATCTTAAGGCTTACAATCTACGCTTCGCCGAACTATCTTTGATGTGTCCTAGTCTCGTTAACCCCGAATCTCAAAGGATTGAGCTCTACATGCACGGTCTTCCAAAAAGCATCAAACAAGGGGTGATGTCATCCAAACCCGCTACTCATCAAGCCGCTATGAACATGGCCCGCCAATTAATCGAAACGGTTGACGAAATCGTAGTGCCGGCTCCTAAGGCCGAGGACAAGTCGGGTGGCAACAAAAGGAAATGGGAAGCCACTCCATCAACCAACTACAACAACAACACCTTCACCAAAAAGCCTTTCAACAACGACGGCAAGAAGGGTTATGTCGGAAACTTACCTTTTTGCAACAAATGCCACAAGCATCATCACGACGAATGTAACAAGCTAGTTTGTCACCGTTGCCAAGGTGTTGGTCATAGGGCCAACAATTGCACAAGCGCCGCCCCCGTTGCTCGGAAGGGGCCCAATCCTCCAAAAACGGTCACTTGTTACGAATGTGGCCAAACGGGCCATTATAAGAACGAATGCCCGAAAAAGAAAGCCAACCCCAACAACCGAGGCCAAGCCTTTAACATCAACACCGAGGAAGCCCGAGATGACAATGAACTAGTCACGGGTACGTTTCTTCTCAACAACTCTTATGTTACTTGCTTATTCGATTCGGGTGCCGATAAATGTTTTGTGTCTAAAACTTTGGCTCCTACCCTTTGCACTCCACCACACCCTTTAGATACTACTTATTCCATCGAAGTGGCCGACGGAAAACTCTTAAGTGCCGACACATATTACCCGGGGTGTACTTTGAACATTTTGGGTAAGGAATTTGAAATTGACTTGATACCCATGGAATTAAGGAGTTTTGATGTAATAATCGGTATGAATTGGATGGTCAAAAATAAATTCTCACATTCTTTGCGATCTTCACGCAATCCGAATTCCTATCGAGAATGGTGAACCATTGATTGTCTATGGCGACAAAAATTGCACCGGACTCAATCTCGTTTCGTGCCTTAAAGTTCGAAAGCTACTTCGCAAGGGTTGTTTCGCGATTCTTGCTCACGTTAAGAAAGTCGAGGCCGACGAAAAGCGCATCGAAGATGTGCCAATTGTTAGTGACTTTTCCGATGTATTTCCCGACGAATTACCGGGTCTTCCACCTCATCGACCGGTTGAATTTCAAATCGATCTTATTCCAGGAGCCGCACCCGTAGCGCGTGCACCGTATAAACTCGCTCCATCCGAATTACAAGAATTGCAAAGTCAAATCCAAGAGCTACTTGACCGTGGTTTCATTCAACCTAGCCATTCACCATGGGGCGCTCCGATTTTGTTCGTCAAGAAGAAAGACGGATCCCTACTAATGTGCATTGATTATCGTGAACTAAACAAATTGACGGTTAAGAACCGATATCCCCTTCCTCGCATCGATGATCTCTTTGATCAACTACAAGGTTCTCGTGTATATTCAAAACTCGATCTCCGTTCGGGTTATCATCAACTAAGGGTTAAGGGGGAAGATGTCTCCAAAACCGCTTTCCGGACTCGTTATGGTAGTTATGAATTCCTTGTCATGCCTTTCGGTCTCACTAACGCACCGGCGGTGTTCATGGATCTCATGAACCGCGTGTGCAAACCTTACCTCGACAAATTCGTTATCGTGTTCATCGATGATATTTTGATCTATTCTAAAAGCGAAGAGGAACACAGAGAACATCTCCGACTCGTGCTTGAACTCTTGAGAAAAGAACAACTCTATGCCAAGTTCTCCAAGTGTGAATTTTGGTTGAACGAAGTTCAATTCCTCGGTCATGTTGTAAGTGATCAAGGCATTAAAGTCGATCCCGCGAAAATCGAAGCCATTAGTAAATGGGAGGCTCCTACTACTCCTACTCAAATTCGTCAATTCTTGGGTCTCGCCGGATACTATCGTAAATTCATCAAGGACTTTTCCTTAATCGCTCGCCCTTTAACCGCGTTAACTCACAAGGACCGAAAGTTCATTTGGTCATCCGAACAAGAAACCGCTTTTCAAATCTTGAAAACTAAGCTAACCACCGCTCCTATCTTGTCACTTCCCGAAGGCAATGATGATTTTGTTGTATATTGTGATGCCTCGAAAAACGGTTATGGATGCGTATTAATGCAATGAAAGAAAGTCATTGCTTATGCCTCTCGACAACTCAAAGTCCACGAACGAAACTACACGACACATGATCTTGAACTCGGTGCCGTCATCTTTGCACTTAAGTTATGGAGACATCATCTTCTTGGTACAAAAAGTACCATCTTTACCGATCACAAAAGTCTCCAACATATCTTCGATCAAAAGCAACTAAACATGAGACAACGAAGGTGGATTGAGACCTTGAACGATTATAATTGCGAGCTTCGATACCACCCCGGGAAGGCAAATGTAGTGGCTGATGCCTTAAGTCGAAAGTAAAGAGCGGTGCCTCTTCGTGTCCGAGCTTTGAATATCACCATCCACTCCAACCTTAATAGCCAAATTCGGGTAGCCCAAGATGAAGCTCTTAAGGACAACAACATCGCACGCGAACTTTTAAACATTCTCGTCTCCCGATTCGAAGTTAAGGAGACCGGACTTCGATATTACGCCGGAAAAATTTGGGTGCCTAGATATGGCGATCTACGACACCTCATCCTAGACGAAGCCCACAAATCGCGATACTCGATTCATCCCGGCGCCAATAAGATGTACCATGACCTTAAAGAACAATATTGGTGGCCGAACATCAAAAAGGAGGTTGCTAGATACGTCGCCAATTGTTTGACTTGCGCTAAAGTCAAAGCCGAACACCAAAGACCGTCCGGGTTACTTCAACAACCCGAGATCCCGCAATGGAAGTGGGAAAGGATCACGATGGATTTTATCACCAAACTACCGAAAACGTCGGGCGGTTATGATACAATTTGGGTCATTGTTGACCGTCTCACCAAATCCGCGCACTTTCTCGCCATGAAAGAAACCGACAAAATGGAGAAACTTGCACGACTTTACATTAAAGAGATTGTAGCCCGACACGGAGTACCGTTATCGATTATCTCCGACCGAGATGGTCGTTTCGTTTCTAGATTTTGGCGTACGTTACAAGAAGCGTTGGGAACGCGTTTGGACATGAGCACCGCATATCATCCCCAAACCGATGGGCAAAGTGAACGTACAATACAAACCTTAGAGGATATGTTACGAGCCTGCGTTGTTGATTTTGGAAAAGCTTGGGACAATCACTTACCTCTCGCCGAATTCTCTTACAACAATAGTTATCACGCGAGTATTAAGGCCGCACCTTTTGAAGCGTTATATGGTCGAAAATGTCGCTCTCCTCTTTGTTGGGCCGAAGTGGGTGACGTGCAAATTTCCGGGCCCGAACTCATTCACGAAACAACCGAAAAGATTCTTCAAATCCGAGATAGGCTTCGGACGGCTCGGAGTCGTCAAAAATGCTATACCGACAAAAGACGCAAAGACCTCGAATTTCAAGTCGGTGACCGCGTCATGTTAAAAGTCGCACCTTGGAAAGGTGTCATCCGTTTTGGGAAACGTGGGAAATTAAATCCGCGGTATGTTGGTCCTTTCGAAATCTTAGAGCGTGTTGGAACCGTTGCTTATCGTTTAAACCTTCCGCCTCAACTAAGCTCCGTCCATCCTACTTTTCATGTATCTAACTTGAAGAAGTGTCTCGCCGAGCCCGATATCGTCGTCCCTCTCGAGGAACTTACTATTAATGACAAACTCCATTTTGTGGAGGAACCGGTTGAAATTGTGGACTACGTCGAGAAGGAATTAAAACAAAGCCGAATCCCGATTGTTAAGGTCCGATGGAACGCCAAAAGAGGACCCGAGTTTACTTGGGAAAGGGAAGATCAAATGCGAAAGAAACACCCTCATCTATTCTCGGTTCCGGAAACGTCAGATTCTGAGGAAGAAACTACGATTACTACGCCTGCTTAAATTTCGGGACGAAATTTCTTTTAAGGTGTAGGTAATGTAACATCCCGCCTTTTTTCGTCAATTTGCCGTTTAACTATTTAAGTTCCGTTATATGTTTATAACACATCTCGTTAATACGCGTTTTAAATTATCATGTTTAGGTAATTTAACGCACCCGCAACCGAACTCGAGGGACTAGTTTAGCCAAAACACCAAAGTGGTGACTAGCTTTTGACTAAGTCAACCACCTCCCCACCATTTTCCATTCATTTCTCTTTTTCTAAAATACTTCCATATTTTTCTCTAATTTCATCAAAAGGAAATCATCATCCAAATTCGTTCAAGAAGGATTCAATCAAAACAAATTACATATTTGAACTCCTCGTGATCTCCTCTTCGATTCCATACCGATTTCATCAATTTTGGGTAACTTTCTAAAATCACTAATTTTATGTGTTCTTGAGATTTTTGAGTTATAAAGTTGTTAATTAGTGTCTATGGCTCAAGTCTAGTATGATTATGTGATTTGTATGCTTGTTCTTGCAATTTTGATGTAACTAGTTCATTATGAAAGAACACTTGCATAATCTTGAGTTTTAGGTGTTCATATGTTGTTTGATGATGAAAGTTCATGTTTTAATTGTGTTCCTAACATCACTAGCTTCAAATTGGTATGTAGGTTGACATGGATTAGTTTCATAATCATGATTGTTGAATTTGTGATTTTGGGTTAGGGTTTGATAGAAGTAAATTGAATCTTGATGCATTAAATGCTTGATAATGTTAATTGTAAGTGTTAGGTTGTGTTGTATGCTTAATTACCTTCGAAACGGCATATCGTTCATGTAATTTGGTTGCCAAATCATTAAATTGCATTTATGACTTGTATACATTGAATGAGGAACATTAATTGCGGTTTTTGGTTGTTGCAAGTGGAAGTTTGATTGATGATATGTGTTTAGTTGTTTTACTCGTCAAAATACCTTTCCAACGATGTATGATAGGCGTTATAAGTGTTTGCGGGTCAAGAGTTGTGTTAGAAAAGGTTTTGGTTCGTGCACACTTTGAAAAACTGACCAGAATTCTCTGCCCAGGTAGTGGCACGGCGCGCCCCATCCCCGCGCGGCGCGCAGAATCACCTGGCCAGATTCTGACCTCTTGGTCCCATTTCACGTGAAATGTTTGACTAGCTACTGACCTCCGATTCACATGAAACTTGTTTTAATATACTTGTATATGAATAATTAGCATGGAAAAATAGTCCGGGACCCGACCCGAACATATTGACTTTTTCGTTGACTTTGACCCGACCAAGTTTGACTTTTTGTCAAACTTAACCAATTAATTATGCAATCTTTCTAACATGCTTTTATACTTGTGTCTTGCATGAAACTTGATGATTTGATTCACATGCTATATTAATCGAGTCGTATTGAGCCATAGGACTAATTGAACATCTTTGACCCTTCGTGACTATCGTTATTGATACAACCTATTTGTTTAGGTCAAGACTAGCATTGTTCCTTGCACACGTTACTTGTCGAAGTACTTTTTGGTTCGTGCATACAAGGTGAGATCATAGTCCCACTTTTACTCTTTTTGAACTTACTTTTGGGATGAGAAAACATAAACGTTCTTTTAAACTACGTGAACACAAGTACAGGGAAAACAAACATTCTACATACGAGTTTGAACACAAATCCTCAATTCGATTATCATTAGTTACATCAGATGGTGTAAGCGAGAACTTATGTTATATGGCCATATGGGTTTGACAAACCCTCACTTCGGACGGTTCGCTACCGTCTACGGGTGAAATATATTTTCGGGAAACAGTGTATGTTCTAACACTATTATTACGGGGTTCAACGGACGGAATGTTAAGCTTTGATAATTGAGTGCTCGTGAATATTAACTTTTAGAATGTACTATGACTTTATCGATGTTGCAAATCTTGTGGTTCAACTTACTTTTACTCACTTACTTATTTAAACCTATGATTTCACCAACGTTTTCGTTGACAGATTCTCTATGTTTTTCTCAGGTCCTTGAACTTAGGTGATACATGCTTCCGCTCATACTTTTTGATACTTGCATTGGATGTCGAGTATACTTGCATACGTGGAGCGTCTTTTTGACTACTTTTAATTGTGTCGCACGTGTTTCATACAAACTTTAAACATTGTTATGTACTTGTTATGGAAACTACTTTTGTAAACTTTGAAACATCCTTATTTATGAAATGAATGCGACATATTTTTCGGTCAAACTTTGTTATAAAGACTTACGACCATGTAATGGGACCATACGTAGATGACGCCGTCATTTGACGATTTGTCGGGGTCGCTACATGTTATATTTCATGCTATATGTAAAATAAGCGGTATTGTAAGTTTGCAAAATTTTGTATAAAAGTTTGAATGTGAAATATTTTTGTAATCAGTTTTTCATATAGAATTGTAGTAGTTGAATTATATATTAGCTACTAAGTATGAACTTAACGGGTAGGTACTACCCGAATTAAAACTATAAAATGCTAATATAAAGAAAAATCTTTTATAAATAAGTTCATATTATGCTACGAAATACTATTAGCTACTCTTAATATTCTATATGATTAACTTATTTCTTTTGGTTATTTTTGAAGGAAATGGCACCAACTACTCGACATACCGTGAATATGAGCCAGGAAGAGTTCCGTGCCTTTCTTGCTGTGAACATAGCTGCGGTGCAAGCCGCAATTCAAAATAACAACAATAACTCCGGTTCCAGCAGTGGAACAAATTCCACAGGAACTCGTGTAGGATGCTCCTACAAAGAATTCACTGCCTGCAAACCTTTAGAATTCGATGGAACTGAGGGTCCAATCGGATTGAAACGGTGGACCGAAAAGGTTGAATCGGTATTTTCCATAAGTAAGTGTACCGAAGGAGATAAAAAGTATGCTACGCATACCTTCACAGGTACTGCGTTACCATGGTGGAATACCTATCTAGAGCAGGTGGGACAAGATACTGCATACGCACTACCGTGGTTAGCATTCAAACATCTGATGACTGAGCAGTACCGTCCCAGAAACGAGGTTAATAAGCTCAAAGTAGAGCTTAAAGGATTACGAACACATGGATTCGACAATACCACCTACGAACGACGATTCACAGAATTGTGCCTATTGTGTCCAAGGGCGTTCGAAGATGAAGAAGAGAAGATCGACGCATTTGTGAAGGGGTTACCAGAAAGGATCCAAGAAGATATAAGTTCACACGAGCCCGCTTCCATACAAAAGGCAAGTCGAATGGCTCACAAACTCATAAATCAAATTGAGGAACGAATTAAAGAGCAGGCGACCGAAGAAGCCAACATGAAAAAACTCAAGAGAAAGTGGGAGGAAACCAGTGACAAGGGTTACCAATACAACAACAATCACAATCAAAATCGTAACAACTATCCCAACAACCGCAACATGAATCGCAACAACAACAATCGCAATCCCAACAACAACAATTACAACAAACGTTTCAACAACAACCATCCCAACAATAATAACAAAAGGCAAAAACCATGCCAGAGGTGTAAAGGATACCATCCGACTGGGTTCTACACGAAAACGTGTAACAAGTATAATAGAGGTGGTTATGGCGCAACGAAGTGTGAAATCTACGGACCGGCGATTAACAAAAATAATGCAACCAGTAATGTCGGGACAAGTAATGCCGCCTTTATTTGTTATGGATGTGGAAAATCGGGCCACGTCAAGAGTAAATGCCCAAACCAAGGAAATACAAATGGGCAAAGCCGTGGAAGAGTCTTCAACATCAATGCAACAGAAACACAGGAAGACCCGGAGCTTGTTACGGGTACGTTTCTTATTGATGAAAAACCTGCTTACGTTTTATTTTATTCGGGTCCGGATAGAAGCTATATGAGTAGAGATTTTTGTGCCAAATAAAGTTGCCCATTGACGCCTTTGGATAATAAATTATTACTCGAATTATAAAATGGTAAATTAATTACAGCAGATAAAATATGTCGAAATCGAGAAATTAAACTGGTTAGCGAAACATTTAAGATTGATTTGAAACCAGTAGAGTTAGGAAGTTTTGATGTGATAATCGGAATGGACTGGCTGAAAGAGGTGAAAGCAGAAATCGTTTGTTACAAAAATGTGATTCGTATTATGCGCGAAAAGAGAAAACCCTTAATGGTGTACGGAGAAAAGAACAACGCGAAGCTAAATCTTATTAGTAGTTTGAAGGCGCAAAAACTAATAAGAAAAGGTTGCTATGCCATTCTAGCACACATCAAAGAAGTCAAACCCAAAGAAAAGAACATCAATGATGTTCCCGTCGCAAAAGAATTTCCCGATGTATTTCCGAAAGAATTACCGGGACTACCCCCACATCGATCCGTTGAATTTCAAATAGACCTTGTATCAAGAGCTGCACCAGTAGCTCGTGTTCCATACAGACTCGCACCCAGCGAAATGAAGGAATTAAAAAGTCAATTACAAGAACTTCTAGAGCGTGGTTTCATTCGACCAAGTACATCACCCTAGGGAGCTCCTGTTTTGTTTGTCAAAAAGAAAGATGGTACATTCAGGTTGTGTATCGACTATAGAGAGTTAAACAAACTTACCATCAAGAACCGTTATCCACTACCGAGAATCGATGATTTATTTGATCAGCTACAAGGCTCGTCGATTTATTCAAAGATCGATTTACGTTTCGAATATCATCAAATGAGGGTGAAGGAGGATGATATTCCGAAGACTGCTTTCAGGATGCGATACGGTCATTACGAGTTTATGGTTATGCCGTTTGGTTTGACTAACGCACCAGCTGTGTTCATGGACCTCATAAACAGAGTGTGTCGACCATATCTCGACAAGTTTGTCATTGTTTTCATTGATGACATACTTATTTACTCAAAGAATGATCAAGAGCATGAAGAACATTTGAGGAAAGTACTGGAATTGTTGAGGAAAGAAAAACTGTACACTAAGTTTTCAAAGTGTGCATTTTGGTTGAAAGAAGTTCAATTCCTCGAACATGTCGTGAGCAAAGAAGGTATTCAGGTTGATCCGGCAAAGATTGAAACCGTTGAAAATTAGGAAACCTCGAAAAATCCGAAACACATACGCCAATTTTTTGGGCTGGCTGGTTACTACAGAAGGTTCATCCAAGATTTTTCAAAAATAGCAAAACCGTTGACTGCATTAACGCATAAAGGGAAGAAATTTGAATGGAAGGATGAGCAGGAGAAAGCGTTTCAATTGTTGAAGAAAAAGTTAACTACGGTACCTATATTGTCATTGCCTGAAGGGAATGATGATTTTGTGATATATTGTGACGCCTCAAAGCAAGGCCTCGGTTGTGTATTAATACAACGAACGAAGGTAATTGCTTATGCGTCTAGACAATTGAAGATTCATGAGCAGAATTATACGACGCATGATTTGGAATTAGGCGCGGTTGTTTTTGCATTAAAGACTTGGAGGCACTACTTATATGGGGTCAAAAGTATTATATATACCGACCACAAAAGTCTTCAACACATATTTAATCAGAAACAACTGAACATGAGGCAACGTAGGTGGATTGAATTGTTAAATGATTATGACTTTGAGATTCGTTACCACCCGGGGAAGGCGAATGTGGTAGCCGACGCTTTGAGTAGAAAGGACAGAGAACCTATACGGGTAAAAGCTATGAATATAATTATTCGTACTAACCTTACTACTCTAATAAAGGAGGCGCAACAGGGAGTTGTAAAAGAAGGAAGTATAAAGAATGAAATATCCAAGGGATCGGAGAAACATCTTAATATTCGGGAAGACCGAACCCGGTATAGGAATGACAGAATTTGGGTGCCAAAGTTTGGGGATGTGAGAGAAATGGTACTTGGGGAAGCACATAAAATGAGATATTCAATACATCCCGGAGCGGGAAAGATGTACAAGGATCTCAAGAAACATTTTTGGTGGCCGGGTATGAAAGCCGATATTGCTAAATATGTAGGAGAATGTTTGACGTGTTCTAAGGTTAAAGCTGAGCATCAGAAACCATCAAGTCTACTTCAACAACCCGAAATCCCGGAATGGAAATGGGAAAACATTACCATGGATTTCATCACTAAATTTCCAAGGACTGCAAGTGGTTTTGATACTATTTTAGTAATAGTCGATCGTCTCACCAAGTCAGCACACTTCCTACCAATGAGAGAAGATGATAAAATGGAGAAGTTAGCGCGATTATACTTGAAGGAAGTCGTCTCCAGAATAAATGAATATTTAAATCAAAGATTTTCGACATCTGATGATTTCTACATATAGACAATCACCGTAAATAATAGTTTACAATAGTAATTCCGTTGACAATGTAGTCAAAATAAGATACATGGTGATGATTTGGTGAATGCAACGTTTCCTTGATAAATATGCCATGTAAGACTCCATGCACATAGCTTGTCTAACATATAAGCAAACAGCGGAAGACTTCTAGGGAACCTGAGAATAAACATGCTAACAAGTGTCAACACAAAGGTTGGTGAGTTCATAGTTTTAGTGTTTTGCATAATCTGTATATAAAGGTGGATCACAAGATTTCAGTTGTTTCATCCAGAAATATTTATCAAAATATTCTACAAGATTGAGCACCCTGGTAACTAAACTTTAACGTATATATAATTTGTACCCCTGTTTTAACATACATGCAACCAACATGTACAATACACGCAAACCAACGTGTACTAAACTCAAATAGCATACGTCTGTTTAATAGTTCAGGCTAGGGTTTCTAAACCTGGAACAGACGGGGATGTCAAGCCCTATGGATACATATACAACTACTCGCGCCCACCAGTTCTTATAACCGGCAGTTACTAGTTACCAAAGCTAAGGGATTTTCGGTTCAAACTCAGTGTAGAATTTAGTATGTACTTGTATCCATTGCGTGTAAAATAAAGTGCATGTATTCTCAGCCTAAAAATATAGATTGCAAAAGCAATTAAAAAGGGAGCAAATGAAACTCACCTTAGCAGCACATTAAGTTGTTCATCGTAATGTGACCGAAACTCAGAATATCAAATAATCGTAGATCTCAACCTAGAGAACATATGTTGGTATCAAGCTAGGTCAGGTCATGGTGCATCATAATCCTAATGCTCGAGATCGACATACAAAAGTTATCAAAAGTTATTTCAAAAAGTCAATCTGACTCAATACAATAGTTGAATGATCATGGTAATCGAATCATTTTAAAATTTCTCATAGTTTCCCAATTCTTGTAAAATTAAACTATAGTGTTTATAAGGCTTTAAAATATGATAAAATAATCAGTTTTGACAATTGTTCAACAAAACGAGACGTGCCTTATATAAGAATTCGTTTACTCGGCTGGTAATATTTAAAAATCCATTTTATCAATCTCGTAAAAAAGTTGTTTAAATCTTAATTGCAGATTCAAAAGCAATTTCAATTAACGTCAATCATAATTCAGTTGATCATATCTTTTAATCCGTTCATCGAAACTATACGATATCTAAATGAAAAGTTATTGATTTTTCGCCAGCTTTCCAAAAACATGCATATCATATACCCTTTTCCAGTAATATATGTATTTAATTCGTGATTCATCATAAACTATTTAACGACAAAATTTAGCATACAAGCATGCATAAATATATATATACTCGAGCACTAGACATGGATACACAATTAATGTACAAAAGATAAGATATGAATGCTCACGTATCAATATTGTGATTCAATATTGTAGGAAAGTACGTAGACGTAACGAAGATGATAAACACTAGGTTTGATTCACAAATATATCCCCGAACATTACCCATAGCCTCCTTGGCAATAACCCATAATTTCCTTAGCTCTAGCTTGCTCGAAACCCATTTTTGAAAGTGACACGCTCATAACCTCGTCGTAATATTTTATGTAATAATATTACTAAAAATAATACTAATAATAATAATAAGATTAATAATAATATTAATCTTAATAATTATAATAATAATAATAATAATAATAATAATAATAATAATAATAATAATAATAATAATATATAAATATAATACGGAGCAAGAGATAGATTGATGAAATATATATTGAATTCGATCACCAGGCTTCGCATTTTATAGTACCTGACCTGTCCCAGCCCACCATACGATCGCATGGTTTTTGGGCATCAAGGCCATGCGATCGCATGGCCCTCTGATCCAGCTCACATTTGTTTAACTTTTAGCTTGTCGACATATTTTTATATAATATATATAATATATTTAATTTCAATAATTAAATATATATTATATTAAATTCACGTGCATAGTTGACTTGTAATTTTTGTTCCGATAAGTCGTACGTTGTCACTCGATTTATGTCCCGGTTCCGGTTTTTCGAACGTCCTTTCGTACACTAAGAATACTAATTCTTTTCGTTACGTGACGTGTACCTTTATCAAAAATTAAACTTAATCATTGATAAACGATGTCACTCGAAGTGTAGCTTCAATCAATTAAGTGTTTTGGTTATTTGATTCTATAAATCATCGTTTCGTAGTATATACATATACATATATACATTTTCATTTTTAAATAGTGTTTTACTGTAGCAAAGTTACTTCTCGAAAACACTGTAGCTTTTCGGGTACTGTAGAAATTCGAAAATACTGTAGCAAATTAGTGTTTTACTGGTTCATCTTAAACGTTTTAGTTAACTTATCTAAATATCAATCGAATCAATAATCGAATGTTACTATCGTTTACTAAATAACTTGAAATCATATATATATATATATATATATATATATATATATATATATATATATATATATATATATATATATATATATATATATATATATATGCACATTAAGTTATATATATATTGTTCGTGAATCTTCGAGAACAGTCAAAGAATAATTGATTACATGAATATAGTTCCAAAACTTGAGACTCAACATTACAGACTTTGCTTATCGTGTCGAAAACATTAAATCATTTTAAAGATAAAGTTTAAATTTGGTCAGAAATTTTCGGGTCGTCACATCTAGATATGAGTACTGCCTATCATCCACAAACTGATGGGCAGAGAGAAAGGACGATACAAATGCTTGAAGACATGCTACGAGCATGTGTTATTGATTTGGGAAACAGTTGGGATCGACACCTACCGTTAGCAGAATTTTCCTACAAAAACAGCTACCATTCGAGCATTGAGATGGCGCCGTTTGAAGCACTTTATGGTAGAAAGTGCAGGTCTCCGATTTGTTAGAGTGAAGTGGGGGATAGACAGATTACGGGTCTGGAGATAATTCAAGAAACTACCGAGAAGATCATTCAAATTCAACAACGATTGAAAACCGCCCAAAGTCGACAAAAGAGCTACGCGGACATTAAAAGAAAAGATATAGAATTTGAAATTGGAGAAATGGTCATGCTTAAGGTTTCACCTTGGAAAGGCGTTGTTCGATTTAGTAAACGGGGGAATCTAAATCCAAGGTACATTGGGCCATTCAAGATTATAGATCGTGTCGGACCAGTAGCCTATCGACTTGAGTTACCTCAACAACTCACGACTGTACATAACACTTTCCACGTCTCGAATCTGAAGAAATGTTTTGCTAAAGAAGTTCTCACTATTCCGTTAGACGAAATCCAAATCAACGAAAAACTTCAATTCATCAAAGGACCCGTCGAAATAATGGATCGTGAGGTTCAAAGACTTAAGCAAAACAAGATACCAATTGTTAAGGTTCGATGGAATGCTCGTAGAGAACTCGAGTTCACCTGAGAGCGTGAAGATCAGATGAAGCTGAAATACCATCACCTATTTCCAGAAGATGCGTCAACACCTCCAACCGCTTAAAATTTCGGGACAAAATTTATTTAACGGGTAGGTACTGCAGTGACCCGAACTTTTCCATGCTTATATATTAAATGAAAACTATGTTTATATGATTAAATGTTTCCAACATGTTAAGCAATCAAACTTGTTAAGACTTGATTATTTGAAATGAGTTTTATATAGACTATTGACCACCCAAGTTGACCGGCAATTCACGAACGTTAAAATTTGTAAAAACTATATGATGATACATATAGGGAGATATATTTGTAGTTAACATGATATTATGATAAGTAAGTATCTCACTAGGTATATTAACAATGAGTTATATACAAAAAAAATGAGATTAGTAAGTTAAGAAACACGAAACGATATATATAACGATTATCGTTATAACAATGTCTTACTAAATATAAATGTATCATATTAAGATATTGTTACACTATATGTAACATGATAAAATGATAAATAAATATATCATTAAGTGTGTTAACAATGAACTACATATGTAAAAACAAGACTACTAACTTAAGGATTTCGAAACAAGGCATATACGTAACGATTATCGTTGTAACGACATTTTAATGTATATATATCATATTAAGATATATTCATACATAAAAATATTATGATAATATAATAATTTAACATCTCATTTAAGTATAATAACAATAGATTAATTACATTTAACAAGATCGTTAACTTAAAAGTTTCAAAACAACACTTACATGTAACGACTAACGGTGACTTAACGACTCAGTTAAAATGTATATACATGTAGTGTATTAGGATGTATTAATACACTTTTGAAAGACTTCAAGACATATATCAAAATACTTCTACTTAACAAAAATGCTTACACTTACATTCTCATTCATTTTCATCAACAAATTTTACTCGTATACACCCGTATTCGTACTCGTACAATACACAGCTTCTAGATGTATATACTATTGGTATATACACTTAATAATCAGCTCCTTAGCATCCCATGTGAGTCATTAAACATGTGGGAACCATCATTTGGCAACTAGCATGAATGATTACACAAAATTACAAAAATATTGCAAATCATTCATGAATTATTTACATGAAAACAAAATTACACATCCTTTATATCTAATCCATTATGAACGAACAAAAACACCTACAAACACTTTCATTCTTCAATTTTCTTCATCTAATTGATCTCTCTCAAGTTTCATCTTCAAGTTCTAAGTGTTCTTCATAAATTCTACAAGTTCTAGTTTCATAAAATCAAGAATACTTTCAAGTTTACTAGCTTACTTCCAATCTTGCAAATCCATTTCAAGTGATCATCCAATCTCAAGAAATCTTTCTTATTTACAGTAAGATATCTTTCTAATTCAAGGTAATACTCATATTCAAACTTTGGTTCAATTTCTATAACTATAACAATCTTATTTCGAGTGATAATCTTACTTGAACTTGTTTTCGTGTCATGATTCTGCTTCAAGAACTTTCAAGCCATCCAAGGATCCTTTGAAGCTATATCCATTTTTCCCTTTTCCAATAGGTTTATCCACAAAACTTGAGGTAGTAATGATGTTCATAACATCATTCGATTCATACATATAAAGCTATCTTATTCGAAGGTTTAAACTTGTAATCACTAGAACATAGTTTAGTTAATTCTAAACTTGTTCGCAAACAAAAGTTAATCCTTCTAATTTGACTTTTAAAATCAACTAAACACATATTCTATATCTATATGATATGCTAACTTAACGATATAAAACATGAAAACATGAAAAACACCGTAAAACCGGACATACACCGTCGTAGTAACACCACGGGCTGTTTTGGGTTAGTTAATTAAAAACTATGATAAACTTTGATTTAAAAGTTATTCTTCTGGGAAAATGATTTTTCTTATGAACATGAAACTATATCCAAAAATCATGGTTAAACTCAAAGTGAAAGTATGTTTTTCAAAATGGTCATCAAGATGTCGTTCTTTCGACGGAAATGACTACCTCTTTAGTAAATGACATGTAACCTGTATTTCTGACTATAAAATTATACCTTTTCTGTTTAGATTCATAAACTTAAGTTCAATATGAAACCATAGCAACTTGATTCACTCAAAACGGATTTAAAACGAGGAAGTTATGGGTAAAACAAGATTGGAAAATTTTACTTGTTGTAGCTACGAAAATTTTATAACAAATTTATATTAATCATATCCTAGCTAACTTATATTATATTATACATGTATTCTAACATATTATGTAATCTTGGGATACCATAGATACGTATATAGTATTTTGACATATCATATCGACCCATGTATATATATTATTCGAAACAACCATAGACACTCTATATGCAGTAATGTTGGAGTTAGCTATACAGGGTTGAAGTTGATTCCAAAAATATATATATATATACTTTGAGTTGTGATCCAGCCTGAGGCATGTATACACTGGGTCATGGATTGATTCAAGATAATATGTATTAATTTATTTCTGTACATCAAACTGTGGACAACTAGTTGTAGGTTACTAACGAGGACAACTAACTGAATAAACTTAAAACATTAAAAAGTAATAAAAAATATTGTAAATATATTTCGACCATACTTTGATGTATATGTACATATTGTTATAGGTTCGTGAATCGACCAGTGGCCAAGTCTTATCTTTCGACGAAGTAAAATCTGTGAAAGTGAGTTATAGTCCCACTTTTAAATCTAATATTTTTGGGATGAGAATACATGCAGTTTTATAAATATTTTACAAAATAGACACAAGTGCTTGAAATTACATTTTATGTTGGATTATGAATACCGAATATCACCCTTTTAGCTTGGTAGCCTAAGAATTAGGGAACAGACACTCTAATTGACGCGAATCCTAAAGGTAGATCTACGGGCACTAACTCCCCCCATACTGGAAAATGGTATGCTTTAGTACTTCGAGTTATTTGTACAGATGGATTTCTGTTTTGGGGATATTATATATGCATTTTGTTAATGTCGGTTACCAGGTGTTCAACATATGAATGATTTTTATACAGATTGTATGTTATTAAAAGATGAAAACTTGTGGTCTATTATTATGATTTGATAATATATAGGTTAAACCTATAACTCACCAACATTTTTGTTGACGTTTTAAGCATTTTTTATTCTCAAGTGATTATTAAGAGCTTCCGCTGTTGCATACTAAAATAAGGACAAGATTTGGAGTCCATGCTTGTTTAATATTGTTAAAAATTACATTCGAAGACATATGTTGTTGTGTAATATTATTGTAAACTATTATGTAATGGTCTTGTAAAAACGCTACATTTTAGATTATCATTATCTGATAATCGTCGTAATATTTAAAAAGTTATGGTTTGTTTTAAAAATCGAATGCAGTCTTTGAAAAACGTCTCATATAGAGGTCAAAACCTCGCAACGAAATCAATTAATATGGAACGTTAATAATCAATATGAACGGGACATTTCAGTTGGTATCCGAGTATTGGTCTTAGAGAACCAGAAATTTGCATTAGTGTGTGTCAAACCGAGTTTGTTAGGATATATTAGTGAGTCTGGACTTCGACCGTGTTTTTTTTTAAAAACGATTGCTCAACATTTTTAGTTGGAAACTATATATTTTTATATGTAAATATTATGTGATATATTAATCTCTTAACATGTTTGATATTGTGTGATAGATGTCTACCTCTAGTACAAATCCCATCGACTCACCTAATAATAATGAAGAGTCGAATATATATTGGGAAGATTCACAAGTTCCTGAATAACCGGAAAAAGAGGAACCGGAAGAAGAAGAGGTTCCAGGGGGGGAAATATTAGGAACCACAGAAAAATAGATAAATAAACGAAAATCCTTAACCAACGGACCAAAGTTAATAATGGTCAATGGTGTTTCCGCCGAGGAAACAAAATATTGGGAAGATTACCAATTTTCCGATGAATTGAATCTCGATGAGGATTCCGATGATGTTATAGAAATTTCCTCGACCCAATTTGAAAAAACGAAAGAAAATAATAAGGGAAAGGGAATCAAAATAGAGAAACCCGATTCTAACCCCGATGAACTTTATAAGTATCGTCAACACCCGTATTTCTTAAGTTGTAACAATAACCCGGGAACCTCTAAGCCACCAGGTTTTTCTAAACCATTTGTGAAAAGAACGGCTCGTATTAGGGGAACATCATATATCCCTAGAAAATTAGGAAAAAGAAACAAGTTCGAAGAAGAAGAAACCAGTGATTCAGATTAGAGGGTTGTAATCATGTTATGAATTATATGTAATTTAAGTGTGCTTGTATTTTCATGTTGTATGTAAAAAAAAAAATTGCTTGTATTATTTGGTAACTATCCTTTACGAATCTAATCCTCATCTGTTTTACAGTATAAAAACACAATGGATGTTAAGAATAGACAACCAAAAATATTAGAAGACCTACCCGGGGACACGATTGATGAGATCTTGTCTAAAGTCGGTCAGAATTCGTCGGCACAATTATTTACGGCGAAATTAGTTTGTAGAACATTTGATGAAAGTTCCAATCATGCCTTAGTTTATAAAAGGCTATCCTTTGAAAGATGGGGTATATCATATTGGGAAGACCGTAAGTTACGCCGTGTTTTCTTTAAATCACTAAATACGGGAAACCCAAGTGCAATTTTACGCTACGGGTTAAGAACTTATTTTGACTCAACATATCCCAACATAGGACTTCGTGAGTTAGAAAGAGCTGCTAACATGCAACATAAAGAAGCATGTTATGCTTACGGGTTAGTGATGTTCGCTTCTCACCAAAGTGAGAAAAAGAACATCGGATTACAACTGTTAAATGAAACATTTCCACAAGTGACGGACTCAGTAGTTGGGGTGAGAAACAAGGTTTTTAGATTGTTACAGGAGTGTTGGACATTACGTAACCCTCGTCCCTTTGACGACGTTACAACATGTTGTCTTATCAATGGCCATAACGGTTATGTTCCACATGACCAAGGATGGGAAGTAGTCCTAGTAAAACCAGAATGCATGACTTGTTTCTGGACGTATGAATTACGTGTATTTATTGCCTTTGCTGAACGACTTGCGTACTAGCTAGAATTATCTTCACAACTCTCTTGTATCAAAGTTATTGTGTGCTATATTTCATGCTATATGTAAAATAAGCGGTATTGTAAGTTTGCAAAATTTTGTATAAAAGTTTGAATGTGAAATATTTTTGTAATCAGTTTTTCATATAGAATTGTAGTAGTTGAATTGTATATTAGCTACTAAGTATGAACTTAACGGGTAGGTACTACCCGAATTAAAACTATAAAACGCTAATATGAAGAAAAAGCTTTTATAAATAAGTTCATATTATGCTACGAAATACTATTGGCTACTCTTAATATTCTATATGATTAACTTATTTCTTTTGGTTATTTTTGAAGGAAATGGCACCAACTACTCGACACACTGTGAATATGAGCCAGGAAGAGTTCTGTGCCTTTCTTGCTGCGAACATAGCTGCGGTGCAAGCCGTAATGCAAAATAACAACAATAACTCTGGTTCCAGCAGTGAAAAAAATTCCACAGGAACTCGTGTAGGATGCTCCTACAAAGAATTCACTGCCTGCAAACCTTTGAAATTATATGGAACCGAGGATCCAATCGGATTGAAACGGTGGACCGAAAAGGTTGAATCGATATTTGCCATAAGTAAGTGTACCGAAGGAGACAAAGTAAAGTATGCTACGCATACCTTCACAGGTACTGCGTTAACATGGTGGAATACCTATCTAGAGCATGTGGGACAAGATGCTGCGTACGCACTACCATGGTTAGCATTCAAACATCTGATGACTGAGAAGTACCGTCCCAGAAACGAGGTCAATAAGCTCAAAGTAGAGCTTAAAGGATTACGAACACAAGGATTCGACATTACCACCTACGAACGACGATTCACAGAATTGTGCCTATTGTGTCCAAGGGCGTTCGAAGATGAAGAAGAGAAGATCGACACATTTGTGAAGGGGTTATCGGAAAGGATCCAAGAAGATATAAGTTCACACGAGCCCGCTTCCATACAAAAGGCAAGTCGAATGGCTCACAAACTCATAAATCAAATTGAGGAACGAATTAAAGAGCAGGCGACTGAAGAAGCCAACACAAAACAACTCAAGAGAAAGTGGGAGGAAACCAGTGACAAGGGTCACCAATACAACAACAATCACAATCAAAATCGCAACAACTATCCCAACAACCGCAACATCAATCGCAACAACAACAATCAAAATCCCAACAACAACAATTACAACAAACGTTTCAACAACAACCATCCCAACAATAATAACAAAAGGCAAAAACCATGCCAGAGGTGTGAAGGATACCATCCGACTGGGTTCTGCACAACAACGTGTACCAAGTGTAATAAAGGTGGTCATAGCGCAACGAAGTGTGAAATCTACGGACCGGCGATTAACAAAAATAATGCAACCAGTAATGTCGGGACAAGTAAATGCCCAAACCAAGGAAATACAAATGGGTAAAGCCGTGGAAGAGTCTTCAACATCAATGCAACAGAAGCACAGAAGACCCGGAGCTTGTTATGGGTACGTTTCTTATTGATGAAAAACCTGCTTACGTTTTATTTGATTCGGGTCCGGATAGAAGCTATATGAGTAGAGATTTTTGTGCCAAATTAAGTATCCCATTGACGCCTTTGGATAATAAATTTTTACTCGAATTAGCAAATGGTAAATTAATTACAGCAGATAAAATATGTCAGAATCGAGAAATTAAACTGGTTAGTGAAACATTTAAGATTGATTTGATACCAGTAGAGTTAGGAAGTTTTGATGTGATAATCAGAATGGACTGGCTGAAAGAGGTGAAAGCAGAAATCATTTGTTACAAAAATGCGATTCGTATTATGCGCGAAAAGAGAAAACCCTTAATGGTGTACGGAAAAAAGAGCAACGCGAAGCTAAATCTTATTAATAGTTTAAAGGTGCAAAAATTGAAATGTCCCGTTCATATTTATTATTGATGTTAAAGCTAAGGGGTATAAAATACTATTAAATTTTACAAGGAAATACTATTAAATACGATACAATTTTACACAAGATATTTATTTATTTATTGAATGGATATACTTAAACCTTGCTACAACACTTATAGGCAGTGTACCTAATCGTACAGTAGTGTAGTTTTTAGTAAGTCCGGTTCGTTCCACAGGGAATCTTTTTCACAAAGTTTAACGCTATATTAGTTTAAATTTATAAAAATATAAATATATATATAAGTAATATTATTATTATAAAGGGGGGTTTTTACCGTTTAATGACCGGTTTGTCGATTTTAAAAACTTTAGTTGCAGTTAAAACAAAATGTAAAATATTAAATAAATAAAAGACTTAATTTAAAGCGTAAAGTAAATAACGATAATGAAATTGCGAATAATAAAAGTGCGATAAAATAAACTTGCGATAATTAAAAAGTACGATAATTAAAAGTGCAATTAAATACAATAACAATAAATAAAAATGCGATAATTAGAAGTGCAATTAAATATAAAATAAAGGAAATTAAATATGAAATAAAAGAATTATGCTTATTTAAACTTCCGTAATCATGATGTTTGACGTGTTGATTTTAGTTTTATGCCCATGGGTTAATTGTCCTTTGTCCTGGATTATTTAATATGTCCGTCTGGTTTTTGTCCATAACATTCCATCAGTCATACATATAAAGTGCTAGTGTCTTCGTCAAATTATCCTTATACCCGAAGTTTAAATATTCCAACTAATTGGGGACTTAAACTGTAACAAGATTTTAATACTTTGTTTAATAATTACACCAGGATGTCGACTGAGTGTAACCCAAGGTTTTAATACTTTGTTATCAATTATGCCAAGTGTCCTTGTACATAATTTCACCCCTGTTTTAATAATTCTAGTGGCTATTAATTCATTCCCGTGTCCGGTTAAATGAACGATTATTCGTACATATTAATACCCCGCCCATCGTGTCCGATCGAGTGTATATGGTTATTTATAGGGATGTCCAATTGTAAATCTTTATATTAACATTAACAAACTATCATTTAGTTAAACAAATATAAAGCCCATTAATAGCCCATAGTCTAATTTCCACAAGTGTCGTTTTTTTGTCCAAACCCCAATTATGGTACAAAGCCCAATTACCCAATTTTAGTAATTAGCCCAACATCATGATTACTTCGTTTTAAATAAGCATAATAATAACTTAGCTACGAGACATTAATGTAAAAAGGTTGAACATAACTTACAATGATTAAAAATAGCGTAGCGTTACACGGACAGAATTTCGACTTACACCCTTACAACATTCGCTAACACACCCTTATTATTAGGATTTAAAATTAAAATTAAAATTAAAATATAAATTATATATACATATACTACGTTGAGTGAAGAAGAAAAAGATGTGATTTTGTGGTGCTCCAAAGCTTGATTTTTATAGGCATGTGGGCTGGAACTGGGGCTCATGCGATCACATGGATTTATGCCTTCCAGGCCATGCGATCGCATGGCCAGCTGGGGAGGCTTACATTTGGTTGTTTTCTTCTGCCGACGGTTTTATAATATAATATAATATATATATTAATTTTAAGAATTAATTATATATTATATTATATTTATGTGCATAGTTGACTTGTAATTTTTAGTCCGTTGTGTCAAGCGTTGAGAGTTGACTCTGGTCCCGGTTCCGGATTTTCGAACGTCCTTGCGTACAATTTAATATCTTGTACTTTGTGTTTTGAATCTTGTACTCTTGTAATTTTGAGACGTTTCTTATCAATAATTGGAACCTCATTGATTGTATTTTGTACTTTTGAGCTTTTTGGTCGTTTGCGTCTTCAATTCGTCGAATCTGTCTTTTGTCTTTACTTTTTATTATTTAAACGAATATCACTTGTAAATAGGACAATTGCAACTAAAAGCTTGTCTTTCTTGAGGAATAATGCTATGAAATATATGTTCGTTTTTAGCATTATCAAATATTCCCACACTTGAGCGTTGCTTGTCCTCAAGCAATATAGTCTTGAAATACAAGAATCACTTCTTTATTCTTCACACTTTGTACATCGGTGATTTCTTTACGGCGGTATAAACAATGGTAGTAACGATGTGGTTTACAGTCCCACATGACTATAAAATTTAGATCCATTAAGGAAATTGGATCTTTATGAAAACATTTGATCTTTTAAAAATTAAATCTAGTTTTTACCCTAGATAAGTTTTCCGGAATAACCCTTCACCGGTGTTTGCAAAATATTTTTGTGGGCTTGGTGGGTTTCAGATTTGAAAATTTTAGCTCAAAACTTGTGGTTTTGTGTCACCCACTTGCTAACCTTGTATTAGGAAAGCAACACATCCAGTATACTTGCTCCGTATATTACCTTTCGGTAAACTACCGTCCGGTTGTAAAGGAAAGCGTTGAACAAGCAACTGTTAAGGCAATGTCCCCTGACATGCTTTTAATTATGGTATATAACGTGTCGGACGCAATTACTATCCTTTGTAGGAGCAATAGTAAAGCTCACCCTTATAATTTGTCGGTCTGGCATAAGGTCCTGTCTTTAACCATGCTATGCAACCACCGTTCTTACGGTTGACACCCGATTTGGTTCAGATGACCTAATGAATTCCAGGTGAATTCCTAGGATTTTACGTTCAATGGTAATGAAAGCATTGAAAATGGGTTTTCAGAAAACAAAACGGTTTATAATTTGATCAAAATATTTTCTCGTTCAAGCTCGAGTTTAGATATCATTGAATTTCATGAGTTTGAATTCTCAATCTTTAAGGTCAATCTCTAAGATTGAGTAATATCAGGCTTAAAAGCTGATTTTTGATCTTTAAAGGAGATTATCCTTTCTGGGGATCTGATTTATTAGTCTTATCAAGCTAATTTGCACGGTGCCCTCCATTGTACGAGATAAATCCTTCTCATGGTTAGGATAAATCTAACCACTTGGCGACCCTGTTTTATGCTGAGGTCCGTGGATTTCCTGCTGATTTTAGAGATGACTTTTCTAGATTTTTCATCAACCTACAGCTGGTCTGGACGACAACTTCATGACCTAAATCAAGAAGCGCGTTTCTTTTTTGAAAGACTTTACTTCCTTTTAACGATGGAATTGATTCATCGTGTAGATCCATCTCTTCTTTTCTTTCATCGGGTAAAACATTTAATTATCGTCCAAAACAAAAGTATTTTCAATTATTTGTACAAAAATATGTGATATGTATTTTGAATAACTCGGTGAAAATTTCCCACACTTGGCTTTTATTTTCCTTTTTATTGTCCTCTATTCCATTTTAAATGAATTTTAACATTTTGGTTTGTTTCTCAATTTATGTCCTTTCCGAGGTAACAATAATTTCGGTGTTAACACCTAGTTTTATCGTTCATAAATATGTATAAACATGATTTTGAGTTCATTTAATTGAAAATTTTGAAAAATTTTACTAGAATTGGGTAGTCAGTATATAAGACTAGGGATGTTCTTTATTATCAGAGAGCACTAGATTCTAATACAACTACTACGTTACTAGTATTTTTAATGGTAACCAAGTGTTTAAGATAAAAATTTTAAAAATCCGAAAGAATTTAACCCCTTCCCACACTTAAGATCTTGCAATGCCCTCATTTGCAAGAAATCAGTAACAATTTAAATTATTGAGGGTGATTAGCGTAAAAATGATTAAATTTTACCAAAGTTTTCAAACATATTGGCGTTTGATTGCTGAATGATAAATGGTGCATATCATTTGTTCATTTCGTCTATTGTTACATCACATTTATTTGTCATCTTGTCGTCAAAATTAGTAGCTTTTGCTGAACTTAATGCCAGTCTTTGAAAATGCGCGGTTTTACCCTGTTTTGTACAATTTACAATATACATACATACAAATATAAACATGCATGGCAATTTGAAATGGGAATTAATATCCCACTTTCAAATTCTAAATGTGAAATATTAGTACACAATAATAATAAAAATGATAAAGATTACATAAGTATATTCAATAACATAAGTTTAAACATGAATAAGTAAAAATATAAAAACATAAAAATCATATAAATAACCAAATGGAACTAAATCAGTCTGGATATGGGTTCCAGTTCATCTCGTCAGGTGGGTTCCATTGTTGGTTATAGGTGTTTTGATAGGCTTGGTTATAGTCATACCAGTTAAAGGGTGGTCGGATATCGGGGCTATGTGGCGGAAAATGAGCAGGTCGAGTAGGTACGTAATTATTTGGTACCTGATATGATAGCTGGTTCATGATTTGGTGCTGATGAACTAACCAGCTATCGTGTTGGTGTCGCCTATAATCCTCGTATACTCGCTCGGAGTTCCACTGCTCATACATACTATGTCTGGCAGCGTTCGTCATTGCTTCCTCATCTATACGAACGTGGACGTCAAGAATAGCATCTCGAAAGACATCCCTAATGTCTTCCACCTCCTCCATTTCCTCGTCTGAGCCTCTCTCTACCTGAGGATGAGATCCCTCATAGGGTACTGCCTGGTTACGTCTACTTTTCAATACGTTAGTACCCACATAAACTTTCAATCCTATGGGCTCAACCTGTTCTCTACAAAGCTGTAATGGACCCCCTTGGTTCCTATCAACACCTAAATTCTCTCCAATGAGAGTAACAAAAATACCTCCTCCTATTATACTCCCGTCCTGCATTCCCTCTACCATTTTAGATAAATAAAAAGCAACACAGTAAGGGATATTGACAAAGCTTCTAGGATCCCGAATACACTTTAGGTAGAATAAATCATGTAAGGTAATTTTTTCTTTATTATGACCTCTCTGTGTAATCGAGTTAGCCAAAAATCTATGAATAATACGAAGCTCGACTCTGTCAATATGTGTATAGGAGTGTCCTCCTGCTCGTGTAAAAACATCAAAATGTGACATACGCCTCCAAATGGCGTCAGCGTCAAAGTTACTATCTACCCTTTCACCATAATGAATCAAATTTGTACAATAGGGTAATAGCAACTCACCAGGAGTATATATCTGTAAGGCCCTGGCCATGTCCAGCATGGACATTCTGTACATCCTACCGCCAAGGATAAACCTAAGAAATCTTCTATCATCTATTCTAACTATATTTGTATCAAGTGATACATTACTCATCAACTCAACACACCATTCCTTATATACAGGTCTACGAATGGTGAAAATACGTTCCCAATCTGTAAAAGAAGAACTGCCATACCTTTGAACTAAAATCTGTCTAACACGGTCAGCTAGATGGACCGTTTCCAAAGGGGCCCAATCGATTTCCCTTGGCACCTCTACATTTTTTGTTACCAATTTGAATTTGTTCCTTTGACATGTCTCGTAATCTCTCCATCTCCTATCAAATCTCAGATTAGGATGCAGAGTGTGCTCAGGAATCGTTGGGAATTCTACTGGCGGCCTCATTGGGAATACTATGAATTCATCAACAAACTGTACCGGATCATAATAAGGTATGTGCTGATCAGGCTATTGTTGTGGTTCTTGTTGTGGTTCTTGTTCGTGTTGCATTTCTGGTTCTGGTTCTGGTGCTGGTGCTGGTCGTCTAGATGATGATGCTCCTGAACATCCAGTATCGGCTTTCTGCAAAACACATTAAACACAAAATTTGTGCATCCAAATATGCATTAGTGTTAGCAAAATAACAACTTAAAACAATCACTATAACATGTTAAATCAAAATTAAACTTATACACATTTTCACAATTTTTCACAATTCTACACTTTTCAAATAAGCACATATGAAAATGTATACAAAGTTCATAAGCATTTAACTCAAATAACATGTCAAAATAGTCATTACTAATAATTAAACAAGTCTCAAATGGCAATTACATCAAATTAATCAAGTTCATGAATTTTGGACTTAAAAAGTCCACTTTAATCTCCAAAAATCATGTTTAGGATCAATGTTTGGATCATTTAACTATCTAAACATGTTACACTACTCAATTTAGCAATAATTCATGACAAAAATCGGCCATAACCTGTTTATATCAAAAATCCCCAAATTGCTCAAGAACACAAACCCTAGATTTCTAAAATTTTTGAAGTTTTTGGCTTCAAATCATGTTAAATAGCATCAATCTAGGTTATACATGCATAAAATACTAACAATTTAACACTAATTACACTAGAAATTAACAAAATTGCATTAGGAAAAAAATTGATAATTATCACAAAAACTAGGAATTTATAGAGTTTAGGGGTGTAATTTTTATCATTTTGCTGAAGAATGAGAATCTAGGCATGATTAAAGCAAGAAAAATGACGAATTACGGTGGATTTTGGTGAATTTTGATGAAGATTTGAGAGTATTTTCGTATGTGTTATGTGTGTGTTGGTGTGAGGCAGAACAGAACAGGCTGTATGTATCAGGCCTGTTTTCTAGCTCCATGCGATCGCATGGAGTTGGAGTGCAATACCCATGCGATCGCAAAGGTATCCGGGAACAGTGTTTTCAGCTTTTTTTTTTTTTAAAAACCTTATACTTTATAAAACTTATAATTAATTAAATTTTAAAAATTTGTTTTCCTTTAGGAGCGAGAGTGTTTCGGATCGATGTCCTAGTCTATCCCTTGACAAAATTTTTAAAATTTGTCAAATCAAAGCGCGGTTTTAAAAGTAAAGATTTTTAGATTTTTTAATGTTTTTGACATACTTTAATTCAATAAAATTAAAAATAATGATAATAAAAGTTCTCGTCCCTCCCTCGGGTAAAGCAATTTCGGTTCAAAGACCTAGTCTTCAACTCACGACGAATTTTAAAAATCATATTTTTAACTTAGCGAAATAAAGTAAATTTTTGTTTTTAAATTCACACCAAACTTAAATTTAAAATGCATAAAATTAAGAATTCATATAATAAAAATTAAAAATTCACACCAAACTTATACTATATTTTTGTTTTTAAACATACAAACTTATATTAAAAAGATTGAATTTTCAAATATTTACAATTTTAAATATATTAATTTTAAAAAGTTTACAATATTATTTTAATTTTTATATATTAATTTTTAAAAACATGGTTAAAATAAAATTAAAAATCTTTTTGGCTTTTTATCCCACTTTAATCAATCAAATATTATCAAAAATATGCGCCCCTCTTTTCGGTAAAGTAATTTCGGTTCCATGACCTAATTTAACTCATGACGAATTTTTGAAATATTTTGGGTTGATTGATTAAAGATATTTATACCTTAAGAATAAACGTTAAATTTCGCAGTGATGTAATAAATTTTTGAATGATATCAATAATTTCGGTCGCCAAACCTAATTTTATTCAATACCAATTTAATACTTTATAGCGAACAAATTAGCGTTTATTATCAAAAGGTTAAAAATAAAAATAAAAACTGTACAGACTTACCTGTGAGATAGTATTCTTAGTTATACGATCTATCCCACTCATAAGATAGTCGGTTTAATTGGTTTTCCATAGCTACATAGGCGTAACCTCGAGCATTCAGTGTTTTTTCTTCTAAACATATGAACGGTCCGTCTCTGCATAAAGTAACAAATTCGGTGTTTGAATAGGTTTGATTATTTGAACATTTACCTCCATGTGACCATTTTCCGCATTTGTGACATCTTTCTAGGTGTCGTGCTCTTCTTTTCGCTGCGGATTTTGATATTCCTTTACCAAATTGTAACTTATTATCTTCGCATCTGGATTCTTTTCTTACTCCGTCCAATCTTTCTCTGATTACTGATACTATTTCACTCGGAAGTGTGTCATTATTACGTTTAGTGATCAAAGCGTGTAGCATTAGACCATGGTTTAGTTCACAGGCAGTCTTCATTTCGTAAAAACCTAAAAAAAATAAAAATTCAGAATGGGGGGAGAAGACTAGTTCTTTAGGGTCTGCTAGGGAAAGACCATTCGGGTTCCATTTTCGAGAACTACACGAAAACAGACAATCTAGCTCTAACAGAAATACATATTATCCTTTAAAGACTTAATTCTCCCCACACTTAGTTAACTGTGGTATCGAAATTGTGATTAACTTCGTTGTCAACTTCCATTGGACTATCTATGTAGTGTTTAACTCTGTGACCATTAACTTTAAATTCAATCCCATTTGAATTTATTAATTCTATCATTCCGTATGGGAAAACTCTTTTGACTATGAATGGTCCAGACCATCTTGATTTCAATTTTCCAGGAAATAGCTTGAATCGTGAATTGAAAAGAAGAACTCTGTCTCCTTCTTTAAATTCTTTTAAACTTCTGATTCTTTTATCATGCCATTTCTTCGTTCTTTCTTTATAGATTAACAAATTTTCGTATGCTTCATGTCTTAATTCTTCTAATTCGTTTAGTTGACTTAATCGTAGACGTCCAGCTTCATGTATATCAAGATTACATGTCTTCAAAGCCCAAAATGCTTTGTGTTCAATTTCTACTGGAAGATGACATGCTTTTCCGTAAACGAGTCTAAAATGTGTGGTTCCAATTGGAGTTTTGTAGGCTGTTCTAAAAGCCCAGAGTGCATCCTCGAATTTAATGGACCATTCCTTCGGATTTGATCCTACGGTTTTCTCTAGAATACGTTTTAAAGCTCGGTTGGTATTTTCAACTTGTCCACTTGTTTGTGGATGATATGCGGTGGAGATTTTATGAGTTACTCCATATCTTTTGAGAACTTTCTCAAGTTGATTATTACAGAAATGAGTACCCCGATCACTTATTAAAGCTTTCGGTGTTCCAAACCTTGTAAAAAGACGTTTTAAAAAGTTGACTACAACTCGTGCATCGTTAGTTGGGAGAGCTTGTGCTTCCACCCATTTAGATACATAATCAATGGCTACGAGAATATAGAGATTATTATGAGATTTTGAAAATGGACCCATAAAGTCAATACCCCAAATTTCAAATACTTCACATACTTGGATGACATTTTGTGGCATTTCATCACGTTGACTTATTTTTCCGGCCCTTTGACAAGCATCACAGGATTTGCAAAGAAGGTGTGCGTCTTTGTAAATTGTAGGCCAATAGAATCCAGCATCATAAACTTTTCTTGCTGTTAGTTGAGGCCCATAATGCCCTCCTGTTGGTCCTGTGTGACAATGGTTTAAAATTTTACTAGCTTCATCTCCGAATACACATCGGCGTATTATTCCATCGGGACAACTTTTAAACAGATGTGGATCTTCCCAGAAATAGTGTTTTATATCACTGAAGAATTTCTTTCGTTTTTGGTACGATAATCCTTTTTCAAGGAATCCACATACTAAATAGTTTGCATAGTCTGCAAACCATGGAATTTCATTATAATCTATCTTCAATAGATATTCATTAGGAAAGTTGTCTTGTATGGCCGATTCATTTAGAACTTCTAATTCGGGATTTTCAGGACGAGAAAGATGATCAGCGGCGAGATTTTCTGCTCCTCTTTTATCTCGGATTTCAATATCGAACTCTTGTAAGAGTAAGATCCAACGGATTAATCTTGGTTTGGCATCTTGTTTCGAAAATAGGTATCTAAGAGCAAAATGGTCGGTATAGACCACCGTTTTTGCTAGAACGAGATATGAACGAAATTTGTCAAAAGCAAAGACAATAGCAAGGAGTTCTTTTTCAGTAGTTGTATAGTTCGTTTGTGCTCCTTGTAACATCTTACTAGCATAATATATAGGTTGAAATCGTTTTTCAATCCTTTGTCCTAAAACGGCTCCCATTGCAAAATCACTTGCATCGCACATTAGTTCAAACGGTAGATTCCAATTTGGTGTTATCATGATCGGCGCATTAGTGAGTTTTTCTTTAAGAATATTAAAAGATTTGATACATTCATCTGAAAAGATGAATGGAGCATCCTTTTCTAGGAGTTTATTCATAGGAGTGGCAATTTTAGAAAAATCTTTTATGAAACGTCAGTAAAAACCGGCATGCCCTAGAAAACTCCTAACTCCTCTAACATTGGTGGGATGTGGAAGTTTAGCAATTACATCTACTTTAGCTCTATCCACTTCAATTCCTTCTTTTGAAATTTTATGACCAAGAACGATGCCTTCTTTAACCATGAAATGGCATTTCTCCCAATTAAGTACTAGATTTGATTGTTCGCATCTAATAAGCATTCGTTCCAGATTAACTAGACATGATTCAAATGTATCACCGAAGACTGAAAAGTCATCCATGAAAACTTCCATGCATTCTTCTATCATGTCATGAAAAATCGCCATCATGCACCTTTGAAAGGTTGCAGGGGCGTTGCAAAGTCCAAATGGCATGCGTTTGTAAGAAAAAGTACCATAAGGGCACGTGAATGTGGTTTTCTCTTGATCTTCGGGTGCTATTGGAATTTGAAAATATCCGGAAAAACCATCAAGAAAATAATAGTAACTATTTCCGGCTAATCTTTCCAACATTTGATCAATAAAAGGTAAGGGAAAGTGATCTTTTATGGTGGCGTCATTTAATTTTCTATAATCAATACATACACGCCATCCTATTACAGTCCTAGTAGGAATAAGCTCATTTTTTTCATTTGTAATGACAGTCATGCCACCCTTCTTAGGCACGCATTGAACTGGGCTTACCCATGGACTATCAGAAATTGGATAAATTAGACCTGCGTTTAGCAGTTTAATAATTTCTTTTTTAACTACATCTTGCATATTCGGATTTAGTCTTCGTTGGCGTTGCACATACGTTTTATGACCTTCTTCCATAAGGATTTTATGTGTGCAATACAAAGGACTTATTCCTTTAATATCACGAATCTTCCATGCAATGGCTGGTTTATGAGCTTTCAACACAGAAATGAGTTGTGATTTCTCATTTTTAGTAAGAGAAGACGATATTATTACAGGTAATTCAGATTCATCATGTAAATAAGCGTATTCCAAATGGTTTGGAAGTGGCTTTAACTCTAATTTAGGAGGTTCTTCTATCGATGATTTGTATCGATATCTGTCTTCTTCTTTTAGCATTTGAATTTCTTCTGTTGTTGGTTCATATCCATTAGCTATAAGTGTAGCTAACA
This sequence comes from Rutidosis leptorrhynchoides, assembly GCF_046630445.1. Taxonomy (NCBI): domain Eukaryota; kingdom Viridiplantae; phylum Streptophyta; class Magnoliopsida; order Asterales; family Asteraceae; genus Rutidosis; species Rutidosis leptorrhynchoides. Next base: position 360,203,809 of record NC_092339.1, read on the forward strand.
TTTCAACTTCATCAATTTGTTCAGTTCCTTCTCCTAAAGAACATTCTCCTGTTCCTTGTAATTCTGGAAATTCTTCTAATAATTCTGCATGTGAATCTATAGTTTGAATATAATAACATGTATCATTTGCAGATTGCGGTTGTTGCATTGCTCTATCAACTGAAAAGGTAACACTCTCGTCCTCTATACTTAGGGTCAGTTTCTTACCGAACACGTCTATCATTGCTTTAGCCGTGTTTAAGAATGGTGTTCCTAATATGAGAGGAACTTGAGAATCTTCTTCCATGTCCAGAACAACAAAATCTACTGGAAATACTAAAGTACCAACTTTAACTAGCATATTCTCCATTATCCCTCTAGGATATTTTATTGATCGATCGGCTAGTTGTATACTTATTCTAGTTGGTTTCAATTCTCCAAAGTCTAGTTTAGTGTATAGTAAATACGACATTAAATTTATACTAGCACCTAAGTCTGCCAATGCTTCTATTGAACTAAGACTACCCAGAAAACATGGAATTGTGAAACTTCCTTGGATCAGATAGTTTTTCTGGTATCTTATTCAACAGCACTGCTGAACAATTAGCATTCATAGTAACAGCCGAGAGTTCTTCCATTTTCTTTCTATTTGAGTTTAGATCTTTCAAGAATTTAGCATATCTAGGCATTCCTGAAATCACATCAATGAAAGGAAGATTTACATTTATCTGTTTAAACATATCCAAAAATTTGGATTGCTCGGCTTCAAGTTTCTCTTTCTTCATTTTACTCGGGTAAGGAAGTGGTGGTTGGTATGGTTTAACATAAGGTTTAGCCTTAACTGTGTTATCTTCATTAACCTTTTCAACTACCGGTTCTGTTTCCTTATCTTGTTCAGGTTGTGGTTCTTGTGGAGTAGGAATAGCTTCATCAGAAGTTACAGGTATTTCAGGTGGTTTAAGTGTTGTACCACTTCTTGTGGTAATGGCTTTAGCTGTTTCATTCCGGGGGTTAGCATTTGTATCACTAGGTAAACTTCCCGGTTTTCTTTCACCTATTAACCTTGCTAGGTTACTTACTTCTTGTTCCAGATTTTGAATAGAAGCTTGTTGATTTCTAAATGCTTGAGCATTTTGTTCATTAGTTTGTTTTTGAGATGTGAAAAACTGCGTTTGAGTTTCAACTAGCTTCGTCATCATATATTCTAAATTCGGCTTTTTATCATCGGTTTGTTGTGGTGGTTTGTTTTGAAAATTAGGTCTTTGCTGATTGTAAGTATTGTTGGATACTTGTTTATTGCTAGGACCTTGTTGGTTGTTGTATGGAACATTTCTGTTATAATTCTGGTTTTGATTGTAGATTGGTCTTGGCGGTTGATAATTATTCTGATAATTATTTCCAGGCCTTTGGTTTATGTATGAAATATTCTCTCTTTGTTTCATTGTTAATTCAATACTGAGACAATCTTTTGTCAAATGTGGTCCTCCACACTGCTCACAACTAATTCGTATTGAGTGAATATCCTTAGTCATCTTTTCCATTCGTCTCTCGACAGCATCTATCTTTGCGGAAATGGAATCTAAGTCATGGCTAGAATCGACTCTAGATGCTTTAGATGATCTAACGATATCTTTTTCTTGGTGCCACTCATGTGAGTGGGAAGCAGTGTTATCAATAATTTTGTAAGCATCAGTTTCTGTTTTCTTCATAATAGAACCACCAGCTGCTATATCGATGTCTTTCCTTGTAGTGATGTCGCATCCTTGGTAGAATAGTTGTACTGTTTGACAGGTATCTAAACCATGTTGCGGACATCCTCTTAATAACTTTCCGAATCTTGTCCACGCCTCATATAGAGTTTCATTTGGCTTCTGTGTAAACGTAACAATTTCTCCTTGAAGTCTTACGGCTTTAGATGCCGGAAAGAATTGTTTAAGAAATTTTTCAACTAAAACGTCCCATGTATCAATCGCCCCTTCAGGTAACGATTCCAACCAATCTTTGGCTTCTCCCTTTAAAGTCCAGGGAAATAACATGAGATATATCTGTTCATCCTCAACTTCTCTTATTTTAAATAGTGTGCAGATCCTATTAAAGGTACGAAGATGTTCATTTGGATCTTCCTTCGGCGCACCACTAAATTGGCATTGATTAGTCACCATGTGTAGAATTTGTCCTTTGATTTCATAATCTGGCGCATTTATGTCTGGATGAGTAATTGCGTGACCTTGGCCAGTGCGTTTAGCTCTCATTCGGTCTTCCATACTTAAAGGTTCCAGATTCTACATAATTGAATTTGTTGAATTCGAATCACTAGAGGATTCTGATTTAATGGTTCGTTCCTCAACAATCTCTGTTTGAATGATTGGTGGTTCCGGAGGAAAGTTTAGTGGTTCAGGATCTATGAATCGTCCCTGAATATTCTCCGGATTCTCAATTGTGAGGTCGGGTTCAAAAAATGGATTATCGGAAATTTGAATTGGAGTACTTGGTCGACTGGATGACGATTCTAAAGAAAAATCAACGGCGGTAATATTTGCTAAATGTCTTGATCTAGTTACAGGTGGTGAACGTACAAAAGGTGGTGAATGTCTTGCTCGGTGAATTCACTGAATATCCTATTAGTTTTTAAAAAGGAAAGAAAAATTATATAAGTTATCCAATCAATAGACTTTTCTGATTTTGCCCACGTTTCGAATAGCCAAAAGATGCAGCAGAGGGGCAGGATTCGTTTGGTCTCAATATAATTGAGGACTGTTTGGCTCCAATAACCCGGTCCACGTACAAATCCAACTATTACTACGAACCAGAAAATTTTGATGTCTATCAATTTAACCACTTAAAATAAATTTTCGTAATTTTAAGAAATTTAGGTAAGAAGTAGAATAAAAATCTATGTCCTAAAAACTAGAATAGCGAGAAATAAGAAAGAAAAAGAGCGCGTCGAAAAAGAAAAAGAAAAGAGTTGAAAAATAAAAGGCGTCGGAAAATAAGAAATAAAAAGAAATGACTTATAGAACTTAAAAACACTCGACTAACCCAACCTTATTACTATCACTAACTTAAAATTATAATCGCAAATTGAGATTACTAATTGGAATGATAATTGATACATAGGTAAAAGGCGTCGAAAAATAAAAATAAGAAAGTGGCGCGTCTAAACTTAAAAAGGAACTAAAAATTTAAAACTAAAAGTTGCGTCTTAAAGCTTACAAGTAAAACTATATCCCAAATGGAAATAACTTAAAAAGATACTAAAACTTAAAAAGGCGTCGCAAAATTCTAAAGCACCTAAATCTTAGTCTAAAGAAAAAGCACTTAAGGGATTTTACGGCAAGGCCTAAAAATCTAGAAATAAAAATAACTATGGCAAAAACTATGAATTAAAAATAAATACGAGCGAAAAATACAAAAATTACGCTAAAACTACTAAAAAGGGACAAAATATAAAAATATATAAAAAGTTGTAAAAATTACAATTTTTATAAAAATATTATTTTTATATTATTTATTTTATAAAACTATTAATTTTATAAATTATTAAAACTAATTTAGACTTAAAATACAAATTATAAATAAACTAAACTAAATAATAAAATAATTATAACCTAATTAGGGTTATTAATTAATAATAATTATTATTATAAACCCTAATTTCGTACAGCTTATGTTTCAGACGAGTCAAATCACTCCATGCGATCGCATAGAGTGTATGCTATATATTCATGCGATCGCATGAAGTAGAAAATCGGGCCAGATGGGTTGGGCTGCTACAGTGTAGCCCGTAAACTTTTATATTTTTTTTTTCTGTTTTGCTGTTTTGATGTTTTATAAAAAAACACAATATTTAAATAAAATTTATATTTTTAAATACTAAAAATAAAAATAAAGAAACTTTATAAAACTTATATATTTAACAAACTCTTTCAAATATATAAATTTTTGTTTTTTTTTATATTTTTGAATTTTTAAAACGTATTTTTACAAAAACGTATTTTTATAAAAGTAAACTAAAAATAAAAATCTTTTTTTTATATAGCGTTGCGCTTCTGGCTTTTAAGCTAAATTTTTAAGTTCCCCGGCAGCGGCGCCAAAAATACTTGATGTTAAAGCTAAGGGGTATAAAATACTATTAAATTTTACAAGGAAATACTATTAAATACGATACAATTTTACACAAGATATTTATTTATTTATTGAATGGATATACTTAAACCTTGCTACAACACTTATAGGCAGTGTACCTAATCGTACAGTAGTGTAGTTTTTAGTAAGTCCGGTTCGTTCCACAGGGAATCTTTTTCACAAAGCTTAACGCTATATTAGTTTAAATTTATAAAAATACAAATATATATAAGTAATATTATTATTATAAAGGGGGGTTTTTACCGTTTAATGACCAGTTTGTCGATTTTAAAAACTTTAGTTGCAGTTAAAACAAAATGTAAAATATTAAATAAATAAAAGACTTAATTTAAAGCGTAAAGTAAATAACGATAATGAAATTGCGAATAATAAAAGTGCGATAAATAAACTTGCGATAATTAAAAAGTACGATAATTAAAAGTGCAATTAAATACAATAACAATAAATAAAAATGCGATAATTAGAAGTGCAATTAAATATAAAATAAAGGAAATTAAATATGAAATAAAAGAATTATGCTTATTTAAACTTCCGTAATCATGATGTTTGACGTGTTGATTTTAGTTTTATGCCCATGGGTTAATTGTCCTTTGTCCTGGATTATTTAATATGTCCGTCTGGTTTTTGTCCATAACAGTCCATCAGTCATAAATATAAAGTGCGAGTGCCCTCGTCAAATTATCCTTATACCCGAAGTTTAAATATTCCAACTAATTGGGGACTTAAACTGTAACAAGATTTTAATACTTTGTTTAATAATTACACCAGGATGTCGACTGAGTGTAACCCAAGGTTTTAATACTTTGTTATCAATTATTCCAAGTGTCCTTGTACATAATTTCACCCCTGTTTTAATAATTCTAGTGGCTATTAATTCATTCCCGTGTCCGGTTAAATGAACGATTATTCGTACATATTAATACCCCGTCCATCGTGTCCGATCGAGTGTATATGGTAATTTATAGGGACGTCCAATTGTAAATCTTTATATTAACATTAACAAACTATCATTTAGTTAAACAAATATAAAGCCCATTAATAGCCCATAGTCTAATTTCCACAAGTGTCGTTCTATTGTCGAAACCCCAATTATGGTACAAAGCCCAATTACCCAATTTTAGTAATTAGCCCAACATCATGATTACTTCGTTTTAAATAAGCATAATAATAACTTAGCTACGAGACATTAATGTAAAAAGGTTGAACATAACTTACAATGATTAAAAATAGCGTAGCGTTACACGGACAGAATTTCGACTTACACCCTTACAACATTCGCTAACACACCCTTATTATTAGGATTTAAAATTAAAATTAAAATTAAAATATAAATTATATATACATATACTACGTTGAGTGAAGAAGAAAAAGATGTGATTTTGTGATGCACCAAAGCTTGATTTTTATAGGCATGTGGGCTGGAACTGGGCTTCATGCGATGGCATGGATTTATGCCTTCCAGGCCATGCAATCGCATGGCCAGCTGGGGAGGCTCACATTTGGTTGTTTTCTTCTGCCGACGGTTTTATAATATAATATAATATATATATTAATTTTAAGAATTAATTATATATTATATTATATTTATGTGCATAGTTGACTTGTAATTTTTAGTCCGTTGCGTCAAGCGTTGAGAGTTGACTCTGGTCCCGGTTCCGGATTTTCGAACGTCCTTGCGTACAATTTAATATCTTGTACTTTGCGTTTTGGAATCTCATTGATTGTATTTTGTACTTTTGAGCTTTTTGGTCGTTTGCGTCTTCAATTCGTCGAATCTGTCTTTTGTCTTCACCTTTTATTATTTAAACGAATATCACTTGTAAATAGGACAATTGCAACTAAAAGCTTGTCTTTCTTGAGGAATAATGCTATGAAATATATGTTCGTTTTTAGCATTATCAATTATAAACGTTTCATATTAATTGATTTCGTTGCGAGGTTTTGACCTCTATATGAGACGTTTTTCAAAGACTGCATTCGATTTTAGAACAAACCATAACTTTTAAAATATTACGACGATTATCAAATAATGATAATCTAAAATATAGCATTTTTCACACGAGCATTACATAATTGTTTACAATAATATTACACATCAACATAAGTCTTCGAATGCAGTTTTTAAACAATATTATACAAGCATGTACTCCAAATCTTGTCCTTAATTTAGTATGCAACAGCGGAAACTCTTAATAAACACCTGAGAATAAACATGCTTAAAACGTCAACAAAATTGTTGGTGAGTTATAGGTTTAACCTACATATTATCAAATCATAATAATAGACCACAAGATTTCTCATTTTTCATAAATATCATTACACTCGCAAGTGCATAAAAATCATTCATATGTTGAACACCTGGTAACCGACGTTAACTTAATGCATAGAATATCCCCAAAACAGAACCTCTCGTCTGTATAATAATCTCAAAGTACTAAACCATCCATAACCTGAATGGGGGTTGTTAAGCCCAATAGATCTATCTTTAGGATTCGCATCAATTAGGGGCCATTTCCCTAATTCTTAGGCTACCAGACTTGAAGGGTGATATTCGGTTTAATAATCCAACCATAGAATGTAGTTTCGCATACTTGTGTCTATTTTGTAAAACATTTATAAACTGCATGTATTCTCATCCCAAAAATATTAGATTTTAAAAATGGGACTATAACTCACTTTCACAGATTTTTACTTCGTTGGGAAGTAAGACTTGGCCACTGGTCATTCACGAACCTATAACAAATATGTACATATATATCAAAGTATGTTCAAAATATAATTACAACATTTTTAATACATTTTGATGTTTTAAGTTTATTAAGTCAGCTGTCCTCGTTAGTAACCTACAACTAGTTGTCCAAAGTTAGATGTACAGAAATAAATTGATATATATTATCCTGAATCAATCCACGACCCAATGTATACACGTCTCAGGCAAGATCATAACTCAAAGTATATATATTTTTGGAATCAACTTCAACCCTGTATAGCTAACTCCAACATTACCGCATATAGAGTGTATATGGTTGTTCCAAATAATATATATACATGGGTCGATATGATATGTCAAAACATTTGCATACGTGTCTATGGTATCCCAAGATTACATAGTATATTAGAATACATGTAATACAATATGAGTTAGCTAGGATATGATTAATATAGATTTGTTACCAATTTTCACGTAGCTACAACAAGAAAAATTATCCAATCTTGTTTTACCCATAACTTCTTCGTTTTAAATCCGTTTTGAGTGAATCAAATTGCTATGGTTTCATATTGAACTCTAGTTTATGAATCTAAACAGAAAAAGTATAGGTTTATAGTCGGAAATATAAGTTACAAGTCGTTTTTGTAAGAGGTAGTCATTTCAGTCGAAAGAACGACGTCAACATGACCATTTTGGAAAACATACTTCCACTTTGAGTTTAACCATGATTTTTGGATATAGTTTCTTGTTCATAAGAAAAATCATTTTCCCAGAAGAACAACTTTTAAATCAAAGTTTATCATAGTTTTTAATTAACTAACCCAAAACAGCCCGCGGTGTTACTACGACGGCGTATTTCCGGTTTTACGGTGTTTTTCGTGTTTTTTGGTTTTAAATCATTAAGTTAGCATATCATATAGATATAGAACATGTGTTTAGTTTATTTTAAAAGTCAAGTTAGAAGGATTAACTTTTGTTTGCGAACAAGTTTAGAATTAACTAAACTATGTTCTAGTGATTTCAAGTTTAAACCTTCGAATAAGGTAGTTTTATATATAAGAATCGAATGATGTTATGAACATCATTATGTGATGACCCGGAAACTTCTGACCAAATTAAAACTTAATCTTTGTATGATTTCATTACGATAAGCAAAGTCTGTAATGTTGAGTCTCAAAAATTTTCAAACTGTTTTCACGAATTCAATTACCCTTCGACCGTTTCCGACGATTCACGAACAATTGGATGTAATTAAATATGCATCTAAATAAATAAATAAATATAAAAGTAAATATACATAATAATTAAATATAATTGAAACATTAAAATCAAATATGTAAAATAATATACAAGATAACAAGGTTGTTATTAAAAATAAATCTATATAAACATATATGAAATCTGTACATTATATGTATATTGTACTATATACAAAATATGTAAATATTGAATATTCAAATATGTTATTACTTAATATGTAAGTATTACATAATTATAATATGTAATATTAATAGATTAAATTTAATGACAAGTTAGAATATAGTTGTTATATAAATATTATTACTTTTATTATTAATATAACCATTAATATTAATATCAGGTTTGATACATGTAATTGGAAATATTATTATTAATATTTTAGTACTATTATTGTAATTATCATTAATAATATCATTAATATAAATTTCACTACAATTATTGTTTTTGAGACATATTATTATTATTATTAATTATTAATATTATTATTATTATATTATTATTAGTATTTTTATTATTATTAATATATTTATAAATATTTAATATAAAAAAATCCTTATATAAATTCGTATATCCGGATTAAAGACAGAATATCTTTCACTTTCTAGCTAATTTTGGATTCTTGTTTGAGATTGATTGCAATCAATAACACTAAACGTACGATTCTGTTATACATCATTTTCCCTTTTTATTTTTTTTGACTTATCTGTTTATCTATGTCGATCCTAACAAGCATTCAAACTACTTTATAGATCAATCCACTCCATCACCATAATAACCATAAAACCACCCACATACCATCTTTACCATCAAGTATATATACATATATATTTTATTGTTTTTGTTGTTACTTCAATCGAACCATTGTGCAACTATTGTCCCGTTTATATTTTGGCTACTCGACACCCATTTAATCATCAAACACCTACAACAGACCACCACAACCTCGCCCCTCAATCAGTTTTTCTCTCTCTTCTATCCATGACAGAGAACAACCACCATTGTCACTATTTCTGCTGTTTTGTTAATCGATACAGCTGCTGTTACAAGCTGCTGAAATATCTGTGTTTTCTATCATGATCACCCACATATGGACTGCTAACCGGAATGAAACCCACCCCAAAACCATTTATGAAACTGCTAATTACATCCGTCTCTTGTTATTTCTGTCTAAAACAACCAAAGAACACCAAGTTATCTTTTTCTACCACAGTTTATTTCTGCAGTTTGATTTCTTAATTCCTGTATGAACCACCACGAGAATCCTCATGATGATATAATGAAAGAATATTTTATATTGAGGAAAGTGAGCTGTAAAGGAGAAAGTGGTGGGTATTTGAACATTAGCCACATGATAATGATGGATGATATATGCAAACTAGGAGCGTTTTTTTATTTAATTATTCCAGTCGAGTTCTATAATAACCCACCACCAACACATTTTTTTTTTGTTTCTCTTTTTCTTTCCAGCTAATGCTGCGTATTCTGTCATATTCCAAACATATATATATATATGACGGCTGCTATAAATATTCCTAATTATTGCTGAGTCAGAAAAGAACCATACCACGCACTGGATTTTTCTTTTATTTATGGACTGCAAGGGTTTCTGCAACTTGTTTTTGCATCTTGGGCCGTTGTATATGAGAGTGGATAGATGGGTTTCAATGTATTTAACTTGTTGGGCTGTAACCATTGGTGAGCTGTTGAAAGGAGTTACGGTTTCCTTGTGAAATCGAGATCCAACATCATTTTTTTTTACAGATGATGATTTATGGATAATTGTTGGTGATATATGATGATGACAAAACGATAATCGTGAATGAGGCGATTATGATATTATGATGTGATCGTGATGATATTGTTATAGATAAAACCTGATGGTAATGATGATGAGATGGTAGATGATGCTATGATTATGATAATCTTATGTTAAGATGATGATGACGAAATTATTTCCATGATGATGGCGTAAATTTTTTTGCTGTTATACTCCTATGCCATTCGAACATTTCCAGGCCAAAGCACAGAATTCCTTTGGTATATTGGACCACTATTTTGCTTTTAATATTGGGCCAAAAATCTGGTATACAATTGGGACGTTACTCTTTTATTTTGTTGGGCCGAGAAACGGGTTAAATTGATTTACGTTGGAGGTTATAATAGAAAGACAACAGTTGGAGCGATGGTTAGGGTGTTAAGCGGGTAACTGAGAGGTCTCGGGTTCGAGCCCTGCTTGAGGCATTTTATTTTTAGGAAAGCTTAAAAGGTAGTTTTTATTATTATTTTATTATTATTATTACTAATACATGTACTAAATATCATTTAAGCTTAAAAGGTAGTTTTTATTATTATTATTACTAATACATGTACTAAATATCATTTACTATTATTATTATGATTATGGTTACAATTATGATTATTATTAGTATTATTATTAAGTAGTATGAATATTAGTTATTATTATTATTATTAGTAAATCATTAATACCAAAAACTATCTTTTTAAACAGATAGATATTATGTACATAGAATATACTTATTACGTATACTATAATTATATTAAAACTTCACATAACTATATTTATCAAACTTATTAATATTATTTATAAACATACTTACAAATAACAAACTATTGATTTTTAAATATAACATTAAACAAGTATGGATATATTAATATAACTATATAAATAATAACCATTTTAAATATAAACACAAATTAAATATATGATATATAATTTAAGATATAATATATGAATTTATTTGATTTCGAGTATACGTTTTAATATATATAATTGATATAGGTTCATGAATCCGAGGCCAACCCTGCATTGTTCAATATAGTCATATGTATTTTTATTACAAAATACATCATGTGAGTTCATTTGAATCCCTTTTACTCTTTACATTTTTGGGCAGAGAATACATGTAAATGCTTTATTAACTGTTTTACAATATTTTTATGCGTGAGTTCATTTGATTCCCTTTTTCTCTTTACATTTTTGGGACTGAGAATACATGCGCTGCTTTTATAACTGATCTATTAAATGCTTTTGAAATATATTTTGAACTGCGAATACATGAAATGCTTTTATAAATGTTTGACGAGATAGACATAAGCAAAACATTCCTCGAATGAGTTATTATGCAGACAGAAGTTCTGCGGGTTATTATTGAATTATGTGGACATGATAATTGCCACCATTGAATTATGTGGACATGATAATTGCCACCATTGAAATTATGTGGACATGATCATTGCCACCATTGAATTATGTGGACATGATAATTGCCACCAATTGATGTGAAAGTTATGTATCGAGAGAATGATTTTTATACACAGGTTATGTGTATGTTATTTTTGTGCACGAGATATGTGTACGGTTACTAAGATTTATGAAAGATGATTTCGTACACGAGAAAGGTGTACTGTATTTAAAAGATATCGCATGTACATTACAGGTGGGTATAGGATTCGGGCCCATTTGTACCATGCAACATTTAAATCTTGTGGTCTATCAAAATGATGAATTTTATTGTTTTATGATAAACCTATGAACTCACCAACCTTTTGGTTGACACTTGAAAGCATGTTTATTCTCAGGTATGAAAGAAATCTTCCACTGTGCATTTGCTCATTTTAAAGATATTACATGGAGTCGTTCATGGCATATAGAGGTCAGTACCTCGCAATGGGACCATCTGCTGAAGACTTCGTCCAGGTGGATTAGGATGGGTCACTACAGGTGGTATCAGAGCTGTGGTCTTAGCGAACCAGGTCTTGCATTAGTGTGTCTAAATGATACTTATTTAGATGCATTAGTAAGTCTGGACTTCGACCGTGTCTGCATGTCAAAAGTTTTGCTCATCATTCTTTGTCGAAAAATATCTACCTATCATTTTCAGTCTCGACACGTCTTATTACAATTATTGCATAGATGGTGTACAGACAAATACATATCACATCATAATAGACCTTGTCTGACACATTTCCTTAATTCCCTCCGTAATCTACGGGATCTTCAGTACCATATACAGGTATCCTATGTAAATAGAATATCATCCGCTATCTGAAAATCATTTCATATCGAAAATCCTTTATCTAATCATGCAATATGAATTCTGCAACCAGTTCAAGTTCCTTGGAATTCGAAAGCTATTCCGATATGGATTTTCACTTAAGCTCCGAAAGCAGCGTCACCAAAATGAATCAACCAATCAGCCAACCACAATTCATCTGATGGGTTTGTAGTATACTAAATCATTGGAGACAAGAAGAAGGTGATCCTTTCCATCAACCGAATTCACCTCTTGATGAAGAATCTAAAGCACTTACCGGCAAATCTGTTCGTAATACTATATCCTCTCTCATTTTCAGAGTATCTCGTCATGACTATATACTATCTCGAATTTTAGATCTGATTCATCCGCTCGTTCTGATCGAAAATCATCCTGGAGTAATAGAAGAAGTCAACGAGCTTCGCGCTCGGGTAGTGACTTTGGAAAATATGGTGCAAAACGTACCAGCTTCAGCAACGTCACCAACATCAACAGTACCATTACCACCAACAACAACATTTGCACCACACGTCTCAACATCACAATCTATACCTCGAACATCAACATCATACGCACCATAGATACCAAGGAGTACCAACAACAATGAACGATGAAGTATTGATCCATAACTTCATTAATATTCTGCGAAGAATATGTGGTTCCTAATAATTAAAGATGAAGTATTGAACTATAACTTCATTAATATTCTGCGAAAAATATGTGGTTCCTAATAGTTTTAGAGATTACTTATTCTAACTCAAACCAAAAATCATATGAGTTTAATATCATATTAACTCATTAAATCTATGATTAAATCTGAAGAAAATATATATGTATATATGTTTTCATAAAGATTGTAATTAAAAATTCTTTGTACAAACTGATAATGGTGAAAATATTTTAACGGGTAGGTAATACCCGAGGAATATTTAGTTTCACATTAATAAGTTACCCTGTACATTCTTCGAATCCGATTCAACAATCATTTACTATCCTACTTACAACCACAGATATACGTATCCGTTCACCAAGGAATAACCATTTTCATTCAAATTTAATTTCATATTTGGATTTTGACCGATCAAAATCCAAGTCAAGATTTAAAAGAAGACATCACTTTTAGATTCCTACATCTTTCAAAGCCATACTTTGAATTCAAAACTGTGCCAGATCCATTGGCGTGTTATTACTGAAAATAACTTTACATTACCTTTCCAAAATTAGCCAATTTTGTCACAGCTCCAGCAAATCAACTTCGACTTTCATTCGGATTAGCCTTATTATAACTTTGATATATAAGTTTGCCACTTGATTTCATCCTAAACAATCATTCGTATCTTGACGATTACAATCAGCGTTTAATCATCTAAAACACAATATTCTTGAAATCTCTCGAATTGATAACCGACGATTCAGATATGGCTGCATTAAATGCAGATGAAACAGTAAAATTATAAATGGCCTAAATGGCCAGGACTTTGATGATAAAGAATGGAGTGTTGGGAACGCTCGGTAGAAAATTTGGTACTGAAAAACGGATTGAGCTAACCATGAAGGAGACCAATGACAAATACAAGGACCAAACCCTATATTCAAAGTATCCATGTAATTTTGGATCCGATGAAATCTTTAGAGAATATCTTGCTCCGAAGTCATTTTAAAATCTTGCGAAAAAAGAAGATTTTCTTCATCAACTTTCGAACTTAGAAATTTCAAAATATCATCATAAATATCTTCGATATTTCTAAAGATATTTTCATAAATATTCTCGTCCGAAATTATATACCTCTCTGTGCTACCTGTATTCCATTATATTGGAAACTTCTGTAAAATCTATGTATAAACTATGAATGAATTGTGGAAAAGTGTTGGGAATTGAAGCATGGGTTAGGATAATATAATGACGCTTGGCCAACGTAATTATATTACAGTAAGTCATGCTGAGTTTCTAATGGAACGTGATGATGGTTCACAGTAGATCATACCATCATCATGTGCTATGTTACATAACTCTTTCATTCTACTTAACCTCTGAACATATCAAGAAAATATATTCTTGATAGTTCTATCTTCCGCAATTTTTGGGTAATTTAACCAATCAAGATCGTGCTATTACAATCTCTCTTTTAGAATATTAGTCATGTTCATTCTAAACTTCATACATACGAATTCTGGACCATTATTCGGCTGACTTAAAGTCGGGAGGAGAAATCAAGAACATGGAGCTCCGAAATATAAAAGGAAATATAAAGCCGATCACAAACACAGAAATTACAAACCGTGTATATCAATGCATATAGCAAAATAAAGACGCGGGAGAATTAAAATCACTATAACCCCAAGGGCGAAGTAGAAGAAAACAGATTCCTCCGGTGGAAGTTGAAAAAGGAGAATGATTGTAGCAATAGTAAGGATAAGGACAAGGATCAGAACTGGGTTAAATATTTTCACAATCTTTTGAATTTGGAAATTAAGTATAGGAATGGTGAGAATAATGGAAAGGAAGAGTTTCATTTATAATGGAAATACCAGGTAGAGTAATCGAAGCAGATCATCGTATTTAATTATAGAGATCCTAAATTCCTTACTCGCCGAAGAATCAAATCTTTTAGATTTCGAAGATTTTCTTTAAATCCCTTGAATTCCGGAATTCAACCATGACTAGTCAAGAGTTATGATGAAACTTGTCTATCTCATTTCGCTATTTAGGGATAGCTTCAATCGTACGCTTCAAGTGATTAAATTGTTGTATCTATATTATTCAATAGTGATAAAACTCTATTTAACAACTCAGATTCGTCATGAAAAAACATTCTTATTGTTAACCATGACAACCTCACTCAAATTTCGGGACGAAATTTATTTAGCGGGTAGGTACTGTGACGACCCGGAAACTTCTGACCAAATTTAAACTTAATCTTTGTATGATTTCATTACGATAAGCAAAGTCTGTAATGTTGAGTCTCAAAAATTTTCAAACTGTTTTCACGAATTCAATTACCCTTCGACCGTTTCCGACGATTCACGAACAATTGGATGTAATTAAATATGCATCTAAATAAATAAATAAATATAAAAGTAAATATACATAATAATTAAATATAATTGAAACATTAAAATCAAATATGTAAAATAATATACAAGATAACAAGGTTGTTATTAAAAATAAATCTATATAAACATATATGAAATCTGTACATTATATGTATATTGTACTATATACAAAATATGTAAATATTGAATATTCAAATATGTTATTACTTAATATGTAAGTATTACATAATTATAATATGTAATATTAATAGATTAAATTTAATGACAAGTTAGAATATAGTTGTTATATAAATATTATTACTTTTATTATTAATATAACCATTAATATTAATATCAGGTTTGATACATGTAATTGGATATATTATTATTAATATTTTAGTACTATTATTGTAATTATCATTAATAATATCATTAATATAAATTTCACTACAATTATTATTTTTGAGACATATTATTATTATTATTATTATTAATTATTAATATTATTATTATTATATTATTATTTGTATTTTTATTATTATTAATATATTTATAAATATTTAATATAAAAAAAATCCTTATATAAATTCGTATATCCGGATTGAAGACAGAATATCTTTCACTTTCTAGCTAATTTTGGATTCTTGTTTGAGATTGATTGCAATCAATAACAGTAAACGTACGATTCTGTTATACATCATTTTCCCTTTTTATTTTTTTTGACTTATCTGTTTATCTATGTCGATCTTAACAAGCATTCAAACTACTTTATAGATCAATCCACTCCATCACCATAATAACCATAAAACCACCCACATACCATCTTTACCATCGAGTATATATACATATATATTTTATTGTTTTTGTTGTTGCTTCAATCGAACCATTGTGCAGCTATTGTCCCGTTTATATTTTGGCTACTCGACACCCATTTAATCATCAAACACCTACAACAGAACACCACAACCTCGCCCCTCAATCAGTTTTTCTCTCTCTTCTATCCATGACAGAGAACAACCACCATTGTCACTATTTCTGCTGTTTTGTTAATCGATACAGCTGCTGTTACAAGCTGCTGAAATATCTGTGTTTTCTATCACGATCACCCACATATGGACTGCTAACCGGAATGAAACCCACCCCCAAAACCATTTATGAAACTGCTAATTACATCCGTCTCTTGTTATTTCTGTCTAAAACAACCAAAGAACACCAAGTTATCTTTTTCTACCACAGTTTATTTCTGCAGTTTGATTTCTTAATTCCTGTACGAACCACCACGAGAATCCTCATGATGATATAATGAAAGAATATTTTATATTGAGGAAAGTGAGCTGTAAAGGAGAAAGTGGTGGGTATTTGAACATTAGCCACATGATAATGATGGATGATATATGCAAACTAGGAGCGTTTTTTTTATTTAATTATTCCAGTCGAGTTCTATAATAACCCACCACCGACACATTTTTTTTTTGTTTCTCTTTTTCTTTCCAACTAATGCTGCGTATTCTGTCATATTCCAAACATATATATATGACGGCTGCTATAAATATTCCTAATTATTGCTGATTCAGAAAAGAACCATACCACGCACTGGATTTTTCATTTTTTTATGGACTGCAAGGGTTTCTGCAACTTGTTTTTGCATCTTGGGCCGTTGTATATGAGAGTGGATAGATGGGTTTCAATGTATTTAACTTGTTGGGCTGTAACCATTGGTGAGCTATTGAAAGGAGTTACGGTTTCCTTGTGAAATCGAGATCCAACATCATTTTTTTTACAGATGATGATTTATGGATAATTGTTGGTGATATATGATGATGAAAAAATGATAATCGTGAATGAGGCGATTATGATATTATGATGTGATCGTGATGATATTGTTATAGATAAAACTCGATGGTAATGATGATGAGATGGTAGATGATGCTATGATTATGATAATCTTATGTTAAGATGATGATGACGAAATTATTTCCATGATGATGGCGTAAATTTTTTTGCTGTTATACTCCTATGCCATTCGAACATTTCCAGGCCAAAGCACAGAATTCCTTTGGTATATTGGACCACTATTTTGCTTTTAATATTGGGCCAAAAATCTGGTATACAATTGGGACGTTACTCTTTTATTTTGTTGGGCCGAGAAACGGGTTAAATTGATTTACGTTGGAGGTTATAATAGAAAGACAACAGTTGGAGCGATGGTTAGGGTGTTAAGCGGGTAACTGAGAGGTCTCGGGTTCGAGCCCTGCTTGAGGCATTTTATTTTTAGGAAAGCTTAAAAGGTAGTTTTTATTATTATTTTATTATTATTATTACTAATACATGTACTAAATATCATTTAAGCTTAAAAGGTAGTTTTTATTATTATTATTACTAATACATGTACTAAATATCATTTACTATTATTATTATGATTATGGTTACAATTATGATTATTATTAGTATTATTATTAAGTAGTATGAATATTAGTTATTATTATTATTATTAGTAAATCATTAATACCAAAAACTATCTTTTTAAACAGATAGATATTATGTACATAGAATATACTTATTACGTATACTATAATTATATTAAAACTTCACATAACTATATTTATCAAACTTATTAATATTATTTATATACATACTTACAAATAACAAACTATTGATTTTTAAATATAACATTAAACAAGTAAGGATATATTAATATAACTATATAAATAATAACCATTTTAAATATAAACACAAATTAAATATATGATATATAATTTAAGATATAATATATGAATTTATTTGATTTCGAGTATATGTTTTAATATATATAATTGATATAGGTTCATGAATCCGAGGCCAACCCTGCATTGTTCAATATAGTCATATGTATTTTTATTACAAAATACATCATGTGAGTTCATTTGAATCCCTTTTACTCTTTACATTTTTGGGCTGAGAATACATGTAAATGCTTTATTAACTGTTTTACAATATTTTTATGCGTGAGTTCATTTGATTCCCTTTTTCTCTTTACATTTTTGGGACTGAGAATACATGCACTGCTTTTATAACTGATCTATTAAATGCTTTTGAAATATATTTTGAACTGCGAATACATGAAATGCTTTTATAAATGTTTGACGAGATAGACACAAGCAAAACATTCCTCGAATGAGTTATTATGCAGACAGAAGTTCTGCGGGTTATTATTGAATTATGTGGACATGATAATTGCCACCATTAAATTATGTGGACATGATAATTGCCACCATTGAAATTATGTGGACATGATAATTGCCACCATTGAATTATGTGGACATGATAATTGCCACCAATTGATGTGAAAGTTATGTATCGAGAGAATGATTTTTATACACAGGTTATGTGTATGTTATTTTTGTGCACGAGATATGTGTACGGTTACTAAGATTTATGAAAGATGATTTCGTACACGAGAAAGGTGTACTGTATTTAAAAGATATCGCATGTACATTACAGGTGGGTATAGGATTCGGGCCCATTTGTACCATGCAACATTTAAATCTTGTGGTCTATCAAAATGATGAATTTTATTGTTTTATGATAAACCTATGAACTCACCAACCTTTTGGTTGACACTTGAAAGCATGTTTATTCTCAGGTACGAAAGAAATATTTCACTGTGCATTTGCTCATTTTAAAGATATTACATGGAGTCGTTCATGGCATATAGAGGTCAGTACCTCGCAATGGGACCATCTGCTGAAGACTTCGTCCAGGTGGATTAAGACGGGTCACTACACATTACTACCTCAAGTTTAGTAAGTAAACCTACTGGAAGTGACAAGAAATGATCTAGCTTTAAAAGATCTTGGATGGCTTGAAAGTTCTTGAAGTAGAATCATGACACGAAAACAAGTTCAAGTAAGATTTTCAACTCGAATTAAGATAGTTATAGTTATAGGAATTGAATCAAAGTTTGTATATGAGTATTACCTTAATTTAGAATGATATCTTACTGTAAACAACAAGGATTTCATCACTTTACAAGATTGGAAGTGAGCTAGTAAACTTGGAAGTATTCTTGATTTTATGAAACTAGAACTTGTAGAATTTACGAAGAACACTTAGAACTTGAAGATAGAACTTGAGAGAGATCAATTAGATGAAGAAAATTGAAGAATGAAAGTTTTTGTAGGTGTTTTTGGTCATTGGTATATGGATTAGATATAAAGGATGTGTAATTTTGTTTACATGTAAATAAGTCATGAATGATTACTAATATTTTTGTAATTTTATGAGATATTTCATGCTAGTTGCCAAATGATGGTTCCCACATGTGTTAGGTGACTCACATGGGCTACTAAGAGCTGATCATTGGAGTGTATATACCAATAGTACATACATCTAAAAGCTGTGTATTGTACGAGTACGAATACGGGTGCATACGAGTAGAATTGTTGATGAAACTGAACGAGGATGTAATTGTAAGCATTTTTGTTAAGTAGAAGTATTTTGATAAGTGTCTTGAAGTCTTTCAAAAGTGTATGAATACATATTAAAACACTACATGTATATACATTTTAACTGAGTCGTTAAGTCATCGTTAGTCGTTACATGTAAATATTGTTTTGAAACCTTTAGGTTAACGATCTTGTTAAATGTTGTTAACCCGTTGTTTATTATACCTAAAGAGATGTTAAATTATTACATTATCATGATATTATGATATATTAATATATCTTAGTATGATATATATACAGTTAAATGTTGTTCTAACTATAATCGTTACATATATGCCTCGATTCAAAATTCTTAAGTTAGTAGTCTTGTTTTACATATGTAGTTCATTGTTTAACATACTTAATGATATATATAATTATCATTTTATCATGTTAAATATAGTGTAACAATATCTTAATATGATACATATGTATTTAGTAAGACTTTGTTATAACGATAATCGTTATATATATCGTTTCGAGTTTCTTAATTCAATAAACTCAATTTTATGTATATAACTCATTGTTAAAATACCCAATGAGATACTTACTTATCATAATAACATGTTAACTATATATATATAATCATATATATGTCATCATATAGTTTTTAGAATTTTAACGTTCGTGAATCACCGGTCAACTTGGGTGGTCAATTGTCTATATGAAACCTATTTCAATTAATCAAGTCTTAACAAGTTTGATTGCTTAACATGTTGGAAACACTTAATCATGTAAATAACAATTTCATTTAATATATATAAACATGGAAAAGTTCGGGTCACTACAGTACCTACCCGTTAAATAAATTTCGTCCCGAAATTTTAAGCAGTTGGAGGTTTTGACGTATCTTCTGGAAATAAGTGCGGGTATTTCTTCTTCATCTGATCTTCAAGCTCCCAGGTAAACTCGGGTCCTCTATGGGCATTCCAACGAACATTAACAATTGGTATCTTGTTTTGCTTAAGTCTTTTAACCTCACGATCCATTATTTCGACCGGTTCTTCAATAAATTGAAGTTTTTCGTTGATTTGGATTTCGTCTAACGGAATAGTGAGATCTTCTTTAGCAAAACACTTCTTCAGATTCGAGACATGAAAAGTGTTATGTACAGCCGCAAGTTGTTGAGGTAACTCCAGTTGGTAAGCTACTGGTCCGACACGATCTATAATCTTGAATGGTCCAATGTACCTTGGATTTAGTTTCCCCCGTTTACCAAATCGAACAACGCCTTTCCAAGGTGAAACCTTAAGCATGACCATCTCTCCAATCTCAAATTCTATATCTTTTCTTTTACTGTCCGCATAGCTCTTTTGTCGACTCTGGCCGTTTTTCAATCGTTGTTGAATTTGGATGATTTTCTCGGTAGTTTCTTGTATTATCTCTGGACCCGTAATCTGTCTATCCCCCACTTCACTCCAAAAAATTGGAGACCTGCACTTTCTACCATAAAGTGCCTCAAACGGCACCATCTCAATACTCGAATGATAACACATGCTCGTAGCATGTCTTCAAGGGTCTGTATCGTCCTTTCACTCTGCCAATCCGTTTATGGATGATAAGCAGTACTCATGTCTTGACGAGTCCCCAATGCTTGTTGCAGTGTCTGCCAAAACCTTGAAACAAATCTGCCATCCCTATAAGAGATTATAGAGACTGGTATTCCATGTCTAGAGACAACTTCCTTCAAGTATAGACGTGCTAATTTCTCCATTTTGTCATCTTCTCTCATTGGCAGGAAGTGTGCTGACTTGGTGAGACGATCGACTATTACCCAAATAGTATCATAACCGCTTGTAGTCCTTGGCAATTTAGTAATGAAATCCATGGTAATGTTTTCCCATTTCCATTCTGGAATTTCAGGTTGTTGGAGTAAACCTGATGGTTTCTGATGTGCAGCTTTGACTTTTGAACACGTCAAACATTTTCCTACATATTTAGCAATATCGGCTTTCATACCCGGTCACCAAAAGTGCTTCTTGAGATCTTTGTACATTTTTCCTGCTCCGGGATGTATTGAGTATCTGGTTTTATGTGCTTCCTTAAGTACCATTTCTCTCACATCTCCAAACTTTGGTACCCAAATTCTATCAGCCCTATATCGGGTTCTGTCTTCCCGAAGTTTAAGATGTTTCTCCGATCCTTTGGGTATCTCATTCTTCAACTTTCCTTCTTTTACAACCACCTGTTGCGCCTCCTTTATTTGAGTAGTAAGGTTAGTACAAATAATTAGGTTCATAGCTTTTACCCGTATAGGTTCTCTGTCTTTTCTACTCAAAGCGTCGGCTACCACATTCGCCTTCCCCGGGTGGTAACGAATCTCAAAGTCGTAGTCATTTAACAATTCAATCCACCTACGCTGCCTCATGTTTAGTTGTTTCCGATCAAATATATGTTGGAGACTTTTGTGGTCGGTATATATAATACTTTTGACCCCATATAAGTGAAATGTCCCGTTCATATTGATTATAAACGTTCAATATTAATTGATTTCGTCGCGAGGTTTTGACCTCTATATGAGACGTTTTTCAAAGACTGCATTCATTTTTAAAACAACCATAACCTTTATTTTATTGATAAAGGTTTAAAAGCATTATGTAGATTATCAAATAATGACAATCTAAAATATACCGTTTACACACGACCATTACATAATAGTTTACAATAGAAATATATTACATCGACATATGTTTCTTGAATGCAGTTTTTACACAATATCATACAAACATGGACTCCAAATCTTGTCCTTATTTTCGTATGCAACAGCGGAAGCTCTTAATAATCACATGAGAATAAACATGCTTAAAATGTCAACAAAAATGTTGGTGAGTTATAGGTTTAACCTATATATTATCAAATCATAATAATAGACCACAAGATTTCATATTTCAATATAGATCCCATAATAATAGACCACAAGATTTCATATTTCAATATGCATATATAAGAATATCCCCATCATTCCGGGACACCCTTCGGATATGATATAAATTTCAAAGTACTAAAGCATCAGGTACTTTGGATGGGGTTTGTTAGGCCCAATAGATCTATCTTTAGGATTCGCGTCAATTAGGGTGTCTGTTCCCTAATTCTTAGATTATCAGACTTAATAAAAAGGGGCATATTCGATTTCGATAATTCAACCATAGAATGTAGTTTCATGTACTTGTGTCTATTTTGTAAATCATTTATAAAACCTGCATGTATTCTCATCCCAAAAATATTAGATTTTAAAAGTGGGACTATAACTCACTTTCACAGATTTTTACTTCGTCGGGAAGTAAGACTTGGCCACTGG
This sequence comes from Rutidosis leptorrhynchoides, assembly GCF_046630445.1. Taxonomy (NCBI): domain Eukaryota; kingdom Viridiplantae; phylum Streptophyta; class Magnoliopsida; order Asterales; family Asteraceae; genus Rutidosis; species Rutidosis leptorrhynchoides. Next base: position 360,226,753 of record NC_092339.1, read on the forward strand.
TCAATTCACGAACCTATAACAAATATGTACATATATATCAAAGTATGTTCAAAATATATTTACAACATTTTTAATACATTTTACTGTTTTAAGTTTATTAAGTCAGCTGTCCTTGTTAGTAACCTACAACTAGTTGTCCATAATTAGATGTACAGAAATAAATTGATATATATTATCTTGAATCAATCCACGACCCAGTGTATACACGTCTCAGGCTAGATCACAAATCAAACTATATATATTTTTGGAATCAACCTCAACCCTTTATAGCTAACTCCAACATTACTGCATATAGAGTGTCTATGGTTGTTCCAAATAATATATATAGATGGGTCGATATGATATGTCAAAACATTTGCATACGTATCTATGGTATCCCAAGATTACATAATATATTAGAATACGTGTATAATACAATATAAGTTAGCTAGGATATGATTAATATAGATTTGTTACCAATTTTCACGTAGTTACAGCAAGCAAAAATAACCAATCTTGTTTTACCCATAACTTCTTCATTTTAAATCCATTTTGAGTGAATCAAATGGCTATGGTTTCATATTGAATTTAACTTTATGAATCTATACAGAAAAAGTATAAGTTTATAGTCGGAATTATAGGTTACAAGTCGTTTTTGTAAAGGTAGTCATTTCAGTCGAAAGAACGACGTCTAGATGACCATTTTGGAAAACATACTTCCACTTTGAGTTTAACCATGATTTTTGGATATAGTTTCATGTTCATAAGAAAAATCATTTTCCCAGAAGAACAACTTTTAAATCAAAGTTTATCATAGTTTTTAATTATCCAAACCAAAACAACCCCCGGTTTCACTACGACGGCGTATATCCGATTTTATGGTGTTCATCGTGTTTTCAGGTTTTAAATCATTAAGTTAGCATATCATATAGATATATAACATGTGTTTAGTTGATTTTAAAAGTTAATTTAGAAGGATTAACTTTTGTTTGCGAACAAGTTTAGAATTAACTAAACTATGTTCTAGTGATTACAAGTTTAAACCTTCGAATAAGATAGCTTTATATGTATGAATCGAATGATGTTATGAACATCATTACTACCTCAAGTTTTCTGGATAAAACCACTGAAAATGAGAAAAATGGATCTAGCTTCAAAGGATCCTTGGATGGCTTGAAAGTTCTTGAAACAGAATCATGACACGAAAACAGTTCAAATAAGATTTTCACTCGAAATAAGATTGTTATTGTTGTAGAAATTGAATCAAAGTTTGAATATGAATATTACCTTGAATTATAAAGATAACCTACTATAAATAACAAACGTTCCTTGATCTTAGATGATTACTTGGAATGGATTAGAAAGCTTGGAAGTAGACTTGCAAACTTGGAAGTATTCTTGATTTTTATGAAACTATACTTATGGAATTTATGAAGAACACTTAGAACTTGAAGATAGAACTTGAGAGAGATCACTTAGATGAAGAAAATTGAAGAATGAAAGTATTTGTAGGTGTTTTTGGTCGTTGGTATATGGATTAGATATAAAAGATGTGTAATTTTGTTTTCATGTAAATAAGTCATGAATGATTACTCATATTTTTGTAATTTTATGAGATATTTCATGCTAGTTGCCAAATGATGGTTCCCACATGTGTTAGGTGACTCACATGGGCTTCTAATAGCTGATCATTGGAGTGTATATACCAATAGTACATACATCTAAAAGCTATGTATTGTACGAGTACGAATACGGGTGCATACGAGTAGAATTGTTGATGAATCTGAACGAGGATGTAATTGTAAGCATTTTTGTTAAGTAGAAGTATTTTGATATGTGTCTTGATGTCTTTCAAAAGTGTAATAATACATATCAAAACACAACATGTATATACATTCTAATGGAGTCGTTAAGTCTTCGTTAGTCGTTACATTAAATTGTTGTTTTGAAACCATTAAGTTAACGATCCCAATTAATGTTGTTAACCCAATGTTTATTATATCAAATGTGATGTTAAATTATTATATTATCATGATATTATGATGTATGAATATCTCTTAATATGATATATACATTAAAATATCGTTACAACGATAATCGTTACATATAAGTCTCGTTTCGTAATTCTTGGGTTAGTAGTCTTGTTTTTACATATGTAGTTCATTGGTAACACACTTAATGATATATTTAAATATCATTTTATCATGTTAAATATAGTGTATCAATATCTTAATATGATACATATGTATTTAGTAGACGTTATCATAACGATAATCGTGATATATATCATTTCGAGTTTCTTAACTTAGTAATCTCATTTCTTATGTATATCACACATTGTTAATATACTTAGTGTGATACTTACTCATCATAATCTTATGTCAACCATATATATATTTCTATATATATACTACAACATGTAGTTTTTACAATTTTGTAACGTTCGTGAATCGCCAGTCAACATGGGTGATCAATTGTCTATATGAAACTTATTTCATTTAATTATGTCTTAACAAGTTTGAATGCTTAACACGTTGGAAACATTTAGTCATGTAAATATCAATCTCAATTAATATATATAAACATGGAAAAGTTCGGGTTACTACAATAAGTAATGCCTCCAAGTCTTTAATACAAAAACAACAGCGCCCAATTCCAAATCATGAGTCGTATAATTTTGCTCGTGAATCTTCAATTGCCTAGACACATAAGCAATTAATTTCATTCGTTGCATTAATACACAACCGAGACCTTGCTTTGAGGCGTCACTGTAACACCCTAGGCAAATCCCACATCGCCCACGAACATGAGTGATCATGGGATTATAAGGTAATACTCACGCTTAAATGACACAATGCGTTTTGGGACCACATGCAGAGCAGATGTGCGAGTACACTGCAGTTAAGAGTGCTCGGGCGAGAGCACAACCAGGATGGGTGACCTCCTAGGAAAGTGCTTCTCGTGTGTGGTCGCCAATAAAAAGCCGTGGCCTGCGGGCAAAGCGGACAATATTGTGGTCATGTTAAGCTGGGGTGTTACATAATGGTATCAGAGCCACTCATGTGTCGTTGGGGGTGGTGGGGCAAACCTCATCGAGGACGATGAGTCCCTAAGGGGGGGTGAATGTAAAACCCTAGGCAAATCCCACATCACCCACGAACATGAGTGATCATGAGATTATAAGGTAATACTCACGCTTAAATGACACAACGCATTTTAGGACCACATGCAGAGTAGATTTACGAGTACGCTGCAGTTAAGCGTGCTCGGGCGAGAGCACTACCAGGATGGGTGACCTCCTGGGAAAGTGCTTCTCGTATGTGGTCGCTAAGAAAAAGTCGTGCGCCTGCGGGCAAAGCGGACAATATTGTGGTTATGTTAAGCTGGGGTGTTACAGTCACAATATATCACAAAATCATCATTCCCTTCAGGCAATGACAATATAGGTGCCGTAGTTAGCTTTTTCTTCAACAATTGGAACGCTTCCTCCTGTTCATCCTTCCATTCAAATTTCTTTCCTTTATGCGTTAATGCAGTCAAGGGTTTTGCTATTTTGGAAAAATCTTGGATGAATCTTCTGTAGTAACCAGCCAATCCTAAAAATTGAAGTATATGCTTCGGAGTTTTCGGGGTTTCCCAGTTTACAACAGTTTCAATCTTTGCCGGATCAACTTGAATACCTTCTTTGCTCACAACATGTCCGAGGAATTGAACTTCTTTCAACCAAAATGCACACTTTGAAAACTTAGCGTACAGTTTTTCTTTCCTCAACAAATCCAGTACTTTCCTCAAATGTTCTTCATGCTCTTGATCATTCTTTGAGTAAATAAGTATGTCATCGATGAAGACAATGACAAACTTGTCAAGATATGGTCCAGACACTCTGTTCATGAGGTCCATGAACACAGCTGGTGTGTTAGTCAAACCAAACGGCATAACCATAAACTCGTAATGACTGTATCGCATCCTGAAAGCAGTCTTCGGAATATCATCCTCCTTTACCCGCATTTCATGATATCCGGAACATAAATCGGTCTTCGAATAAACCAACGAGCCTTGCAGTTAATCAAATAAGTCGTCGATTCTCGGTAGTGGGTAACGGTTCTTGATGGTAAGTTTGTTCAACTCTCGGTAGTCAATACACAACCTGAATGTACCATCATTCTTTTTGACAAACAAAATAGGAGCTCCCCATGGTGATGTACTTGGTCGTATGAAACCACGCTCTAGAAGTTCTTGTAATTGGCTTTGAAGTTCCTTCATTTCGCTGGGTACGAGTCTGTATGGAGTACGAGCTATTGGTGCAGCTCCCGGTACAAGATCTATTTGAAATTCAACGGATCGGTGTGGAGATAATCCCGGTAATTCTTTCGGAAATACATCGGAAAATTCTTTTACGATGGGAACATCATTGATGCTCTTTTCTACAGTTTGTACTTTCTCGACGTGTGCTAGAACAGCATAGCAACCCTTTCTTATTAGCTTTTGCGCCTTCAAATTACTAATAAGATTTAGCTTCGCGTTGCTCTTTTCTCCGTACACCATTAAGGGTTTTCCTTCATTTCGTACAATGCGAATTGAATTCTTGTAACATACGATCTCTACTTTCACCTCTTTCAACTAGTCCATGCCGATTATCACATCAAAACTCCCTAACTCTACTGGTATCAAATCAATCTTAAACGTTTCGCTACCCAGTTTAATTTCTCGATTCCGACATATATTATATGCTGCAATTAATTTACCGTTTGCTAATTCTAGTATAAACTTATTATCCAAAAGCATCAATGGATAACTTAATTTAGCACAGAAATCCTTACTCATATAGCTTTTATCCGCACCCGAATCAAATAAAACATAAGCAGATGTATTGTCAATAAGAAACGTATCCGTAACAAGCTCCGGGTCTTCCTGCGCTTCAACCGCATTAATGTTGAAGACTCTTCCTTAGCCTTGCCCATTATTATCCCCCTGATTTGGACACATATTTTTGTAATGGCCCTTCTTCCCGCATCCGAAACAAGTAATGTCGGCATAACTTGTTCCGGCATTATTTGTTCCCTTAGCCATTGATCCGTAGATTTTGCACTTTATTACACCATGGCCCTTTCTATTACACTTAGTACACACTGCTGTACAGAGCCCAGTTGGATGGTATCCTTCACATCTCTGGCAGAATTTCTGCCTCTTGTTGTTATTGTTGGGATTGTTGTTGTTGCAGTTGTTATTGTTGTTGAAATGGTTGTTGTAGTTGTTGCTGGGGTGGTTGTTGTTGTTGCGTTTGTTGTTGCGAAAATTGGTGCGCTTGTAGTTGTGATTGTTAGGTTGATTATTGAAATTGTGACCCTTGTCACTGGCTTCTTCCCATTTCCTCTTGACTTGTTTCGTATTGGCTTCTTCGGCCGCCTGTTCTTTAATCCTTTCCTCAATTTGATTTATAAGTTTATGAGCCATTCGACTTGCCTTTTGTATGGAGGCGGGCTCGTATGAACTTATATCCTCTTGGATCCTTTCCGGTAACCCTTTTACAAATGCGTCGAATTTCTCTTCTTCATCTTCGAACGCTCCCGGACACAATAAACACAACTCGGTGAATCGTCGTTCGTATGTGGTGATATTGAATCCCTTCTTTCGTAATTCTCTAAGCTCTGTCTTGAGCTTATTGACTTCGTTTCTGGGACGGTACTGCTCGTTCATCAAATGTTTGAATGCTGACCACGGTAGTGCGTAAGCAGCATCTTGTCCCACTTGTTCGAGATAGGTATTCCACCTTGTTAACGCAGTACCTGTGAAGGTATACATGGCGTACTTTACCTTATCTTCCTCAGCACATTTGCTTATAGCAAACATAGATTCGACCTTTTCGGTCCATCGTTTCAGTCCGACTGGTCCTTCAGTTCCATCGAATTCCAGAGGTTTACAGACAGTGAAAGCCTTGTAGGATCATCCTACACAGTTTCCTGTGGAGTTAACTCCACTGCTAGACCCTGAGTTATTGTTGTTTGGCATTGCAGCCTGTACTGCGGCTATATTTTCTGCAAGGAAAGCACGGAAGTCTTCCTCACTCATGTTCAAGTTCTGACGAGTAGTCGGTGCCATTTCCTTCAAAAATAGTTAAAAGAATTAAGTTAATCATATAGAATATTAAGAGTAGTCAATAGTATTCCGTAGCATAATATGAACTCATTTTTAAAAGCTTTTTCTTCATATTAGTGTTTTATAAGTTTTAATTCGGGTAATACCTACCCGTTAAGTTCATACTTAGTAGCTAATATATAATTCAACTACTACAATTCTATATGAAAACTGATTATAATAATATTTCACATTCAAACTTTTATACAATATTTTGCAAACTTACAATACCGCTATTTTACATACAGCATGAAATATAGCACATAAAAACTCTGATACAAAACAGTTGTGAAGATAATTCTAGTTAATACGCAAGTCGTTCAACAAAGGCAATAAATACACGTAATTCATATGTCCAGAAACAAGTCATGCATTCTGGTTTTACTAAGACTACTTCCCATCCTTGGTCTTGTGGAACATAACCGTTGTGACCGTTGACAAGACAGCATGTTGTAATGTCGTCAACAGGACGAGGGTTTCGTAATGTCCAACAGCCCCGTAATAATATGAAAACTCTGTTTCTCACCCCAACTACTGAATCCGTCACTTGTGGGAAGGTTTTATTTAAAAGTTTCAATCCGATGTTCTTTTTCTCACTTTAGTAAGAAGCGAACATCACTAACCCGTAAGCATAACATGCTTCTTTATGTTACATGTTAGAAGCTCTTTCTAACTCACAAAATCCTATGTTGGGATATATTGAGTCAAAATAGGTTCTTAACCCGTAGCGTAAAATTGCATTTGGGTTCCCCGCATTTAACGCTTTAAAGAAAACACGGCGTAACTTACGGTCTCCCCAATGTGATATACCCCACCTATCAAAGGAAAGCCTTTTATAAACTAAGGCATTTCTGGAAAATCTTTCAAATGTTTGACAAGTTAATTTCGCCATAACTAATTGTGCTGATGAATTCTGACTGACTCTAGACAAGATTTCATCAATCATATCCTCTGGTAGGTCTTCTAAAATATTCGGTTGTCTACCCTTAACCACCATTTTGTGTTTTTATACTGTAAAAATAGACGAGGGTTAGATTCATAAAAGATAATTAACAAACAATACAAGCAATTTTTACATTTTTCATAAAAGCACAAGCACACTATATTACATATATTAGACAACATGATTACAACTCTTTAAACTGACTCACTCGTTTCTTCTTCTTCGGACTTGGTTCGTTTTGCTAATTTCCTAGGGATATATTGTGCTCCCCAAATACGAGCTGTCGTTTTCCACAATGGTTTAGAAAAACCTGGTGGTTTAGAGGTTCCCGGGTTATTGTTACAATTTAGGAAATACGGATGTTGCCGATACATATAAAGTTCATCGGGGTTGGAATCAAGTTTCTCTATTTTTATACCTTTTCCCTTATTATTTTCTTTTGTTATATTAAATTGGGTCAAGGTAATTTCTATAACATCATCGGAATCCTCATCAGGATCCGATTCATCAGAAAATTGGTAATCTTCCCAATATTTTGCTTCCTCGGCGGAAACACCATTGACCATTTTTAACTTTGGTCCGTTGATTGAGGATTTTCTTTTATTTAATCGATTTACTGTAGGAATCAATATTTCTTCCTCCGGAACCTCTTCTTCTTCCGGTTCCTCCTCTTCTGATTCCTCCTCTTCTGGTTCCTCTTCTTCCGGTTCCTCTTCTTCTGGTTCCTCTTCGGGAATTTGTGAATCTTCCCAAAGTATATTCGACTCTTCATTATTATTAGGTGAGTCGATGGGATTTGTACTAGTGGTAGACATCTATCACACAATATCAAACACATTAAGAAGTTAATATATCACATAATAATTACATGTTAATAATATATAGTTTCCAACAAAAGTGTTAAGAAATCGTTTTTAAAGAAAACACGGTCAAAGTCCAGACTCACTAATGTATCCTCACAAACTCGATAAGACACACTAATGCAAATTTCTGGTTCTCTAAGACCAACGCTCGGATACCAACTGAAATACAGTTGGGGACAACCACCGTCCCACTTAGTGCCTTCCCAGCTAAACCGCCTGGTGACCACTGAGTGTACCTCAGATACTGATTTTAGGGCCTGCCTCTCGGCTAATGCCAACCCTCGTAAGGGATCGCAAGGAGTAAAAGCCAATGCTTCGTCATATGTAACACTTTGAGAACCTCCTTTACGACTAACCCGCCACACATGGACGGCGTTATACCAGCTCTGATGCCAACTGAAATGTCCCGTTCATATTTATTATAAACGTTCCATATTAATTGATTTCGTTGCGAGGTTTTGACCTCTATATGAGATGTTTTTCAAAGACTGCATTCGATTTTAGAACAAACCATAACCTTTAAAATATTACAACGATTATCAAATAATGATAATTTAAAATATAGCATTTTTCACACGAGCATTACATAATGGTTTACAATAATATTACACATCAACATAAGTCTTCGAATGCAGTTTTTAAACAATATTATACAAGCATGGACTCCAAATCTTGTCCTTAATTTAGTATGCAACAGCGGAAGCTCTTAATAAACACCTGAGAATAAACATGCTTAAAATGTCAACAAAATTGTTGGTGAGTTATAGATTTAACCTACATATTATCAAATCATAATAATAGACCACAAGATTTCTCATTTTTCATAAATATCATTACACTCGCAAGTGCATAAAAATCATTCATATGTTGAACACCTGGTAACCGACGTTAACTTAATGCATAGAATATCCCCAAAACAGAACCTCTCGTCTGTATAATAATCTCGAAGTACTAAACCATCCATAACCTGAATGAGGGTTGTTAAGCCCAATAGATCTATCTTTAGGATTCGCGTCAATTAGGGGCCATTTCCCTAATACTTAGGCTACCAGACTTGAAGGGTGATATTCGGTTTAATAATCCAACCATAGAATGTAGTTTCGCATACTTGTGTCTATTTTGTAAAACATTTATAAAACTGCATATATTCTCATCCCAAAAATATTAGATTTTAAAAATGGGACTATAACTCACTTTCACAGATTTTTACTTCGTCGGGAAGTAAGTCTTGGCTACTGGTCGATTCACAAACCTATAACAAATATGTACATATATATCAAAGTATGTTCAAAATATAATTACAACATTTTTAATACATTTTGATGTTTTAAGTTTATTAAGTCAGCTGTCCTCGTTAGTAACCTACAACTAGTTGTCCAAAGTTAGATGTACAGAAATAAATTGATATATATTATCTTGAATCAATCCACGACCTAGTGAATACACGTCTCAGGCTAGATCACAACTCAAAGTATATATATTTTTGGAATCAACCTCAACCCTATATAGCTAACTTCAACATTACTGCATATAGAGTGTCTATGGTTGTTCCAAATAATATATATAAATGGGTCGATATGATATGTCAAAACATTTGCATACGTGTCTATGGTATCCTAAGATTACATAATATATTAGAATACATGTAATACAATATGAGTTAGCTAGGATATGATTAATATAGATTTGTTACCAATTTTCACGTACCTACAACAAGAAAAATTATCCAATCTTATTTTACCCATAACTTCTTCGTTTTAAATCCGTTTTGAGTGAATCAAATTGCTATGGTTTCATATTGAACTCTATTTTATGAATCTAAACAGAAAAAGTATAGGTTTATAGTTGGAAATATAAGTTACAATTCATTTTTGTAAGAGGTAGTCATTTCAGTCGAAAGAACGACGTCTAGATGAACATTTTGGAAAACATACTTCCACTTTGAGTTTAACCATGATTTTAGGATATAGTTTCATGTTCATAAGAAAAATCATTTTCCCAGAAGAACAACTTTTAAATCAAAGTTTATCATAGTTTTTAATTAACTAACCCAAAACAGCCCGCGGTGTTACTACGACGGCGTATATCCGGTTTTACGGTGTTTTTTGTGTTTTCCAGTTTTAAATCATTAAGTTAGCATATCATATAGATATAGAACATGTGTTTAGTTGATTTTAAAAGTCAAGTTAGAAGGATTAACTTTTGTTTGCGAACAAGTTTAGAATTAACTAAACTATGTTCTAGCGATTTCAAGTTTAAACCTTCGAATAAGGTAGTTTTACAAATATGAATCGAATGATGTTATGAACATCATTACTACCTCAAGTTTAGTAGGTAAACCTACTAGAAGTTACAAGAAATGATCTAGCTTCAAAGGATATTGGATGGCTTGAAAGTTCTTGAAGTAGAATCATGACACGAAAACAAGTTCAAGTAAGATTATCACTCGAATTAAGATAGTTATAGTTATAGGAATTGAATCAAAGTTTGTATATGAGTATTACCTTGATTTAGAATGATATCTTACTATAAACAACAAGGATTTCTTGAGATTAGATGATCACTTTACAAGATTGGAAGTGAGCTAGTAAACTTAGAAGTATTCTTGATTTTATGAAACTAGAACTTGTAGAATTTATGAAGAACACTTAGAACTTGAAGATAGAACTTGAGAGAGATCAATTAGATGAAGAAAATTGAAGAATGAAAGTTTTTGTAGGTGTTTTTGGTCGTTGGTATATGGATTAGATATAAAGGATGTGTAATTTTGTTTACATGTAAATAAGTCATGAATAATTACTAATATTTTTGTAATTTTATGAGATATTTCATGCTAGTTACCAAATGATGGTTCCCACATGTGTTAGGTGACTCACATGGGCTGCTAAGATCTGATCATTAGAGTGTATATACCAATAGTACATACATCTAAAAGCTGTGTATTGTACGAGTACGAATACGGGTGCATACGAGTAGAATTGAACGAGGATCTAATTGTAAGCATTTTTGTTAAGTAGAAGTATTTTGATAAGTGTCTCGAAGTCTTTCAAAAGTGTATGAATACATATTAAAACACTACATGTATATACATTTTAACTGAGTCGTTAAGTCATCGTTAGTCGTTACATGTAAATGTTGTTTTGAAACCATTAGGTTAACGATCTTGTTAAATGTTGTTAACCCATTGTTTATTATACCTAAAGAGATGTTAAATTAATACATTATCATGATATTATGATATATTAATATATCTTAGTATGATATATATACAGTTAAATGTTGTTTTAACTATAATCGTTACATATATGCCTCGATTGAAAATTCTTAAGTTAGTAGTCTTGTTTTACATATGTAGTTCATTGTTTAACATACTTAATGATATATATAATTATCATTTTATCATGTTAAATATAGTGTAACAATATCTTAATATGATACATATGTATTTAGTAAGACGTTGTTATAACGATAATCGTTATACATATCGTTTCGAGTTTCTTAATTCAATAAACTCAATTTTATGTATATAACTCATTGTTAAAATACCCAATGAGATACTTACTTATCATAATAACATGTTAACTATATATATAATCATATATATGTCATCATATAGTTTTTACAAGTTTTAACGTTCTTGAATCACCGGTCAACTTGTGTGGTCAATTGTCTATATGAAACCTATTTCAATTAATCAAGTCTTAACAAGTTTGATTGCTTAACATGTTGGAAAAACTTAATCATGTAAATAACAATTTCATTTAATATATATAAATATGGAAAAGTTCGGGTCACTACAAAAACTAATAAGAAAAGGTTGCTATGCCATTCTAGCACACATCGAAGAAGTCAAACCCGAAGAAAAGAACATCAATAATGTTCCCGTCGCAAAAGAATTTCCCGATGTATTTTTGAAAGAATTACCGGGACTACCCCCACATCGATCCGTTGAATTTCAAATAGACGTTGTACCAGGAGCTGCACCAGTAGCTCGTGCTCCATACAGACTCGCACCCAGCAAAATGAAGGAATTACAAAGTCAATTACAAGAACTTTTGGAGCTTGGTTTCATTCGACCAAGTACATCACCCTGGGGAGCTCCTGTTTTGTTTGTCAAAAAGAAAGATGGTACATTCAGGTTGTGTATCGACTATAGAGAGTTGAACAAACTTACCATCAAGAAACGTTATCCACTACCGAGAATCTATGATTTATTTGATCAGCTACAAGGCTCATCGGTTTATTCGAAGATCGATTTACGTTCCGGATATCATCAAATGAGGGTGAAGGAGGATGATATTCCGAAGACTGCTTTCAGGATGCGATACGGTCATTACGAGTTTATGGTTATGCCGTTTGATTTGACTAACGCACCAGCTGTGTTCATGGACCTCATGAACAGAGTGTGTGGACCATATCTCGACAAGTTTGTCATTGTTTTCATCGATGACATACTTATTTACTCAAAGAATGATCAAGAGCATGAAGAACATTTGAGGAAAGTACTGGAATTGTTGAGGAAAGAAAAACTGTACGCTAAATTTTCAAAGTGTGCATTTTAGTTGAAAGAAGTTCAATTCCTCGGACATGTCGTGAGCAAAGAAGGTATTCAGGTTGATCCGGCAAAGATTGAAACCGTTGTAAATTGGGAAACCCCAAAAACTCCGAAACACATACGCCAATTTTTAGGGCTGGCTGGTTACTACAGAAGATTCATCCAACATTTTTCAAAAATAGCAAAACCCTTGACTACATTAACGCATAAAGGGGAGAAATTTGAATGGAAGGATGAGCAGGAGAAAGCGTTTCAATTGTTGAAGAAAAAGTTAACTATGGCACCTATATTGTCATTGCCTGAAGGGAATGATGATTTTGTGATATATTCTGATGCCTCAAAGCAAGGCCTCGGTTGTGTATTTGAAGGTAATTGCTTATGCGTCTAGACAATTGAAGATTCATGAGCAGAATTATACGACGCATGATTTGGAATTAGGCGCGGTTGTTTTGCATTAAAGACTTGGAGGCACTACTTATATGGGGTCAAAAGTATTATATATACCGACCACAAAAGTCTCCAACACATATTTAATCAGAAACAACTGAACACGAAGCAGCGTAGGTGGATTGAATTGTTAAATGATTATGACTTTGAGATTCATTACCACCCGGGGAAGGCGAATGTGGTAGCCGACGCTTTGAGTAGAAAGGACAGAGAACATATACGGGTAAAAGCTATGAATAGAATTATTCGTACTAACCTTACTACTCAAATAAAGGAGGCGCAACATGGAGTTGTAAAAGAAGGAAATATAAAGAATGATATACCCAAGGGATCGGAGAAACATCTTAATATTCGGGAAGACGGAACCCGGTATAGGAATGACAGAATTTGGGTGCCAAAGTTTGGGGATGTGAGAGAAATGGTACTTGGGAAAGCACATAAAACGAGATATTCAATACATCCCTGAGCGAAAAAGATGTACAAGGATCTCAAGAAATATTTTTGGTGGCCGGGTATGAAAGCCGATATTGCTAAATATGTAGGAGAATGTTTGACGTGTTCTAAGGTTAAAGCTGAGCATCAGAAACCATCAAGTCTACTTCAACAACTCGAAATCCCGGAATGGAAATGGGAAAACATTACCATGGATTTCATCACTAAATTGCCAAGGACTGCAAGTGGTTTTGATACTATTTGGGTAATAGTCAATCGTCTCACCAAGTCAGCACACTTCCTGCCAATGAGAGAAGATGATAAAATGGAGAAGTTGGCACGATTATACTTGAAGGAAGTCATCTCCAGACATGGAATACCAGTCTCTATCATCTCCGATAGGGATGGAAGATTTGTTTCAAGGTTCTGGCAGACGTTGTAACAAGCATTAGGGACTCGTCTAGATATGAGTACTACCTATCATCCACAAACTGATGGGCAGAGCGAAAGGACGATACAAAAGCTTGAAGACATGCTACGAGCATGTGTTATTGATTTCGGAAACAGTTGGGATCGACACCTACCGTTAGCAGAATTTTCCTACAACAACAGCTACCATTCGAGCATTGAGATGGCGTCGTTTGAAGCACTTTATGGTAGAAAGTGCAGGTCTCCAATTTGTTGGAGTGAAGTGGGGGATAGACAGATTACGGGTCCAGAGATAATTCAAAAACTACCGAGAAGATCATTCAAATTCAACAACGATTGAAAACCACCCAAAGTCGACAAAAGAGATACGCGGACATTAAAAGAAAAGATATAGAATTTGAAATTGGAGAAATGGTCATGCTTAAGGTTTCACCTTGGAAAGGCGTTGTTCGATTTGGTAAACGGGGGAAACTAAATCCAAGGTACATTGGGCCATTCAAGATTATAGATCGTGTCAGACCAGTAGCCTATCGACTTGAGTTACCTCAACAACTCGCGGCTGTACATAACACTTTCCACGTCTAGAATCTGAAGAAATGTTTTGCTAAAGAAGATCTCACTATTCCGTTAGACAAAATCCAAATCAACGAAAAACTTCAATTCATCGAAGAACCCGTCGAAATAATGGATCGTGAGGTTAAAAGACTTAAGCAAAACAAGATACCAATTGTTAAGGTTCGATGGAATGCTCGTAGAGGGCTCGAGTTCACCTGGGAGCGTGAAGACCAGATGAAGCTGAAATACCCTCACCTATTTCCAGAAGATGCGTCAACTCCTTCAACCGCTTAAAATTTCGGGACGAAATTTATTTAACGGGTAGATACTGTAGTGACTCGAACTTTTCCATGCGTATATATTAAATGAAAACTATGTTTATATGATTAAATGTTTCCAACATGTTAAGCAATCAAACTTGTTAAGACTTGATTATTTGAAATGAATTTTATATAGACGATTGACCACCCAAGTTGACCGGCGATTCACGAACGTTAAAATTTGTAAAAACTATATGATGATACATATAGGGGGATATATTTGTAGTTAACATGATATTATGATAAGTAAGTATCTCATTAGGTATATTAACAATGAGTTATATACATAAAAATGAGATTACTAAATTAAGAAACACGAAACGATATATATAACGATTATGGTTATAACAATGTCTTACTAAATATAAATGTATCATATTAAGATATTGTTACACTATATGTAACATGATAAAATGATAATTAAATATATCATTAAGTGTGTTAACAATGAACTACATATGTAAAAACAAGACTACTAACTTAAGGATTTCGAAACAAGGCATATACGTAACGATTATCGTTGTAACGACATTTTAATGTATATAAATCATTTTAAGATATATTCATACATAAAAATATTATGATAATGTAATAATTTAACATCTCATTTAAGTATAATAACAATGGATTAATTACATTTAACAAGATCGTTAACTTAAAGGTTTCAAAACAACACTTACATGTAACGACTAACGGTGACTTAACGACTCAGTTAAAATGTATATACATGTAGTGTATTAAGATGTATTAATACACTTTTGAAAGACTTCAAGACATATATCAAAGTACTTCTACTTAACAAAAATGCTTAAAATTACATTCTCGTTCATTTTCATTAACAAATTTTACTCGTATGCACCCGTATTCGTACTCGTACAATACACAGCTTCTAGATGTATACTATTGGTATATACACTCAATAATAAGCTCCTTAGTAGCCCATGTGAGTCATTAAACATGTGGGAACCATCATTTGGCAACTAGCATGAATGATTACACAAAATAACAAAAATATTACAAATCATTCATGAATTATTTACATGAAAACAAAATTACACATCCTTTATATCTAATCCATTATGAACGACCAAAAACACCTACAAATACTTTCATTCTTCAATTTTCTTCATCTAATTGATCTCTCTCAAGTTCCATCTTCAAGTTCTAAGTGTTCTTCATAATTTCTACAAGTTCTAGTTTCATAAAATCAAGAATACTTTCAAGTTTACTAGCGTACTTCCAATCTTGCAAATCCATTTCAAGTGATCATCCAATCTCAAGAAATCTTTCTTATTTACAGTAAGATATCTTTCTAATTTAAGGTAATACTCATATTCAAACTTTGGTTCAATTTCTATAACTATAACAATCTTATTTCGAGTGATAATCTTACTTGAACTTGTTTTCGTGTCATGGTTCTGCTTCAAGAACTTTCAACCCATCCAAGGATCCTTTAAAGCTAGATCCATTTTTCTCTTTTCCAGTAGCTTTATCCACAAAACTTGAGGTAGTAATGATGTTCATAACATCATTCGATTCATACATATAAAGCTATCTTATTCGAAGGTTTAAACTTGTAATCACTAGAACATAGTTTAGTTAATTCTAAACTTGTTCGCAAACAAAAGTTAATCCTTCTAACTTGACTTTTAAAATCTACTAAACACATGTTCTATATCTATATGATATGCTAACTTAACGATTTAAAACCTGGAAACACGAAAAACACCGTAAAACCGGACATACGTCGTCGTAGTAACACCACGGGCTGTTTTGGGTTAGTTAATTAAAAACTATGATAAACTTTGATTTAAAAGTTGTTCTTCTGGAAAAATTATTTTTCTTATGAACATGAAACTATATCCTAAAATCATGGTTAAACTCAAAGTGAAAGTATGTTTTTCAAAATAGTCATCAAGATGTCGTTCTTTCGACGGAAATGACTACCTCTTTAGTAAATGACATGTAACCTGTATTTCTGACTATAAATGTATACCTTTTCTGTTTAGATTCATAAACTTAAGTTCAATATGAAACCATAGCAACTTGATTCACTCAAAACGGATTTAAAACGAAGAAGTTATGGGTAAAACAAGATTGGAAAATTTTACTTGTTGTAGCTACGAAAATTTTATAACAAATTTATATTAATCATATCCTAGCTAACTTATATTGTATTATACATGTATTCTAATATATTATGTAATCTTGGGATACCATATACACATATACAATATTTTGACATATCATATCGACCCATGTATATATATTATTTGGAACAACCATAGACACTCTATATGCAGTAATGTTGGAGTTAGCTATACAGGGTTGAGGTTGATTCCAAAAATATATATACTTTGAGTTGTGATCTAGCCTGAGGCGTGTATACACTGGGTCATGGATTGATTCAAGATAATATGTATTAATTTATTTCTGTACATCTAGCTGTGGATAACTAGTTGTAGGTTACTAACGAGGACAGCTAACTGAATAAACTTAAAACATTAAAACGTAATAAAAAATGTTGTAAATATATTTCGATCATACTTTGATGTTTATGTACATATTGTTATAGGTTCGTGAATCGACCAGTGGCCAAGTCTTATCTTTCGACGAAGTTAAATCTGTGAAAGTGAGTTATAGTCCCACTTTTAAATCTAATATTTTTGGGATGAGAATACATGCAATTTTATAAATATTTTACAAAATAGACACAGGTGCTTGAAATTACATTCTATGTTGGATTATGAATACCGAATATCACCCTTTTAGCTTGGTAGACTAAGAATTAGGGAATAGACACCCTAATTTACGCGAATCCTAAAGGTAGATCTACGGGCACTAACTCCCCCCATACTGGAAAATGGTATGCTTTAGTACTTTGAGTTATTTGTACAGATGGATTTCTGTTTTGGGGATATTCTATATGCATTTTGTTAATATCGGTTACCAGGTGTTCAACATATGAATGATTTTTATACAGATTGTATGTTATTAAAAGATGAAAACTTGTGGTCTATTATTATGATTAGATAATATATAGGTTAAACCTATAACTCACCAACATTTTTGTTGACGTTTTAAGAATGTTTATTCTCAGGTGATTATTAAGAGTTTCCGCTGTTGAATATTAAAATAAGGACAAGATTTGGAATCCATGCTTGTTTAATATTGTTAAAAATTGCATTCGAAGACATATGTTGTTGTGTAATATTATTGTAAACCATTATGTAATGGTCTTGTGAAAATGCTACATTTTAGCTTATCATTATTTGATAATCGTCGTGATATTTAAAAAGTTATGGTTTGTTTTAAAAATCGAATGCAGTCTTTGAAAAACGTCTCATATAGAGGTCAAAACCTCGCAACGAAATCAATTAATATGGAACGTTTATAATCAATATGAACGGGACATTTCAACTAACACTTATAACCTACTTATATTATAACACATAAAAACATTTTTGGATATGTATTAGAGATGTATAGATCTTCGAACTTTCTTGATGAATGGTTTCTACGAAACTCTAGGTGGAAGGGTTTGGATTTTTCGATTTAAAGGATCCTGTAGCTCAAGCCCCTAGATCTGAAATGGCCATTCGAAGGGAAAGGGGTGATTGGAAGCTTATCTAATATGGCAAGTGTCCTAAAATGGAAACACTCTTAAAGTAGAAACTTTCTAATTATAGAAACTTACTAAAATAAGAAACCTACTAAATGTGGAAACTTTCTAAAAATAGAAACTTACTAGGAAAGGAAACTTAGTAAAACAAACTATACTTAAAACACTTACATACCTAAACACTTACTTAAGCATGGGAAAAAACACTTACTACTCTTAAATGTCCATAGGTTGACTTTCTGTTCGTTCCAACTTTCTATTCCGAGGAATAATCGTCATCTCTCTCTACTTACTAAGGTGAATTCATAGCCCCACTCTTTATTGCTAGCAATCTTACTTACTTATTTTTGGGGTGAGACACATGCTGTTTTATTACATGTTTACAATTTAGACATAAGTACCAAACTGTTAAACTATGCTATGCCCGGCTATGTCCGACTAAGTCTCTACAGTGATATTTTTAATTGCTCGTTGAATGCATGCTTAATTATTGGGGGTAGGCCTATCGGGAGTAACATCCCCGATACATTTGACAAAGTCATTGTATTACTTAATAATGAAATTAAACCGACAAGTATAAACTACAACTTGTCTTTGGGCAAACTTGAACGTTTAGTCTAAATATTACGAACTGGAATAACTTTTTGATCCCTGCGAGATCAACTTTATAAACTAAATCTTATGGTCTAAAACAACGGTCAAACTTATTTGTTAAACCTATGATTTCACTCAACCTTTTTTGGTTGACACTTTAGCATGTTTTGTCTCAGGTGCTGTTTGATTCAAGCTTTCTTTCTTACTGCTTATGTGATGCTACCTGGACATAGGATCAAGAGATATCGCATTATTTACTTTTACATTTGAACATTTACATTATTGTTATTTCCGTCATTGTAACGACATTTCATTTTTCCGCTGCGTACTCTCAATAAAGTTTGATTTTATCATTTAGTATTGTTCTCGTATATTATAATATGTTGGTTGATTTGATATTAAGTCACATTTCGCCCAGACCCTAACTGGGTAATGATTAGGGTTTTAATTAATTAAAGTAGTATTAGGGTTTTAATTAATGTTTTAGGGTTAGGTTAAATTAGGGTTTTAATAAATTAGGGTTTAATAATTAGGGTTTTAATATTTAATATGTATATATATATATATATATATATATATATATATATATATATATATATATATATAATCATGTATATGTATATATATATATATATATATATATAATATTTTTATCTTATTTTTTATGTATGTATTCGTGTATATATATGTATATATATATATATATATATATATATATATATATATATATATATATATATATATATATATCTTTTTTTATTAATAAATATATATATGTAATGTGTATCCACTTTCCAAATATAACTACCCTAACACAATCATAGTGAATCCTTAATGTTTTTAAGATCAAACAAAACTTTTATATATATATATATATGTGAGCCGTATGTATGTATATGTATATGCATATATTTTTTTTTTTTTTACAATATGAATATGATTATGAATAAGATTAAGAACATGATCATGATTATGAACATAAATATGAATTAACAAGATGAAATTTAAAAGTTTGGATATAGGGTTTTACCTTGATGAAGATAGATGAAAATTAACAAGAAAAAGTTGATGAACACTTGAAGATGAAGATCAAACCCTTGAAGATTGAAGAACACCTTTGAAGATCTTCGAAGAATGCGAAGAACACGATGAACAACTTGAAGATTGCTTGAAAACCCTTGAAGATTGATGATGATTTTTGATGGTGGTGGTGGGGAGAGATTTGAGAGAGAGATTTTTGATTGTGATTTGGTACATGTTTAGCTCTAGCCTAGGTCTCTATTTATAGGAGGGTTTAGAGGATTCTAGAATTAGGGTTAGGGTTAGATTTACTTAGGGAACAAGTTAGACTTGGAGAGGAATTAATGGGTTGCCTTGGCCAAAAATTAGAGGGGCATTTTGGGCATTTTATATATATTTTTTTTAAAATTCGGCTAGGGCATTTTTAAGGGAGGAGTTTTGGGATTTTTCACTTTAGTCCTTGTTCTTTAATTTAGCTTAAATAGTTCCTTAATTATCCAAGTTTAATTACTTTAAGTGTACAAGTTTTAAAGTTATTTATTTGTTCACGAAAGTTTATTAGCTCATTATTTCTATCTTTTATTAACTTGTCTTTTATTACACAAAGTTAATTATTATGTTTCTCATCGCTTAACAATTATTGATTAAAGTTTAATCGTTAAGTTTAATTATATTGTTTGGGCATTTAATAAGGAAAAATATAGAATGGAAAAATGAGGGTCGTTATAGTACCTCCCCGTTATTAGAAACTTCGTCCCGAAGTTTTAAGCAGATTCCTCGTTTGCATCAGCAGTTGAGAAGAGATGGGGATATTTCCGTATCAAGTGGTCTTTGCGTTCCCAGGTATATTCGGGGCCTCTACGTGAATTCCAACGAACTTTAACGATAAGTATGTTGCTCTTTCACGTTTGTTTGACCTCTCCCTCTATGATTTCTATAGGTTCTTCAACGAAGTGCATTTGCTCATCAATGAGGACATCATCCAGAGGAATAACAAGTGTGTCATCAGCAAGACACCTTTTAAGATTCGAGACATGAAACACATCATGTACTTGACTAAGTTCAGTTGGCAGTTCTAATCGGTACGCGACGGAACCGACTCTTTGTGTGATCGTGAAAGGTCCAACATATCGTGGACTGAGTTTACTTCATTTACCGAAGCGGACAACGCCTTTCCAAGGGGATACTTTCAACCTGACTTTATCTCCAACTTGGAATTCTATATCCTTTCGTTTCTTATCGGCATAGCTCTTTTGTCGGCTACAGGCAGTTTCTATAACAAACCTCACTTTTCCCTTCTGAATTTACCAAGTTGCCCGTAGGGTTTCAGTGTCATAATATGTGCCTCATCATTAGGGTTGTTATCAAGACATATTAAATGCTTATAAATAATGTCCGTAATTAAAAACCTGAAACCCTAATAATCTAAACTCTAACCCTAAAAGTTTATTAATATTATAAGTCCTACCCCTAATAATAAATTAATAAAATAAACCCTAACCTTAGTGCTAATTAAATTATTAACATTATGAACATATATGTTAATTATATTACCTTCGTTAAATAGTTAAAGTAACATATAATATATAATTAACTTTATAACAAATACAATTATAGATATTAAAACTAAATAGAAGTAAATTAATAAAAGTTAGGGGTAAATAAATAAATAAAATATATTTAAATAAATGTAACCCTAAATATTAATAATAATAATAATAAAAAAATATATAATACTTAAATAAATTATGGAATGCCGTATAAAAAAAAGAGAAAATATACATGGGTCACAAATAATACGGTTGATTAGAGATGAGCGGTATTGAAACTTGATCACTAAGTCTATAAATCCTAGTTAAACTCCAATTTCCATCCTTGATCACCAAGAATCCAAATCATGATCCAACACTTGATCACCTATATAAACCCTCAAGTCTTTCCAAGTTTATTCACCATAAAAACTGCAAAAACAGTCGACTAATACTCCTGCATTCTCTCTATTTTTTTGTCGACTATATCCAGCCTTGTTTCCCTC
The DNA here is from genome assembly GCF_046630445.1 of Rutidosis leptorrhynchoides. NCBI lineage: Eukaryota > Viridiplantae > Streptophyta > Magnoliopsida > Asterales > Asteraceae > Rutidosis > Rutidosis leptorrhynchoides. Next base: position 360,248,682 of record NC_092339.1, read on the forward strand.
CAAAACCTGTTAACTAAACAACCTGCACCCAGCCTGCTATTCAGTCAACTAAACCTACACGAAAACTCTCATCCAGGCTGCTTTTCAGTCAACAAAAATCATCACCAAAGCCTGCTCAAATCATTCCTTTTCCTGCTGCGTATTATCTCCTGTTTATTGCTACTTGTTTCGACACCCAAACAGACCCAATAATTGATCAATTGTTCCGGTATTTGTTGCTGTATCAGTCGTGACCAGGAGACCTCAAAAACCCACTCAAATCGTCTGTTTGACTGCGTCTGTTGCTGCTGAGTTACTTGCTGTTTCTGCGAACCATAACAGCCCAAGAAAAAGCTTTGTTTGATCGTGTTGTTGTTGCTGTGTTTTCTGCTGTAAACCGTCACCCAGAACGTCCCCAAAGTGCTCCTGTTGCTGCTATACATCGTGACTCAAAACAGACCCAAAGAAGTACTTGTTTTGGGTCGTGATAAGTTGCAGGAAACCTGCTCCTGTTCAGCCTTTTGTTCGTCTAAATTAGTCCATGAAACGGGTAAGTTTTCTTCTGTTTTCTGTTGTATTATTCGATACCATCACAGCTCATCCAAAGCCTAATTTTTCCTAGTGATCATGACCTTCAAAACATCCCAAGAATCATCCTTTGTTGCTACATTTTGCTTGGGTCTTCCTTCTGTTTGTATGAAACCAAAACAGATCCAATTAGGTCGTGATTGTGCTGCTGGGTTCTGGTTACTGTTCAGCCCATAATTATCATCTTTACTTCTTGATCTTAATCTTCTAAAGGTATCCATAAACCCTAGTTAATTATACTTTTAAATTGTTCAAGTTAATATAATTATAATGATATCAAACATGGTTAAAGGATAAGAATATGATTATGATTATGAATAAGTTATAAAGATAGATTATGATTATGTATATAAGAACAAGTAAAATTGATAACGGTTAATGATATATGATTATAAGTGTTGTGCATGAAAGAATATGGTTAGTGATTAATAAACTAGTCATGAATGTGATTAATGAGATTAAAGATTGTAAAACTTAAAAGATTATGAATAAGTTAGATGATTAATGAATAAGTTAAAAGTATTATGTTAAGATGAACTTGTAATGAGGTTAAAAGATTATAGATAATGCTTGTGATCAATAAGTTTAGGTAAGATGAACAAAGGTTAAAGATTATGATTAGGATTGTTAAGGAACTAGATTAAAAATAGATAAAGAATTTTGATTAAAGATATAATGAAGGTTATGAATAATTATTAGGCTTATGATCTTAGGCGAATGTTATTAAGTTTGATTATGATAAAAAGGATATGATTTTATCTGGCGGTGATTAAGGTTATTAGGTTAAGATTATTGATAAAAGGTTATGATTATGGATCAGTAAAGTAATTACGATCATGGTGTACGTGCATGCATGCATGCATACGTACGTATGTGCATGTATACACTGTATATATATGTGTGTATGTAATATGTAAATATATACATACGTGTATATGTATGTGTATATATGTATGTATATGTACGTGTGTATGTATGTATGAATGTGTATTATGTAAGTTATATAAGATTAGTAAAAATAATAAGAAAAGTAATAAGTATATGTATATGTATCATCTTACACTATTATATAAAAAACACATACACCTACTATATATATATATATATATATATATATATATATATATATATATATATATATATATATATATATATATATATATATCATATAGTTATGAACACATACATGTATAATAATAAATAAAGAATATATATGTATGTATCACATAGGTGTATAATATCTATGTAACGTATAATGAACAAGTATACATAATAGTTGATTAATTAAATAATAATATTATTATAACTTACACACTTAATTATATAGTAACACTTAAGTACACTAAGTATATTATCACCTATATAAATATAACATTTCTCGAGAACGGTCACTGTTAATATAGTTTGCTATATTAATAAAAAAAACTTTATGTCTATTAGACATTAACTAATCGAACATAATATCTCTAGGTTGAGATCTCGGTGTTCAACACTCCGATCATATAACTTGCGTGGAATATCTATCTGCTATTAAGGTGAACTTCATAGCCCCTCTTTTTACTTTTACTCAACTGTTTTATAAACTTTGGGGTGAGACACATGCTTGCTTTTTAAACTGTTTTACGCTTAGACACAAGTACCTGAAAACTGTTTAACTGTGCTGACATGCTTTGATTCATGCTAAATCCCTACCATGATATCGTTAATTGTTACGTATAAAGGCAAGCTTAGTTATTGTGAATAGCGCTATTGAGAGTAACGTCTCTAACCATTTGACCGTTGGTCTTTGGTTACATAATAATGATTAAATGACACTGACAGTTCAAGGTGTCCTGGGGTAACTTTGTTTACGTCTCGATATCATAACTTCAGCATTTACTTTTGATAACTAAATCTTGTGGTCTAAAACTATATATATTAAACCTATGTTGTTCACTCAACCATTGTTGGTTGACACTTTTTAGCATGTTTTGTCTCAGGTACTTAGATACTTTGCTTCCGCTGTAGAACTCTGCTGTTACTTTGAATTCAAGCCAAGCACTGGGACCAGAGTTAACATCCGCGTCAGTGGCGATTTTGGCGGGGTGTTACAGTTGGTATCAGAGCTCTGGTTATAGGGAACTAGGTTACATTAGTGTGACTAACAAGAATAGTTAGGATGAATTAGTGATTCTAGTCTATAACCGAGTTGTTCATTTGCATTGATTATTTGCATTACATTCTAAATTATATGCATTAAGTTCACTTATATTTGTTATGCCTAGAATTCCTATACCATTCAATTCTTTAGAAAACACTTTGCTATAAGAACTATACTTACACGTCTGACTCTTAGAATAAGGGCCATAACTTACTTGTAATCCAACAATAGAACGCCACCATACCTATCTCATTATGTAATTTAGTTTTAAGTGCTTTTCCTTTGATCTTTATACTGCTACTTCATCTTACTTCCTGCTTTTACCTCTGTTGATATTCTGTATCCTTTCCTAAGGATATCAAGCCAAAACCCTATCATCTTGCCTGATCCCGACTCCAAAGGATCGGTTAGTAAATGATTGTTATCATATCCATACATATCCTATGACCTGACTTCGCTATTGTGATTCAAAGTATTCTTTGACTCACACAAAGGGATGTCACTCATAACTCAACATTCCCACGTCAACTATCTAAGTTTGATCACGTGTCCTGACCTTATGGAGTGACCTTGGAATGGAAATATGAATTAGTGAAATATAATGATGCTTGGCCGACGTGATTATATTACGGTAATTCATATAGAAATTCCAATATCATGACATATGGAATAGAAAGTGAATCAAAGAGAAATTTTCAAGCCATTCATGTTATTACATGAAGGATAATCAACATCTGATTTGTAGATATACGAGTAGCTCGTTTCAACCAAACTATCTATCACATACCCATGAGTAGATTAACAAATTCTCATATGCCATAAAAGTTGTAAAGCTTAGCATTCTTTCTTTCTTAAGCAACTTATCTCTTTGACGCTTAATTATCACATCCCCGCTGGAAGGAAGGATGCCTGTTCTTAATTGACCTGAAGTGACACCCCTGAAACTTTTTCGAAGCATGACTCCTGTTATCTGCAATTACGCTCCTAGTGTAGATTTTCATAAACTCATTAGGAAACCCGTCGAAGATAAGCGACAACCACTCGCAAGATGTTCATTTGAATATTCAAACGAAGGTATTATAAAACACCACATTCACTATCACGTTCTCATACTCTACCATTCATATTTCACTTGTTAGGAACAGCTTCACACATGAACATTTGAATACCAAGAACTTATATTAGTCATCAACCACACTTAAATTCAATAGTCATCATTACCCCGTAACATTTTCGCTCAAATATCACCCGAAATGTTCAAGGTCCTTCACTCAAATTTTCTTAGTCTTTTTCCAAATATAAAATTCCGTTGCCAAAATTTTACCTACATTATTTTACTGTGCGATCCTCTCGAAATTTTATAAATTTATTTACCGCCATTCGTGCAAATTTTATAAATTGTATATATTAAGCAAAATTTACCTTTATTTGTTTTGACTAGTACATATAAAATTATACTCACTTTTTTCAAATCAATTCAAAAGATATTTTACTTAAAATAGTACATGTTGTACATAACTCTAGTTTTACTAAGAACTTCGTTTCCTTTTTAAATTGTCACCTTAAACGACTCAAACTTCTGTAAAAATTTTCATTGCTTGTTTATATAAAAATTTTTGTATTATTCTACACCACGTATTATTCACAATACCTCTTGCCCCTTGAAACTTACCATTGAGTTCATCATTCAAAACTCTATGTTCTCTGTAACTTTTCCCTCGTAAGGTTGACTGTTGAGAAGATATTACCTCTAATATCTCACGGCGAAACCACAGCAACCTCGTAAAACTTCAATTCTATAATTTAATATCTTTTTGATACAAGAAAGTATTTTTCGGAGATTTCCTCACCTGTTGGAAATAATTTTTTTTATATAGCCAATGATTCACATTGATTCTCAACCGCACTTAAACTTATTAGTGAATGATAGATCGACTCGCCATCTGAGCGAGAACGTCTTTCTCATTAAAGAGATCACACTTTCGTGCGGTTTCCTATCAGAAATGTAACTTATGATCCTCGTTATCCTCTCTAAAGGAGTTACCTTAAACGTTTATGATGTTTATGTGTTTACTCTAAACTAGTTACAACTAGATGTGATTCTAAACAAATTTCGACCTCTATTACAACATATAGCTAAAATCATGATCATAAGGTGCTTTTCGCAAGGATAAGTTCGTATGTATTATAATATGTTGGAACGATATCTTTCATTAATCACTTGTACCATTCTGTGGGCATTATGAGTTTCTTGTCATGCCTTTTAGTTTAACCAATTCTCCTGCTGTATTCATGGATCTTATGAACCGTGTATGCAAACCCTATCTTGATAAATTCGTGATTGTTTTCATCGACGATATTCTAATCCATTCTAAGAACGAGAAAGAGCATGAGCAACATCTGCGATTGATTTTGGAGCTCTTAAAGAAGGAACAACTGTATACCAAATACTCTAAATGTGAATTTTGGTTGCGAACCGTACAATTTCTTGGACATGTAGTTAATAGTGAAGGAATACATGTCAATCCTATAAAAATCACCATTAATCAGAAATTTTCAAGAACTAGTCGTGGATGAAGTCCATAAGACTAGATATTCTAATCACCCAGGCTCTTTTGGCTGAAATTTCATATAATATCAGCTCTCACTCAAGTAGATCCTCGCTGTAATTAAGTGTAAACTTTGCTTTAATAAAACGTTGACCGAATGACAAATTTTAGTCAACACTTTCTGTTAATAAAAGTTCATACATTTCACATTTCGAATCTTAAAAATGTTCTGGTTATGACATACTTGTTACTCCCATTAATGATCTTCGCATTGATAATAAACTACACTTCACCAGAAAACCTATAGCAGTTCTGGATCGTGAGGTTAAACATTTGAAATAAAGCTCTATTCCTGTTGTTAAGATCCGTTGGAATTCACGAAAAGGCCCCGAGTATACCTGGGAACGTGAAGACTAGATGAAGCGGAAATATCCTCATATTTTCTTAAACGTTGATGCATCCGAGAAGTCTTACTGAAACTTTGGGACGAAGTTTAAATTAACGGGGAGGTACTATAACAAACCTCACTTTTCCCTTCTGAATTTACCAAGTTGCCCGTAGGGTTTCAGTGTCATAATATGTGCCTCATCATTAGGGTTGTTATCAAGACATATTAAATGCTTATAAATAATGTCCGTAATTAAAAACCTGAAACCCTAATAATCGAAACTCTAACCCTAAAAGTTTATTAATATTATAAGTCCTACCCCTAATAATAAATTAATAAAATAAACCCTAACCTTAGTGCTAATTAAATTATAAACATTATGAACATATATGTAAATAATATTACCTTCGTTAAATAGTTAAAGTAACATATAATATATAATTAACTTTATAACAAATACAATTATAGATATTAAAACTAAATAGAAGTAAATTAATAAAAGTTAGGGGTAAATAAATAAATAAAATATATTTAAATAAATGTAACCCTAAATATTAATAATAATAATAAAAAAAATATAAAATACTTAAATAAATTATGGAATGCCGTATAAAAAAAAGAGAAAATATACATGGGTCACTAATAATACGGTTGATTAGAGATGAGGGGTATTGAAACTTGATCACTAAGTCTATAAATCCTAGTTAAACTCCAATTTCCATCCTTGATCACCAAGAATCCAAATCATGATCCAACAATTGATCACCTATATAAACCCTCAAGTCTTTCCAAGTTTATTCACCACAAGAACTACAAAAACAGTCGACTAATACTCCTGCATTCTCTCTATTTTTCTGTCGACTATATCCAGCCTTGTTTCCCTCCAAAACCTGTCGACTAAACAACCTACACCCAGCCTACTCTTCAGTCGACTAAACCCAAACGAAAACTCTCATCCAGGCTGCTTTCCAGTCAACAAAAATCATCACCAAAGCCTGCTCAAATCGTTCCTTTTCCTGCTGCGTATTATCTCCTGTTTATTGCTACTTGTGTCGACACCCAAACAGACCCAATAATTGATCAATTGTTGTGGTATTTGTTGCTGTATCAGTCGTGACCGGGAGACCTCAAAAACCCACTCAAATTGTCTGTTTAACTACGTTGGTTGCTGCTGAGTTACTTGCTATTTCTGCGAACCATAACAGCCCAAGAAAAAGCTTTGTTTGATCGTGTTGTTGTTGCTGTGTTTTCTGCTGTAAACCGTCACCCAGAACGTCCCCAAAGTGCTCATGTTGCTGCTATACATCGTGACTCAAAACAGACCCAAAGAAGTACTTGTTTTGGGTCGTGATAAGTTGCTGGAAACCTGATCCTGTTCAGCCTTTTGTTCTTCCAAATTAGACCATGAAACGGGTAAGTTTTCTTCTGTTTTCTGTTGTATTATTCGATACCATCACAGCTCATCCAAAGCCTAATTTTTCCTGGTGATCATGACCTTCAAAACAGCCCAAGAATCATCCTTTGTTGCTGCATTTTGCTTGGGTCTTCCTTCTGTTTGTACGAAACCAAAACAGATCCAATTAGGTCGTGATTGTGTTGCTGGGTTCTGGTTTCTGTTCAGCCTATAATTATCATCTTTACTTCTTGATCTTAATCTTCTAAAGGTATCCCTAAACCCTAGTTAATTATACTTTTAAATTGTTTAAGTTAATATAATTATAATGATATCAAACATGGTTAAAGGATAAGAATATGATTATGATTATGAATAAGTTATAAAGATAGATTATGATTATGTTTATAAGAACAAGTAAAATTGATAACGGTTAATGATATATGATTATAAGTATTTTGCATGAAAGAATATGGTTAGTGATTAATAAACTAGTCATGAATGCGATTAATGAGATTAAAGATTGTAAAACTTAAAAGATTATGAATAAGTTAGATGATTAATGAATAAGTTAAAAGTATTATGTTAAGATGAACTTGTAATGAGGTTAAAAGATTATAGATAATGCTTGTGATCAATAAGTTTATGTAAGATGAACAAAGGTTAAAGATTATGATTAGGATTGTTAAGGAACTAGATTAAAAATAGATAAAGAATTTTGATTAAAGATATAATGAAGGTTATGAATAATTATTAGGCTTATGATCTTAGGTGAATGTTATTAAGTTTGATTATGATAAAAAGGATATGATTTTATGTGGCGGCGATTAAGGTTGTTAGGTTAAGATTATTGATAAAAGGTTATGATTATAGATCAGTAAAGTAATTACGATCATGGTGTACGTGCATGCATGCATGCATACGTACGTATGCGCATGTATACACTGTATATATATATGTGTGTGTATATGTAAATATATACATACGTGTATATATATGTGTATATATGTATGTGTATGTACGTGTGTATGTATGTATGAATGTGTATTATGTAAGTTATATAAGATTAGTAAAAATAATAAGAAAAGTAATAAGTATATGTATATGTATCATCTTACACTATTATATAAATAACACATACACCTACTATATATATATATATATATATATATATATATATATATATATATATATATATATATATATATATATATATATATATATATATATATATATATATATATATATATATATCATATAGTTATGAACACATACATGTATAATAATAAATAAAGAATATATATGTATGTATCACATAGGTGTATAATATCTATGTAACGTATAATGAACAAGTATACATAATAGTTGATTAATTAAATAATAATATTATTATAACTTACACACTTAATTATATAGTTACACTTAAGTACACTAAGTATATTATCACCTATATAAATATAACATTTCTCGAGAACGGTCACTGTTAATATAGTTTGCTATATTAATAAACAAACTTTATGTCTATTAGACATTAACTAATCGAACATAATATCTCTAGGTTGAGATCTCCGTGTTCAACACTCTGATCATATAACTTGCGTGGAATATCTATCTGCTATTAAGGTGAACTTCATAGCCCCTCTTTTTACTTTTACTCAACTGTTTTATAAACTTTGGGGTGAGACACATGCTTGCATTTTAAACTGTTTTACGCTTAGACATAAGTACCTGAAAGCTGTTTAACTGTGCTGACATGCTTTGATTCATGCTAAATCCCTACCATGATATCGTTAATTGCTACGTATAAAGGCAAGCTTAGTTATTATGTATAGCGCTATTGAGAGTGACGTGTCTAACCATTTGACCGTTGGTCTTTGGTTACATAATAATGATTAAACGACACTGACAGTTCAAGGTGTCCTGGGTAACTTTGTTTACATCTCGATATCATAACTTCAGCATTTACTTTTGATAACTAAATCTTGTGGTCTAAAACTATATATATTAAACCTATGTTGTTCACTCAACCATTGTTGGTTGACACTTTTTAGCATGTTTTGTCTCAGGTACTTAGATACTTTGCTTCCGCTGTAGAACTCTGCTGTTACTTAGAATTCAAGCCAAGCACTGGGACCAGAGTTAACATCTGCGTCAGTGGCGATTTTGGCGGGGTGTTACAGTTTCTAATCGTTGCTTAATTTGGACGCTCTTTTTGGTAGTTTTATGAATGATTTCGGGACCAGTTAAATGTCTGTCCTTGAGTTCGTCCCAACACAAAGGGGATCAACATTTCCGGCAATATAAAGCTTCAAAAGGTGCAGCTTTAATGCTGGAGTGATAACTGTTGTTGTAGGAAAATTCAACTAAAGGTAGATGTCTATCCCAACCTTTGCCGAAATCGATTGCATAAGCACGCAGCATATCCTCCATGGTTTGAATAGTTCATTCACTTTGACTATCAATTTGAGGATGATAGGCTGTACTCATGTCGAGTTGAGTTCCAAGAGCAGATTGCAAAGTTTTCCAGAATCTAGAAACGAATCGACTGCCGTGATCAGAAATAATCGAGATAGGAACTCCATGACGTGAGACAATTTCTTTAATATAAAGCTGTGATAATTTCTCCATCTTGTCAGTTTCCTTGATCGGTATGAAATGTGCAGATTTAGTAAGACGATCAACTACGACCCAAATAGTATCGTTACCGTTCGAAGTCTTATGTAACTTAGTAACGAAGTCCATAGTGATACATTCCCACTTCCACTGCGGAATATCGGGTTGTGTCAACAGACCAGAAGGCTTTTGATGTTCAGCCTTGACTTTCAAACAAGTGAGACACTTACGAACATAAGTAGCAATGTCGGCTTTCATGTTAGGCCACCAGTAGAATTCCTTCACATCGTGATACATCTTACTGGAACCGGGATGAATAGAATACCTAGTCTTATGTGCTTCATCCAATACTAGTTCATGGAGATTACCAAAGCGAGGAACCTAAATTCTGTTACCAAAGTACCATGTACCATTGCCTTTCACTTGAAGTTGGTTCTCGAAACCGATAGGTCCTTCACCTTCGATAAGTGTTGTTTTAATAGCTTCCAGTTGAGCTTCACAGATTCGTGATACGAGATTTGATTTGATTTTTAGGTTTAAAGCACGAACACGTTTAACATCATCTTTCCGACTAAGGGCATCGGCAACCACATTTGCCTTGCCAGGATGATATTTCAACTCACAGTGATAATCGTTCAATTGATGACAAACTCCACTTTGTGGAGGAACCTGTTGAAATTATGGATCGTGAGATAAAAACTTTGAAACACAACAAGATTCCGATCGTCCGAGTGCGATGGAATGCCAAACGAGGACCTGAGTTTACTTGGGAGCGAGAGGATCAAATGATGCGGAAGTATCCTCACCTTTTCCCGACTCCTCCATCACCTTCAGCTTAAATTTCGGGACGAAATTTTCTTTAACAGGTGGGTAATGTAACGACCCTGGAATTTCCAACGTTAATTTATTAATAATTACTATTATTAATAAGTGTGATTAAACGAATGTATGTTATTACATTTACATGTTGCCTTGATTGCCCGTACTTGACTTTTAAGAGCCCGAAACGTCTTTGTGACACCCGAAACTTTCACGAATAATATTTTTAGATATTATTTACATTCATGATTAAATTTATTAATCATTTTAATTAACTAAGGCTATTAGTTAGTTACTTGGGCTTTAATTGATTTAACTTGTGATTTATTTGAACTTGGGCTTTATTAGTGTAATGGACTCTTGATGTTGGGCTTCCAAGCCCACCCTACATTATTAATGGACCCTTTAGCCCACTCTTTCAAGTGTAAGTATCATGTTAGATGGTAACTAGCTAGTTTAAGGCACTTGGAATCTTGTTACACATCATCCCCATGCACATACCACCTTGTGTCCAACTTTAATGAACTTTACAAGCTTGTAACCAAAGAACAAACCTCCCCTCCCTTTTTTTCTGCTGAATGCCGAAGCCTTGGTGGCCATTTAGTGGTGTTTTGAATTTTTTTTTACACTACATACTCACTAGTATTCATATTACTCTTTCATTTACACACACAATCACTTTTCTCTCAAACTTTCTCTCATATTCTTCTACATTCTTGTAAGTAAACTTGAAGACATTTTCTCTTCTTCTTTTCTCCCTAAAACCATATACATACATGCAAATCATCATCATCATTTGTTGTTCTTTGTTGTTAATGTTACTTGTCTTGTTAATTGTTGTTATTTACTTACATGTTTCAAGAATCTAACTTTCTAGTTTGATTCATCTTTTATCTTGTTTTAACAAGAACAATCAAGAACTAAACTCTCTAGTTTAGGTTCTACATATAATGTTTCAAAGATTATAAAGTTCTTGTGTTGATTAAATACATACTTGAAGCTCATGAAGTAAACTTTAAAGTTTACTTTCTAAAGATCAAACTTTGGTTTGAATCTTTAAAGTATGAACAACCATGAACCTTTTCTTGTTTATTTAAGTTTACTTCTTCAATTTATGCACTTTAATTTCATGTAGTTAGTTTATATGGTCAAGTACTACAAGTTAGTCTTGATCTCATATCTCTTGAACAAATTAAGTTAACTTTGAAAGTTCAAGAACACACAAATAAGTTTTCTTTAAATATAACTTTGGATCTAGACTTTTGAGTCTTGGATCTTCAAGATCAAACTAAGAACTATGTTCTACTACTTATGATCTTGATTAGTTAGTTAACTTTCAAGTTTATAGTTCATGTAAGTGTCAAACCTAAGACTTTGATGTAACTTTGGTTCATCAAACTTCATGCAACTCTTAAGTGAGTTGTGCTTCATGTCTTAGACTTGCACTAGGGTTATGATGGTCAAGACTTGGTTAAGATTATATAGATACATCAATGAGTTGTACACTTGAAGCTATATGCATCAAGGATGAGAACCATGATGAACATCAAGCACCAAGACCACCGGAACCCTTTTAAACTCACTGTTCTGTCCAAAAGCTACTGGTCTGGTGATTGTGTAACAGACCAGTAGACCTGGGCTGTTCTAACCATTATTTTTAGATAGATCTTTTCGAGTAGATAACTTTTCATATAGGACTCATCTTAATCCGAGTTACGGTTTAGGATTTATGGCCCTCCGATCGTTACTATGTCCTTTAACGTTGTGCAGAAATTTCTGACCTACTCGCACTTAGACCGTCGCCACGGTCAAACCAAGACGAGTTTGCTTCTGTAAATTTTACCACACTTAAGGGACTCATAGACGGAGCCATGGTCACTGGTCTCACCTTAATTCAGTAAGGTTAGAGGCCGTGGTGACTGACTGAAGTCAGACTTTGTTTTAAACTACTTTCATAAACGAAACCTATTTTACGTCTTTTGTTTGATGATGAATTATGATGACCCTTAAGACCTTAATTACATACTTTTAAACCTATTAAGACGATTTACTGACTTAGTACTATTTGACTTAGGTTGAGGACTTCGGACCATTTACTTGCACACCTTTCCCGACTACTACTTTACCGCTACATATCATTGTGAGTTATAGCATTCCCTTTTTACTTTAACTTATTTTGGGAACTGAGAATACATGCGGATTTTATGTTTTACATACTAGGCACGAGTACTTAAACTTATATATGTGTGGGTTATACAACGGCATAAACATTCCCTTTAGCTCGGTAACGTTTAATCATTGGTTTTTGAACCGTGAACGCGAATCTTAGATATGGATCCATAGGGTTTGACATCCCCACTCGAGCTAGTCGCGATAGCATTTAACGAGTGTTTAATACTTCGTAAACATACGAACTTGCCTAGTGTACTTTCAGGGGGTATAAACGTTAAGTTAGTTACCAAGTGCCCACGGTTAACATATACTTTATCATACTATTTTGAAACGCTCTTTGTAGCACTGAAATCTCGTGGCCTACCTTACATACTGTTATACTTAAACTATAGCTCACCAACCTTTGTGTTGACGTTTTTAAGCATGTATTTCTCAGGTGCTTGAGGTTGCTTCCGCTGTGTACTAGTCGTGCTGTAGAACCCGCTGCTTAGAGTTGTCCACGCATGAACTACTCTACTTTGCATTCAAACATTTGTACTTTTGAACTATGACTTGTAACGACCATTGTGGTCACATACACTTATTATTTGCTTCTACTTAGTGAAGCATGCTTTCGAAATGTAAAACATTTGATGTCGGTTATGACATCACCTTTTTATCGTGAATGCAACTTCTTTAATTATAGCATATAGTACTTAACCTTGTAATGATCCTGTTGTTGATGATTCGTACACGATGGTTTTGTACGGGGCATCACATTTGGTATCAGAGCATTGGTTGTAGGGAATTAGGTTGCATTAGTGAGTCTAAGACTGACCCGAGTAGGATTCACTAATAGGACTAATCTACAACTTGCTAGTTTACTTGTTTCTGCTGAACTTACTGCATGCTGCTGCTTACTTTTTCCGCTATATGCCATATGCTACTACATGATTTCACTACTGCATGACGCTACTTGCTTTCGATTGCATGCTACTTTCATACGAATTACTGTTATTACCATGCTAGTTACCGTTGTACATGATTTAAACTGTTGGCTTATTATTTGCTTGCTTTATGACATACTGACATGGAAAATTTATTTTTCCTTGTTCAGATGTCGGATGTTTCACCTGCTGGCATTTCAGCAGTACAGACTCAGACCCCGTCGCCCTACCTACTGCTACACCTGCTGCTGCTACTGCCGATACACCAGCCCCGACACCCACCAGTGATCCCGGCGCTTCTACTTACGGAGCTAGTACTAGTGCACCTGCCCCAGTGTCTGCTCCCGGACCCTCGAGGTCACAGCCCCGCATTGGTGGTATTGAGATCCCCGCGGAGTTCGGGGAAGGGCCGTTTCGTAACCACATGCGCACGCCTTGCTGACGCACTCCCGACGGACGTTTAGTCGTGATTCCGCCAGGCAGACACAGACAGATGTTGGCCGCCTTCGGACGCTTCGGATTACCAGCTCAGCCACCAGTGTCACCACCACACGATTCAGATGACTCATCATCCGCCGATTCTTCATCATCAGACGACTCCAGCGATGATGAGGATCCTGCTGATAGACCTATTCAGGCACCCTCCACCCCGTAGAAGAAGCGGTACCGTTTCAACGGCACCGTCATTCCAGGGGTGAATGGAGGTCGTGCTTTTACTGACGCATTTGGCCATCGTCGTAGGGTTACTGCTCGTAAACGAGTTGTGCCATACCCTGCCGACCAACAGATACGTAAGGTTCCTCGTTACGTATTGACTATTCCTGGAACCGTACCACCTAGATTTAGATACGGACCACTTACATCTACGGACGTACCGTCTACATCCGGAGCCGGACCATCTACATCAACACCACCGGCACCACCCGCACCACCCGCCCCACCTGCACCGCCTGCCCCACCAGCTCCCTCTAACGAGGAACTGATAAGGGAGATTGAGACTCTCCGAGCTCGAGTCACTGAGCTCGAGGAGCAGTTGGCTCGAGGAGCAGTTCACCCGCCTTCACCGTAGGACCTTGTATTTAGATTTCATGATGTAATCTAGATATAGTTTCATGTATTTCATATGTATTATACGAACTTATTCAGATGTATGAAACTTATTATTATTAATGAATGGAACTTTGCGTTATTTAATTCTTGCACGATGTTCTATTTACATTGCTGTACGATGATTCTGTGGTATTTGTACCTAGATGCATTATTTAATAACATGTGATGTTTTGATTTCATGTTGGTCACTATATACTGTATTATTACTACTTGCATACTGGATTTTGACTTGAGTCAAAATTTTTGTTTAGAATACCATGGCTAACGGAAGATCCACACCTACCGCTGCCCAGATTGAGGACATGATCAACGAACGGGTCGCTGCAGCCCTAGTAGAAAGAAATCTCGAAGCTCCACCGCCGCCACCACCGGTTATTCTACCCGTTCGAAATGGGTGTACATACAAGGAATTCCAGAGCTGCAAACCGCATAACTTCAGCGGCACCGAGGGACCAGTTGGTCTCACCAGATGGTTCGAGAAACTTGAATCAGTATTCCGAGTTAGCAACTGTTCAGAGGACAATAAGACCACGTTTGCATCTTGCACGCTATCTGACGGCGCGCTAACGTGGTGGAACACGTTAGCTCAAGCGAAAGGTATCGATGAGGCGTATGCTACGCCATGGGAGGAATTCAAGGCGGCTATGATTGATGAGTATTGTCCGAGAACCGAAATTCAGAAGATGGAAATTGAATTCATGCAGTTGAAGGCCGTAGGGAACGACCTTAACAGTTACAATCGTAGGTTTTTGGAGTTAGCATTAATGTGTCCGACCATGGTCACCCCCGAATTCAAGCGCATGGAGAAATACTTCTCGGGACTTCCTAAGTCCATCAAGGGTAATGTTACCTCATCCAAGCCACCGAATGTCCCCGAAGCAATGCACATGGCGCATACTCTCCTGAATCAAATCATCCTTGACGAGCCGGAGAAGGCTAAGTTTGAAGCCGGTAGTAGTGAAAAGAGGAAATGGGACAACAACCACAACAACCACAACAACAACAACAACAACAACAACAACAACAACAACAACAACAACAACAACAACAACAACAACAACAACAACAACAACAACAACAACAACAACAACAACAACAACAACAACAACAACAACAACAACAACAACAACAACAACAATAACAGGGGGAGAAACTACGATCAAACCCCCGCCAAGAGGCACAACAACGGTGGAAACCCTAATCCCAACAACAACACCAACACCATCCCGAACTACAAAGGAACCTTACCACAATGCAAGCGGTGCTACAAGCACCATACTGGATATTGCAATGTTGTCTGTGAGAAGTGCCAACGGGCTGGGCATATCGGAAAGGACTGCAAGGTCACCACTTTTAATGGGAAGCCAAACACCAATGGACCGAAGAAGTGCTACGAATGCGGGCAGACGGGCCATTTCAGAAATGCATGCCCCAACAAGCGAAAAGATGGCGGGCCACCCCGTGGTAGAGCTTTTAATGTTAATGCAAGGGATGTACGCGATAACCCCGACTTGGTGACAGGTATATTCACAATCAACAATCTTTTAGCTTCTGTCTTGTTTGATACTGGTGCGGATAGAAGTTATGTATGTAGACATTTTTGTTATAAGATTATTTGGTCATTAGTCCCGTTAGAAGAGAGTATGCTTGTCGAGGTCTCAAATGGAAAACTTGAAAAGGTTGACCATATTAGTCGTGGAGCTATTATCAACATAGCTGGTGCAGATTTCGAAATTGATTTGATACCTATCAAACTGGGAAGCTTTGACGTGATCGTTGGTATGGATTGGTTGAGCAAGATAAAGGCCGATATTATCTGTGGAGATAAAGCACTTCGCATACCACAAGGAGATGGCGAACCACTGGTTATCTATGGAGAGAGATGTACCTCGAAGTTAAACCTCATTAGTTGCGTGAAAGCATAAAAGATTACGAAGAAGGGACGTTTTGCTGTCCTAGCACATGTGAAAGCAGTAGAAACTGAGGTGAAGAGCATGAACGACGTTCGAATTGTGAACGAATTTCCCGATGTCTTCCCAGAGGAATTGCCTGGATTGCCGCCGCAGAGAGCCGTAGAGTTTCAGATTGAGTTAGTTCCAGGAGCTGCACCTGTAGCTCGCGCACCTTATAGACTCGCACCTTCCGAGATGCAAGAATTACAGAGTCAACTACAAGAGCTAGTTGACCGAGGATTTATCCAACCAAGTTTCTCGCCTTGGGGCGCACCGGTTCTGTTTGTGAAGAAGAAGGATGGATCCTTTCGTATGTGTATCGACTACCGTGAGCTCAACAAATTGACAATCAAGAATCGGTATCCTCTTCCACGAATTGACGATCTTTTTGATCAACTACAAGGATCGAGCGTTTATTCAAAGGTCGATTTGCGATCAGGATATCACCAGCTGAGGGTGAAGGAAAGTGACGTGATGAAAACTGCATTCAGGACCCGTTATGGTCATTATGAGTTTCTCGTGATGCCATTCGGTTTGACAAATGCACCTACCGTGTTCATGGACCTCATGAATCGTGTCTGGAAGCCTTACTTGGACAAGTTTGTTATCGTCTTCATAGATGATATCCTCATCTACTCTAAGAGCGAATAGGAACATGAGCAACACCTCCGATTAGTGCTTGAACTCTTAAGACAAGAGCAACTTTATGCCAAATTCTCCAAGTGTGAATTTTGGTTGAAGGAAGTTCAATTTCTGGGTCATGTTGTGAGCGACCAGGGTATCAAAGTTGATCCCACCAAGATTGAAGCCATCAGCAAGTGGGAGACCCCCACTACTCCGACGCATATTCGCCAATTCCTAGGCCTCGTCGGTTACTACCGAAGATTCATCGAAGGATTTTCTCTGATTGCGCGTACTTTAACCGCGCTGACTCACAAGGGCAAGAAGTTCATTTGGGAACCCGCACACGAATCAGCATTTCAAACTTTGAAGAAGAAGTTAACCTCCGCACCTATCCTATCGCTTCCCAAAGGCAGTGATGATTTCGTTGTTTATTTTGATGCATCGAAGAGTGGTTTTGGTTGTGTACTGATGCAATGATCAAAGGTTATTGCCTATGCCTCCTGCCAATTGAAGATTCACGAGCGGAACTACACTACACATGATCTTGAACTTGGAGCCGTTGTCTTTGCACTCAAATTATGGAGACATTATCTGTATGGAACTAAGATCACTATCTTCACCGACCACAAGAGTCTCCAGCACATCTTTGATCAGAAGCAACTAAATATGAGACAGCGTCGATGGATCGAGATGCTCAACGACTACGATTGTGAACTCCGTTATCACCCTGGCAAGGCCAATGTTGTAGCTGACGCTTTAAGCCGAAAGGAGAGGACGGAACCTCTTCGTGTTAGGGCTCTGAACATCACCATTCATTCGAACCTCAACAGCTATATCAGAGTAGCCCAAGTTGAGGCTCTCAAGGAGGAGAACATATCTCATGAACATTTGAACATACTTGTCTCTCGATTCGAGGTTAGGGAGTCTGGACTCCGATGTTATGCCGGAAGGATTTGGGTACCTTTCTACGGAGATCTACGGAACCTTATACTTGATGAAGCCCACAAATCGAGATATTCGATTCACCCTTGTGCGGGCAAGATGTACCACGACCTTAAAGAACAGTATTGGTGGCCAAATCTTAAGAAGGACGTTGCGACTTATGTTGGTAAGTGTTTGACTTGCTCAAAGGTTAAAGCCGAGCATCAGAGACCTTCTGGATTACTTCAGCAACTGGAGATCCCACAATGGAAGTGGGAAAGGATCACAATGGATTTCATCACCAAGCTACCAAAGACGGTGGGTAGATACGATACTATTTGGGTTATTGTTGACCGCCTTACCAAATCTGCACACTTTCTAGCGATGAAGGAAACGGATACAATGGAGAGACTTGCTCAATCATACATCAAGGAGGTTGTATCTCGTCATGGTGTACCTTTATCGATCATCTCTGATCGCGATCCCCGTTTTGCTTCTAGATTTTGGCGTTCTTTGCAAGAAGCCATGGGAACTCGTCTCGACATGAGTACTGCTTATCATCCTCAGACTGATGGGCAAAGTGAACGAACGATTCAGACGTTAGAAGACATGTTGCGTGCATGTGTCATTGATTTTGGGAAGGCCTGGGAAAGGCATTTGCCACTAGCCGAATTCTCGTACAACAACAATTATCACTCTAGCATTAATGCTGCACCTTTCGAAGCGTTGTATGGCCGCAAGTTCCGATCTCCTATTTGTTGGGCCGAAGTAGGCAAAAAGCAAATCACCGGACCCGAGGTAGTCCACGAAACTACGGAGAAGATTGCTCAGATTCAAGCTAGACTTAAGACTGCCCGCGATCATCATAAGAGTTATGCTGATCTTAAACGTAAGGACTTTGAATTCAACGTGGGAGATCGTGTTATGTTGAAGGTTGCACCTTGGAAAGGTGTGATCCGTTTTGGAAAACGTGGAAAGTTAAACCCACGATACATTGGTCCTTTTGAAATATTGGAACGTGTTGGACCCGTTACTTACCGTTTGGATCTACCAGCACAATTGAGCTCAGTTCATCCTACCTTCCACGTGTCAAACTTGAAGAAGTGTCTTGCTACACCAGAACTTATCATACCATTGGAAGAACTTACAATTGATGATAAACTCCACTTTGTGGAGGAACCTGTTGAAATTATGGATCGTGAGATCAAAACTTTGAAACGCAACAAGATTCCGATCGTCCGAGTGCGATGGAATGCCAAACAAGGACCTGAGTTTACTTGGGAGCGAGAGGATCAAATGATGCGGAAGTATCCTCACCTTTTCCCGACTCCTCCATCACCTTCAGCTTGAATTTTGGGATGAAATTTTCTTTAACAGATGGGTAATGTAACGACCCTGGAATTTCCAACGTTAATTTATTAATAATTACTATTATTAATACGTGTGATTAAATGAATGTATGTTATTACATTTACATGTTGCCTTGATTGCCCGTACTTGACTTTTAAGAGCACGAAACATCTTTGTGACACCCGAAACTTTCACGAATAATATTTTTAGATATTATTTACATTCATGATTAAATTTATTAATAATTTTAATTAACTAAGGCTATTAGTTAGTTACTTGGGCTTTAATTGGTTTAACTTGTGATTTATTTGAACTTGGGCTTTATTAGTGTAATGGACTCTTGATGTTGGGCTTCCAAGCCCACCCTACATTATTAATGGACCCTTTAGCCCACTCTTTCAAGTGTAAGTATCATGTTAGATGGTAACTAGCTAGTTTAAGGCACTTGGAATCTTGTTACACATCATCCCCATGCACATACCACCTTGTGTCCAACTTTAATGAACTTTACAAGCTTGTAACCAAAGAACAAACCTCCCCCTCCCTTTTTTTCTGCTGAATGCCGAAGCCTTGGTGGCCATTTAGTGGTGTTTTGAATTTTTTTTTACACTACATACTCACTAGTATTCATATTACTCTTTCATTTACACACACACTCACTTTTCTCTCAAACATTCTCTCATATTCTTCTACATTCTTGTAAGTAAACTTGAAGACATTTTCTCTTCTTCTTTTCTCCCTAAAACCGTATACATACATGCAAATCATCATCATCATTTGTTGTTCTTTGTTGTTAATGTTACTTGTCTTGTTAATTGTTGTTATTTACTTACATGTTTCAAGAATCTAACTTTCTAGTTTGATTCATCTTTTATCTTGCTTTAACAAGAACAATCAAGAACTAAACTCTCTAGTTTAGGTTCTACATATAATGTTTCAAAGATTATAAAGTTCTTATGTTGATTAAAGACATACTTGAAGCTCATGAAGTAAACTTTAAAGTTTACTTTCTAAAGATCAAACTTTGGTTTGAATCTTTAAAGTATGAACAACCATGAACCTTTTCTTGTTTATTTAAGCTTATTTCTTCAATTTATGCACTTTAATTTCATGTAGTTAGTTTATATGGTCAAGTACTACAAGTTAGTCTTGATCTCATATCTCTTGAACAAATTAAGTTAACTTTGAAAGTTCAAGAACACACAAATAAGTTTTCTTTAAATATAACTTTGGATCTAGACTTTTGAGTCTTGGATCTTCAAGATCAAACTAAGAACTATGTTCTACTACTTATGATCTTGATTAGTTAGTTAACTTTCAAGTTTATAGTTCATGTAAGTGTCAAACCTAAGACTTTGATGTAACTTTGGTTCATCAAACTTCATGCAACTCTTAAGTGAGTTGTGCTTCATGTCTTAGACTTGCACTAGGATTATGATGGTCAAGACTTGGTTAAGATGATGTAGATACATCAATGAGTTGTACACTTGAAGCTATATGCATCAAGGATGAGAACCATGATGAACATCAAGCACCAAGACCACCGGAACCCTTTTAAACTCACAGTTCTGTCCAAAAGCTACTGGTCTGGTGATTATGTAACAGACCAGTAGACCTGGGCTGTTCTAACCTTTATTTTTAGATAAATCTTTTCGAGTAGATAACTTTTCATATAGGACTCGTCTTAATCCGAGTTATGGTTTAGGATTTATGGCCCTCCGATCGTTACTATGTCCTTTAACGTTGTGCAGAAATTTCTGACCTACTCGCACTTAGACCGTCGCCACGGTCAAACCAAGACGAGTTTGCTTCTGTAAATTTTACCACACTTAAGGGACTCATAGACGGAGCCATGGCCACTGGTCTCACCTTAATTCAGTAAGGGTAGAGGCCGTGGTGACTGACTGAAGTCAGACTTTGTTTTAAACTACTTTCATAAACGAAACCTATTTTACGTCTTTTGTTTGATGATGAATGATGATGACCCTTAAGACCTTAATTACATACATTTAAACCTATTAAGACGATTTACTGACTTAGTACTATTTGACTTAGGTTGAGGACTTCGGACCATTTACTTGCACACCTTTCCCGACTACTACTTTACCGCTACATATCATTGTGAGTTATAGCATTCCCTTTTTACTTTAACTTATTTTGGGCACTGAGAATACATGCAGATTTTATGTTTTACATACTAGGCACGAGTACTTAAACTTATATATGTGTGGGTTATACAACGGCATAAATATTCCCTTTAGCTCGGTAACGTTTAATCATTGGTTTTTGAACCGTGAACGCGAATCTTAGATATGGATCCATAGGGTTTGACATCCCCACTCGGGCTAGTCGCGCTAGCATTTAACAAGTGTTTAATACTTCGTAAACATATGCACTTGCCAAGTGTACTTTCAGGTGGTATAAACGTTAAGTTAGTTACCAAGTGCCCACGGTTAACATATACTTTATCATACTATTTTGATACGCTCTTTGTAGCACTGAAATCTCGTGGCCTACCTTACATACTGTTATACTTAAACTATAGCTCACCAACCTTTGTGTTGACGTTTTTAAGCATGTATTTCTCAGGTGCTTGAGGTTGCTTCTGCTGTGTACTAGTCGTGCTGTAGAACCCGCTGCTTAGAGTTGTCCACGCATGAACTACTTTACTTTGCATTCAAACATTCGTACTTTTGAACTATGACCTGTAACGACCATTGTGGTCACATACACTTATTATTTGCTTCTACTTAGTGAAGCATGCTTTCAAAATGTAAAACATTTGATGTCGGTTATGACATCACCTTTTTATCGTAAATGCAACTTCTTTAATTACAGCATATAGTACTTAACCTTGTAATGATCCTGTTGTTGAGGATTCGTACACGATGGTTTTGTACGGGGCATCACACCGTTACTATCAACAACATGTCCGAGGAATTGTACGATTTTGAGCCAAAACTCACACTTTGAAAATTTAGCGTAAAACTGTTCCTTTCGCAAGAGTTAAAGAATCATGCGCAAATGCTGCTCATGTTCTTTCTCACTCTTTGAGTAGATCAGGATGTCGTCAATGAAAACGATAACAAATTTATCAAGATATGGCTTGTAGACATGATTCATAAGATCCATGAACACAGCAGGAGCGTTGGTCAAACCAAAAGGCATGACACAAAATTCATAGTGCCCATAGCGAGTGCGAAAAGCAATCTTAGGAATATCGGATTCCTTGACTTTGAATTGGTGATAACCGGACCTTAAGTCAATCTTCGAATAAACACTTGACCCTTGAAGTTGGTCAAATAGATCGTTAATGTGCGGTAATGGGTAACGGTTCTTGATAGTAAGCTTATTGAGTTCGCGGTAGTCAACACATATCCTCAACGTACCATCTTTCTTCTTAACGAATAGAATAGGAGCTCCCTATGGGGACGAGCTTGGACGAATGAAACCTTTATCCAATAGTTCTTGGAGTTGGTTAGAAAGTTCCTTCATTTCGTTAGGTGCTAAACGGTATGGTGCTTTAGCAACAGGATCAGCACCGGGAGTTAAATCAATTTGAAATTCAACTTGTGGAGGAGGTGGAAGACCGGGAAGATCTTCGGGAAACACATCAGGGAAGTCTTTAACCACTGGTACATCTTCAATACACTTCTCTTTTGATTCAGTCATCTTAACGTGGGCTAGGATAGCTGAATAACCTTTCATAAGGTACTTGTGGGTTTTCATACAGGAGATAATGTTGAGATTGGAACCACTCTTGTCGCCTTGTATGATGAGAGTCTCTCCATTTCTCAATGGAACATGAACGGTTTTATCGTAACACATGATGGCAGCTTTTAATGGATGTAACCAATCCATTCCAACTACGACATCGAAACTTCCTAGCTCGACCGACAAAAGATCTATCTTAAATTCTTTTTTGGCTAAGATTAGGTTGCAGTTTTTATAGATTTTTTCGACTTGCATGATCTTTCCATTGGCTACTTCTACTAATCGTTTAGTTTCTAAGGGTTGAGGATTTTCAGTAAATAGAGTACAAAATTCACTAGACACGTAACTTCGATCAGCACCAGTATCAAATAAAATAGTTGTGTAACAATTATTGACAAGATACGTACCCGTGATGACCTCATCTTCGTCTCGGGCTTAAGCAGCAGTAATAAAAAACGCACGCCTCTTTGCAGCAGTAGTATTCGCTCCAGTAGCGGGATTATCCTTCTTCTTAGGGAAATTTGGACTAATGTGTCCATTTTCTCCACATGAGTAGCAAGTTGGAGGAGCTTTAGCAGGAACTACAGCCTTGTCCTTTGGAGGAGTCTTACACATCTTAGCTACGTGTCCTACTTTCTTACACAATGAACAAGTAGCAGTGCACGTCCCCGTGTGGTGCTTCTCACAACGAATACAAAAAGGATAGGTGCCCTTGTAATTCGTCCTTGTGCTATCCGCAGGCTTCTTACTAACATTCTGAGTTGAATCTTGAGACGACTCAAACTTCCTTTTACCTTCATTGCTCTTAGTGTCTACTTGCTTATTAGCTGACACTCTTCTTCTCTTGGCCAACATCAGATTTTGTGCCATGAGAATCACAGCATCAAGAGTAACCTTCTCGGTAGCAATAACATTCCCCTGAAGGTCCTCGGGGAGACCTTCAATATACCTTTCGATTCTTCTAGCCTCGGTAGGGAACATCTCGGGACACAAAGTAGAAAGCTTAAGAAAACGGTTGGTGTAGCTTTCAATGTCAGTACTCTTCACCTTGAGTTCCCAGAACTCAGCTTCAAGTTTCTGAACTTGACTTCTAGGACAGAATTTATTAATCATCATGCTTTTGAGTTCGTCCCATGGAATTGCATTTGCATTATCAATTCCCACGGACTTAGCATGAGCAGTCCACCAAGTCAAAGCATTGCCACCTAATGAGCTAGTGGCATATTTAACTCGATCGTTATCCCCGCAGTTATAAATACAGAAGATGGACTCTAGCTTCTCGAACCATCAAACTAGTTCGACAGCTTCTTCATTTCCCTTGAAAGCGGGAGGATGGCAGTTTGTAAAGTCCTTGTAAGAACAAGGTTTCGGTTGAGGATTAACTTTATTAGCTTGAGCGTTGCCTTGGGCGGCAGCTAATAGTTGTTGGAATTGCTCAATAGTTAACACCATGTTGTTAACGGTAGGTGCAGCTCGACGAACCATTATGTCACTACATTAAAGTGAACATAAGTTTGATAAGTTGGCAAGTTATAGGTTTGAGCAATTACAAGTATGAATAAAATAAAGCATTGATATCACATGATATTAATAAAACACTTTATATTATTAGAACGAGGCATTAAATAAGCCTTTTTAATACACGATTCGGAAATAGGAATAGTTTAAGGCATAGCCTTTACATAGATGGGAAATGGAAAAATAAACTAAGAAATATTAAGATTGAAGTAATCTTCATATTTCTTCTTCTCCTCCTCAACTTTCCTCATAAACTCATCAACTCTCTCGTTCCTCGCCTTCTGCTTCTCATAGAGATATTCGAGGTTATCATAGAGATTTGTAACACGGCTGTTGACGGCATTGGTGTCGTATTCCCTAAGCGTAAGTTGCTTGTCAACTCGACTCCTCTCCATCTTCATTCAGAAGTCAACCTCCTCTTTGAGATGAGCAAGTGATTGCTTTCCCAAACGGGTGTTGCGTTCTTCCTCATACCTTAGCAGCATCAACTCTTTTCTTAGCTTCACATTTTCCTCCACCAATTTCTTAATTTCGATCCTTCTCATCCATACGAACCTCCACTCTCGCCATGTGGCGAAGAAAACCTTCCAAGTTTCTCTTGGTATCCTTTCGCAGGCTCATGATCTCATACTTAGCAGCATCATCATAAGAAGGAGATTGGGCTATTTTCCTTGACGGGCCATCTTCATTAAAATCAGCAGAGCGTTTCCCCTTGTCTTCAATTCTCGGGGTTGGGTAGTAGTCGGGAGACTTAGGTAAAGTATTCAGACTATAGTTTGGTGAGGGAGGACCACCAAAGCCATGAGGTGGGCTTTGGGCTGGTCTTTCAGTGGAAGAGTATCCAGTACCTACTTTGTTGGTAGGTTTAAAGCGAGCCATTTCTTCAGAAGATTTGAAGAGAGTCTTTTTGTTTGGTTTATTAATGCTTGAGCTTGACATCCTAACATTAGGAAAGAGACTTTGATTAGAATCTTTAAGTCAAGTTTATGAAAGCATAATTGTTAAGATTATAGGGAAATCATAAGTGCTTTAAGTCTAAGGCAGGAAAGGTTATAGTTTCCTAGATTGCTAAGGCACCCTAGCTAGCAAGTAAGGCACACATAAAGATGCAATCCTGGTTCTCTATAACAGCCTAGTTTGCTCTGATACCAATCTATCACACCCCCAGTTAGGGCCTGTGCGAAATGTGACTTAATATCAAATAAACCAACATATTATAATATACGAGAACAATACTACATGATAAAATAAAACTTTATTGAGAGTACGCAGCGGAAAATGAAATGTGGTTACAATATTCGAAATGACAATAAAGTAAATGTTCAATGCAAGAATAGTAAATGCGATATCTCTTGATCCTAAGTCCAAGTAGCATCATATAAGCAGTAATAAGTAAGCTTGAATCAATCAGCACCTGAGGCAAAACATGCTAAAGTGTCAACCAAAAGGTTGAGTGAAGTTCATAGGTTTAACAAATATGTTTAACCGTTTATTTTAGACCACAAGATTTAGTTTGTAAAGTTGATCTCACAGATCAAAAAGTTATGCCAGTGCGTGATATTTAGACTAAACGTTCAAGTTTACCCCAGAGACAAGTTGTGTCTATACTTGTCGGTTTAATTTCATTATTAAGTAATACAATGACTTGGACAAATGTATCGGGGATGTTACTCCCGATAGGCCTACCCCCAGTAATTAAGAATGCATTTAACGAGCAATTAAAAATATCACTGTAGGGACTTAGTCGGACATAGTCGGGTATAGCATAGTTTAACAATTGGTACTTGTGTCTAAATTGTAAATAATAAAAGTAGCATGTGTCTCACCCCAATAAAAGTTAAATAAGTTGCTAGCAATAAAGAGTGGGGCTATGATTTCACCTTAGTAAGTAGAGAGATGGTTATTCCTTGGAATAGAAAGTTGGATGAAAGCGAGCAGAAAGTCAACCTAATGACATTTAAGAGTAGTTAAATATTTTGCCCAAATTTAAGTTTATATATGTAAGTGTTTTAAGTATAGCTTGTTTTACTAAGTTTCCATTCCTAGTAAGTTTCCACTTTTAGAAAGTTAGTGTTAAACACTAGTGAGTTGTCCTTAATAAGTCTACCACCTATTAAGTGTGAAAGTAACTAGGTGTATGATTACTATAGTCGGGTTGATATTGTGCACCATACCCAAACATATATACTACCGCCGAGTCACCAAGATGATCTATTGTTACCGGTTGGTCCAGGATTTCTCGACCAAAATCTAAGTTTGGCATTCGGAATCCACAAGCGTCCCTTAAGTGGTAACAAGGATCACCCTAGGCCTTAAGTAGCGTTGACGTTCAAGTACTCCTCACGTAATCGTGGATGACCATTGTAATCGTGTGTTATACTATAAGTAGTATATAATAAGTGTTGGTAATAATATAAGTGTATAAGTGTTATATAGTAGTATAAGTGTAAGTAGTATTAGGGTTAAGTAATAAGTAGTAGTATTAATTTTAGGGTTTATAAATAATTAAATGATTAGGGTTTATGTAATAAATGTTTAATAGTATTATTAGGTTTAGGGTTTAGTGTAGTAATGATTAGGTAATGATTAGGGTTTTAATTAATTAAAGTAGTATTAGGGTTTTAATTAATGTTTTAGGATTAGGTAAAATTCAAAATGCCCCGTTCATATTGATTATAAACGTTCCAAATTAATTGATTTCGTCGCGAGGTTTTGACCTCTATATGAGACGTTTTTCAAAGACTGCATTCATTTTTAAAACAACCATAACCTTTATTTCATCGATAAAGGTTTAAAAAGCATCACGTAGATTATCAAGTAATGATAATCTAAAATATACCGTTTACACATGACCATTACATAATGTTTTACAATACAAATATATTACATCAAAATAAGTTTCTTGAATGCAGTTTTTACACAATATCATACAATCATGGACTCCAAATCTTGTCCTTATTTAAATATGCACAGCGGAAACTCTTAACAATCACCTGAGAATAAACATGCTTAAAACATCAACAAAAATGTTGGTGAGTTATAGGTTTAACCTATATATTATCAAATCATAATAATAGACCACAAGATTTCTTATTTTTCATAAATATCATTACACTTGCAAGTGCATAAAAATCATTCATATGTTGAACACCTGGTAACCGACGTTAACTTAATGCATAGGATATCCCCAAAACAGAACCTCTCGTCTGTTTAATAATCTCGAAGTACTAAACCATCCATAACCTGAATGGGGGTTGTTAAGCCCAATAGATATATCTTTAGGATTCGCGTCAATTAGGGGCCATTTCCCTAATTCTTAGACTACCAGACTTGAAGGGCGATATTCGGTTTAATAATCCAACCATAAAATGTAGTTTCGCATACTTGTGTCTATTTTGTAAAACATTTATAAAGCTGCATGTATTCTCATCCCAAAAATATTAGATTTTAAAAATGGGACTATAACTCACTTTCACAGATTTTTCCTTTGTTGGAAATAAGACTTGGCCACGGGTGATTCACGAACCTATAACAAATATGTACATATATATCAAAGTATGATCGAAATATATTCACAACACTTTTTATTATGTTTTAATGATTTAAGTGTATTAAGTCAGTTGTCCTCGTTAGTAACCTACAACTAGTTGTCCATAATTTGATGTACTGAAATAAATCGATATAAATTATCTTGGATTAATCCACGACCCAGTGTATACAAGCCTCAGGCTAGATCACAACTCAAAGTATATATATTTTTGAAATCAACCTCAACCCTGTATAGCTAACTCAATCATTACCGCATATAGAGTGTCTATGGTTGTTCCAAATAATATATATACATGGGTCGATATGATATGTCAAAACATTGTATACGTGTCTATGGTATCCCAAGATTACATAATATATGTATGATACAATATAAGTTAGCTAGGATATGATTAATATAGATTTGTTATAAAATTTTCGTGGCTACAACAAATAAAATTTTCCAATCTTGTTTTACCCATAACTTCTTCGTTTTAAATCCGTTTTGAGTTAATCAAGTTGCTATGGTTTCATAATGAACTTAAGTTTATGAATCTAAACATAAAAAGTATAAATTATAGTCGAAAATGTAGGTTACATGTCATTTACTAAAGAGGTAGTCATTTTCGTCGAAAGAACGACATCTTGATGACCATTTTGAAAAACATACTTCCACTTTGAGTTTAACCATGATTTTTGGATATAGTTTCATGTTCATAAGAAAAATCATTTTCCCAGAAGAACAACTTTTAAATCAAATTTTATCATAGTTTTTAATTATCAAACCCAAAACAGCTCGCGGTGTTACTACGACGGCGTATGTCCGGTTTTAAGGTGTTTTTCGTGTTTTCAGGTTTTAAATCATTAAGCTAGAATATCATATAGATATAGAACATGTGTTTAGTTGATTTTAAAAGTCAAGTTAGAAGGATTAACTTCTGTTTGCGAACAAGTTTAGAATTAACTAAACTATGTTCTAGTGATTACAAGTTTAAACCTTTGAATAAGATAGCTTTATATGTATGAATTGAATGATGTTATGAACATCATTATTACCTCATGTTTTGTGGATAAACCTACTGGAAAAGAGAAAAATGGATCTAGCTTCAAAGGATCCTTGGATGGCTTGAAATTTTTAGAAGTAGAATCATGACACGAAAACAAGTTCAAGTAAGATTTTCACTTGAAATAAGATTGTTTTAGTTATGAAAATTGAATCAAAGTTTGAATATGAGTATTACCTTGTATTGGAAAGATATATTACTGTAAATAAGAAAGATTTCTTGAGGTTGGATGATCACTTGGAATGGATTTGCAAGATTGAAAGTAAGGTAGCAAACTTGGAAGTGTTTTTGGTGTGTTCTTGAGTAGTTGTTTTGTAAGTTGATCAAAGGTTGGTTTTATGAGCTAGATTGATGTAAATTTTGTTGAATATGCTGGAGAACACTTAGAACATCATCATAGAACAAGAGAGAGATCAAATGGATGAAAGAAAATTGCAAATGAAAGTGTGTGTGTTTGTGTGGGATCAAAAACTTGAATGGGGTGGTAGTTATAAGCAAGTTGTAATTTGATTTTTAGTGTAATAATTCTAGCAAGTTGCCAAAAAGGTTGGTTCCACAAGTTGATTAATCATTTAAGGCTGCTAAGGAGCAGATTTTTATTGGTATAGATGAATAGTAAATATATCTAGAAGCTGCGTATTGTACGAGTACAAATACGGTGTATACGAGTAGAATTGTTGATGGAAACGAATGAGAATGTAATTGTGAGTATTTTCGCTAAGTATAAGTACTTTGATATATGTCTTAAAGTCTTTCAAAAGTGTATAAATACATCTTAAAACACTACATGTATATACATTTTAACGGAGTTGTTAAGTCATCGTTAGTCGTTACATGTAAGTGTTGTTTTAAAAGCTTTAAGTTAACGATCTCATTTAATGTTGTTAACCCATTGTTTATTATATCTAATGAGATGTTAAATTATCACATTATCATGATATTATGATGTATGAATATATCTTAATATGATATATATACATTAAGATATCGTTACAACAATAATCGTTACATATATGTCTCGTTTCGTAATTCTTAAGTTATTAATCTTGTTTTTACATGTGTAGTTCATTGTTAACACACTTAATGATATATTTAATTATCATTTTATCATGTTAAGTATAGTGTATCAATCTCTTAATATGATACATATGTATTTAGTAGACGTTATCATAACGATAATCGTTATATATATATATATATATATATATATATATATATATATATATATATATATATATATATATATATATATATATATATATATATATATATATATATATATATATATATATATATCATTTCGAGCTTCTTAATTCGATAAACTCATTTTTATGTATATGATAATGCTAAAAACGAACATATATTTTATAGCATTATCCTTCAAGAAAGACAAGCTTTTAGTTGCATGTTCTATTTACAAGTGATATTCGTTTATATAATAAAAGGTGAAGACAAAAGACAGATTCGACGATTTGAAGACGCAAATAACCAAAAAGCTAAAAAGTACAAGATACAATTCAAATGGTTCAATTTATTGATAAGAAACGTCTCAAAATTACAAGAGTACGAGCCGAAAAACGCAAAGTACAAGATATTAAATAGTACGAAAGGACGTTCGAAAATCCAGAACCGGGACATAAACCGAAAAGAAACGCGCGATGCAACGGAGCTAAAATTACAAGTCAACTATGCACATGAATATAATATAATATATATATATAATTATATAAAATTATATATATATATATATATATATATATATATATATATATATATATATATATATTATAATTATTAAATAAAAACCGTCGGCAAGCTTGCAAACAAAAGTACCTGACCAGGAAAAGGCGGTCATGCGACCGCATGGCCAGGAAGCACAAAAGCCATGCGGTCGCATGAGACACTGTAGCAGCTGAGGTTCTATAAATGCAACGTTTTCTGGCCGAAATTAAACACATCTTTTTCTTTTTCTATCTCTTACTCTCTCAATATATATTTATATTTATATGTATAATTTTAATTTTAATTTAAGATTAATAATAATAAGGATATGTTAACGAATGTTTTAAGTTTGTAAAATCGAAACTCTGTCCGTGTAACGCTACGCTCTTAATACTCGTTGTAAGTTATGTTTAAATTATTTTTATTAATGTCTCGTAGCTAAGTTATTATTATGCTTATTTAAATCGAAGTAATCGTGATGTTGGGCTAAATATTAAGATTGGGTAATTGGGCTCTGTACCATAATTGGGGTTTGGATAAAAGAACGACACTTGTGGAAATTAGACTATGGGCTATTAATGGGCTTTATATTAACTAAATGATACCTCGTTAAATTAATATAAAGACTTATAATTTGATGTATTTATTCATAACCACATATGCTTGACTGGGTACGGTGGGCGGGATATTTATAAATACCAATAATTATTCATTTGACCAGACACGGGGATGGATTAATAATCAATGGACTCATTGAAACAGGGGTGAATTACATACAAGGGTAATTGGTGTAATTGTTAACAAAGTATTAAAACCTTGGATTACACTCAGTCGATAACCTGGTGTATTCATTAAACAAAGTATTAAGACCTTGTTACGGTTTAAATCCCCTAGTGTATTCATTATAAGTGTTGTACCAAGGTTTAGGTATATCCATTCAATAAATAAATAAATAAATAACTTGTGTAAAATTGTATCGTATTTAATAGTATTTTGTAATAAAAATATATAACTATTTTGTACACCACGCTGCACGCATCAAGTATTTTTGGCGCCACTGCCGGGAAACAACTCTTAAACGCCGGAAGTGAAACGCTATATATATAAAAGAAAAGATTTTTATTAAGTTTTAATTTCTTTTTGTAAAAATACGTTTTAAGTATTAAAAATACAAAAATATAAAAAGAAAAACAAAATATATATATTTTTAAGAGTTTGTTTAAAATATATAAAATTATAAAGTATTTTTATTTCTATTTTAGTTTTTAAAATATAAGTTTTTATTTAATTTATATAAATATTTTATTTAAATTAAAAACAGAAAAAATAATAATAAAAGTAATCGAGCCCAACTGTAGCAGCCCTAACAATTGGCCTAGTACCCGAAGCCATGCGACCGCATGGTATTAAAACACTCAACTCATGCGATCGCATGAGCTGATTGGATAGGTCTGGTACCTTTGACCAACGAATTAGGGTTAGTTTTATTATATAATTAATTATAATTAGGGTTTAATTAAAATATTAATTAGTTTAAATTAGTTTTAAATTAGTTTTAATTAGTATTATTAAGTTTAATAATTATTATTAAATATATAAAATTAATACTTTTATAAAATAAATAATATAAAAATAATATTTTTATAAAAGTTGTATTTTTATAACCTTAAGTTTTATTTTTATATTTTGTATATTTTTATCGTTTAATCGTAATTTGTATTTTTTTCGTTCGTAATTAGTTTTAAGTCTAGCATTCTACCGTAGTTATTTATATTTCTAGATTTTTAGGCCTTGCCGTAAAATTCCTTAAGTGCTTTTTCTTTAGACTAAGATTTAGGTGCTTTAGAATTTTGCGACGCCATTTTAAGTTTATAGATTTTAGTACCTTTTTAGTTACTGCCGTTTTGGATATAGATTCTTTTTAAGATTTAATACTTTAGTAACTACCTTTTAGTCGTAAGTTTCAACACGCTAATTTTTTATTCTTTTTCGACCTTTGTTATTCGACGCATTATTTTTCGACTTCTTATTTCTCGATTTGCTTTTTCTTTTTCATTTTCGACGCTCTAGTTTTTAGGACATAGAATTTTCTATTTCTTCTCTAAAAATTCAAACGAACAAATTATTTTAAGTGGTTAAATTGATAGACATCCAAATTTTTTGGTTCGTAGTAATAGTTGGATTTGTTAGTGGCTAGTTGTGGGCTTCCGATTTAAAGGGTCCTGGCTACCTGCTGCATCTTTTAGCTATTCGAAACGTGGGCAAAATCAGAAAAGTCTATTAATTTGATAACTTATATAATTTTTATTTTTATAACTAACAGGATATTCAGTGAATGCACCGAGCAAAACGTTCATCACCTTTCATACGTTCACCTCCTGTAACTCGATCAAGGCATCTAGCCAATATTGTCGCCATTGATTTTTCTTTAGAATCGTCATCAAGTAATCCAAGTACTCCAATTCAAATTTTCGATCATCCATTTTTTGAACCCGACCTCACAATTGAGAACCCGGAGGATATTCAAGGACAATTCAGAGATCCTGAACCACTAATATTTCCTCCGGAACCACCAATCATTCAACCAGAGATTGTCGAGGAAGAAACTATTAAATCAGAATCCTCTAGTGATTCCGATTCAACAATTCCAATCATGGAAAATCATGAACCTCTAAGTATGGAAGATCGAATAAGAGCTACACGCACGGGGCAAGGTCATGCCATTACTCAACCAGACATTAATGCGCTAGATTATGAAATCAAAGGACAAATCCTACATATGGTAACTAATCAATGCCAATTTAGTGGTACACCAAAAGAAGATCCAAAAGAACATCTTCGAACCTTTAATAGGATTTGTACTCTATTCAAAATCAGAGAAGTTGAGGATGAACAGATCTATCTCATGTTATTTCCCTGGACTTTAAAAGGAGAAGCCAAAGATTGGTTAGAATCGTTACCAGAAGGGGCGATTGATACATGTGATGTTTTAGTAGAGAAATTTCTTAAAAGATTCTTTTCAGAATCTAAAGCCGTGAGACTTCAAGGAGAAATTGTTACGTTCGAGCAAAAGCCAAACGAAACTCTATATGAGGCGTGGACAAGATTTGGAAAATTGTTGAGAGGATGTCCTAAGCATGGTTTAGATACTTATCAAATAGTACAAATATTCTACCAAGGATGTGATGTTGCTACACAAAAAGACATCGACACAGCAGCTGGTGGATCCATTATGAAGAAAATCACAACTAAAGCTCATAAAATTATTGATAACACAGCATCCCACTCACATGAGTGGCACCAAGAAAAAGATATTATTCGTTCATCTAAAGCTGCTAGAGCTGATTCTAGCCATGACTTTGATTCTATTTCTGCAAAGTTAGATGCTTTCGAGAGACGAATAGAAAAGATGACGAAAGATATTCACGCTATACGAATTAGTTGTGAGCAGTGTGGAGGACCACATTTGACAAAAGATTGTCTCAGTATTGAACACACAATGGAACAAAGAGAGAATGTTTCATACATAAACCAAAGGCCTGGAAATAATTATCAAGGTAATTATCAACCGCCAAGACCAAACTACAATCAAAATCAGAATTATAACCGAAATGTTCCATACAACAACCAACAAGGTCTTAGCAATAAACAAGTATCAAATAATACTTACAATCAGCAAAGACCTATTTTTCCAAATAAACCACCACAAATCGATGATAAAAAGCCAAATTTAGAAGATATGATGTCAAAGCTAGTTGAATCTCAAACGCAGTTTTTCACATCTCAGAAACAAACTAATGAACAAAATGCTCAAGCATTTAGAAATCAACAAGCTTCGATTCAAAATTTGGAACAAGAAGTAAATAACCTAGCAAGGTTGATAGGTGAAAGAAAACCAGGGAGTCTACCTAGCGATACAAATGCTAACCCCCGAAATGAAACAGCTAAAGCCATTACCACAAGAAGTGGTATTACACTTAAACCACCTGAAATACCTGTAATTTCTAATGACTCTATTCCTACTCCACAAGAACCACAATCTGAGCAAGATAAGAAATCAAAACTAGTAGTTGAAAAGGTTAATGAAGATAACACAGTTAAGGCAAAACCTTATGTTAAACCATACCAACCACCACTTCCTTACCCGAGCAAAATGAGAAAAGAAAGACTTGAAGCCAAGCAATCCAAATTTTTGGATACGTTTAAACAAATAAATGTCAATCTTCCTTTCATTGATGTAATTTCAGGAATGCCAAGATATGCTAAATTCCTGAAAGATCTAATTACAAATAGAAGAAAAATGGAAGAACTCTCGGCTGTTACAATGAATGCTAATTGTTCTGCAGTGTTGTTGAATAAACTACCAGAAAAACTCTCTGATCCTGGAAGTTTCACAATTCCATATTTTCTGGGTACTCTTAGTTCAATAGATGCATTGGCAGATTTAGGTGCTAGTATAAATTTAATGTCATATTCATTATACACTAAACTAGACCTTGGAGAATTGAAACCAACACGAATAAGCATACAACTAGCTGATCGATCAGTAAAATATCCTAGAGGGATAATGGAGAACATGCTAGTAAAAGTTGGTACTTTAGTATTTCTAGTAGATTTTGTTATTCTGGACATGAAAGAAGATTCTCGAGTTCCTCTCATATTAGGAAGACCATTCTTAAATACGGCTAAAGAAATAATAGACGTGTTTGGTAAGAAATTGACCCTAAGTATAGAGGACGAGAGTGTTCCTTTTCTATTGATAGAGCCATGCAACAACCGCAATCTACAGATGATACCTGTTATTATATTCAAACCATAGATTCACATGCAGAATTGTTAGAAGAATTTCCAGAATTACAAGGAACAGGAGAATGTTCTTTAGGAGAAGGAACTGAACAAATTGATGAAGCTGAAATGTTAGCCGCACTCATGGCTAATGATTATGAACCAACAATAGAAGAACTTCAAATGCTGAAAGAGGAAGGAAGATATCGATATAAATCATCGATAGAAGAACCACCGACATTAGAGTTAAAGCCACTTCCAACCCATTTGGAATACGCTTATTTACATGGTGAAACTGAATTACTTGTAATAATCTCGTCTTCTCTTACTGAAAATGAAAAATCTCAACTCATTTCTGTACTAAAAGCTCATAAACCAGCTATTTACTGGAAGATTCATGACATTAAAGGCATAAGTCCTTCGTATTGCACACATAAAATCCTTATGGAAGAAGGTCATAAAACGTATGTGCAACGCCAACGAAGACTAAATCCTAATATGCAAGATGTTGTTAAGAAAGAAATAATTAAACTGCTAGATGCAGGTTTAATTTATCCAATTTCTGATAGTCCATGGGTAAGCTCAGTTCAATGCGTACCTAAGAAGGGTGGCATTACTGTCATCACTAATGAAAAAAATGAGCTTATTCCTACTAGGACTGTAACAGGATGGCGTGTTTGTATTAATTATAGAAAATTAAATGACGCCACCAGAAAAGATCACTTTCCCTTACCTTTCATTGATCAAATGTTGGAAAGGTTAGCTGGGAACAGTTACTATTGTTTTCTTGACGGTTTCTCCGGATATTTACAAATTCCAATAGCACCCGAGGACCAAGAGAAAACCACGTTCACGTGCCCTTATGGTACTTTTGCTTACAAACGAATGCCATTTGGACTTTGCAACGCCCCTGCAACCTTTCAAAGGTGCATGATGGCGATTTTTCACGACATGATAGAAGAATGCATGGAAGTTTTCATGGATGACTTTTCAATCTTCGGTGATACTTTTGAATCATGTCTAGTTAATCTTGAACGAATGCTTATTAGATGCGAGCAATCAAATCTAGTTCTTAATTGGGAGAAATGCCATTTCATGGTTAAAGAAGGCATTGTTCTTGGTCATAAAATTTCAACGGAAGGAATTGAAGTGGATAGAGCTAAAGTAGATGTAATTGCTAAACTTTCACATCCCACCAATGTTAGAGGAGTTATGAGTTTTCTGGGCATGCCAGTTTTTACCGACGTTTCATAAAAAAATTTCTAAAATTGCCACTCCTATGAATAAACTCCTTGAAAAAGATGCTCCATTCATCTTTTCGGATGAATGCATCAAATCTTTTAATATTCTTAAAGAGAAACTCACTAATGCGCCGATCATGATAACTCCAAATTGGAATCTACCATTTGAACTTATGTGCGATGCAAGTGATTTTGCAATGGGAGCCGTTTTAGGACAAAGGATTGAAAAACGATTTCAACCTATATATTACGCTAGTAAGACGTTACAAGGAGCACAAACGAACTATACAACTACTGAAAAAGAACTCCTTGCTATTGTCTTTGCTTTTGACAAATTTCGTTCATATCTCGTTCTAGCAAAAACGGTGGTCTATACTGACCATTCTGCTCTTAGATACCTATTTTCAAAACAAGATGCCAAACCACGATTAATTCGTTGGATCTTACTCTTACAAGAGTTTGATATTGAAATCCGAGACAAAAAGGGAGCAGAAAATCTCGCCGCTGATCATCTTTCTCCTCTTGAAAATCCCGAATTAGAAGTTCTAAATGAATCGGCTATACAAGACAACTTTCCTGATGAATATCTATTGAAGATCGATTATAATAAAATTCCATGGTTTGCAGACTATGCAAACTACTTAGTATATGGATTCCTTGAAAAAGGGTTGTCGTACCAAAAACGAAAGAAATTCTTTAGTGGTATAAAACACTATTTCTGGGAAGATCCACATTTGTTTAAAAGTTGTCCCGATGGAATAATACGCCGATGTGTATTCGGGGATAAAGCTAGTCAAATATTAAATCATTGTCACACAGAACCGACAGGAGGGCATTATGGGCCTCAGCTCACAGCAAGAAAAGTTTATGATGCTGGATTCTATTGGCCTACAATTTTCAAAGACGCACACCTTCTTTGCAAATCCTGTGATGCTTGTCAAAGGGCCGGAAAAATAAGTCAACGTGATGAAATGCCACAAAATGTCATTCAAGTATGTGAAGTATTTGACGTTTGGGGTATTGACTTTATGGGTCCATTTCCAAAATCTCATAATAATCTCTACATTCTCGTTGCCATTGATTATGTATCTAAATGGGTGGAAGCACAAGCTCTCCCAACTAACGATGCACGAGTTGAAGTCAACTTTTTAAAACATCTTTTTGCAAGGTTCGGAACACCGAAAGCTTTAATAAGTGATCGGGGTACTCATTTTTGTAATAATCAACTTGAGAAAGTTCTCAAAAGATATGGAGTAACTCATAAAATCTCAACCGCTTATCATCCACAAACAAGTGGACAAGTTGAAAATACCAACCGAGCTTTAAAACGTATTCTAGAAAAAACTGTAGGATCAAATCCGAAGGAATGGTCCATGAAATTGGAGGATGCACTCTGGGCTTTTAGAACAGCCTACAAAACTCCAATTGGAACCACACCTTTTAAACTAGTTTACGAAAAAGCATGTCACCTTCTAGTAGAAATTGAACACAAAGCATTTTGGGCTTTGAAGACATGTAATCTTGATTTACATGAAGCCGGACGTCTACGGTTAAGTCAATTAAACGAATTAGAAGAATTAATACATGAAGCATATGAAAATTCGTTAATCTATAAAGAAAGAACAAAGAAATGGCATGCTAAAAGAATCAGAAGTTCAGAAGAATTTAAGGAAGGAGACAGAGTTCTTCTTTTCAATTCACGATTCTAGCTATTTCCTGGAAAATTGAAATCAAGATGGTCTGGACTATTCATAGTCAAAAGAGTTTTCCCATATGGAACAATAGAGTTGATAAATTCAAATGGGATTGAATTTAAAGTTAATGGTCACAGAGTTAAACATTACATACATGATCCGATGGAAGTTGACAATGAAGTTAATCATAACCATTAAACACCCGGTTGGAATAACCAATAATTTACTCGTTAAAATGGGAAGTTTACTCGTTAAAATGGGAAGTTTAACCTTTGTTGCAGATTTCATAGTAATTAATATGGAGGAAGACCTTAATATTCCTTTAATTTTAGGTCGCCCATTTTTAGCAACTACCAAAGCATTCTTTGATGTAAGAGAGGGAAAAATGACACTTAGTGATGGTGATAAATCGGTCACTTTTGTGAATCGAAAGTTTAGATCTCCACCAACCAAAACTGTTGAACCAATAAAAAAACCTAAGTGTGGGGAAGATGAAGTAACACATAATAATGATCCGATAACAAAGAACCCCGTTGATGATACGAAATTAGATGAACCCGTTTTTAACAGTTCAACGAAGATACTTTATAAGCGGATTCAAGATGCTAGGATTAAGGGGAACTTTAAGTTATGTAACCGATTAGTATCCAAATTATCGCCTAAGGAAAAGGCAATGTTAGTCAAATTTGTGAATGTTACGGAGGAAATCAACAAATGGCTTGAAGCAAAAATCAAAGATATGCAAGTTAATCACAATTTCGACACCACAGCTAACTAAGTGTGGGGAGATTCAAATGTTCTAAGAAATAATTTAATGCTGTCTAGAGTTAGATTTTCTGTTTTCATGTAGTTCTCGAAAATGGAATCCGAATGGTCTTTCCCTAGAAGACCTTAAAGAACTAGTCTTATCCCCCCATTCTGAATTTTTATTTTTTTACGTTTTATGAGATGAAGAATTCCTTTGAACTAAACCAAGGTCTAATACTACACACTATGATTACTAAACGTAATAATGACACCCTTCCGAGTGAATTGGTATCATTCATAAGAGGCAAAATGGACGAAGTAAGAAAAGAACTCAGGAACAATCATAATAAAATACATTTTGGTAAAGGAAAATCAAAATTCGTAGCGAAAAGAAGAGCACGACACCTTGAAAGATGTCATAAATGCGGAAAATGGTCACACGAAGGGAAATGTTCGACTAATCAGACATATTCCAATACCGAGTTCGTTACTCTATACATAGAAGGACCGTTCATATGTTTAGAAGAAAGGTTGTTGAATACTCGAGGATACTCTTACGTAGCTATGGAAAACCAATTCGTCCGACTATCCTATGAGTCGGCTAGAGCAGGTCACTAAAAATTCTATCTCACAGGTAAGTATGTACAGTTTTTATTTTTATTTTTATTTTTATTGCTTTTAATCTTTTAATAATAAACGCTGAATCGGTCGCTATAAAGTATTAAATTGATATTCAATAAAATTAGGTTTTGAAACCGAAATTATTGATATCATACAAAAATTTATTACATCACTGCGAAATTTACCGTTTATTCATAAGGTATAAATATCTTTAATCAATCAATCCAAAATATTTCAAAAATTTGTCATGAGTAAAACTAGGTAATATAGCCAAAATTACTTTACCGAAAAGAGGGGCGTATATTTTTGATAATATTTGATGGATTAAAGTGGGATAAAAGACCAAAAAGATTTTT
This sequence comes from Rutidosis leptorrhynchoides, assembly GCF_046630445.1. Taxonomy (NCBI): domain Eukaryota; kingdom Viridiplantae; phylum Streptophyta; class Magnoliopsida; order Asterales; family Asteraceae; genus Rutidosis; species Rutidosis leptorrhynchoides. The sequence continues at coordinate 360,289,196 of NC_092339.1, forward strand.
AATTTTATTTTTATCTTGTTTTTAAAATTAATATATAAATATTAAATTAATATTGTAAATTTTTTTAAATCAATACATTTAAGTTTGTAAATATTTTAAACTACTATTTTTAATATAAGTTTGTAAAATTAAAAATATTAATTATATTTAAATGAAGTTTTAATTTTATGCATTTTAAATTTAAGTTTGGTGTGAATTTAAAAAAAATATATTTTATTTCATTAAGTTAAAAATATGATTTCTAAAAATTCGTCGTGAGTTGAAGACTAGGTCATTGAACCGAAATTGCTTTACCCAGGGGAGGGACGAGAAATTTTATTATCATTATTTTTAATTTTATTGGTCTAAAGTATGCCAAAAACATTTAAAAACCCAAAAATCTTTGCTTTTAAAACAACGCTTTAAAGTGACAAATTTTAAAATTTTGTCGAGGGACGGACTAGGACAACGATCCGAAACGACCTTGTCCTAAATAACAAGGAAAACAAAATTTTAAATTTATTTAATTATTTTTTTTATAAGTATAAGGTTTTTATAAAAAAAATAAAAAAAAATACCTGGGCCCATGCGATCGCATGGGATTTGCAAGGGGGATCCATGCGATCGCATGGAGATAAAATACTGGGCAGAAACAAAAGAGCAGCTCGTCTGTTCTGTCTCACACAACCACACACACAAACACACGAACACCTCTCAAAAACACCTCAAAAATTCCCAATTTTTCACCAAAATTCACGAAATTTCGTCCCACAATCTGCTATAATCATGCGTTTGTCCAGATTAGAGAGCAGAAAGGTAAAAATTACACCCCTAAAACTCTTTAAATTCGAATTTTAGTGTTCTTGAGCTAATTTTTAACTAATTTGATTTTGTTAATTTTTATTGTAACTAGAGTTAAATTGTTAGTTTATTATGCATGTACAACCTAGATTGATGCTATTTAACATGATTTGAAGCCTTAAACTTCAAAAATTTTAGAAATCTAGGGTTTGTGTTCGTGTGCAATTTGGGGCTTTTTGATATAAACAGGTTATGGCCGATTTTTGTCATGAATTATTGCTAAATTAAGTAGTGTAACATGTTTAGGTTGCTAAATGATCCAAACTTTGATCCTAAACATGATTTTTGAGAATTAAGGTGGACTTTTTAAGTCTAAAATTCATGAACTTGATTAATTTGATATAAATGCCAATTTGAAACTTGTTTAATTGTTAGTAATGATTATTTTGACATGTTATTTGAGTAGAATGCTTATGAACTTTGTAAACATTTTCATATATGCTTATTTGAAAAAGTGTAGAATTGATAAAAATATGAAAATGAGCATAAGTTTAATATGGATTAAACATGTTATTGTAATTGTTTCAAGTTGATATTTTGCTAACACTAATGCATATTTGGATGCACAGATTTTGTGTTTAATGTGTTTTGCAGAAATATACCAAATCTGGGGGTGCATCATCATCCAGACAACCTAAAAACGAACCACATCCAGAAATGCAATATGAGCCACAACCTGAACCAGAACCTGAACAGGAACCACAACAAGAACAACAATAACATATTGATCAACACATACCATATTATGATCTGGAACAAGAATATGTTAATGCCTGCGTACAATTTCCAATGCACCATATAATAGAACACCCAACAATTCGTGAAGAACAGTTGCATTCCAATTTGAGATTTGATCGAAGCTGGAGAGCTTACCCGACGTACCAAAGTAACAAATTTAAACTGGTGATGAAAAATGTGGAAGTACCGAGGGTAATCGATTGGGAACCTTTGGAAAGGGTCCAACTAGCTAATCGAGTTAGACTGCTACTGATCCAAAGGTATGGAACTCTTCTTTTCTTGATTAGAAACGTTTATTTACTATTCGTAGGCCTGTATATAAGTAATGGTGTGTTAAGCTTATGAGTACTATAGCATTAGATAAGGATGTAGATAGGTTAGACGATAGGAATTTTCTTAGATTATTGCTTGGCCGTAGGATGTACAGGATGTCCATACTGGACATGGCCAGGGCTTTACAGATTTACACTCCCGCTGAATTACTACTACCTGATTGTACAAATTTGATTTATCATTGTGAGAGGGTAGATAGAAATTTTGATGATGACGCTGTCTGGAGGCGTATGTCAGATTATAATGTTTTTACGCGGGGAGGAAGACACTCCTATTTAGATATTAATAGAGCCGAGCTTCGTATTATACATAGATTTTTAGCTAATTCAATTACACAAAGAGGTAACAACAAGGAGAAGATGACCCTACACGATTTATTTTACCTTAAGTGTATTCGAGATACTAGAGGCTTTGTTAATATTCCCTACTGTGTTGGTTTTTATTTGTCTAAAATGGTGGAAGGAATACAGGACGGGGGAATAATAGGAGGAGGTATTTTTGTTACTCTCATTAGAGAGTATTTAGGTGTAGATAGGAATCAAGGGGGTCCGATGGTGGTATGTAGGGAACAGGAAGAGACTTTGGGTTTGCGGGTATATCAAGGAGCAAAGGTATTAACTCGTAGACATAATCAGGCAAGACCATATCAGGGCAACCATCCACAGGTAGAAAGAGATTCGGATGAAGAGATGGAGGAAGAGGATGACATTAGAGATGTCATTAGGGATAGTTACACTGATGTTTATCAGCATATGTATGAGGAACAAATGACTAACGAGGCTAGACATCGTCAGTATGAGCAGTGGCACACCGAGAATGTGTACAAACATTCCATTCAACGCCAGCATGATAGATGGCACTATCATCAGCATCAGATCATGAGTCGGCTGTCATCACAGGTGCCACATAACTACGTCCCGACTCGACCTGCTTACTATCCGCCACATCAGCCCGATATGCGACCACAATTTACCCTGTATGACCCTAACCAAGCCTATCAGGACGCCTATCACCAACCGTGGAACCCGACCGACGACATGAACTGGAACCCCTATCCAGATTGATACAGTTCCGCCGGTGATTTTTATCTTTTATTATTTTTAGCTACTTATGATTAAACATATAATATTGTGATACTTTTATGTAATTTTTAACACTTTTATTATTTTGTACTAATATTTCATTTATAATTTGAAAGTGGGATGTTAAGTCCCATTTCAAATTACCATGCATGTTTATATTTGTATTGTATGTATGTTGTTAATTGTACACAGCAAGGTAAAACGGTGAACTTTCAAAGACTGGCATTAAGTTCAGCAAAAGCTACTAATTTTGATGACAAAAACAAAAAAAACAAATGTGATGTAACAACAAGACGGAATGAACAAATGATGTGCACCATTTATCATTCAACAAACAAACGCCAATATGTTTGGAAACTTTGGTAAAATTTAATCATTTTTCTATGCTAATCACCCTCAATAATTTAAATTGTTACTGATTTCTTGCAAATGAGGGCATTTCAAGATCTTAAGTGTGGGAAGGGGTTAAATTCTTTCAGTTTAAACATTTAATTGATACACTTAGTTTAATTGCCAAATTTTGTGAAAATTTGAAAAAATTTCAACTAAGTGAATTCAAAATCATGTTTATATATATTTATGAACGATAAAACTAGGTGTCAACACCGAAATTATTGTTACCTCGGAAAGGACATAAATTGAGAAACAACCCAAAACGCTTGAATTTGTTTAAGAATGGAATAGAGGAGAATAAAAAGGAAAAGAAAAATATAAATAAAAGCTAAGTGTGGGAAGAATTTACCAAGTTCTTTAAAACATACATCACATATCTGTACAAGCTTATTGAAGGTACTTTTGCTTTGGTCAATACTAATAAGTTTTACCCGATTTACTATAATATATTTGAAAGAAAAGATGGATCTACACGATGAATCAATTCCATCATTAAAAGGAAGTAAAGTCTTCCGAAAAAGACACGCGCTTCTTGATTTTGGTCAAGAAGTTGACGTCCAGACCAGTTGTAGAGTCTACGAAAAACCTTGAAAAGTTTTCTCGAAAATCAGCAGGAAATCCACGGACCTCAGCATCAAACAGGGTCGCCAAGTGGTCAGATTTATCCTAACCATGAGAAGGATTTATCTCGTAAAATGGGGAGGGCGCCGTGCAAATTAGCTTGATAAGACTAATGAATCAGACTCCCAGAAAGGATAATCTCCTTAAAAGATCAAAAATCAGCTTTTAAGCCTGATATTACTTAATCCTTGAACGAGAAAATATTTTGATCAAAATTACAAACCGATTTGTTTTCTGAAAATCCATTTTCAATGTGTTCATTACCATTGAACGTAAAATCCTAGTAATTCACCTGGAATTCATTAGGTCACCTGAACCAAATCAGGTGTCAAACGTAAGAAAGGTGGTTGCATAGCATGATCGAAGACAGGACCTTGTACCAGACCGAAAAAGTGTAGGGTGATCTTTACTATTGCTCCTACAAAGGATAGTAATTGCATCCGACACGTTAAAGACCATAATCAAAAGCATGTCATTAGACATTGCCTTAACAGTTGCTTGTTCATCGCTTTCCTTTACAACCGGACGGTAGTTTATCGAAAGAAAATATACGGAACAAGTAAACTGGATGTGTTGCTTTCCCAATACAAGGTTAGCAAGTGGGTGACACAAAACCGTAAGTTTTGAGCTAAAATTTTCAAATATGAAACCCACAAAACCCACAACAATATTTTGCAAACACCAGTGAAGGGTTATTCAGGAAAACTTATCTAGGGTAAAAGCTAGATTGTATTTTTAAAAGATCAAATGTTTTCATAAAGATCTAATTTCCTTAAGAATCTAAATTTTTATAGTCATGTGGGACTGTAAACCACAACGTTACTATCATTGTTTATACCGCCAAATCGAAATCGCTGATGTTCAAAGTGTGAAGAATAAAGAAGTGATTCAAGTATTTTTATTTCAAGAATATATTACTTGAGGACAAGCAACGCTCAAGTGTGAGAATATTTGATAATGCTAAAAACGAACATATATTTTATAGCATTATCCTTCAAGAAAGACAAGCTTTTAGTTGCAATTGTTCTATTTACAAGTGATATTCGTTTAAATAATAAAAAGTGAAGACAAAAGATAGATTCAACGATTTGAAGACGCAAACGACCAAAAAGCTAAAAAGTACAAGATACAATTCAAATGGTTTAATTTATTGATAAGAAACGTCTCAAAATTACAAGAGTACGAGCCGTAAAATGCAAAGTACAAGATATTAAATAGTACGAAAGGATGTTCGAAAATCCGGAACTGGGACATAAACCGAAAAGAAATGCGCGACGCAACGGAGCTAAAATTACAAGTCAACTATGCAAATGAATATATATATATATATATATATATATATATATATATATATATATATATATATATATATATATATATATATATATATATATATATATAATTATATAAAATTATATATATATATTATAATTATTAAATAAAAACCGTCGGCAAGCTTGCAAACAAAAGTACTGACCAGGAAAAGGTGGCCATGCGACAGCATGGCCAGGAAGCACAAAAGCCATGCGGTCGCATGAGACACTGTAGCAGCTGAGGTTCTATAAATGCAACGTTTTCTGGCCGAAATTAAACACATCTTTTTCTTTTTCTATCTCTTACTCTCTCAATATATATTTATATTTATATTTATAATTTTAATTTTAATTTAAGATTAATAATAATAAGGTTATGTTAACGAATGTTTTAAGTTTGTAAAATCGAAACTCTGTCCGTGTAACGCTACACTCTTAATACTCATTGTAAGTTATGTTTAAATTATTTTTATTAATGTCTCGTAGCTAAGTTATTATTATGCTTATTTAAATCGAAGTAATCGTGATGTTGGGCTAAATATTAAGATTGGGTAATTGGGCTCTGTACCATAATTAGGGTTTGGATAAAAGAACGACACTTGTGGAAATTAGACTATGGGCTATTAATGGGCTTTATATTAACTAAATGATACCTTGTTAAATTAATATAAAGACTTATAATTTGACGTATTTATTCATAGCCACATACGCTTGACTGGGTACGGTGGGCGGGATATTTATAAATACCAATAATTATTCATTTGACCGGACACGGGGATGGATTAATAATCAATGAACTCATTGAAACAGGGGTGGATTACATACAAGGGTAATTGGTGTAATTGTTAACAAAGTATTAAAACCTTAGATTACACGCAGTCGATAACCTGGTGTATTCATTAAACAAAGTATTAAGGCCTTGTTACGGTTTAAATACCCAATTAGTTGGAATATTTGACTTCAGACATAAGGTTAATTTGACGAAGAACCTCGCACTTTATAATTATGATTGATGGACTATTATGGACAAAATCGTATGGACATATCGAATAATCTAGGACAAAGGACAATTTACCCATGGTAATAAACTAAAATCAACACGTCGAACATCATGATTACGGAAGTTTAAATAAGCATAATTCCTTTAATTTATATCTCATCGTACTTTTATTTACTGTCATTTAAATTATTGCACTTTTTATTTATCACACTTTATTTATAGTCATTTACTTTCCGCTTAAAAATAAGTTATATTTATATTTAATATTTTGCATTAGGTTTTAATTGCGATTTAAGTTTTAAAATTGACAAACCGGTCATTAAACGGTAAAACCCCCCTTTTATAATAATAATACTACTTATATATATATATATATATATATTTACAATTATAGGTTAAAATTATTATAGCGTTAAACTTGTTTAGATAGCTCCCTGTGGAACGAACCGGACTTACAAAAAACTACACTACTGTACGATTAGGTACACTGCCTATAAGTGTTGTAGCAAGGTTTAGTTATATCCATTCAATAAATAAATAAATAACTTGTGTAAAATTGTATCGTATTTAATAGTATTTTGTAATAAAAATATATAACTATTTTGTACACCACGCTGCACGCATCAGTATATCACTCATTGTTAATATATTAAGTGAGATACTTACTCATCATAATCTCATGCCATCCATATATATGACCATATATACCACATCATGTAGTTTTTTACAAATTTGTAACGTTCGTGAATCGCCGGTCAACTTGGGTGGTCAATTGTCTATATGAAACCTATTTCATTTAATCAAGTCTTAACAAGTTTGATTGCTTAACATGTTGGAAATATTTAATCATGCAAATATAGTTTTCATTTAATATATAATCATGGAAAAGTTTGGGTTACTACAGTACCTACCCGTTAAATAAATTTCGTCCCGAAATTTTAAATTGTTGAAGGTGTTGACGAATCTTCTGGAAATAGGTGCGGGTATTTCTTCTTCATCTAATCTTCACGCTCCCAGGTGAACTCGGGTCCTCTACAGGAATTCCATCAAACCTTAACAATTGGTATCTTGTTTTGCTTAAGTCTTTTAACCTCACGATCCATTATTTCGACGGGTTCTTCAATGAATTGAAGTTTTTCATTGATTTGGATTTCGTCCAACGGAATAGTGAGATCTTCTTTCGCAAAACATTTCTTTAAATTCGAGACGTGGAAAGTGTTATGTACAGCTGCGAGTTGTTGAGGTAATTCAAGTTGGTAAGCTACTGATCCGACACGATCTATAATCTTGAATGGTCCAATGTACCTTGGATTTAGTTTCCCCCGTTTACCAAATCGAACAACGCCTTTCCAAGGTGAAACCTTAATTATGACAATCTCTCCAATCTCAAATTCTATATCTTTTCTTTTACTGTCCGCATAGCTCTTTTGTCGACTCTGGGCGGTTTTCAATAGTTGTTGAATTTGAATGATCTTCTCGGTAGTTTCTTGGGTAATTTCTGAACCCGTAATCTATCTATCCCCCACTTCACTCCAACAAATCAGAGACCTGCATTTTCTACCATAAAGTGCCTCAAACGGTGCCATTTCAATACTCGAATGGTAACGGTTGTTGTAGGAAAACTTGCTAACGGTAGGTGTCGATCCCAACTATTTCCAAAATCGATAACACATGCTCGTAGCATGTCTTCAAGGGTCTATATTGTCCTTTCACTTTGCCCATCACTTTGTGGATGATAGGCCGTACTCATTTCTAGACGAGTCCCCAATGCTTGTTGCAACGTCTGCCAGAATCTTGAAACAAATCTGCCATCCCTATCAGAGATAATAGAGACTGGTATTCCATGTCTGGAGATGACTTCCTTCAAGTATAGTCGTGATAACTTCTCCAATTTGTCATCTTCTCTCATTGGCAGGAAGTGTGCTGACTTGGTGAGACGATCGACTATTACCCAAATAGTATCATAACCACTTGCACTCCTTGGCAATTTAGTAATGAAATTCATGGTAATGTTTTCCCATTTCCATTCCAGGATTTCAGGTTATTGGAGTAGACCTGATGGTTTTAGATGTTCAGCTTTGACCTTTGAACACGTCAAACATTCTCCTACATATTTAGCAATATCGGCTTTCATACCCGGCCACCAAAAGTGCTTCTTGAGATCTTTATACATTTTTCCTACTCCGGGATGTATTGAGTATCTGGTTTTATGTGCTTCCTTAAGTACCATTTCTCTCAAATCTCCAAACTTTGGTACCCAAATTCTATCAGCCCAATATCGAGTTCCGTCTTCACGAATATTAAGATGTTTCTCTGATCCTTTGGGTATCTCATTCTTCAACTTTGCTTCTTTTACAACTCCCTGTTGCGCCTCCTTTATTTGAGTAATAAGGTTAGTACAAATAATTATATTCATAGCTTTTACTCGTATAGGTTCTCTGTCCTTTCTACTCAAGGCGTCGGCTGCCACATTCGCCTTCCCCGGGTGGTAGCGAATCTCAAAATCATAATCATTCAACAGTTCAATCCACCTGCGTTGTCTCATATTCAGTTGCTTTTGATTAAATATGTGTTGGAGACTTTTGTGGTCGGTATATATAATACTTTTGACCCCATATAAGCCGTGCCTCCAAGTCTTTAATGCAAAAACAACAGCGCCCAATTCCAAATCATGAGTCGTATAATTTTGCTTGTGAATCTTCAATTATCTAGACGCGTAAGCAATTACCTTCGTTCGTTGCATTAATACACAATCGAGACCTTACTTTGAGGTGTCACAATATATCACAAAATCATCATTCCCTTCAGGCAATGACAATATAGGTGCTGTAGTTAGCTTTTTCTTCAACAATTGGAATGCTTCCTCCTGTTCATCCTTCCATTCAAATTTCTTTCCTTTATGCGTTAATGCAGTCAAGGGTTTTGCTATTTTGGAAAAATCTTGGATGAATCTTCTGTAGTAACCAGCCAATCCTAAAAATTGACGTATATGTTTCGGAGTTTTCGAGGTTTCCCAGTTTACAATGGTTTCAATCTTTGCCGGATCAACCTGAATACCTTCTTTGCTCACAACATGTCCGAGGAATTGAACTTCTTTCAACCAAAATGCACACTTTGAAAACTTAGCATACAGTTTTTCTTTCCTCAACAATTCTAGTACGTTCCTCAAATGTTCTTCATGCTCTTGATCATTCTTTGAGTAAATAAGTATGTCATCGATGAAGACAATGACAAACTTGTCGAGATATGGTCCACACACTCTGTTCATGAGGTCCATTAACACAGCTGGTGCGTTAGTCAAACCAAACGGCATAACCATAAACTCGTAATGACCGTATCGCGTCCTGAAAGCAGTCTTCGGAATATCATCCTCCTTCACCCGCATTTGATGATATCTGGAACGTAAATCGATCTTGAATAAACCGATGAGCCTTGTAGTTGATCAAATAAGTCATCGATTCTCAGTAATGGGTAACGGTTCTTAATGGTAAGTTTGTTCAACTCTCGGTAGTCGATACACAACCTGAATATACCATCTTTCTTCTTGACAAACAAAACAGGAGCTCCCCATGGTGATGTGCTTGGTCGAATGAAACCACGCTCTATAAGTTCTTGTAATTGGCTTTGGAGTTCCTTCATTTTGCTGGGTTCGAGTCTGTATGGAGCACGAGCTATTGGTGGAGCTCCCGGTACAAGATCTATTTGAAATTCAACAGATCGGTGTGGAGGTAGTCCCGGTAAATCTTTCGCAAATACATCGGGAAATTCTTTTGTGACAGGAACATCATTGATGTTCTTTTCTTTGGGTTTGACTTCTTTGTTGTGTGCTAGAATAGCATAGCAACCTTTTCTTATTAGTTTTTGTGCCTTCAAATTACTAATAAGATTTAGCTTCGCGTTGCTCTTTTCTCCGTACACCAGTAAGGGTTTTCCTTTTTCTCGTACAATGCGAATTGCATTTTTGTAACAGACGATCTCTGTTTTCACCTCTTTCAACCAATCCATGCCGATTATAACATCAAAACTCCCTAATTCTACTGGTATCAAATCAATCTTAAATGTTTCGCTACCCAGTTTAATTTCTCGATCTCGACATATATTATCTGCTGCAATTAATTTACCGTTTGTTAATTCGAGTAAAAATTTGTTATCCAAAGGAGTCAATGGACAACTTAATTTAGCACAAAAATCTCTACTAATATAGCTTCTATCCGCACCCGAATCAAATAAAACATAAGCAGATGTATTGTCAATAAGAAACGTACCCGTAACAAGTTTCGGGTCTTCCTGCGCTTTAACCGCATTAATGTTCAAGACTCTTCCTTGGCCTTGCCCATTATTATTCCCCTGATTTGGACACATATTTTTGTAATGGCCCTTCTTCCCACATCCGAAACAGGTAATATCAGCATAACTTGTTCCGGCATTATTTTTTCCCTTAGCCATTGATCCGTAGATTTCACACTTTGTCGCACCATGACCCTTTCTATTACACTTAGTACACACTGCTGTACAGAGCCCAGTTGGATGATATCCTTCACACCTCTGGCAGAATTTCTACTTCATGTTGTTATTGTTGGGATTGTTGTTGTTGCAGTTGTTATTGTTGTTGAAGCGGTTGTTGTAGTTGTTGCTGAGGTGGTTGTTGTTGTTGCGATAATTGATGCGATTGAAGTTGTGATTATTGTGTTGATTGTTGAAATTGTAACCCTTATCACTGGTTTCTTCCCACTTTCTCTTGGTTTGTTTCGTGTTGGCTTCTTCGGCCGCTTACTCTTTAATCCTTCCTTCGATTTGGTTTATAAGTTTGTGAGCCATCCTACTTGCCTTTTGTATGGAGGCGGGCTCGTGTGAACTTATATCTTCTTGTATCCTTTCGGGTAACCCTTTTACAAACTAATTTCGCCGTAAATAATTATGCCGATGAATTCTACCAACTTTAGACAAGATTTCATCAATCATGTCCCCGGGTAGGTCTTCTAAAATTTTTGGTTGTCTATCCTTAGCGTCCATTGTGTTTTTATACTGTAAACAGCCGAGGATTAGATTTGTAAAAAATAATTATCAAATAATACAAGCAATTTTTTACATACAACATAAAAGTACAAGCACACTTATATTACATATATTACACCGCATGCAACCCTTTAATCCGACTCGCTTATTTCTTCTTCTTCGGACTTAGTTCGTTTCACTAATTTTCTAGGGATATATGGTGCTCCACTAATTCGAGCCGTTCTTTTCTCAAAAGGTCTAGAAAAACCTGGTGGCTTAGAGGTTCCCGGGTTATTGTCACAACTTAAGGAATATGGGTGTTGACGGTACATATAAAGCCTATCGGGGTTGGAATCAGATTTTTCTATTTTTATTCCTTTCCCCTTATTATTTTCTTTTGCCTCTTTAAATTGGGTTGGGGTAATTTCTATAACATCATCGGAATCCTCATTGGGATCTGATTCATAGGAAAATTGGTAATCTTCCCAATATTTTGCTTCCTTAGCGGAAACACCATTGATCAATATTAACTTTGGTCCATTAGTTGAGGATTTTCTTTTATTTGACCGTTTTTTGGTGGTTCCTAATATTCCCCCCTACGAAACCTCTTCTTCTTCCGGTTCCTCTTCTTCTGGTTCCTCTTCTTCTGGTTCCTCTTCTTCCGGTTCTTCTTCTTCCGGTTCTTCTTCTTCTTCCGGTTCTTCGGGAATTTGTGAATCTTCCCAATATATATTCGACTCTTCATTATTATTAGGTGAGTCAATGGAATTTGTGCTAGAGGTAGACATCTATCATACAATATCAAACACGTTAAGTGATTAATATATCACATAATATTTACATGTTAATAATATATAGTTTCCAACAAAAATGTTAAGCAATCATTTTTAAAGAAAACACGGTCGAAGTCCAGACTCACTAATGCATCCTAACAAACTCGATAAGAGACACTAATGCAAATTTTCTGGTTCTCTAAGACCAACGCTCGGATACCAACTGAAATGTCCCGTTCATATTGATTATAAACGTTCCATATTAATTGATTTCGTCGCGAGGTTTTGACCCTCTATATGAGACGTTTTTCAAAGACTGCATTCATTTTTAAAACAACCATAACCTTTATTTCATCGATAAAGGTTTAAAAAGCATCACGTAGATTATCAAATAATGATAATCTAAAATATACCGTTTACACATGACCATTACATAATGGTTTACAATACAAATATATTACATCAAAATAAGTTTCTTGAATGCAGTTTTTACACAATATCATACAAGCATGGACTCCAAATCTTGTCCTTATTTAAATATGCACAGCGGAAGCTCTTAACAATCACCTGAGAATAAACATGCTTAAAACGTCAACAAAAATGTTGGTGAGTTATAGGTTTAACCTATATATTATCAAATCATAATAATAGACCACAAGATTTCTTATTTTTCATAAATATCATTACACTTGCAAGTACATAAAAATCATTCATATGTTGAACACCTGGTAACCGACATTAACTTAATGCATAGAATATCCCCAAAACAGAACCTCTCATCTGTATAATAATCTCAAAGTACTAAACCATCCATAACCTGAATGGGGGTTGTTAAACCCAATACATCTATCTTTTGGATTCGCGTCAATTAGGGGCCATTTTCCAAATTCTTAGGCTACCAGACTTGAAGGGCGATATTTGGTTTAATAATCCAACCATAGAATGTAGTTTCGCATACTGGTGTCTATTTTGTAAAATATTTTTAAAGCTGCATGTATTCTCATCCCAAAAATATTAGATTTTAAAAATGAGACTATAACTCACTTTCACAGATTTTTCCTTTGTCAGAAATAAGACTTGGCTACGGGTGATTCACGAACCTATAACAAATATGTACATATATATCAAAGTATGATCGAAATATATTCACAACACTTTTTATTATGTTTTAATGATTTAAGTGTATTAAGTCAGCTGTCCTCGTTAGTAACCTACAACTAGTTGTCCATAGTTTGATGTACAGAAATAAATCGATATAAATTATCTTGGATCAATCCACGACCCAGTGTATACAAGCCTCAGGCTAGATCATAACTCAAAGTATATATATTTTTAGAATCAACCTCAACCCTGTATAGCTAACTCGATCATTACCGCATATAGAGTGTCTATGGTTGTTCCAAATAATATATATACATGGGTCGATATGATATGTCAAAACATTGTATATGTGTCTATGGTATCCCAAGATTACATAATATATGTATGATACAATATAAGTTAGCTAGGATATGATTAATATAGATTTGTTATAAAAGTTTTGTGGCTACAACAAATAAAATTTTCCAATCTTGTTTTACCCATAACTTCTTCGTTTTAAATCCGTTTTGAGTGAATCAAGTTGCTATGGTTTCATATTGAACTTAAGTTTATGAATCTAAATAGAAAAAGTATAATTTTATAGTCGTAAATATAGGTTACATGTCATTTACTAAAGAGGTAGTCATTTCTGTCGAAAGAACGACATCTTGATGACCATTTGGAAAAATATACTTCCCCTTTGAGTTTAACCATGAATTTTGGATATAGTTTCATGTTCATAAGAAAAATAATTTTCCCAGAAGAACAACTTTTAAATCAAAGTTTATCATAGTTTTTAATTATCAAACCCAAAACAGCCCGCGGTGTTACTACGACGGCGTATGTCCGGTTTTAAGGTGTTTTTCGTGTTTCCAGGTTTTAAATTATTAATTTAGCATATCATATAGATATAGGAAATGTGTTTAGTTGATTTTAAAAGTCAAGTTAGAAGGATTAACTTCTATTTGCGAACAAGTTTAGAATTAACTAAACTATGTTCTAGTGATTACAAGTTTAAACCTTTGAATAAGATAGCTTTATATGTATGAATCGAATGATGTTATGAACATCATTACTACCTCAAGTTTTGTGGATAAACCTACTGGAAAAGATAAAAATGGATCTAGCTTCAAAGGATCCTTGGATGGCTTAAAAGTTCTTGAAGCAGAATCATGACACGAAAACAAGTTCAAGTAAGATTTCCACTTGAAATAAGATTGTTTTAGTTATGAAAATTGAATCAAAATTTGAATATGAGTATTACTTGTATTAGAAAGATATCTTACTGTAAATAAGAAAGATTTCTTGAGGTTGGATGATCACTTGGAATGGATTTGTAAGATTGAAAGTAAGGTAGCAAACTTGGAAGTGTTTTTGGTGTGTTCTTGAGTAGTTGTTTTGTAAGTTGATCAAAGGTTGGTTTTAGGAGCTAGATTGATATAAATTTTGTTGAATATGCTGGAGAACACTTAGAACATCATCATAGAACAAGAGAGAGATCAAATGGATGAAAGAAAATTGCAAATGAAAGTGTGTATGTGTGGGATCAAAAACGTGAATGGGGTGGTAGTTATAAGCAAGTTGTAGTTTGATTTTTAGTGTAATAATTCTAGCAAGTTGCCAAAATGGTTGGTTCCACAAGTTGATTAATCATTTAAGGCTGATAAGGAGCAGATTTTTATTAGTATAGATGAATAGTAAATACATCTAGAAGCTGCATATTGTACGAGTACAAATACGGTGTATACGAGTAGAATTGTTGATGGAAACGAATGAGAATGTAATTGTGAGCATTTTTGCTAAGTAGAAGTACTTTGATATATGTCTTGAAGTCTTTCAAAAGTGTATAAATACATCTTAAAACACTACATGTATATACATTTTAACGGAGTCGTTAAGTCATCGTTAGTCGTTACATGTAAGTGTTGTTTTGAAAGCTTTAAGTTAACGATCTCATTTAATGTTGTTAACCCATTGTTTATTATATCTAATGAGATGTTAAATTATCACATTATCATGATATTATGATGTATGAATATATCTTAATATGATATATATACATTAAGATATCGTTACAACGATAATCATTACATATATGTCTCGTTTCGTAATTCTTAAGTTAGTAATCTTGTTTTTACATGTGTAGTTCATTGTTAACATACTTAATGATATATTTAATTATCATTTTATCATTTTAAGTATAGTGTATCAATCTCTTAATATGATACATATGTATTTAGTAGACGTTATCATAACGATAATCGTTATATATATCATTTCGAGCTTCTTAATTCGATAAACTCATTTTTATGTATATCACTCATTGTTAATATACTTAGTGAGATACTTACTCATCATAAATTCATGTCATCTATATATATGACCATATATACCACATCATGTAGTTTTTTACAAATTTGTAACGTTCGTGAATCGCCGGTCAACTTGGGTGGTCAATTGTCTATATGAAACCTATTTCATTTAATCAAGTCTTAACAAGTTTTATTGCTTAACATGTTAGAAACATTTAATCATGCTAATATAGTTTTCATTTAATATATAATCATAAAAAAGTTCGTGTCACTACAAAATTAGGGTTTTAATAAATTAGGGTTTAATAATTAAGGTTTTAATATTTAATATGTATATGTATATATATATATATAATCGTGTATATGTATATATATATATAATATATTTTTTTATGTATGTATTCGTGTATATATATGTGTATATATATATATATCTTTTTTTATTAATAAATATATATATATATATATATATATATATATATATATATATATATATATATATATATATATATATATATATATATATATATATATATATATATATATATATATATAATGTGTATCCACTTTTCAAATATAACTACCCTAACACAATCTTAGTGAATCCTTAAGGTTTTTAAGATCTAACAAAACTTTTTTTTTATATGTGAGCCGTATGTATGTATATGTATATGCATATTTTATTTTTTTTTACAATATGAATATGATTATGAATAAGATTAAGAACATGATCATGATTATGAACATAAACATGAATTAACAAGATGAAATTTAAAAGTTTGGATCTAGGGTTTTATCTTGATGAAGATAGATGAAAATTAACAAGAAAAATTTGATGAACACTTGAAGATGAAGATCAAACCCTTAAAGATTGAAGAACACCTTTGAAGATCTTCAAAGAACGCGAAGAACACGATGAACAACTTGTAGATTGCTTGAAAACCCTTGAAGATTGATGATGATTTTCGATGGTGGTGGTGGTGTTTTCGGTTTTGGCTAAAAATAGGGAGAGAGGGGAGAGATTTGAGAGAGAGATTTTTTATTGTGATTTGGTACATGTTTAGCTCTAGCCTAGGTCTCTATTTATAGGAGGGTTTAGAGGATTCTAGAATTAGGTTTAGGGTTAAATTTACTTAGGGAACAAGTTAGACTTGGAGAGGAAGTAATGGGTTGCCTTGGCCAAAAATTAGAGGGGCATTTTGGGCATTTTATATATATATATATTTTTTAAATTTGGCTAGGGCATTTTTAAGGGAGGAGTTTTGGGATTTATTACTTTAGTCCTTGTTCTTTAATTTAGCTTAAATAGTTCCTTAATTATCCAAGTTTAATTACTTTAAGTGTACAAGTTTTAAAGTTATTTATTTGTTCACGAAAGTTTATTAGCTCATTATTTCTATCTTTTATTAACTTGTCTTTTATTACACAAAGTTAATTATTATGTTTCTCATCGCTTAACAATTATTGATTAAAGTTTAATCGTTAAGTTTAATTATATTGTTTGGGCATTTAATAAGAAAAAATATAGAATGGAAAAATGAGGGTCGTTATAGCGTTAGAAGCCTTAACAAGGCTTGGATAAAGATTGAACAATGGTCCCTGTTCAACCTGTTCCTCCAGGACCGGTGGAGGTTGTTGTTCTGGTTATTGTTGCTGTTGTTGTTGTTCCTCCGGTTGGTTCTCGATGGGTGGTGATTGTTGTTGGTCTGCCATTGATGATATTGTTGAAGATGAATGTATGAATGATTTGAAGATTTGGAGATTTAGAGAGAAGAGTGTGTGTTTGAAAGGTAAATTGAAGAGTTAATAACCGAAGGTTATTATGAGAAATGGATCGCCCTATTTAAGCTTTCAGATTGGTGGAAAAAGTGCAGGAGACAGAAAAATGGCAACTGTCATCTGCAGGCGCGTGGGCAGATGTGACAGACTGGCACATTTTCGAGGAGACACAGACTGTTGACATGACGTATAATCGGCTTGAACACTCATATCTCCCATTAAGCATTAAATGCAGTATGTTTTAATTCAAAATGAAGTTAAAGACCACAAAATAAAGTTTGTATTAAATACAAAAATTCTTTGTTACATTTAATATGTCATGAAATTAATTTTAAATCATTAGGAATAAATGAGTTTCTGTGTTAAGGTATCATTTAATGTTGTGAGCTATTTATTATTTCATTTTAGACATTGAATTAATCAAGATATAAAAGACCTTGTTGTGCTGATTGTTTGACATGTAGGCAGTAAGTAAAAAATTTGTGACTTACTGGTTTGCTCTGCATGTTATTGAACCAGCACACCAACAAAAGTGTCTTTTATTTTAAAGTTTAAGCATACACAGCTCAGAGATGAGATAGTTAAAACGTTTCTCAACTAAGGGCTTTGTGAAGAGATCTGCTAACTGCTGGTCTATTGAAATAAAATGTAGCTCCACATCTCCTTTTGAACATGATCCTTATGAAATGATATCGAACGTCAATGTGCTTTGTTCGAGAATGCATTACAGGATTGTTGGTAATAGCAATTTCACTTGTGTTGTCACAGTAGATTGGAGTTATTGTAACATAAAGACCATAGTCCTTCAGCTAGCTTTGCATCCATAATACTTGAGCAGTACAACTACCAGCAGAAACATATTCTGCCTCAGCAGTAGATGTGGACACAGTATTTTGCTTTTTGCTTGTCCAGCTGACTAGTCTACCACCCAGTAACTGGCAACAACCAGTAGTACTTTTCCTGTCTATCTTACATTCTGCAAAGTCAGTATTTGAATACCCAATTAGCTCAAAAACCTGGTCTTTGGGATACCAAAGACCATGTTTAGCAGTACCTTTCAGATACCTAAATATCCTCTTTACTGCTAGCAAGTGTGACTCTTTAGGATCAGCTTGATATCTGGCATAGAGACATGTGGCAAACATAATATCTGGTTTGCCGGCTGTGAGATAAAGTAGGGACCCAATCATACCTCTATATTTAGTGATATTGACTTGTTCACCATTGGGATCAGCATCAATTTTTATGGATGCTGCCATTGGAGTCCCTATGTCTTTTAAACAGGTCAGACCAAATTTCTTTAACATATCTTTGATATATTTATCTTGACTTATAAAAATTCCATCATCAAGTTGTTTAATCTGCAACCCAAGAAAGTATTGCAGATCTCTTTGTAAACTCATTTCATATGTTTTGACATAAGTTTTGAAAATTCTAGACAATGTGTTTCATTTTTAGAACCATAAATAATATCATCCACATATATCTGTACCAGCAAGAGATCACCATCTATCTCTTTTGAGAACAGAGTGGTATCGATTGTTCTAACTTTAAAGCCTAAACCAGTGAGATACACATGAAGTGTCTCATACCATGCTCTTAAAGCCTGTTTAAGGCCATAGAGAGATCTGTCTAACTTGTAGACATGGTCTAGATATTTACTGCTTACAAAACCAGGTGGCTGCTTGACAAAGACTTCTTCTTGCAGCTTCCCATTTAGAAATGTAGACTTAACATCCATCTGGAATACCCTAAAGTTCATCTTAGCAGCATATGCCAAAAATAATCTGATAGCTTCCATCCTAGTCACTGGTGCATACGTTTTTCCATAGTCCAACCCTTCTTCCGGTCTAAACCCTTGAGCCACCAATCTAGCTTTGTTCCTTATCACAATCCCATCTTCATCCATCTTGTTCTTAAACACCCACTTGGTACCAAAGATTTTCTTTGTCTTATCTTCTGGTTCAGGTACCAATCTCCATACTTTGTTCTTATCAAACTAAGTAAGTTCATCTTGCATTGTTCCTACCCAGTTAGGATCTTTAAGTGCTTCTTCAGGAGATGTAGGTTTAATGGTAGACACAAAGTTCACATGCATACAGAAGTTGCTGGTTGCATGTCTTCTTATTTTAACACCACTAGCCAGATTACCAATAACTTGCTCAATTGGATGCTCCTTTGTCCATCTAGTGTTATGAACAGGTGAACTTGTCATGGAACACACAGCATCTTGATCATCAGCTGGTTCAGAAGTATGAGCAGCAGTGGGAGACAGCTGTTCATTATGAGTGTAACCAGTACCAGCTTGTGATCCATCAAAACTAGTAAACCTCTGCTCAAGTTGTAAGACTTCAGTAGAGACAGTAGGTCCACCTGGTTTAGACACAGATGGAAAAGAGTGTTCCATCTCATCATCAGAGAACCCAGTAACATGGATTAGTGAGGGATTTGCTGCTGGTTCTTCTTCATCATCTAGAGCTTGCTGAGTAGTCTCTTCAAACAATAACTCCTCATCTTCTTGACCAGAAGATGAAGTAGGGGCAGTTTCATAAAATGTAACATTAATGGATTCTTCAAAACAACCCCTTCTTTTATTAAAAACCCTATATGCCTTTTACATGTTAGAATATCCAAGAAATATTCCTTCATCAGCTTTAGCATCAAACTTGTCAAGCTGGTCCCTATTGTTTAGAATGAAACAGGGAGTGCCAAATACACGAAGAAATGAAATTGAGGGTCTTCTGCCTTTGAGAACTTCATAAGCAGTTTTCTGATGTGTTTTCACTATTAAAGATCTATTCTGGGTAAAACAAGCAGTGTTCACAACTTCTGCCCAGTATGAATTTTTCAACCCAGACTCAGCTAACATAGATCTTGCTGCTTCAATAAGATTTCTATTTCTTCTTTCTGCAACACCATTCTGTTGAGGTGTTCTCACAGCAGAAATGTTCTGTTAAATACCTTTGTTAGCACAAAATTCTTTCAATGTTGCATTTCTGAATTATGTACCATGATCACTTCGTAGTTGCTTCACCAGTTGCCCATTCAGTAGTTCTATTCTTTTGATAAAATTGATAATTTCATCAGCAGCTTCACTCTTTTGCTTCAAAAAGAATACCTAAGTATATCTGGAATATTCATCAACAATCACCAGTGTATACTTCTTCCCACTACAGCTGGCTATATTAACAGAACCAAAAAGATCCATATGAAGTAGGTGAAATGGTTTCTCAACAGATGAAATCTGCTTTGATTTGAATTAGGCATGGTGATGTTTCCCTTTTTTGCAACCAGGAAATAATCAGTCCTTCACGTAAGACATTGTGGGTAGCCCAGACACCAGACTTTTACTAGATAATTTGTGAATATCTTTAAAGTTGAGATGTGAGAGTCTCTTGTACCATAACCACTTGAGGTTGTCTGCTGCCTTTGAATAAAAACAAGTATCAGTTGTTGTGATTCCTGTGTTCATGTCAATTTGATACATGTTCTCATGTCTTTTTGCTGTCAGCAGTGGCTTCCCTGTCTTATCAAAAATAGTACCAATTTTCCTTCTGAATTGGACTATCTTACTTTTGCTTGTCAGTTGGCTTATACTGAGTAAATTATGTTTAAGCCCAATGACATATGCCACATTTGAGAATGTAACATTCCCATTTGTTGAAGTACCAAAACCCTTTGTGTAACCCAACGAATTATCTCCATATGATACAAATTATCTCCATATGATACAATTGGACCATCTTTTTCTTGATAGTCCATCAGCAGGGACTTACATCCAGTCATATGTCTCAAACAACCACTATTGAGATACCAGATTTTCTTGTTTTAAATGCCCTGCACAGTAGCTAAGAGATTAGTTCTTTTTGGGAACTTATCCAAGGATGGGTTCTGGAAGAGTCATCTTTGATGCTTTCTTCCTTGCTGCTTAGTTGGTTTGAGGGGTAGCAGCATTGGGGTTCATAATATGGGTACATTGATGGGACAGGTGAGTCTTGCTACCACATTTGTAACATTTTCTCACTTTTGGTCCCGGTAGCTGGTTTGCTGTAGAGGTACTGGGTGACTGGTTCTGCTGCTGGCTTTGAGTGACTTCCAGTAGCAGCTGGTCGAGCTTTACAGTCAGTAACTCAACGATGGATATCTTAGTACTTGACTCTACTATTTTAGCTTTTCCCTTATGTGCAACTTTTGGCTTGAAACTAGTACCATTAACACGATTTACTGCTTTGCCTTGGGATTTTGACTTACCAGTGTGGGAAGTTACTGGTTTGTCTTCTACTGCTGCTTGACCAGCAGAAGTCACTTTAGACTTCCCAGCATCATGATTTGCTAGTTTTTCTGTAATTACTGGTTGACCAGTTTGACTTTCAGGAATAGGCTCAGCAGTAAGATAGCTAGAAGGTTTAACTGACTTTAGATTTCTATTGTTATTCTCAGTTATATCCTTCTTGATTTTTCTTTCTTTGGGAGTCATATAGTAAATGCTTGAAGGATCAGTAGTTTCATCAATTGAATCACTGATTTCTTTAGCTTTAATTTCACTATCCAAAATTTCTTTCATGGACGGTGGTGGGGTCTCTGTAGGTCTGACAATCTTATTCGTTAAGACCTTTTTACCCTTAACTATCTTAGCAAAAGTATTTTGCAAGATAGCTTCAGGATCAGTTTCAAGAATGGGGTCCATAAAAGCGACTTCTGCTAGAGCAGCAGCAGCAGCATAGTCACAAGCAAAAAAAGCTTCAACTTGGGCAGGCACCTGCTCATTCACACATTTTGCTGTGCGTTGAGAAGATGTACACCATGAAGCAACAACCTTTTTGAGATCGCTTAGCTGGTTCTTGACATCTGCTGCCTCAACGTGAAGAGACTTTAAAACAAAATTTTGTTTTTCAAGTTTTGAAATTTCATCTTTCAAGATTTTAATTTCATTGTTTTTGCCTTTAAGTTTTTCATTTAAAGATTTGTTATCCGATTTCAAAACTTCTTCACATTTACTGCCTCTACATAAATCAACTCTTAGGTAGTCAAACATTTTAGCTTTTTCATCATCAGTATAAGTTCAAAAATTATCAACCTTATACAGCATTTCAGATTTCCATTGAGGTGAATTCTTTTTCAGATCAGCTTCCCTCATATCAGCCATGAACATACTACCGTTATCATCCTCATCAGACTCCTCGACCTTCTTGGCCATTAAACACAGCTTTTTACCAGAAGCATAACTAGCACCATCATCATTAGTATCACTGTCAGAAGATGAAGAAGAGCTGGTTTCATCCCAATCATGAAGCTCAGCAACTAGAACCTTTTCTGGCTTCTTTCCCTTCTTATCAGCCTTAGCACTTTCCTTCATCTGAGCCTTCATAGCTTTGTACTTGTTCTTGTACTTATCAGCTTTTGAGAAGGAGTTAGCATGTGACGTTGACGGTTTCCTAGACATGCATTCAGCAGCAAAATGTCCAACCTTCCCATAAATGTAACACTCAGATTTAGGACCCTTGACTGATTTGCTGCTATACCTAGCACTCGGTTTCTTACTCCCTTTGTATGACTTGCTGGTTCTATTACGATTGAACCTTTTGAACTGCCTAGCCAGCAAAGCCATACCTTCAGCAAATCCTTCCACATCATCTTCATCATCACTGCTTTCTTCAGACCCAGTACCACTATCCACCTCATCTTCAGCTGACTCTTCTTCTGCCATCAACCTTTGAACCAGTAAAGATTTTTGAGCTTTCTTTTTAGCAGCAGCAATAAGAGCAGTGTCATCTGACTTAGAAGATTTTGAAGTGGTGGGGGCATACTTAAAGTTTTCTTTTAGGTTAAGTTCAAACTTTGCTTCTTCCTTCTCATGGTTCCAAAGTGTACCATAAAGAGAAGACATGTTGAAGTTCCTTGAAGTCTGGGTGGTTCTTAAGGGGTCAGTAACAAGTTTCTATTTAGCAGGCAGTGAGTCAATGAATTTGTTTACTTGTTCAAAATCAGTATAAGAGATTTTTAAAGTAAGCAGGTCAGCAACTAAGGAGTTAAACCTAATGAAGGTCTGCTTAAGGGTTTCACTCTTATAGGTAAAGAACATTTCATACTCTCTTTTCAAAGCAATAATCTTATTCTGCGTAACCTCACCCATGCCCTCATAGGTAACATCTAGATAGTGTAGTGACCCGAACTTTTCCATGTTTATATATATTAATTGAGATTGATGTTTACATGATTAAATGTTTCCAACATGTTAAGCAATCAAACTTGTTAAGACTTGATTAATTGAAATAGGTTTCATATAGACAATTGACCACCCAAGTTGACCGGTGATTCACGAACGTTAAAACTTGTAAAAACTATATGATGACATATATATGGATATATATATAGTTAACATGATACTATGATAAGTAAACATATCATTAAGTATATTAACAATGAACTACATATGTAAAAACAAGACTACTAACTTAATGATTTTTAAACGAGACATATATGTAACGATTATCGTTGTAAAGACATTTAATGTATATATATCATATTAAGAGATATTCATACATGATAATATAATAATTTAAAATCTCATTTTATATTATAAACATTGGGTTAACAACATTTAACAAGATCGTTAACCTAAAGGTTTCAAAACAACACTTACATGTAACGACTAACGATGACTTAACGACTCAGTTAAAATGTATATACATGTAGTGTTTTAATATGTATTTATACACTTTTGAAAGACTTCAATACACTTATCAAAATACTTCTACTTAACAAAAATGTTTACAATTACATCCTCGTTCAGTTTCATCAACAATTCTACTCGTATGCACCCGTATTCGTACTCGTACAATACACAGCTTTTAGATGTATGTACTATTGGTATATACACTCCAATGATCAGCTCTTAGCAGCCCATGTGAGTCACCTAACACATGTGGGAACCATCATTTGGCAACTAGCATGAAATATCTCATAAAATTACAAAAATATGAGTAATCATTCATGACTTATTTACATGAAAACAAAATTACATATCCTTTATATCTAATCCATACACCAACGACCAAAAACACCTACAAACACTTTCATTATTCAATTTTCTTCATCTAATTGATCTCTCTCAAGTTCTATCTTCAAGTTCTAAGTGTTCTTCATAAATTCCAAAAGTTCTAGTTTCATAAAATCAAGAATACTTTCAAGTTTGCTAGCTCACTTCCAATCTTGTAAGGTGATCATCCAACCTCAAGAAATCTTTGTTTCTTACAGTAGGTTATCATTCTAATACAAGGTAATAATCATATTCAAACTTTGGTTCAATTTCTATAACTATAACAATCTTATTTCAAGTGATGATCTTACTTGAACTTGTTTTCGTGTCATGATTTTGCTTCAAGAACTTTGAGCCATCCAAGGATCCATTGAAGCTAGATCCATTTTTCTCTTTTCCAGTAGGTTCATCCAAGGAAATTAAGGTAGTAATGATGTTCATAACATCATTCGATTCATACATATAAAGCTATCTTATTCGAAGGTTTAAACTTGTAATCACTAGAACATAGTTTAGTTAATTCTAAACTTGTTCGCAAACAAAAGTTAATCCTTCTAACTTGACTTTTAAAATCAACTAAACACATGTTCTATATCTATATGATATGCTAACTTAATGATTTAAAACCTGGAAACACGAAAAACACCGTAAAACCGGATTTACGCCGTCGTAGTAACACCGCGGGCTGTTTTGGGTTAGTTAATTAAAAACTATGATAAACTTTGATTTAAAAGTTGTTATTCTGAGAAAATGATTTTTATTATGAACATGAAACTATATCCAAAAATTATGGTTAAACTCAAAGTGGAAGTATGTTTTCTAAAATGGTCATCTAGACGTCGTTCTTTCGACTGAAATGACTACCTTTACAAAAACGACTTGTAACTTATTTTTCTGACTAGAAACCTATACTTTTTTTTGTTTAGATTCATAAAATAGAGTTCAATATGAAACCATAGCAATTTGATTCACTCAAAACGGATTTAAAATGAAGAAGTTATGGGTAAAACAAGATTGGATAATTTTTCTCATTTTAGCTACGTGAAAATTGGTAACAAATCTATTCCAACCATAACTTAATCAACTTGTATTATATATTATGTAATCTTGAGATACCATAGACACGTATACAATGTTTCGACCTATCATGTCGACACATCTATATATATTTCGGAACAACCATAGACACTCTATATGTGAATGTTGGAGTTAGCTATACAGGGTTGAGGTTGATTCCAAAATATATATAGTTTGAGTTGTGATCAATACTGAGATACGTATACACTGGGTCGTGGATTGATTCAAGATAATATTTATCGATTTATTTCTGTACATCTAACTGTGGACAACTAGTTGTAGGTTACTAACGAGGACAGCTGACTTAATAAACTTAAAACATCAAAATATATTAAAAGTGTTGTAAATATATTTTGAACATACTTTGATATATATGTATATATTGTTATAGGTTCGTGAATCAACCAGTGGCCAAGTCTTACTTCCCGACGAAGTAAAAATCTGTGAAAGTGAGTTATAGTCCCACTTTTAAAATCTAATATTTTTGGGATGGGAATACATGCAGGTTTTATAAATGATTTACAAAATAGACACAAGTACGTGAAACTACATTCTATGGTTGAATTATCGAAATCGAATATGCCCCTTTTTATTAAGTCTGGTAATCTAAGAATTAGGGAACAGACACCCTAATTGACGCGAATCCTAAAGATAGATCTATTGGGCCTAACAAACCCCATCCAAAGTACCGGATGCTTTAGTACTTCAAAATTTATATCATATCCGAAGGGTGTCCCGGAATGATGGGGATATTCTTATATATGCATCTTGTTATTGTCGGTTACCAGGTGTTCACCATATGAATGATTTTTATCTCTATGTATGGGATGTGTATTGAAATATGAAATCTTGTGGTCTATTGTTACGATTTGATATATATAGGTTAAACCTATAACTCACCAACATTTTTGTTGACGTTTAAAGCATGTTTATTCTCAGGTGAATATTAAGAGCTTCCGCTGTTGCATACTAAAATAAGGACAAGATTTGGAGTCCATGTTTGTATGATATTGTGTAAAAACTGCATTCAAGAAACTGATTTCGATGTAACATATTTGTATTGTAAACCATTATGTAATGGTCGTGTGTAAACAGGATATTTTAGATTATCATTATTTGATAATCTACGTAAAGCTTTTTAAACCTTTACTTATGAAATAAAGGTTATGGTTTGTTTTAAAAATGAATGCAGTCTTTGAAAAACGTCTCATATAGAGGTCAAAACCTCGCAACGAAATCAATTAATATGGAACGTTTTTAATCAATAAGAACGGGACATTTCAGTTGGTATCAGAGCGTTGGTCTTAGAGAACCAGAAAATTTGCATTAGTGTGTCTTATCGAGTTTGTTAGGATGCATTAGTGAGTCTGGACTTCGACCGTGTTTTCTTTAAAAATGATTGCTTAACATTTTTGTTGGAAACTATATATTTTTAACATATGAATATTATGTGATATATTAATCTCTTAACGTGTTTGATATTATGTGATAGATGTCTACCTCTAGAACAAGTCCCATTGACTCACCTAATAATAATGAAGAGTCAAATGTAAATTGGAATGATTTGTGGACTGATTCACAAGTTCCCGAAGAGGAACCGGAAGAAGAGTCGGAACCGGAAGAAGAATCGGAACCGGAAGAAGAATCGGAACCGGATGAAGAAATAGAACCGGTGGGGGAAATAATAAAACGGTTAAGTAAAAGAAAATCCTCAACCAACCGACCAAAGTTAATTATGGTCAATGGTGTTTCCGCCAAGGAAGCAAAATATTGGGAGGATTACCAATTCTCCGATGAATCGGATTCCGACGAGAATTCCGATGATGTTATAGAAATTACCCCAACTGAATTTAAAAAGGCAAAAGAAAATAATAAGGGAAAGGGCATAAAAATAGAGAAATCTAATTCCAACCCCGATGAACTTTATATGTATCGTCAACCCCCGAAGTCCTTAAGTTGTAACAATGACCCGGGAACCTCTAAACCACCAGGTTTTTCTAAACCAATGTGGACAACGACGGCTCGTATTAGGGGAACATCATATATCCCTAGAAACTTGGCAAAACGAACCAAAACCGAAGAAGAAGAAACGAGCGAGTCGGAATAAGATAGTTGTATTCGTGTGGTGTAAAATATGTAATATAGTGTTCTTATGCTTTATGATATATGTAAAAATTGCTTGTATTAATAAGTATTTTTTTATGAATCTAACTCTTGTCTATTTTACAGTTTAAAAACACAAAATGGATAGACAACCCAATATTTTAAGAGACCTACCCGGAGACATGATTGATGAAATCTTGTCTAGAGTCGGCCAGAATTCTTCGGCACAACTATTTAAGGCGAGATCAGTTTGTAAGACATTCGAAGAACGTTCCAAGAATGTCTTGGTTTATAAGAGACTTTCATTTGAAAGATGGGGGATATCACATTGGGAAACCCATAAGTTACGATGTGTTTACTTTGACGCATATATTGCGGGGAACCCAAATGCTATTTTACGCAACGGGTTAAGAAATTATTTTGACTCAATATATCCGAATATTGGACTTCGTGATTTAGAAAAAGCGGCTAACATGCAACATAAAGAAGCATGTTATGCTTACGGATTAGTAATGTTCGCTTCTCACCAAAGTGAGAACAAGAACATCGGGCTACAACTATTAAACAAAACGTTTCCACAAGTGACGGAGTCGGTAATTGGGGTAAGAAATGAGGTTTTTAGATTATTACGGGACTGTTGGACATTACGTAACCCTCGTCCTTTTGATGACGTTACAACACGCTGTCTTATCAACGGCCATAACGGTTATGTTGCACAAGACCAAGGATGGGAAGTAGTCCTAGTAAAACCAGAATGCATGACTTGTTTCTGGACGTATGAATTACGTGTCTTTATTGCCTTTGCTGAACGACTTGTGTACTAGCTAGGATTGTCTTCACAACTATCTTGTATCAAAGTTATTGTGTGCTATATTTCATGCTTTATGTAAAATAAGCGGTAATGTAAGTTTGTAAAATATTGTATAAAAGTTTGAACGCGAAATATTATTATAATCAGTTCTTCATATAGAATTGTAGTAGTTGAATTGTATATTAGCTACTAAGTATGAACTTAACGGGTAGGTACTACCCGAATTTAAACTTATAAAACGCTAATATGAAGAAAAAGCTTTTATAAATGAGTTCATATTATGCTACGAAATACTATTAACTACTCTTAATATTCTGTATGATTAACTTGTTCCATTTAACTATTTTGAAGGAAATGGCACCGACTACTCGACACACCGTGAATATGAATGAAGAGGAATTCCGTACTTTTCTAGCTTCAAACATAGCCGCAGTACAGGCTGCGCTACATACCAACAATAACCTTGGATCTAGCAGTACAGGAAATCGTGTAGGATGCACCTACAAAGAATTCACTGCCTGCAAACCTTTGGAATTTGATGGAACCGAAGGACCGATCGGATTGAAACGGTGGACCGAGAAGGTTGAATCGGTGTTTGCCATAAGTAAGTGTACTGAAGATGACAAAGTGAAGTACGCTACGCATACCTTCACAGGTTCTGCGTTAACATGGTGGAATACCTATCTAGAGCAAGTGGGACAAGATGATGCGTACGCACTACCGTGGTCAGCATTCAAGCACTTGATGAACGAGAAGTACCGTCCCAGAACCGAGGTCAATAAGCTCAAGACAGAACTTAGAGGGTTACGAACCCAAGGATTTGATATTACCACGTACGAAAGACGATTCACAGAATTGTGCCTATTGTGTCCGGGAGCATTCGAAGATGAGGAAGAGAAGATCGACGCGTTTGTGAAAGGATTACCGGAAAGAATCCAAGAAGATATAAGTTCACACGAGCCCGCCTCCATACAACAGGCATGTAGAATGGCTCACAAACTAGTGAACCAGATTGAAGAAAGAATTAAAGAACAGACTGCTGAAGAGGCCAATGTGAAGCAAGTCAAAAGAAAGTGGGAGGAAAACGGTGATAAGAATCACCAATACAACAACAACAGCAATTACAACAATAATCGCAACAATTATCCCAACAATCGCAACATCAATCGCAACTACAACAAACGGCCCAACAACAACAACAACAACAACAGCAACTACAACAATCATCCCAACAACAATAATAACCGCAACAACAACAACAATCAGAAGCAGCTATGCCAAAGGTGTGAAAAGAATCACTCGGGGTTCTGCACCAAATTTTGCAACAAGTGTAAAAGAAATGGTCATAGCGCGGCGAAGTGTGAGGTCTACGGACCAGGGGTTAATAGAACGAAAGGAACAAATGGTGTCGGAACGAGTAATGGCGGAGCAAGTAGTATCGGAGCAAGTTATGCCAATGTAGTTTGTTATAAATGTGGAAAACCAGGCCACATTATTAGAAATTGCCCGAACCAGGAGAACACGAATGGACAAGGCCGTGGAAGAGTTTTCAATATTAATGCGGTAGAGGCACAGGAAGACCCGGAGCTTGTTACGGGTACGTTTCTTATTGACAATAAATCTGCTTACGTTTTATTTGATTCGGGTGCGGATAGAAGCTATATGAGTAGAGATTTTTGTGCTAAATTAAGTTGTCCATTGACGCCTTTGGATAGTAAATTTTTACTCGAATTAGCAAATGGTAAATTAATTTCAGCAGATAATATATGTCGGAATCGAGAAATTAAACTGGTTAGCGAAACATTTAAGATTGATTTGATACCAGTAGAGTTAGGGAGTTTTGATGTGATAATCGGTATGGACTGGTTGAAAGAAGTGAAAGCGGAGATCGTTTGTTACAAAAATGCAATTCGCATTATACGAGAAAAAGGAAAACCCTTAATGGTGTACGGAGAAAAGGGCAACACGAAGCTACATCTTATTAGTAATTTGAAGGCACAAAAACTAATAAGAAAAGGTTGCTATGCTGTTCTAGCACACGTCGAGAAAGTACAAACTGAAGAAAAGAGCATCAATGATGTTCCCATTGCAAAAGAATTTCCCGATGTATTTCCGAAAGAATTACCGGGATTACCCCCACATCGATCCGTTGAATTTCAAATAGATCTTGTACCAGGAGCTGCACCAATAGCTCGTGCTCCTTACAGACTCGCACCCAGCGAGATGAAAGAACTGCAAAGCCAATTACAAGAACTTTTAGAGCGTGGTTTCATTCGACCAAGCACATCACCGTGGGGAGCTCCTGTTTTGTTTGTCAAGAAGAAAGATGGTACATTCAGGTTGTGTATCGACTACCGAGAGTTGAACAAACTTACCATCAAGAACCGCTACCCACTACCGAGAATCGACGACTTATTTGATCAACTACAAGGCTCGTCTGTTTATTCAAAGATTGACTTACGTTCCGGGTATCATCAAATGCGGGTGAAAGAAGATGATATTCCAAAGACTGCTTTCAGAACACGTTACGGTCATTACGAGTTTATGGTCATGCCGTTTGGTTTAACTAATGCACCAGCTGTGTTCATGGACCTTATGAACCGAGTGTGTGGACCATACCTTGACAAGTTTGTCATTGTTTTCATTGATGACATACTTATTTACTCAAAGAATGACCAAGAACACGGTGAACATTTGAGAAAGGTGTTAGAAGTATTGAGGAAGGAAGAATTGTACGCTAAGTTTTCAAAGTGTGCATTTTGGTTGGAAGAAGTTCAATTCCTCGGTCACATAGTGAACAAAGAAGGTATTAAGGTGGATCCGGCAAAGATAGAAACTGTTGAAAAGTGGGAAACCCCGAAAACTCCGAAACACATACGCCAGTTTTTAGGACTAGCTGGTTACTATAGAAGGTTCATCCAAGACTTTTCCAGAATAGCAAAACCCTTGACTGCATTAACGCATAAAGGGAAGAAATTTGAATGGAATGATGAACAAGAGAAAGCGTTTCAGTTATTGAAGAAAAAGCTAACTACGGCACCTATATTGTCATTGCCTGAAGGGAATGATGATTTTGTGATTTATTGTGATGCATCAAAGCAAGGTCTCGGTTGTGTATTAATGCAACGAACGAAGGTGATTGCTTATGCGTCTAGACAATTGAAGATTCACGAACAAAATTATACGACGCATGATTTGGAATTAGGCGCGGTTGTTTTTGCATTAAAGACTTGGAGGCACTACTTATATGGGGTCAAAAGTATTATATATACCGACCACAAAAGTCTTCAACACATATTTAATCAGAAACAACTGAATATGAGGCAGCGTAGGTGGATTGAATTATTGAATGATTACGACTTTGAGATTCGTTACCACCCGGGGAAGGCAAATGTGGTAGCCGATGCCTTGAGCAGGAAGGACAGAGAACCCATTCAAGTAAAATCTATGAATATAATGATTCATAATAACATTACTACTCAAATAAAGGAGGCGCAACAAGGAGTTTTAAAAGAGGGAAATTTAAAGGATGAAATACCCAAAGGATCGGAGAAGCATCTTAATATTCGGGAAGACGGAACCCGGTATAGGGCTGAAAGGATTTGGGTACCAAAATTTGGAGATATGAGAGAAATGGTACTTAGAGAAGCTCATAAAACCAGATACTCAATACATCCTGGAACGGGGAAGATGTACAAGGATCTCAAGAAACATTTTTGGTGGCCGGGTATGAAAGCCGATGTTGCTAAATACGTAGGAGAATGTTTGACGTGTTCTAAGGTCAAAGCTGAGCATCAGAAACCATCAGGTCTACTTCAACAACCCGAAATCCCGGAATGGAAATGGGAAAACATTACCATGGATTTCATCACTAAATTGCCAAGGACTGCAAGTGGTTTTGATACTATTTGGGTAATAGTTGATCGTCTCACCAAATCAGCACACTTCCTACCAATAAGAGAAGATGACAAGATGGAGAAGTTAGCACGACTGTATTTGAAGGAAGTCGTCTCCAGACATGGAATACCAATCTCTATTATCTCTGATAGGGATGGCAGATTTATTTCAAGATTCTGGCAGACATTACAGTAAGCATTAGGAACTCGTCTAGACATGAGTACTGCCTATCATCCACAAACTGATGGGCAGAGCGAAAGGACGATACAAACGCTTGAAGACATGCTACGAGCATGTGTTATTGATTTCGGAAACAGTTGGGATCGACATCTACCATTAGCAGAATTTTCCTACAACAACAGCTACCATTCAAGCATTGAGATGGCGCCGTTTGAAGCACTTTATGGTAGAAAGTGCAGGTCTCCGATTTGTTGGAGTGAAGTGGGGGATAGACAGATTACAGGTCCGGAGATTATACAAGAAACTACCGAGAAGATCATCCAAATTCAACAACGGTTGAAAACCGCCCAAAGTCGACAAAAGAGCTACGCTGACATTAAAAGAAAAGATATAGAATTTGAAATTGGAGAGATGGTCATGCTTAAAGTTGCACCTTGGAAAGGCGTTGTTCGATTTGGTAAACGAGGGAAATTAAATCCAAGGTATATTGGACCATTCAAGATTATTGATCGTGTCGGACCAGTAGCTTACCGACTAGAGTTACCTCAACAACTCGCGGCTGTACATAACACTTTCCACGTTTCGAATTTAAAGAAATGTTTTGCTAAAGAAGATCTCACTATTCCGTTAGATGAAATCCAAATCAACGAAAAACTTCAATTCATCGAAGAACCCGTCGAAATAATGGATCGTGAGGTTAAAAGACTTAAGCAAAACAAGATACCAATTGTTAAGGTTCGATGGAATGCTCGTAGAGGACCCGAGTTCACCTGGGAGCGTGAAGATCAGATGAAGAAGAAATACCCGCATCTATTTCCAGAAGATTCGTCAACACCTTCAACAGCTTAAAATTTCGGGACGAAATTTATTTAACGGGTAGGTACTGTAGTGACCCGAACTTTTCCATGTTTATATATATTAATTGAGATTGATGTTTACATGATTAAATGTTTCCAACATGTTAAGCAATCAAACTTGTTAAGACTTGATTAATTGAAATAGGTTTCATATAGACAATTGACCACCCAAGTTGACCGGTGATTCACGAACGTTAAAACTTGTAAAAACTATATGATGACATATATATGGATATATATATAGTTAACATGATACTATGATAAGTAAACATATCATTAAGTATATTAACAATGAACTACATATGTAAAAACAAGACTACTAACTTAATGATTTTTAAACGAGACATATATGTAACGATTATCGTTGTAAAGACATTTAATGTATATATATCATATTAAGAGATATTCATACATGATAATATAATAATTTAAAATCTCATTTTATATTATAAACATTGGGTTAACAACATTTAACAAGATCGTTAACCTAAAGGTTTCAAAACAACACTTACATGTAACGACTAACGATGACTTAACGACTCAGTTAAAATGTATATACATGTAGTGTTTTAATATGTATTTATACACTTTTGAAAGACTTCAATACACTTATCAAAATACTTCTACTTAACAAAAATGTTTACAATTACATCCTCGTTCAGTTTCATCAACAATTCTACTCGTATGCACCCGTATTCGTACTCGTACAATACACAGCTTTTAGATGTATGTACTATTGGTATATACACTCCAATGATCAGCTCTTAGCAGCCCATGTGAGTCACCTAACACATGTGGGAACCATCATTTGGCAACTAGCATGAAATATCTCATAAAATTACAAAAATATGAGTAATCATTCATGACTTATTTACATGAAAACAAAATTACATATCCTTTATATCTAATCCATACACCAACGACCAAAAACACCTACAAACACTTTCATTATTCAATTTTCTTCATCTAATTGATCTCTCTCAAGTTCTATCTTCAAGTTCTAAGTGTTCTTCATAAATTCCAAAAGTTCTAGTTTCATAAAATCAAGAATACTTTCAAGTTTGCTAGCTCACTTCCAATCTTGTAAGGTGATCATCCAACCTCAAGAAATCTTTGTTTCTTACAGTAGGTTATCATTCTAATACAAGGTAATAATCATATTCAAACTTTGGTTCAATTTCTATAACTATAACAATCTTATTTCAAGTGATGATCTTACTTGAACTTGTTTTCGTGTCATGATTTTGCTTCAAGAACTTTGAGCCATCCAAGGATCCATTGAAGCTAGATCCATTTTTCTCTTTTCCAGTAGGTTCATCCAAGGAACTTAAGGTAGTAATGATGTTCATAACATCATTCGATTCATACATATAAAGCTATCTTATTCGAAGGTTTAAACTTGTAATCACTAGAACATAGTTTAGTTAATTCTAAACTTGTTCGCAAACAAAAGTTAATCCTTCTAACTTGACTTTTAAAATCAACTAAACACATGTTCTATATCTATATGATATGCTAACTTAATGATTTAAAACCTGGAAACACGAAAAACACCGTAAAACCGGATTTACGCCGTCGTAGTAACACCGCGGGCTGTTTTGGGTTAGTTAATTAAAAACTATGATAAACTTTGATTTAAAAGTTGTTATTCTGAGAAAATGATTTTTATTATGAACATGAAACTATATCCAAAAATTATGGTTAAACTCAAAGTGGAAGTATGTTTTCTAAAATGGTCATCTAGACGTCGTTCTTTCGACTGAAATGACTACCTTTACAAAAACGACTTGTAACTTATTTTTCCGACTAGAAACCTATACTTTTTTTTGTTTAGATTCATAAAATAGAGTTCAATATGAAACCATAGCAATTTGATTCACTCAAAACGGATTTAAAATGAAGAAGTTATGGGTAAAACAAGATTGGATAATTTTTCTCATTTTAGCTACGTGAAAATTGGTAACAAATCTATTCCAACCATAACTTAATCAACTTGTATTATATATTATGTAATCTTGAGATACCATAGACACGTATACAATGTTTCGACCTATCATGTCGACACATCTATATATATTTCGGAACAACCATAGACACTCTATATGTGAATGTTGGAGTTAGCTATACAGGGTTGAGGTTGATTCCAAAATATATATAGTTTGAGTTGTGATCAATACTGAGATACGTATACACTGGGTCGTGGATTGATTCAAGATAATATTTATCGATTTATTTCTGTACATCTAACTGTGGACAACTAGTTGTAGGTTACTAACGAGGACAGCTGACTTAATAAACTTAAAACATCAAAATATATTAAAAGTGTTGTAAATATATTTTGAACATACTTTGATATATATGTATATATTGTTATAGGTTCGTGAATCAACCAGTGGCCAAGTCTTACTTCCCGACGAAGTAAAAATCTGTGAAAGTGAGTTATAGTCCCACTTTTAAAATCTAATATTTTTGGGATGGGAATACATGCAGGTTTTATAAATGATTTACAAAATAGACACAAGTATGTGAAACTACATTCTATGGTTGAATTATCGAAATCGAATATGCCCCTTTTTATTAAGTCTGGTAATCTAAGAATTAGGGAACAGACACCCTAATTGACGCGAATCCTAAAGATAGATCTATTGGGCCTAACAAACCCCATCCAAAGTACCGGATGCTTTAGTACTTCGAAATTTATATCATATCCGAAGGGTGTCCCGGAATGATGGGGATATTCTTATATATGCATCTTGTTATTGTCGGTTACCAGGTGTTCACCATATGAATGATTTTTATCTCTATGTATGGGATGTGTATTGAAATATGAAATCTTGTGGTCTATTGTTACGATTTGATATATATAGGTTAAACCTATAACTCACCAACATTTTTGTTGACGTTTAAAGCATGTTTATTCTCAGGTGAATATTAAGAGCTTCCGCTGTTGCATACTAAAATAAGGACAAGATTTGGAGTCCATGTTTGTATGATATTGTGTAAAAACTGCATTCAAGAAACTGATTTCGATGTAACATATTTGTATTGTAAACCATTATGTAATGGTCGTGTGTAAACAGGATATTTTAGATTATCATTATTTGATAATCTACGTAAAGCTTTTTAAACCTTTACTTATGAAATAAAGGTTATGGTTTGTTTTAAAAATGAATGCAGTCTTTGAAAAACGTCTCATATAGAGGTCAAAACCTCGCAACGAAATCAATTAATATGGAACATTTTTAATCAATAAGAACGGGACATTTCAGATAGTCTATCATATGCTTAGCATTTAGCTTTCCCTTAATCAGTTTAAACAATGTGTTGGGCAATGTTATAGCTAACATAGTTCTGAACTTAGGGTCAAGTCCAACACGACGTTTATCCTCGGCATCCCATTCAGATGGAGGGAGAACAACCTATCTGCCAGGAACGGCAGGAGCATCTGCAGTAGCTAGAACACTTGCAATAGTCTCGGTTGGGACAAATGGACCATCTGTGGCAATGCCAGGCATGAGTGGGTCAATTGTAACACCCTGATTAATGGTCTAGACGAAATGTAGAAATAATATTATTTTCATTATATAATGTAAATATGATATTTAAATTATTGTTAATATAAATAATAAGTTGTGAATGCGAATTTATTAAGTGGGCGTATGAATGCGCTCGTGATGATGGTCACGGAAAATATTCATTTGATTGGATTAGACTTCGTTAGGACTGTCTAACGAAAGCTTTGTGTTTTAGATAACGGATAAAATATAATATGCAGCATAGTAAACTATGCATATGCATATATGTATATAAATAATTAAAGTAATAAATGAACTATGTTGTGCTTGTGGTAAAATTACTAGCCACATATGTACAAATGATATATGAATCAATCTTTAAAATATCTATATGGTGACTAATCTTGACATGTGTAATACTTAATAACAAAGGATTAAATGTAAGGATGACACATATGTAGTCTATAAAATAGATTGCATGACTAAGTTGTCAAAATGACAAGTATCGTTACTTGCTTGTTAAGAGTTAGTGTCATCTTGACACATATTAACTCTAACATGTAGACTAATGACAAGCACCTCAAAAATCTTACTATAAATAGAATGGAGTCCTTAGTAGAAAACTCACACCAACATTCTACTTGCTCCTAATAAACTACTATAAAGTTGACTCTCATCTTACAACCTCTTTTTGTAAGTACTATTATTATTATTATGCATTCTTATTTATCTGTATTTATTATTAATATTTACTTTTAGTATTCTTTATTAATATATGACATGTGATATGAGATATGATAATAAACTTGTAAATAATTATAATATGACTATCTACATGCGAATACATGTCGAGTAAATTACATCATTGTTATAACTATAAATATGATCATAATACTATACATGGGTTAAATATAATGTTTAGGCACTATTTAATAATTTGTATGAGCTAACATGTTAAACTAATTTTGGTTTGTTTCATCCATGCGCTATCCATGGTCACACGCGCTCATGACTACTCACATGCATGTGAGTAGTGGCTTTAATCAGGTCAGATGCGATAGTGACCTATTTGATGTGTGACTGCATTTGATTATTAGTAGTTTGATTGATATTAATTATTGGGATTGTGACTGACTTGGAAGTATCTTGTTTTCAGGTGACAAAAGGGAAAGAGAAGACTCAGTAAAATTAGATCTCTGAGTTTTGCTGGTAATCGGTGAGTGGGACTATCCTTACGGATGTTGTTATTTAGTAACATGCGTAGTTACTAGTCATTGCCATAAATCACATGATTAGATCGATTACCATAAGTGATTATATTATGGTTATATACTCTGTGAATATGGTTAAGTGATTATATGTGCACAAGTGATCACCTTCGACCGGGTAGGTGGAAGAGGTCAACCTTGACCTGGTAGGTTGGGTTCGGTTGCTACTATCTGTGTAGTATAGTTCAAGTGACGCGTTCATTGCGTCAGGAGGACTATGCGAGAGAGTTAGTAGTAGGGACTATCGGTAAGCCCTAGCCCGATCAGCTAGTGGTTGAGGACCACGTACAGGTCGCCGGTCCTCTTGAGATACGTGATGTATGTGTTTAGATTGATGCTGGGCATGCGACTATTTACTGATATCTATTTGGATATCTCATTCACTTAGCTTCGTGCTAATCCCCCACATCTTCTCCCCTGCATATTAAGTGTTGCATGCTAGTGGGATGGGTGATGCAGGGTTACGTTTGTTATGTTTGACACTGTTGGCGAACTCTGATCTTAGTGTTTAATATATTATCTGGCACGAATGATTTTAAGTAACACTAGAATAAACGTTAGTTGTATAATATTAATACGTTTTGTAATATAATATGTTGAATTGCTTTCCGCTATGTTTTAAAAAAAAGTACGGTGTTACATCAATAGACTCAAGATGGAGCATGAACCTTGCCTTCCAAGTTTCATACTCCTCTTCGTCAAATTTGGGTGGTCTATTGGATGAGCCATTTTCAAGGTAAGCTGTATTTGAGTATGTAGCCATGTGAGAATTCAGATCCAAGATGTTAAATTATCAAGACTGAAGCTCTGATACCAGTTGTTGGTCCCTTGATAAATAACAGGAATATAGTAGAGGGGGTGAATACAATTCTTTTTGGTTAACTTAACAGTTCAAATAATTTAGTATTCAAGCAAGTAAATTAAATAGAGTGAAAGGTAATTTTCAACGGTTTATTCTTTATTGATTGGATCACAAAGAATTACAACTATCCTTGGAGGAATGATAGTTGGTTGATACAGATTTACCTAAGTATAGCTAATGAGGATATATTAAGTTATTACACGTTTGGACTCTAAATAAATAAAACCCACACCACTATTTGTTACAATAGTGGATACAACAATTTATAGTAGTCCTTTTAACCGTGTAATTGTTCAATTGTTCACTGGTACATAGGATGTCTGTACTTGTGGGGATAACTGTATCAGAGAGTGTGCTCTCCTCTTTCCTCTTTGGTAGCTATTTGCAGGAACACCACAATTCGGTTTGGCACCACTATTTATTTAAACAAATAGAATGTTGTGTTCCCTAGGCGTTGACAAAGTATAACACATGTCTACACATGCGTTAAACTTTTGCATTCCTACGTGGTCTTGTAAAGTCACTTGTCAGCCGCCGATGCGTGTCCTTTTCTGTTCAACTTTGTCTTTGACTTCTGTTGAATATTACAATTGATGTAGACCACTCAGGAAACTACTATGCTTGTAATGGAGCATAGCTGTCTTGTGTAGTAAGCTGCTTTCCAGCTATGATGGTTCTTCATTGCTGAGTCACTTGATATTCTTGAATTGATGAGTACACATCCTGTGCTAATTAAATAATATTGTCTACCTTGTGTTGGTAGATTAGGCAGCAAACTAAACACTCGACACAGCAATATTTGCTGTCTATACAAAAACAAACTTGTGCTGGCTGCACATTACATTTTAGTGCAAATAAATTCTGTTTTGTCATAATTAAATCCTTAATTATTTTGGGGACTCAAAACCTAGGTTTTTTTATTCTGCAATTGATTTTTGTGAAGAA
Organism: Rutidosis leptorrhynchoides; assembly: GCF_046630445.1. Taxonomy (NCBI): domain Eukaryota; kingdom Viridiplantae; phylum Streptophyta; class Magnoliopsida; order Asterales; family Asteraceae; genus Rutidosis; species Rutidosis leptorrhynchoides. Next base: position 360,329,009 of record NC_092339.1, read on the forward strand.
GATTGTATATGAATTGCACATGTAGATTAGCAATGAAAGGGTGTTTTTTTAGGAGCTGGTTGTGGTTTATGATATATGAAACCCTAAAACATGGGTCGATACCCATAATTTTAATTTGAACATCCATTTACACAGCAAAACACGTAATTTTCATACTTTAATTTTAATTAAGTAAGATTAATTTAAGTAAATGAGAGGATTAAGGAGCTGTTGACACATGGGATTAAAGTTCACGATTTATAATATGATATATATATATATATATATATATATATATATATATATAAATACTAAAAGTTCTTAAAATATAGAAAGTACAATAATTTAAAAGTCCAAAAAGTTTAAAATTACAATGATTGAAAAGTGCTAAGTTTGGTTGACTTTCTATAGTGTTAAGTAATTCTTCCTCGAGTCATGTAAGTGCGTAATCGTTATCCTCGACTATCATGTTGTGCAGCAGCACACAACAATACAATTTTCGTCTCATCTTGTTGACACAATGTACTCGTCCAAATATTTGTAAAATGTGAAATCTACATTGAAGAGCACTGAATGTTCTCACGACATGGTTACGTGCACTTTCTTTCTATCTTTTAAATTTTGCACGTTGCTCATCAGTTGGAGACGCAAATGCCTTTATTTAGGTTGCTCAAATATGGATAAATACGATCCACTAAATAGTAACAATTTTTGTATTCATCACTGTATACATTAATGGTGCCTGTGGTGCAGTTCCATTCTTTCTGTCATCGAACAACGAAGATTGATTCAAAACATTAGTGTCGTTTGTTCGCATCCGCTGAACCAAAGAATGCATTTCAAATCCATATATCATACAGAGTATGAAGCAACGAATTCAAGAACTATGGTCGGGTGACCTTGATGACCACTAGTATATTGCCCTTTCCACGAAATTGGACAATTCTTCAACTTCCAATGCATGCAGTCGATGCTACCGATTAAGGTTTCCAAACTTGATATTCGGTGAGTAATCAATCGGGACTTTGAAAGGTGTAATCGAAAATTCAGAGATTAATCAGATTGTCCTTTTTATACATTTAAATATTAAGTATTAAAATTATATGTGTAAATATAGAAGAAAATCATAAGCATGAACATAAACATAAATATAAACTTTATTATAATTTATAAAAATCGTTTATTTTATTTAAAAACTCTAAAATTCTAGTTTAAATTAATGTAAAATGTTGATCAATTTTGACTTTTACCGACTTTGATCAACCAATTCAATTGACCTCATTAACCGACGTTCCCCGATTAACTAAATGAAATTTTAAAAATTCGAGTGGACTGCTCTTAAAAAGGAGTAATAAGAAATTAATCGGGAGTAATCGGAGTTTTTTACAATAGTACTTTCGAGCATACCCTTAAAACCATTTCTTTTTTCACGAGTGTTATACAAAGGAGTTATATCGCTTCCCGTAGATTTTCTCAAGTTTTCATCAGCATACAATTGCAAAATACATGTATAAAAAAACTGTGAAGACATACAATTGACACACTTTCACGCATTTATAAGTACTCGTCGAACATATCGGTTGTCGTACAATAAGCTAATTGACGCATAAGGGATGCACATTTTGTAACGTATTAAAACCTTTACGATCAATTACATATATTATTTGTTTAGAAAATTCAAAATACTTAGGTAAAGGTTTAACAGAGTAATCAGATATATCTTAGTCGATACGCGAAAACAAATGTCTACCCATTCTAAAACGTCTCTTAAATTTAACATAAGGATACCTTGGGTTCTCCTCAAAGTAGTCTACAAATAATCTTTCGAGAGCACCTTCACGATTTCTATGAATGTATCCTCGAACTCCTGGAATTCTTTGATTAGAAGTTTCACCATCTTCTCGATCTAATTTTTTAGCGTATACTCGCAAAAGTTTCATTTCGTTTTTGTCATCTGAGTCCACAATATCGAAAATTTTAAACAAAGATTGCATAATGCAAATTGTTTATATAAAGTACAGAAATATTGAGAGAAATGTGTAAAAATAATATGTAAATGATAACATAGGGTTACTCAATTAGAGCATATACGATTGACTTGGGTCACAAGTAATCTCAACCCTAATTCATATCAAATAATATGGGGCAAAACCTACATCAAGTTTACAACCCATGACGTACATACACTCCTATTTCTCTGAAGCAATGCGTACGACTATCATTGCCGGATCTCTATCCCCTCACGATCGTCTCTACGATCAAAACACATAATACATACTAGGGTTTTTATCTACGGCTCCCCGTAGGGTCTTTTCCTTTCGCTGTCAATCGGCGTCGTCCATCAACTGACGGTAAGCTATAACCACCCTTCCTAAATCATCATCTCATGTAAGGTTATTATGGTAACCATACCGGTAGTTAACATCGTTGAATCTAAAAAACCCCTATATTGCACTCAAGCAAGTTTCTAGCCCTCGGTGGAAATATGCTTATTCAATTCATGCTCTCGTTGAGAGACACAACATGACCTCTCGTACTCTCGCAATTACACGGGTATTGGAGGTTTGTCTTTCTATATTGAGCTTTTAATTCGTTATATATGGTTCAAGTGCAGGATATCTTTCGCGCAGATGTTCGCTCGCACTTGCGCGACTGTTCGCGTACTCTCTGGCTCTGTTTTCGCACATTTTTTGCATAGTTTTCTGCAAGTTTACGCGCAGTTTTCATGCGGTTTATGCCTAGATGTTCGCAAGGATTTTGCACACAGTCTTTTACGCGCAGCTATCTGTAGTTTATGTGCATCCTTCGTGCGCATTTGCGCGCACCTGTCCATGAGTTTACACATAGTTTCTTGCGCAGGCTCCTGTGAACTTGTTTTTCGCAGCATAATGAGAAGTTCGATACGATACTTGACAAAAATATCATACCGAACTTGGGGGACTTGATAACGTAGGGTTTACCCAATTAGGGCACACGACTGATGTGATGGCCCCGTCAAAACACTTAACGGCTCCGTCACTTGGTCCCACAGCTTGATCGAACTTAAATAAATTTAATAAATGACATTGCATTCTTTTATATCAAAAGTTTCCCAAAAAGGAAAGCATACCAAAATATGTAGTTTAAAATAACCCAACATATCAAATAAACCAAAGTTGACACAAAACATTGTCAACAAACCCACAAGTTTAAATTATCCAAAAATAGAATGCAAGTTCAAATTTCATAATTGTTTCACAAAAATCTGCCCAAATGCATGCAGACTCTTCTAAACACAGCGAAAGCATCACATAACTCAAGTACCTGTGAAAACATGCGAGTAAACTGTCAACACAAAGGTTGAGTGAATTATAGGTTTAAATAAGTAAATAAACTTTAGACCACAAGATTTAAAATGTTAGAAAACATTAAACATTATTCCATTATCAATGAGCCACCTGGTAACCACTTAACCCTTTATTTTCCCTTGCCAAACACAATAACAATATATATTGGACAGTGTATCTACAACAAAATACGAAGTACTGAACATTCCGATTATAAATTGCTAGCGCGACTAGCTCGAAATGGGGTTGTCAAACCCGATAGATCTATCCGCAGGATTCGCGTTCACCGGTAGAAACCAATGATTACAGTTTACCAGACTAGGGAATATTTTTGTCCAACTCACAATGAATAATTTAAATTTAATTGTCACTTGTGTCTAAACGTAAAATGAATTGCATGTAATCACATCCCAAAAATAAACTTTGAAAAGTATGTAAAAACGGGACTATAACTCACCTTAATAGCAAATGAAGAAACGACACAATAAAGCGAACAGCAACAAAGTAAAGTGATCAGGAATGATCACAACGCCGACCTATAAATAAAGCAGGTCAATATAAATAACTAACTTAGGTCAAGTCTTAGTATGATAGCTATTGTACATGTTGCAAGTAGAAATAGAACAATACTCAATATGCATTGGTTTGATCGGAACAGCGTACGGACACACACTTTCTATTTTTAGAAAGTTTCTATTTTTAGCAGGTTTCCATTTTTGGAAAGTTTCTATTTTTGAAAAGTTTCTATTTTTGGAAAGTTGCTATTTTTAGAAACTTTATAAGTTAGGAAAGTTGCCTTAATTAGAAAGTCAACAAAAATCAACTGAAAGTCAAAGTCAATCGAAAGTCAACTCAAAAGTCAACCTTGGTCAAACATAGTCAACGTTAATTTTAAAAGTGTAAGTTGTAATAATAGTATAAGTTATAATGTTAATTAAAGTTAAATATGTATAGTTATGTCATAACATAAGTTTAATTAAATTAAAATGAAGTATTAAAGTTAACATAAGTTTAAATGATATAATTAATATAACATAAGTATTTAATTAGTTAATTAAATATTAGTCATAATATAAGTATTATTAATTAATAATAAATTTTAAATCATATCATAAGTATTATTAATTAATAATGAATTATTAATCATATCATAAGTTTCTAATTATAATTATTAAATCATAAGTATTTAATAAATAAGTTATAATTAAATAATAAGTAAGCCTTATAAAAATTAAATAATTAATTAATCCTTATTATAAGTCTTATAATAATAATCTCATAATGTAAGTTTAATACATATCATAAGTATTTCCATTAATAATAAAAGTATTATTAATCATAAGTTTAATTAAAGTTTAATTAAATCATAATTAATTAATAAATGATATAATAAATACATATCATAAGTCTTAAATAATAATGATTACTTTTTATATCATAAGTAATTAAATGATAATGAAATTCATTATTTATATCATAAGTTTAATAATTAATCATAAGTTTTAAATCAAAAGTTCATCGGGTCGTATCTTGAGCCCCGGGTGTCGGTTTTCGGCGAGCCTTATATATATCTCCGCCTAATCAAACCAACCGAAACCTTGGTGCACTCAAGAACACACCAAGAACAGTCCACAAGTCGTGGTGATCAGCCATGACACCACTTGAAACTTCAATTCACTCAAAATCGTGTTTTAGCCATAACGGGTGATTCGTGGCTCGGATTTAGATGACCCGAACATGAAAGTTCGTCCCATCATTAATCCTAACACACTAACACACCCTAAAGTCACCAAATATGGTCATAAAGTCGGATAAAACCTGGTTCATATCAATATCACATTTCAATCTTAACAAAATACCATTTTGATCATATTTAGGGCTCCGAAAATCGAAACGACATGTATCCGGAGTCTAAAATTAATGTCTTGATGAGAGGAACTCATCTAACTACTTTATTTTCACTTTTATATCAGTCACAAATCCAGAATTGAAAAAAAAGTTGCTGTCTCAATTAAATCAAACCGAAAATATATGTATTTAGGTAATTCTACGCATACAAACATCATTACAACAACAAGTAATCATCATCATCATACTATTAAAATAGACATCAAAAACAGAAAAATAATGAAAAATTAAAAGTTTTAGGGTTAGGGTTTATACCCTAATCGAGAAACAAGTGATAGAATCGTGTAGAGGATGATTAGTAGAACGCGTTTATGTATAACAATGGATGATCCAAGCCTTGATTTGATACAAGATGATGATGATGGTGAGTGTGAAGGGTGACGGCCACAAGAGGGAGCAAGAGGGAGGAGAGAACAAAAATAAGTTTTAGGTTTAAGATGAAAATGAGAAAATGGATTGCAAAAACAAAAATCAAGGGATTACTCCCTCCCCCCCCCATGAGGCTTCGGCTGAAAATGATAGTGGGGTGGGCCCCACTTAGCCCAAAACTCTAACATGTAAATTCCTTGTGGCCCGGAAGCCCGAACGAAACCCGAAACGCGAAAACACGCTTACGCGATTAAAAATTCGGAGAGGTAACGAATACGCGACGAAAAATAAATATAAATACTATATATAATTATATGATCTTAAAATATCATATTTAAAATAATCAAGATTTAAATATCCCAAAAACTCGACCATTGGTTTGAAAACCGAAAAGATTCGCCGGATAGACACGTAGAAACGTATAACTCAAAATATGAATACAAATATTCACATAACACATAATAATTAATATATATTATTATAAAAATAATAATATAGGTCATAGAAATGACGTGGCACGAATTAACAGTTAACGGTCGTTAAATAATTAACGGTAAAAGATAACGAAAAAAGTATGGTCGTGACAGTACCTTCCCGTTACGGAAATTTCGTCCCGAAATTTAAGCAGGTGCAGGGGTTGACTAGGCATCTGGGAACAAATGCGGGTACTTCTACTTCATCTGATATTCACGCTCCCAAGTGAACTCGGGACCGCGTCTGGCGTTCCATCTAACCCAGACAATAGGAATCCGGCTCTGCTTAAGAGTCTTAACCTCTTGATCCATAATTTCAACAGGCTCCTCAATAAAATGTAATTGCTTATCAACATGAAGTTCCTCAAGAGGAATAGTCTGGTATGCCTCGGACAAACACTTCTTTAAATTCGATACATGGAAAACATCGTGAACAGCACTGAGTTCTTGTGGCAATTTCAAACGATAAGCCACTAGTCCAACTCTCTCAATGATCTCAAACGGTCCCACAAAACGAGGATTCAACTTTCCCCTTTTACCAAAACGCACCACTCCTTTCGAAGGTGATACTTTCAACATAACACGATCACCGACCTGAAATTTGATATCGTTCCTTCTCTTATCAGCGTAACTCTTTTGCCTACTTCTGGCGGTTCTCAATCTTTCTTTAATCTGTATAATCTTCTCAGTAGTCTCGTGAATAATTTCTGGACCTGTGAGTTGAGCATCCCCAACCTCATTCCAACAAATAGGATACCTACACTTTCCACCATACAGAGCTTAAAATGGTGCGGCTTTAATACTTGCATGATAGCTGTTGTTATAAGAAAATTCAGCTAGTGGCAAATATTTATCCTACTCATTACTAAAATCAATGACACACGCCCGTAACATATCTTCTAACGTTTGAATGTTCCTTTCACTCTGACTATCCGTTTGAGCATGATAAGCGGTGCTCATATCTAACTTAGTTCCTCAAGCCTCTTGTAAGAATTGCCAAAACCTCGATATAAAACGACTGTCTCGGTCTGAAATAATAGATACAGGAACACCATGTCTAGAAACAATCTCCTTCAAATACAAACGAGTAAGCTTCTCCATCGAATCTGTTTCCTTAATCGGAAAAAAGTGAGCTGACTTAGTGAGTCGATCTACAATCACCCAAATGGTATCATAGCCACCCGCAACTCTCGGTAACTTAGTAATAAAATCCATTGTAATACCTTCCCATTTCCACTCGGGAATCTCAGGTTGCACCAAAAGTCCAGACGGTTTTTGATGTTCAGCTTTAACCTTAGCACAGATCAAACACTTAGCCACATACTTAGCCACATCACCTTTCAAATTATGCCACCAATACAGCTCCTTAAGGTCTTGGTACATCTTTCCTGAACCAGGATGAATAGAGTACCTAGACTTATGAGCCTCATCTAAAATAAGTTGTCGGAGACCTCCAAATTTCGAAACACAAAGACGTCCTGCAAAGTACCTAGTACCATCAGCTCGTACCTCAAACTTCTTAGCCATGCTTCTTATATTCTCCGTCACAAAATTCTCCTCCTTCAAGGCTTCTTGTTGTGCCTCAAGAATCTGCCTAGCGAGGTTTGTTCTAATCGTCATATTCAAGGCTCTAACCCTGCGAGGTTCAGCTCTTTCTTTACAACTTAACGCATCTGCCACAACATTGGCCTTATCCGGATGATATAAAAGCTCACAATCATAATCATTCAACGTCTCAATCCACCTTCATTGTCTCATGTTCAACTGTTTCTGATCGAGGATATGTTGAAGACTTTTGTGATCTGTATACACAGTACTCTTGACCCCATACAAATAATGTCTCTAAATCTTAAGCGCAAAAACAACAGCCCCCAACTCTAAATCATGGGTTGTATAGTTCTGTTCGTGAATCTTCAACTGACGTGACGCGTACGCAATAACTTTCTTTCGCTGCATCAAAACACAGCCAAAGCCCTGACGCGAAGCATCACAATAAACAACAAAATCATCATTACCCTCAGGTAGTGACAATATCGGAGCGATAGTCAACTTCTTCTTAAAAATCTGAAAAGCAGTTTCTTGTTCATCCTTCCACTCATACTTCTTCCCCTTATACGTTAAAGCAGTCAGAGGTTTCGCGATACGAGAGAAATCTTGAATGAACCTTCTATAGTAACCTGCCAACCCTAGAAACTGACGAATCTGAGTAGGAGTTTTCGGAGTTTCCCACTTCTCAATCGCCTCAATCTTAGCAGGATCAACTTGTATTCCCTGTTTACTAACAATATGTCCAAGGAATTGAACTTCTCTTAACCAGAAAGCACACTTAGACAACTTAGCGTACAATTCTTCTTTTCTCAACAGATCAAGCACTAATCTCAAATGTTCTTCGTGCTCTTCATCACTCTTAGAATAAATAAGGATGTCATCGATGAAAACGATAACGAATTTGTCCAGATAGGGTCTGCACACACGATTCATGAGGTCCATGAACACAGCAGGTGCATTTGTCAATCCGAATGGCATAACAAGGAATTCATAGTGACCATAACGGGTGCAAAAAGCAATTTTCGAAACATCAGATTCTTTAACACGCAACTGATGATAGCCGGAATGAAGATCGATTTTAGAATAAACAGATCATCAATTCGAGGTAAAGGGTAACGGCTTTTAACAGTAAGCTTGTTCAACTCACGATAATCGATGCACAAACGAAAAGAACCATCTTTCTTCTTAACGAACAAAATAGGAGCTCCCCAAGGGGACGAACTAGGATGAATAAAACACTTGTCTAACAACTCACGGAGTTGACTCAACAATTCTTGAAGTTCGGAAGGCGCAAGACGATAAGGAGCACGTGCTACAGGAGCAGCACCGGGAACAAGATCAATTTGAAATTCTACCGGGTGCTGCGGCGGAAGGCCAGGAAAATCTTCGGGAAATACCTCGGGAAAATCTCTAACAATATGAACATTACCAACGCTCTTCTCTTCTCTATCAGAATCCACAACATAGGCTAAAATAGCATGACAGCCCTTGTGAAGATGTTTATGGACCTTCAAACAGCTAATAAGATTTAACTGTCTGCACTTCTTATCTCCAAAAACCATCAGCGGCTCTCCAACCACATTAGTAATACGAATAGCTTTATCATAACACACAATCTCAGAACGATTCGTAGACAACCAATCTATGCCAATAACAATGTCAAAACTACCAAGTTCAATCGGTACCAAATCTATCTCAAAATCTCTACCGGCCAAATTAATGTTACATTTACGATACACAGTCTTAGCAGTAAGTACTTTACCATTAGCTATCTCAACAACATAAGTATTGTCTAAATGAGTTAACGGTGTTTTGATTTTTGGACTAAATTTACTCGACACAAAACTCAAATCAGCCCCTGAATCAAATAGTACATAAACTGATAAATTGTTGACCAAGAATGTACCCGTAACGAGTTTAGGATCTTCCTCAGCATCCTTGGCGTTAATGTTGAACGCTCTACCACGTGTAGTCTCTGTAGTCTTCTTGTTAGGATAGGCATCACGGAAATGCCCCGGCTTCCCACACTCATAACAAACTCTCTGATTACCACCATTATTCGACTTCCTACTACCATTACCATTCCCACCTTTGTTACCAGCATTGTTATTACCACCAGCAGCAGCAGGAGTAGAACCCGGCAGAAGCATTGTACAATCTTTTGCAATGTGTCCCTGCTTGGAACACCTCTTACAAGTAACGGTACAGTAACCATCATGAGCTTTGTAACATCGAGGACACATACGCTGACTGCGGTTATTCGAACCAGAAGTATCCTGCTTTTTCTGCTGACCTTGGCTTTGATTGCAGTTATTATCCTACTTTCTCTTCCCATTATCAGCTTTCTTAACAGTCTCTTCACTTGGTTCAGTTACAGCAGCCTTGCTTCTTCTCAAGATCTTATCATTCAACTTATGAGCCATAGACATCGCAGCCTCAATTGTCTGGGGCTCACTAGACTCGACCCCATGCTCGATTTTCTCAGATAATCCATCTATGTAAGCTTCAATTTTGCGGTCCTCATCCGCATAATAAGTAGGACATAACAAAGTCAACTCGAAGAACCTCTGCTCGTAGGCATCTAGATCGGTGCCCTTCATTTTCAAATTCTTAAGTTCAGCCTCTAATTTCTTGAGTTTACCCCGAGGACGATACTGCGTGATTATCCTATTCTTAAAATCATTCCAAGTTACACCATACCCCACATCGTTACCCAAACTATTAACCAAGTTGTTCTACCAAGTCAATGCACTATCCTTGAGAGTGCAACTAGCAAAACTAACCTTGTCCTCCTCCTGGACTCGGCTAACTCTGAAAATAGAATCAATCTTCTCGAACCAACGAGTGAGTCCGATAGGCCCCTCAGTACCACTAAACTCCTGGGGTCGACTTGCCATGAACGTTTTGTGGGAGCATCCCACCTGATTGTTGTTGTTAGCATCAGCATTTGCATTTGCTGCCATAGCAGCAGCTATACCTTCGGAGATAAGACGTTGCATGCGGGCTTCATTGGACTCTCTAGGAGGCATGATCTTCAAAACAGACTAACACAACCTCTAGTACTAAGAATAATACTAGTGTTATATGAAATGTACCGTTCTTATTGATTAAAAACGTTCCATATTAATTGATTTCGTTGCGAGATTTTGACCTCTATATGAGACGTTTTTCAAAGACTGCATTCATTTTTAAAACAAACCATAACCTTTATTTCATAAATAAAGGTTTAAAAAGCTTTACGTAGATTATCAAATAATGATAATCTAAAATATCCTGTTTACACACGACCATTACATAATGGTTTACAATACAAATATGTTACATCGAAATCAGTTTCTTGAATGCAGTTTTTACACAATATCATACAAACATGGACTCCAAATCTTGTCCTTATTTTAGTATGCAACAGCGGAAGCTCTTAATATTCACCTGAGAATAAACATGCTTTAAACGTCAACAAAAATGTTGGTGAGTTATAGGTTTAACCTATATATATCAAATCGTAACAATAGACCACAAGATTTCATATTTCAATACACATCCCATACATAGAGATAAAAATCATTCATATGGTGAACACCTGGTAACCGACATTAACAAGATGCATATATAAGAATATCCCCATCATTCCGGGACACCCTTCGGATATGATATAAATTTCGAAGTACTAAAGCATCCGGTACTTTGGATGGGGTTTGTTAGGCCCAATAGATCTATCTTTAGAATTCGCGTCAATTAGGGTGTCTGTTCCCTAATTCTTAGATTACCAGACTTAATAAAAAGGGGCATATTCGATTTCGATAATTCAACCATAGAATGTAGTTTCACGTACTTGTGTCTATTTTGTAAATCATTTATAAAACCTGCATGTATTCTCATCCCAAAAATATTAGATTTTAAAAGTGGGACTATAACTCACTTTCACAGATTTTTTTACTTCGTCGGGAAGTAAGACTTGGCCACTGGTTGATTCACGAACCTATAACAATATATACATATATATCAAAGTATGTTCAAAATATATTTACAACACTTTTAATATATTTTGATGTTTTAAGTTTATTAAGTCAGCTGTCCTCGTTAGTAACCTACAACTAGTTGTCCACAGTTAGATGTACAGAAATAAATCGATAAATATTATCTTGAATCAATCCACAACCCAGTGTATACGTATCTCAGTATTGATCACAACTCAAACTATATATATTTTGGAATCAACCTCAACCCTGTATAGCTAACTCCAACATTCACATATAGAGTGTCTATGGTTGTTTCGAAATATATATAGATGTGTCGACATGATAGGTCAAAACATTGTATACGTGTCTATGGTATCTCAAGATTACATAATATACAATACAAGTTGATTAAGTTATGGTTGGAATAGATTTGTTACCAATTTTCACGTAGCTAAAATGAGAAAAATTATCCAATCTTGTTTTACCCATAACTTCTTCATTTTAAATCCGTTTTGAGTGAATCAAATTGCTATGGTTTCATATTGAACTCTATTTTATGAATCTAAACAGAAAATATATAGGTTTATAGTCGGAAAAATAAGTTACAAGTCGTTTTTGTAAAGGTAGTCATTTCAGTCGAAAGAGCGACGTCTAGATGACCATTTTAGAAAACATACTTCCACTTTGAGTTTAACCATAATTTTTGGATATAGTTTCATGTTCATAATAAAAATCATTTTCTCAGAATAAAAACTTTTAAATCAAAGTTTATCATAGTTTTTAATTAACTAACCCAAAACAGCCCGCGGTGTTACTACGACGGCGTAAATCCATTTTTACGGTGTTTTTCGTGTTTCCAGGTTTTAAATCATTAAGTTAGCATATCATATAGATATAGAACATGTGTTTAGTTGATTTTAAAAGTCAAGTTAGAAGGATTAACTTTTGTTTGCGAACAAGTTTAGAATTAACTAAACTATGTTCTTGTGATTACAAGTTTAAACCTTCGAATAAGATAGCTTTATATGTATGAATCGAATTATGTTATGAACATCATTACTACCTTAAGTTCCTTGGATAAACCTACTGTAAAAGAGAAAAATGGATCTAGCTTCAATGGATCCTTGGATGGCTCGAAGTTCTTGAAGCAGAATCATGACACGAAAACAAGTTCAAGTAAGATCATCACTTGAAATAAGATTGTTATAGTTATAGAAATTGAACCAAAGTTTGAATATGATTATTACCTTGTATTAGAATGATAACCTACTGTAAGAAACAAAGATTTCTTGAGGTTGGATGATCACCTTACAAGATTGGAAGTGAGCTAGCAAACTTGAAAGTATTCTTGATTTTATGTAACTAGAACTTGTAGAATTTATGAAGAACACTTAGAACTTGAAGATAGAACTTGAGAGAGATCAATTAGATGAAGAAAATTGAAGAATGAAAGTGTTTGTAGGTGTTTTTGGTCGTTGGTGTATGGATTCGATATAAAGGATATGTAATTTTGTTTTCATGTAAATAAGTCATGAATGATTACTCATATTTTTGTAATTTTATGAGATATTTCATGCTAGTTGCCAAATGATGGTTCCCACATGTGTTAGGTGACTCACATGGGCTGCTAAGAGCTGATCATTGGAGTGTATATACCAATAGTACATACATCTAAAAGTTGTGTATTGTACGAGTACGAATACGGGTGCATACGAGTAGAATTGTTGATGAAACTGAACGAGGATGTAATTGTAAGCATTTTTGTTAAGTAGAAGTATTTTGATAAGTGTATTGAAGTCTTTCAAAAGTGTATAAATACATATTAAAACACTACATGTATATACATTTTAACTGAGTCGTTAAGTCATCGTTAGTCGTTACATGTAAGTGTTGTTTTGAAACCTTTAGGTTAACGATCTTGTTAAATGTTGTTAACCCAATGTTTATAATATCAAATGAGATTTTAAATTATTATATTATCATGATATTATCATGTATGAATATCTCTTAATATGATATATATACATTAAATGTCTTTACAACGATAATCGTTACATATATGTCTCGTTTAAAAATCATTAAGTTAGTAGTCTTGTTTTTACATATGTAGTTCATTGTTAATATACTTAATGATATGTTTACTTATCATAGTATCATGTTAACTATATATATATCCATATATATGTCATCATATAGTTTTTACAAGTTTTAACGTTCGTGAATCACCGGTCAACTTGGGTGGTCAATTGTCTATATGAAACATATTTCAATTAATCAAGTCTTAAAAAGTTTGATTGCTTAACATGTTGGAAACATTTAATCATGTAAATATCAATCTCAATTAATATATATATACATGGAAAAGTTCGGGTCACTACAGTACCTACCCGTTAAATAAATTTCGTCCCGAAATTTTAAGCTGTTGAAGGTGTTGACGAATCTTCTGGAAATAGATGCGGGTATTTCTTCTTCATCTGATCTTCACGCTCCCAGGTGAACTTGGGTCGTCTACGAGCATTCCATAGAACCTTAACAATTGGTATCTTGTTTTGCTTAAGTCTTTTAACCTCACGATCCATTATTTCGACGGGTTCTTCGATGAATTGAAGTTTTTCGTTGATTTGGATTTCATCTAACGGAATAGTGAGATCTTCTTTAGCAAAACATTTCTTCAAATTCGAGACGTGGAAAGTGTTATGTACAGCCGCGAGTTGTTGAGGTAACTCAAGTCGGTAAGCTACTGGTCCGACACGATCAATAATCTTGAATGGTCCAATATACCTTGGATTTAATTTCCCTCGTTTACCAAATCGAACAACGCCTTTCCAAGGTGCAACTTTAAGCATGACCATCTCTCCAATTTCAAATTCTATATCTTTTCTTTTAATGTCAGCGTAGCTCTTTTGTCGACTTTGGGCGGTTTTCAACCGTTGTTGAATTTGGATGATCTTCTCGGTAGTTTCTTGTATAATCTCCGGACCCGTAATCTGTCTATCCCCCACTTCACTCCAACAAATCGGAGACCTGCACTTTCTACCATAAAGTGCTTCAAACGGCGCCATCTCAATGCTTGAATGGTAGCTGTTGTTGTAGGAAAATTCTGCTAACGGTATATGTCGATCCCAACTGTTTCCGAAATCAATAACACATGCTCGTAGCATGTCTTCAAGCGTTTGTATCGTCCTTTCATTCTGCCCATCAGTTTGTGGATGATAGGCAGTACTCATGTCTAGACGAGTTCCTAATGCTTGCTGTAATGTCTGCCAGAATCTTGAAATAAATCTGCCATCCCTATCAGAGATAATAGAGATTGGTATTCCATGTCTGGAGATGACTTCCTTAAAATACAGTCGTGCTAACTTCTCCATCTTGTCATCTTCTCTTATTGGCAGGAAGTGTGCTGATTTGGTGAGACGATCAACTATTACCCAAATAGTATCAAAACCACTTGCAGTCCTTGGCAATTTAGTGATGAAATCCATGGTAATGTTTTCCTATTTCCATTCTGGGATTTCGGGTTGTTGAAGTAGACCTGATGGTTTCTGATGCTCAGCTTTGACCTTAGAACACGTCAAGCATTCTCCTACGTATTTAGAAACATCGGCTTTCATACCCGGCCACCAAAAATGTTTCTTGAGATCCTTGTACATCTTCCCCATTCCAGGATGTATTGAGTATCTGGTTTTATGAGGTTCTCTAAGTACCATTTCTCTCATATCTCCAAATTTTGGTACCCAAATCCTTTCAGCCCTATACCGGGTTCTGTCTTCCCGAATATTAAGATGCTGCTCCGAACCTTTGGGTATTTCATCCTTTAAATTTCCTTCTTTTAAAACTCCTTGTTGCGCCTCCTTTATTTGAGTAGTAAGGTTATTATGAATCATTATATTCATAGATTTTACTCGAATGGGTTCTCTGTCCTTCCTGCTCAAGGCATCGACTACCACATTTGCCTTCCCCGGGTGATAATGAATCTCAAAGTCGTAATCATTCAACAATTCAATCCACCTACGCTGCCTCATATTCAGTTGTTTCTGATTAAATATGTGTTGAAGATTTTTGTGGTCGGTATATATAATACTTTTGACCCCATATAAGTAGTGCCTCCAAGTCTTTAATGCAAAAACAACCGCGCCTAATTCCAAATCATGCGTCGCATAATTTTGCTCGTGAATCTTCAATTGTCTAGACGCAAAAGCAATCACCTTCGTTCGTTGCATTAATACACAACCGAGACCTTGCTTTGATGCGTCACAATAAATCACAAAATCATCATTCCCTTCAGGTAATGACAATATAGGTGCCGTAGTTAGCTTTTTCTTCAATAACTGAAACGCTTTCTCTTGTTCATCCTTCCATTCAAATTTCTTCCCTTTATGCGTTAATGCAGTCAAGGGTTTTGCTATTCTGGAAAAGTCTTGGATGAACCTTCTGTAGTAACCAGCTAGTCCTAAAAACTGGCGTATGTGTTTCGGAGTTTTCGGGGTTTCCCACTTTTTAACAGTTTCTATCTTTGCCGGATCCACCTTAATACCTTTTTTGTTCACTATGTGACCGAGGAATTGAACTTCTTCCAACCAAAATGCACACTTTGAAAATTTAGCGTACAATTCTTCCTTCCTCAATACTTCTAACACCTTTCTCAAATGTTCACCGTGTTCTTGGTCATTCTTTGAGTAAATAAGTATGTCATCAATGAAAACAATGACAAACTTGTCAAGGTATGGTCCACACACTCGGTTCATAAGGTCCATGAACACAGCTGGTGCATTAGTTAAACCAAACGGCATGACCATAAACTCGTAATGACCGTAACGTGTTCTGAAAGCAGTCTTTGGAATATCATCTTCTTTCACCCGCATTTGATGATACCCGGAACGTAAGTCAATCTTTGAATAAACAGACGAGCCTTGTAGTTGATCAAATAAGTCGTCGATTCTCGGTAGTGGGTAGCGGTTCTTGATGGTAAGTTTGTTCAACTCTCGGTAGTCGATACACAACCTGAATGTACCATCTTTCTTCTTGACAAACAAAACAGGAGCTCCCCACGGTGATGTGCTTGGTCGAATGAAACCACGCTCTAAAAGTTCTTGTAATTGGCTTTGCAGTTCTTTCATCTCGCTGGGTGAGAGTCTGTAAGGAGCACGAGCTATTGGTGTAGCTCCTGGTACAAGATCTATTTTAAATTCAACGGATCGATGTGGGGGTAATCCCGGTAATTCTTTCAGAAATACATCGGGAAATTCTTTTGCAATGGGAACATCATTGATGCTCTTTTCTTCAGTTTGTACTTTCTTGACGTGTGCTAGAACAGCATAGCAACCTTTTCTTATTAGTTTTTGTGCCTTTAAATTACTAATAAGATGTAGCTTCGTGTTGCCCTTTTCTCCGTACACCATTAAGGGTTTTCCTTTTTCTCGTATAATGCGAATTGCATTTTTGTAACAAACGATCTCTGCTTTCACTTCTTTCAACCAGTCCATACCGATTATCACATCAAAACTCCCTAACTCTACTGGTATCAAATCAATCTTAAATGTTTCGCTAACCAGTTTAATTTCTCGATTCCGACATATATTATCTGCTGAAATTAATTTACCATTTGCTAATTCGAGTAAAAATTTACTATCCAAAGGCGTCAATGGACAACTTAATTTAGCACAAAAATCTCTACTCATATAGCTTCTATCCGCACCCGAATCAAATAAAACATAAGCAGATTTATTGTCAATAAGAAACGTACCCGTAACAAGCTCTGGGTCTTCCTGTGCCACTCTTCCGCGGCCTTGTCCATTCGTGTTCTCCTGGTTCGGGCAATTTCTAATAATGTGGCCCGGTTTTCCACATTTATAACAAACTACATTGGCATAACTTGCTCCGACACTACTTGCTCCGCCATTACTTGTTCCGACACCATTTGTTCCTTTCGTTCTATTAACCCCTGGTCCGTAGACCTCACACTTCGCCGCGCTATGACCATTTCTTTTACACTTGTTGCAAAATTTGGTGCAGAACCCCGAGTGATACTTTTCACACCTTTGGCATAGCTGCTTCTGATTGTTGTTGTTGTTGCGGTTATTATTGTTGTTGGGATGATTGTTGTAGTTGCTGTTGTTGTTGTTGTTGGGCCGTTTGTTGTAGTTGCGATTGATGTTGCGATTGTTGGGATAATTGTTGCGATTATTGTTGTAATTGCTGTTGTTGTTGTATTGGTGATTCTTATCACCTTTTTCCTCCCACTTTCTTTTGACTTGCTTCACATTGGCCTCTTCAGCAGTCTGTTCTTTAATTCTTTCTTCAATCTGGTTCACTAGTTTGTGAGCCATTCTACATGCCTGTTGTATGGAGGCGGGCTCATGTGAACTTATATCTTCTTGGATTCTTTCCGGTAATCCTTTCACAAATGCGTCGATCTTCTCTTCCTCATCTTCGAATGCTCCCAGACACAATAGGCACAATTCTGTGAATCGTCTTTCGTACGTGGTAATATCAAATCCTTGGGTTCGTAACCCTCTAAGTTCTGTCTTGAGCTTATTGACCTCGGTTCTGGGACGGTACTTCTCGTTCATCAAGTGCTTGAATGCTGACCACGGTAGTGCGTACGCATCGTCTTGTCCCACTTGCTCTAGATAGGTATTCCACCATGTTAACGCAGAACCTGTGAAGGTATGCGTAGCGTACTTCACTTTGTCCTCTTCAGTACACTAACTTATGGCAAACACCGATTCGACCTTCTCTGTCCACCGTTTCAATCCGATCGGTCCTTCGGTTCCATCAAATTCCAAAGGTTTGCAGGCAGTGAATTCTTTGTAGGTGCATCCTACACGATTTCCTGTACTGCTAGATCCAAGGTTATTATTGGTATGTAGCGCAGCCTGTACTGCGGCTATGTTTGAAGCTAGAAAAGTACGGAATTCCTCTTCATTCATATTCACGGTGTGTCGAGTAGTCGGTGCCATTTCCTTCAAAATAGTCAAATGGAACAAGTTAATCATACAGAATATTAAGAGTAGTTAATAGTATTTCGTAGCATAATGTGAACTCATTTATAAAAGATTTTTCTTCATATTAGCGTTTTATAAGTTTAAATTTGGGTAGTACCTACCCGTTAAGTTCATACTTAGTAGCTAATATACAATTCAACTACTACAATTCTATATGAAAAACTGATTATAATAATATTTCGCGTTCAAACTTTTACACAATATTTTACAAACTTACAATACCGCTTATTTTACATATAGCATGAAATATAGCACACAATAAATTTGATACAAGATGGTTGTGAAGATAATTCTAGCTAGTACACAAGTCGTTCAGCAAAGGCAATAAAGACACGTAATTCATACGTCCAGAAACAAGTCATGCATTCTGGTTTTACTAGGATTACTTCCCATCCTTGGTCTTGTGGAACATAACCGTTATGGCCGTTGATAAGACAGCGTGTTGTAACGTCGTCAAAGGGACGAGGGTTACGTAATATCCAACAGTCCCGTAACAATCTAAAAACCTCATTTCTTACCCCAATTACCGACTCCGTCACTTGTGGGAACGTTTTGTTTAATAGTTGTAGCCCGATGTTCTTGTTCTCACTTTGGTGAGAAGCGAACATTACTAATCCGTAAGCATAACATGCTTCTTTATGTTGCATGTTAGCCGCTTTTTCTAAATCATGAAGTCCAATATTCGGATATATTGAGTCAAAATAATTTCTTAACCCATTGCGTAAAATAGCATTTGGGTTCCCCGCAATATATGCATCAAAGTAAACACATCGTAACTTATGGATTTCCCAATGTGATATCACCCATCTTTCGAACGAAAGCCTTTTATAAACCAAGGCATTCTTGGAACGTTCTTCGAATGTCTTACAAACTGATCTCGCCTTAAATAGTTGTGCTGAAGAATTCTGACCGACTCTAGACAAGATTTCATCAATCATGTCTCCGGGTAGGTCTCTTAAAATATTGGGTTGTCTATCCATTTTGTGTTTTTATACTGTAAAATAGACAAGGGTTAGATTCATAAAAAAAAAAATACTTATTAATACAAGCAATTTTTACATATATCATAAAGCATAAGCACACTATATTACATATATTACACCACACGAATACAACTATCTTATTCCGACTCGCTTGTTTCTTCTTCTTCGGTTTTGGTTCGTTTTGCCAAGTTTCTAGGGATATATGATGTTCCCCTAATACGAGCCGTCGTTTTCCACATTGATTTAGAAAAACCTGGTGGTTTAGAGATTCCCGGGTCATTGTTACAACTTAAGGACTTCGGGGGTTGACGATACATATAAAGTTCATCGGGGTTGGGATTAGATTTCTCTATTTTTATGCCCTTTCCCTTATTATTTTCTTTTGCCTTTTTAAATTCAGTTGGGGTAATTTCTATAACATCATCGGAATTCTCGTCGGAATCCGATTCATCGGAGAATTGGTAATCCTCCCAATATTTTGCTTCCTTGGCGGAAACACCATTGACCATAATTAACCTTGGTCGGTTTGTTGAGGATTTTCTTTTACTTAACCGTTTTATTATTTCCCCCACCGGTTCTATTTCTTCATCCGGTTCCGATTCTTCTTCCGGTTCTGATTCTTCTTCCGGTTCCGACTCTTCTTCCGGTTCCTCTTCGGGAACTTGTGAATCAGTCCACGAATCATTCCAATTTACATTTGACTCTTCATTATTATTAGGTGAGTCAATGGGACTTGTTCTAGAGGTAGACATCTATCACATAATATCAAACGCGTTAAGAGATTAATATATCACATAATATTCACATGTTAAAAATATATAGTTTCCAACAAAATTTGTTAAGCAATCATTTTTCAAGTAAACACGGTCGAGGTCCAGACTCACTAATGCATCCTAACAAACTCGATAAGACACACTAATGCAAAATTCTGGTTCTCTAAGACCAACGCTCGGATACCAACTGAAATGTCCCGTTCTTATTGATTAAAAACATTCCATATTAATTGATTTCGTTGCGAGGTTTTGACCTCTATATGAGACGTTTTTCAAAGACTGCATTCATTTTTAAAACAAACCATAACCTTTATTTCATAAATAAAGGTTTAAAAAGCTTTACGTAGATTATCAAATAATGATAATCTAAAATATCCTGTTTACACACGACCATTACATAATGGTTTACAATACAAATATGTTACATCGAAATCAGTTTCTTGAATGCAGTTTTTACACAATATCATACAAACATGGACTCCAAATCTTGTCCTTATTTTAGTATGCAACAGCGGAAGCTCTTAATATTCACCTGAGAATAAACATGCTTTAAACATCAACAAAAATGTTGGTGAGTTATAGGTTTAACCTATATATATCAAATCGTAACAATAGACCACAAGATTTCATATTTCAATACACATCCCATACATAGAGATAAAAATCATTCATATGGTGAACACCTGGTAACCGACATTAACAAGATGCATATATAAGAATATCCCCATCATTCCGGGACACCCTTCGGATATGATATAAATTTCGAAGTACTAAAGCATCCGGTACTTTGGATGGGGTTTGTTAGGCCCAATAGATCTATCTTTAGAATTCGCGTCAATTAGGGTGTCTGTTCCCTAATTCTTAGATTACCAGACTTAATAAAAAGGGGCATATTCGATTTCGATAATTCAACCATAGAATGTAGTTTCACGTACTTGTATCTATTTTGTAAATCATTTATAAAACCTGCATGTATTCTCATCCCAAAAATATTAGATTTTAAAAGTGGGACTATAACTCACTTTCACAGATTTTTTTACTTCGTCGGGAAGTAAGACTTGGCCACTGGTTGATTCACGAACCTATAACAATATATACATATATATCAAAGTATGTTCAAAATATATTTACAACACTTTTAATATATTTTGATGTTTTAAGTTTATTAAGTCAGCTGTCCTCGTTAGTAACCTACAACTAGTTGTCCACAGTTAGATGTACAGAAATAAATCGATAAATCTTATCTTGAATCAATCCACGACCCAGTGTATACGTATCTCGGTATTGATCACAACTCAAACTATATATATTTTGGAATCAACCTCAACCCTGTATAGCTAACTCCAACATTCACATATAGAGTGTCTATGGTTGTTCCGAAATATATATAGATGTGTCGACATGATAGGTCAAAACATTGTATACGTGTCTATGGTATCTCAAGATTACATAATATACAATACAAGTTGATTAAGTTATGGTTGGAATAGATTTGTTACCAATTTTCACGTAGTTAAAATGAGAAAAATTATCCAATCTTGTTTTACCCATAACTTCTTCATTTTAAATCCGTTTTGAGTGAATCAAATTGCTATGGTTTCATATTGAACTCTATTTTATGAATCTAAACAGAAAAAGTATAGGTTTATTGTCAGAAAAATAAGTTACAAGTCATTTTTGTAAAGGTAGTCATTTCAGTCGAAAGAGCGACGTCTAGATGACCATTTTAGAAAACATACTTCCACTTTGAGTTTAACCATAATTTTTGGATATAGTTTCATGTTCATAATAAAAATCATTTTCTCAGAATAACAACTTTTAAATCAAAGTTTATCATAGTTTTTAATTAACTAACCCAAAACAGCCCTCGGTGTTACTACGACGGCGTAAATCCAGTTTTACGGTGTTTTTCGTGTTTCCAGGTTTTAAATCATTAAGTTAGCATATCATATAGATATAGAACATGTGTTTAGTTGATTTTAAAAGTCAAGTTAGAAGGATTAACTTTTGTTTGCGAACAAGTTTAGAATTAACTAAACTATGTTCTAGTGATTACAAGTTTAAACCTTCGAATAAGATAGCTTTATATGTATGAATCGAATTATGTTATGAACATCATTACTACCTTAAGTTCTTTGGATAAACCTACTGGAAAAGAGAAAAATGGATCTAGCTTCAATGGATCCTTGGATGGCTCGAAGTTCTTGAAGCAGAATCATGACACGAAAACAAGTTCAAGTAAGATCATCACTTGAAATAAGATTGTTATAGTTATAGAAATTGAACCAAAGTTTGAATATGATTATTACCTTGTATTAGAATGATAACCTACTGTAAGAAACAAAGATTTCTTGAGGTGGGATGATCACCTTACAAGATTGGAAGTGAGCTAGCAAACTTGAAAGTATTCTTGATTTTATGTAACTAGAACTTGTAGAATTTATGAAGAACACTTAGAACTTGAAGATAGAACTTGAGAGAGATCAATTAGATGAAGAAAATTGAAGAATGAAAGTGTTTGTAGGTGTTTTTGGTCGTTGGTGTATGGATTAGATATAAAGGATATGTAATTTTGTTTTCATGTAAATAAGTCATGAATGATTACTCATATTTTTGTAATTTTATGAGATATTTCATGCTAGTTGCCAAATGATGGTTCCCACATATGTTAGGTGACTCACATGGGCTAATAAGAGCTGATCATTGGAGTGTATATACCAATAGTACATACATCTAAAAGCTGTGTATTGTACGAGTACGAATACGGGTGCATACGAGTAGAATTGTTGATGAAACTGAACGAGGATGTAATTGTAAGCATTTTTGTTAAGTAGAAGTATTTTGATAAGTGTATTGAAGTCTTTCAAAAGTGTATAAATACATATTAAAACACTACATGTATATACATTTTAACTGAGTCGTTAAGTCATCGTTAGTCGTCACATGTAAGTGTTGTTTTGAAACCTTTAGGTTAACGATCTTGTTAAATGTTGTTAACCCAATGTTTATAATATCAAATGAGATTTTAAATTATTATATTATCATGATATTATCATGTATGAATATCTATTAATATGATATATATACATTAAATGTCTTTACAACGATAATCGTTACATATATGTCTCGTTTAAAAATCATTAAGTTAGTAGTCTTGTTTTTACATATGTAGTTCATTGTTAATATACTTAATGATATGTTTACTTATCATAGTATCATGTTAACTATATATATATCCATATATATGTCATCATATAGTTTTTACAAGTTTTAACGTTCGTGAATCACCGGTCAACTTGGGTAGTCAATTGTCTATATGAAACATATTTCAATTAATCAAGTCTTAACAAGTTTGATTGCTTAACATGTTGGAAACATTTAATCATGTAAATATCAATCTCAATTAATATATATATACATGGAAAAGTTCGGGTCACTACATTATAAAGGAACAGATCGAACATGAAACGATTAACCATTAAAATAATAGTCAACGAACACTATGAGTAATAACATGACAGTTATGATTGTTATAGAAATAACCACCACATGCATACATATTTTATGATAAAATCATACAACATACATAGCACCTAACATACATGATCTACATTACGCATAATATAACATGCCAAGAGTCACAACATCAGAAGTAAAATATGATAATGATAATAGATGTCATAAAAAAATAAACATCCATACATAATGAAAAATTTCCCATAACAAAAACCTTAATAAAATCCTCAGCAAAACGCCGTACATAACCCAAAAATGTATGTATGAAAGGACATTAAGTCTTATGAAATAAATAATCAATCATGATAATCAATCATGAATCATCATATCACATCTGCTTAGAGCGGGTGTGATAAGCTGGGCCAGCATGAGTCTCGGCCGGAGTCTCATACTTCCGCAACTTCCCCTTCACTTCTTCCAACTCTGCCTTCAAACCACGAACTGTTCTCTCGAGAGCCTCGAACTTAGCGCTCACTTTCCGATCACGCTTACGATTCTCGTCCTCAACCTTATGCTTGAAACTGACAAACCTACTCATATCGGCACGAATCTCGTCCATCACCTCGTTATGCGGCAAAGTACACAGGCAATCACTAAGAGCATTAATACGCGTCTTGTCAGTGTAAGCTCTGTTCATGTGAGTGAGGGTAGTAAAGTAGTAGTGAACAGGATCATCGATCAAAGGTTGATCAACACGGCGTCTGGCAGCAGCCGAAGGAGCAGGAGCACGAACGGAGTTGTTGCTCGAAGTCGACATCTGCAAACTGTAAAACCGCAAACCACATACAACATAGAATAAATGCTTATGATATAACTCATACAAAATGAAATGCATAATAATGCTATAGCAAAAGGGTCGGGCTGTAGACTAGACTCTAATGCACCCTAAGAACCACGGGTTGATCACATTAAGACCGCCTAGTTCCCTACAACTAGAGCTCTGATACCAACTGTGATGGCCCCGTTAAAACACTTAACGGCTCCGTCACTTGGTCCCGCATCTTGATCAAACTTAAATGAATTTAATAAACGATATTGAATTCTTTTATATCAAAATTTTCCCAAAAAGGAAAGCATACCAAAATATGTAGTTTAAAATAACCCAACATATCAAATAAACCAAAGTTGACACAAAACATTGTCAACAAACCCACAAGTTTAAATTATCCAAAAATAGAATGCAAGTTCAAAGTTTCATAATTGTTTCACAAAAATCTGCCCAAATGCATGCAGACTCTTCTAAACACAACGAAAGCATCACATAACTCAAGTACTTGTGAAAACATGCGAGTAAACTGTCAACACAAAGGTTGAGTGAATTATAGGTTTAAATAAGTAAATAAACTTTAGACCACAAGATTTAAAATGTTAGAAAACATTAAACATTATTCCATTATCAATGAGCCACCTGGTAACCACTTAACCCTTTATTTACCCTTGCCAAACACAATAACAATATACACTGGACAGTGTATCTACAACAAAATACGAAGTACTAAACATTCCAATTATAAATTGCTAGCGCGACTAGCTCGAAATGGGGTTGTCAAACCCGATAGATCTATCCGCAGGATTCGTGTTCACCGGTAGAAACCAATGATTACAGTTTACCAGACTAGGGAATATTTTTGTCCAACTCACAATGAATAATTTAAATTTAATTGTCACTTGTGTCTAAACGTAAAATGAATTGCATGTAATCACATCTCAAAAATATACTTTGAAAAGTATGTAAAAACGGGACTATAACTCACCTTAATAGCAAATGAAGAAACCACACAATAAAGCGAACAGCAACAAAGTAAAGTGATCAGAAATGATCACAACGCCGACCTATAAATAAGGCAGGTCGATATAAATAACTAACTTAGGTCAAGTCTTAGTATGATAGCTATTGTACATGTTTCAAGTAGAAATAGAACAATACTCAATATGCATTGGTTTGATCGGAACAGCGTACGGACACACACTTTCTATTTTTAGAAAGTTTCTATTTTTAGCAGGTTTCCATTTTTGGAAAATTTCTATTTTTGGAAAGTTTCTATTTTTGGAAAGTTGCTATTTTTAGAAAGTTTATAAGTTAGGAAAGTTGCCTAAATTAGAAAGTCAACAAAAGTCAACTGAAAGTCAAAGTCAACCGAAAGTCAACTCAAAAGTCAACCTTGGTCAAACATAGTCAACGTTAATTTTAAAAGTGTAAGTTGTAATAATAGTATAAGTTTTAATGTTAATTAAAGTTAAATATGTATAGTTATGTCATAACATAAGTTTAATTAAATTAAAATGAAGTATTAAAGTTAACATAAGTTTAAATGATATAATTAATATAACATAAGTATTTAATTAATTAATTAAATATTAGTCATAATATAAGTATTATTAATTAATAATAAATTTTAAATCATATCATAAGTATTATTAATTAATAATGAATTATTAATTATATCATAAGTTTCTAATTATAATTATTAAATCATAAGTATTTAATAAATAAGTTATAATTAAATAATAAGTAAGCCTTATAAAAATTAAATAATTAATTAATCCTTATTATAAGTCTTATAATAATAATCTCATAATGTAAGTTTAATACTTATCATAAGTATTTCCATTAATAATAAAAGTATTATTAATTATAAGTTTAATTAAAGTTTAATTAAATCATAATTAATTAATAAATGATATAATAAATACATATCATAAGTCTTAAATAATAATGATTACTTTTTATATCATGAGTAATTAAATGATAATGAAATTCATTATTTATATCATAAGTTTAATAATTAATCATAAGTTTTAAATCAAAAGTTCATCGGGTCGTATCTTGAGCCCCGGGTGTCGGTTTTCGGCGAGCCATATATATATCTCCGCCTAATCAAACCAACCGACACCTTGGTGCACTCAAGAACACACCAAGAACAGTCCACAAGTCGTGGTGATCAGCCATGACACCACTTGGAACTTCAATTCACTCAAAATCGTGTTTTAGCCATAACGGGTGATTCGTGGCTCGGATTTAGATGGCCCGACCATGAAAGTTCGTCCCATCATTAATCCTAACACACTAACACACCCTAAAGTCACCAAATATGGTCACAAAGTCGGACCAAACCTGGTTCATATCAATATCACATTTCAATCTTAACAAAATACCATTTTGATCATATCTAGGGCTCCGAAAATCGAAACGACATGAATCCGGAGTGTAAAATTAATGTCTTGATGAGAGGAACTCATCTAACTACTTTATTTTCACTTTTATATCAGTCACAAATCCATAATTGAATAAAAAGCTGCTGTCACAATTAAATCAAACCGAAAACATATGTATTTGAGTACTTCTACGCATACAAACATCATTACAACAAACAAGTAATCATCATACTATTAAAATAGACATCAAAAACAGAAAAATAATGAAAAATTAAAAGTTTTAGTGTTAGGGTTTATACCCTAATCGAGAAACAAGTGATAGAATCGTGTAGAGGATGATTAGTTGAACGCGTTTATGTATAACAATGGATGATCCAAGCCTTGATTTGATGCAAGATGATGATGATGGTGAGTGTGAAGGGCGACGGACACAAGAGGGAGCAAGAGGGAGGAGAGAACAAACAAGTAATCATCATACTATTAAAATAGACATCAAAAACAGAAAAATAATGAAAAATTAAAAGTTTTAGTGTTAGGGTTTATACCCTAATCGAGAAACAAGTGATAGAATCGTGTAGAGGATGATTAGTTGAACGCGTTTATGTATAACAATGGATGATCCAAGCCTTGATTTGATGCAAGATGATGATGATGGTGAGTGTGAAGGGCGATGGATACAAGAGGGAGCAAGAGGGAGGAGAGAACAAAAATAAGTTTTAGGTTTAAGATGAAAATGAAAAAATGGATTGCAAAAAGAAAAATCAAGGGATTACTCCCTCCCCCCCATGAGGCTTCACCGAAAATGATAGTGGGGTAGGCCCCACTTAGCCCAAAACTCTAACATGTAAATTCCTTGTGGCCCGGAAGCCCGAACGAAACCCGAAACGCGAAAACACACTTACGCGATTAAAAATTTGGAGAGGTAACGAATACGCTACGAAAAATAAATATAAATACTATATATAATTATATGATCTTAAAATATCATATTTAAAATAATCAGGATTTAAATATCCCAAAAACTCGACTGTTGGTTTGAAAACCGAAAAGATTCGCCGGATAGAAATCCGTAACACGTAGAAACATACAACTCAAAATATGAATACAAATATTCACATAACACATAATAATTAATATATATATTATTATAAAAATAATAATATAGGTCATAGAAATGACGTGGCACGAATTAACAGTTAACGGTCGTTAAATAATTAACGGTAAAAGATAACGGAAAAAGTAGGGTCGTGACAACTGACTTAGATCACAAGCCATCTCAACCCTAATTACCATCTATAAATATGGGGTAAAACCTACGTCGAGTTCACAACCCTAACGTACATACACTCCTACTTCCTCGAAGCAATGCATACGGCTCTCATCGCGGATCTATCTCCCCTCACGATCGTCTCTACGATTGAAACACACAGGGTTTTTACCTACGACTCTCAATAAGGATTTTTTCCTTCGCCGCTAATGGGCACCGCCCATCGGCTGGCGGTCAGCCATAACCACCCTTCCGTGATCATCATCTCGACCAGGGTTATCATGGTAACCAGACTAGAGGTTAACATCACTGAATCCAAAAAAAACCCCTCAATTGCACTTAAGCTTGTTTCTAGCTCTCAGTGAAAATATGTTTGATGAGTAAATAATAATATATTTTAGTTTTTTTTAAAGAAATTCAAAGGGTTATATTCCCGTTCATGTGTAACGGTCGAGTGAGTTGTAACATTTTGATTTGTTGCTTTATGTTTCACGCCACTCTCGACTTCCAGTGATGACCTTTACCACGCTCCTAAAAATTCATAACCATCACGCCACGTTAGAGGCGTGATGGTGGCGCGGTCGTTGCAATGTCGAGCCAAGACGTCGTGTTAACTGTGGTCTAATGGAGAATCATATGAATATCTACGGATGTTTATGTTCATACATGGTGATCGGTCATATCCTCCGTTCTAAGGATCGAGGAACACCACTGTAAGGTTCCTCAAACTTCGAAACACCACCAATCACCTTGCATTCAATCCGAAATTCCCTTAACTGGTGATTTATGGCTTGTTCGGTCATTTTTGTATTTTCATTCTATAATCGCCGCTAACTGACCGTAGACATGAACGAATAGTTTTTTTGTTCTTTATCAGAATTAGTTGCATTTCAAAAATAATATATTTAAATTTAACTTTATGCTGATTTGTTACATTAATTTCTCATCTGTATATTCACAAGATATTTTCGTTGTGAATATGAGTGATTACGTAGTGGTGTTAAGATATAATCCCTCCGTCTGAATTCTATTGTTCAGTATTCACTTTTTGGATGTTTCAAATCAATTGTCCACTTCCATAAATGAAAAAGAATAATGTGGTAAAATTCTTTTGTGTCCCTATTTTATATATGTAAAACAAAAAGATGAGTAAAAAATAAGGGGTAAAGCTGAAAAGTAAACAAAAAAGTACCTACGTCATTCACTTTTTCTTAAACTATGTGTTTTTTGTCTGGGGACAATAGATATGGGAAGAAAGGGGTAAATAAAGAATAAGGTTGGGAGATGATTTTTTTGATAGATGAGCGAGAAATGTAAAAGTACTTCATTTCAATAAAAAAAAATGGTTTGCCAGTCGTATCTTTTTGAATTTTTGCCAACATAATGTTTATTTTCGAACAATATACCTGACATTCTAGGTAGGTCCTCACTGAAAAATATCAGTAAATGTCTGCTTCTAACCTCCATATGGTGACAAGTGTCGCGCCGTCACTCCCTCTTGCTTTCCAACTAGGAGTAATCATGTGTAGGTGACGTGTCTTGAAAAAAAAAAAACGGACTGCATCTGGTGCGTCGTTTAATGTTTAAACTGATATCGTTTGGAGTTGGTTTAATAAAATGTTATGGTTTGATAAAATGTTACCGATTATAATCACACCTAATAAATTGGCATAGGTGGTTTAATACAGTGTTTGTTTTTGGTCACCAGGGTAACATTTATATATGTTTTATTTTATTTTATTTTATTACATTTATATATTTATTTTATTTTATTATTAATATTTATTACTACTATATTTATTTATTTATTTATTAATTTTTATTTTTAATATTTTTTGGTCGGAGGTTACTTTGGAAGCAATCTCTTTATCCGTCGAATAGAGAGATTGAAGATTTTCTCTACTCTTGAGGTGTTTCACTCGGGGTGGAGAAAAAACTTCTCTTTATTCTAGGATAGGGGAAGGATTCTCTACGTCTCATCTCCCTCAAACCCCACACATGTAGGATTAGGTGTTGTTGTTGTGCATAGCACATGTCCTCTTACTTGGTTCTCACTTTTTCCTTTTTCATTTTATTTCCTATGTGTTTTTTATTTCATCAAACTAATCCTAATTTACTTTTCTCTAATCTGTATTCACATTCAAAATTATCTGATTTTCATCGGTTTTGTGCTCTTCCTTTGACTGAATTCAATCGTGATCTTTACGATCGTTGATCGATAGTGTTGGATAATGCAACCTTCAAGTTAATTTTAGGTGAAACGTTGTTGCTGCTGTAACCACCTTCGTTGCCACTGTTATCGTATCCTCCTTCATCAACGTTGATGCTGCAATCGTCACCAACGCAGCTGCTGTTTTTCTTTTGTAAGTAACTGGTAATTGTTTTTAGATATTTATCTTCCTCTTATTTAATTATTACTTCTTTATTGTATTTTCATTAGCAGTTTATAAATTTTGATTATTGGTTGTATAAAAATAGGCAAAGGCAAATTTTACCGAATCATTATTCATCCAGTGTGTTAAATGGTTATGGTGAATCGAATATTTTTGGTGTTGTCTATTTTTAGAAGACAATTGGCTCAAAGACGTTCCGTTTTAGAACGTAATCGTACTCAACAAGCTATTAGTAACGCGAACATGAGATCTGTTCTTGTTTAAATGTTGATGATAGCATTGGTGAAGGTTTGTTTTGTTATTTCTAATTTCTATTATTTTTTAATTTTCTGCTTTGATTTTTAGATGTTTAGTGCTTATCTTCAGTTATTGTAGATATTATTTGTGTAGGCAATAGTTTTATATCGGCTTCACATGTATCTCAGCCATGTGTTTCAGGTTTATGTTATTATATTCTTTTGTTTAGCAGATTATTGTATGTTTTGCTGTTTTGACATGTGATATGACGGAATTAATATATATATGTACTTATAAGGGTGGACAATATTGTTAGTGTGTGTAGAAAAGTGGGTAATATTATTCTGAATGATTATAGCTGTCGGTTACATAAATATAAATAGGATTGAGCAAGTACTAAATCATAGTAGACTGGATAAGCTAACGGACCCTTATAGAACACATGCTAACTAATTAAATACATAATGCATAAACAGTATCTATCTAACATCTCCCCGCAGTTGTAGCGGTAGCTGAGCGTACGCTTAAACTGGATCGAAACTCATCAAAATGTGCAGTAGGTAAGCCTTTGGTGAAGGTGTATGCAAACTGATACCGAGAAGGAACATTAAGGACCCGAGCATGACCCTTAAGAATATGACGACCCGAAAATTTTCAACCAAATCTAAGCTTGATCTTAATATGAAATCGACACGATAAACAAAGTCTGTAATGTTGAGTCTAGAAAATTTTGGAACAATGTTCATATATTCAATTGACCTTTGACTATTCCCGACGATTTATGAACCTTTAATTGTAAACAGAAATGTATATATATATATATATATATATATATATATATATATATATATATATATATATATATATATATATATAATTATATGTAAATAATTTTATACAATAAATAAAATATATTAATGAACTATTATATGATTTAGTTAGTAAGGAAAACAACTTAAAATAACTAAAACTTGTTATTTTGAAAATATATATATATAGTATATTGAACGCAAATAAATTCGAAAATAATTTATCAATATTAACAAAGTATTAGATGTCATACTCTGAGATTATTGTTTAAATATATATAATTAATATATATTTACTTACTCGGTATTCAAAATATAATTAAATATGTAACAATGAAAAGAAAAAAAAAATACATATATATATCCACACTTGATGGATATACACAATTATTGATTTTGTACATTATAATATAAATAGATATTGAATATTCAAAATATATTGTTATATATGCCATGAAATTATTAAATATTACAAGATTAATAAATTGTAATAATAAAATATGCAATACAAGTTAAAGATGTAATAATACTATGACTACTTTCATTAATATTAAAATCTATATTAGTAATTAATATTTCTCAATATATAATATATAGGTATGAAGGGTGTTAAATATAAATTTTTATAATATTATTATTACTAATATTAGTATTATCATTAATAATATTAATATTATTATTATTATAATTAATATTATCATAATTAAAAATCTTATAAACATTATTATTATCAATATTATTTAGAGTATTATTATTATTATGATAGATATATTTATTAATAATATAGGTACAGGTATATAAAAACAGATATATATCTATATACATATATATATATCGAATTATATATATACAGATTATATTAGGAATTAGTTTGGAATTTATATTTTATATATATATATATATATATATATATATATATATATATATATATATATATATATATATATATATATATATATATATATATATATATATATATATATATATATGTGTATTAAAAACATATTTATATATATACAAACTTATATGTATTATATATACAGAATTATATACAGATTTATATATAAAAAAATTATATAAATACTGATTAATAGATTTATAGATATATAAGTAATCATATACAGAACTAACTTCTGCTACACGTCCCCATCGAATTATATCGTTTTTGTTTATGTCTGCTGAATTGATTCTTCAAATCACAATATCGTACGAACCATGAATCAAACACCAACATAATCCAAAATCAGTTTACAATCCCTTTCACCTTTTTATTTTTTTATTTAATTTGGTATTGGATGAACAAATTCTGTCGACCTTTAACCAATTAAAAACTCGATCACAATCAGTGTAAAAGACTGCAGACGACCTACATTATCAATTAACACATTCAATCACTTTTTACAAACTTATAAACTGTCGAATTAAATCACAATTTGAAGAACACACCACGTACCCTCTGTTCTTGATTAATTTTTACAAAACTTCGAGTTCGTGTATAATTTCAAAAACTTTTATTGCAGTTAGGTTATAAACCTTTCAATGAAACTATCTGGAAAGTATCAAGGTCAAATTATCCTATCGAATTTCAATTCTTGGAGTTAAAGTTAATTTTAAAAAGTCAAGGTAATTATTCATCATCAAATTCGAACTTATTTTGGTGTTTTGAGTTTAATTTTTGATCCAGGTAGTTTCTAATAACTATTTAGAACCTTTTTCATTTGGAAATCGTGAGCTAAAACACTTTCAAAATCGAGATTTAACTTCGAGTTCATACGCGTGTTTATACAGCAGTTTATTTATATATATATATATATATATATTTTTTTATGATATGATTTATCAAAACAGCTAATCAGGTCAATTACATTTCACTATCAAGACATAATTAAAACCTTAAATTCACTGATATAGGGTGTGGTTTAATTTTTGGTCGATTAAGATGAAAAGGGGAAGATGAAATTGAAACAGAAGAAATAAGTTAAAATGTTTGAGTTTGGGTTTATATTAGCAAAACTGGAATGGTTAGTTGGTTAGCGTGCTAGTTGTATGAGCGAGTGGTCACAGGTTCGAGTCCGGTTCGCGACAATATTTTTGTTAAAAGCTTCTTTGGAGGTAGCCATTTAAATTCCTTATGATTTTATTATTATTATTATTATTATTATTATTATTATTATTATTATTATTATTATTATTATTATTGTTATTGCCATGATAAGTGTTATTATTATTAACATTATTATTATTATGATATTATTGTTAAAATTATTAATTATGATAATTATTATTACTCCTAATATTTAGAAATATCATTGTTTTAATCAAATAAAGAGTGTTATCAAATTCGTTAACATTAGTATAAGTATCATAATTATAATTAGGATTATTGTTATTATTATTATTATTATTATTATATTATTATTGATATTATTAGTATTACAAATATTATTGTTACAAATATTATAATTTTCTTTATAAGTATTAGAAACATAAATTTTCATTAATACTGTTATAAGTAAGATTATTATAAATCTTGTCATTTTAGTGTTATTATTATTAATATGAGTATGATTAATATTAATATTAGTATCACTTTTGTAACTATTAGTATTATAAATCTTATAATTAGATAAAAGTATCGTTTTTAACAATATTATTATTATTATTATTAAAATTATCATTTTTAGTAAAGTTATTATTAGTATTATTATTATTATTCTTAGTGAAACATTATTATCAAAACCTCATTTTTAAACAAATAAATATTTTGAATATAAAACATACTTATTACATATACTACAATTATATTAATAAGCCATATAACTATATATAAAGCATATTAACCTTATAAAAACTTATATACAACAAATTAGGTATTTTTCAGATATAGACATATTAAAATAACTATATAAATAATAATCATTTTCAAATATATATATATATAAACAAAATATATAATATATAAGGTTAAAAGTTATG
The DNA here is from genome assembly GCF_046630445.1 of Rutidosis leptorrhynchoides. Taxonomy (NCBI): domain Eukaryota; kingdom Viridiplantae; phylum Streptophyta; class Magnoliopsida; order Asterales; family Asteraceae; genus Rutidosis; species Rutidosis leptorrhynchoides. The sequence continues at coordinate 360,363,685 of NC_092339.1, forward strand.
AAGTTGTTCGATTACAAGTATATATTTTAATGTATATATACGAATGATATAGGTTCATGAATCCAAGACCAACCCTGCATTGTTCAGTTTTGTCATATGTATTTTTACTACAAAATACAGTATGATGTGTTTCATTACTCCCTTTTAAAATGCTTTTGCAATATATATTTTTGGGACTGAGAATACATGCGCAACTTTTATAACTGTTTTACGAAATAGACACAAGTAATCGAAACTACTTTATATGGGTGAATGATCGAAGCCAAATATGCCCCTTTTGCTTGGTAACCTAAGAATTAGTAAACCGATCTACTAATTGAAGCGAATCCTAAAGATAGATCTATCGGGCCCAACAAGCCCCATCCAAAGTACCGGATGCTTTAGTACGTCGAAATTTATATCATGTCTGAAGGGAGTCCCGGAATGATGGGGATATTCTTATATGCATCTTGTGAATGTCGGTTACCAGGTGTTCACCATGTGAATGATTTTTATCTCTATGCATGGGATGTTTATGTATGAGAAATGGAAATATGAAATCTTGTGGTCTATTAAAATGATTGAAATCTTGTGGTCTATTAAAATGATTGAAATGATTGATTACGGTAAACTAATGAACTCACCAACCTTTTGGTTGACACTTTAAAGCATGTTTATTCTCAGGTATGAAAGAAATCTTCCGCTGTGCATTTGCTCATTTTAGAGATATTACTTGGAGTCATTCATGACATATTTCAAAAGACGTTGCATTCGAGTCGTTGAGTTCATCAAGATTATTATTAAGTCAATTATAGTTGGATATATAATGAAATGGTATGCATGCCGTCAACTTTCGATGTAATAAAAGATTGTCTTTTCAAAAATGAATGCAATGTTTGTAAAATGTATCATATAGAGGTCAAGTACCTCGCGATGTAATCAACTATTGTGAATCGTTTGTAATCGATATGGACTTCGTCCAGATGGATTAGGACGGGGCATTAGAGTTGGTATCAGAGCGGTGGTCGTAGCGAACCAGGTCTTTCATTAGTGTGTCTAACTAGTAGTTGTTAGGATGCATTAATGAGTCTGGACTTCGACCTAGTAGTTGTTAGGTTATATTAATAAGTCTGGACATGAACCTGGTCTGCATGTCAAAAGTTTTTGCTTACCACCATTTGTCGAAAAATATCTACTTATCATTCTTAGTCTAGACACATCTTACTGCATTGATTGCATGAATAGTGTATAAACAAAAATTCATATCTTAGCGTATCTGCTAATTCATATCTTAGCGTATCGGTTACTGTAAACTTTGTCTGACATATTTCGTAAACTCCTTCGTAATCTACGGGATCTTATATATTGTAGATAGGTATTCCAGGTAATTAGAATATCATTTGATATCCGAAACTCATTTCATATCGAAAACCCTTTATCTAACCGTACATTATGGAACTCGCAACTAGTTCAAGTTCCTCGGATTCCGACAGCTATTCCGACATGGATGTTCACCTAAGCTCCGGAAGCAGCGTCACCAGAATGAATCAACTAATCAGTCATCCCCAATTCATCTGATGGGTCCGTAGTCTGCTAAATCATTGGAGACAAGAAGAAGGCAATCCCTTCCACCCACCTTATTGCCCTCTTGGCGAAGAACCTGAATCACTTATCGGCAAACCTATCCGAAACATCATTTTCAACCTCATTTCCAGGGTAGCTCAACACTATTATACTCTACCTACAATTCTAAACCTTATTCATCCGCTCGTTCCGACCTACAATCATCCTGGAGTAATGGAAGAAGTCAACAAGCTTCGCACCCGAGTAATAAATTCAGAGAATATGGTTCAAAACTTACAAACACCAGCAGCATAACCAGTACCACCATCAGCAACATTAACAGTACGATTACCACTAACAACAGCAACATCCGCATCATAAAACTCAACATCACAATCCATACCTCAAACATCAACATCATACGCACCATAGATACCAAGGAGTACCAACAACAATGAACGATGAAGTATTGATCCATAACTTCATTAATATTCTGCGAAGAATATGTGATTCCTAATAGTTAACGATGAAGTATTGATCCATAACTTCATTAATATTCTGCGAAGAATATGTGATTCCTAATAGTTAACGATGAAGTATTGATCCATAACTTCATTAATATTCTGCGAAGAATATGTGGTTCCTAATAGTTTTAGAGATTACTTATTCTAGCTCAAATCGAAAACCATATGAGTTTAATATCATATTAACTTATTAAATCCATGAGTACATCTGAAGAAAATATATATATGTAAGTATATTTTCATAAAGATTGTAATTAAAAATTCTTTTGTACAAACTGTTAATGGTGAAAATATTTTAACGGGTAGGTAATACCCGAGGAATATTTAGATTGCACATTAATAAGTTACACTGTACATTCTTCGAATCTGATTCAACGGGCATTTACTATCCTACTTACATCTATAGATATACGAATCCGTTCACCACAGAATAATCATTTTCATTCAATTTCATATTTGGATTTTGACCTATCAAAATCCAACAAGTGGCATAATGAAGAAAACATTGGACAAAATAAAAATTGTTAGAAACAAACAAATTAACTGTGAGAAGAATTTTGTTAAGAATTCACGCTAACTGTTCCTAGCTAACTATTCCTAGCTAACTAGTTACATTTTATTTATCGCAATTTAATTATCGCAATTTATATTCTCTCAATTTTATTTATCGTCATTTAATTTATGTTATTTATTTTACGCACTTAAAAATATCGGGACACATATACAAAGTTTTGACATATCATATCGACGCATATATATATATATATATATATATATATATATATATATATATATATATATATATATATATATATATATATATATATATATATATATATATATATATATATATTTATATATATATATTATTTGGAATAACCATAGACACTCTATATGCGGTAATGCTCGAGTTAGCTATACAGGGTTGAGGTTGATTCTACAATAATATATATAATTTGAGTTGTGATCGAGTCTGAGACATGTACACGGGTCACGACACTTATTAATTAATTCGAATATTATATATTAAACTATATATGAATTATTGAATTGCTAAATGTGGACTATCAACTGAGGACTACCAACATTGGACAATTAAAATGAATTAAAATACTGATTATAACATATGAAACTAAACGATTCTTCAAGTTTGCCACTTGATTTCATCTTAAACATCATTTGTATCTTGACGATTACAATCTGCGTTCAAACCTTTCATAATTCTTGAAAACATCTCAATCAAGAGGATGAACCAACCGCACTTCATCTATGGAAGGAAAGATTTATACGTATAGTTATGCACCTGAAAAACTCTCGGAAACTGAGTAAACGTTTAACACATAGTTGTGCTAATTCCTTTAGTGTTACTATTACTCAAAATAACTTTGCAGTTCTTTTTTCAAAATAGCCAATTTTTTCACAGCTCCAGCAAGACAACTTCGACTTTTCATTCAAAACAACCTTATTATAACCTTGATATATATGCGTGCTCATTTATTGTTACTAGAGAACCTTTTATATTCCACAATACTACCATCAGCGTTTAATCATCTAAAAACACAAGTCTCCTGAAACCACCTCGGATTGATAACTGACGATTCAGATATGGCTGCATTAAATGTAGACGAAACAGTAAAATTGTAGATGGCCTAAATGGCCAAGGGGTTGATGATAAAGGATGGAGTGTTGGGAACGCTCGATTAAAAATTTGGTACTGAAAAACGGATTGAGCTAACCATGAAGGAGACCAAGGACAAATACAAGAACCAAACCCTATATTCAAAGAATCCAGGTAATTCTGGATCCCCCGAAATCTTTAGAGAATATCTTGTTCCGAAGTCATGTTAAAATCTTGCGAAAGATTTTTTCTTCATCAACTTTCAAACTTAGAAATTCCAAAATATCATCATAAATATCTTCGATATTTCTGAGGATATTTTTAGAAATATTCTTGTCCGAAATTATCTACCTCTTCGTGCTTTCTGTATTCCATTATATTGGAAACATCTGTAAAATCTAAGTATAAATTATTAATGAATTGTGGAGAAGTGTTGGGAATTGAAGCATGGGTTAGTATAATATAATGACGCCTGGCCAATGTGATTATATTACAGTAAGTCCTGCTGAGTTTCTAATGAAGCGTGATGATGGTTCACAGTAGATCATACCATCATCATGTGTCATGTTACATAACTCTTTCATTCTACTTAACTTCTGAACATATCAAGAAAATATATTCTTGATAGTTCCATCCTCAGGGATTCTGATAATTTGACAAATCAAATCGTATTAATACATTCCTTTCTGCTTAGAATATTATAATCATTCGAAATCACATACTTACAAATTCTGGACCATTACTCGCTTTACTAGAGGTCGGGAGGATAATAATGTAACGACCCGTCCTAATCCATCCGAACGAAGTCCATATCGATTATAAATGATTCATAATAGTTGATTTCATCGCGAGGTTCTTGACCTCTATATGATACATTTTACAAACATTGCATTCGTTTTTAAAAGACAAACTTGCTTTACATCGAAAGTTGACGGCATGCATACCATTTCCTAATATATCCAACTATAATTGACTTAATAATACTTGATGAACTCAACGACTCGAATGCAACGTCTTTTGAAATATGTCATGAATGACTCCAAATAATATCTCTAAAATGAGCAAATGCACAGCGGAAGATTTCTTTAATACCTGAGAATAAACATGCTTTAAAGTGTCAACCAAAAGGTTGGTGAGTTCATAGGTTTAAGTTCTATATAGTAACCATAATATTTAGTAAGACACAAGATTTCATTTAATTAAATGTGCAGGATCATTACAACTGCAAAAATCATTCCTACGATGAGTCGCCTGGTAACCAACCTTAACATAGAGTGCTTAAGATATCTGGCATCATACATTCCACTATTCAAATGTATGACAAGAACCCTTCGAAGTACTAAAGCATTTCCACTATTCGAAAATGTGAGTGGTTGGTGCCCGTATATCTACCTTTAGGATTCGCGTCAATTAGTGTCTTTTCACTAATTCTTAGGTTACCAAGCATAATAATAATAAGTACAGATATCTGGTATAACAAAACAATTGTAGAATGTAGTTTCATGAACTTGTGCTTATTTTGTAAAACATTTATAAGAGTTGCGCATGTATTCTCAGTCCCAAAAATATAAAGAGAAAAGGGCAAATGAAACTCACCTATTGTATTTTGTAGTAAAAATACATATGACGCCATTGAACAACTAAATAATGCAGGGTTGGCCTCGGATTCACGAACCTATATCATTTGTGTATATATTAATACACATAATTGTAATCGGACAATTTTATGTATTATTATTATATTTAATAATTTATAGGTTTCCTTAATAATTTAGTTAGGTATGTTTACTTTATTTACTTTAGATAGATAATTATTATTTATTATAAATATACTAATGTAATTATGTTATATGTATTAAATATATTTTAAAATAATTAATATTTATTTGTTATTATATTAATAATAAGAATAATATTAATGATAATGATACTTATAATAATAATAATAATAATAATAATAATAATAATAATAATAATAATAATAATAATAATAATAATAATAATGATAATACTAATAATAATGTTGATATTGATAAACATGATAATAATAATAATAATAATAAAATATATAAAGTTTTTAATAATGATAATAATGATAATATAAATGTTAATTTAAAAAAAATGATGAATTTGATAAAGATACTAACTTTACAAAAAAAATGTTAAGTTTTTAATAAAAATTATAGTTTTAATAAAAATGATAACTTTGATAATTGTAGTTATGATACTTTTATTAGAAATGATAATGATAATAATATTAATTATAATAATAATAATAAAAATGGTAATTTTTTTGTAAAGGTGATAATAATACTTGTTAATAATAACAATACTTATTAATGATAATCATAATAGAAATGGTATTATCGATAATAATACTTATGTTAATTATAATGATAATAATGATACTAATATTTATAAAAACTATAGTAATCCTAATATTAATGATAATAATATTCATATTATTAATATTAGGGATAATAACAATTAATTATAATAATAACAACAATAACTAGTAATAATAATAATATTAATATTAATAATAATAATAATAATAATAATAATAATAATAACAAAGATAATGGAAATAAAAATAAAAATATATACCCTTTAAACTTCCTCTAAAAAGAAATGCCCAAGACGGGACTTGAACCCTCGATCTTTCAATAACCAACACAACACCTTAACCATACTTCTGTTTTTGATTATCTGATTTAATCTTCTTTTATATAACTATAAACCGTTTATATTTCTGTTTCAATCCTCCTCCTTCCTCAAAGATCACATCGACCAGAGATCACCCAATCTAACAATTTTTGTTTTCTCATTCACCTTTAGAATTTATTATGTGTACAAAAACGATTATCTGTGGTAATGAAATTAATTGAAACAGAAAATATAAAAAAAAGAGTTGTATCAGTTTTATTTTTACATGAAGAACTCATAAATCAAATTAAAGTTTTTGAACGTTTCAGCTTAAACTTATAACTTAAAATAGTTTTCAAATCACTCATGGAATCTTTCCAAACTGTTAATTGAACTAGAATCATAATAGGTAACTCAAATTCATTTAATGTAAAATCGTTTGACCTTTTTATACCGAAACTTTGACTCTTGAATTTGAACTTGATAGCTAAAATTGGACTTTGAGAATTTGCAGGTAGTTCGAACGAAGGTTTTCTAACAGGATGGCATTAACACATTTTGTAAATGTATTCTAATTTACGACTTGACCCAAAAGTAGAAGAACAGAGGGAAAAGAAAGGGAAAAAAGTTAAAATAAAATAAAATAAAGAGCTGTGTTCTTTAATCCTTTTTGGTTTTCTTTCCTTTGATTACCAGTGCTAATTACATCATATAAAGGAAAAAAAAGAAATGGGAAAATGATGGATATAGCTGGTGTGGGTATCATCATTCGAACACAGACAGGGAAAAAAATATAAATATAAAGAATCTGTTTTTCTTTATCAATTCACAGAATTGGATTTATCTGATGTGGTTTGTTTGATAATTGATATGAATGACTGAAGAATCAAATGGATTGGTGTAGTGGTTATGAGGTGATCGAATGATCTCATGTAGGTTCGAAGGAACACGGGTAAGCAGGAAGAAGGAATCAAAAGAACAGGTTAAAACAAAAAAAAATATTTGATACGCGTGATATATCTGATTCTGCATATATATATATATATATATATATATATATATATATATATATATATATATATATATATATATATATATATATATTATTCTTTTATTGTAATAATTAAAAATTTTATTAATAATAATAATATTGATATTATTATTAATAATAATAAACATAAACATACTAGTAATAATAATAATATTAAGGGTAATAATAATAATAACAACAATAATTTTAGTGAAATTTATACTAAAAATATCATTGATAATAATTACAATAATAATAATAATTTTATTAATACTAATAATATTATTAGTAATAATAAATTATTTATATCATATTTCATATCTATCTATTATATTTTTAAAATAATATTAATAACACTAGTATCGATATTATTATTAAAAGTATTAACAATATTGTTATAACAATTATAATTAATATATTAGTATTACAATTTATAGATTATGTACTATAACTATATAATATATTATATAATAATGAGCATTACATATTTTAATAGTAATATTATCTAATCATAATGAAGATATAACAAGTTACATGTTTCCGTAATATTAATAATACAGATATTGATATTAGTGATAATAAAAGCAATTATAACAAGTATATTTTTATATCTATTTAATCATAAATTTATAATAACATATACATATTTATATATATTAATAGCATTTCATTATCCTAACTGTTATTTTATATTTTAAATTTCAAATATTTAAAGTATACTTTATTAAATCAAAATATTATATATTCTAATATTTATATTTATATAATATATACATTTTTACTTACACACAATTGTTCGTGAATCGTCGAGAGCAGTCGAAGAGTAATTGATTACATGAACATAGTTTAAAGTTTTCGAGACTTCAATATTACAGACTTTGTTTATCGTGTCGGAAACATATAAAGATTAAGTTTAAATTTGGTCAGAAATTCCTGGGTCGTCACAGTACCTACCCGTTAAAGAAATTTCGTCCCGAAATTTGAGTGAGGTCATCATGGCTAACAATAAGAATGTTTTCCTGAAGAATATGAGCTAATAAATAGAGTTCTAATACTATTGAGTAATATGGATAAGATAATTCGACTACTCGAAGAGTACGAGTGAAACTATCACCAAAGAATGAAATGTTGAAAATAAGATTTGTCTTGACTTTTGACGTAGTCATGGTTGAATTCTGGAATTCAAGGGATTTGAAGAAAATCTTCGAAATCTAAAAGATTTGATTCTTCGGCGAATAAGGAAATTAGGATCTCTATAATTAATGCGAAAATCTGCCTTGATTTCTTTGTCTGGTATTTTCGCTATAAATGAACTTCTTCCGTTCCATTACTTTTTCTATTCCTATACTCAATTTCCAAATTCAAAAGATTATGAAAATGTTTAATCCAGTTCTGATCATTGTTCTTATTCTTACTATCGCAATGATTGTTCTTCTTTTCCAACTCCCCCCGAAAGAATCTGTTTATTTCTACTATGCTCTAGGGATTATTGTATTAATAATTATCCCTTGTCTTTATATTGCTATACGCATTGATATCCACGGTTTGTAATTTCGGTGTTGTTGTTGGGCTGTATATTTTACACTATATATTGGAGCTGCATGCTCTTGTTTTCTCTTCCCGAATTTAAATCAAGCGAATAATGGTTCAAAATTTGTAGGTATGGAGTTTTCGAATAATCCTAATGTCCTAAGTAGAAAGGAACATAGTAGCACGATCTTGATTGGTTAAATTACCAGATTTCAAGAGAAATAATAGAATTATCAAGAAATTAAGTTCTTGATATGTTTAGAGATTAGGTAGAATGTAGGAGTCTTGTAACATGGCACATGATGACGTTAGGGTTTGTGAATCATCACTTTCCATTAGAAACTCAGCATGACTTACTGTAATATAATCACGTTGATCAAGTGTCATTATATTATACTAACTCATACATCAGTTCCTAACACTACTTCAAAAACATTCATATTTTAAATTCAAAGGTTCGCAGAATATAGAAACTAAAACAGTTTCCTTTTACGATATAATACGGATAGCGCAGAGAGATAATTAATATCGAACGAGAATTTTTTATGAAGATATCTTCAGAAATATTGAGGATATTAATAAAGAAAGGTACGATGATATCTTAGGATTTCAGAATCAAATTGTGATAAAGAAATTCATTCACGATGATTTAGAGTGGTTAAGGAGTAAGGTATTCGCTAAAGATTTCATCGGCAATAGAATCATCTGGATTCTTTATGTACAAGTTTAGTCCTTGTAATTAGTTCAGAGTCTCCTTCATGGTTTGCTCAATCCAGTTTCCAGTTCCAACTTTTTTGAGCTTTGCCAACATACTATTCTTTATCTTTATACCTTCGACGGTTAAGGTTGCGTACAGTTTTTGCTGCTGTATTCAGCTTGTACAGTTTTTGCTGTTGTATTCAGCTTGTACAGTTTTTGCTGCTGTATTCAGCTTTTTCAGAATTTGGAGTATTGATTTGTAGACTGGGTGCTTTTCAAAATTTCAGAGTGGAAGATCATAATTCTAAGAGATAAGGATTATATGTATACTTATAACTGTTGATGTAGACATGCTGCGAGATTTCAAAATACTGATTTGCTAATTCCCGATAGTTGGTATAGTAATTCTCGTTATAAGATGTAAATGAGTAAATGATAGGGTTTCACTGAATATAGTGATTTTTCGGAAAATCAAAGATCAACGGAGTTGTTGGTAAATTTACTGCTAATGTGGTGAGATATAAACGGTTCCCCGGTATCGATGACGAAAGACAACTTATATATCAGGGTTATAATAAGCTAATCTGAGTGAAAAGTCGAAGTTGACTTGTTGGAGCTGTGACAAAATTGGCTAATTTGGAAAGGATTTGCGAAGTTATTGGGTAATAATAACACTAAAGGAATTAACACAGCTATGTGGTAAACGTTTACTCAGTTTCCGAGAGTTTTCAGGTGCATAACTATATGCATAAATCTTTTCTCTCGTAGATGAATTGCGGTTGGTTCATCCTCTCGATTTAGGTGTTTTCAAGAATCGTGAAAGGTTTGAACGCAGATTGTAATCGTCAAGATACAAATGAGGTTTAAGATGAAATCAAGTAGCAAACTTGAAGAATTGTTTAATTTTATATGTTATAATCAATATTTTAGTTCATTTTAATTGTCCACTGTTGATAGTCCATAGTTCAAAGTCCACAGTTAGCAATTCAATAATTCATATACTCCGTATAGTTTAATATATAACATTCGAATTAATTAATACATATCGTGACCCGTGTACATGTCTTAGACTCGATCACAACTCAAAGTATATATATTATTGTAGAATCAACCTCAACCCTGTATAGCGAACTCAAGCATTACAGCATATAGAGTGTCTATGGTTATTCCAAATAATATATATACATGCGTTGATATGATATGTCAAAACTTTGTATACGTGTCCCGATATTTAAAGTACGTAAATAAATAACAGAAATTAAATGGCGATAAATAAAATTGCGAGAATATAAATTGCGAGAATGTAAATTGTGATAATTAAATTGCGATAAATTAAATGTAACCAGTTAGCTAGGAACAGTTACCTAGGAGCAGTTAGCGTGGATTCTTAACAAAAATTTTCTCATAGTTAAATTGTTTGTTTCTAACAAATTTTATTTTGTCCAATATTTTCTTCATTATGCCACATGTTGGATTTTGAGAAATCAAAATCCAAATATGAAATTGAATGAAAATGGTTATTCTGTGGTGAACGAATTCGTATATCGATGAATGTAAGTAGGATAGTAAATGACTGTTGAACCATATTCGCAGAATGTACCATGTAACTGATTAATGTGCAATCTAAATATTCCTCGGGTATTACCTACCTGTTAAAATATTTTTACCATTAACAGTTTGTACAAAAGAATTTTTAATTACAATCTTTATGAAAACATATATACATATATATTTTCTTCAGATGTAATCATAGATTTAATGAGTAAATATGATGTTAAACTCATATGATTTTCGGTTTGAGCTAGAATAAGTAATCTCTAAGACTATTAGGGACCACATATCCTTCGCAGAATATTAATGAAGTTATGGGTCAATACTTCATCGTTAACTATTAGGAATCACATATTCTTCACAGAATATTAATGAAGTTATGGATCAATACTTCATCGGTTATTGTTGTTGGTACTCCTTGGTATCTATGGTGCGTATGATGTTGATGTTCGTGGGACAGAATGTGAATTTGAGGTGTGAGATGAGGATGTTGCTGTTGTTGGATGGTGGTGGTGCTGTTGATGTTGCTGATGGTGGTACTGTTTATGCTGGTGTTGCTGATGCTGTCGGTACTGCTGATGGTGACGGGGCTGATGTTGATGGTGCTTGTGGTGCTTGTGATGCTTGTAAATCAAGCACCATTCTTGTCAGGGTTTCTATCCTACTCTCTATCATTTCTATCCACCCACTCATCTGATTCGATAGATCTTGATTATCAATTCGAAGTTCCCTAACTTTTTCTAATATTCCCCTTCGATTGGTTTTCGGAAGTAGAGGTTGAATATTTTCTGAGATTGCAGTAATGCGACCTTCGAGGCGGAATATTTTGGCAAGAAGGGTGAAAACAGTGTTGCGCATGGGTTCACCAGTGAGTACATCGTTTTCTCCGATGTTAGGTGGTAAGTTTGGGTCATTGTAGGGTTCGCCTTCTTCATTTCTCCATCGAGTGAGTAAGTCTCGGACCCACCCCCATTTCCTCCATAAAGAAAAATAGCTAAACGGTGGAGACACTTCGGGTTCATTGACTTCGGAGTCTACTTCAATACGCATCTCGAAATCGCTTCCGAAACTAATAGAATCCAAGCCAGGTGTAGGATTTATCTTTCACGATTAGTAAGAGAATTTTGATATGAAATGATTTTCGGATATCGGGTGATATTCTAATTACATAGAATACCTATATATAGTACAGAAGATCTCGTGAATTACGGAGGATATTAAGGAAATGTGTCAGACAAGATTTAATGTGATGGGTGTGAAGACCCGTCCTAATCCATCCGGACGAAGTCCATATCGATTATAAACGATTCACAACAGTTGATTACATCGCGAGGTACTTGACCTCTATATGATACATTTTACAAACATTGCATTCGTTTTTTAAAAGACAATCTTTCATTACATCGAAAGTTGACAACATGCATACCATTTCGTAATATATCTTACTATAATTGACTTAATAATAATCTTGATGAACTCAACGACTCGGATGCAACGTCTTTTGAAATATGTCATGAATGACTCCAATTAATATTTCTAAGATGAGCAAATGCACAGCGGAAGATTTCTTTCGTACCTGAGAATGAACATGCTTTAAAGTGTCAACCAAAAGGTTGGTGAGTTCATTAGTTTAACATAAATAATCATTTCATAATTTTAATAGACCACAAGATTTCATATTTCCATTTCTCATAAACATACGTCCCATGCATAGAGACAAAAATAACATTCATATGGATTGAACACCTGGTAACCGACATTCACAATTTGTATATAAGAATATCCCCATCATTCCGGGATCCTCCTTCGGACATGATATAAATTTCGAAGTACTAAAGCATCCGGTATTTTAGATGGGGCTTGTTGGGCCCGATAGATCTATCTTTAGAGTTCGCGTCAATTAGGGTGTCTGTTCCCTAATTCTTAGATTACCAGACTTAATAAAAAGGGCATATTCGATTAGATAATCCAACCATAGAATGTAGTTTCGATTACTTGTGTCTATTTCGTAAAGCATTTATAAAAGCTGCGCATGTATTCTCAGTCCCAAAAATATATATTGCAGAAGCATTTAAAAAGGGAGCAAATGAAACTCACAATACTGTATTTTGTAGTAAAAATACATATGACGACATTGAACAATGCAGGGTTGGCCTCGGATTCACGAACCTATATCATTTGTATATATATTAACACACGTATTCGTAATAGAATAAATATATATATTATTATTAATGATATAATTTTTATGTTATAAACTTATATATTCTTCATTGTTTCATTAAATATATTCATTTTGCATATAAAAATATTAATATAGTTAAGTTATGTAAGTTAAATTTTTTTTTTATATATCATTTGTTTGTTTAAACTGGTAATTTTAATAATACAAAAATAATATTTGTAACGGTAAAAATGATAATATTTGTAATATTTAATATTACTAATAAAAATAATATTGCTAATAATCTTAGTGTTAATCGTATAATAATAACTATAAAAATATTAATCTTTTCTGTTAATGATAGTTTTAATTATAAATCTTATAATAACGATAATTATAGTAGTTTTTAATAAAATAAGAAATTTAGTAATGATGGTAATAATCATTTTTAATAATAATACCTAATACTTAATAATAATAATTTTAACCATTTTATTACTAATACTAATATTAATAATAATACTTATGTTTATAATAATAATCCTAATATTTATAAATGATAATAGTATTGATGTTAATGAAAATAATAATAAATTTTATTATGTTCCTAATAATAATAATACACCTAATAATAAAAACAACAATAATAATAACAATAATAATAATAATGAAATTAATAATAAAAAGTTTAATAGTGAAACTACCTCAAGGAAAAAAGGCTTATAACAAAAATAATGCCCCAGCCCGAGCTCGAACTTGAGACCTCTCGCTCATACCCAACACTCCTTAACCATTCTTTCGTTACCATAAATCTGATTTATTCCCCACCCATATTATTATAAACCGTATTAATTCGATTTCCCTTTTCCCCTTTCAACTTCACGGCCCAACTACCCAATTTCCACTCGGCCCAAAACAGAAAACGGACCCATACCTGCCCAATAACAAGTAAATCATGTCCAAAGAAAAAAAAAATTGAATCGTATAATCTCTCGTTCCTTGCTAGAACCAGCGACAGGAACAAAAAAATAAATTCAATAACAGGTTACGGCCTATCTTTGGTTCTTCATCATAACCTTCAGCGAATCATCATCATTAAATCATTATCGTGCTTCAACTTTTCATCGTCTTCTTCGTTTTTATTATTTACATAAAATCATGGTTTCGTTTTCTTCATTATCTTCTAATCGTTTATCAATAACCATCATCATAAAAGTCGCATCGTCTAATATCTTATTCATGATCATCTTCCATGACCCTCATGATCATCATTAACATATCATCATTATCTCCGTCACGATTTATTGTTCACAGTAAACACCTCAACTGTCGAATGTAAATAGTTACACGATATTGTAGCAGTTTGAGCAACGCAACACATAAGCTACAGGCTGATTTGGTGATCAAGTTCGAATGGAAACAGAAAAAAAATAGGAGTGCAGCAATAATAGCGTACGAATAAAAGTAGCAGTTTCAATCAGGGTTTCGTTTTGGGTGGTTCTTTTACGGCTGAATCAACAAATATAGTGGCAGTGAATTGGTGAGGTTTGTGGTGTTTCTTGACTGCAAAACAGTAGCAACACAGAAGAAACAAAAGAGGTATTGCAGTAGCATGTTAAGCAATGATGAGGTTGGGTCTATATTGATCGAATGAAACAGAAACATAAATAAGCAGGAAGTGGTTGTTTATTTGGTTTAATAAATAAAAAAAAACGTAGCAAGAAACAGAAAATGGTGATGGCAATGATGGTGTTGTTTGTAGAGGGTTGTTCGTGGATGGTGGTAGCAGTGGTGTATAATCATATGTATGTATACATATATAAACATAGAAAGATAAATGATGGATGGTGGCGATTGGGTTTGGTTTGCAACAGTGGAAGAATTGGCTTATGGTGGTTGTGAGCCGGAAGCAACAAAGTATACGAGTGATGATTGGTGGTTAATATTGTTCTCAAGTTAGAATTGTAGAGAGAGAGATTGAGGTGGTTGATGATGGTGGCTCCGGTGGTTCTATGGTTGTAAAAGGGTGTCGATGGAAGTTCATGGTGATATATCTATGTATGTTTCAGCATATGTATGTATATATAGATTTATATATAACTAATAATTTAAGTTAATAAATAATAATAATAATATAATATAATTTAACAATGAATCCAATGATAATTGGAAAGAATGATTGACAAGATACAGTAGTCAACAGTTTAGCCATCGATCATTTGTCTTCTCGTACCGACAGTTTTCACGGACCGTGTCCATTGCTAAACAGTTAAAATATAAAAGTGTTCCTAAAAATCTCAAACTTTTAGAATAAATATAATTAATTATTTCACTCATTAACTGTTGGAAACCTGATCAAAAGGGTTCGAAAATTATTTATTTTCTGTTCCAATTTATAGGTACGGAGTACTAATATTTAATCTTAAAAAGGTAAAAATATTTTTGACAAATCTAAAATCTTCGTAATCAATTTACAGTCCAACTTTTATTTCAATCCTTCATGAACATGTACAATATCTATATTAAAACTAACAAAACATCAACCGAGTGTTACTGACGTTTACTAATTAAGCTCAAAATCATTCATTTTCCATTTATTCTCTCTCTAAATATAATCAGTTTTAAATAAGTTTTATTATATATCAATATTATTTTATATATTTACAAGTAGTATTTATATACATATACATATATATATATATATATATATATATATATATATATATATATATATATATATATATATATATATATATATATATATATATATATATATATCTACAATTAGTTATTCGTGAATCGTCGGGAACAGTCGAAGGTCAATTGAATATATGAAACAGTTCAAAATTTTTTGAGACTCAACCTAATAGACTTTGCTTATCGTGTCAAAGATATTAAATCGTATCGAGAGTTTGTTTTAAAATTAGTCAAAATTTTCCGGGTCACTACAATGGGATATGAATTTGTCTGTACACCATCTATGCAATAATTGCAATAAGACGTGTCTAGACTGAAAATGATAAGTAGATATTTTTCGACAAATGGTGGTAAGCAAAAACTTTTGACATGCAGACCAGGTTCAAGTCTAGACTCATTAATATAACCTAACAACTACCAGGTCGAAGTCCAGACTCATTAATGCATCCTAACAACTTCTAGTTAGACACACTAATGCAAGACCTGGTTCGCTACGACCACCGCTCTGATACCAACTATAACGACCCGTCCTAATCCATCTGGACGAAGTCCATATCGATTATAAACGATTCATAATAGTTGATTTCATCGCGAGGTTCTTGACCTCTATATGATACATTTTACAAACATTGCATTCGTTTTTAAAAAACAAACTTGCTTTACATCGAAAGTTGACGGCATGCATACCATTTCATAATATATCCAACTATAATTGACTTAATAATGAACTCAACGACTCGAATGCAACGTCTTTTGAAATATGTCATGAATGACTCCAAATAATATCTCTAAAATGAGCAAATGCACAGCGGAAGATTTCTTTAATACCTGAGAATAAACATGCTTTAAAGTGTCAACCAAAAGGTTGGTGAGTTCATAGGTTTAAGTTCTATATCGTAACCATAATATTTAATAAGCCACAAGATTTCATTTAATTAAATGTGCAGGATCATTAAAACTGCAAAAATCATTCATACGATGAGTCTCCTAGTAACCGACCTTAACATAAAGCGCTTAAGATATCTCGCATCATACATTCCTCTATTCAAATGTATGACAAGAACCCTTCGTAGTACTAAAGCATTTCCACTATTCGAAAATGAGGGTGGTTGGTGCCCGTAGATCTACCTTTAGGATTCGCTTCAATTGGTATTTTTTCACTAATTCTTAGGTTACCAAGCATAATAATAATAAGTACATATATCCGGTATAACAAAACAATCGTAGAATGTAGTTTCATGAACTTGTGCTTATTTTGTAAAACATTTATAAGAGTTGCACATTTATTCTCAGTCCCAAAAATATAAAGAGAAAAAGGGAGCAAATGAAACTCACCTATTGTATTTTGTAGTAAAAATACATATGACGACATTGAACAACTAAACAATGCAGGGTTGGCCTCGGATTCACGAACCTATATCATTTGTATATATATTAATACACATAATTGTAATCGGACAATTTTATGTATTATTATTATATTTAATAATTTATAGGTTTCCTTAATAATTTAGTTACGTATGTTTACTTTATTTACTTTAGATAGATAATTATTATTTATTATAAATATACTAATGTAATTATGTTATATGTATTAAATATATTTTAATATAATTAATATTTATTTGTTATAATATTAATAATAAGAATAATATTAATGATAATGATACTTATAATAATAATAATAATAATAATAATAATAATAATAATAATAATAATAATAATAATAATAATAATGATGATGATAATACTAATAATAATGTTGATATTGATAAACATGATAATAATAATAATAATAATAATAATAAAATATATAAAGTTTTTAATAATGATAATATAAATGTTAATTTAAAAAAAATGATGAATTTGATAAAGATACTAACTTTACAAAAAAAAAATGTTAAGTTTTTAATAAAAATTATAGTTTAATAAAAATGATAACTTTGATAATTGTAGTTATGATACTTTTATTAGAAATGATAATAATAATAATATTAATTATAATAATAATAATAAAAATGGTAATTTTTTTGTAAAGGTGATAATAAAAATGTGCAATTAAAGATTTTGAACGTTTTAGCTTAAACTTATAACTTAAAATAGTTTTCAAATCACTCATGGAATCTTTCCAAACCGTTAATTGAACTAGAATCATAACAGGTAACTCAAATTCGTTTAATGTAAAATCGTTTGACCTTTTTATACCGAAACTTTGACTCTTGAATTTGAACTTGATAGCTAAAATTGGACTTTGAGAATTTGCAGGTAGTTCGAACGAAGATTTCTAACAGGATGGCATTAACACATTTTGTAAATTTATTCTAATTTACGACTTGACCCAAAAATAGAAGAACAGAGGGAAAAGAAAGGAAAAAAAATTAAAATAAAGAGCTGTGTTCTTTAATCCTTTTTGGTTTTCTTTCCTTCTATTACCAGTGTTAATTACATCATATAAAGGGAAAAAAAGAACTGGGAAAACGATGGATATAGCTGGTGTGGGTATCGTCATTCGAACACAGACAGGGAAAAAAATATAAATATAAAGAATCTGTTTTTCTTTATCAATTCACAGAATTGGATTTATCTGATGCGGTTTATTTGATAATTAATATGAATGACTAAAGAATCAAATGGATTGGTGTAGTGGTTATGAGGTGATCGAATGATCTCATGTAGGGTCGAAGGAACACGGGTAAGCAGGAAGAAGGAATCAAAAGAGCAGGTTAAAACAAAAACAAAAATATTTAATACGCGTGATATATCTGATTCTGCATATATATATATATATATATATATATATATATATATATATATATATATATATATATATATATATATATATATTATTCTTTTATTGTAATAATTAAAATTTTTATTAATAATAATAATATTGATATTATTATTAATAATAATAAACATAAACATACTAGTAATAATAATAATATTAAGGGTAATAATAATAATAATAATAACAATAATTTTAGTGAAATTTATACTAAAAATATCATTGATAATAATTACAATAATAATACTAATTTTATTAATACTAATAATATTATTAGTAATAATAAATTATTTATATCATATTTCATATCTATCTATTATATTTTTAAAATAATATTAATAACACTAGTATCGATATTATTATTAAAAGTATTAACAATATTGTTATAACAATTATAATTAATATATTATTATTATAATTTATAGATTATGTACTATAACTATATAATATATTATATAATAATGAGCATTACATATTTTAATAGTAATATTATCTAATCATAATGAAGATATAACAAGTTACATGTTTCCGTAATATTAATAATACAGATATTGATATTAGTGATAATAAAAGAAATTATAACAAATATATTTTTATATCTATTTAATCATAAATTTATAATAACATATACATACTTATATATATTAATAGCATTTAATTATCCTAAATTTTATTTTATATTTTAAATTTCAAATATTTAGAGTATACTTTATTAAATCAAAATATTATATATTCTAATATTTATATTTATATAATATATACATTTTTACTTACACACAATTGTTCATGAATCGTCGAGAGCATTCGAAGAGTAATTGATTACATTAACATAGTTCAAAGTTTTTGAGACTTCAATATTACAGACTTTGCTTATCTTGTCGGAAATATATAAAGATTAAGTTTAAATTTGGTCGGAAATTCCCGGGTCGTCACAAATAAAAAGGCAAAGAGCTCCAAAATTTAAGAGAAAATATAAAGCCCAATAACAACACTGAAGCTACAAACCATGCATATTAATACGAATAGCAATATAAAGACACGGTATAATTAAGAATAGTATCACCCCAAGGCGATAGAAGAAGTAAACAGATTTTTCTGGTGAAAGATTGAAAAGGAGGATGACAAAATTGATAATTAGGAAAATATCAAGGATTAGAACTTGATTACATATTTTGATAATCTTTTGAATGTATGAACTAAGAAAGAAAGTATAGGAATGGTGAGAATAATGGAACGGAAGAGTTTAATTTATAATGGAAATAGCAGACAGAGTAATCGAGACCGATCACCGTATTTAATTATAGATATCTTAATCTCCTTATTCGCCGAAGAATCAAATCTTTTAGATTTCGAAGATTTTCTTTAAATCCCGTGAATTCCGAAATTCAACCGTGACTACGTCACCGGTTAAGAAGAACTTGCATTTACTCATCTCATTCTTTTGTGATAGCTTCACTCGTACTTTTTGAGTAATCGAATTATCTTATCCATATTACTCAATGGTGATAAAACTCTAATTATTAACTTATATTCATCACGAAAACATACTTATTGTCAGCCATGACCATTCCAATCAAATTTTGGGATGAAATTTCTTTAACGGGTAGGTACTGTGATGACCCGAAAATTTTCGACCAAATCTAAACTAGATCTTAATATGAAATCGACACGATAAGCAAAGTATGTAATGTTGAGTCTAGAAAATTTTGGAACAATGTTCATATATTCAATTGACCTTTGACTATTCCCGACGATTCACGAACCTTTAATTGTAAACAGAAATGTGTGTATATATATATATATATATATATATATATATATATATATATATATATAATTTTATGTAAATAATTTTATACAATAAATAAAATATATTAATGAACTATTATATGATTTAGTTAGTAAGGAAAACAACTTAAAATAACTAAAACTTGTTATTTTGAAAATATATATAGAGTATATTGAATGCAAATAAATTCGAAAATAATTTATCAATATTAACAAAGTATTAGATGTCATACTCTGAGATTATTGTTTAAATATATATAATTAATATATATTTACTTACTCGGTATTCAAAATATAATTAAATATGTAACAGTGAAAAGAAAATATATATATATATATATATATATATATATCCAAACTTGATGGATATACACAATTATTGATTTTGTACATTATAATATAAATAGATATAGAATATTCAAAATATATTGTTATATATGCCATGAAATTATTAAATATTACAAGATTAATAAATTGTAATAATAAAATATGCAATACAAGTTAAAGATATAATAATACTATGACTACTTTCATTAATATTAAAATCTGTATTAGTAATTAATATTTCTCAATATATAATATATAGGTATGAAGTGTAACATCCCAGGTAAACGTTCCCCGTAGCATGATATTGTCCGCTTTGCCCGTAGGTGCACGGATTTTTTCTTGGCAACCACACACGACGAGCACTTTCCCAGGAGGAAACCCATCCTGGTAGTACTCTCGCCTGAGCACGCTTAACTGCAGAGTTCTCATGAGATCTGCTACGCTTGTGGTCCCAAAACGCGTCATGCTAGGAAAGGTCTCCACACCCTTATAAGGCATGCTTCGTTCCCCTCTCCAACCGATGTGGGACGGATGTAACACGGATGTTACAATCCTCCCCCCTAATGGGACACAGCGTCCTCGCTGTGCACGTTTGTTCCGGGACCTGGCTCTGATACCATCTGTAACATCCCAGGTAAACGTTCCCCGTAGCATGATATTGTCCGCTTTGCCCGTAGGCGCACGGATTTTTCTTGGCAACCACACACGACGAGCACTTTCCCAGGAGGAAACCCATCCTGGTAGTGCTCTCGCCTGAGCACGCTTAACTGCAGAGTTCTCATGAGATCTGCTGCACTTGTGGTCCCAAAACGCGTCATGCTAGGAAAGGTCTCCACACCCTTATAAGGCATGCTTCGTTCCCCTCTCCAACCGATGTGGGACGGATGTAACACGGATGTTACATGAAGGGTGTTAAATATAAATTTTTATAATATTATTATTACTAATATTAGTATTATCATTAATAATATTAGTATTATTATAATTAAAATCATCATAATTAAAAATCTTATAAACATTATTATTATCAATATTATTTAGAGTATTATTATTATTATGATAGTTATATTTATTAATAATATAGGTACATATATATAAAAACAGATATATATCTATATACATATATATACCGAATTATATATATACAGATTATATTAGGAATTAGTTTGGAATTTATATTATATATATATATATATATATATATATATATATATATATATATATATTAAAAACAGATTTATATAGATTTATATATATACAAACTTATATGTATTATATATACAGAATTATATAAAGATTTATATATAAAAAAAATATATAAATACTGATTAACAGATTTATAGATATATAAGGAATCATATACAGAACTAACTTCTGCTACACGTCCCCATCGAATAATAACATTTTTGTTTATGTCTGCTGAATTGATTCTTCAAATCACAATATCGTACGAACCATGAATCAAACACCAACATAATCCAAAATCAGTTTACAATTCCTTTCACCTTTTTATTTTTTTTTATTTAATTTGGTACTGGATGAACAAATTCTGTCGACCTTTAACCAATTAAAAACTTGATCACAATCAGTGTAAAAGACTACAAACGACCTACATTATCAATTAACACTTTCAATCACTTTTTACAAACTTGTAAACTGTCGAATTAAATCACAATTTGAAGAACACACCACGTACCCTCTGTTCTTGATTAATTTTTACAAAACTTCGAGTTCGTGTATAATTTCAAAAACCTTTATTGCAGTTAGGTTATAAACCTTTCAATGAAACTATCTGGAAAGTATCAAGGTCCAAATTATCATATCGAATTTCAATTCTTGGAGTCAAAGTTAATTTCAAAAAGTCAAGGTAATTGTTCATCATCAAATTCAAACTTATTTTGGTGTTTTGAGTTTAATTGTTGATCCAGGTAGTTTCTAATAACTATTTAGAACCTTTTTCATTTGGAAATCGTGAGCTAAAACACTTTCAAAATTGAGATTTAACTTCGAGTTCATACGCGTGTTTATACAGCAGTTTATTTATATATTTTTTTTATGATATGATTTATCAAAACAGCTAATCAGGTCAATTACGTTTCACTATCAAGACATAATTAAAACCTTAAATTCACTGATATAGGGTGTGGTTTAATTTTTGGTTGATTAAGATGAAAAGGGGAAATTGAAATTGAAATTGAAATTGAAACAGAAGAAATAAGTTAAATGTTTGAGTTTGGGTTTATATTAGCAAAACTGGAATGGTCAGTTGGTTAGGGTGCGAGTTGTATGAGCGAGTGGTCACGGGTTCGAGTCCGGTTCGTGACAATATTTTTGTTTAAAGCTTCTTTGGAGGTAGCCATTTAAATTCCTTATGATTTATTATTATTATTATTATTATTATTATTATTATTATTATTATTATTATTATTATTATTATTATTATTATTATTATTATTATTATTATTATTATTATTATTATTATTATTATTATTATTATTATTATTGCCATGATAAGTGTTATTATTATTAACATTATTATGATATTATTGTTAAAATTATTAATTATGATAATTATTATTACTCCTAATATTTAGAAATATCATAGTTTTAATCAAATAAAGAGTGTTATCAAATAGTTAATATTAGTATAAGTATCATAATTATAATTAGGATTATTGTTATTATTATTGTTATTATTATTATTATTATTATTATTATTATTATTATTATTATTATTGATATTATTAGTATTACAAATATTATTGTTACAAATATTATAGTTTTCTTTATAAGTATTAGAAACATAAATTTTCATTAATACTGTTATAAGTAAGATTATTATAAATCTTGTCATTTTAGTGTTATTATTATTAATATGAGTATGATTAATAGTAATATTAGTATCACTTTTGTAACTATTAGTATTATAAATCTTACAATTAGATAAAAGTATCATTTTTAACAATATCATTATTATTATTAAAATTATCATTTTTAATAAAGTTATTATTAGTATTATTATTATTCTTAGTAAAACATTAATATCAAAATCATCATTTTTAAACAAATAAATATTTTGAATATAAAACATACTTATTACATATACTACAATTATATTAATAAGCCATATAACTATATATAAAGCATATTAACCTTATAAAAACTTATATACAACAAATTAGGTATTTTTCAGATATAGACATATTAAAATAACTATATAAATAATAATCATTTTCAAATATATATATATAAACAAAATATATAATATATAAGTTTATAAGTTATGAAGTTGTTCGATTACAAGTATATATTTTAATGTATATATACGAATGATATAGGTTCTTGAATCCAAGACCAACCCTGCATTGTTCAGTTTTGTCATATGTATTTTTACTACAAAATACAGTATGGTGAGTTTCATTACTCCCTTTTTAAATGCTTTTGCAATATATATTTTTGGGACTGAGAATACATGCGCAACTTTTATAACTGTTTTACGAAATAGACATAAGTAATCGAAACTACTTTATATGGGTGAATGATCGAAGCTGAATATGCCCCTTTTGCTTGGTAACCTAAGAATTAGTAAACTGATCTATTAATTGACGCGAATCCTAAAGATAGATCTATCGGGCCCAACAAGCCCCATCCAAAGTACCGGATGCTTTAGTACTTCGAAATTTATATCATGTTCGAAGGGAGTCCCGAAATGATGGGGATATTCTTATATGCATCTTGTGAATGTCGGTTACCAGGTGTTCACCATATGAATGATTTTTATCTCTATGCATGGGATGTTTATTTATGAGAAATGAAAATATGAAATCTTGTGGTCTATTAAAATGATTGAAATAATTGATTACGATAAACTAATGAACTCACCAACCTTTTGGTTGACACTTTAAAGCATGTTTATTCTCAGGTATGAAAGAAATCTTCCGCTGTGCATTTACTCATTTTAGAGATATTACTTGGAGTCATTCATGACATATTTCAAAAGACGTTGCATTCGAGTCGTTGAGTTCATCAAGATTATTATTAAGTCAATTATAGTTGGATATATTATGAAATGGTATGCATGCCGTCAACTTTCGATGTAATGAAAGATTGTCTTTTCAAAAACGAATGCAATGTTTGTAAAATGTATCATATAGAGGTCAAGTACCTCGTGATGTAATCAACTATTGTGAATCGTTTGTAATCAATATGGAATTCGTCCAGATGGATTAGGATGGGGCATTAGAAAGAACAAGATCACAGAAAAAGTGGATGTCAATTTCAATGTGTTTCATCGCTGATGTTGCACCGGGTTCCCAGACATGTAAACAGCATGAACGTTGTCACATTAGACAAGAGAAGTATATGAAAGAGGGCAATGGAGCTCACGTAGAAGATTACGAATCCAGCTTGTCTCTGCAACGGCGTTTGCGGACGCTGCAGTATTCAGCTTCAACACTGGAGCGTGACGGAGTCTGTTGCTGTTTAAAGGACAAAGATAATAGATTATTACCCAAATATACACAGTATCCAGATGTAGAAAGGCGAGTAGATGGAGAACCAGCCTAATCAGTATCAGAATAAGCAACCAATGAGCAAGTGCTAGATGAAAACAGCTGTAGACCAAGATCTAGAGTGCCCTAGACATAGCGAATGATCCTTCGGAGAACAGCTATATGAGGCTCTCAAATATCATGCATAAATAAACAGATATGATGGACAACATAAGAGATGTCAGGCCTAGTAAAAGTGAGATACTGGAGAGCATCGCAAGGTTGCGATATAAAGTCGCCTTAACTAGGGGACCAGCAGTGGTCAGTTTGGTTTCAATATCGATCAGTGTGTGACTAGAATTACAACCAACCATGTTTGCATGCTCAATGATCCCATATGCATACTTCTTCTGAGATAGAAACATACCAGAAGGAGTATGAGTGACATAAATGCCAAGAAAATAGTTTAACGGGATAAGATCAGTCATGGAGAACTCATGATGTAAAGAGGCGATGACCCGAGAAGAAAGGTTGTAGAAGAGGCAGTCAAGATGATGTCATACACATATAATAACAAATAGGTTGTGTCTGCGCCATGCTTGTAGATGAAAAAAGAGGTGTCACATCTACTGTGCTGGAATCCAACACACCGAGCATACCCGAAAAATCACTGAAACCAAGATCGAGGAGCTTATATCCGTATAAAGATTCCTGCAAAAGGCAGACATGATCGGGACGACTAGGGTCACGAAAACATGGGGGCTGATGCATATAGACGGTCTCAGAGATTGTACCATGGAGAAACGCATTCTTGACATCTAAATGATGAATGGGCTAGTGTCGAGATGTAGCAAGACTGAGTACAGTCCTAATAGTGGCCGGTATTACAACCGGGCTGAAAGTCTCATCACAATCAATACCAACCTGCTGGCTTCGACCGTTAGCGACAAGTCGAACCTTATACATGCTCAGTGTACCGTCTGCATTAAACTTCTTCTTAAACAACCACATGAAGCAAATTATGTTCGTGTTTGTGAGGCGAGGCACAAGAGTCCAAGTACCATTTTTAATTAAAGAATTATATTTCTTGATCATAGCGTTGTGTCAGTTAGGGTCATTAAAGGCGTTGGAATATTATTTTGGTGTAGGAGAAAGTGTGGAAACGTGGAGATTAAGACGTTGAACAGGTTTGGTGATACCAAGGCGATGTCGAGTAATCATAGGGTGAGTAGAGGTCGTGTTTGAGGTGGCTGGGGTGGTGAGGGTGCGGGAGCGGGAAGAGAATGAGGACTAGGAGGAGTAGGAGTGTCGGGTGAGGTGGAGTGGCGATAAGAGGTGATGATATGTCTGAGAAAGTGTGAGAGAATAGATTTGGAGGAGGGTCAAGAAATTCATATGATAGGGTGGGGAGGTAGTAGTGGAGCTATATGGGAAGGAAGTTTGATAGAAGGTGACATGACGAGAGAGAATGATTTTGTGAGTTGCTAGATCGAGACATCGGTATCCGCGGTGATTCGATGGATAACCGAGGAAGATACACGAGGTGGAGCGTGGAGTGAGTTTGTGAGTGTTGTTGAGGTGAGGGTCGCAAAGACAACCGAAAACATGGAGAGTGAAGTAGTTAGGTGGATATTTGTAGAGACATGTGTGGGGGATATGGTGGTTTATAGTGAATGAGGGAAGGAGATTGAGAAGATATGTGGCCATGTGAAGGGACTCGACCCAAAAAGTAGGGGGTAGGTTTGCTTGAAAGAGAAGGGTGCGTATGAAGCTATTGATAGTACGAATCATCCTTTCAAATTTTTTGTTCTGTTGGGAGGTTTGCGGACAAAAAAGCGTATTTGAATATCGTTGTTTTAGAATAATTGTTTAAGTTGATTGTTGTCGAATTCACCGCCAAGGTCACATTGGAAGGCTTTGATTTCATAATTGAATTGAGTTTTAATGTATGCACGAAACTGAGTAAATTTATTAAAGGCTTCAGATTTATTGCGTAATGGAAAACCATAAGTAATGCGAGTAATGATATAGGAAAATAACATAATATTTATATCCACTAAGACTCGAAATTGGTGAAGTTCATAAATCCAAGTGAACAATATCAAATAGAATTAACATGAGAAACAGAACTACTAAACGGAAGTCTCACATTCTTGCCAAGTTGACAGGCATGACAGAGAGCAGGATACTTCGTATTATTACTATAACACCCCTCCAAATTCCATTTAAAAACATGTTAATCATCGGGTCCCACAGTACGCCCTCTATATGAGACTTTTTTTAAAAGCATTTGCATTTATTAGTTAAAAGGTTTGATTTGAAAAAAAAAAATTGTAAACCAGACAACCACAGTAAATGCAGAAGTAAAAATAATTAAAGTTTAAAAAAATAATAATAAATGCGGATAGTAGATGTCTTTAAAATAAAAGCTGGACTCCAGCTAATGATGTATGCCACCTCTAAAACACAGCGGGAGCTATCGTTAAAGGACTTGAGATAAAACATTGAAAACTGGTTAACATAATGTTGGTGAATTCACAGGTTTGTAATCTAAGTATAAGTAGTTTCATAGACCACGATATTTAAACCAGAAATAGTTATCAAAAGTCTATGCATTTCCTGAGCACTCGAAATATGAAGCTTAACCAATACATAGCGTATGGTGGGGTTAGTCAAAACCCAACAGATTTGTCCATATGATTTGCGCTTGTCAAAGCAATTTAACATATTCGAGCTAAGGGATTTTTTGTGTGTACTCATGCATTTCGTAGTTTTAAATCATCGTGTCTAAGATATGCATAGTTTCAAAACAACATGTATCTCATCCCAAAAGTTTAAGTAATAAAAGTGGGACTGTGAACCTTTAGCACAGCAAAAATTTACTGATCGTGAAAAGTAAGTAGCAAGACTTGACCGAGTACTCAACCTAGAAAACATATTGGTCAATAAGTTTTCTAATAAACTAGTTTGGTCCATAGTGTAAACAGATCCTATTGCTCGAGTCCGACTCACAATTTCAGCAAAAGTCAACAAAAGTCAACAGTAGTCAATTGATGGTCAACCAAAGTCAAATCTTCCAAATAAAAGTCAACACTGTTATATAAAAACCAAAAACTAAGTTTGATCTTAAAAGTATATAAGTTTTATATCACATAACATTGCGGTAAAACATTTGTATTTAATACACACATAATGTTTAACGAATGACTTTGACTCGCAAATGATGACCAAATGAAAGTCAACTGAATTTAGGTAATAAAATACACTTCAAATAATATGTAATTTCATAAAATACAATTTAACTAGTGACAGTACTTAGAATTGTAAAACAGTAGTGTTTGGTAAAACAATAGTGTTCAGTAGTGTCACTACTTAGTTTAATCTAACTAGCACTTAGACACTACTACCACCCACTACTCAAATTGTACACATTATCAAAAAGCTAAGTAGTGTAATATTTAGACTTCACACTACTTATTGACTTAAAGGTTTCAACATATAAGATTAATCACAAACTACACATTTTACCGACATAGTTTTAGTATATCATATCAACCACCAAACAAGACTCTAAATGAATGAACAATACTTGAAAAGGATTGGATTTTATACTTCAAACACACACAAAAGTATCCAGGTCTTTGTGACGACCGAAAATTTCCGATCAAATTTAAACTTAATCTTAATATGGTTTCGACACGATAAGCAAAGTTCGTTAAACTGTATCTCAAAAACTTTGAACTGTGTTAATGTATACATTTGACCTTTGACTAATCCCGACGATTCACGAGCAGTAGTTTACGATTAAGATAAGCATATATATACATATGACAATATGCAAAACAATTTCAAAGTATTAATTGATATACTATGAGAATAATTAAAACTATAATTTACATTTAAAATAAATTATCTACCATTAGTAAGACTTATCATATTATTTTTTTTATCATTAGAAAATAATATATTTTATCATTTTTATCATTAATAATATTATTATTATCAAATTCACCAAAATTATTATTATTGTAACATATTATCAGTATTACTATTATTATTAATAATTATTATTGATATTATTATTACTTGAATTTAAATTATTATAAATATAATCATAATTAGTAATTATTAATAAAATTGGTATAAAGTCTTATGCTTGAATCCAAATCAGTGTAAGATATTCATCAAACTGTGTCATGCTTTGTTTCTATCCCCAATCTGTTACGTATCATTTTCAATTGTACAAATCTAATCATCTTTACAGCTTAATTTTTTTTGGTTATTTAGTCCTTGATTGAATTGATCCTGTCTCCAATTTGTTAAACATCTGAATCAATTCAGAATACAAACAAAAGGATTTACTGAATCTAATATTCGATTATTATTTGTACATAACTCAACCTTCACAATGCCATTTAAAATACCATCATCCCTCACCATGAACATATACATATATCTTTATTTTTGGTTCTGTTGATGAACCAAACCACCAAGACTACCACCGGTCACCATAAACACCCAAACACCACCACTACCTCATGCGTTCGATCACCACCTCAAAAACTTGAACAGCCATCATCATCAACGGTTTGCTATACCTTTTCTGTTTTAAACACAAACCAACTCAAACATGTTTCCGTTTCCTACTTAATCGATCACAAAAACATCACCGAACTCGTTTTATTTGTTTTCATACTTGTTTAACACCATCAATCACCACCACTTCACCACCTTCATGAACCCATGAAACAATCATCCACATGCAACTCGAGTTTTGCTACTGTCTTGTTCATATTTCGGTTACCAAGACCCGGACCACCATAAATCCATCTTCGTGAATAACTCAAACAAACCCAGCTGAACCAACAACGAACACCAATAGAACTCACCACTTTAAGCTACCATGAACGAACCATCTCTCCTCTCTCTCTCTAATTTTTTTTCTTTCTCTTTCGTGAACCTTGAAAGCCATTATCAAATACAACTCATCAACCCTCAAATGTGTGATTTATATCTAACCAAACCCCATCACAAATCACCTCGTACCTGCAAGAACCGATCATTGTTGTTGCTTGATCTTTCTGTTGGAACCGTGAACCAAACCACCATCAGCTAGTCACAATTGTTTGCTGCTATTGTAGTTTCTGTTTCCAATTTTTTTGCTGAGAACGGATGATGAGGATGATGATTGATATATGAGAGATAATAATGAAACGATTATAAAAAAAAAGAAAAAGAAAACCCCTCAATTATTCTTCCTGTCGCTGCAAGTTGTGTTTTCTGATAATTGTTTTCTTTATTAAACCAAACCCCACTACCATAAAGCAATGTAATTGCTTTCTGTTTCCAACTAAAACTTTCAAACCAAATTATGCAACTTGATAATTTAATATTGAAGTTGCTATTAATTCTGTCGACCAGCTTCTGATTCTGCTACGATTAATAAACGGAAACCATAAACATTTACTAGTTGGGCCGAGGTTATTATGTTGGTTGGGCTAGTATTGGGCCGAATATCAACCCATCTGTTTAAGTGATGGCTGTGTTATTTTTTTTTTTTTCTCTTATCAAATTATAACAGCGATATTTGGATGATTATGATGATGACTAGTGTTAATATGATATATGATGATACGGTAGTGAAGAGGAGATGATCATGATGGTATGCTGATGAGAGTTTGATGGTATGATCCCTGGTTTACTAGTTGTATTTAAAGGAGATGAAGAAACAGAAAAATAGGTTAAATAGATATGGAAAATAAGATAAAACAGAAGTAAAATAGATAGTCAGATGGTTGAGGCTGTTTGTGCTTATACGCTTGGTCTTGGGTTCGAACCCTAGCTGGGACATTTTTTTTAAAAGAAAGAAGAATAGGGGAAACACAATATATGATTTATATAAAAGTTATAACCTGTTTTAAATTAGAAAAGCATTAATGGAAGAATGGTTGGGGTTATTTTGGTTACCGAGAGGTCGCGGGTTCAAACTCGGTTTGTGGCAAATATTTTTTAGAAAAAGCTTTTAAAAGGTATAAACTTTATTTTTATTTTCATTATTATTATTATTATTATTATTATTATTATTATTATTATTATTATTATTATTATTATTATTATTATTATTATTATTAGATTACTTGTTATTATTAATATTCATATCATAATCTTTATTAATAATTTATATTATTATCATCATTATTACTAGTATTATCATTAAAATAATTATTTGTTTTAAAATTATCATTATTAACAAAAGTATTTTTATTAAAATTATCATTTTTATTATTATTATAAGTATTAACATCTCTATTATCATTATTAGTAGTATCATTATTTTTACTATTAAAAGTATTATCATTTTTTTTATTCTTATATTATCATAATAAATAAACATTTCTATGAATATATATATTATAAGATATTAATATAATTATGTATGAAAATAGTAATGCATTGCAGTATACAATATATAAAAATAAATATATTCAAATTACTAATTAATATAACTTAAAATTTAGTTGTTCGATTACAAGTATATGTGTTAATATATATACTTGATATAGGTTCGTGAATCCGCGGTCAACCCTACACTGGTTAAATGACGTCATATGTATTTTTACTACAAAATACAGTATGATGAGTTTCATTTGCTCCCTTTTTCTCTTCATATTTTTGGGACTGAGAATACATGCGCAATTCTTATAAATGTTTTACAAAATAAGCACAAGTTCATGAAAATACATTCTACGATTGTTTTGTTATACCGGATATCTGTACTTATTATTATTATGCTTGGTAACCTATGAATTAGGGAACAGGCACTCTAATTGACGCGAATCCTAAAGGTAGATCTACGGGCACTAATTACCCCCATTTTCGAATAGTGGAAATGCTTTAGTACTTCGAAGGGTTCTTGTTATACATTTGAATAGTGGAATGTATGATGCCAGATATCTTAAGCGTTCTATGTTAAGGTCGGTTACTAGGCGACTCATCGTATGAATGATTTTTGCAGTTGTAATGATCCTGCACATTTAATTAAATGAAATCTTGTGGCTTATTAAATATTATGATTATTATATAGAAATTAAACCTATGAACTCACCAACTTTTTGGTTGACACTTTAAAGCATGTTTATTCTCAGGTATGAAAGAAATCTTCCGATGTGCATTTGCTCATTTTAAGGACATTACTTGGAGTC
The DNA here is from genome assembly GCF_046630445.1 of Rutidosis leptorrhynchoides. Taxonomy (NCBI): domain Eukaryota; kingdom Viridiplantae; phylum Streptophyta; class Magnoliopsida; order Asterales; family Asteraceae; genus Rutidosis; species Rutidosis leptorrhynchoides. The sequence continues at coordinate 360,396,278 of NC_092339.1, forward strand.
GATCATCGCTCTGGGATCAAAAATTGATGACTTCGTCCAGATGGATTAGGACGGGTTATCACAGTTGGTATCAGAGCGGTGGTCGTAGCGAACCAGGTCTTGCATTAGTGTGTCTAACTAGTAGTTGTTAGGATAATGAGTCTGGACTTCGGCATAGTAGTTATTAGGTTATATTAATAAGTCTGGACTTGAACCTGGTCTGCATATCAAAAGGTTTTGCTTACCACCATTTGTCGAAAAATATATACTTATCATCTTCAATCTCGACACGTCTTATTGCAATTATTGCATAGATGGCGTACAGACAAATTCATATCCTATCACATAAACCTTGTCTGACACGTTTTCCTTAATTCCCTCCGTAATCTACGGGATCTTCTATACTATACATAGTATTCTATGTAATTTGAATATCATCCATTATCCAAAAATCATTACATATCGAAAACCCTTTATCTAACCGTACCAAATGAACTTACCACTAGTTCAATTCTCTCGGATTCTGATATGGAGTTTCACCTCAGTTCTGAAAGCAGCGTCACCAGAATGAATTCAACTAATCAGCCATTCCCAATTCATCTGCTGAGTTCGTAGTCGACTGAATTAATGGAGACGCGAAGAAGGCGATCCTTTCCACCAACCGAATTCACCTCTTGGTGAAGAACCTGAAGCACTTACCAGCAAACCTGTTCCTAATACTATTTTCTCTCTCATTTCTAGAGTATCCGCCATGATTGTATACTATCTCAAATTCAAAACCTTATTCACTCGCTCGTTCCTACCAACAATCATCCTGGAGTAATAAGTCAACGAACTTCGCACCCAAGTTGTAGTCTTGAAAAATATGGTGCAAAACGTAATAGCTTCAGCAACATCAACAATACCATTACCACCACCAACAGCAACATCCGCACCGCAAACCTCAATTTCACAATCTGTCCCACGAACATCAACATCATACGCACCATAAATACCAAGGAGTACCAACAACAATGAACAATGAAGTATTGATCCATAACTTCATTAATATTCTGCGAAGAATATGTGATTCCTAATAGTTAACGATGAAGTATTGATCCATAACTTTATTAATATTCTGCGAAGAATATGTGATTCCTAATAGTTAACGATGAAGTATTGATCCATAACTTCATTAATTTTCTGCGAAGAATATGTGGATCCTAATAGTTTTAGAGATTACTATTTCTAGCTCAAACCGAAAATTATATGAGTTTAATATCATATTAACTCATTAAATCCATGATTACATCTGAAGAAAATATATATGTATATATGTTTTCATAAAGATTGTAATTAAAAATCCTTTTGTACAAACTGTTAATGGTGAAAATATTTGAACGGGTAGGTAATACCCGAGGAATATTTAGATTTCACATTAATAAGTTACACTGTACATTCTTCGAATCTGATTTAACGATCAATTACTATCATGTTTACACCCACAGCTATACGAATGCGTTCACCACAGAGCAACCATTTTCATTCAATTTCATAATTGGATTTTGACTTATCAGAATCCAACAAGTGGCTTAATGAAGAAAACATTGGACAAAATAAAATTTGTTAGAAACAAACAAATTAAGTATGAAGAATTTTGTTAAGAATCCACGCTAACTGTTCCTAGCTAACTGGTTACATTTTATTTATCACAATTTAATTATCGCAATTTATATTCTCGCAATTTTATTTATCGTCATTTAATTTCTGTTATTTATTTTATGCACTTTAAATACCGGGACACGTATACAAGGTTTTGACATATCATATCGACGCATGTATATATATTATTCGGAACAACCATAGACACTCTATATGAGGTAATGCGGGAGTTAGCTATACAGGGTTGAGGTTGATTCTACAATAATATATATACTTTGAGTTGTGATCGAGTCTGAGACATGTACACGAATTCTGTAATTGTATATATGTATAATAATATTCTTGGTACATCCTAACACAATAAGTATACAATACGTTTGGATAAATCCTAAGACAACACATACACAATACGTCTTAGTTAATTCTAAGACAATACATATACAATACGTCTCTGGGTTGATGCAAAGACAATACGTATACAATACGTCGTGGGGTAATTCTAAGATTATATATATATATAAACCAATTATTGGACTATCAACATTGGACAATTAAAAATGAATTAAAATATTAACTATAACATATGAAACTAAACAATTCTCTAAGTTTGCCACTTGATTTCATCCTAAACCTCATTTGTATCTTGACGATTACAATCAGCGTTCAAACATTTCATGATTCCTGAAAACACCTCAATCGAGAGGATGAACCAACCGCACTTCATCTACGGAAGGAAAGATTTATGCATATAGTTATACATCTGAAAAACTCTCAGAAACTAAGTAAACGTTTAACACGTAGCTGTGCTAATTCCTTTAACGTTGTTATTATTGAAAATAACTTTACAATCCTTCTCCAAATTAGCCAGTTTTGTCACAGCTCCAGCAAATCAATTTCGACTTTTCGTTCGAAATAACCTTATTATAACTTTGATATATATGCGTGCTCTTTCATTGTTACCAGAGAACCTTTTATATTCCACTATACTACCATCAGCGTTTAATCATCTAAAAACACAAATTTTCTGAAAACACCTCGAATTGGTAACCGACGATTCAGATATGGATGCATTAAATGCAGAGGAAACAGCAAAATTGTAGATGGTCTAAACGGCCAAAAGTTTGATAATAAAGAATAGAATGTTGGGAACGCTCGATAGAAAATTTGGTACTGAAAAACGGATTGAGCTAACCCTGAAGGAGACCGAGGACAAATACAAGGACCAAACCCTATATTCAAAGAATCCAGGTAATTTTGGATCCGATGAAATCTTTAGAGAATATCTTGCTCCGAAGTCATGTTAAAATTTTGCGAAAAATTTTTCTTCATCAACCTTCGAACTTAGAAATTCCAAACTATCATCATAAATATCTTCGATATTTCTGAGGATATTTTCATAAATATTCTTGTCCAAAATTATCTACCTCTTCGTGTTTTCTGTATTTCATTATATTGGAAACTTCTGTAAAATCTAAGTATAAATTATGAATGAATTGTGGAGAAGTGTTGGGAATTGAAGCATGAGTTAGTATAATATAATTACGCTTGGCCAACGTGATTATATTACAGTAAGTCATGCTGAGTTTCTAATGAAACGTGATGATGGTTCACAGTAGATCATACCATTATCATGTGTCATGTTACATAACTATTTCATTCTACTTAACCTCTAAACATATCAAGAAAATATATTCTTGATAGTTCCATCCTCAGGGATTCTGGTAATTTGATAAATCAAATCGTGCTAACACATTCCTTTCTGCTTAGAATACTATAATCATTCGAAACTCCATATTTATAAATTCTGAACCATTACTCGTTTTACTAGAGGTCGAGAGGAGAATAAAAAGGCAAAGAGCTCCAAATTATAAGAGAAAATATAAAACCAATAACAACACGGAAATTACAAACCGTGTATATCAATGTTTATCGCAACATAAAGACATGGGAGAATTAAAAACACTATAATCCCAAGGGCGATGTAGAAGAAAACAGATTCCTCCGGTGGAAGTTGGAAAAGGAGAATGATTGTTGCGATAGTACGAATAAGGACAAGGATTAGAACAAAATTAAGCATTTTCACAATCTTTTGGATGTATGGACTAAGAAAGAAAGTAAAGGAATGGTGAGAAGAATGGAACGAAATAGCTTAATTTATAATGGAAATATCAGACGGAGTAATCGAGGCAGATCACCGTATTTAATTATAGAAATCTCACTTTTCTTATTCGCCGAAGAATCAGATCTTATAGATTTCCAAGATTTTCTTTAAATTCCTTGAAATTCGGAATTCAATCGTGACTACGTCAAAAATTAAGACGAATCTTTATTTCTCATTTTACTATTTTATGATAGCTTCATTCGTACTCTTCGAATAATCGAATTATTTCATCCTTATTACCCAATGATGATAAAACTCTATTTATCAAATCATATTCGTCATGAAAACATTTTTATTGTTAGCCATGACCACCTCACTCAAATTTCGGGACGAAATTTCTTTAACGGGTAGATACTGTGACGACCCGGAAATTTCCGACCAAATTTAAACTTAATCTTAATATGGTTTCGACACGATAAGCAAAGTCCGTTAAACTGAATCTCAAAAACTTTGAACTGTGTTCATGTATACATTTGACCTTTGACTAATCCCGACGATTCACGAACAGTAGTTTACGATTAAGATAAGCATATATATACATATGACAATATGCAAAACAATTTCAAAGTATTAATTGATATACTATGAGAATAATTAAAACTATAATTTACATTTAAAATAAATTATCTACCATTAGTAAGACTTATCATATTATTTTTTTTATCATTAGAAAATAATATATTTTATCATTTTTATCAATAATAATATTATTATTATCAAATTCACCAAAATTATTATTATTGTAACATATTATTAGTATTACTATTATTATTATTAATTATTATTGATATTATTATTATTTGAATTTAAATTATTATAAATATAATCATAATTAGTAATTATTAATAAAATTGGTATAAAGTCTTATGCTTGAATCCAAATTAGTGCAAGATATTCATCAAACTGTGTCATGCTTTGTTTCTATCCCCAATCTGTTACGTATCATTTTCAATTGTACAAATCTAATCATCTTTACAGCTTAATTTTTTTTGGTTATTTAGTCCTTGATTGAATTGATCCTGTCTCCAATTTGTTAAACATCTGAATCAATTCAGAATACAAACAAAAGGATTTACTGCATCTAATATTCGATTATTATTTGTACATAACTCAACCTTCACAATGCCATTTAAAATACCATCATCCCTCACCATGAACATATACACATATCTTTATTTTTGGTTCTGTTGATGAACCAAACCACCAAGACTACCACCGGTCACCATAAACACCCAAACACCACCACTACCTCATGCGTACGATCACCACCTCAAAAACTTGAACAACCATCATTATCAACGGGTTGCTATACCTTTTCTGTTTTAAACACAAACCAACTCAAACATGTTTCCGTTTCCTACTTATTCGATCACAAAAACATCACCGAACTCGTTTTATTTGTTGTCATACTTGTTCAACACCATCAATCACCACCACTTCACCACCTTCATGAACCCATGAAACAATCATCCACATGCAACTCGAGTTTTGCTACTGTTTTGTTCATGTTTTGGTTACCAAGACCCGAACCACCATAAATCCATCTTCGTGAATAACTCAAACAAACCCAGATGAACCAACAATGAACACCAATTGAACTCACCACTTTAAGCTACCATGAACGAACTATCTCTCCTCTCTCTCTCTCTATAATTTTTTTTTCTTTCTCTTTCGTGAACCTTGAAAGCCATTATCAAATACAACCCATCAACCCTCAAATGTGTGATTTATATCTAACCAAACCCCATCACAAATCACCTCGTACCTGCAAGAACTTGTTGTTGCTTTATCTTTCTGTTAGAACCGTGAACCAAACCACCATCAGCTAGTCACAATTGTTTACTGCTATTGCAGTTTCTGTTTCCAATTTTTTTGCTGAGAACGAATGATGAGGATGATGATTGATATATGAGAGATAATGATGAAACGATTATAAAAAAAAAAACCCCCCTCAATTATTCTTCCTGTCGCTGCAAGTTGTGTTTTCTGATAATTGTTTTCTTTATTAAACCAAACCCCACTACCATAAAGCAATGTAATTGCTTTCTGTTTCCAACTAAACCTTTCAAACCAAATTATGCAACTTGATAATTTAATATTGAAGTTGCTATTAATTTTGTCGACCAGCTTCTGATTCTGCTACGATTAATAAATGGAAACCATAAACATTTACTAGTTGGGCCGAGGTTATTTTGTTGGTTGGGCTAGTATTGGGCCGAATATCAACCCATCTGTTTAAGTGATTGCTGTGTTATTTTTTTTTTCTCTTATCAAATTATAACAGCAAGATTTGGATGATTATGATGATGACTAGTGTTAATATGATGTATGATGATACGGTAGTGAAGAGGAGATGATGATGGTATGCCGATGAGAGTTTGATGGTATGATCCCTGGTTTACTAGTTGTATTTAAAGGAGATGAAGAAACAGAAAAATAGGTTAAATAGATATGGAAAATAAGATAAAACAGAAGTAAAACAGATAGTCAGATGGTTGAGGCTGTTTGTGCTTATACGCTTGGTCTTGGGTTCGAACCCTAGCTGGGACATTTTTTTTAAAAGAAAGATAGAATAGGGGAAACACAATATATGATTTATATAAAAGTTAGAACCTGATTTAAATTAGAAAAACATTGATGGAAGAATGGTTGGGGTTATTTTGGTTACTGAGAGGTCGTGGGTTCAAACTCGGTTTGTGGCAAATATTTTTTAGAAAAAGCTTTTAAAAGGTATAAACATTTATTTTTATTTTCATTATTATTATTATTATTATTATTATTATTATTATTATTATTGTTATTATTATTATTATTATTATTATTATTATTAGTAGATTACTTGTTATTATTAATATTCATATCATAATCTTTATTAATAATTTATATTATTATCATCATTATTACTAGTATTATCATTAAAATTATTTTTTTTTTAAAATTATCATTATTAACAAAAGTATTTTTATTAAAATTATCATTTTTATTATTATTATAAGTATTAACATCTTTATTATCATTATTAGTAGTATCATTATTTTTACTATTAAAAGTATTATCATTTTTTTTTATTCTTATATTATCATAATAAATAAACATTTCTATGCATATATATATTATAAGATATTAATATAATTATGTATGAAAACAGTAATGCATTGCAGTGTACAATATATAAAAATAAATATATTTAAATTACTAATTAATATAACTTAAAATTTAGTTGTTCGATTACAAGTATATGTGTTAATATATATACTTGATATAGGTCCGTGAATCCGCGGTCAACCCTACACTGGTTAAATGACGTCATATGTATTTTTACTACAAAATACAGTATGATGAGTTTCATTTGCTCCCTTTTTCTCTTCATATTTTTGGGACTGAGAATACATGCGCAATTCTTATAAATATTTTACAAAATAAGCACAAGTTCATGAAAATACATTCTACGATTGTTTTGTTATACCGGATATCTGTACTTATTATTATTATGCTTGGTAACCTAAGAATTAAGGAACATACACTCTAATTTACGCGAATCCTAAAGGTAGATCTACGAGCACTAACCACCCACATTTTCGAATAGTGGAAATGCTTTAGTACTTCGAAGGGTTCTTGTCATACATTTGAATAGTGGAATGTATGATGCCAGATATCTTAAGCGCTCTATGTTAAGGTCGGTTACCAGGCGACTCATCGTATGAATGATTTTTGCAGTTGTAATGATCCTGCACATTTAATTAAATGAAATCTTGTGGCTTATTAAATATTATGATTATTATATAGAAATTAAACCTATGAATTCACCAACCTTTTGGTTGACACTTTAAAGCATGTTTATTCTCAGGTATGAAAGAAATCTTCCGCTGTGCATTTGCTCATTTTAAGGACATTACTTGGAGTCGATCATCACTCTGGGATCAAAAGTTGATGACTTCGTCCAGATGGATTAGGATGAGTTATCACAGTCTTGAACCCCCATTAATTCCCAACCTCAATTCGTTTACAAGTTTTACCGGTTTAAATTCGTAAAAACCGTTGTAACTTTCAGAAATTCTAGAAAAATTATCGTAACTCGAAATTAGTCAATGCCAATCGGAGATGCGGCGTTTTTAGTTAAGAATCTATAAAAATTTCCCATGACTAGGTCTGACCTAGAAACGACGCAGTAACAGTAAATGCACCAGTTGGTCGATTTAGTTTTCAGAAATTGTGTTTCAACCACAACCTTTGACTCGTGCAACGAAATTCGCGTAATCTGAATGAAAACTTAAGTACTATTTGATAGCAATCCAATTTTATACATATTATGATCAGTTTTTTTACATCAGCTTGGGATCACCAAGGGGACTTAACCACACATGCGTTCATCTCACGTAGTTGCATAACTCGTCCCTAACTACTGCCCTGGAGGAAATCCGGACCAATCTGAGGATATGACTGGTAAAACCCCCTCCCCGCTGCCCTAACACTAAGTGAAAGGCGACCTGGGTGGATACTTCATGTCAGGGATAACATTGAGTGTAATGTTGCAGCCCAGCGGAGTCAAAATCCTGACCTCTCGCTAAGAGAGGCAGGCCACTACCAGCTGAGCTACAACTCAATTTTCCCAAAACACGAAAAACAATTCCAAATTTATATCGAAACCTATTCGATTGTATCTTTTGAACTGTTAATCTAAAACACGCATAACCTATATGAAAAGTTAACTACTTTTCGAGGAAAATTCAATTATGAGCCTATCATGAACAGTATCTAAGCCCTGCTTTTCCAGAATGGCCAAAACAAAAATGAATTTTCATACCAAAACTAATTTGTCCATAACTTTTGACCCAATCTTTCGAATCACGCAATATCTATATGAAAACTTAATATTTTTTTAGAGCAATACAACTACATACATATCATAATCAGAAACTCAAGCATATATTTCAGTAGCATATGTATAAATTCGTGATTTAACAATAATACCTCATACCGTTAAATTAACGACTAAAATCAAGCATTTAATCAAAGACTCGGGCACTAGACTTGATTACACTATGAATATGTATGAAATTAGTAAATAAAAGATTAGGTTTTGAAAATTTTATACCCTAGAAAGCAAAATTGAATAGAGAATCTTGTAGAGATGATCGAGAGGAGCTCTAATACGCAATCAATTGATGAAGGAAGGTCCAATTCTTGCTAGATAATGAATATTTTGGAAGAAAATAGTGATGGGGTCGTGGATGCAGGTCACGACCAGAAGGAGAGGAAAACATAATGACAGAGTGAATATTTTGAGGCTATGGACTAGATTTTGTCTAATTAAGATGGGTTTACAAGTGTTGGGCCAAATTTTCGCAAATGGACCACAAAGGGGAGGGTGATTTCAACCAATTGGGTCCATGAGGGAGTCCATAGATGTAGTGACCCGAACTTTTCCATGTTTATATATATATTAAATGAAATTGTTATTTACATGATTAAGTGTTTTCAATATGTTAAGCAATCAAACTTGTTAAGACTTGATGAATTGAAATAGGTTTCATATAGACAATTGACCACCCAAGTTGACCGGTGATTCACGAACGTTAAAACTTGTAAAAACTATACGATGACATATATATGGTTATATATATAGTTAACATGATTTTATTATAAGTATGTATCTCATTAGGTATTTTAACAATGAGTTATATACATAAAAATGAGACTATTAATTTAAGAAACTCGAAAACGATATATATAACGATTATCGTTATAACAACGTCTTACTAGGTACATATGAATCATATTAAGATATTTATACACTTGGTTAATTATGTTAAATGATAAGTAAATATATTATTAAGTGTATTAACAATGAAATACATATGTAAAAATAAGACTACTAACTTAATGATTTCGAAACGAGACATATATGTAACGATTATCGTTGTAACGACATTTAACTGTATATTAATCATACTAAGATATATTATATATCATAATATCATGATAATATAACAATTTAACATCTCATTTGTTATAATAAACAATGGGTTAACAACATTCAACAAGATCGTTAACCTAAATGTTTCAAAACAACATTTACATGTAACGACTAATGATGACTTAACGACTCAGTTAAAATGTATATACATGTAGTGTTTTAATATGTATTCATACACTTTTGAAAGACTTCAAGACACTTATAAAAATACTTCTACTTAACAAAAATGCTTACAATTACATCCTCGTTCAGTTTCATCAACAATTCTACTCGTATGCACCCGTATTCGTACTCGTACAATACACAGCTTTTAGATGTATGTACTATTGGTATATACACTCCAATGATCAGCTCTTAGCAGCCCATGTGAGTCACCTAACACATGTGGGAACCATCATTTGGAAACTAGCATGAAATATCTCATAAAATTACAAAAATATGAGTAATCATTCATGACTTATTTACATGAAAACAAAATTATATATCCTTTATATCTAATCCATACACCAACGCCCAAAAACACCTACAAACACTTTCATTCTTCAATTTTCTTCATCTAATTGATCTCTCTCAAGTTCTATCTTCAAGTTCTAAGTGTTCTTCATAAATTCCAAAAGTTCTAGTTTCATAAAATCAAGAATACTTCCAAGATTGCAAGTTTACTTCCAAGTTTTCTAAATCCATTCCAAGTAATCATCCAAGATCAAGAAACCTTTGTTACTTACAGTAGGTTATCTTTCTAATACAAGGTAATAATCATATTCAAACTTTAATTCAATTTCTATAACTATAACAATCTTATTTCGAGTGGAAATCTTACTTGAAATTGTTTTCGTGTCATGATTCTGCTTCAAGAACTTTCAAGCCATCCAAGGATCCTTTGAAGCTAGATCTATTTTTCTCATTTCCAGTAGGTTTATCCAAGGAACTTGAGGTAGTAATGATGTTCATAACATCATTCGATTCATACATATAAAGCTATCTTATTCGAAGGTTTAAACTTGTAATCACTAGAACATAGTTTAGTTAATTCTAAACTTGTTCGCAAATAAAAGTTAATCCTTCTAACTTGTCTTTTAAAATCAACTAAACACATGTTCTATATCTATATGATATGCTAACTTAATGATTTAAAACCTGGAAACACAAAAAACACCGTAAAACCGGATTTACGCCGTCGTAGTAACACCGCGGGCTGTTTTGGGTTAGTTAATTAAAAACTATGATAAACTTTGATTTAAAAGTTGTTATTCTGGGAAAATGATTTTTATTATGAACATGAAACTATATCCAAAAATTATGGTTAAACTCAAAGTGGAAGTATGTTTTCTAAAATGGTCATCTAGACGTCGTTCTTTCGACTGAAATGACTACCTTTACAAAAACGACTTGTAACTTATTTTTCCGACTATAAACCTATACTTTTTCTGTTTAGATTCATAAAATAGAGTTCAATATGATACCATAGCAAACTGATTCACTCAAAACGGATTTAAAATGAAGAAGTTATGGGTAAAACAAGATTGGATAATTTTTCTCATTTTAGCTACGTGAAAATTGGTAACAAATCTATTCCAACCATAACTTAATCAACTTGTATTGTATATTATGTAATCTTGAGATACCATAGACACGTTTACAATGTTTCGACCTATCATGTCGACACATCTATATATATTTCGGAACAACCATAGACACTCTATATGTAAATGTTGGAGTTAGCTATACAGGGTTGAGGTTGATTCCAAAATATATATAGTTTGAGTTGTGATCAATACTGAGATACGTATACACTGGGTCGTGGATTGATTCAAGATAATATTTATCGATTTATTTATGTACATCTAACTGTGGACAACTAGTTGTAGGTTACTAACGAGGACAGCTGACTTAATAAACTTAAAACATCAAAATATATTAAAAGTGTTGTAAATATATTTTGAACATACTTTGATATATATGTATATATTGTTATAGGTTCGTGAATCAACCAGTGGCCAAGTCTTACTTCCCGACGAAGTAAAAATCTGTGAAAGTGAGTTATAGTCCCACTTTTAAAATCTAATATTTTTGGGATGAGAATACATGCAGGTTTTATAAATGATTTACAAAATAGACACATGTACGCGAAACTACATTCTATGGTTGAATTATCGAAATCGAATATGCCTCTTTTTATTAAGTCTGGTAATCTAAGAATTAGTGAACAGACACCCTAATTGACGCGAATCCTAAAGATAGATCTATTGGTCCTAACAAACCCCATCCAAAGTACCGGATGCTTTAGTACTTCAAAATTTATATCATATCCGAAGGGTGTCCCGGAATGATGGGGATATTCTTATATATGCATCTTGTTAATGTCGGTTACCAGGTGTTCACCATATGAATGATTTTTATCTCTATGTATGGGATGTGTATTGAAATATGAGATCTTGTGGTCTATTGTTACGATTTGATATATATAGGTTAAACCTATAACTCACCAACATTTTTGTTGACGTTTAAAACATGTTTATTCTCAGGTGAATACTAAGAGCTTCCACTGTTGCATACTAAAATAAGAACAAGATTTGGAGTCCATGTTTGTATGATATTGTGTAAAAACTGCATTCAAGAAACTGATTTCGTTGTAACATATTTGTATTGTAAACCATTATGTAATGGTCGTGTGTAAACAGGATATTTTAGATTATCATTATTTGATAATCTACGTAAAGCTTTTAAACCTTTATTTATGAAATAAAGGTTATGGTTTTTTTTAAAAATGAATGCAGTCTTTGAAAAACGTCTCATATAGAGGTCAAAACCTCGCAACGAAATCATTTAATATGGAACGTTTTTAATCAATAAGAACGGGACATTTCAGTTGATATCCGAGCGTTGGTCTTAGAGAACCAGAAAATTTGTATTAGTGTGTCTTATCGAGTTTGTTAGGATGCATTAGTGAGTCTGGACTTCGACCGTGTTTTCTTTAAAAATGATTGCTTAACATTTTTGTTGGAAACTATATATTTAACATGTATATATTATGTGATATATTAATCTCTTAACATGTTTGATATTGTGTGATAGATGTCTACCTCTAGCACAAATCCCATTGACTCACCTAATAATAACGAAGAGTCGAATATATATTGGACTGATTCACAAGTTCCCGAAGAAGAACCGGAAGAAGAATCAGAACCGGAAGAAGAATCAGAACCGGAAGAGGAGGAACCGGAGGAGGAAATAGAACCGGTGGGGGAAATAATAAAACGGTTAAGTAAAAGAAAATCCTCAACCAACTGACCAAGGTTAATTATGGTCAATGGTGTTTCCTCCAAGGAAGCAAAATATTGGGAGGATTACCAATTCTCCGATGAATCGGATTCCGACGAGAATTCTGATGATGTTATAGAAATTACCCCAACTGAATTTAAAAAGGCAAAAGAAAATAATAAGGGAAAGGGAATAAAAATAGAGAAATCTAATTCCAACCCCGATGAACTTTATATGTATCGTCAACCCCCGAAGCCCTTAAGTTGTAACAATGAACCGGGAACCTCTAAACCACCAGGTTTTTCTAAACTGTTGTGGAAAACGACAGCTCGTATTAGGAGAACATCATATATCCCTAGAAACTTGGCAAAACGAACCAAAACCGAAGAAGAAGAAACGAGCGAGTCGGAATAAGATAGTTGTATTCGTGTGGTGTAATATATGTAATATAGTGTGCTTATGCTTTATGATATATGTAAAAATTGCTTGTATTAATAAGTATTTTTTTTTATGAATCTAACTCTTGTCTATTTTACAGTATAAAAACACAAAATGGATAGACAACCCAATATTTTAAGAGACCTACTGTAGTGACCCGAACTTTTTCATGTTTATATATATTAATTGAGATTGATATTTACATGATTAAATGTTTCCAACATGTTAAGCAATCAAACTTGTTAAGACTTGATTAATTGAAATATGTTTCATATAGACAATTGACCACCCAAGTTGACCGGTGATTCACGAACGTTAAAACTTGTAAAAACTATATGATGACATATATATGGATATATATATAGTTAACATGATACTATGATAAGTAAACATATCATTAAGTATATTAACAATGAACTACATATGTAAAAACAAGACTACTAACTTAATGATTTTTAAACGAGACATATATGTAACGATTATCGTTGTAAAGACATTTAATGTATATATATCATATTAAGAGATATTCATACATGATAATATCATGATAATATAATAATTTAAAATCTCATTTGATATTATAAACATTGGGTTAACAACATTTAACAAGACCGTTAACCTAAAGGTTTAAAAACAACACTTACATGTAACGACTAACGATGACTTAACGACTCAGTTAAAATGTATATACATGTAGTGTTTTAATATGTATTTATACACTTTTGAAAGACTTCAATACACTTATCAAAATACTTCTACTTAACAAAAATGCTTACAATTACATCCTCGTTCAGTTTCATCAACAATTCTACTCGTATGCACCCGTATTCGTACTCGTACAATACACAGCTTTTAGATGTATGTACTATTGGTATATACACTCCAATGATCAGCTCTTAGCAGCCCATGTGAGTCACCTAACACATGTGGGAACCATCATTTGGCAACTAGCATGAAATATCTCATAAAATTACAAAAATATGAGTAATCATTCATGACTTATTTACATGAAAACAAAATTACATATCCTTTATATCTAATCCATACACCAACGACCAAAAACACCTACAAACACTTTCATTCTTCAATTTTCTTCATCTAATTGATCTCTCTCAAGTTCTATCTTCAAGTTCTAAGTGTTCTTCATATATTCTACAAGTTCTAGTTACATAAAAATCAAGAATACTTTCAAGTTTGCTAGCTCACTTCCAATCTTGTAAGGTGATCATCCAACCTCAAGAAATCTTTTGTTTCTTACAGTAGGTTATCATTCTAATACAAGGTAATAATCATATTCAAACTTTGATTCAATTTCTATAACTATAACAATCTTATTTCAAGTGATGATCTTACTTGAACTTGTTTTCGTGTCATGATTCTGCTTCAAGAACTTCGAGCCATCCAAGGATCCGTTGAAGCTAGATCCATTTTTCTCTTTTCCAGTAGGTTTATCCAAGGAAATTAAGGTAGTAATGATGTTCATAACATCATTCGATTCATACGTATAAAGCTATCTTATTCGAAGGTTTAAACTTGTAATCACTAGAACATAGTTTAGTTAATTCTAAACTTGTTCGCAAACAAAAGTTAATCCTTCTAACTTGACTTTTAAAATCAACTAAACACATGTTCTATATCTATATGATATGCTAACTTAAGGATTTAAAACCTGAAAACACGAAAAACACCGTAAAACCGGATTTACGCCGTCGTAGTAACACCGCGGGCTGTTTTGGGTTAGTTAATTAAAAACTATGATAAACTTTGATTTAAAAGTTGTTATTCTGAGAAAATGATTTTTATTATGAACATGAAACTATATCCAAAAATTATGGTTAAACTCAAAGTGGAAGTATGTTTTCTAAAATGGTCATCTAGACGTCGTTCTTTCGACTGAAATGACTACCTTTACAAAAACGACTTGTAACTTATTTTTCCGACTATAAACCTATACTTTTTCTGTTTAGATTCATAAAATAGAGTTCAATATGAAACCATAGCAATTTGATTCACTCAAAACAGATTTAAAATGAAGAAGTTATGGGTAAAACAAGATTGGATAATTTTTCTCATTTTAGCTACGTGAAAATTGGTAACAAATCTATTCCAACCATAACTTAATCAACTTGTATTGTATATTATGTAATCTTGAGATACCATAGACACGTATACAATGTTTCGACCTATCATGTCGACACATCTATATATATTTCGGAACAACCATAGACACTCTATATGTGAATGTTGGAGTTAGCTATACAGGGTTGAGGTTGATTCCAAAATATATATAGTTTGAGTTGTGATCAATACTGAGATACGTATACACTGGGTCGTGGATTGATTCAAGATAATATTTATCGATTTATTTCTGTACATCTAACTGTGGACACCTAGTTGTAGGTTACTAACGAGGACAGCTGACTTAAGAAACTTAAAACATCAAAATATAGTAAAAGTGTTGTAAATATATTTTGAACATACTTTGATATATATGTATATATTGTTATAGGTTCGTGAATCAACCAGTGGCCAAGTCTTACTTCCCGACGAAGTAAAAATCTGTGAAAGTGAGTTATAGTCCCACTTTTAAAATCTAATATTTTTGGGATGAGAATACATGCAGGTTTTATAAATGATTTACAAAATAGACACAAGTACGTGAAACTACATTCTATGGTTGAATTATCGAAATCGAATATGCCCCTTTTTATTAAGTCTGGTAATCTAAGAATTAGGGAACAGACACCCTAATTGACGCGAATCCTAAAGATAGATCTATTGGGCCTAACAAACCCCATCCAAAGTACCGGATGCTTTAGTACTTCGAAATTTATATCATATCCGAAGGGTGTCCTGGAATGATGGGGATATTCTTATATATGCATCTTGTTAATGTCGGTTACCAGGTGTTCACCATATGAATGATTTTTATCTCTATGTATGGGATGTGTATTGAAATATGAAATCTTGTGGTCTATTATTATGATTTGATATATATATGTTAAACCTATAACTCACCAACATTTTTGTTGACGTTTTAAGCATGTTTATTCTCAGGTGATTATTAAGAGCTTCCGCTGTCGCATACTTAAATAAGGATGAGATTTGGAGTCCATGCTTGTATGATATTGTGTAAAAACTGCATTCAAGAAACTTATTTTGTTGTAACATATTTGTATTGTAAACCATTATGTAATGGTCGTGTGTAAACAAGATATTTTAGATTATCATCATTTGATAATCTACGTAAAGCTTTTTAAACCTTTATTGATGAAATAAAGGTTATGGTTTGTTTTAAAATGAATGCAGTCTTTCAAAAACGTCTCATATAGAGGTCAAAACCTCGCAACGAAATCAATTAATATGGAACGTTTTTAATCAATAAGAACGGGACATTTCAGTTGGTATCCGAGCGTTGGTCTTAGAGAACCAGAATTTTTCATTAGTGTGTCTTATCTAGTTTATTAGGATGCATTAGTGAGTCTGGACTTCGACCGTGTTTACTTGAAAAATGATTGCTTAACAAATTCTGTTGGAAACTATATATTTTTAACATGTGAATATTATGTGATATATTAATCTCTTAACGCGTTTGATATTATGTGATAGATGTCTACCTCTAGAACAAGTCCCATTGACTCACCTAATAATAATGAAGAGTCAAATGTAAATTGGAATGATTCGTGGACTGATTCACAAGTTCCCGAAGAGGAACCGGAAGAAGAGTCGGAACCGGAAGAAGAATCGGAACCGGAAGAAGAATCGGAACCGGATGAAGAAATAGAACCGGTGGGGGAAATAATAAAACGGTTAAGTAAAAGAAAATCCTCAACCAACCGACCAAGGTTAATTATGGTCAATGGTGTTTCCGCCAAGGAAGCAAAATATTGGGAGGATTACCAATTCTCCGATGAATCGGATTCCGACGAGAATTCCGATGATGTTATAGAAATTACCCCAACTGAATTTAAAAAGGCAAAAGAAAATAATAAGGGAAAGGGCATAAAAATAGAGAAATCTAATTCCAACCCCGATGAACTTTATATGTATCGTCAACCCCCGAAGTCCTTAAGTTGTAACAATGACCCGGGAACCTCTAAACCACCAGGTTTTTCTAAACCAATGTGGATAACGACGGCTCATATTAGGGGAAAATCATATATCCCTAGAAACTTGGCAAAACGAACCAAAACCGAAGAAGAAGAAACAAGCGAGTCGGAATAAGATAGTTGTATTCATGTGGTGTAATATATGTAATATAGTGTGCTTATGTTTTATGATATATGTAAAAATTGCTTGTATTAATAAGTATTTTTTTTTATGAATCTAACTCTTGTCTATTTTACAGTATAAAAACGCAAAATGGATAGACAACCCAATATTTTAAGAGACCTACCCGGAGACATGATTGATGAAATCTTGTCTAGAGTCGGTCAGAATTCCTCGGCACAACTATTTAAGGCGAGATCAGTTTGTAAGACATTCGAAGAACGTTCCAAGAATGTCTTGGTTTATAAGAGACTTTCGTTTGAAAGATGGGGGATATCACATTGGGAAACCCATAAGTTACGATGTGTTTACTTTGACGCATATATTGCGGGGAACCCAAATGCTATTTTACGCAACGGGTTAAGAAATTATTTTGACTCAATGTATCCGAATATAGGACTTCATGATTTAGAAAAAGCGGCTAACATGCAACATAAAGAAGCATGCTATGCTTATGGGTTAGTAATGTTCGCTTCTCACCAAAGTGAGAAAAAGAACATCGGGCTACAGCTATTAAACAAAACGTTCCCACAAGTGACGGAGTCGGTAATTGGGGTAAGAAATGAGGTTTTTAGATTGTTACGGGACTGTTGGACATTACGTAACCCTCGTCCCTTTGACGACGTTACAACACGCTGTCTTATCAACGGCCATAATGGTTATGTTGCACAAGACCAAGGATGGGAAGTAGTCCTAGTAAAACCAGAATGCATGACTTGTTTCTGGACGTATGAATTACGTGTCTTTATTGCCTTTGCTGAACGACTTGTGTACTAGCTAGAATTATCTTCACAACTATCTTGTATCAAAGTTATTGTGTGCTATATTTCATGCTTTATGTAAAATAAGCGGTATTGTAAGTTTGTAAAATATTGTATAAAAGTTTGAACGCGAAATATTATTATAATCAGTTTTTCATATAGAATTGTAGTAGTTGAATTGTATATTAGCTACTAAGTATGAACTTAACGGGTAGGTACTACCCGAATTTAAACTTATAAAACGCTAATATGAAGAAAAAGCTTTTATAAATGAGTTCATATTATGCTACGAAATACTATTAACTACTCTTAATATTCTGTATGATTAACTTGTTCCATTTGACTATTTTGAAGGAAATGGCACCGACTACTCGACACACCGTGAATATGAATGAAGAGGAATTCCGTACTTTTCTAGCTTCAAACATAGCCGCAGTACAGGCTGCGCTACATACCAACAATAACCTTGGATCTAGCAGTACAGGAAATCGTGTAGGATGCACCTACAAAGAATTCACTGCCTGCAAACCTTTGGAATTTGATGGAACCGAAGGACCGATCGGATTGAAACGGTGGACCGAGAAGGTTGAATCGGTGTTTGCCATAAGTAAGTGTACTGAAGAGGACAAAGTGAAGTACGCTACGCATACCTTCACAGGTTCTGCGTTAACATGGTGGAATACCTATCTAGAGCAAGTGGGACAAGACGATGCGTACGCACTACCGTTGTCAGCATTCAAGCACTTGATGAACGAGAAGTACCGTCCCAGAACCGAGGTCAATAAGCTCAAGACAGAACTTAGAGGGTTACGAACCCAAGGATTTGATATTACCACGTACGAAAGACGATTCACAGAATTGTGCCTATTGTGTCCGGGAGCATTCGAAGATGAGGAAGAGAAGATCGACGCGTTTGTGAAAGGATTACCGGAAAGAATCCAAGAAGATATAAGTTCACACGAGCCCGCTTCCATACAACAGGCATGTAGAATGGCTCACAAACTAGTGAACCAGATTGAAGAAAGAATTAAAGAACAGACTGCTGAAGAGGCCAATGTGAAGCAAGTCAAAAGAAAGTGGGAGGAAAACGGTGATAAGAATCACCAATACAATAACAACAGCAATTATAACAATAATCGCAACAACTATCCTAACAATCGCAACATCAATCGCAACTACAACAAACGGCCCAACAACAACAACAACAACAACAGCAACCACAACAATCATCTTAACAACAATAATAACCGCAACAACAACAACAATCAGAAGCCGCTATGCCAAAGGTGTGAAAAGTATCACTCGGGGTTCTGCACCAAATTTTGCAACAAGTGTAAAAGAAATGGTCATAGCGCGGCGAAGTGTGATGTCTACGGACCAGGGGTTAACAGAACGAAAGGAACAAATGGTGTCGGAACGAGTAATGGTGGAGCAAGTAGTGTCGGAGCAAGTTATGCCAATGTAGTTTGTTATAAATGTGGAAAACCGGGCCACATTATTAGAAATTGCCCGAACCAGGAGAACACGAATGGACAAGGCCGCAAAAGAGTTTTCAATATTAATGTGGCAGAGGCACAGGAAGACCCGGAGCTTGTTACGGGTACGTTTCTTATTGACAATAAATCTGCTTACGTTTTATTTGATTCGGGTGCGGATAGAAGCTATATGAGTAGAGATTTTTGTGCTAAATTAAGTTGTCCATTGACGCCTTTGGATAGTAAATTTTTACTAGAATTAGCAAATGGTAAATTAATTTCAGCAGATAATATATGTCGGAATCGAGAAATTAAACTGGTTAGCGAAACATTTAAGATTGATTTGATACCAGTAGAGTTAGGGAGTTTTGATGTGATAATCGGTATGGACTGGTTGAAAGAAGTGAAAGCAGAGATCGTTTGTTACAAAAATGCAATTCGCAGTATACGAGAAAAAGGAAAACCCTTAATGGTGTACGGAGAAAAGGGCAACACGAAGCTACATCTTATTAGTAATTTGAAGGCACAAAAACTAATAAGAAAAGGTTGCTATGCTGTTCTAGCACACGTCGAGAAAGTACAAACTGAAGAAAAGAGCATCAATGATGTTCCCATCGCAAAAGAATTTCCCGATGTATTTCCGAAAGAATTACCGGGATTACCCCCACATCGATCCGTTGAATTTCAAATAGATCTTGTACCAGGAGCTGCACCAATAGCTCGTGCTCCTTACAGACTAGCACCCAGCGAGATGAAAGAACTGCAAAGCCAATTACAAGAACTTTTAGAGCGTGGTTTCATTCGACCAAGCACATCACCGTGGGGAGCTCCTGTTTTGTTTGTCAAGAAGAAAGATGGTACATTCAGGTTGTGTATCGACTACCGAGAGTTGAACAAACTTACCATCAAGAACCGCTACCCACTACCGAGAATCGATGACTTATTTGATCAACTACAAGGCTCGTCTGTTTATTCAAAGATTGACTTACGTTCTGGGTATCATCAAATGCGGGTGAAAGAAGATGATATTCCAAAGACTGCTTTCAGAACACGTTACGGTCATTACGAGTTTATGGTCATGCCGTTTGGTTTAACTAATGCACCAGCTGTGTTCATGGACCTTATGAACCGAGTGTGTGGACCATACCTTGACAAGTTTGTCATTGTTTTCATTGATGACATACTTATTTACTCAAAGAATGACCAAGAACACGGTGAACATTTGAGAAAGGTGTTAGAAGTATTGAGGAAGGAAGAATTGTACGCTAAGTTTTCGAAGTGTGCATTTTGGTTGGAAGAAGTTCAATTCCTCGGTCACATAGTGAACAAAGAAGGTATTAAGGTGGATCCGGCAAAGATAGAAACTGTTGAAAAGTGGGAAACCCCGAAAACTCCGAAACACATACGCCAGTTTTTAGGACTAGCTGGTTACTACAGAAGGTTCATCCAAGACTTTTCCAGAATAGCAAAACCCTTGACTGCATTAACGCATAAAGGGAAGAAATTTGAATGGAATGATGAACAAGAGAAAGCGTTTCAGTTATTGAAGAAAAAGCTAACTACGGCACCTATATTGTCATTGCCTGAAGGGAATGATGATTTTGTGATTTATTGTGACGCATCAAAGCAAGGCCTCGGTTGTGTATTAATGCAACGAACGAAGGTGATTGCTTATGCGTCTAGACAATTGAAGATTCACGAACAAAATTATACGACGCATGATTTGGAATTAGGCGCGGTTGTTTTTGCATTAAAGACTTGGAGGCACTACTTATATGGGGTCAAAAGTATTATATATACCGACCACAAAAGTCTTCAACACATATTTAATCAGAAACAACTGAATATGAGGCAGCGTAGGTGGATTGAATTATTGAATGATTACGACTTTGAGATTCGTTACCACCCGGGGAAGGCAAATGTGGTAGCCGATGCCTTGAGCAGGAAGGACAGAGAACCCATTCGAGTAAAATCTATGAATATAATGATTCATAATAACCTTACTACTCAAATAAAGGAGGCGCAACAAGGAGTTTTAAAAGAGGGAAATTTAAAGGATGAAATACCCAAAGGATCGGAGAAGCATCTTAATATTCGGGAAGATGGAACCCGGTATAGGGCTGAAAGGATTTGGGTACCAAAATTTGGAGATATGAGAGAAATGGTACTTAGAGAAGCTCATAAAACCAGATACTCAATACATCCTGGAACGGGAAAGATGTACAAGGATCTCAAGAAACATTTTTGGTGGCCGGGTATGAAAGGCGATGTTGCTAAATACGTAGGAGAATGTTTGACGTGTTCTAAGGTCAAAGCTGAGCATCAGAAACCATCAGGTCTACTTCAACAACCCGAAATCCCAGAATGGAAATGGGAAAACATTACCATGGATTTCATCACTAAATTGTCAAGGACTGCAAGTGGTTTTGATACTATTTGGGTAATAGTTGATCGTCTCACCAAATCAGCACATTTCCTGCCAATAAGAGAAGATGACAAGATGGAGAAGTTAGCACGACTGTATTTGAAGGAAGTCGTCTCCAGACATGGAATACCAATCTCTATTATCTCTGATAGGGATGGCAGATTTATTTCAAGATTCTGGCAGACATTACAGCAAGCATTAGGAACTCGTCTAGACATGAGTACTGCCTATCATCCACAAACTGATGGGCAGAGCGAAAGGACGATACAAACGCTTGAAGACATGCTACGAGCATGTGTTATTGATTTCGGAAACAGTTGGGATCGACATCTACCGTTAGCAGAATTTTCCTACAACAACAGCTACCATTCAAGCATTGAGATGGCGCCGTTTGAATCACTTTATGGTAGAAAGTGCAGGTCTCCGATTTGTTGGAGTGAAGTGGGGGATAGACAGATTACGGGTCCGGAGATTATACAAGAAACTACCGAGAAGATCATCCAAATTCAACAACGGTTGAAAACCGCCCAAAGTCGACAAAAGAGCTACGCTGACATTAAAAGAAAAGATATAGAATTTGAAATTGGAGAGATGGTCATGCTTAAAGTTGCACCTTGGAAAGGCGTTGTTCGATTTGGTAAACGAGGAAAATTAAATCCAAGGTATATTGGACCATTCAAGATTATTGATCGTGTCGGACCAGTAGCTTACCGACTTGAGTTACCTCAACAACTCGCAGCTGTACATAACACTTTCCACGTCTCGAATTTGAAGAAATGTTTTGCTAAAGAAGATCTCACTATTCCGTTAGATGAAATCCAAATCAACGAAAAACTTCAATTCATCGAAGAACCCGTCGAAATAATGGATCGTGAGGTTAAAAGACTTAAGCAAAACAAGATACAAATTGTTAAGGTTCGATGGAATGCTCGTAGAGGACCCGAGTTCACCTGGGAGCATGAAGATCAGATGAAGAAGAAATACCCGCATCTATTTCCAGAAGATTCGTCAACACCTTCAACAGCTTAAAATTTCGGGACGAAATTTATTTAACGGGTAGGTACTGTAGTGACCCGAACTTTTTCATGTTTATATATATTAATTGAGATTGATATTTACATGATTAAATGTTTCCAACATGTTAAGCAATCAAACTTGTTAAGACTTGATTAATTGAAATATGTTTCATATAGACAATTGACCACCCAAGTTGACCGGTGATTCACGAACGTTAAAACTTGTAAAAACTATATGATGACATATATATGGATATATATATAGTTAACATGATACTATGATAAGTAAACATATCATTAAGTATATTAACAATGAACTACATATGTAAAAACAAGACTACTAACTTAATGATTTTTAAACGAGACATATATGTAACGATTATCGTTGTAAAGACATTTAATGTATATATATCATATTAAGAGATATTCATACATGATAATATCATGATAATATAATAATTTAAAATCTCATTTGATATTATAAACATTTGGTTAACAACATTTAACAAGACCGTTAACCTAAAGGTTTAAAAACAACACTTACATGTAACGACTAACGATGACTTAACGACTCAGTTAAAATGTATATACAAGTAGTGTTTTAATATGTATTTATACACTTTTGAAAGACTTCAATACACTTATCAAAATACTTCTACTTAACAAAAATGCTTACAATTACATCCTCGTTCAGTTTCATCAACAATTCTACTCGTATGCACCCGTATTCGTACTCGTACAATACACAGCTTTTAGATGTATGTACTATTGGTATATACACTCCAATGATCAGCTCTTAGCAGCCCATGTGAGTCACCTAACACATGTGGGAACCATCATTTGGCAACTAGCATGAAATATCTCATAAAATTACAAAAATATGAGTAATCATTCATGACTTATTTACATGAAAACAAAATTACATATCCTTTATATCTAATCCATACACCAACGACCAAAAACACCTACAAACACTTTCATTCTTCAATTTTCTTCATCTAATTGATCTCTCTCAAGTTCTATCTTCAAGTTCTAAGTGTTCTTCATATATTCTACAAGTTCTAGTTACATAAAAATCAAGAATACTTTCAAGTTTGCTAGCTCACTTCCAATCTTGTAAGGTGATCATCCAACCTCAAGAAATCTTTGTTTCTTATAGTAGGTTATCATTCTAATACAAGGTAATAATCATATTCAAACTTTGATTCAATTTCTATAACTATAACAATCTTATTTCAAGTGATGATCTTACTTGAACTTGTTTTCGTGTCATGATTCTGCTTCAAGAACTTCGAGCCATCCAAGGATCCGTTGAAGCTAGATCCATTTTTCTCTTTTCCAGTAGGTTTATCCAAGGAAATTAAGGTAGTAATGATGTTCATAACATCATTCGATTCATACGTATAAAGCTATCTTATTCGAAGGTTTAAACTTGTAATCACTAGAACATAGTTTAGTTAATTCTAAACTTGTTCGCAAACAAAAGTTAATTGTAACGACCCTGGTTTTTCCAACGTTATTTATTAATAATTATTATTATTAATACGCTTGATTAAACGAATGTATGTTATTACATTTACATGTTGCTTTGATTGCCCGTACTTGAACTTTAAATGCCCGAAACGTCTTTGTGACACCCGGAACTTGCACGAATAATATTTTAAGATATTATTTACATCCATGATTAATTTTATTAATCATTTTAATTAACTAAGGCTTTTAGTTAATTACTTGGGCTTAAGTTGGACTTATTTGGATTATTTGCAACTTGGGCTTTAATTAGTGTAATGGACTCTTGAATAAGACTCACAAGCCCACCCTACTTCTTTTAATGGACATTAAGCCCACTCTTGCATACTTGTAAGTATCATTTAAACATAAACTAACTAGTTACTTGCTTAAGGAATCTAGTTGCCTTATAATCCCCATGAGACTAACCCTTTTATCCATCTTTTGAACCTTTAACACACTAGTAACCACCAAACAAACACACCCACCCCATGGGGGCTGCTGCAGGCCGTGGGGTTTGAGGGCTCAAAGGAGTCCACACTTCATCATTTCTTCATTACTTGTTCACTTGAAGTCTTCTCTCAAAACACACACACATTACTTGCATATTCCCTCAAACTTTCTTCTCTTTTTCTCATACTTGTAAGTGTTTGAAACAACTTCTTTTCTTCTTTTCTTTGTTGGTAAAAACTGATTTCATAAACATTAATCATCATCCTCTTTTGTTGTTTGTTACTTAATCTTGTTGTAGTTTAATTACTTGTAGATTACTAAGTTATTATTTACTTACTTACTTGTCTTTATTTACTAAGTTACAAGATCAAACTTTCTAGTTTTGATTCTTCATTTATATCTTGTATTTAACAAGAACATCAAGAACATAATCTCTCTAGTTATGTTCTACATATTTGTTTCAAAGAATTAAAGTTCATAGTTGTATAAACTCTTTACTTGTAGTTCTTGAAGTAACTTTGAAGTTACTTCACTTAAAGATCAACTTGGGTTGAATCTTTAAAAGTAAGAGCAACTATGAATCATCTTCTTGTTTAGTTAGCTTTCTACTTTATTTATTTCAAAGATTTAAAGTTTATAATCTTTAATTTTTGTTACTTGTGTTCTTGTTTGTTGTATGTTACTAGAATACCACCTTCATGGTTGGTTTAGGCTTATCATTCATTTTCTTTATTTCTTATTGTTAGTTGCTTACTACACATTTGAACAAGGACATGAAACCAACAAGAGCTTACACTTTGGTGCAAGTATCATGGATCCAACACTTGGTTGTGATCTTTCTTAGTGTTCATGAACTTGTTCATAAACTTACATGGAACCTTGGTTCATCAAACACTTACAACACTTGCACTTGAGTTATGATGGACAAACCTTGGTCAAAATGATGTTAACACATCAACGAGTTGTACACTTGAAGCTATACGCATCAAGGATGAGAACCGTGATGAACATCAAGCACCGAGACAACCGGAACTCTCCAAAACCCACTGTTCTGTCCAAAACCTACTGACCTGATGCTTCTGGAACAGACCAGTAGACCTGGGCTGTTCTAACCTTGATTTTTAGATAGAACTTTTCGAGTAGATAACTTTTCATATAGGACTCGTCTTAATCCGAGTTACGGTTTAGGATTTATGGCCCTCCGATCGTTACCAAGTCCTTTAACGTTGTGCAGAAATTTCTGACCTACTCGCACTTATACCGTCGCCACGGTCAAACCAAGACGAGTTTGCTTCTGTAAATTTTACCACACTTAAGGGACTCATAGACGGAGCCATGACCACTGGTCTCACCTTAATTCAGTAAGGGTAGAGGCCGTGGTGACTGACCGAAGTCAGCCCTTGTTTTAAACGACTTTCATAAACGAGTCTTACTTGTTACCTTTTGTTTAATGATGATTGATGATGACCCTTATGACCTTAATTACGTACTTGTAAACCTTTTGAGACGACTTATTGACTTAGTGCTATTTGACTTAGGTTGAGGACGTTTGGACCGTTACTTGCACACCACTTTCCGACTACTACCTTACCATTACTACTAATCATTGTGAGTTATAGCATTCCCTTTTTACTTTAACTTATTTTGGGAACTGAGAATACATGCGGATTTTATGTTTTACATACTAGGCACGAGTACTTAAACTTTATATATGTGTGGGTTATATAACGGCAGAAACATTCCCTTTAGCTCGGTAACGTTTAATCATTGGTTTTTGAACCATGAACGCGAATCTTAGATATGGATCCATAGGGTTTGACATCCCCACTCGGGCTAGTAGCGCTAGCATTTAACGAGTGTTTAATACTTCGAGGTTATACGCACTTGCCAAGTGCACTTTAAGGGGGTACATTAAACGTTAAGTTAGTTACCGGGTGCCCACGGTTAAGCATATACTTTTACATACTTTTGAAACGCTCGTTGTAGCACTGAAATCTCGTGGCCTACTTACGTTACTGTTATACTTAAACTATAGCTCACCAACCTTTGTGTTGACCTTTTTAAGCATGTATTTTCTCAGGTGCTTGAAGTCGCTTCCGCTATCTTACTAGTCGTGCTGTAGAACCCGCTGCCTAGAGTTGTTATCGCATGACTACTTATGTTGCATTCAAACTTTTTACTTATGAACTTATGTTATGTAACGACCATTATGGTCACGTACACTTATTTAATGCTTCTACTTAGCGAAGCATACTTTTGATTTGTAAAACAATTGACGTATGTTATGACGTCACTTTTATTTATGAATGTAAACTCTGTTTTGAAAACGCATATAGTACTTAACCTTGTAATGATCCTGTTGTTGATGGTCCGTACATGATGATTTAGTACGGGGCGTCACATTTGGTATCAGAGCATTGGTTGTAGGGAATTAGGATGCATTAGTGAGTCTAAGACCGACCCGAGTAGGATTCACTAATAGGGCTAATCTACAACTTGTTAGTTTACTTGTTTCCGCTGAACTTACTACATGCTGCTGCTTACTGTTACTGCTATATGCCGTATGCTACTACGTGATTTCACTACTGCATGCTATTACTTGCTTTCGATTGCATGCTAGTTTCGTACGATTACTGATATTGCCATGCTACTTATTGTTATACATGAATTAAACTGTTGGCCTATTATTTGCTTGCTTTATGACATACTGACATGGAAAATTTATTTTTCCTTGTTCAGATGTCGGACGTTCCACCTACTGACATCCCGAGCGGCTCAGGCCCCGTTGTTCCTCCCACTGCTGCACCTGTTGCTGCTGCTGCTGCTGCTGCTGACATTCCGGCCCCGACACCCACTGGCGACCCCGGCGCCTCTAGTTCTGGAGCTAGCTCTAGTGTGCCTATCCCGGCGTCTTCTTCCAGACCCCTGAGGCAACTGGCTCGCATTGGTGGCATGGAGATCCCCGCGGAGTTCGGGGAAGGACCCTTCCGTAATCACTGGCGCACACCTTGCCGACGCACTGCCGACGGCCGCTTAGCCGTGATCACGCCAGGCCGACACCGACAGATGTTGGCCGCTTTCGGATATGTTGAGCCACCCGCACCACCACCGCATGATTCAGACGACGGTTCTTCCACCGATGCTTCTTCAGACGACACCTCATCTGACGACTCCAGTGATGAGGAGGATCCCGCTGACCGACCGATTCAGGCACCTTCTACCCCGCCGAAGAAGCGGTATCGCTTCGCTGGCATAATTCCTGGTCGTACTGTCACTGACACTTATGGTCGGCGTCGTAGGATCACTGCTCGTAAACGGCTGGTGCCGTACCCCGCCGACCCACTGATATTACCGTCTCCACCCAGAGCCGGACCATCCACTTCAGCACCACCGGCTCCACCTGCACCGCCAGCACCACCTGCCCCACCATCTTCCTCTAATGAGGAAATGAGGCGGGAGATTGAGATTCTCCAGACTCGAGTTACCGAGCTCGAGGAGCAGATGACTCATGTTTTGGACATCTTGTACCCACCATCGCCGTAGGACTTTGTACTAGATTCTGTATTGTAATCTCTTTTTGTAATTTCATATTTCACTTATGTAATGTACGAACTTATTGTAATGTATGAACTTATTATCATTAATGAATGGAATTTGTGTTGTTACTTTGTGCGCAAGTGTTCTATTTACATTATCATATCATGATTTTGTGGTACTTATATATGCTTGCATTACTTAATCAACATGTGTTGTGCTGTTTTCATGTTGGTTGTTATATACTATATTATTATTATTTGCATAATGGATTTTGACTTGAGTCAAAATGTTTGTATAGAACATCATGGCCAACGGGAGATCTATCCCCACCGCGGCACAAATTGAGGAAATGATTAACGAGCGAGTCGCTGCTGCACTAGCTGAAAGACAACCCCAAGTTCCACCACCACCGCCTGTCAATCCACCTGTCGTCCGAGATGGGTGTACTTACAAGGAATTCCAAAACTGCAAGCCACACTACTTCAGTGGCACTGAGGGACCCGTCGGACTCACCAGATGGTTCGAAAAGTTGGAATCGGTATTCAGGGTTAGCAATTGTTCTGAGGCTAACAAAACGAAATTTGCATCTTGCACGCTTTCTGATGGCGCGCTCACATGGTGGAATACCATGGCCCAAGCGAAAGGAATTGATGAGGCGTATGCTACGCCTTGGGAAGAATTTAAATGTGCTATGATCGAGGAATACTGTCCGAGAACCGAGATTCAAAAGATGGAAATCGAATTTATGCAATTGAAGACCGTAGGGAACGACCTTAACAGCTACAACCGTAGGTTTTTGGAGTTGGCTCTTATGTGTCCGACCATGGTCACCCCCGAATTCAAGCGCATGGAGAAATACTTCTCGGGACTTCCTAAGTCCATCAAGGGTAATGTTACCTCATCCAAACCACCAAGTGTTCCCGAAGCAATGCGCATGGCGCATACTCTCTTGAATCAAATCATCCTTGACGAGCCGGAGAAGGCTAAGTTTGAAACTGTTAGTGGTGAAAAGAGGAAATGGGACAACAACCACAACAACAACAAGGGTAGGAACTATGATCAAAACCCGGCAAAGCGACATGAAGGGTTCAGGCAAAACAACAACATGCACAACAACAACACCAACCCCAACAACAACAACCGCACCAATCCAAACTACAAAGGAACCTTACCACAATGCAATAGGTGCTACAAGCACCACACTGGGTATTGCAATGTTATCTGTGAGAAGTGCCAACGATCTGGACATGTTGGCAAGGATTGCAAGGTTACCACTTTGAATGTGAAGCCAAACCACAACAACAATGGGCCTAAGAAGTGTTATGAGTGTGGAAAGACGGGCCATTTCAGAAACGAGTGTCCTAACAAGCGTAAGGATGGCGGACCACCACGTGCTAGAGCCTTCAATGTTAATGCAAGGGACGCTCGCGACAACCCCGACTTGGTGACAGGTATATTCAAGATCAACAATCTTTTAGCTTCTGTCCTATTTGATACGGGTGCCGATAGGAGCTATGTGTGTAGACATTTTTGTGATAAGTTAGATTGGTCGTTAGTTCCCTTAAAGGAAAGTATGCTTGTCGAGGTAGCCAATGGAAAACTTGAAAAGGTTGACCATATTAGTCGTGGAGCTATTATCAACATAGCTGGTGCAGATTTCGAAATTGATTTGATACCTATCAAACTGGGAAGTTTTGACACAATCGTCGGTATGGATTGGTTGAGCAAGATAAAGGCCGATGTTATCTGTGGAGATAAAGCACTTCGCATACCTCAAGGAGATGGCGAACCACTGGTTATCTATGGAGAGAGATGTACCTCGAAGTTGAACCTCATTAGTTGCGTGAAAGCGCAAAAGATTATGAAGAAGGGACGCTTTGCTGTCCTAGCACATGTGAAAGCAGTAGAAACTGAGGTGAAGAACGTGAACGATGTGCGTATTGTGAACGAGTTTTCCGATGTCTTTCCCGAAGAACTGCCTGGATTACCGCCACCGAGGGCAGTAGAGTTTCAGATTGACTTAGTGCCAGGAGCTGCACCTGTAGCTCGCGCACCTTATAGACTCGCACCTTCCGAGATGCAAGAATTACAGAGTCAACTACAAGAGCTATTAGATCGAGGGTTTATCCAACCAAGCTTTTCGCCTTGGGGCGCACCTGTGTTGTTTGTAAAGAAGAAGGATGGATCCTTCCGTATGTGTATCGACTACCGTGAACTCAATAAATTGACTATCAAGAATCGATATCCTCTTCCACGAATTGATGATCTTTTTGATCAACTACAAGGATCGAGCGTTTATTCAAAGATCGATTTGCGATCCGGATATCACCAGCTGAGGGTGAAGGAAAGTGACGTGATGAAAACTGCATTCAGGACCCGTTATGGTCATTATGAGTTCCTCGTGATGCCATTCGGTTTGACAAATGCACCTGCCGTGTTCATGGATCTCATGAATCGTGTCTGCAAGCCTTACTTGGATAAGTTTGTTATCGTCTTCATAGATGATATCCTCATCTACTCTAAGAGTGAAGAAGAACATGAGCAACACCTCCGATTAGTGCTTGAACTCTTAAGACAAGAGCAACTTTACGCCAAATTCTCCAAGTGCGAATTTTGGTTGAAGGAAGTACAGTTTTTGGGTCATGTTGTGAGCGACCAGGGTATCAAAGTTGATCCCGCCAAGATTGAAGCCATCAGCAAGTGGGAGACCCCCACTACTCCAACGCATATTCGCCAATTTCTAGGTCTCGCCGGTTATTATCGAAGATTTATCGAAGGATTTTCTCTGATTGCGCGTCCTTTGACCGCACTGACTCACAAGGGCAAGAAGTTCATTTGGGAACCCACACACGAATCAGCATTCCAAACCTTGAAGAAGAAGTTAACCTCCGCACCTATCCTATCACTTCCTGAAGGCAGTGACGACTTTGTTGTTTATTGCGATGCATCGAAGAGTGGTTTTGGTTGTGTACTGATGCAACGATCAAAGGTTATTGCCTATGCCTCCCGCCAACTGAAGATTCACGAGCGGAACTACACTACACATGATCTTGAACTTGGAGCCGTTGTCTTTGCACTCAAATTGTGGAGACATTATTTGTATGGAACTAAGAGCACTATCTTCACCGATCACAAGAGTCTCCAGCACATCTTCGATCAGAAGCAATTGAATATGAGACAGCGTCGATGGATCGAGACGCTCAACGACTACGATTGTGAACTCCGTTATCACCCTGGCAAGGCCAATGTTGTAGCTGACGCTTTAAGCCGAAAGGAGAGGACGGCACCTCTCCGTGTTAGGGCTCTGAACATCACCATCCATTCGAACCTCAACAACCAGATCGGAGTAGCCCAAGTTGAGGCTCTCAAGGAGGAGAACATATCTCACGAGCATTTGAACATACTTGTCTCTCGATTCGAGGTTAGAGAGTCTGGGCTCCGATGTTATGCCGGAAGAATTTGGGTACCTTACTATGGAGATCTACGAAGCCTGATACTTGATGAAGCACACAAATCGAGATATTCGATTCACCCCGGTGCAGGTAAGATGTACCACGACCTTAAAGAACAGTATTGGTGGCCGAATCTTAAGAAGGACGTTGCGACTTATGTTGGTAAGTGTTTGACTTGCTCGAAGGTTAAAGCCGAGCATCAGAGACCTTCTGGGTTACTTCAACAGCCGGAAATCCCACAATGGAAGTGGGAAAGGATCACAATGGATTTCATTACTAAGCTGCCGAAGACGGTGGGCGGATGCGATACTATTTGGGTTATTGTTGACCGCCTCACCAAATCTGCACACTTCCTAGCGATGAAGGAAACTGATACAATGGAAAGACTTGCTCAGCTGTACATCAAAGAGGTTGTATCTCGTCATGGTGTACCTTTATCAATCATCTCCGATCGCGATCCCCGTTTTGCTTCCAGATTTTGGCGTTCTTTGCAAGAAGCCATGGGAACTCGTCTTGACATGAGTACTGCTTATCATCCTCAGACTGACGGGCAAAGTGAACGAACGATTCAGACCTTGGAGGACATGCTGCGTGCATGTGTCATTGATTTTGGAAAGGCCTGGGAAAGGCATTTGCCACTCGCCGAATTCTCGTACAATAACAGTTATCACTCAAGCATTAATGCTGCACCTTTTGAAGCATTGTATGGTCGTAAGTGCCGATCTCCTATTTGTTGGGCCGAAGTAGGCGAAAAGCAAATCACCGGACCCGAGGTAGTCCACGAAACGACGGAGAAGATTGCTCAGATTCAAGCTAGACTTAAGACTGCCCGTGATCGCCAAAAGAGCTATGCCGATCTTAAACGGAAAGACTTTGAATTTAATGTTGGTGATCGTGTAATGTTGAAGGTTGCACCTTGGAAAGGTGTGATCCGTTTTGGAAAACGTGGAAAGTTGAACCCACGATACATTGGTCCATTCGAGATCTTGGAACGTGTTGGACCAGTTGCATACCGTTTGGATCTACCAGCACAATTGAGCTCAGTTCATCCTACCTTCCATGTGTCAAACTTGAAGAAGTGTCTTGCTGCACCCGAACTCATCATACCATTGGAAGAACTTACTATCGATGACAAACTCCACTTTGTGGAGGAACCTGTTGAGATTATGGATCGTGAGATCAAAACCTTGAAACGCAACAAGATTCCGATCGTTCGAGTACGATGGAATGCCAAACGAGGACCTGAGTTTACTTGGGAGCGAGAGGATCAAATGATGCGAAAGTATCCTCATCTTTTCCCGACTCCTCCATCTACTTCAGCTTAAATTTCGGGACGAAATTTTCTTTAACAGGTGGGTAATGTAACGACCCTGGTTTTTCCAACGTTATTTATTAATAATTATTATTATTAATACGCTTGATTAAACGAATGTATGTTATTACATTTACATGTTGCTTTGATTGCCCGTACTTGAACTTTAAATGCCCGAAACGTCTTTGTGACACCCGGAACTTGCACGAATAATATTTTAAGATATTATTTACATCCATGATTAATTTTATTAATCATTTTAATTAACTAAGGCTTTTAGTTAATTACTTGGGCTTAAGTTGGACTTATTTGGATTATTTGCAACTTGGGCTTTAATTAGTGTAATGGACTCTTGAATAAGACTCACAAGCCCACCCTACTTCTTTTAATGGACATTAAGCCCACTCTTGCATACTTGTAAGTATCATTTAAACATAAACTAACTAGTTACTTGCTTAAGGAATCTAGTTGCCTTATAATCCCCATGAGACTAACCCTTTTATCCATCTTTTGAACCTTTAACACACTAGTAACCACCAAACAAACACACCCACCCCATGGGGGCTGCTGCAGGCCGTGGGGTTTGAGGGCTCAAAGGAGTCCACACTTCATCATTTCTTCATTACTTGTTCACTTGAAGTCTTCTCTCAAAACACACACACATTACTTGCATATTCCCTCAAACTTTCTTCTCTTTTTCTCATACTTGTAAGTGTTTGAAACAACTTCTTTTCTTCTTTTCTTTGTTGGTAAAAACTGATTTCATAAACATTAATCATCATCCTCTTTTGTTGTTTGTTACTTAATCTTGTTGTAGTTTAATTACTTGTAGATTACTAAGTTATTATTTACTTACTTACTTGTCTTTATTTACTAAGTTACAAGATCAAACTTTCTAGTTTTGATTCTTCATTTATATCTTGTATTTAACAAGAACATCAAGAACATAATCTCTCTAGTTATGTTCTACATATTTGTTTCAAAGAATTAAAGTTCATAGTTGTATAAACTCTTTACTTGTAGTTCTTGAAGTAACTTTGAAGTTACTTCACTTAAAGATCAACTTGGGTTGAATCTTTAAAAGTAAGAGCAACTATGAATCATCTTCTTGTTTAGTTAGCTTTCTACTTTATTTATTTCAAAGATTTAAAGTTTATAATCTTTAATTTTTGTTACTTGTGTTCTTGTTTGTTGTATGTTACTAGAATACCACCTTCATGGTTGGTTTAGGCTTATCATTCATTTTCTTTATTTCTTATTGTTAGTTGCTTACTACACATTTGAACAAGGACATGAAACCAACAAGAGCTTACACTTTGGTGCAAGTATCATGGATCCAACACTTGGTTGTGATCTTTCTTAGTGTTCATGAACTTGTTCATAAACTTACATGGAACCTTGGTTCATCAAACACTTACAACACTTGCACTTGAGTTATGATGGACAAACCTTGGTCAAAATGATGTTAACACATCAACGAGTTGTACACTTGAAGCTATATGCATCAAGGATGAGAACCGTGATGAACATCAAGCACCGAGACAACCGGAACTCTCCAAAACCCACTGTTCTGTCCAAAACCTACTGACCTGATGCTTCTGGAACAGACCAGTAGACCTGGGCTGTTCTAACCTTGATTTTTAGATAGAACTTTTCGAGTAGATAACTTTTCATATAGGACTCGTCTTAATCCGAGTTACGGTTTAGGATTTATGGCCCTCCGATCGTTACCAAGTCCTTTAACGTTGTGCAGAAATTTCTGACCTACTCGCACTTATACCGTCGCCACGGTCAAACCAAGACGAGTTTGCTTCTGTAAATTTTACCACACTTAAGGGACTCATAGACGGAGCCATGACCACTGGTCTCACCTTAATTCAGTAAGGGTAGAGGCCGTGGTGACTGACCGAAGTCAGCCCTTGTTTTAAACGACTTTCATAAACGAGTCTTACTTGTTACCTTTTGTTTAATGATGATTGATGATGACCCTTATGACCTTAATTACGTACTTGTAAACCTTTTGAGACGACTTATTGACTTAGTGCTATTTGACTTAGGTTGAGGACGTTTGGACCGTTACTTGCACACCACTTTCCGACTACTACCTTACCATTACTACTAATCATTGTGAGTTATAGCATTCCCTTTTTACTTTAACTTATTTTGGGAACTGAGAATACATGCGGATTTTATGTTTTACATACTAGGCACGAGTACTTAAACTTTATATATGTGTGGGTTATATAACGGCAGAAACATTCCCTTTAGCTCGGTAACGTTTAATCATTGGTTTTTGAACCATGAACGCGAATCTTAGATATGGATCCATAGGGTTTGACATCCCCACTCGGGCTAGTAGCGCTAGCATTTAACGAGTGTTTAATACTTTGAGGTTATACGCACTTGCCAAGTGCACTTTAAGGGGGTACATTAAACGTTAAGTTAGTTACCGGGTGCCCACGGTTAAGCATATACTTTTACATACTTTTGAAACGCTCGTTGTAGCACTGAAATCTCGTGGCCTACTTACGTTACTGTTATACTTAAACTATAGCTCACCAACCTTTGTGTTGACCTTTTTAAGCATGTATTTTCTCAGGTGCTTGAAGTCGCTTCCGCTATCTTACTAGTCGTGCTGTAGAACCCGCTGCCTAGAGTTGTTATCGCATGACTACTTATGTTGCATTCAAACTTTTTACTTATGAACTTATGTTATGTAACGACCATTATGGTCACGTACACTTATTTAATGCTTCTACTTAGCGAAGCATACTTTTGATTTGTAAAACAATTGACGTATGTTATGACGTCACTTTTATTTATGAATGTAAACTCTGTTTTGAAAACGCATATAGTACTTAACCTTGTAATGATCCTGTTGTTGATGGTCCGTACATGATGATTTAGTACGGGGCGTCACATTAATCCTTCTAACTTGACTTTTAAAATCAACTAAACACATGTTCTATATCTATATGATATGCTAACTTAAGGATTTAAAACCTGAAAACACGAAAAACACCGTAAAACCGGATTTACGCCGTCGTAGTAACACCGCGGGCTGTTTTGGGTTAGTTAATTAAAAACTATGATAAACTTTGATTTAAAAGTTGTTATTCTGAGAAAATGATTTTTATTATGAACATGAAACTATATCCAAAAATTATGGTTAAACTCAAAGTGGAAGTATGTTTTCTAAAATGGTCATCTTGACGTCGTTCTTTCGACTGAAATGACTACCTTTACAAAAACGACTTGTAACTTATTTTTCCGACTATAAACCTATACTTTTTCTGTTTAGATTCATAAAATAGAGTTCAATATGAAACCATAGCAATTTGATTCACTCAAAACGGATTTAAAATGAAGAAGTTATGGGTAAAACAAGATTGGATAATTTTTCTCATTTTAGCTACGTGAAAATTGGTAACAAATCTATTCCAACCATAACTTAATCAACTTGTATTGTATATTATGTAATCTTGAGATACCATAGACACGTATACAATGTTTCGACCTATCATGTCGACACATCTATATATATTTCGGAACAACCATAGACACTCTATATGTGAATGTTGGAGTTAGCTATACAGGGTTGAGGTTGATTCCAAAATATATATAGTTTGAGTTGTGATCAATACTGAGATATGTATACACTGGGTCGTGGATTGATTCAAGATAATATTTATCGATTTATTTCTGTACATCTAACTGTGGACAACTAGTTGTAGGTTACTAACGAGGACAGCTGACTTAAGAAACTTAAAACATCAAAATATATTAAAAGTGTTGTAAATATATTTTGAACATACTTTGATATATATGTATATATTGTTATAGGTTCGTGAATCAACCAGTGGCCAAGTCTTACTTCCCGACGAAGTAAAAATCTGTGAAAGTGAGTTATAGTCCCACTTTTAAAATCTAATATTTTTGGGATGAGAATACATGCAGGTTTTATAAATGATTTACAAAATAGACACAAGTACGTGAAACTACATTCTATGGTTGAATTATCGAAATCGAATATGCCCCTTTTTATTAAGTCTGGTAATCTAAGAATTAGGGAACAGACACCCTAATTGACGCGAATCCTAAAGATAGATCTATTGGGCCTAACAAACCCCATCCAAAGTACCGGATGCTTTAGTACTTCGAAATTTATATCATATCCGAAGGGTGTCCCGGAATGATGGGGATATTCTTATATATGCATCTTGTTAATGTCGGTTACCAGGTGTTCACCATATGAATGATTTTTATCTCTATGTATGGGATGTGTATTGAAATATGAAATCTTGTGGTCTATTATTATGATTTGATATATATAGGTTAAACCTATAACTCACCAACATTTTTGTTGACGTTTTAAGCATGTTTATTCTCAGGTGATTATTAAGAGCTTCCGCTGTCGCATACTTAAATAAGGACGAGATTTGGAGTCCATGCTTGTATGATATTGTGTAAAAACTGCATTCAAGAAACTTATTTTGTTGTAACATATTTGTATTGTAAACCATTATGTAATGGTCGTGTGTAAACAGGATATTTTAGATTATCATCATTTGATAATCTACGTAAAGCTTTTTAAACCTTTATTGATGAAATAAAGGTTATGGTTTGTTTTAAAATGAATGCAGTCTTTCAAAAACGTCTCATATAGAGGTCAAAACCTCGCAACGAAATCAATTAATATGGAACGTTTTTAATCAATAAGAACGGGACATTTCACCTACCCGGAGACATGATTGATGAAATCTTGTCTAGAGTCGGTCAGAATTCCTCGGCACAACTATTTAAGGCGAAATCAGTTTGTAAGACATTTGAAGAACGTTCCAAGAATGTCTTGGTTTATAAGAGACTTTCGTTTGAAAGATGGGGGATATCACATTGGGAAACCCATAAGTTACGATGTGTTTACTTTAACGCATATATTACGGGGAACCCAAATGCTATTTTACGCAACGGGTTAAGAAAATATTTTGACTCAATGTATCCGAATATAGGACTTCATGATTTAGAAAAAGCGGCTAACATGCAACATAAAGAAGTATGCTATGCTTACGGGTTAGTAATGTTCGCTTCTCACCAAAGTGAGAAAAAGAACATCGGGCTACAACTATTAAACAAAACGTTCCCACAAGTGCTAGAGTCGGTAATTGGGGTAAGAAATGAGGTTTTTAGGTTATTACGAGACTGTTGGTCATTACATAACCCTCGTCCCTTTGACGACGTTACAACACGCTGTCTTATCAACGGCCATAACGGTTATGTTCCACAAGACCAAGGATGGGAAGTAGTCCTAGTAAAACCAGAATGCATGACTTGTTTCTGGACGTATGAATTACATGTCTTTATTGCTTTTGCTGAACGACTTGTGTACTAGCTAGAATTATCTTCATAACTATCTTGTATCAAAGTTATTGTGTGCTATATTTCATGCTTTATGTAAAATAAGCGGTATTGTAAGTTTGTAAAATATTGTATAAAAGTTTGAACGCGAAATATTATTATAATCAGTTTTTCATATAGAATTGTAGTAGTTGAATTGTATATTAGCTACTAAGTATGAACTTAAAGGGTAGGTACTACCCGAATTTAAACTTATAAAACGCTAATATCAAGAAAAAGCTTTTATAAATGAGTTCATATTATGCTACGAAATACTATTAACTACTCTTAATATTCTGTATGATTAACTTGTTCCATTTGACTATTTTGAAGGAAATGGCACCGACTACTCGACAC
This sequence comes from Rutidosis leptorrhynchoides, assembly GCF_046630445.1. Classification (NCBI taxonomy): domain Eukaryota; kingdom Viridiplantae; phylum Streptophyta; class Magnoliopsida; order Asterales; family Asteraceae; genus Rutidosis; species Rutidosis leptorrhynchoides. The sequence goes on from NC_092339.1 coordinate 360,435,695, forward strand.
ACCGTGAATATGAATGAAGAGGAATTCCGTACTTTTCTAGCTTCAAACATAGCCGCAGTACAGACTGTGCTACATACCAACAATAACCTTGGATCTAGCAGTACAGGAAATCGTGTAGGATGCACCTATAAAGAATTCACTGCCTGCAAACCTTTGGAATTTGATGGAACCGAAGGACCGATCGGATTGAAACGGTGGACCGAGAAGGTCGAATCGGTGTTTGCCATAAGTAAGTGTACTGAAGAGGACAAAGTGAAGTACGCTACGCATACCTTCACAGGTTCTGCGTTAACATGGTGGAATACCTATCTAGAGCAAGTGGGACAAGATGATGCGTACGCACTACCGTGGTCAGCATTCAAGCACTTGATGAACGAGAAGTACCGTCCTAGAACCGAGGTCAATAAGCTCAAGACAGAACTTAGAGGGTTACGAATCCAAGGATTTGATATTACCACGTACGAAAGACGATTCACAGAATTGTGCCTATTGTGTCCGGGAGCGTTCGAAGATGAGGAAGAGAAGATCGACGCGTTTGTGAAAGGATTACCGGAAAGAATCCAAGAAGATATAAGTTCACATGAGCCCGCCTCCATACAACAGGCATGTAGAATGGCTCACAAACTAGTGAACCAGATTGAGGAAAGAATTAAAGAACAGACGGCTGAAGAGGCCAATGTGAAGCAAGTCAAAAGAAAGTGGGAGGAAAACGGTGATAAGAATCCCCAATACAACAACAACAGCAATTACAATAATAATCGCAACAATTATCCCAACAATCGCAACATCAATCGCAACTACAACAAACGGCCCAACAACAACACCACCAACAACAACAACAACAGCAACTACAACAATCATCCCAACAACAATAACAACCGCAACAACAACAACAACAATCAGAAGCAGCTATGCCAAAGGTATGAAAAGTATCACTCGGGGTTCTGCACCAAATTTTGAAACAAGTGTAAAAGAAATGGTCATAGCGCGGCGAAGTGTGAGGTCTACGGACCAGGGGTTAACAGAACGAAAGGAACAAATGGTGTCGGAACGAGTAATGGCGGAGCAAGTAGTGTCGGAGCAAGTTATGCCAATGTAGTTTGTTATAAATGTGGAAAACCGGGCCACATTATTAGAAATTGCCCGAACCAGGAGAGCACGAATGGATAAGGCCGCTGAAGAGTTTTCAATATTAATGCGGCAGAGGCACAGGAAGACCCGGAGCTTGTTACGGGTACGTTTCTTATTGACAATAAATCTGCTTACGTTTTATTTAATTCGGGTGCGGATAGAAGCTATATGAGTAGAGATTTTTGTGCTAAATTAAGTTTTCCATTGACGCCGTTGGATAGTAAATTTTTACTCGAATTAGCAAACGGTAAATTAATTTCAGCAGATAATATATGCCGGAATCGAGAAATTAAACTGGGTAGCGAAATATTTAAGATTGATTTGATACCTGTATAGTTAGGGAGTTTTGATGTAATAGTTGGCATGGACTGGCTGAAGAAGGTGAAAGCAGAGATCGTATGTTATAAAAATGCAATTCGCATTGTACGAGAAGAAGGAGAACCCTTAATGGTGTACGGAGAAAAGGGCAACATGAAGCTACATCTTATTAGTAATTTGAAGGCACAAAAACTAATAAGAAAAGGTTGTTATGCTGTTCTAGCACACGTCGAGAAAGTACAAACCGAAGAAAAGAGCATCAATGATGTTCCCGTCGCAAAAGAATTTCCCGATGTATTTCTGAAAGAATTACCGGGACTACCTCCACATCGATCTGTTGAATTTCAAATAGATCTTATACCAGGAGCTGCACCAATAGCTTGTGCTCCTTATACACTCGCACCCAGCGAGATGAAAGAACTGCAAAGCCAACTACAAGAACTATTAGAACGTGGTTTCATTCAACCAAGCACATCACCATGGGGAGCTCCTGTTTTGTTTGTCAAGAAGAAGGATGGTACATTTAGGTTGTGTATTGACTACAGAGAGTTGAACAAACTTACCATCAAAAACCGTTATCCACTGCCGAGAATTGACGACTTATTTGATCAACTATAAGGCTCGTCGATTTATTCGAAGATCGATTTACGTTCTGGATATCATCAAATGCGAGTAAAGGAGGATGATATTCCAAAAACTGCTTTTAGGACGCGTTATGGTCATTACGAGTTTATGGTTATGCCGTTTGGATTGACTAACGCACCAGCTGTGTTCATGGACCTTATGAACCGAGTGTGTGGGCTATATCTTGACAAGTTTGTCATTGTTTTCATCGATGACATACTTATTTACTCAAAGAATGATCAAGAGCACGAAGAACATTTGAGAAAAGTGCTAGAAGTATTGAGGAAAGAAAAACTGTACGCTAAGTTTTCAAAGTGTGCATTATGGTTGGAAGAAGTTCAATTCCTCGGTCACATAGTGAACAAAGAAGGTATCCAGGTGGACCCGGCAAAGATCAAAACTGTTGAAAAGTGGGAAACCCCGAAAACTCCGAAACACATACGCCAGTTTTTAGGACTAGCTGGTTACTACAGAAGGTTCATCCAAGACTTTTCCAGAATAGCAAAACCCTTGACTGCATTAACGCATAAAGGGAAGAAATTTGAATGGAAGGATGAACAAGAGAAAGCGTTTCAGTTATTGAAGAAAAAGCTAATTACGGCACCTATATTGTCATTGCCTGAAGGGAATGATGATTTTGTGATTTATTGTGACGCATCAAAGCAAGGTCTCGGTTGTGTATTAATGCAACGAACGAAGGTGATTGCTTATGCGTCTAGACAATTGAAGATTCACGAACAAAATTATACGACGCATGATTTGGAATTAGGCGCGGTTGTTTTTGCATTAAAGACTTGGAGGCACTACTTATATGGGGTCAAAAGTATTATATATACCGACCACAAAAGTCTTCAGCACATATTTAATCAGAAACAACTGAATATGAGGCAGCGTAGGTGGATTGAATTGTTGAATGATTACGACTTTGAGATTCGTTACCACCCGGGGAAGTCAAATGTGGTAGCCGACGCCTTGAGCAGGAAGGACAGAGAACCCATTCGAGTAAAATCTATGAATATAATGATTCAAAATAACCTTACTACTCAAATAAAGGAGGCGCAACAAGGAGTTTTAAAAGAGGGAAATTTAAAGGATGAAATACCCAAAGGATCGGAGAAGCATCTTAATATTCGGGAAGACGGAACCCGGTATAGGGCTGAAAGAATTTGGGTACCAAAATTTGGAGATATGAGAGAAATGGTACTTAGAGAAGCTCATAAAACCAGATACTCAATACATCCTGGAACGGGAAAGATGTACAAGGATCTTAAGAAACATTTTTGGTGGCCAGGTATGAAAGCCGATATTGCTAAATATGTAGGAGAATGTTTGACGTGTTCTAAGGTCAAAGCTGAACATCAGAAACCATCAGGTCTACTACAACAACCTGAAATCTCGGAATGGAAATGGGAAAACATTACCATGGATTACATTACTAAATTGCCAAGGACTGCAAGTGGTTATGATACTATTTGGGTAATAGTTGATCGTCTCACCAAGTCAGCACACTTCCTGCCAATAAGAGAAGATGACAAGATGGAGAAGTTAGCACGACTGTATTTGAAGGAAGTCGTCTCCAGACATGGAATACCAATCTCTATTATCTCTGATAGGGATGGCAGATTTATTTCAAGATTCTGGCAGACATTACAGCAAGCATTGGGAACTCGTCTAGACATGAGTACTGCCTATCATCCACAAACTAATGGGCAGAGCGAAAGGACGATACAAACGCTTGAAGACATGCTACGAGCTTGTGTTATTGATTTCGGAAACAGTTGGGATCGACATCTACCGTTAGCAGAATTTTCCTACAACAACTGCTACCATTCAAGCATTGAGATGGCGTCGTTTGAAGCACTTTATGGTAGAAAGTGCAGGTCTCCGATTTGTTGGAGTGAAGTGGGGGATAGACAGATTACGGGTCCGGAGATAATACAAGAAACTACCGAGAAAATCATCCAAATTCAACAAAGATTGAAAACCGCCCAGAGTCGACAAAAGAGCTACGCGGACAGTAAAAGAAAAGATATAGAGTTTGAAATTGGAGAAATGGTCATGCTTAAGGTTTCACCTTGGAAAGGCGTTGTTCGATTTGGTAAACGGGGGAAACTAAATCCAAGGTACATTGGACCATTCAAGATTATAGATCGTGTCGGACCAGTAGCTTACCAACTGGAGCTACCTCAACAACTCGCGGCTATACATAACACTTTCCACGTCTCAAATTTGAAGAAATATTTTGCTAAAGAAGATCTCACTATTCCGTTGGACGAATTCCAAATCAATGAAAAACTTCAATTCATTGAAGAACCCGTCGAAATAATGGATCGTGAGGTTAAGAGACTTAAACAAAACAAGACACCGATTGTTAAGGTTCGATGGAATGCTCGTAGAGGACCCGAGTTCACCTGGGAGCGTGAAGATCAGATGAAGAAGAAATACCCACATTTATTTCCAGAAGTTACGTCAACACCTCCAACTGCTTATAATTTCGGGACGAAATTTATTTAACGGGTAGGTACTGTAGTGACCCGAACTTTTCCATGTTTATATATATTAAATGAAATTGTTATTTACATGATTAAGTGTTTCCAACATGTTAAGCAATCAAACTTGTTAAGACTTGATTAATTGAAATAGGTTTCATATAGACAATTGACCACCCAAGTTGACCGGTGATTCACGAACGTTAAAACTTGTAAAAACTATACGATGACATATATATGGTTATATATATAGTTAACATGATTTTATTATAAGTATGTATCTCATTAGGTATTTTAACAATGAGTTATATACATAAAAATGAGACTATTAATTTAAGAAACTCGAAAACGATATATATAACGATTATCGTTATAACAACGTCTTACTAGGTACATATGAATCATATTAAGATATTGATACACTTGGTTAATTATGTTAAATGATAAGTAAATATATTATTAAGTGTATTAACAATGAAATACATATGTAAAAATAAGACTACTAACTTAATGATTTCGAAACGAGACATATATGTAACGATTATCGTTGTAACGACATTTAACTGTATATATATCATACTAAGATATATTATATATCATAATATCATGATAATATAACAATTTAACATCTCATTTGTTATAATAAACAATGGGTTAACAACATTCAACAAGATCGTTAACCTAAAGGTTTCAAAACAACATTTACATGTAACGACTAACGATGACTTAACGACTCAGTTAAAATGTATATACATGTAGTGTTTTAATATGTATTCATACACTTTTGAAAGACTTCAAGACACTTATCAAAATAATTCTACTTAACAAAAATGCTTACAGTTACATCCTCGTTCAGTTTCATCAACAATTCTACTCGTATGCACCCGTATTCGTACTCGTACAATACACAGCTTTTAGATGTATGTACTATTGGTATATACAATCCAATGATCATCTCTTAGCAGCCCATTTGAGTCACCTAATACATGTGGGAACCATCATTTGGCAACTAGCATGAAATATCTCATAAAATTACAAAAATATGAGTAATCATTCATGACTTATTTACATGAAAACAAAATTACATATCCTTTATATCTAATCCATACACCAATGACCAAAAACACGTACAAACACTTTCATTCTTCAATTTTCTTCATCTAATTGATCTCTCTCAAGTTCTATCTTCAAGTTCTAAGTGTTCTTCATAAATTCCAAAAGTTCTAGTTTCATAAAATCAAGAATACTTCCAAGATTGCAAGTTTACTTCCAAGTTTTCTAAATCCATTCCAAGTAATCATCCAAGATCAAGAAACCTTTGTTACTTACAGTAGGTTATCTTTCTAATACAAGGTAATAATCATATTCAAACTTTAATTCAATTTCTATAACTATAACAATCTTATTTCGAGTGGAAATCTTACTTGAAATTGTTTTCGTGTCATGATTCTGCTTCAAGAACTTTCAAGCCATCCAAGGATCCTTTGAAGCTAGATCTATTTTTTTCATTTCCAGTAGGTTTATCCAAGGAACTTGAGGTAGTAATGATGTTCATAACATCATTCGATTCATACATATAAAGCTATCTTATTCGAAGGTTTAAACTTGTAATCACTAGAACATAGTTTAGTTAATTCTAAACTTGTTCGCAAATAAAAGTTAATCCTTCTAACTTGTCTTTTAAAATCAACTAAACACATGTTCTATATCTATATGATATGCTAACTTAATGATTTAAAACCTGGAAACACGAAAAACACCGTAAAACCGGATTTACGCCGTCGTAGTAACACCGCGGGCTGTTTTGGGTTAGTTAATTAAAAACTATGATAAACTTTGATTTAAAAGTTTTTATTCTGGGAAAATGATTTTTATTATGAACATGAAACTATATCCAAAAATTATGGTTAAACTCAAAGTGGAAGTATGTTTTCTAAAATGGTCATCTAGACGTCGTTCTTTCGACTGAAATGACTACCTTTACAAAAACGACTTGTAACTTATTTTTTCGACTATAAACCTATACTTTTTCTGTTTAGATTCATAAAATAGAGTTCAATATGAAACCATAGCAATTTGATTCACTCAAAACGGATTTAAAATGAAGAAGTTATGGGTAAAACAAGATTGGATAATTTTTCTCATTTTAGCTACGTGAAAATTGGTAACAAATCTATTCCAACCATAACTTAATCAACTTGTATTGTATATTATGTAATCTTGAGATACCATAGACACGTATACAATGTTTCGACCTATCATGTCGACACATCTATATATATTTCGGAACAACCATAGACACTCTATATGTAAATGTTGGAGTTAGCTATACAGGGTTGAGGTTGATTCCAAAATATATATAGTTTGAGTTGTGATCAATACTGAGATACGTATACACTGGGTCGTGGATTGATTCAAGATAATATTTATCGATTTATTTATGTACATCTAACTGTGGACAACTAGTTGTAGGTTACTAACGAGGACAGCTGACTTAATAAACTTAAAACATCAAAATATATTAAAAGTGTTGTAAATATATTTTGAACATACTTTGATATATATGTATATATTGTTATAGGTTCGTGAATCAACCAGTGGCCAAGTCTTACTTCCCGACGAAATAAAAATCTGTGAAAGTGAGTTATAGTCCCACTTTTAAAATCTAATATTTTTGAGATGAGAATACATGCAGTTTTATAAATGATTTACAAAATAGACACAAGTACGTGAAACTGCATTCTATGGTTGAATTATCGAAATCGAATATGCCCCTTTTTATTAAGTCTGGTAATCTAAGAATTAGGGAACAGACACCCTAATTGACGCGAATCCTAAAGATAGATCTATTGGGCCTAACAAACCCCATCCAAAGTACCGGATGCTTTACTACTTCGAAATTTATATCATATCCGAAGGGTGTCCCGGAATGATGGGGATATTCTTATATATGCATCTTGTTAATGTCGGTTACCAGGTGTTCACCATATGAATGATTTTTATCTCTATGTATAGGATGTGTATTGAAATATGAAATCTTGTGGTCTATTGTTACGATTTGATATATATAGGTTAAACCTATAACTCACCAACATTTTTGTTGACGTTTAAAGCATGTTTATTCTCAGGTGAATACTAAGAGCTTCCGCTGTTGCATACTAAAATAAGGACAAGATTTGGAGTCCATGTTTGTATGATATTGTGTAAAAACTGCATTCAAGAAACTGATTTCGTTGTAACATATTTGTATTGTAAACCATTATGTAATGGTCGTGTGTAAACAGGATATTTTAGATTATCATTATTTGATAATCTACGTAAAGCTTTTTAAACCTTTATTTATGAAATAAAGGTTATGGTTTGTTTTAAAAATGAATGCAGTCTTTGAAAAACGTCTCATATAGAGGTCAAAACCTCGCAACGAAATCAATTAATATGGAACGTTTTTAATCAATAAGAACGGGACATTTCAATAGACTCTCAATTTGTTGCTAGGTAAATTCTATGGACTTTCGATAAGTGTCGTTAATCAAAACCGAAAAGTTGGAACGTTAATCGATCGTTTAAATGAATTTCTCGCGCTTTCAATTTATAAAAAATCCTAATAATTTAAAAGTATTTTAAAAAAACATAATCTATATTCTATATCTATCTACTAGCTTTTAAGAGCCCGTGCGTTGCACGGCGAGTCTTAATCAAACAAACTGAACACCTAAAATGTTATATCAATTAACGGTATAATAAAATTATAGAAAAGTGAAGAACCAGCTTGAAACATTCACAAATAGAAGCAATACATACCGGCACCATAATTAAAACGTGTAACACCTTAAAAGCCTAGTAGTCAATCGTTTTTTCAACCTGCATACATTGCTTAATCATTAACAGTATCTTGAATGTGGAAGCTAAGTTCAATTTATAAATGCAGAACACAATAGGCGACACTAAAATAAAATGAATGAAAAGCATTTTTTTATTAAAACACCTTTTTTTTAATGCATCAATTTCTGGTCCATATCCATGGAGACACTACATTCACTGAAAAGTTATGATTTTCAACTCTAGTAAAATACATAGCTCAAGGTAAATGCAAAAGGTTGACAAGTATGAAATATGGAGGATAAACAAACTCATATGCAAGTTGGAAAATAGTCACTTGTCGAGTACACCATGAATGAAATGAGCCCAATAACCAACAAAATTTAAAAATCTTCAATTGTCATTTTGCTTGATTCAATGACACCAAAGTATGTTGCACCCGTTGCAAAAGTTCACTAACCTCTGTATGAAAACGTAATAGTTAGGTAGATAAGAGATGGTTTAACAAAAGGGATGATACAAAAATATAGAAAAATACACATTATAAAATATCTAATAGTGCTGGAATAGAGACATAATCACTACAGTATTTGAAGTTAGTAAATCGCGCAAGCTGAGTTGTAATTATGTACAATCACGACGAAGTGACAATAGAGCCGTAATTTTCCGCCAATCAGAGCAAAAAGTCTTCACAAACAACCAGATATTGGACGTCAAATAACGTTTTGTTACAACAAAAATTCAATGAAAGACATCGTCTGCATTTTAGAAGACAAACCTTATCCTTGAGTACACTTCTGAATTTGTTTACTGCATACATCAAGTGAGGCAAATAGAATTATCAAGTTCATAATACATTTTACACATCTATAAACCAACAAAATTAAGAAAGTAAATGCTAAATTTGATGAAAACACGTCCACATTATACATAGTTCTTTTATGTGTAAGGCATTAGTAACATGGCAACTTGTGAGATACAAATTAAAAGTGTGTACTCAAATTGTCAATTGTCAGGTAGCTACCAACTACTCAAAGCCAGTTCGACACTTTAGCCAATTCGCCAACCCACCAAGCTGAATGTTTTTTTATGAGCTTATTTGAGTTGCCAGTTATCAAATTTTTTATGGCACAAATTAATGACATGGTTATATCGGATTAGGTATATATAAGTTTACTAATAACACATAATTTCAACCTTTTCAAGCATTGAGCGTTTTGGGAGCCAACACCAATATCAATATCCAACATTTCTACAGCTGAAAAGCATTCTTCACCATTCCCACCACCAACTGCATAAATTTTATCGTTCATAGTGGCACCAGCAAGACTTCCATTTTTTCTATTTAAAGGAAGACATGTAGTCCATAGATTTGTTATAGGATTATACGATTCAACTTGACATAAACAAAAAAACAAAAATAATTAAAAAAATAGAAAAAATGTTAGCTAATAAACATTAATAACTGATATAACTAACAACCTGTGTCGAATCACTTGCCACGGATCCCACCACCAAACACGAAAAGTTCACCATCTAACTCTGAAACCGCTGCATAACATTGTTCAGTATTCATGGGATTAAGGATTTAGTCAAAATTCGTGATGGCGAGTAACAGTCAACTGATGACAACCATGATCCACCATCATATCCCCCGATTAAAACTATTGATTTATCAGGTAAACCGTCTTCAACGATTTATCTTCTTTTGTATCTTCCAATTTTTCAGGCCCCACCGATATTGATACCTCATCCAAGTTACGTGTGCCTTTTAAGTAGTTGATTTCGGTATCCTGCTTCAGTCTGAAACGTCATTAAAGTGATACCAGAAACGAAGATACCATGAGAGTATTAGACAGAAGATACTGCACTATGATGTTACTGATATCAGTAGAACATTTCCACTTTGTATATGTCAAGAATCTTGACCATTTACAAAGCAAATACTTTAACTTCCAATTTTTGCAATAGAAAGCAGTGTTGCATAACCCGAAATTACTCGGGGAGTTCTCGGTCAAATTTGGACAAACTCGCTGAAAACATGTCAAATTCAACCAAAACTCAAAAATTACTCTGACAATCGGTCAAAATCAAAAAAAGTCAAACTTGGTCAACATATGAGTACTCCCCGAAAAGTTGCCTTTTGGACATTTTTGTTGCACTTCTGACAGACAACATATGACCTATGATCATCCGTTTGAACTGTGATGATTGTTGCATACACCACATAAATGTCGACCCATATAAAAGTATCGAGTTAACGCGTTTAGGACAAGTAAAAGTGATTACAAAAAATAACATTGACAAAAATAAACTTAATACAGAATAAATACCTTTGTAGGAGACATGGCATCAAGACGAACATGCTGGCAATCTTTAAACCATTTTTTAGGATCTTCACCCATAGGTGTGAAATAGGTGCTAAGGAGCTAACAGACTGGTCATATCGAAAATATTGCTAGCAAGTGAAACATGTAGACTCATTGAGTTAAACGATATCGCAGTAAAGTAGATTCATTCAGATTATAGTGCCAAACACAGAAATGAAGAAAATATATAGCCAAAACAGATATACATGTCCTAGCTGCGGGTAATACAATTTCGTCAATCAAGAACTAAAAGCCCAGTTGTGGTATCCAAGTCCCTTGCCAGTTCACAAAGCTACCTACTACACGGGTGAGTTGGCACATGTATCAAAAGAAATATAATACAAAAAATGGCTTTATCCAGCCTTCCCATGTTTACACCTCTAATATCCAGACACATATAATGAATTAAATAGCTTGGACTGCAAATACCAAAGAAAGTGTTAGTTAAGAGGATTGACATACTATGGCTCATTGATAGTTAAATACGTAAATTTGTCTGCTGTTGATTATCCATATCAAGCCTGCAAAATGTAGTGTAAGTAAGTCAGATGGTGATTGAGCAGGACTTTGCATTTCACACACATTATCATAAAGTTGGTGATATTAAGGCTCAAAAACCACAATTTCACTATACAATCCACATGAGACTTGCTCAAAATCCCAAATCCATAATTGTAAAGTTTGTGTTCGTAGTCACTACCAATTTTCGAAATTTCATCAACAACTTTGTCCTCTTGAATTTCTCCATTACTTCGTATTTGCCAATCAATTAGTGACTACGAAGTAAAGCACACAAAATCCAAATTGACATTTCATCAAACAGTTGGAGTGCATAGTACTTTATATTTAAATTTACCTTTTCTAAACAGATAATGGAATGACTTCTACCTGAAACAATTTCGCTACAACCATAGAGCATCGTGTAACAACGAATTAAGAATTTCACAATCATAAGAATTTACAGACATATTACACAATCTATAATTTATAATCTTCTATAATCTATAATCTATAATAAAATTTAAAACATAGTAATATATATATTATGAAGAATTATAACGATTGAAAAATTACAAAAATTCAATACTGAATACTTACACCTTGAAGTTGCCAATCAATTAGTAAGCAAATCAAAAAATTAACAAATCGTAATAGAAACAGATATAAAGTAGTAAGTTACCGGTATTCGGAATTGTGTAAGTTCATCATCAAGATCCATGAAAAATCACAATGAAGCTTGATAGGACGGTGTAATGAGGGTTCCGGATTTCTTTTTTTTGGAAATCGATTAAATTAGGGTTTGATGAGATGAATTGTAACGAATTGGTACTAATTGAATCACGATTAAATTTGTAACGATGGAGACATGAGGTGTCGTAATTTAAGGTTTCTAAATCCTTGGAAAACCGTTTCCGGCGAAAATCGCATCTGTGGTTGAAGCAGGTGAAAAAATCTGGAAACGAATCGCCGAAACATAATTTGGAAAGGAGGAGAGTCGTTCATTTGTAATGGTTAAATTAAAAAAAAGTAAATCAGATAGGGTGGAAACGTGGCGTATCGTAAAAATATGGGAATGTGGGTCTGACACATTGGATGAGGACCTCATGTTTTATGTGAGGAAGGAATATCTATATCTATATCTATATCTATATCTATATTATATAAAACAATAAAGTCAAATTTAGCTAATCAAAATTTTAAAATTTTTGATGAAGTAAAAAGGACTATTAGATTAAATATCATCTTTCAATAACAACTATTAGATTGAATAATCACTCAACATTTGTTTCTCTCCTCTATTTAAATGGTAGATTGTCAAACTTCCCCTCTAAGAACCCACCAACTCAAGAACCCACCAACAAAAGAAAAATACGGAATATCAACCTTATCACAAAAAAACCTTCTCTCTGTCAGATATTCAAATCAACAGCGACTGCAATTGGAGATCGATTTTCTGAGATGCGTTCTTGATGAAAAGCCGAAATACAAATGGAGATTGATGATTTGAGATGGATCGACTATCAAAGCATTCCACCAAAAGCAAATTAGGGTTTGCAAAAGATGATCGCTACGTATTGAGATGAATTGAATCAAATGCAATCATGTTTACAAAATCAAAAGGTTATTTACGGTCCTCAATTTAATTTATTTTTTTGACTTTTGTATGATCTAATCTTTTGTGATTTATGTGCTGTTTATAGTTCTCAAAGATTCAATTTTGATTTAACTATTTGGGAATTATAATATAATGTTATTAATTGGTCTAGGTTTGTATCATTTCAGAATCATTCATCGAGATGCAATTAGGGTTCGCCAAATCAAAGGCAAATCGAATACTATGAACGAATTTCCTTAAATATTTGAATACTCCGTGTTTTACCCGTATATTACCCGGTTATGTGTATGCATATATTTAGGTTTAATATGCTTTAAATACTCTGTATGTTACCCAGTTATCGTGTATGCATATATTTTGTGTTAGTCAATTACGCCCAAGTTGAAATCATCATAAATTATGTTCATCCAATTTGCAGCAACTAAGCTTCATCTTAAGACTTTGATTATCGATATGCAGGTTACCAAATAAGATGATAAACAAGAGCTAATAAATTAAATCTAATAGTTTGCTTCAAAAATTTGAGATTTTAATAGTATACTTTCATGTCTCTTTTGCAGTAGCTCATCACTTGAAGATGAACCAACTAAACATTCAAATGAGCCCCATGATGAAACGGTTCTATGAAGCAATATGAGATGTTGATTTTACAAAATATTGATGGCCATGAACAGATCTTGGAGAGATCAGAATAACTCAAATAACATGCTAGAGCTCCATCAACTGATTAGTGGAGAAGTTTCAACAACTTAGTACATGGCAATAGTGAGTTAAAGTTTATAATTCAAAATTTTGTAGGTTCACAGCCAGTGGCGAATCTAGGATTCGAACCTAATGGGGTCCCTAAAAAATTTATTCGATAACTTACTTGAACGAAAATTGACTGTGTTCGGGTCGGGTCGGGTCGGGTCGGGTCGGGTTTTATCGACAAAAGGAAAACATAAAACAAAAGTTATGTAATATTATTTGAAATCAAAGTTTGTACAAAAATATCATATATTTCAATCTACAAAAGACTAAATTCAACTTTTTACTTTTGTCTACGTGGTTTCATTCGATAAAATTCATCCATAATTGCTTCATTACTTATACAATCTAACAAATCTTTCTCAATATATGAAAGTAGACAATCATTCATAAATTGATCTCCCATTTTGTTTCGCAAGTCGTTCTTTATCAACTTCATTGCTGAAAAGGCACGTTCCACTGTCGATGTTGCAACGGGCAAGATTAATGCAAGTTTCAAAAGAAGATAGACCTTCGGATATATTATACTCTTGTTTGTTTCAACCATCATCTTTGCAAGGTTTCCAATTCCTTTCAAATGACTAAACCTCTCATCACCACGTACATCATGAATGTAATTATTGAGTTGTCCTCTAAGAACTCCAAGCTCATGATTTGGAAACTCAAAAGGATAGAATTCCGCCATTTTCATAAGCTCTTCCACTTGAAATGCTTTAAAAGACTTACTTGGGTTTAAAGAAGTCATAGAAATAAGTAACGGAGTGTTCAAGAAAGTTACCTTTGTTAATTGAATCTTCCTTTTCATTATGACCACGGAAAGCTAAACCTTGTCGCAACAAGAATCTCACACAATTAACAGAAGCAGTTAACCGAATATGATAGCTTTCGTTACGCATATAACTTTGCTTAAAAAAAGATGTGTTGATGGACTGTTTATGGTTCATCAAACTTTGACACTTCTCGATAGCTATATTATGTGGCTTGCTATCGTTGTGTACACCTAAACGTTCTTTCTTATTCCATGCCTGAAATCCACCTTTAACAAAATTATCCGCTCCCCCTTGGACTTTTATCTCAGATTAAAATAAATAACAACATAAACAAAAGACTGCTTCTTGCTTTATGCTATACTCCAACCAATATTTATGATCATCAAACCATAATGGAATAAATTTTCGACTTTTACCTCCGATTTCTCTTTGCTGAAATGAATGATTTTGGGGTTGACAAGGACCTTTTAGCAAGTACGCTCTTCTAATTTCATCTCGTTGACTTGGTGGTAGAGTTCCATGCTCGGACGCACTCCCGGATCACTTGGAAGTTCGTTTAAATCAATTTTTGTATACTTTTTGAAAGGGACTTGATAATCATCCTCTTCAAGTACCATTTCTTGAACAGGAGGTTGTTCTTCAGCTAAGTTTTTAGTTCCCGAATCACTAACAGAATTCCTAGACCCCACTGACTTTTTGAAATAGCGTAACATGTTATAGGTAACTGTCATATTTCAAAAGAAGTGCCACAATCAAATTTATAAGTATTTGTCACAATCAAATTCCAAAAGATAATAATATTATAAACTATATCTTAGAACACTAACTGTAAGTATGCAACTAAAATTAGAGCAATCAAGTAATAAGCAATAATAACAAATTAACAATCAAGTAATGTACTCCGTAAGTCTTGGTCATAAGTTATAAGTTAATATAATTAAAATTAATATAAATCAGTTAATCAACACTTTTACCACTATATGAGTAATAAAGAAATAAAAGCCCTAGTTGTCTGTACCATAAATGAAAACAATTTTAAGGAAAAGCAAAATTGGTAGAAGAATAAAAGAATACTATGTTCGTACCATATATATGGATGGCTAGATGAGTAAGATTGGGAGTTACTCTCTTTGTCACTTTGCCAAAATCTCAGAACAGGGTTAGGAATTAGAAAGGAGTGGAGTAATGGAGAAGTACTGAAGTAGGTAAAGCACATTTGAAAAAGTGACTACAAATTAGAAAAGGAGTGTACTAGAATCACGTGCGAGTTTTTTTTATAATATTTAAATTTAAATATTTAATATTTAGTGATCCATACTATAAAATCATATAAGTGGGCTAATTTCAAATATTTTAGTAGTCCAAATTATAAACTTACAAATTCTCAAAATATATGGGGTCCTACTATTTTATTTAGTGGTGTCCTATACAATTTTTAATGCTACTTTGTAAAAAAATTTAAAAAACTAGTGGTGTCACAGGACCCCACGGGACAACATGTAGGATCGCCCCTGTTCACAGCTTCATATTATTAAACATGCATTTCAAAATCTACTACAGGTATCACTTTTAGGTGTATTATACATTTATAGAAATTTTTAAACTTGTAATTTGACAAGACCGATAACATTTTTTCGTTGTTTTAAAATTTATCAGTTTACGAAGAAAACCCGATTTTGTTTTAGAGATGCTTTCCATCGCCTTCTAGAATACTCGAAACATTCGCTAAACTCATGCCTAGATGGAGAACCTATGATGACTTCTAATGATGACACATTAAGGTACATCAGAACATTGTATTCTTTAGATGTCTGTTATATAAGATTTTTTTTTTTTCTACTTAAGGTGTAGGTGTACCTTAATATATTGATGTATCATTATTACAATCAAGTGATACTTTTATCAATAAATTTACATGCCTTTTTGTATAACAGTTCTGTTCTAGGTGGTTCCTTACAATTGTTTTTTGGAACATTTGTGCTTGATCTTGGTAGATAATAAGTATACACAAGTAAGTACTTTACCATCGTTTTGTTTATTTTGGATATTGAGTGTCAAAATTTCCAGTGAGTTTTGTGTATATAGAACTAAATAATAATGTATAGATGTATCATTATTACAATCAAGTGATGCTTTTATCAATAAATTTACATGCCTTTTTGTATAAAAGTTCTATTCTAGGTGGTACCATACAATTGTTTTTTGAAACATTTTTGCTTGGTCTTGGTAGATAATAAGTATACACAAATAAGGACTTTACTATCTTTTTGTTTGTTTTGTATATTGAGTGTCAAAATTTCCAGTGAGTTTTGTGTATCTCGAACTAAATATTCTCATACTTGAAAAAAAAAAAGAGGTATTAAAGATTTGTTTGTCCTAGAGAAGACTAAACTACGAGTTTCTAATATACACACATTATCTACCAATTGAGGGTAACTATAACCTTATCAATAATGAGCTTTCAGTTTTCCATCATTTTCACATATGTAACTTATATCATAGTTTAGGACTAGAGCATTAGATATTTTTATCATAGTTTTGGGCTAGAGCACTATATATTTTTTATTGTGTAGCAGTTGTTTTGAGTTTGGGTAATTATTCCTCTACTGTGATCATTAATTAGGATTTAGTTCATATAGTCGGCGGGTTGTGATGTTTTTTCAGCGGTCAAAACCACCTTTTACTGGCGTAGTCGTCGTAGGGTGTTTTATGCTGGTTATATTATCCTGTGATCCTTTTTTTTAGTGATTACACTTAATTTAACTCTCACCCCACTTATCGTATTTATCTTTCATCGTTTGCCAATGATATTCATTTCAATTCATTTTTGATATCTCTTAATATCCACTGACATTTAAGTAGTTTTCATATTTCATATACTTTATTCTTTTAACTAAAATGTCACACTTACTAAATAAGATTTTGTTGTACAGTTGTTAGGTGTGACGATGATGAACTTATGATTGAGATGACAAATTGGACGAGTAGATTGGTGTGAAAGTGAATTACAATGTCAATAATAGGATGTTGGCTCTATTAAGTGTAATGTACACATGAGGTACACAATGTGGGGAAAGGACTATGAGTAAGCCAATGGAGAGAAATGCTGAAACATTGTATGATTGTGATATGTGTGCGATCGTTCATAGATGTTCACAAAATGTGTAATGTCATTTATCATTTAATTCTTTTTAAACTATTTTTAAAGCTTTCCATAGACAGACTTATATAGACTTGCATGATTTACAGGGTTAGGACAATAATAAGTCTTGAATATCTCGAAATGTATCAACATAGACTTCCACTTTTTTTTTTTTTTTTTTTGAAAAAAATATCTCGAAATGTATCTGAGTGTTAGATGGATAAGATTAGAGGTTTGGAACTTGGAAGTGTATTTTTTTTATTTGTTATCAACTACTATAAATTATGATCATCATCTCCCTTCGTAATATAGAATATAATTTTATTACTATGACCTGCATATACTATCAATCGAGTAAAATTTTCACCTATTTTTGTATTATCACATGAGTTAGTTTGAACAAAGATATTAGAAAAATCGTACTAAAAAATGTACACTATATCAAATTACTAAGATTGATGTGTCAAGACGTAACCTTTAAAATGTAGACAATATACTCAATAATTAACACATAATACAGGCAACTAAACCCGATCATGCAGTAACTAGCAAGTAAATTGACCAGTTCGAACCACAGGGAGAAGTTTGTTTTAAGGACTTTACAACGATTGATTATTCTAAAGGGGGATTTGTGTTTGAAGTTGTATTTATGTTAACAAAACAGTAATTAAAATATGGTAATTGACAAGAATGAGAATGTGGTGTTTACTTCTATGCTTAATAAATGACAGGGATTGTTCTTTTGTAATTAAAACAGTTATTTCATAGTTACAAGTAATTAGTTTATATCAATTTCACAATATCTATAAACTTGAGAGCTATGTTTAATCAACAAGATTCTTTCGTGGTTGAATTCACATAAAACCTAGTTTACTAAGATCACTCTAAGTAAACTACATGATTGTATATCCTAGATATCATTCAATTAACATCATATACTCACATATAGGTGGCTAAATCACTAGGTGTTGAAGTATAAGCTATGGTCTTTGATAAACTCATATAAACTAAGTCATAACTTACATAATTGAACTAGGATACAGGGATGGTTACAACAATGGATCTTTTGAAAGAACATGGTGATTTAGATTGATTAACTAACTAGACCCAAACCGGTTAAACTCACGTGAAACCTAAATTACAACAATCACTTGAGGTAATTTCATAACTATGTTGCTTTGGAACTCATTCAATTACCGAATTAAACACATAACAAAATCACTTAAGCTTATGCATCTAATCGTCTAGATTATTAGGTGTATTGAAGTATAGATTGTTTTCCTAGTTAACTCACATTAATAGGTTTGCAATCTATATAATTGAAGTAATGAACTAAGCATGCATAACAATGGTTCTTATGGTTGAACTAGATGATTTAATCAATCAAACACACACACACACACACACACACACACACACACACACACACATATATATATATATATATATATATATATATATATATATATATATATATATATATATATATATATATATATATATATATATATATATAGCATAACATCAAAGTACAGAACAATCCCAAGCCATAAATCTTACATTGAAGTAAACACACAAGGCTTTTAGCCAAACATAATCATAGTAGAACTAATGAAACAGTAAATACAAGTTGAATTCATGTTTAAAAGATATAGAACAATAATACCAATAGTGATGAATGATCCTAGCTTAATCTTGATGTTGAAAGAGTGGAGACTAGCCTTGTAGCCTTCTTTGATCCTTGAAAAACGTATTAGAACTGAGAGAGATTGTATTAGTCAAGGTCTCTTCAATATGTAACTAAAGTCTTCCTTAAATAGGCTCAAAAGTTAGGTATTTTGGTCAGAAAGTGACCAGATGCGCCGCATTTTGGGATGCGCCGCATTTCTTTAATACTAGTGGAATCCAGCTCGTTTTCGCACTCAGAACTGTCGGCAGGGGGACAGATGCGCCGCATCTGGTACAAATGCGCCGCATCTGGCTTGGATGCGCTGCATCCATCTCAGATGCGCCGCATCTGCTGTTGTTTTGGTCCAGAAATTCTAATGCTCCGCATCTGAAACTGTCGGGAGTTATTTTGTGCAGAGATGCGCCGCATCTAAGAGAGATGCGCCGCATTTGGACCTGTTTCAGTAGTTTCGGGTTGCTTTATGCGTTCAATCTTCGTTTTAACTTTGTTTTCGCTGTTGGTCTTTATTTATTCAATCACAATGGACTTTTACAAATGTACTTGAATTACAATGCTTAAGTACAACAAATACATACAAATAGATACAGAATTAGATCGAAATATCGACAATAAACATGTATGATTTTGGCGTTATCAAAATCCTCACACTTAAACCTTGCTTGTCCTCAAGCAAGACTTACAAGAAATCGAAACTTACTATAGTGAACACACTTATTTAATTGAGAACACAAAAAATGGGAATCACACTCACACGATACAGTACACAAGTTATTTTGGCACACAAAACTCACGCTATATGAAACACACACTTGGATCACACTTACACTTTTTTTTTATATATGTCACAAAGTAACACACGCACACGTTTTGATTATACACACACCTTTTGAGTACTCACGCGAATTGAAATCACACCAAAGTTGAAAGGTGGGTTTTAAAGTCCACATTTCTTGAAAATTTGGATCCTTAGGGAAATTAGGAGCTTGTGAAAAACCTTTGATATTTTGAAAATTATTCATGTTAGTTTTTATACTAATCAAGTTTTCCGATTTTAACCTCAAAGTCCGGTTGAGGGTAACTGAAAACCGAAGCCTCAGTTGGCGCTTAGCAAGCTACTCGCCCCCATGATTGAAGTATCATGGAACTCGAAACCGGATGTCCTAAAAATGGTTTACTCAATATAGTTCATAAATTAGCATAAGTTTTTAGAAGAAACTATATCATGTCCAAATATCATCGGTGAACCATGAGTTTGCACACCTCAATTTGTTATAGCATATGTATGTTGACCGCGGTCAAACATAAATGCGGTTGATCTTTACGGAGATCATCCATCTGGGGATTAGATTCATTAGTCTTAAAATCTAATTTGCAATGTGCCCCCCATTGTACTAGACAGATCCCATCTCATGGTTAGGATTAGTCTGACCACCAAAAACCCTGTTTGATGCTGAGGTGAGGTGGATTTCCAGCCGATTATAGGGATGACTTTTCAAGATTTTTCATCAACCTACAGCTGTTCTGGACTACATCTTCTAACATAAGTTAGCAAGTGTGTCATTTTGGAAGACTTGACTTCCTTCACAATCATTACATAGATGAGCATTGGATTAGATTGTTAGAACAACAAAGTACTTGATGATTCTTTCCATTAAGAATGTGGTGTAGCATATTGATTATTCCTTTTATATGACTACTAGTTTTATGATTTTTAACAAAATAAACTCAATCATTTGGTTGTTTCTTAATTTTTTTTGTGATAATAATTTCGGTGTATACACCTAGTTTTAAAATCTACAAATTTTAAATAAAATTTGAATTTATGAAGATAAAAGTTCAAAAAATTTCATCATTTTAAGCCTTTTTAACCAAAATCAAAACCCGAAAGAATTTATAACTTCCTCCCCACACTTGAGTTCATGTATCGCCCTCGTTACATGAAATAAGAAAAATTTAAATTCGAGAGGGTTAAACAGTGTATAAGAGAGTTATTACTTTCAAGGTTTAAAACCGGAGTGCACGGGATGATGACGCTGAACTGAATGCCAGCATAAGAACATCATCCATTTCTTGCTACCACAAATCATTCATTAATCAAGTATGTGCTGAACTTACTGCCAGTCTTTAAAAATCGTAGCAATTAGCACAATGCTCACCTGTCACAAACCAAACAAGTATTTCACACAAACAAATGGGGTGGTACTCCATGTACTAAAAACCCCACTTTTAATTACCTAAATTATTCAAATTACAACCATCCAAAATACTATCAAGTTATTACACACCAAACATGAAAATAAATTGTTTTTTTTAAAACAAACCAACATCAATCAAACCTTTCACAAACTTCGAGAATAATCACGTCAACTTCAGAAGAATCCTCAAAAAGAGTTGCTTGGTCCCGCTCACCTTCGTTTTGGTTTGCCGAGTCGTCGTCCTGAAATACTGAAGGGTTGTACCCCTGATAGGTTGTTTGAGCAGGGATGATAGCAGTTTCTTCATTAGGAGGGTTAGGGGGGTATGCAGGAGGATAAGGAGGAGGATATGGATCACCCATTCGAACCCATGGTTCGTATGCACGCCAAGGAGAGGGGAGTAATGAGTGGGATCTGCAGCGTATGACACGGTCTGTTCATGCATCCAGTTAAGCTGAGCTTATTGCCCAGCTTGAGTATACCAAGTCCTATCATTCCCCACATCGATGTACTGTTGCATCGCCCGATTACCTGCATCATAGTGATCTATTACCTTTTTAGTGTTTTGATCCTGATGGAGACGCAATGCTAAAAACTGGCGCTCCATGTATGCCTCCCAATCATTACCCGGACCTGAACTACTTCCAACTTGGGGCTGTGGATTTGGTTGCGGTTGTGGTTGTTGCTGTTACTTGTACTCGGGATCCACATACCTAGTTAGAAGGCCGTTCGACCCCCTCATCAAGATATTTTCCCTTGTAAAACTTACTTTATCAAAGGCAATCATGCGTTTCTCTTCTAACCCACTTGTATTGACACGAAAATGTTCGACAATTTTGGTTACATAATGGCCTCCCATAATCGGTGTAATCTTTTTCCTTTCTTCGAGAATGAAAGCTAGAATCATTCGTGGAATATGAACATGGGTGTGATTCATTATCGTGTGGATGTACCAGATATCCAAGTTTGTAACTTTTTCGCTGCTGTCTTTTCAACAGTTTATCGTACTTGAAATGAATCTTTGGACGCATCGATGCTCGTAAGTAAGTAGCTTGCTACAAGTCTGCTTGCTGGCATTATATGCGCTATGGCTCATGTTCACCCACGCTTCTTCATGATTAAAAGAGGACACATAGACTATACATTGATTAAAGTAATTTTGCATCAATTGGTTTGGCAAACCTTCGTAGATATCCAGTGCCTTTACAAATTGTAGCAGTGTTAATGTCTGGTCTTTCCCTCCAAGCTGAAATCTCATAAAGGTATTTGATGTTGGCGAAGAAATATCAACCCTTAGTGAACCAATGAATTCCTTGGTTAAGAGTGGGTACACTTTTTCTTCCATTCGGAACAAGTTTTCCCATGCATGTATTCGATGGCCTTGATACGTTACCCGGAAAAGGTTATGAAAATTTTGCAATTCACCGGCTTCTTCCAACGGTGTCCAATCAATATATTTACCCGGATATACGTCTTTGTGCAAAAGTTTCTTCATCCGTTCATGATATTCCAGATGCCTCAAAACCGCGTTGATCCATGGATCCGGAGTGGTTAATCCACGGACATTTAGTTGTTGGTTGTCTATGTCCATTTCTTCTTCCATAGCATTTTCTTCCTCACTTGTGTCCGGATCTCTAACTGCCGGGCCTTTTTGCTTTTTTGATTGTGGGTTCGAGGATGATGCTCTAGTCTACATAAAAACACAACAAAATCAAACAAACAAAACAACAAACCAAGTTGATTAGTGTTAAAGAAATTAAAAACATCTATCATATTGCACAAGCCAAATCCATGTAGAAAAAAGTTTAAACATGATATATTGTACGTATCACACAAACTCTCAAATTACATGTCAAGCATAATCCTATCATGGTATGTACTTATCTCATCTTTAACAAACATGCACTAGTATGTCAATTGATTCAAATCACTTCATAAGTTCAATCATATCTAGCATAATTAGTTTCACCAAAACAAATATATGGAACCATTAGCATTCACCAATAAGCATGTCAAACAATATGCAATCAATGGTTTTCATTCATTTAGCACATTAAAGTCAACTCAAGTCAACAATTTCATCAAAAAGCCTAAGCATACAATCCTTAACTTTCACAAATAATCCTTTCAATTCGAACAAACACTAAGTTAAGGCATATATGAGTTTAGCATAATCAATAAATTGCTTTAATTCCTCTTAGAACACTTACGAGTCAACAAAAGTCAAAATTCCCAATTCAAAAACCCTAATTCTCAATTTATTCAAAATCATGTGTTTCAACAAGGGTTCTAGGAAAATTGATAGTGTACGCTAGTAATTAAACTTCAAAACATCTCAATTTTATCAATTAATGGTCAAAAATTCGAAACCCCTAAATTCATGAAGAACCCTAATTTCTAAAGTAAAGATTTGAGCAATCAATCATGAAATTCGAGCATGAATAAGGATTAGTAACAACAATACAAGCATATAATGACCAAAAACATGAATATTCAAACATCCCCACACTTAGAACAAGCTAAATCAGAATTTGAGAATGAAGAACATAAGAATCATGAAGAAATGAAGATTAATCTTACCTTTCTCATGTTGATAGTCGGATTAGATGCTCAGAGATGAGATTAATCGGTTGATTTAGTGTTTAGAGATGGAAACTTTGAGAGAAAATGAGATGAGAGTCGGAGTTGTAGGTGAAAAAATGAGAATAATTGATAAACTCCTGTATTTGTGCAAAAAAAATAGGCAGGCTGCAATATTCAGACACAGATGCGGCGCATCTGGTGGATAAAAGCGGCGCATGACCCAAACTCGGCGCATTTAAAAATTTCGGACTTTTTCTTGTCTTCAGATGCGGCGCATCCATCATAGATGCGGCGCATCTGGCCCTGTTTCACCAGTTTTCGATGTTTTTTCTGCATTTTAAACATTGCGGAAGGTCCCTAAACAACTTTGTTCGTACTAAAGCTCGAAAAATCACTTAAAACAATCAATCCTAAGAAAAGAGACACACGCATGGGACTATTTACAATTTGTGAAGTTTATTAGCGAGTCGTTCACGCGACTCCTTCCCAAGCTAATTAGCTTTGGAGGAGAAAGTGAAGTCATCTTGAACCGTGGTGTTCACTCCATCAAAATAGAGTTCTAATCGATGACCATTCACTTTAAACGTGTTCCCGTTTCCAACCAATTCAACATATCCCGATGGAAATGCTTGTTTCACCAAATAAGGTCCCGTCCATCGGGACTTCAACTTTCCCGGAGAAAATTTAAATCGTGAGTTAAAAACCAAAACTTTGTCACTGGTTTCGAACTCTTTCATTCCTTTTAGTCGGGCATCATGCCACCTTTTTGTTTTCTCCTTATACAAACTTGAATTCTCGTATGCTTCCAATCTTAATTCTTCCAATTCATGCATTTGCATGAATCGGTTTTCACCAGCCTTTTCCATATCTAAATTGCAAAGCTTCAACGCCCAGTATGCTCTATGTTCCATTTCAACCTGAAGATGGCACACTTTACCATATACAAGCTTAAATGGTGTGGTACCGATAGGTGTTTTAAACACAGTTCAAAAAGCCCACAACGCGTCATCTAACTTGCGTTGCCAAATCTTAGGGTTGTTATCAACCGTCTTATCAAGTATGCGTTTCAAGGCACGATTTGTGTTCTCCACTTGACCACTTGTTTGCGGGTGGTACAGAGTAGAGAAACGATGAGTTACGCCATACTTCTTCAACACCTTTTCAAGAAGGTTGTTGGCAAAATGTGTCTCTCGATTGGATATGAGCGTCTTTGGAATTCCAAAGCGCGAGAAGAGATTTTTCAAGAAGTTTACCACCACTCTAGCATCATTTGTAGGCAAAGATTTCGCTTCAGCCCATTTAGATACATAGTCAACGGCTACTAAGATGTACTTGCACTTATGAGAACTTGGAAATGGTCCCATAAAATCGATTCCCCAAATATCAAAGATTTCACAAACTTGGATGCCGGTTTGAGGCATCTCATCCTTTTTCATGATGTTGCCCGTTCGTTGACATGCATTACAAGTCCGAACGAAATTATGGGCATCTTTAAAGATCGTGGACCAATAAAAGCCCGAGTCAAGGATTTTTCTTTCGGTGTGGTTTGGTCCGAAATGACCGCCGGTTGGCCCTTGATGGAAATGCTCAAGAATTTGTTGAGCCTCTTTTCTGTACACACAACGGCGAATTACTTGTTCCGCACCAACACGAAATAGGTCGGGGTGTTCCCAGAAATAGGACTTCAAATCCGCAAAGAATTTCTTCTTTTGTTGATAAGAAAGTCCTTTTTGAAGAATGCCTGAAGCAAGATAGTTTGCAAAATGGGCAAACCATGGGATTTCAGATTCCTTGTCAACCCTCATTAGAGATTCGTCAGGAAATGTGTCCTTGATGATTGTATTATCGAGTTTCTCTAATTCAGGATTTTCAAGTCGGGATAAATGGTCGGCGGCTAGATTCTTGGCTCCTTTCTTATCACGTATCTCAATGTCAAATTCTTGAAGTAAAAGAACCCAACGTATGAGACGATGCTTTGCATCTAGTTTCGAGAATAGGTATTTAAGCGCCGAATGGTCCGTGTAAACAATGGTCTTGGACAACACCAAATATGACCGAAATTTATCAAACGCATAAACAACCGCTAGGAGCTCCTTTTCCGTGGTGGTATAATTAATTTGAGCTCCCGTTAGAGTTTTACTCGCATAATAAATTGGACGAAAATGATTATCGGGTCGTTGTTCTAAGACAGCACCTAAGGCATAGTCGCTCGCGTCACACATTAACTCAAAAGGCATACTCCAATCCGGAGATACGATAATAGGGGCTTGTGTGAGTTTTGACTTTAGAATGGAGAATGCATTCTCGCAATTAGAATCAAAGTCAAATGGAGCATCCTTTTCAAGAAGTATGGTCATTGGGCGGGCGATTTTAGAGAAATCTTTGATAAATCGCATATAGAATCCCGCGTGATCAAGAAAACTTCTAATGGCC
Source organism: Rutidosis leptorrhynchoides (assembly GCF_046630445.1). Classification (NCBI taxonomy): domain Eukaryota; kingdom Viridiplantae; phylum Streptophyta; class Magnoliopsida; order Asterales; family Asteraceae; genus Rutidosis; species Rutidosis leptorrhynchoides. The sequence continues at coordinate 360,462,121 of NC_092339.1, forward strand.
TTAACATTCGACGGTATAGGTAGCTTAGAAATAACTTCAATTTTAGCTTTATCTACCTCTATTCGCGCACGAGATATCTTGTGCCCAAGTACAATGCCCTCCTTCACCATGAAGTGGTATTTTTCCCAATTCAGGACCAAGTTTGCTTTCTCACATCGGATAAGCATACGTTTAAGGTTAAAAAGACATGATTCAAAGGAGTCTCCAAACACGGAAAAGTCATCCATGAAGACTTCCATACAATCCTCTACCATATCATCAAAAATTACCATCATGCACCTTTGAAAGGTTCCGGGTGCATTACATAAACCAAACGGCATGCGGCGATAGGCAAAGGTACCGAAAGGACAAGTGAATGTGGTCTTTTCTTGGTTGTTGGGATCAATTGGAATTTGGAAGTAACCGAAGAAACCATCTAAAAAGCAATAATATTCTTTCCCCGCTAATCGTTCAATCATTTGATCAATAAAAGGCAACGGGAAATGATCCTTTCTAGTGGCATCATTGAGACGTCTGTAATCAATACAGACTCTCCAGTCGATAACCGTTCTAGTTGGAACGAGTTCGTCCTTTTCATTTACAATAACAGTTGTACCCCCCTTTTTGGGTACTACTTGTACTGGACTAACCCAAGGACTATCGGAGATGGGGTAGATTAACCCGGCGTCAAGAAGCTTGACTACCTCCTTTTTAACAACCTCTTTCATGTTGGGATTTAGCCTACGTTGTCTTTGTACTACTGGTTTGAAGTCATTCTCAAGGAGAATTTTATGTGTACAATAAGACGGGTTTATCCCTGGAATGTCGGTCGTTTTCCAGGCTATAGCCTTTTTATGGGTTTTCAAAACAGAGATTAACCTATCCTTCTCGCTACCGGAAAGATGTGAAGCAATAATTACCGATAATTCAGATGTACCTTCGAGATAAGCATACTCCAAGTGTTTAGGTAGCTCTTTAAGCTCTAGTACGAGTGGTTCTTCCAAGGAATTCTTTATACGGAATCTATCTTTATTTCCGATATCTTCAAATGATTCCTCTTCCTTGGGAATTACTTCTTCTATGGTCTCATCATCCGTGACCACCTTCATCAACTCATCAAAATCTTCATCAATATTGAAGTATTCACTTTCACTTACCTGGGTTAGCCCCGGGATATCAATTTCAAGTAGCTCCTGCAATTCATTCTCAACACAAAGGTCTATAACTTCAATTTGAAAACGAGAGTCATCGGTGGAAGTGGGTCGTTTCATGGCTTTGTCAATGTGACAAATTACTCTATCGTTTCCCACACCTAGACTTAATTGTTCTTTTTGGATATTAATGATAGCATCTGCGGTGTTAAGAAAAGGACGTCCTAAAATGATAGGAACTTTTGTGTCCTCTTGCATTTCTAAAATCACAAAATCGACGGGAAAGATAAGTGAGCCAACTTTTACGAGAATATCCTCGGCTATACCTATGGGTGTATCAAATGATTGGTTTGCTAATCGAATACCCATCCGGGTTGGTTTCAAGTCTCCTAAGTCAAGTTTTAAATATAACGAGTAAGGCATTAGGTTAACACTTGCACCTAGTGTAGTGACCCGAACTTTTCCATGTTTATATATATTAATTAAGATTGATATTTACATGATTAAATGTTTCCAACATGTTAAGCAATCAAACTTGTTAAGACTTGATTAATTGAAATATGTTTCATATAGACAATTGACCACCCAAGTTGACCGGCGATTCACGAACGTTAAAACTTGTAAAAATGACATGACGATATATATATGGATATACATATGGTTAACATGAGATTATGATAAGTAAGTATCTCCATAAGTATATTAACAATGAGTTATATACATATAAACAAGACTACTAACTTAAGGATTTCGAAACGAGACATATATGTAACGATTATCGTTGTAACGACATTTAAATGTATATATATCATATTAAGATATAATAATATATCATAATATCATGATAATATAATAATTTAACATCTCATTAGATATAATAAACAATGGGTTAACAACATTAATTGAGATCGTTAACTTAAAGGTTTCAAAACAACACTTACATGTAACGACTAACGATGACTTAACGACTCAGTTAAAATGTATATACAAGTAGTGTATTTAGATGTATTAAAATACTTTTGGAAGACTTCAAGACATATATCAAAACACTCATACTTAACGAAAATGGTTACAGTTACTTTTCCACTCTTTTCTTTCATCAAGAATTCTAGTCGTATTCTTACCCGTATTATACACAGCTTCAAAACGTACTTACTATGAGTATATACCAATAGGAACTAGCATGGGATTCCATACTTGATTATGTCATGTATGACTAATCAATTTTAAGTTCTACCATGAGCTAGTCAACTAACTAGAACTCCTTTTAACCCCACTCACCACACACCAATTACCACTCATCATTCACTCCATTTCACTTCCAATTCTCTTTCTAATTCTCTCTCAACACACACACACTATTATGAACGTATTTTTCCAGTAGTTAATCATCATCTTCATCAAAAATCACTTCAAGAATCAAGCTATAATCATCATAGGAAGAACACTTCAAGAACACTTCAAAAATCCCTTCAAGTTTACTAATTTACTTCCAAGCTTTCTAATCCATTCCAAGTAATCATCTAAGATCAAGAAACCTTTGTTATATACAGTAGGTTATCTTTCTTATTCAAGGTAATATTCATATTCAAACTTTGATTCAATTTCTATAACTATAAACTATCTTAATTCGAGTAAAAATCTTACTTGAACTTGTTTTTGTGTCATGATCCTACTTCAAGAACTTTCAAGCCATCCAAGATCCTTTGAAGCTAGATCATTTCTTGTCACTTCCAGTAGGTTTACCTACTAAACTTGAGGTAGTAATGATGTTCATAACATCATTCGATTCATATATATAAAACTATCTTATTCGAAGGTTTAAACTCGTAATCACTAGAACATAGTTTAGTTAATTCTAAACTTGTTCGCAAACAAAAGTTAATCCTTCTAACTTGACTTTTAAAATTAACTACACACATGTTCTATATCTATATGATATGCTAACTTAATGATTTAAAACCTGGAAACACGAAAAACACCGTAAAACCGGATTTATGCCGTCGTAGTAACACCGCGGGCTGTTTTGGGTTAGTTAATTAAAAACTATGATACACTTTGATTTAAAAGTTGTTATTCTGAGAAAATGATTTTTATTATGAACATGAAACTATATCCAAAAATTATGGTTAAACTCAAAGTAGAAGTATGTTTTCTAAAATGGTCATCTAGACGTCGTTCTTTCGACTGAAATGACTACCTTTACAAAAAAGACTTGTAACTTATTTTTCTGACTATAAACCTATACTTTTCTGTTTAGATTCATAAAATACAGTTCAATATGAAACCATAGCAATTTGATTCACTCAAAACGGATTTAAAATGAAGAAGTTATGGGTAAAACAAGATTGGATAATTTTTCTCATTTTAGCTACGTGAAAATTGGTAACAAATCTATTCCATCCATAACTTAATCAACTTGTATTGTATATTATGTAATCTTGAGATACCATAGACACGTATACAATGTTTCGACCTATCATGTCGACACATCTATATATATTTCGTAACAACCATAGACACTCTATATGTGAATGTTGGAGTTAGCTATACAGGGTTGAGGTTGATTCCAAAATATATATAGTTTGAGTTGTGATCAATACTGAGATACGTATACACTGGGTCGTGGATTGATTCAAGATAATATTTATCGATTTATTTCTGTACATCTAACTGTGGACAACTAGTTGTAGGTTACTAACGAGGACAGCTGACTTAATAAACTTAAAACATCAAAATATATTAAAAGTGTTGTAAATATAGTTTAAACATACTTTGATATATATGTATATATTGTTATAGGTTCGTGAATCAACCAGTGGCCAAGTCCTACTTCCCGACGAAGTAAAAATCTGTGAAAGTGAGTTATAGTCCCACTTTTAAAATCTAATATTTTTGGGATGAGAATACATGCAGGTTTTATAAATGATTTACAAAATAGACACAAGTACGTGAAACTACATTCTATGGTTGAATTATCGAAATCGAATATGCCCCTTTTTATTAAGTCTGGTAATCTAAGAATTAGGGAACAGACACCCTAATTGACGCGAATCCTAAAGATAGATCTATTGGGCCTAACAAACCCCATCCAAAGTACCGGATGCTTTAGTACTTCGAAATTTATATCATATCCGAAGGGTGTCCCGGAATGATGGGGATATTCTTATATATATGCATCTTGTTAATGTTGGTTACCAGGTGTTCACCATATGAATGATTTTTATCTCTATGTATAGGATGTGTATTGAAATATGAAATCTTGTGGTCTATTGTTACGATTTGATATATATAGGTTAAACCTATAACTCACCAACATTTTTGTTGACGTTTTAAGCATGTTTATTCTCAGGTGATTATTAAGAGCTTCCGCTGTCGCATACTTAAATAAGGACGAGATTTGGAGTCCATGCTTGTATGATATTGTGTAAAAACTGCATTCAAGAAACTTATTTTGTTGTAACATATTTGTATTGTAAACCATTATGTAATGGTCGTGTGTAAACAGGATATTTTAGATTATCATTATTTGATAATCTACGTAAAGCTTTTTAAACCTTTATTGATGAAATAAAGGTTATGGTTTGTTTTAAAATGAATGCAGTCTTTGAAAAACGTCTCATATAGAGGTCAAAACCTCGCAACGAAATCAATTAATATGGAACATTTTTAATCAATAAGAACGGGACATTTCACCTAGATCGGCTAGTGCATCGTACACTACTGAATCACCCATGATACATGGTATGATAAAACTACCCGGGTCTCCCAATTTTGGAGGTACATTTTGCTTTTTCAAGATAGCCGAACACTCCTCATGGAGGAATGTGGCAGAAACTTCGTGGTATTTACCCTTCGAGGATATGAGATCTTTCAAAAACTTCCCGTAATGGTGCATATCCCTAAGAACCTCCGCGAGTGGCATGTTAATGCTGATTTGCTTGTTCATATCTGCAAATTTCTGATATTGGATCGCGAGTCTGTCTTTCTTCAATGCTTTTGGGTATGGGATAGGTGCCTTGTACACCTTCACTGGTGGTTCTTCACTTTTCTTCGATATAACCTCCGATGGATCATCTTTCTCTTGTTATTTTTCAACATGCTCATCTACATCAACAGGTACCTGCAAAACAGAAGGAGACAAAGGAACTTCCGGGGACTTAAGTGAAAGGACCCGTCCTAATCCATCCGGACGTAGTCCATACTGATTATAAACGATTCACAACAGTTGATTACGTCGCGAGGTACTTGACCTCTATATGATACATTTTTACAAACATTGCATTCGTTTTTGAAAAGACAATCTTCCATTTACATCGAAACTTGACGGCTTGCATACTATTTCATAATACATCTAACTATAATTGACTTAATAATAATCTTGATGAACTCAATGACTCGAATGCAACGTCTTTTGAAATATGCCATGAATGACTCCAAGTAATGTCTCTAATATGAGCTAATGCACAGCGGAAAATTTCTTTCATACCTGAGAATAAACATGCTTTAAAGTGTCAACCAAAAGGTTGGTGAGTTCATTAGTTTAACATAAATAATCATTTTCATCATTTTAATAGACCACAAGATTTTCATTTCCAGTTCTCATAAATAAACGTCCCATGCATAGAGACAAAATATCATTCATATGGATTGAACACCTGGTAACCAACATTCACAATATGCATATAAGAATATCCCCATCATTCCGGGATCCTCCTTCGGACATGATATAAATTTCAAAGTACTAAAGCATCCGGTACTTTGGATGGGGCTTGTTGGGCCCGATAGATCTATCTTTAGAGTTCGCGTCAATTAGGGTGTCTGTTCCCTAATTCTTAAATTACCAGACTATATAAAAAGGGGCATATTCGATTTTGATAATTCAACCATATAATGTAGTTTCGATTACTTGTGTCTATTTCGTAAAACATTTATAAAAGCAGCGCATGTATTCTCAGTCCCAAAAATATATATTGCAAAAGCATTGAAAAAGGGAGCAAATGAAACTCACCTAATGTATTTTGTAGTAAAAATACATATGACTATATTGACAACTGAACAATGCAGGGTTGGCCTTGGATTCACGAACCTATATCATTTGTGTATATATATTAATACACATAATCGTAATCGAATAAGTTTATATATATCACCTATTAATGATATTATTGTTATATTAATAATTTATTTATATTTCATATATTCCTTTTATATAATAAAATATCTTGTTATGTTATATGTGTTAAATATATATATTTTTTGTATTTCATTTGTTTATCAAAACAGTAGTTCTAATTATACTAAGTTAATATTAGTAAAAATAATGATAATAACATTAATAATATACTTATGTTAATAATAACTCTATTAATGATAATAACAATGATAATAATAATAATACTTGTAAAAATATTAATTTTATTGTTAATGATAATTATGATATTAATTTTTAGTAATTACATAATAATAATACTCGTGATAATATAAATAATATTAACAATTCTATTTTTTGTAAAAAGATACTAATACTAATATTTACGAAAATAATAGTAATTCGTATTATTTTCATAATGATAATAATATTAAAGTTTTTTTTAAAAAAAAATTAATAATAATATCATAACTAGTACTCATAATAATAATAATAATAATAGATATAATACTTATAATTATGATAATAATAATAATAACATTTATGATACTTATAATAATAATTATAGTACTAATAATAACAATAACAATAATAATAATCAGGATAGTAACAATTATAATAATAATATCAATTATAATCATAATAACTAGTGATAGTTATAATAGAAATAAGATGTATACCCCTTTTGAAGCTTTCTCTAAAAAAATACCCTGAACCAAGCTCGAACCCGTGACCTCCCGCTTATATGCAAGCACCCTTAACCATGTATCTGTTTTGATTTTTCCTAAATAATACTCGATCTATGTATTCTCATACCATTATATTTCTGTTTCTTATTTTCACCTCCTTCTTTTTCTAAAAAAAAAATGTCACAGCATGAGATCGAACTTGAGACCTCCCGCTTAACACTCATGCCCTTAACCAATGCTCTAATTCGTATTTCCTAATTTATATTACGATTTCCTTGGATATAACCCGTATTCAATCTGTTAACTCTTTTTTCTTCATTACAATCGTCATCTCACTAAATCATTATCATTTAAATCACCCACTAAAGGTGGCAAACAAGGTGGGTCTTGCATGTTTGTGTCATGATAAACTTCTTAATAAAAGTTAATTTAAAACTCGATGCATTTTAGAAAGAAAAACCGTTAAACCCATTTCCATTTGCCAAGTTAAAGTTCATCTAAGATCTAAAGAATTTCTTGCAGCCTTTTGGTCTCGGCAATAAACAGAAACAATGAGATGGTCGCTGATTTGTTCGAACAGGCAAGAATAGAAGCAAAGTGTAACTGGTGGTGGAATGCTTTACGACTGACATCGAAATAGAAGTAGAGAGAAACTAGCAGCTGCAACAGCTACGATAACGTCAACAAGTTGCAGGTTTGATTGATAGTAAATGGCTAGTATTGGTGATGACTCTTGGTCCGAAACAAAAACAGAAACAAGGGAGTAGCAGCAGGAAGTTAACTTCGATGGTGGTGGTTGGTTAAAGATTACATGGTGGTTGATGGTTGGTGATTTGAATTGTTCAAGAAGTAGTGGTTCCTTTGGTTGCTTGAATGGACCGAAAATAGAAGGTGTAGGCTGCAGCATAAATCAGAATTCATTGAGCTGTTAGAGTGTTCTTGAGTGGGTTTAATTGGCAGAGAAAGAATAGTTTTGTCGTGGTTTGCAACGAAAAGAAACTGGAGCAAAACACGCCTGGTTTGGTTGTCGAATAACAGCACGAAAGGAACAAAAAAATATACGCAGCACGGCAGTCGACGGTGGCAGTTCACCGTTGGTTTTTCAACTGATCAAAAGAGAACCTGTTAATCGAGCAGTAGCAGTCCAAGGTTATAGCATCGGCTAAACGATTGCAGGTTGGCGTAAAAAAAAATATGGTTTGATAATTAAAAAGGAAACTAACTTTGGTCCACCATTTTCTTTAACCATCAAGTGGGGAGCACAATAAAAGAAATTCTATCATCATCATAGCCCAAAATATTGTCACCAATTTATTTAAAGTCACGTACCACTATTTTTTTTATCATATTCTAAACTAGAAACAAGAAATGAAGAAGCAGTAGGTTCGATGACATGGTGGTTTAAGAGGTGATTGTGAAGGTTGAATATGGTGGTGACGAGGGTTCGATGTTTGTTTCTTGGTTCACGGTCAAAGTTAGTGGTCGGTTATAAAAGGTGGTGATAGGTTGTAATGGTGATCGAAGTGATTCACGATTATGTTGTTCAATATAACGAGAAGATGGCGGAAGATGGCGGGTGTTAGAAGGTTGCAACTGAACATGAAATGGAATTAGATATATGGTTGTGTGTTTGGTGTTGGTATTCTAGAATAGAAAGAGGAGATGGAATAGATAGATGGTGGTTGATTCTATCTATTATGTATAGGTGTAAACAAAGAACAAGATATGTAGCATAAGTATATATATAAATATATAGAGAATGACACACATGATGTGAAGAAGGAATAAGACAATAATCCCAGTTTGTTAAGTGTCTAAAATAGAATAGAATTTAAATGTAGATTAGCTAGGTGATAGCTCAGTACAACAGAAAGTAGAACAATAATACATAATAATATTATTAATTAATTTTAACTTCATATTCACATGTTAGGTGAAAGTGAAATGAAACTTCAAACAAGCATAGTATTCATCAATCTATCTTTATAAAAGTATTCAATTTGCAATAGTGGGAGTTTTGTTTGTTTTGTTGATTCACGGCTAAAGAATGCAGAATTAGAATCAGATATTAAAAATAATAATATAATAATAATAATAATAAATAATAATAATAACATGTTAATTATATTATAACTTATAACTCTATATATATTTGTATATATATTTATGATTGTATTTAGATATATCTGTATACCTATATGTATTATATTTAGTCTCATTAATTAGTAAATATAATTATAATAATACTTCCTATAGTATTGAGAGTAATAATATTGTTGTATTAATTTTTAATATATTTATATTACATGTTATCATTTGTAATTTTTATTACATAATAACTTACATTGGATAGAAATCTCTTAAATATATGTATATCTATATAACAATAAATATTAATGGAAATTTAATATCATGTATCTTATTTTTACATATTTAATTCTAATGGTTAAATTATATTTCATAATTTTAAGTTAATATACATATACTTACATTTATATATATCTGTACATATTTATTTACAAATAATTGTTCGTGAATCGTCGGGAATGGTAAAAAGGACAAGTGCATTCATGTAAACTGTTCCAATGTTTTGAGACTCAACTTAATAGACTTTGCTTATTGTGTCGAAATCATATAAGAATAAAGTTTAAATTTGGTCGGAAATTCTCGGGTCATCACAGTACCTACCCGTTAAAGAAATTTCGTCCCGAAATTTGAGTGAGGTCGTCATGGCTAACAATAAATATGTTTTCCTGACGAATATGAGCTGATAAATAGAGTTTTATCATTATTAAATAATACAGATAAAATAATACGATTATTCGAAGAGTACGAATGAAGCTATCACAAAAGAGTGAAATGAATAAATGAAGTTTCGTTTTAACTTTTGACGTTGCCTTGGTTGAATTCCGGAATTCAAGGGATTTAATTAAAAATCTTCGAAATCTTAAAAGATTTGATTCTTCGGCGAGTAAGGAAATTAAGATCTCTATAATTCAATACGGTGATCTGCCTCGATTACTCTTTCTGATATTTCCATTATAAATTAAACTCTTTCGTTCCATTATTCTCACCATTCCTATACTTTCTTTCTTAGTTCATACATTCAAAAAATTGTGAAAATGCTTAATCCAGTTCTAATCCTTGATATTTTTCTAATTATCATTTCTGTCATCCTTCTTTTCAATCTTCCACCAGAAGAATCTGTTTACTTCTACTTTTACCTTGGGGTGATACTATTCTTAATTTTACCGTGTCTTTATATTGCTATTCGTATTAATATCCACGGTTTGTAATCTCCGTGTTGTTATTGGGCTTTATATTTTCTCTTATATTTCAGTGTCCCTGCTTCTGTCTCCTATAATTATTGTCATTCACAGTTAATGCTCTCTCTTATTTGCTGTGATTTATACCCCCTTTTTATTTCGGAGCTTCATGCTTTTGTTTACTTTTCGCAAGTAATGGTCTAGAATTCATAGGTATGGAGTTTTGAATTATCATAATATACAAGGTAGAAAGGAAAGGTAGTAGCACGATTTGTTTTGTCAAATTACCTGAATCACCGAGAATAGAACTATCAAGAGTATATTTTCTTGATATGTTCAGAAGTTAAGCAGAATGAAAGAGTTATGTAACATGGCACATGATGACTTTATGATCTGTGAATCATCACGCTCCATTAGAAACTCAGCATGAATTACTGTAATATAATCACGTTGATCAAGTGTCATTATATTATACTAACTCATGCATCAATTTCCAACACTACTTCAAAAACATTAATAAGTTAAACTCGAAAGTTTACAGAATATAGAAACTAACAGTTTCTATATGATGTAAAACTGATTGCACGAAGAGATTATTGATTTCAGATAAGAATAGTTATGAAAATATCTTCAGAAATATGGAGGATATTTATAATGAAAGATACGATGATATCTTGGAATTTCTAATATCGAGGGATGATGAAGAAGATTTATCCGTAAGGGTTTAGATTCAGAAGCAAGGTATTCATTAAAGATTTCATCAGAAACAGAATCATTTGGATTCTTTGAAGTCAAACTTATTCTTTGTGATTTGTCCAAGGCTTCTTTCATAGTTTCGCATAATCCGATTTTTGGTACTAAATTTTCTATCGAGCGTTCCTAAAACCCCATTCTTTATCATCAACTTCTGATGGTTAAGGTCATTTACGGTTGTCTACTGTTTCTGCTGCTTCATTCACCTTTTTCAATATTCAGAGTATTGATTTGTAGACTGAGTGCTTTTCAGAATTTCAGATGAAAGATCATAATTCTAAGGGATGAATGTTATACATATAACTGTTGATGTAGATATGCTGTAAGTTTTCAAAGTACTGATTGCTGATTCCCGGTAATTGGTATGTCAGTTCTCGTTACAAGATACGGATGAGTACACGATGAGACTTCAATAGATAAATATAGTGATTTGTCGGAGAGATTTAAACCAAGAAGTAACGAGGTTACTGGTACGTCTGCTGGTAATATGATGGAATATAAAAGGTTCCCCGGTAACAATAAAAGAGTACACATATAAATCAAGGTTATAATAAGGTTGTTTCAAACGAAAAGTCAAAGTTGACTTGCTGGAGCTGTGACAAAATTTGCTAATTTGGAAAGGGATTGTAAAGTTATTTTGGGTAATAATAACACTAAGAAATTAGCATAGCTACGTTTTAAATGTTTACTTAGTTGCCGAGAGTTTCTCAGGTGAAAAGTTATATGCATCAATCTTTTCTTCCGTAGCTGAAATGTGGTTGGTTCCTCCTCTCGATTGAGGTGTTTTCAATAATTACAAAAGGTTTGGACGCAGATTGTAGTCGTCAAGATACAAATGAGGTTTTAGGGTGAAATCAAGTGGCAAACTTAAAAATTTGTTTAGTTTCATATGTTATAATTAATATTTTAGTTCATTTTAATTGTCCAATGTTGGTAGTCCTCGATTGATAGTCCACAGTTAGCAATTCAACAATTCATATATAATTTAATATATAATATTCGAATTAATTAATACGTATCGTGACCCGTATTCGTCTCAGACTTGACCACAACTCAAACTATATGTATTATTGTAGAATCAACCTCAACCCTGTATAGAGAACTCGATCATTACTGCATATAGAGTGTCTATGGTTATTCCAAATAATATATATAGATGCATCGATATGATATGTCAAAACCTTGTATACGTGTCCCGATATTTAAAGTGCGTAAAATAAATAGCAGGAATTAAATGAAGATAAATAAAGTGCATAAAGTAAATAACAGAAATTAAATGACAATAAATAAAATTGCGAGAATTAAATTGCGATAAAATAAATTGCGATAAATAAAATGTAATATGGAATTAACAGTTAGCTAGGAACAGTTAGCTAGGGTCTTGTTAGCGTGGTTTCTTAACAAAATTTCATATTGTCAATTAGTCTGTTTCTAATCAATTTTTATTGTGTCCATTAGTTCTTCATTATGCCACTTGTTGGATTCTGATAGGTCAAAATCCAATTATGAAATTGAATTTGAATGAACATAGTTATTCTTTGGTGAACGGATACGTATATCGGTGGTTGTAAATAGAATAGTAAATGATCGTTGAATCAAATTCGAAGAATGTATAGTATAACTTATTAATGTGATATCTAAATATTCCTCGGGTATTACCTACCCGTTAAAATATTTTCATCATTAACAGTTTGTACAAAAGAATTTTTAATTACAATCTTTATGAAAACATATATACACATATATTTTCTTCAGATGTAATTGTGGATTAAATGAGTTAATATAATATTAATCTCATTTGATTTACCGTTAGAACTAGAATACATAATCTCTAAAACATTAGAGATTACATAACCATCATGAAGAATGAAGATGTAGAACGTCATGTAGAACGATGATTATACTCGAGGTTCAGAATGAGATTTTGAGGCATGTGATGTTGAAGCTTAGGTTGTTGGTGGTACTGGTATTGATATTGGTGATACTGTTGGTGCCGGTGATGTTGCTGAAGCTGGTACGTTTTGCACCATATTCTCCAAATTGATTACTAGAGCGCGAAGTTCATTGACTTCTTGTATTACTCCGGGATGATTGTCGGTTAGAACGAGCGGATGAATAAGGTTTAGAATTTGATTTATGATAGATATTTGAGAAATGAGGGTGAAAATGGTGTTACGAACAGGTTCGCCGGTAAGTGCTTCAGGTTCTTCGCCCAAAGGTGAATTTGATTAGTGGAAGGGATCGCCTTCTGCGCGTCTCCATTGATTAAGTTGACTACGAATCCATCAGATGAATTGGGGATGGATGATTGGTTGATTCATTCTGCTGACGTTGCTTTCGGAGCTTAGATGACTATCCATTCGGAATAAATGTCGGGATAACTATCGGAATAGCTATCGAAATCCGAGGGACTCGAACTAGTTGAAGGATTCATCTCGTACGATCAGATGAAGGATTTTCGATAAGAAATAGATTATAGGATGTATATTAGTATCCTGCAATACATAATTTACATATTCATATGTAATACTAAAATCTCATAAGTTACGGAGGAATCTACGGAAGCTGTCAGGTAAAGATAACAATAACAGATACGCTAAGATATGAATTAGCAGATACGCTAAGATATGAATTAGTAGATGCGCTAAGATATGAATTTTTGTCTATACACTATTCATGCAGTCAATGCAATAAGATGTGTCTAGACTAAGAATAATAAGCAGGTAATTTACTAAGGATGATAAACAAATGATTTCTGACAAAAATGATAAGCAAAACTTTTAACATGCAGACACGGTCGAAGTCCAGACTCACTAATTCATCCTAACGACTTATCAGTTAGTCACACTAATGCAGACCCAGTTCACTAAGACTACCGCTCTGATACCAACTGAAAGGACCCGTCCTAATCCATCCGGACGAAGTCCATATTGATTATAAACGATTCACAACAGTTGATTACATCGCGAGGTACTTGACCTCTATATGATACATTTTTACAAACATTGCATTCGTTTTTGAAAAGACAATCTTCCATTTACATCGAAACTTGACGGCTTGCATACTATTTCATAATACATCTAACTATAATTGACTTAATAATAATCTTGATGAACTCAATGACTCGAATGCAACGTCTTTTGAAATATGCCATGAATGACTCCAAGTAATGTCTCTAATATGAGCTAATGCACAGCGGAAAATTTCTTTCATACCTGAGAATAAACATGCTTTAAAGTGTCAACCAAAAGGTTGGTGAGTTCATTAGTTTAACATAAATAATCATTTTCATCATTTTAATAGACCACAAGATTTTCATTTCCAGTTCTCATAAATAAACGTCCCATGCATAGAGACAAAATATCATTCATATGGATTGAACACCTGGTAACCAACATTCACAATATGCATATAAGAATATCCCCATCATTCCGGGATCCTCCTTCGGACATGATATAAATTTCGAAGTACTAAAGCATCCGGTACTTTGGATGGGGCTTGTTGGGCCCGATAGATCTATCTTTAGAGTTCGCGTCAATAAGGGTGTCTGTTCCCTAATTCTTAGATTACCAGACTATATAAAAAGGGGCATATTCGATTTTGATAATTCAACCATATAATGTAGTTTCGATTACTTGTGTCTATTTCGTAAAACATTTATAAAAGCAGCGCATGTATTCTCAGTCCCAAAAATATATATTGCAAAAGCATTGAAAAAGGGAGCAAATGAAACTCACCTAATGTATTTTGTAGTAAAAATACATATGACTATATTGACGACTGAACAATGCAGGGTTGGCCTTGGATTCACGAACCTATATCATTTGTGTATATATATTAATACACATAATCGTAATCGAATAAGTTTATATATATCACCTATTAATGATATTATTGTTATATTAATAATTTATTTATATTTCATATATTCCTTTTATATAATAAAATATCTTGTTATGTTATATGTGTTAAATATATATATTTTTTGTATTTCATTTGTTTATCAAAACAGTAGTTCTAATTATACTAAGTTAATATTAGTAAAAATAATGATAATAACATTAATAATATACTTATGTTAATAATAACTCTATTAATGATAATAACAATGATAATAATAATAATACTTGTAAAAATATTAATTTTACTGTTAATGATAATTATGATATTAATTTTTAGTAATTACATAATAATAATACTCGTGATAATATAAATAATATTAACAATTCTATTTTTTGTAAAAAGATACTAATACTAATATTTACGAAAATAATAGTAATTCGTATTATTTTCATAATGATAATAATATCAAAGTTTTTTAAAAAAAAAAAAAAATTAATAATAATATCATAACTAGTACTCATAATAATAATAATAATAGATATAATACTTATAATTATGATAATAATAATAATAACATTTATGATACTTATAATAATAATTATAGTACTAATAATAACAATAACAATAATAATAATCAGGATAGTAACAATTATAATAATAATATCAATTATAATCATAATAACTAGTGATAGTTATAATAGAAATAAGATGTATACCCCTTTTGAAGCTTTCTCTAAAAAAATACCCTGAACCAAGCTCGAACCCGTGACCTCCCGCTTATATGCAAGCACCCTTAACCATGTATCTGTTTTGATTTTTCCTAAATAATACTCGATCTATGTATTCTCATACCATTATATTTCTGTTTCTTATTTTCACCTCCTTCTTTTTCTAAAAAAAAAATGTCACAGCATGAGATCGAACTTGAGACCTCCCGCTTAACACTCATGCCCTTAACCAATGCTCTAATTCGTATTTCCTAATTTATATTACGATTTCCTTGGATATAACCCGTATTCAATCTGTTAACTCTTTTTTCTTCATTACAATCGTCATCTCACTAAATCATTATCATTTAAATCACCCACTAAAGGTGGCAAACAAGGTGGGTCTTGCATGTTTGTGTCATGATAAACTTCTTAATAAAAGTTAATTTAAAACTCGATGCATTTTAGAAAGAAAAACCGTTAAACCCATTTCCATTTGCCAAGTTAAAGTTCATCTAAGATCTAAAGAATTTCTTGCAGCCTTTTGGTCTCGGCAATAAACAGAAACAATGAGATGGTCGCTGATTTGTTCGAACAGGCAAGAATAGAAGCAAAGTGTAACTGGTGGTGGAATGGTTTACGGCTGACATCAAAATAGAAGTAGAGAGAAACTAGCAGCTGCAACAGTTACGATAACGTCAACAAGTTGCAGGTTTGATTGATAGTAAACGGCTAGTATTGGTGATGACTCTTGGTCCGAAACAGAAACAGAAACAAGGGAGTAGCAGCAGGAAGTTAACTTCGATGGTGGTGGTTGGTTAAAGATTACATGGTGGTTGATGGTTGGTGATTTGAATTGTTCAAGAAGTAGTGGTTCCTTTGGTTGCTTGAATGGACCGAAAATAGAAGGTGTAGGCTGCAGCATAAATCAGAATTCATTGAGCTGTTAGAGTGTTCTTGAGTGGGTTTAATTGGCAGAGAAAGAATAGTTTTGTCGTGGTTTGCAACGAAAAGAAACTGGAGCAAAACACGCCTGGTTTGGTTGTCGAATAACAGCACGAAAGGAACAAAAAAATATACGCAGCACGACAGTCGACGGTGGCGGTTCACCGTTGGTTTTTCAGCTGATCAAAACAGAACCTGTTAATCGAGCAGTAGCAGTCCAAGGTTATAGCATCGGCTAAACGATTGCAGGTTGGCGTAAAAAAAAATATGGTTTGATAATTAAAAAGGAAACTAACTTTGGTCCACCATTTTCTTTAACCATCAAGTGGGGAGCACAATAAAAGAAATTCTATCATCATCATAGCCCACAATATTGTCACCAATTTAATTAAAGTCACGTACCACTATTTTTTTTTTTATCATATTCTAAACTAGAAACAAGAAATGAAGAAGCAGTAGGTTCGATGACATGGTGATTTAAGAGGTGATTGTGAAGGTTGAATATGGTGGTGACGAGGGTTCGATGTTTGTTTCTTGGTTCACGGTCAAAGTTAGTGGTCGGTTATAAAAGGTGGTGATAGGTTGTAATGGTGATCGAAGTGATTCACGATTATGTTGTTCAATATAACGAGAAGATGGCGAAAGATGGCGGGTGTTAGAAGGTTGCAACTGAACATGAAATGGAATTAGATATATGGTTGTGTGTTTGGTGTTGGTATTCTAGAATAGAAAGAGGAGATGGAATAGATAAATGGTGGTTGATTCTATCTATTATGTATATGTGTAAACAAAGAACAAGATATGTAGCATAAGTATATATATAAATATATAGAGAATGATACACATGATGTGAAGAAGGAATAAGACAATAATCCCAGTTTGTTAAGTGTCTAAAATAGAATAGAATTTAAATGTAGATTAGCTAGGTGATAGCTCAGTACAACAGAAAGTAGAACAATAATACATAATAATATTATTAATTAATTTTAACTTCATATTCACATGTTAGGTGAAAGTGAAATGAAACTTCAAACAAGCATAGTATTCATCAATCTATCTTTATAAAAGTATTCAATTTGCAATAGTGGGAGTTTTGTTTGTTTTGTTGATTCACGGCTAAAGAATGCAGAATTAGAATCAGATATTAAAAATAATAATATAATAATAATAATAATAATAATAATAATAATAATAATAATAATAATAATAATAATAATAATAATAATAATAATAATAATAATAATAATAATAAATAATAATAATAACATGTTAATTATATTATAACTTGTAACTCTATATATATTTGTATATATATTTATGATTGTATTTAGATATATCTGTATACCTATATGTATTATATTTAGTTTCATTAATTAGTAAATATAATTATAATAATACTTCCTATAGTATTGAGAGTAATAATATTGTTGTATTAATTTTTAATATATTTATATTACATGTTATCATTTGTAATTTTTATTACATAATAACTTACATTGGATAGAAATCTCTTAAATATATGTATATCTATATAACAATAAATATTAATGGAAATTTAATATCATGTATCTTATTTTTACATATTTAATTCTAATGGTTAAATTATATTTCATAATTTTAAGTTAATATACATATACTTACATTTATATATATCTGTACATATTTATTTACAAATAATTGTTCGTGAATCGTCGGGAATGGTAAAAAGGACAAGTGCATTCATGTAAACTGTTCCAATGTTTTGAGACTCAACTTAACAGACTTTGCTTATTGTGTCGAAATCATATAAGAATAAAGTTTAAATTTGGTCGGAAATTCCCGGTTCATCACATTAAGGGTCTCCGGGTTAATAGTTAAACCACTTCTAATAGTTATAGCATTTACATGCTCATTCCTTGTTTGATTGTTGTTGGGATTCACTTGAGTATTTGAGGGGAGAGCACCCGACGGTCTCTCTTCTAGTAACTGTGAGATCCTTTTAGCATCTCTTTCTAAATTCTGAATCGTAGCTTATTGATTTTGAATTTGTTGAGTTTGAATTTCCGCAGTTTGCTAGTGCTTAACCATAAAATCTCTCAAAAGATCTTCTAAACCAGATTTCTTCTCGGGTTGTGGTTGTATAAGTGCTTGTGGTTGTGGTTGATTGTGTTGAAAATTATTTTGATAATTTCGTGGAGGTTGATTACGATTGTTTTGGTGATTGTAACCTGGTGGTGCATTTCTCTGATTTTGATTTGAGAAATTCCGGTTATTTTGGTAACCTGAACTTCCTCCTTGGTAATTATTATTGTTTAAACCTGAAGGTCCTCCTATTTGATAACTGTTGATAGAAGGATATTTCCTGTTCATCGCTTCTACCGCTGGAAAATCGTCGAAATTCATTTCACCTTTACGCAAGTAACCTACGAAATTTGCTTGCTCTTCCATTGTTGTTTGATCACAATCTCTAGTAAGATGGGGAACTTGGCATAATTCACACCCTACCTTGATAGCATGCATTTCCTTGGTCATTTTCTCAATTTACCTTCCTTGATTTGCCAATTGAACTTTTAACGCAGCAATTTCATCCATGCTTTCAACATTAGCAACCGTTGTTGATCTAGATAACTCCATCTCTTGATGCCAATTATGAGAATGTGCTGCTATATCGGCAATGATTGTGTGAGCTTCTTCGGGTGTTTTCTTCATGATTGAACCTCCTACTGCAACATCAATATCTTTTCGAGTAGCCACATTGACTCCTTTATAGAATATTTGGACCTTTTGGAATGTATTCTGTGACGACCCGAAAATTTCCGACCAAATTTAAACTTTAATTTTATATCATTTCGACACGATAAGTGAATTCTGTAATGTTAAGATCTCAAAAACTTTGAACTATGTTTATATATATTAAATGAAATTGATATTTACATGATTTAATGTTTCCAACATGTTACGCAATCAAACTTATTAAGACTTGATTAATTGAAATAGGTTTCATATAAACAATTGACCACCCAAGTTGACCGGCGATTCACGAACGTTAAAATTTATAAAAACTATATGATATATATATATATATATATATATATATATATATATATATAGCTAACATGATATTATGATAAGTAAGTATCTCACTAGGTATATTAACAATGAGTTATATACATAAAAATGAGACTACTAAGTTAAGAAACTCGAAACGATATATATAACGATTATCGTTATAACAACGTCTTACTGAATACATATGTATCATATTAAGATATTTTTACACTATATTTAACATGATAAAATGATAATTATATATATCATTAAGCATGTTAACAATGAACTACATATGCAAAACAAGACTACTAACTTAAGAATTTTGAAACGAGGCATATATGTAACGATTATCGTTGTAACGACATTTTAATGTATATATATCATATTAAGATATATTCATACATCATAATATCATGATAATGTAATAATTTAACATCTCATTTGATATAATAAATAATGGGTTAACAACATTAAATGAGATCGTTAACTTAAAGCTTTCAAAACAACACTTCCATGTAACGACTAACGATGACTTAACGACTCAGTTAAAATGTATATACATGTAGTTTTTTAAGATGTATTAGTACACTTTTGAAAGATTTCAAGACACATATCAAAGTACTTCTACTTAACAAAAATGCTTACAATTACATCCTCATTCGTTTTCATCAACAATTCTACTCGTATGCACCCGTATTCGTACTTGTACAATACACAGCTTCTAGATGTATATTCTATTGGTATATATACATAATAATTCAGCTCTTAGCAGCCCTTGATGAGTCAACAAATGTGTGGAACCAACAATTACACAACTAGCATGACTTAGGAGTAAGAAAACAAAACAAGGACTCCTTTTAACCCCACTCACCTTCACCACTCACCACCCACTCCATTTCACTTTCAATTTTCTTCCCAATTCTCTCTCAAAACACACACACTCTTCCATGAACGTCTAAGTTATATTTTTCTAGCAAAAATCATCAAATACAAGCTTTGGTAATTATCTATAATCATCATAAAAACAATTACTCAAGAACACATCAAGAACACTTCTAAGTTTACAAGTTTACTTTCAAGTTTCCTAATCCATTCCAAACAATCATTTAAGATCAAGAAACCTTTGTTATTTATAGTAGGTTATCTTTCTAAATCAAGGTAATATTAATATTCAAGCTTTGATTCAATTTCTATAAGTATAACTATCTTAATTCGAGTAGTAATCTTACTTGAACTTGTTTTCGTGTCATGATTCTATTTCAAGAACTTCCAAGCCATCAAAGATCCTTTGAAGCTCAAGTTATTTTTTCATCATTTCTAGTAGGTTTACCTACTAAACTTGAGGTAGTAATGATGTTCATAACATCATTCGATTCATATATATATATATATATATATATATATATATATATATATATATATATATATATATATATACAACTATCTTATTCGAAGACTTAAACTTGTAATCACTATAACATAGTTTAGTTAATTCTAAACTTGTTCATTGTCAAAGTTAATCCTTCTAACTTGACTTTTAAAATTAACTAAACATACGTTCTATATCTATATGATATGCTAACTTAATGATTTAAAATCTGGAAACACGAAAAACACCGTAAAACCGGACATACGCTGTAGTAGTAACACAGCGGGCTGTTTTGGGTTTGATAATTAAAAACTATGATAAACTTTGATTTAAAAGTTTTTCTTCTGGGAAAATGATTTTTCTTATTAATACGAAACTATATCCAAAAATCATGGTTAAACTCAAAGTGGAATTATGTTTTTCAAAATGGTCATCAAGATGTCGTTCTTTCGACTGAAATGACTACCTCTTACAAAATTGACATGTAACATGTATTTTCGACTATAAACTTATACTTTTTCTGTTTAGATTCATAAATCTAAGTTCAATATGAAACCATAGCAATTTGATTCACTCAAAACGGATTTAAAATGAAGAAATTATGGGTAAAACAAAGTTGGATATTTTTACTAGTTTTAGCTACGTGAAAATTGTAACAAATCTGTACTAATCATATCCTACCTAACTTATATTGTATTATACATGTATTCTAATATATATTATGTAATCTTGAGATACCATAGACACGTATACAATGTTTTGACATATCATATCGACCCATCTATATATATTATTTGGAACAACTATAGACACTATATATGCTGTAATGCTCGAGTTTGCTATACAGGGTTGAGGTTGATTCCAAAAATATATATACTTTGAGTTGTGATCTAGCCTGAGGCTTGTATACACTGGGTCGTGGATTGAACCAAGATAATATATATTGATTTATTTCGGTACATCTAACTGTGGACAACTAATTGTAGGTTACTAACGAGGACAGCTGACTTAATAAACTTAAATCATTAAAACGTAATAAAAAATGTTGTGAATATATTTCGATCATACTTTGATGTATATATACATATTGTTATAGGCTCGTGAATCGACCAGTAGCCAAGTCTTATTTCTGACGAAGGAAAAATCTGTGAAAGTGAGTTATAGTCCCATTTTTACTATAAAATATTTTTGGGATGAGAATACATGCAATTTTATAAATGTTTTACAAAATAGGCACAAGTACTTGAAACTACATTCTATGGTTGGATTATTAAACCTAATATCACCCTTTTTAGTCTAGTAATCTAAGAATTAGGGAACAGAAACCCTAATTGACGCGAATCCTAAAGATAGATCTATTGGGCCTAACAAACCCCATCCGGGTTACGGATGCTTTAGTACTTTGAATTTTATCATGTCCGATGAGAGTCCCGGAGTGATGGGGATATTCTAGATGCATTTTTGTTAATGTCGATTACCAGGTGTTCTCCATATGAATTATTTTTAATTCGCGGGTTACGCGTATTATTTTGTACACGGGTTACGTGTGCGGTTATAATTGAAATCTTGTGGCTTATTATTATTATTATTATTATTATTATTATTATTATTATTATTATTATTATTATTATTATTATTATTATTATTATTATTATTATTATTATTATTTAAGATAAAGATTAAACCTATAACTCACCAACATTTTTGTTGACGTTTTAAGCATGTTTATTCTCAGGTATTAAAGAAATATTCCGCTGTGCATTAACTCATTTTAAGAATGTTACTTGGAGTCATTCATGAGATATCTCGGAAAAACATTGCATTCGAGTCATTAAGTTCATCAAGATTATTATTAAGTCAATTGTAGTTGGATGTATTATGAAATGGTATGCATGCCGTCAACTTTTGATGTAAAGAAAGTTTGTCTTTTAAAAACAAATACAATGTTTGTAAAATGTATCATATAGAGGTCAAATACCTCGCAATGTAATTCAACTATTGTGAATCGTTTATAATGTATATGAACGGGTATTTTAGTTGGTATCAGAGCGGTGGTCTTAGCGAACCAGGTCTGCATTAGTGTGTCTAACTGATAAGTCGTTAGGATGCATTAGTGAGTCTGGACTTCGACCGTGTCTGCATGTCAAAAGTTTTGCTTATCATTTTTGTCGGAAATTACCTGATTATCACTTTTAGTCTAGACACGTCTTACTGCATTGATTGCATGAATAGTGTATAGACAAAATTCATATCTTAGCGTATCTGCTAAATCATATCTTAGCGTATCTGTTACTGTAAACTTTGTCTGACATATTCTGTAAATTCCTCCGTAATCTACAAAATCTTTTGCTCTATATATATATATAGATATTCTATGTAATTAGGATACCATCTGATAGCCGAAAAATCATTTCATATCGAAAAATCCTTTATTCAATTGTACGACATAGAATTCGTCATTAGTTCAAGTCCCTCGGATTCCGAAATGAAATCCCACACAAGCTCCGAAAGCAGTGTGACCGGAATGAACCAACCAATCAGCCATCATCTATTCTGGATGAATTGGGGATGGGTTCATAGCCTCCTCAATCATTGGAGACAAGAAGAAGGTGATCCCTTCCATCCACCACATTGTCCTCTTGACGAAGAACCTGAAGCACTTACCGGCGAACCTGTTCGAAACACCATTTTCTCTCTCATTTCCAGAGTATCTCGTCATGATTATATAGTACATCAAATTCTAGATTTTATTTATCCGCTCGTCCGAACCGACAATCACCCTGGTGTAATAGAAAAAGTCAATGAGCTTCGCGCTCGGGTAGTGGCTTTGGAGAATATGGTGCAAAGGTTACAAACACCAGCAGCAGCACCAGCAGCATAACCAGTACCACCATCATAAACGCCAATAGTACCATTACCACCACCAACCACGACCGCGTCGTAAACCACAACTTTACAATCTGTTCCACGAGCAACAATGTCATATGCTCTGTAGATACCAAGGAATACCAACAACAACAAACGATGAAGTGTTGATTCATAACTTCATTGGAGAAACATTCTGCGATGATTATGTAGTCTCTAAAGTCTTAGAGATTATCTATTCTAGCCCTAACCAAAAATCAGTTGAGTGAACCAAAATGATAGAATGAAGAGTAGAAACCCTGACAAGAATAGTGTGTGATTTACAAGTTAGACTTGTTTGCCAACAGCATTAACAGTACCGTAGCATCACCATCACAGTCAGTACCGTCAGTATCATCAAAATTAGCAGCACCTATAACATTACAAACTCCGCAAGTTCAAAAATCACCGTGGACATCATTACAAATCAACAGCAAGTATGTCATATCAACGAGTTATGAAGTATTAACTCATTTCCACTGAAGAATTTATATGTATATCTTATATATATAAATTTTTAAACCATAATAAAACTTTCCGTACTAAGCTATTATGTATGAATCTTAACTACTCGGTTAATTCATATTACTAATATGCAATGATGTACATCCTTCGTCCGCAACTTAACCATCGTTAATTACAATCTCTGTCTCAATTCAATAAATTCCAATTCATAATAAACTAAGTGTATTATTCAAATGTATGTTTGATTTTACACTTTCATCATCGATGTACTCGAAACTTTTCAGATAACATCATTCGTACCTTGCGAAGCTCACAAGAATTCCATGAACACTGATAATGCTAAAAACGAACATATATTTCATAGCATTATTCCTCAAGAAAGACAAGCTTTTAGTTGCAACTGTTCTATTTACAAGTGATATTCGTTTAAATAATAAAAGGTGAAGACAAAAGACAGATTCGACGAATTGAAGACGCAAACGACCAAAAAGCTCAAAAGTACAAAATACAATCAATGAGGTTCCAATTATTGATAAGAAACGTCTCAAAATTACAAGAGTACAAGATTCAAAACGCAAAGTACAAGATATTAAATTGTACGCAAGGACGTTCGAAAATCCGGAACCGGGACCAGAGTCAACTCTCAACGCTCGACGCAACGGACTAAAAATTACAAGTCAACTACGCATATGAATATAATATAATATATAATTAATTCTTAAAATTAATATATATATATTATATTATATTTATAAAACGTCGGCACAAGGAAACAAGCAACATGTGAGCTCGCCCAGCTGGCCATGCAATCGCATGGCCAGGAAGAAGAAAGTCCATGCGATCGCATGGCATGAAAAGTCAGGCCACATCTCCTATAAATTCGCAGTTTGGTGAACGCAAAAACATATATATCCATCCATCTATCTAAACGTATATATTTATATTTATATTTTAATTTTAATTTTAATTTTAATCCTAATAATAAGGGTATGTTAGCGAATGTTGTAAGGGTGTAAGTCGAAATTCTGTCCGTGTAACGCTACGCTATTTTTAATCATTGTAAGTTATGTTCAACCTTTTTAATTTAATGTCTCGTAGCTAAGTTATTATTATGCTTATTTAATCCGAAGTAATCATGATATTGGGCTAATTACTAAAATTGGGTAATTGGGCTTTGTACCATAATTGGGGTTTGGACAAAAGAACGACACTTGTGGAAATTAGACTATGGGCTATTAATGGGCTTTATATTTGTTTAACTAAATGATAGTTTGTTAATGTTAATATAAAGATTTACAATTGGGCGTCCCTATAAATAACCATTTACACTTGATCGGACACGATGGGCGGGGTATTTATATGTACAAATAATCGTTCATTTAACCGGACACGGGAATGGATTAATAGCCACTAGAATTATTAATACAGGGGTGAAATTATGTACAAGGACACTTGGCATAATTGTTAACAAAGTATTAAAACCTTGGGTTACACTCAGTCGACATCCTGGTGTAATTATTAAACAAAGTAATAAAATCTTGTTACAGTTTAAGTCCCCAATTAGTTGGAATATTTAACTTCGGGTATAAGGATAATTTGACGAGGACACTCGCACTTTATATTTATGACTGATGGACTGTTATGGACAAAAACCAGACGGACATATTAAATAATCCAGGACAAAGGACAATTAACCCATGGACATAAAACTAAAATCAACACGTCAAACATCATGATTATGGAAGTTTAAATAAGCATAATTCTTTTATTTCATATTTAATTTCCTTTATTTTATATTTAATTGCACTTCTAATTATCGCATTTTTATTGTTATTGTATTTAATTGCACTTTTAATTATCGTACTTTTTAATTATCGCAAGTTTATTTTATCGCACTTTTATTATTCGCAATTTCATTATCGTTATTTACTTTACGCTTTAAATTAAGTCTTGTATTTATTTATTATTTTACGTTTGGTTTTAACTGCGACTAAAGTTTTAAAATCGACAAACCGGTCATTAAACGGTAAAAACCCCCTTTATAATAATAATATTACTTATATATATATTTGTATTTTTATAAAAGTAAACTAATATAGCGTTAAGCTTTGTTTAAAGATTTTCCCTGTGGAACGAACCGGACTTACTAAAAACTACACTACTGTACGATTAGGTACACTGCCTATAAGTGTTGTAGCAAGGTTTAAGTATATCCATTCTATAAATAAATAAATATCTTGTATAAAATTGTATCATATTTAATAGTATTTTCTGCTAAAATATAAAGCTATTTTATATACACCTCGCATAACATCAAGTATTTTTGGTGCCGCTGCCGGGGATCAATCTAGCTGAAAAGCCGGAAGCGCAACGCTATATAAAAAAAAGATTTTTATTTTTAAGTTTATTTTTATAAAAAAAATACGCTTTTGTAAAAATACGTTTTAAATATTCTAAAATATAAAAAGAAAAATATAAATATAAATATTTTTAAGAGTTTGTTAAATATTTAAGTTCTATAAAAGTTTCTTTATCTTTATTTTATAAAAATATAAGTTTTATTTAATTTATATAAATATATTATATAAATATATAAAACAGAAAAATAAAACACAAATCAGAAAAAAAAAAACACTCGAGTCCAGTACTGTAGCAGCCCAGTAACTGGCCCGAAACCCTAGCCCATGCGATCGCATGGCTGGGTAACTTAGGACTCATGCGATCGCATGAGCCCTGCTGACACGCCACAGTTTGACATCGTACTGCATTAATTACGGATTATAATTATTATTATTATATTTAAACCCTAATTAGGGTTATATATTATATTATTTAGTTTAGTTTATTTATTATTTGTAATATTTAGTTAAATTAGTTTGAATAAATTATAAATTTAATAGTTTTATAAAATAAATAATATAAAAATAATATTTTTATAAAAATTGTACTTTTTACAACTTTTTGTATATTTTTATATTTTGTCCCTTTTTAATAGTTTTAGCGTAATTTTTGTATTTTTCGCTCGTATTTATTTTTAACTCATAGTTTTTGCCATAGTTATTTTTACTTCTAGATTTTTAGGCTTTGCCGTAAAATCCCTTAAGTGCTTTTTCTTTAGACTAAGATTTAGGTGCTTTAGAATTTTGCGACGCCTTTTTAAGTTTTAGTACCTTTTTAAGATATTGCCATTTGGAATATAGTTTTTCCTATAAGCCTTAATATTTTTAGACGCCTTTTACCTATGTATCAATTATCATTCCAATTAGTAATTTCAATTTGCGATTATAATTTTAAGTTAGTTGTAGTAATAAGGTTAGGTTAGTTAAGTTAGTGGTAGAATATTAGTAATTTCATGCATCTAAAGCCGTAAGGCTTCAAGGAGAAATTGTTACATTCACACAGAAGCCAAATGAAACTCTATATGAGGCGTGGATAAGATTTGGAAAGTTTTTAAGAGGATGTCCGCAACATGGTTTAGATACCTGTCAAATAGTACAAATATTCTACCAAGGATGCGACATCACTACAAGGAAAGACATAGATATAGCAGCTGGTGGTTCTATTATGAAGAAAACCGAAACTGATGCTTACAAAATTATTGATAACACTGCTTCCCACTCACATGAGTTGCACCAAGAAAAAGATATCGTTAGATCATCTAAAGCAGCTAGAGCCGATTCTAGCCATGACTTAGATTCCATTTCCGCAAAGATAGATGCTGTCGAGAGACGAATGGAAAAGATGACTAAGGATATTCACTCAATACGAATTAGTTATGAGCAGTGTGGAGGACCACATTTGATAAAAGATTGTCTCAGTATTGAATTAACAATGGAACAAAGAGAGAATATTTCATACATAAACCAAAGGCCTGGAAATAATTATCAGAATAATTATCAACCGCCAAGACCTATTTACAATCAAAATCAGAACTATAACCGAAATATTCCATACAACAACTAACAAGGTCCTAGCAATCAACAAGTATCCAACAATACTTACAATCAGCAAAGACCTAATTTTCAAAACAAACCACCACAACAAACCGATGATAAAAAGCCAAATTTAGAAGATATGATGACGAAGCTAGTTGAAACTCAAACGCAGTTTTTCACATCTCAAAAACAAACCAATGAACAAAATGCTCAAGCATTTAGAAATCAACAAGAAGTAAGTAACCTAGCAAGATTAATAGGTGAAAGAAAATCAGAAAGTCTACCTAGTGATACAAATGCTAACCCCCGAAATGAAATAGCTAAAGCTATTACCACAAGAAGTGGTACAACACTTAAACCACCTGAAATACCTGTAACTTCTGATGAAGCTATTCCTACTCCACAAGAACCACAACCTGATCAAGATAAGGAAAAAGAACCGGTAGTTGAAAAGGTTAATGAAGATAACACAGTTAAGGCTAAACCTTATGTTAAACCATACCAACCACCACTTCCTTACCAGAGTAAAATGAAGAAAGAGAAACTTGAAGCCGAGCAATCCAAATTCTTGGATATGTTTAAACAGATAAATGTAAATCTTCCTTTCATTGATGTGATTTCAGGAATGCCTAGATATGCTAAATTCTTGAAAGATCTAATCTCAAATAGAAAGAAAATGGAAGAACTCTCGGCTGTTACCATGAATGCTAATTGTTCAGCAGTGCTGTTGAATAAGATACCAGAAAAACTATCTGATCCAGGAAGTTTCACAATTCCATGTTTTCTGGGTAGTCTTAGTTCAATAGAAGCATTAGCAGATTTAGGTGCTAGTATAAATTTAATGCCGTATTCACTATACGCTAAACTAGACCTTGGAGAATTGAAACCAACAAGAATAAGCATACAACTAGCCGATCGATCAATAAAATATCCTAAAGGGATAATGGAGAACATGCTAGTTAAAGTTGGTACTTTAGTATTTCCAGTAGATTTTGTTGTTCTGGACATGGAAGAAGATTCTCAAATTCCTCTCATATTAGGAAGACCATTCTTAAACACGGCTAAAGCAATGATAGACGTGTTCGGTAAGAAACTGACCCTAAGTATAGAGGACGAGAGTGTTACCTTTTCAGTTGATAGAGCAATGCAACAACCGAAATCTGCAGATGATACATGTTATTATATTCAAACTATAGATGCACATGCAGAATTATTAGAAGAATTTCCAGAGTTACAAGGAACAGGAGAATGTTCTTTAGGAGAAGGTAATGAACCAATTGATGAAGTTGAAATGTTAGCTACACTTATAGATAATGGATATGAACCAACAACAGAAGAAATCCAAATGCTAAAAGAAGAAGACAGATATCGATACAAATCATCGATAGAAGAACCTCCGAAATTAGAGTTAAAGCCACTTCCAAACCATTTGGAATACGCTTATTTACATGGTGAATCTGAATTACCTGTAATAATATCGTCTTCTCTAACTGAAAATGAGAAATCACAACTCATTTTTGTGTTGAAAGCTCATAAACCAGCCATTGTATGGAAGATTCATGATATTAAAGGAATAAGTCCATCGTATTGCACACATAAAATCCTTATGGAAGAAGGTCATAAAACGTATGTGCAACGCCAATGAAGACTAACTCCTAATATGCAAGATGTAGTTAAGAAAGAGATTATTAAACTGCTAGATGCAGGTCTAATTTATCCAATTTCTGATAGTCCATGGGTAAGCCCAGTTCAATGCGTGCCTAAGAAGGGTGGCATGACTGTCATTACAAATGAGAAAAATGAGCTTATTCCTACTATGACTGTAACAGGATGGCGTGTGTGTATTGATTATATAAAATTAAATGACGCCACCAGAAAAGATCACTTTCCCTTACCTTTCATTGATCAAATGTTGGAAAGATTAGCCGGAAATAGTTACTATTGTTTTCTAGATGGATTTTCCGGAAATTTTCAAATTCCAATAGCACCCGAAGATCAAGAGAAAACCACATTCACGTGCCCTTATGGTACTTTTGCTTACAAACGCATGCCATTTGGACTTTGCAACGCCCCTGCAACCTTTCAAAGGTGTATGATGGCGATTTTTCACGACATGATAGAAGAATGCATGGAAGTTTTCATGGATGACTTTTCAGTCTTCGGTGATACATTTGAATCATGTCTAGCTAATCTTGAACGAATGCTTATTAGATGCGAACAATCAAATCTAGTACTTAATTGGAAAAAATGCCATTTCATGGTTAAAGAAGGCATCGTTCTTGGACATAAAATTTCAAAAGAAGGAATTGAAGTGAATAGAGCTAAAGTAGATGTAATTGCTAAACTTCCACATCCCACCAATGTTAGAGGAGTTAGGAGTTTTCTAGGGCATGCCGGTTTTTACCGACGTTTCATAAAAGATTTTTCTAAAATTGCCACTCCTATGAATAAACTCCTAGAAAAGGATGCTCCATTCATCTTTTCAGATGAGTGTATCAAATCTTTTAATATTCTTAAAGAGAAACTAACTAATGCGCCGATCATGATAACACCAAATTGGAATCTACCGTTTGAATTAATGTGCGATGCAAGTGATTTTGCAATGGGAGCCGTTTTAGGACAAAGGATTGAAAAACGATTTCAACCTATATATTATGCTAGTAAGACGTTACAAGGAGCACAAACGAACTATACAACTACTGAAAAAGAACTCCTTGCTATTGTCTTTGCTTTTGACAAATTTCGATCATATCTCGTTCTAGCAAAAACGGTGGTCTATACCGACCATTCTGCTCTTAGATACCTATTTTCGAAACAAGATGCTAAACCAAGATTAATCCGTTGGATCTTACTCTTACAAGAGTTTGATATTGAAATCCGAGATAAAAAGGGAGCAGAAAATCTCGTCGCTGATCATCTTTCTCGTCTTGAAAATTCTGAGTTAGAAGTTCTAAATGAATCGGCCATACAAGACAACTTTCCTGATGAATATCTATTGAAGATAGATTATAATGAAATACCATGGTTTGCAGACTATGCAAACTACTTAGTATGTGGATTCCTTGAAAAAGGATTATCGTACCAAAAACGAAAGAAATTCTTCAGTGATATAAAACACTATTTCTGGGAAGATCCACATTTGTTTAAAAGTTGTCCAGATGGAATAATATGCCGATGTGTATTCGGAGATGAAGCCAGTAAAATATTAAATCATTGTCACACAGGACCAACAGGAGGGCATTATGGGACTCAATTAACAGCAAGAAAAGTTTATGAAGCTGGATTCTATTGGCCTACAATTTACAAAGACGCACACCTTCTTTGCAAATCCTGTGATGCTTGTCAAAGGGCCGGAAAAATAAGTCAACGTGATGAAATGCCACAAAATGTCATCCAAGTATGTGAAGTATTTGACATTTGGGGTATTGACTTTATGGGTCCATTTCCAAAATCTCATAATAATCTATATATACTCGTAGCCATTGATTATGTATCTAAATGGGCGGAAGCACAAGCTCTCCCAATTAACGATGTACGAGTTGTAGTCAACTTTTTAAAACGTCTTTTTGCAAGGTTTGGAACACCGAAAGCTTTAATAAGTGATCGGGGTACTCATTTTTGTAATAATCAACTTGAGAAAGTTCTTAAAAGATATGGAGTAACTCATAAAATCTCCACCGCATATCATCCACAAACAAGTGGACAAGTTGAAAATACCAACCGAGCTTTAAAACGTATTCTAGAGAAAACCGTAGGATCAAATCCGAAGGAATTGTCCATTAAATTGGAGGATGCACTCTGGGCTTTTAGAACAGCCTACAAAACTCCAATTGGAACCACATCTTTTAGACTTGTTTATGGAAGAGCATGTCATCTTCCAGTAGAAATTGAACACAAAGCATTTTGGGCTTTGAAGACATGTAATCTTGATATACATGAAGCTGGACGTCTACGGTTAAGTCAACTAAACGAATTAGAAGAATTAAGACATGAAGCATACGAAAATTCATTAATCTATAAAGAAAAAACGAAGAAATGGCATGATAAAAGAATCAGAAGTTTAAAAGAATTTAAAGAAGGAGACAGAGTTCTTCTTTTCAATTCACGATTCAAGCTATTTCCTGGAAAATTGAAATCAAGATGGTCTGGACCATTCATAGTTAAAAGAGTTTTCCCATACGGAACGATAGAATTAATAAATTCAAATGGGATTGAATTTAAAGTTAATGGTCACAGAGTTAAACACTACATAGATAGTCCAATGGAATTCGACAATGAAGTTAATCACAATTTCGATACCACAGCTAACTAAGTGTGGGGAGAATCAAGTCTTTAAAGGATAATATGTATTTCTGTTAGAGTTAGATTGTCTGTTTTCGTGTAGTTCTCGAAAATGGAACCCGAATGGTCTTTCCCTAGCAGACCCTAAAGAACTAGTCTTCTCCCCCCATTCTGAATTTTTATTTTTTTAGGAAATGAAGACTGCCTGTGAACTAAACCATGGTCTAATGCTACACGCTTTGATCACTAAACGTAATAATGACACACTACTGAGTGAAATAGTATCAGTAATCAGAGAAAGATTGGACGGAGTAAGAAAAGAATCCAGATGCGAAGATAATAAGTCACAATTTGGTAAAGGAAAATCAAAATCCGCAGCGAAAAGAAGAGCACGACACCTAGAAAGATGTCACAAATGCGGAAAATGGTCACATGGAGGTAAATGTTCAAATAATCAAACCTATTCAAATACCGAATTTGTTACTTTATGCAGAGACGGACCGTTCATATGTTTAGAAGAAAAGACACTGAATGCTCGAGGTTACGCCTATGTAGCTATGGAAAACCAATTAAACCGACTATCTTATGAATGGGATAGATCATATAACTAAGAATACTATCTCACAGGTAAGTCTGTACAGTTTTTATTTTTATTTTTTTTATTTTTAACCTTTTGATAATAAACGCTAATTTGTTCGCTATAAAGTATTAAATTGGTATTGAATAAAATTAGGTTTGGCGACCGAAATTATTGATATCATACAAAAATTTATTACATCACTGCGAAATTTAACGTTTATTCTTAAGGTATAAATATCTTTAATCAATCAACCCAAAATATTTCAAAAATTCGTCATAAGTTAAATTAGGTCATGGAACCGAAATTACTTTACCGAAAAGAGGGGCGCATATTTTTGATAATATTTGATTGATAAAAGTGGGATAAAAAGCCAAAAAGATTTTTAATTTTATTTTTACCATGTTTTTAAAATTAATATATAAATCTTAAATTAATATTGTAAACTTTGTAAAAACAATATATTTAAAATTGTAAATATTTGAAAAATATAATATAAGTTTGGTGTGATTTTATAATATGAATTTTTAAATTAAGTTTGGTGTGAATTTTTAATTTTTAAAATAAGAATTTTTAATTTTATGTATTTCAAATTTTAAGTTTGGTGTTAATTTTTAATATGAATTTTGAATTTTATGTATTTTTATTTTAAGTTTGGTGTGAATTTAAAAATAAAAATTTACTTTATCTCATTAAGTTAAAAATATGATTTTTAAAATTCGTCGTAAGTTGAAGACTAGGTCATTGAACCGAAATTGCTTTACCCGAGGGAGGGACGAGAACTTTTATTATCATTATTTTTAATCTTATTGAATTAAGGTATGCCAAAAAAATTAAAAAAAAACCCAAAAATCTAAGCTTTTAAAACAATCGCTTGAAAAAGACAAATTTTAAAATTTTGTCGAAGGACGGACTAGGACATCGATCCGAAACGACCTCGTCCTAAGACAAAGGGAAACAAAATTTTAAAATTAATCACTTAATTGTTTTATAAGTTAAAGTTTAAAAAAAAAGTAAAAAAAAAAAAAAAAAGCCAAAAACACTGTAGCCGGGTACCCATGCGATCGCATGGGAATCACCCTATCCATCCATGCGATCGCATGGAGGCCAATTACAGGCCTGATACATACAGCAGACTGGTCTGTTTCTTCTCCACAAAACACACACATTCACGAAACTCACCCAAAAATTCACCAATTTTCGCCATTTTTCCACCGTAATTCATCAAATTTCTTGCTCTAATCATGCCTAGATTCTCATTCTTCAGCAAATTGGTAAAAATTACACCCCTAAACTCTATAAATTCCTAGTTTTTGTGATAATTACCAATTTTTTACCTAATGCAATTTTGTTAATTTCTAGTGTAATTAGTGTTAAATTGTTAGTATTTTATGCATGTATAACCTAGATTGATGCTATTTAACATGATTTGAAGCCAAAAACTTCAAAATTTTTAGAAATCTTGGGTTTGTGTTCTTGAGCAATTTGGGGCTTTTTGATATAAACAGGTTATGGCCGATTTTTGTCATGAATTATTGCTAAATTGAGTAGTGTAACATGTTTAGATAGTTAAATGATCCAAACATTGATCCTAAACATGATTTTTGGAGATTAAAGTGGACTTTTTAAGTCCAAAATTCATGAACTTGATTAATTTGATATATTTGCCATTTGAGACTTGTTTAATTATTAGTAATGAATATTTTGACATGTTATTTAAGTTAAATGCTTATGAATTTTGTATACATTTTCATATGTGCATATTTGAAAAGTGTAGAATTGTGAAAAATTGTGAAAATGTGTATAAGTTTAATTTGATTTAACATGTTATAGTGATTGTTTTAAGTTGTTATTTTGCTAACACTAATGCATATTTGGATGCACAAATTTTGTGTTTAATGTGTTTTGCAAAAAGCCGATACTGGAGGTTCAGGAGCATCATCATCTAGACGACCAGCACCAGCACCAGAACCAGAACCAGAAATGCAACACGAACAAGAACCACAACAGGAACAACAACAGCCTGATCAGCACATACCTTATTATGATCCGGTACAGTTTGTTGATGAATTCATAGTATTCCCAATGAGGCCGCCAGTAGAATTTCCAACGATTCCTGAGCACACTCTGCATCCTAATCTGAGATTTGATAGGAGATGGAGAGATTACGAGACATATTAAAGGAACAAATTCAAATTGGTAACAAAAAATGTAGAGGTGCCAAGGAAACGGTCCATCTAGCTGACCATGTTAGACAGCTTTTAGTTCAAAGGTATGGCAGTTCTTCTTTTACAGATTGGGAACGTCTTTTCACCATTCGTAGACCTGTATATAAGGAATGGTGTGTTGAGTTGATGAGTACTGTATCACTTGATACAAATATAGTTAGAATAGATGATAGAAGATTTCTTAAGTTTATCCGTGGCGGTAGGATGTACAGAATGTCCATGTTGGACATGGCCAGGGCCTTACAGATATATACTCCTGGTGAGTTGCGATTACTCGATTGTACAAATTTGATTCATTATGGTGAAAGGGTAGATAGTAACTTTGACGCTGACGCCATTTAGAGGCGTATGTCACATTTTGATGTTTTTACACGAGCAGGAGGACACTCCTATACACATATTGACAGAGCCGAGCTTCGTATTATTCATAGATTTTTGGCTAACTCGATTACACAGAGAGGTCATAATAAAGAAAAAATTACCTTACATGATTTATTCTACCTAAAGTGTATTCGGGATCCTAGAAGCTTTGTCAATATCCCTTACTGTGTTGCTTTTTATTTATCTAAAATGGTAGAGGGAATGCAGGACGGGAGTATAATAGGAGGAGGTATTTTTGTTACTCTCATTGGAGAGTATTTAGGTGTTGATAGGAACCAAGGGGGTCCATTACAGCTTTGTAGAGAACAGGTTGAGCCCTTAGGATTGAAAGTTTATGTGGGTGCTAAGGTATTGAAAAGTAGACGTAACCAGGCAGTACCCTATGAGGGATCTCATCCTCAGGTAGAGAGAGGCTCAGACGAGGAAATGGAGGAGGTGGAAGACATTAGGGATGTCTTTCGAGATGCTATTCTTGACGTCCACGTTCGTATAGATGAGGAAGCAATGACGAACGCGGCCAGACATAGTATGTATGAGCAGTGGACCTCCGAGCGAGTATACGAGGATTATAGGCGACGCCAACACGATAGCTGGTTAGTTCATCAGCACCAAATCATGAGCCAGCTATCATATCAGGTACCAAATAACTATGTACCTACTCGACCTGCTCATTTTTTGCCACATAGCCCCGATATCCGACCACCCTTTAACCGGTATGACTATAACCAAGCCTATCAAAACACCTATAACCAACAATGGAACCCACCTGACGAGATGAACTGGAACCCATATCCAGACTGATTTAGTTCCATTTGGTTATTTTTATGATTTTATGTTTTGACTTTTTCATGTTTAAACTTATGTTATTGGATATATTTGTGTAATTTTTATTATTTTTATTATTATTGTGTACTAATATTTCATATTTAGAATTTGAAAGTGGGATATTAAGTCCCATTTCAAATTGCCATGCATGATTATATTTGTATGTATGTATATTGTCGATTGTACAAAATAGGGTAAAACAGCGCATTTTCAAAGACTGGCATTAAGTTCAGCAAAAGCTACTAATTTTGACGACAAGATGACAAATAAATGTGATGTAACAACAGACGAAATGAACAAATGATATGCACCATTTATCATTCAGCAACCAAACGCCAATATGTTTGGAAACTTTGGTAAAATTTAATCATTTTTACGCTAATCACCCTCAATAATTTAAATTGTTACTGATTTCTTGCAAATGAGGGCATTTCAAGATCTTAAGTGTGGGAAGGGGTTAAATTCTTTCAGATTTTTAAAATTTTTATCTTAAACACTTGGTTACCATTAAAAATACTAGTAATGTAGTAGTTGTATTAGAATCTAGTGCTCTCTGATGATAAAGAACAGCCCTAGTCTTATATACTGACTACCCAATTCTAGTAAAAATTTTCAAAATTTTCAATTAAATGAACTCAAAATCATGTTTATACATATTTATGAACGATAAAACTAGGTGTTAACACCGAAATTATTGTTAGCTCAGAAAGGACATAAATTGAGAAACAAATCAAAATGTTAAAATTCATTTAAAATGGAATAGAGGACAATAAAAAAAGAAAATAAAAGCCAAGTGTGGGAAAAATTACCAAGTTATCTTAAAACATATGTCACATATTTCTGTAACAAATAACTGAAAATACTTTTGCTTTGGACTAAACTAAAGTATTTTACCCGATGAAAGAAAAGAAGAGATGGATCTACACGATGAATCAATTCCATCATTAAAAGGAAGTAAAGTCTTCCGAAAAAGAAACGCGCTTCTTGATTTAGGTCAAGAAGTTGTCGTCCAGACCAGCTGTAGGTTGACGAAAAACCTAGAAAAGTCATCACTAAAATCAGCAGGAAATCCACGGACCTCAGCATTAAACAGGGTTGCCAAGTGGTCAGACTTATCCTAACCATGAGAGGATCTGTCTCGTAAAATGG
Source organism: Rutidosis leptorrhynchoides (assembly GCF_046630445.1). Taxonomy (NCBI): domain Eukaryota; kingdom Viridiplantae; phylum Streptophyta; class Magnoliopsida; order Asterales; family Asteraceae; genus Rutidosis; species Rutidosis leptorrhynchoides. The sequence continues at coordinate 360,499,750 of NC_092339.1, forward strand.
GGAGGGTGCCGTGCAAATTAGCATGATAAGACTAATGAATCAGACCCCCAGAAAAGGATAATCTCCTTAAAGATAAAAAAAATCAGCATTTAAGCCTGATATTACTCAATCCTTGAGATTGACTTTAAAGATTGAGAATTACAAACTCATGGAATTCGTTGATATCTAAACTCGAGCTTGAACGAGAAAATATTTTGATCAAATTATAAACCGATTTGTTTTCTGAAAACCCATTTTCAATGCGTTCATTACCATTGAACGTAAAATCCTAGGAATTCACCTGGAATTCATTAGGTCATCTGAACCAAATCGGGTGTCAACCGTTAGAACGGTGGTTGCATAGCATGGTTAAAGACAAGACCTTGTGCCAGACCGACAAATTATAAGGGTGAGCTTTACTATTGCTCCTACAAAGGATAGTAATTGCGTCCGACACGTTATAGACCATAATTAAAAGCATGTCAGGGGACATTGCCTTAACAGTTGCTTGTTCAACGCTTTCCTTTACAACCGGACGGTAGTTTACCGAAAGGTAATATACGGGACAAGTAAACTGGACGTGTTGCTTTCCTAATACAAGGTTAGCAAGTGGGTGACACAAAACCGCAAGTTTTGAGCTAAAATTTTCAAATCTGAAACCCACCAAGCCCACAAAAATATTTTGCAAACACCGGTGAAGGGTTATTCCGGAAAACTTATCTAGGGTAAAAACTAGATTTAATTTTCAAAAGATCAAATGTTTTCATAAAGATCCAATTTCCTTAATGGATCTAAATTTTATAGTCATGTGGGACTGTAAACCACATCGTTACTACCATTGTTTATACCGCCGTATTGAAATCACTGATGTACAAAATGTGAAGAATAAAGAAGTGATTCTTGTATTTCAAGACTATATTGCTTGAGGACAAGCAACGCTCAAGTGTGGGAATATTTGATAATGCTAAAAACGAACATATATTTCATAGCATTATTCCTCAAGAAAGACAAGCTTTTAGTTGCAACTGTTCTATTTACAAGTGATATTCGTTTAAATAATAAAAGGTGAAGACAAAAGACAGATTCGACGAATTGAAGACGCAAACGACCAAAAAGTTCAAAAGTACAAAATACAATCAATGAGGTTCCAATTATTGATAAGAAACGTCTCAAAATTACAAGAGTACAAGATTCAAAACGCAAAGTACAAGATATTAAATTGTACGCAAGGACGTTCGAAAATCCGGAACCGGGACCAGAGTCAACTCTCAACGCTCGACGCAACGGACTAAAAATTACAAGTCAACTATGCATATGAATATAATATAATATATAATTAATTCTTAAAATTAATATATATATTATATTATATTTATAAAACGTCGGCACAAGGAAACAAGCAACATGTGAGCTCTCCCAGTTGGCCATGCGATCGCATGGCCAGGAAGAAGAAAGTCCATGCGATCGCATGGCATGAAAAGTCAGGCCACATCTCCTATAAATTCGCAGTTTGGTGAACGCAAAAACATATATATCCATCCATCTATCTAAACGTATATATTTATATTTATATTTTAATTTTGATTTTAATTTTAATTTTAATCCTAATAATAAGGGTATGTTAGCGAATGTTGTAAGGGTGTAAGTCGAAATTCTGTCCGTGTAACGCTACGCTATTTTTAATCATTGTAAGTTATGTTCAACCTTTTTAATTTAATGTCTCGTAGCTAAGTTATTATTATGCTTATTTAATCCGAAGTAATCATGATGTTGGGCTAATTACTAAAATTGGGTAATTGGGCTTTGTACCATAATTGGGGTTTGGACAAAAGAACGACACTTGTGGAAATTAGACTATGGGCTATTAATGGGCTTTATATTTGTTTAACTAAATGATAGTTTGTTAATGTTAATATAAAGATTTTGTAACAACCCGACTTCATAAACCCAAAACGCGTACCAAAAAAAAAATTTTAAGGCAGTGCATCTGGACGGCGTCCAGAATCCTGGACGGCGTCCAGCTCAGAAGGGTGGGACGGCGTCCAGAGTTTTGGGACGGCGTCCAGCTCAACCAACCGGGACGGCGTCCAAGGAATTGGGACGGCGTCCCAATGGGCTTCCAGCCACTGATCACGGGTCCAACTCACACGAGCGGAAAACCCGCTTCCCGACACTTTCAAACGAAAACCTTTTTACCACAAGTCAATATAAATGAAACTAAGAGATTTTCATCATCAAATCAAGTTTTACAACAACGGACCCACATCGCCCGTTTTACGAGTTTCGTTCAAAAATAAAAGTTTCGACCAAATATAAGTTTAAGTTCCAAACGACACTAGAGCATGGTGTTTGGGGTTAAACTACCCAATCTCGGTCGAACTCCAAAAGCTAACACCCAAAAGCATCCCCTAACAAAACAAGCGGGAGATCACTAATCCAATTGAACGCTCTTACTCTTGTCAACGCCCGAGCCTATAAAAAAAGTAAACAACGAGAGGGTAAGCAAAGCTTAGTGAATGCAATAATTATACATACATATATATAACCCATCTATTTGCAATCATAATTACCGAATACCTTGTACGAACTTGAAACTCAAATTAGCATAACATCATACCCGAAATACTTAACAAGTCGCACATTATCACAAAACCGCATTAGCATATACTCAACACAATATATTTAAACAATATGCCAAACAATCAACAATCTCAATATGGTTAACCATAACGCTATGGTGCTACCGGCTCGTGGTTCACACCATACGCAATTGAGTCATACTCTTTTATAGTGCTACCGGCTCGTGGTTCACACTCGATGCTACCGGCTCGTGGTTCACATCTTAGTTTATAGTGCTACCGGCTCGTGGTTCACACTCGATGCTACCGGCTCGTGGTTCACATCTTAGTTTATAGTGCTACCGGCTCGTGGTTCACACTCGATGCTACCGGCTCGTGGTTCACATCTTAGTTTATAGTGCTACCGGCTCGTGGTTCACACTCGATCACATACATGTTATGGCACTACCGGCTCGATGGTTCATACCATAACACCCACAAATAAATACGTCATATACACATACGTATAATTACTCCACTCACCTTAGAGTCTTCGTGAAAGATAACCGAACTTGCCACTTCAATGTAATGTACCTATTACATTTTAGCACATAATCAATTCACAACTCAAGTCGGTCAAGCAACTCACTCAAAAATCTAGAGTCTTTTATCCCAAAGTGTAATCCCGACCCATTTTGCACCCTTAACCCTAATAATGGGTTAACTTCACCAAAAACCCTAACTTTAGCCAAATAAGGTCTTAACACACTTTTAACCACAAAGTTAACTCGTTTTCATACATGCAAGACAACCTACGTCATCAAAGACCCATTCGACCCATTTCTAGGTCAACACACCCATTTGGGTCACCCACAACCCAAATCGCACCCACTAACATTAACTATAAGTGTATTAGTATTTACTTAGGTCTTTAAGACCCATTTACACCATTTACCCTTTCAAAACCCTAGGTTAGTCACCATTTGGGTCTTCATGACCCAAACTTACCCAAAACCCCCAAATCACTCATACATGGGTTTTATGTACAACATTAACCCAAACCCTAACCCTTAAACATATTAAACTAAGGTAATCAAGTTTAGGGCTTACCACAACAATCAAAACGAAGCTAACGAGGAGATGAACAACTTTAACTCCCGAGTTCTAACCCGAAATGAGCTTCTTCCTCCCCGATTTAAGCTTTCTCTCACTTAACCACCCCCCTCTCTCTAGAATGAATGGATGATGTTTGGTGGTTGAGAAATGAAGTAATGAGCTCACCAAACTGATCCTAAGGCCCTTAAGTCGTCCATACATGTGAAATTACCAAAATGCCCAACTAAATAACTAAAAATACAAAGGCTGGCTTGTCAGACCATCTGGACGGCGTCCAGATTTCTGGACGGCGTCCAGGCCTTCACAATGGGACGGCGTCCCAGATTTTTGGACGGTGTCCAGGCCTTCATAATGGGACGGCGTCCCAGATATTTGGACGGCGTCCAAACCAAAAGAAAACAGGATCTTACAACTCTCCCCCACTTGAACTGGATTGCGACCTCGCAATCCACGCCGCATGACAAGCATGAAGATAAACTAACACGAACTCTTCGGGCTTCCAAGTGAACTCGGAACCTTTACTTTGCCGCCATTGAACCTTGAAAGTTCTCACCTCTTTATTCCTTAACATTTTCACCTTCTCGTCAAGGATAGCAATCGGTTCCTCGACATATTCTAACTTGTTGTTTAGCTCGATCTCGTCTAAAGGCATCCATGAGGAATCATCCACAAGACACTTACGGAGGTGGGAAACATGAAATGTATTATGGATCCCCGCAAGCTCTTCGGGTAATTCCAATCGATATGCAACTTCACCAACACGAGCTGAAACCTTGAACAGCCCAATAAACCGAGGAGCTAACTTTCCCCGTTTTCGAAATCGAATAATACCCTTCCATGGCGAAACCTTAAGCATCACCATATCGCCTTCTTGGAACTCAATCAATCGGCTACGTCTATCGGCATACGACTTTTTCCTATCTTGAGCCTTCTTCAAATGTTCCCGAATCAAATCGATCTTGCTATTTGTCTCTAAAACCAAATCGGTACTCCCGATCTCTCTTTGACCCACTTCTCCCCAACAAACGGGAGTTCGACACCTACGCCCATAAAGCATTTCGTAAGGTAGCATCCCGATACTAGTATGATAACTATTATTGTACGAGAATTCCACCAAAGGCAAATGCTCATCCTAACTACCACCAAAGTCAATGATGCACGCCCGTAACATATCTTCCAAAGTTTGATTCGTACGTTCGGTTTGACCGTCCGTTTGAGGATGATACACCGTGCTCAACTTCAATTGCGTACCCATATCTTCATGAGACTTTTCCCAAAACCGAGATGTAAAACGGGTATCTCGATCCGAAACGATAGATATAGGAACCCCATGTCGCGAGACCACTTCCTTGATAAACAACTTAGCCAAGGTCTCCGACGATATCGCTTCTTTAATGGGAAGAAACAAAGCGCTCTTTGTCAATCGGTCAACTATAACCCAAATCGAATCGAATTGGGTTCTCGCCGTTTTAGGTAACTTTGTAATGAAATCCATGGTAATGTGCTCCCATTTCCATTTCGGGATTTCTAACGGTTGCAATTTACCATACGGCTTTTGATGTTCGGCTTTTACTTGCAAACACGTGACGCATTGCTCAACATACTTCACAACATCACGCTTCATGTCCGGCCACCAATAATCTTTCTTCAAGTCAAGATACATTTTCGTCGCGCCCGGATGAATGGAATATTTTGACTTATGTGCTTCATCAAGTAGCACTCGTCGGTAATCACCCATCTTAGGCACCCACACCCTTCCTTGGAAAGACAACAAACCACGCGGACCCATAGTAATAAACTCCGATTGGCCCACGATTCGCTCCGTATGCTTGTTGTGAACATAAGCCTCTATTTGAATCTCACCAAGATTTTCAAGAAAATCGTTGGTAATAATCAAACGTAACGACCCCACTTTTATTGCCGGATGTTGACTCTTTCGACTCAACGCATCCGCGACCACATTCGCTTTACCCGGATGATAAAGTATTTCATAATCGTAGTCTTTCACCACATCCATCCACCTACGTTGGCGATAATTCAAATCTCATTGATTAAAGAGATGTTTCAAACTCTTATGATCCGAAATAATCGTACACTTGACACCATACAAGTAATGGCGTCAAATTTTCAACGCATGCACAACCGCCGCCAACTCAAGATCATGAGTCGGATACCTCATTTCATGTTCCTTTAATTGTCGAGAGGCATAAGCGATGACTTTACCTCTTTGCATTAGAACACACCCGAGACCATTTAAGGAAGCATCACAATAAACCACCATGTCTTCAACACCTTCCGGTAACACTAACACCGGAGCTTGACACAACTTCTCTTTTAACAATTGAAAAGCAATTTCTTGCTCGTTCTCCCAACCAAACCTCGCATTCTTCCTTGTCAATTTCGTCAACGAAGAAGCGATCTTAGAAAAATCTTGGATAAACCGACGATAATAACCGGCCAATCCGAGAAAACTTCGGATTTTCGTAGGCGTAGTCGGTCGTCCCCAACTCTTCACCGTTTCGATCTTCCCCGGATCTACTTGAATACCGTTTTCGTTCACAATATGACCAAGGAATTGAACTTCCCTTAGCCAAAATTCACATTTGGAGAACTTTGCATACAACTTCTCCCTTTGTAGGGTCTTCAATACTTCACGCAAATGACGTTCATGCTCGTTCATACTTTTCGAGTAGACTAGTATGTCGTCAATGAACACTATTACCGACTTGTCCAACATAGGTTGGCACACTCGGTTCATAAGATCCATGAATGCCGCCGGTGCATTCGTAAGACCAAAGGGCATAACTACAAACTCATAATGCCCGTAACGCGTTCGAAAAGCCGTTTTCTCTATGTCTTCCTCACGGAACCGCATTTGGTGATAGCCGGACCGTAGGTCGATCTTAGAGAAATACGTTGCACCTTGAAGTTGATCAAATAAATCGTCAATCCTAGGTAATGGATAATGATTCTTGATCGTCACTTTATTCAACTCACGGTAATCAATGCACATACGCATACTACCATCTTTCTTCTTCACAAATAACACCGGAGCGCCCCATGGCGAAGAACTCGGTCGAATAAAACCCTTCTCGAGCAACTCTTGGGTTTGATTTAACAACTCTTGCATTTCTGTTGGTGCTAAATGATAAGGAGTTTTAGCAATGGGAGTAGCTCCCGGAACCAACTCAATACGAAACTCAACTTGTCTTTCCGCCGGAACACCCGGTAATTCGTCCGGAAAAACGTCTTCGAATTCACTAACAACCGGAATTTCACGAATATGTGGTGGCTCATTGCGAGTATCAACAACATGAGCAAGGAAAGCCATGCCACCGGTAACAACAAAACGACGTGCCCGTGCAAAAGTGCATATCGGCACTGGTCTCCTTCGCTTATCACCATGAATAATTAACTCTCCCCCACTTAGGGTCTTCACACGAATAAACTTATCATGGCATGCAATATCGGCTCTATAACGATCGAGCCAATCCATACCAACGACAATATCAAAGTCGCCTAAGGTCATTGGAATAAGATCAATTTTAAAGGTTTCGGCACCAAAAACAACATCACAATTTTCACACACATCAACCACTAGCACCGTCTTGCCGTCCGCTATTTCGACTTCTATCGGACGACTTAACTTAGCTAACGGTCTATTAAGTTTAGGCACAAATTTAGGAGACACAAACGACAAATTTGCACCGCTATCGAAAAGAATCCTTGCCGGATTAGAATTAACCATGTAAGTACCTGAGACAACTTCGTGCGATTGTTTGGCTTCATCATTGGTCATCAAATAGTTGCGACCCCTAGCCGTACCCGCCGCTTTCTCTAACCGTTTAACATTATCATTATTCAAATCGGGACATTCCGGCCTCTTATGCCCCGCTTTACCACAATTAAAGCAAGTGATTTTGGTCGACGCCTTGGTGCAATCACGGGCCATGTGTCCTCTTTGATTACAATTATAACACGTGGGCCCGAAACCCCCGGAAGCACCCTTCTTCACACTATTAAAGCTTTCGGAGCCTTTCTTGGACTTCTTATTTGAAAAGTTCGAATGACTTGAACCCTCAAACTTCCTCTTTGAAAAAGTAAAATCGCTCTTTCTTGGCACCTCCGGCTCAAAACCCCGAGCCAATTCAAATAACTCGTCAAAAGACTTAGCCATACCCCGACTAATCTTACCCTTGTACTCATCATTTAAAGTGCGGTAGAAATCCTTCATTAGCTTGTGATCATCACCAACATACTCCGGGCAAAAACGAGTCTTTGCCAAGAAGGTAGACTTAAGAGTAACTAAGTCCATCGAACCTTGTTGCAAATGGTGCAACTCGTCCCGGATTCTATCGAGATCGGAAGAAGTTCGGTATTCCTTGAAAAACTCCTTCTTAAATTCTTCCCACGTCAAGCCCATACATTGTTCCTCACCATACAAGTTGATTTTATCATCCCACCATAACTTAGCCTCTTCTCGTAGCATGCTAGAGCCATACCTCGCCTTCTTCTCGGGAGGACATTCCGAGGTACGGAAAGCTCCCTCGATGTCGGAGATCCAACATGTACTTTTTAAGGGATCTCGCACCCCATTAAACATCGGGGGTTGAGCATCCTTGAAGTTCTTGTAGTGGAAGTCCCGCCTTCCTTCGCCTCCTTCACCGCGAGGATAGATATTCCTAGCATCAAGGGCCTCTTCGATAGTGGCCTTCATTCGTTCATTTATCAAATCGGTCACCTGCCCATCGACCGAATCTTGAAAGACCTTTCGGACGTCCGTAAGAAAATCCGCTTTTAACTTTTTAAAGACGGCCTCAACCTTGGCCGAAAACTCGGCGTCCTCGCTTGTACTTTCGTTATCATGATCGGGACCGTTTCTCGTCTTCATTCTATAAAACGAATTAGGTTAAACCACAAAAATGAAAGGACAATTTACATATGTATATACATATATGCCACACTACTCCATCTCGCTCAACAATCGTCGTACATTGCTTGTTTAACACGACTTGCACCCGTAACAACGGTAGCTACTCGTTGTTACGCGAGCATGTCACATTCACTTGCTAGTACAACGTCCGTCTTACTTGATGATTGCTAAACACAACACAAAACAATTAGCACAAGGTTAATTCCCATAAACCAAAGCACTAACAATTCCCGATTAGACCCAAAGTCCTACAAGTCCCGCATAAACGCGCACACAAAAAGTCTAAGTCTAGGCACCTATCTCAAGTCATCTAAATCCCTTAGACCATGCTCTGATATCACTTGTAACAACCCGACTTCATAAACCCAAAACGCGTACCAAAAAAAAAATAATTTAAGGCAGTGCATTTGGACGGCGTCCAGAATCCTGGACGGCGTCCAGCTCAGAAGGGTGGGACAGCGTCCAGAGTTTTGGGACGGAGTCCAGCTCAACCAACTGGGACGGCGTCCAAGGAATTGGGACGGCGTCCCAATGGCCTTCCAGCCACTGATCACGGGTCCAACTCACACGAGCGGAAAACCCGCTTCCCGACACTTTCAAACGAAAACCTTTTAACCAAAAGTCAATATAAATGAAACTAAGAGATTTTCATCATCAAATCAAGTTTTACAACAACGGGCCCACATCGCCCTTTTTACGAGTTTCGTTCAAAAATAAAAGTTTCGACCAAATATAAGTTTAAGTTCCAAACGACACTAGAGCATGGTGTTTGGGGTTAAACTACCCAATCTCGATCGAACTCCAAAAGCTAACACCCAAAAGCATCCCCTAACAAAACAAGCGGGAGATCACTAATCCAATTGAACGCTCTTACTCTTGTCAACGCTCGAGCCTATAAAAAAAGTAAACAACGAGAGGGTAAGCAAAGCTTAGTGAATGCAATAATTATACATACATATATATAACCCATCTATTTGCAATCACAATTACCGAATACCTTGTACGAACTTGAAACTCAAATTAGCATAACATCATACCCGAAATACTTAACAAGTCGCACATTATCACAAAACCGCATTAGCATATACTCAACACAATATATTTAAACAATATGCCAAACAATCAACAATCTCAATATGGTTAACCATAACGCTATGGTGCTATCGGCTCGTGGTTCACACCATACGCAATTGAGTCATACTCTTTTATAGTGCTACCTGCTCGTGGTTCACACTCGATGCTACCGGCTCGTGGTTCACATCTTAGTTTATAGTGCTACCGGCTCGTGGTTCACACTCGATGCTACCGGCTCGTGGTTCACATCTTAGTTTATAGTGCTACTGGCTCATGGTTCACACTCGATGCTACCGGCTCGTGGTTCACATCTTAGTTTATAGTGCTACCGGCTCGTGGTTCACACTCAATCACACACATGTTATGGCACTACCGGCTCGATGGTTCATACCATAACACCCACAAATAAATACGTCATATACACATACGTATAATTACTCCACTCACCTTAGAGTCTTCGTGAAAGATAACCGAACTTGCCACTTCAATGTAACGTACCTATTACATTTTAGCACATAATCAATTCACAACTCAAGTCGGTCAAGCAAATCACTCAAAAATCTAGAGTCTTTTGTCCCAAAGTGTAATCCCGACCCATTTTGCACCCTTAACCCTAATAATGGGTTAACTTCACCAAAAACCCTAACTTTAGCCAAATAAGGTCTTAACACACTTTTAACCACAAAGTTAACTCGTTTTCATACATGCAAGACAACCTAGGTCTTCAAAGACCCATTCGACCCATTTCTAGATCAACACACCCATTTGGGTCACCCACAACCCAAATCGCACCCACTAACATTAACTATAAGTGTATTAGTATTTACTTAGGTCTTTAAGACCCATTTACACCATTTACCCTTTCAAAACCCTAGGTTAGTCACCATTTGGGTCTTCATGACCCAAACTTACCCAAAACCCCCAAATCACTCATACATGGGTTTTATGTACAACATTAACCCAAACCCTAACCCTTAAACATATTAAACTAAGGTAATCAAGTTTAGGGCTTACCACAACAATCAAAACGAAGCTAACGAGGAGATGAACAACTTTAACTCCCGAGTTCTAACCCGAAATGAGCTTCTTCCTCCCCGATTTAAGCTTTCTCACACTTAACCACCCCCTCTCTCTCTAGAATGAATGGATGATGTTTGGTGGTTGAGGAATGAAGTAATGAGCTCACCAAACTGATCCTGAGGCCCTTAAGTCGTCCATACATGTGAAATTACCAAAATGCCCAACTAAATAACTAAAAATACAAAGGCTGGCTTGTCAGACCATCTGGACGGCGTCCAGATTTCTGGACGGCGTCCAGATTTCTGGACGGCGTCCAGATTTCTGGACGGCGTCCAGGCCTTCACAATGGGACGGCGTCCCAGATTTTTGGATGGCGTCCAGGCCTTCATAATGGGACGGCGTCCCAGATATTTGGACGGCGTCCAAACCAAAAGAAAACAGGATCTTACAGATTTACAATTGGGCGTCCCTATAAATAACCATTTACACTCGATCGGACACGATGGGCGGGGTATTTATATGTACAAATAATCGTTCATTTAACCGGACACGGGAATGGATTAATAGCCACTAGAATTATTAAAACAGGGGTAAAATTATGTACAAGGACACTTGGCATAATTGTTAACAAAGTATTAAAACCTCGGGTTACACTTAGTCGACATCCTGGTGTAATTATTAAACAAAGTAATAAAACCTTGTTACAGTTTAAGTCCCCAATTAGTTGGAATATTTAACTTCGGGTATAAGGATAATTTGATTGGACACTCGCACTTTATATTTATGACTGATGGACTGTTATGGATAAAAACCAGACGGACATATTAAATAATCCAGGACAAAGGACAATTAACCCATGGACATAAAACTAAAATCAACACGTCAAACATCATGATTACGGAAGTTTAAATAAGCATAATTCTTTTATTTCATATTTAATTTCCTTTATTTTATATTTAATTGCACTTCTAATTATCGCATTTTTATTGTTATTGTATTTAATTGCACTTTTAATTATCGTACTTTTTAATTATCGCAAGTTTATTTTATCGCACTTTTATTATTCGCAATTTCATTATCGTTATTTACTTTACGCTTTAAATTAAGTCTTGTATTTATTTATTATTTTACGTTTGGTTTTAACTGCGACTAAAGTTTTAAAATCGACAAACCGGTCATTAAACGGTAAAAACCCCCCTTTATAATAATAATATTACTTATATATATATTTGTATTTTTATAAAAGTAAACTAATATAGCGTTAAGCTTTGTTTAAAGATTTTCCCTGTGGAACGAACTAGACTTACTAAAAACTACACTACTGTACGATTAGGTACACTGCCTATAAGTGTTGTAGCAAGGTTTAAGTATATCCATTCTATAAATAAATAAATATCTTGTGTAAAATTGTATCGTATTTAATAATATTTTCTGCTAAAATATAAAGCTATTTTATATACACCTCGCATAACATCAAACACCAACATCATGCATCAACAAATAATGAAGTATTGATTCATAAATTCAAATTCATTGAAGAAATACTCCGTAAAAGTTATGTAATTTCTAAAGTTTTTAGGGATTATTCAATTCTAGTTTCAACCATAAATCAATGAGTTTAATTTAGTATAAACTCATTAAATCTATGTTACATCTGAAGAAAATATACACATATATATATTTTCATGAAGACTGTAATAAAATTCTTTTGTACAAAATATTAATTGTGAAATTTTTTTTTAACGGGTAGGTGATTCCCGAGAGATATATAAATTCGCAATTTATATGTTACATTCTTCGAATCTGATTAAACAAATCATCAACTATATTCCTTACTTTCACAACAATATACATTCTTGTATAGAAATCAAGACAACCATATTCCTTCCAATCTAAATACATATTCTAATTTTTGAAATCTCAGAATTCAATTTGTGATATAACCGAAATCATCACTCTTAGATTTCTACATCTTTCAAAGCTATACTTTGACTTCAAAACTGTGCTAGAACACCATAGGTGCATTAACGATTACAATCTGTGTTCAAACCCTCCGAAATTCCTGAATACACTTCAAATAATGAACCATCGAGATGATGATACAACCACATATTACCCACAGTCTTGTACCTGAAAAACCTTCGAAACCAAAGTCATAACGTCATCAGTGCCATGTTACACGACTCTTGTATTCTATTTAACCTCTAAAATATCAAGAAAATATTTCTTGATTATTCGATCTTTTCAAGGGTATTCTGGTAATTTAACAAATCAAATCACACCAATATGATTTCCTTCATAGAACATTAACTATGTTCATTCAGAAGTTCATATCTACAAATTCTGGACGATTACATGCGGTGCTTAATCGCAAGAAGAGAAAACGAAAGAATAAGGCTCCAAAATAGAAATTGGAGTATAAATCGCAGAAATCGGAGAAAAACATTAATTATGGATGTCAATGATTATAGAAGACAGAAGTAAGGACTTTAAAATATAAGGGAAGATATAAAGCCCAACAACAACCCATAAATTACAAATCGTGCTATCAATAAGTATTGCCACGTAAAGGCACGTGAGAATTAAAAATTACTATAACCCCAAGGTAAAAGTAAAAATCCTCCGGTGGTAGATGAAAAAGAAGAATGACGGATATGAAAGTTAGGAGTATATCAAGAATCAATACTGGATGGAGCATATTGATGAATACTTTAAAGTATAAGTTGATGGAGAAAGAATAGAAGGTGTGAATTAAAAGGAAACGAAGGAGGTGGATTTATAGTGAAATATCCGACAGAAAAATCGAGATGAATCATCGCATTAAATCGAAGAGGATCATAATTTTCTTAACCACCGAAGAATCAAATCCTATATAGATTACAAAGATTTTCTTTAATCCGGAGATCAACCATGATGACGTCAAAAGATAAGGCAAATCTCTATTTTCTCATTTCACTCTTTTACGATAGCTTCACTCATACGCTTCGAGTAATCGAAGTATTTTATCCATATTACTCAATAATGATAAAACTTAATTTATCAACTCATATCTGTCATGAAAACATACTTATTGTCAGCCATGACCATCCTAATCAAATTTCGGGATGAAATTTCTTTAACGGGTAGGTACTGTGATGACCCGAAAATTTTCGACCAAATTTAAACTTTAATTTTATATCTTTCTGACACGATAAGTAAATTATGTAATGTTGTGATCTCAAAAACTTTGAACTATGTTTATATATATTAAATGAAATTGATATTTACATGATTAAATGTCTCCAACATGTTAAGCAATCAAACTTGTTAAGACTTGATTAATTGAAATAGGTTTCATATAATAATTGACCACCCAAGTTGACTGGCGATTCACGAACGTTAAAACTTGTAAAAACTATATGATATATATATATATATATATATATATATATATAATATGATATTATGATAAGTAAGTATCTCACTAGGTATATTAACAATGAGTTATATACATAAAAATGAGACTACTAAGTTAAGAAACTCGAAACGATATATATAACGATTATCGTTATAACAACGTCTTACTGAATACATATGTATCATATTAAGATATTGGTACACTATATTTAACATGATAAAATGATAATTATATATATCATTAAGCATGTTAACAATGAACTACATATGTAAAACAAGACTACTAACTTAAGAATTTTGAAACGAGGCATATATGTAACGATTATCGTTGTAACGACATTTTAATGTATATATATCATATTAAGATATATTCATACATCATAATATTATGATAATGTAATAATTAAACATCTCATTTGATATAATAAGCAATGGGTTAACAACATTAAATGAGATCGTTAACTTAAAGCTTTCAAAACAACACTTCATGTAACGACTAACGATGACTTAATGACTCAGTTAAAATGTATATACAAGTAGTGTTTAAAGATGTATTAGTACACTTTTGAAGACTTCAAGACACATATCAAAGTACTTCTACTTAACAAAAATGCTTACAATTACATCCTCATTCATTTTCATCAATAATTCTACTCGTATGCACCTGTATTCATACTCGTACAATACACAGCTTCTAGATGTATATACTATTGGTATATACACATAATAATTCAGCTCTTAGCGGCCCTTGATGAGTCAACAAACATGTGGAACCAACAATTAGACAACTAGTGTGACAACCCGAAAATTTCCGACCAAATTTAAACTTTAATCTTTATATATTCCCGACACGATAAGCAAAGTTTGTAAGTTGAATCTCAAGAATTTTAAATTGTGTTCATACACTCATTTAACCTCGACCAAATTCCAATGATTCACGAACTATTATATGAACGAACATGATTATATATGTATATGTGTATATATTATAACTTGAAAACATTAACAAAGTATTAGACTTATAATACTTTATATAAACGTATTTGTTTCAAAATATATTCTAATAGTTATCAATGGAATTAAAAGATGATATCAAATGATTGAATTATTAGATACATTGAATTATAATTATGAGTCTCTGTTAAGAGGTCCACTATGATTTGAGAAACCTTTCATTTTTTAACGGTATCCGGAATTGTTGGTAAAAGTGATTTACAAAAGTGTTATTTACAAGAGTTAGTCAAACGTTAGAAATTATTTCCGTTTAAATTTCAAAAATATACTTTACTTGATTAACTCGTGTCCCTCAATAAAGCAACTCTTTAGTTTTCATATTAAAAACATTATTTGGTAAAATAACTACTATTATTTAAAAACGAGTTAAAACGAACTTTGAAATCTATTTGGTTTTGAAAGGCTAAATATTATATCATTAGTTAAAATATTTCAAAAATATTTATTAGGTACAAATTTACAATTTTAAATAAATAAAAATAAATAAATAAATAAATAAATAAATAAATAAATATATATATATATATATATATATATATATATATATATATATATATATATATATATATATATATATATATATATTTTAACTTAGTCATAAAACGTCCCAATTTAGAATAATATAGCTTGGTAAACAACGAGTCACTAATTTATAGAAGCAAATGACCACAACGCTCAAATTTTATAAGATACATTTTTACAAGGTAATTTATTGATGAATAAATGAAACTATTATTAAAGGTACACGTCGCGTAACGTAAAAGGCTAGTTTTCTAAACGTACGAAAGTGCGCTAGAAAAACCAAAAGTGGTACATGAGTCGAGTGACAACGTATGACTCATTTGAACAAAAATTATATTTTAACTATGCACGAGAATATAATATAATATTTAATCAATTCTAAAGATTAAATATATTATATATTAAATAATATTAATTATATTACACATATGTGAAATGGAGTGTCGGCAGCGTTTTTTAAAGTGCATATGAGCTGGGAGAGGACCTCATGCGAGTGCATGGGTTTCCCCTCACACTCTCATGCAATCGCATGAGTGAGATGGTGAGGCCACATTCCTTTTAAAGTCGAACGTACTCCTTTTCTTGATTCATTTTTTTTCTTCTTTCTCTCTGCATCTATCTACTTCTATATATTACTCCGTATTATATATTTAATTTATATTATTATTATTATTATTATTATTATTATTATTAATATTAGTATTATTATTATTATTATTATGTATTATACATAAAATACTACGACAAGGGGTACGCGCGAGCTATTGCAACATGGGTTTTATGAGTATGATAGGGCTAAGGAAATTATGAGTTATAGCTATGGAGGTGATGGGTATGGTTCATGGGTATGCTCGTGAGGTCAATCTAGTGTTTATCATCTCCGATGCGTCTACGTACCTTTCCTGCAATATTGAATCTCAATATTGATACGTGAGCACTCATAACTTAAATTTTATTTATTAATAGTGTATCCCTGACTAGTGCTCGAGTATATAGGATTATGCATGCTTGTACTTTTGATATTGACATTAGAAAGGTTATGTTGAATCCTGAATTAGTTACATATGCGGTTGAGATAAGGTATAAGATATGCATATCGTTGGAAAGCTAGTGAAAAATTAAGAACTTTTCATTTAGATATCGAATAGTTTCGATGAACGGATTAGAAGTTATAGTCAATTGAATCTTTGTATTATTATTAAAAATGATTATTATTATCGTCGTTACTATGGTCGTTATAACTTTTATCTAATTATTATTATTATTATTATTATTATTATTATTATTATTATTATTATTATTATTATTATTATTATTATTACCTTTATCAATAAAAAGTGTTAACATTCAAAATTGTTATTTTTATTATTATTACTATCGTATTTATTATCAAAATTATAATTAGTATTATTACTATTATTATCATTAAAATAGTTGTTAAGTATTATCATTAAGATTATCATAATATTTATTATCATTAATATTATTAAAACTAATATTAGTAACACTTAATTTTTACGATTACTATTATTATCATTAAAATGAACGCGTTATAAAAGACAATTAAAAGTTATTAAAAGAATTGATTAGGAAATAATAAGTATGAGTATCATGATGAAATTAAAATATTATAAGATATGGATTTAGATAAAATTATCGTTATTATTATTTTTATCATTACTATTATTATTAAAAGTATCGTTAGTATTAAAACTATCATTTTAACAAAAATTATCATTTTAATAGAAATGTCATTGTTATTATAAAATATCATTATTATTATCCTTTTAAATAGAATTATTATTTTAAAGATAATATTAAAAAGTATCGTAAATATTAAAGTTATCATTATCATTTTATTATAATATCATTTTTAGTAATTATAAATATTGATATTTTTATTAATAGAATAATAATTATTATTATTACAAAATAATACAACTTTTACTTACTATTATTATAGATATTATTTTATCAAATAAATATGTGATACAAAGATGTTATACTACGTGTAACATAATTACATTAATACTACCTATCATATTATTTTTATGATGTTAAATGAACTTTATAAATTTTATTACTTAAGATATATAA
Source organism: Rutidosis leptorrhynchoides (assembly GCF_046630445.1). Taxonomy (NCBI): domain Eukaryota; kingdom Viridiplantae; phylum Streptophyta; class Magnoliopsida; order Asterales; family Asteraceae; genus Rutidosis; species Rutidosis leptorrhynchoides. The sequence goes on from NC_092339.1 coordinate 360,517,459, forward strand.
AAGTATATTTTATATAAAATTTTATTTTTTTAATAAATGAATAATATTATTTACTCTAATAAAGCTTTTGAAAATATTTAAAAATATAAAACGACGATATTTAAACTATATAATAATCATGTATAATTTTGGAAATCATTTTGAGTCAAATTGACTGTTGTTGACTTTTGCATATTAGTCTCGAGCATTAGGATTGTGGTACACTATGACCTAACCTAAATTGTTAGACAAATATTGACCTATATATATATATATATATATATATATATATATATATATATATATATATATATATATATATATATATATATATATATATGTTCGTGAATCTGAGGCCAACCTTGCATTTGTACAATGACTTTATATGTATTTTTACTACGAAATACAGTATGGTGAGTTTCATTTGCTCCCTTTTTCAATGCTTTTGCAATATATATTTTTGGGACTGAGAATACATGCGCTGCTTTTATAAATGTTTTAAGAAATAGAGACAAGTAATCGAAACTACATTATATGGTTGAATGATCGAAATCGAATATGCCCCTTTTTGCTTGGTAGCCTAAGAATTAGTAAACCGATCTACTAATTGACGCGAATCCTAAAGATAGATCTATCGGGCCCAACAAGCCCCATCCAAAGTACCGGATGCTTTAGTAATTCGAAATTTATCATGTCCGAAGGGTTTCCCGGAATGATGGGGATATTCTATATGCATCTTGTGAATGTCGGTTACCATGTGTTCACCATATGAATGATTTTTGTCTCTATGCATGGGACGTATATTTATGAGAACTGGAAATGAAATTCTTGTGGTCTATTAAAAGGATGAAAATGAATGATTATGATAAACTAATGAACTCACCAACCTTTTGGTTGACACTTTAAAGCATGTTTATTCTCAGGTATTAAAGAAATCTTCCGCTGTGCATTTGCTCATTTTAAAGATATTACTTGGAGTCTTTCATGGCATATTTCGAAGAACGTTGCATTCGAGTCATTGAGTTCATCAAAGATTATTATTAAGTCAATTTATAGTTGGATAGTGGATATTATGAAATGGTATGCATGCCTGTCAATTTTCGATGTAAAGAAAGTTGTCTTTTAAAAATGAATGCAATGTTTGTAAAATATATCATATAGAAGTCAAATACTTCGCGATGTAATCAACTATTGTGAATCGTTTATAATGTATATGAACGGGTCCTTTCAGTTGGTATCAGAGCGGTCGTCTTAGCGAACCAGGTCTGCATTAGTGTGTCTAACTGATAAGTCGTTAGGATGCATTAGTGAGTCTGGACTTCGACCGTGCCTGCATGTCAAAAGTTTTGCTTATCATTTCTAGTCAGAAATTATCTGCTTATCATCCTTAGAAAATTACCTGCTTATCATTATTAGTCTAGACACGTCTTGCTACATTAATTGCATGAGTAGTGCATAGACAAAAACTCATATCTTAGCGTATCTGCTAAATCATATATTATCGTATCTGTTACTTTAAATTTTTCCTGACATATCCCACAAATTCCTCCGTAATCTACGAAATCTTTTGATCTATATTTATAGATATCCTATGTAAATAGAATATCACTCGATAGCCGAAAAATCATTTTATATCAAAAAATCCTATATCCAATCGTACGAAATGGAATTTGTCATCAGTTCAAGTCACTCGGATTCTGAAATGGAATCTCACTTAAGCTCCGAAAGCAGTGTGACCGGAATGGATCAACCAATTAGTCATCACCTATTCTGGATGAATTGGGGATGGGTTCGTAGCCTCCTCAATCATTGGAGACAAGAAGAAGGCGATCCTTTCCATCCACCACATTGCCTCTTGACGAAGAACCTAAAGCACTTACCGGCGAACCTGTCCGAAACACCATTTTCTCTCTCATTTCCAGAGTATCTCGTCACGATTATATATTACATCAAATTTTTAATTTTATTTATCCACTCGTCCAAACTGACAATCACCCCGGTGTAATAGAAGAAGTCAACGAGCTTCGCGCTCGGGTAGTGGCTTTGGAGAATATGGTGTAGAGATTACAAACACCAGCAGCAGCACCAACAGTATAACCAGTACCACCATCATCAACGCCAACAGTACCATTACCACCTCCAACCACAACCGCGTCGTAAACCTCAACTTCACAATCTGTCCCACGAGCATCAACGTCATACGCACCATAGATACCAAGGAGTACAAACAATAATAACTGATGACGTATTAATTCATAACTTCATTGGAGAAACATTCCGCGACGATTATGTAATCTCTAAAGTCTTAGAGATAATCTAATCTAGCCCTAACCATAAATCAGTTAAGCGAACCAAAATGATAAAAGGAAGAGTAGAAACCCTAACAAAAATGGTGTGTGATTAACAAGCTAAACTTGTTTTACCAACAGCATCAACAGTACCGTCAGCGTCACCAGCATCGTCAGTAAAGTCAACATCAGAATCAACAACACCTATAACATCACAAACTCCGTCAGTTCAAGAATCACTGTGGACATCATTACGAATCAATAACGCGTATATTGTATCAACGAGTTATGAAGAATTAACTCATTCCCTCTGAAGAAATTATATGTATATTATATATATATATATATATATATATATATATATATATATATATATATATATATATAAATATATATTGAAATAAAAATAAATCTTTCCGTGCTAAGCTATTGTGTGTGAATCTTAACTACTCGGTTAATTCATCTTACAAATATGCAATAATGTATGTCTATCGCCCGCAACTTAACTATCGTTAAATACAATCTCTGTCTCAATTCAACAAATTCTAATTCATAATAAATCAAGTATATATTTGATTTTACACTTTCATCATCGATGTACTCGAAACTTTTCCAATAACATCATTCGTACCTTGCGAAGTTCACAAAAATTCCACAAACACCAAACATCTTGCATCAACAAATAACGAAGTATTGATTCATAATTTCAATATTATCGAAGAAATATTTATGTAATTTCTAAAGTTTTAGGGATTACTCAATTCTAATTTCAGTCGTAAATTAAATGAGTTTAATTTAATATTAACTCATTAAATCTATGTTACATCTGAAGAAAATATATATATTTTCATAAAGACTGTAATAAAATTCTTTTGGTACAAAATAGTAATTGTGAATTTTTTTTTTAACGGGTAGGTAATACCCGAGAGATATATAAATTCACAATTAATATGTTACATTCTTCGAATCTGATTCAGCAAACCATCAACTATACTCAATACTTTCACAACAATATACATTCTTTCATAGAAATCAAAACAACCATACTCATTCGAATTCAACTACATATTCTGATTTCGAAATCGAAGAATTCAATTCGAGATATAACTGATATCAACACTCTTAGATTCCTATATATTTCAAGGCTATACTTTGACTTCAAACTGTGTTAGAACATCGTATGTATATTAACGATTACAATATGTGTTTAAACCCTCTGAAATTCCTGAAGACACTTCAATTAATGAGCAATCGAGATGATGATTCAACCACATATTACCCACAGTTATGTACTTAAAAAGCTCTCGAAACCAAAGTCATAATTCAACACATGTCTGTATCATATCCTTTGGCATTTATTAGCAAAAATAACTTTGCAATTCCTTTTCAAAGTAGCAAATTCTATCACAGCTCCAGCAAGACAACTTCAATTTTTCATTCGGAGTAGCCTTATCATAATCTTGATATATATGTTGCCTTTTCGCCATTGTTACCGGGGAACCTTTCATATCTCGCCACATTAGCAGTAAACTCATCAGCAACCGTAATGATCTGAGATTTTCCGAAAAGTCATTATATTTATCAAAACCCCATCATTTACTCATTTGCCTCTTGTAACGAGAATTTCTATACGAATCATTGGGAATTAGCAATCAGTATTTTGAAATCTCGCAGCATGTTGACGCCAACAGTTATACATATAACGTCTATCTCCAAGGCTTACATACTTCGAATGTGAAGTTTCTGAAAAACACCCTGAACTGCGGAATAATTCTCAAAATGTTGATGAAGCAGCAAAAACTATAAAATAACCTTAACAGTAAAAAGTTTGATGATAATGAATAATGTGCTGGTAAAGCGCAGAAAAAGAGAAGTTTTGGAACTGGAAAACGGATTGAGCAAAGTATGAAAGAGGCTGTGGACAAATCACAAGGACGAAACCTACATTCAAAGAATCCAAATGATTCAGTATCTGCTAAAGTCATTAACAAATATCTTGCTCCTGATCATAAACCCCTGCGGACAATATTCTTCATCATCCTCTGATATTAGAAATCCTAAAATATCATCATTTCTCTCATTATAAATATCCTCCATATTTATGAAGATATTTTCATAATTATTCTTATCTGAAATCATTTACCTCTTCGCGCTATCTGTATTACATCATAAAAGAAACTATTTTAGTTTCTAAATTCTGAAACATTCGAGTTTAAAATAGAAATATTTTTGAAGTAGTGTTGGGAGCTGAAGCATGAATTAGTATAATATAATGACACTTGATCAACGTGATTATATTACAGTAAGTCATGCTGAGTTCTAAAATGAAACGTGATGATTCACAGATCATAACATCATCATGTGCCATGTTACACGACTCTTGTATTCTATTTAACCTCTAAAATATCAAGAAAATATTTCTTGATGATTCGGTCTTTTCCGAGGTATTCTAGTAATTTGACAAGTCAAGATCGTGCCATTACAATTTCCTTCTTAGAACATTAATAATATTCATTCCGAAATTCATATCTGCAAATTCTGTACCATTACAAGCGGTGCTTAATCGCAAGAAGAAGAAACAAAAGGACAAAGCTCCGAAATAGCAAATTTGGATATAAATCGCAGCAAATAAAAGAGAGCAGTAATTGGAGATGACAATATTATAGAAGACAGAAGCAGGGACATCGAAATATAAGGGAAGATATAAAACCCAACAACCACCCAGAAATTATAAACCGTATATGTCGATGCATATAGCAATATAAAGACACAGGAGAACTAGAAACACTATAAACCCAAGAGTATAGTAGAAGTAAATAGATTCTTCCGGCGGCAGATGAAAAAGAAGAATGACAGATATGAAAGTTAGGAGTATATCAAGAATCAGAACTGGATGGAGCATATTGACGAATGCTTTAAAATATGAGTTGAGGGAGAAAGAATAGAAGGTGTGAGTTATAAGGAAATGAAGGAGGTGGATTTATAGGAAAATCTCCGACAGAGCAATCAAAATGGATGATCGTATTTAAAGCGGATCCTAATTTCCTTGGTTACCGGAGAATCAAATCATATTACGAAGATTTTATCCAAATCTCTTGAACTTGAAAATCAATCCTCTCTACGTCAAGAGATGTGACGGATCTATACCTACTCAATTCACTCTTTTGGTGATAACTCCACTCGTACTCTTCACAAAAATCAAATGGTTTTATCCATATTACTCAATGATGATAAAACCCTAATCTTCAGCTTATATGCGTCATGAAAACATACTTATTGTCAGCCATGACCATCTCAATCAAATTTTGGGACCAAATTTCTTTAACGGGTAGGTACTGTGACAACCCGGAAATTTCCGACCAAATTTAAACTTTAATCTTCATATATTCCCGACACGATAAGCAAAGTTTGTAAGTTAAATCTCAAGAATTTTAAACTGTGTTCATACACTCATTTAACCTCGACCAAATTCCAATGATTCACGAACTATTATATGAACGAACATGATTATATATGTATATGTGTATATATTATAACTTGAAAACATTAACAAAGTATTAGACGTATAATACTTTATATAAACGTATTTGTTTCAAAATATATTCTAATAGTTATCAATGGAATTAAAAGATGATATCAAATGATTGAATTATTAGATACATTGAATTATAATTATGAGTCTCTGTTAAGAGGTCCACTATGATTTGAGAAACCTTTCCTTTTTAACGGTATCCGAAATTGTTGATAAAAGTGATTTACAAAAGTGTCATTTACAAGAGTTAGTCAAAAGTTAGAAATTATTTCCGTTTAAATTTCAAAAATATACTTTACTTGATTAACTCGTGTCCCTCGATAAAGCAACTCTTTAGTTTTCATATTAAAAACATTATTTGGTAAAATAACTACTATTATTTAAAAACGAGTTAAAACGAACTTTGAAATCTATTTGGTTTTGAAAGGCTAAATATTATATCATTAGTTAAAATATTTCAAAAATATTTATTAGGTACAAATTTACAATTTTAAATAAATAAAATAATATATATATATATATATATATATATATATATATATATATATATATATATATATATATATATATATATATATATATATATATATATATATATATATATATATTAACTTAGTCATAAAACGTCCCAATTTAGAATAATATAGCTTAGTAAACGAGTCACTAATTTATAGAAGCAAATGACCACAATGCTCAAATTTTATAAGATACATTTTTAAGGTAATTTATTGATGAATAAATCAAACTATTATTAAAGGTACACATCGCGTAACGTAAAAGGCTAGTTTTCTAAACGTACGAAAGTGCACTCGAAAAACCGAAAGTGGTACATGAGTCGAGTGACAACGTACGACTCATTTGAACAAAAATTATATTTTAACTATGCACAAGAATATAATATAATATTTACTTAATTCTAAAGATTAAATATATTATATATTAAATAATATTAATTATATTACACATATGTGAAATGGAGTGTCGGCAACGTTTTTTAAAGTGCATATGAGCTGGGAGAGGACCTCATGCGAGTGCATGGGTTTCCCCTCACACTCTCATGCAATCGCATGAGTGAGATGGTGAGGCTACATTCCTTTTAAAGTCGAACGTACTCCTTTTCTTGATTCATTTTTTTTCTTCTTTCTCTCTCATCTATCTACTTCTATATATTACTCCGTATTATATATTTAATTTATATTATTATTATTATTATTATTATTATTAAGATTAATATTAGTAGTAGTATTATTATTATTATGTATTATACATAAAATACTACGACAAGGGGTACGCGCGAGCTATTGCAACATGGGTTTTATGAGTACGATAGGGCTAAGGAAATTATGGGTTATAGCTATGAAGGTGATGGGTATGGTTCATGGGTATGCTCGTGAGGTCAATCTAGTGTTTATCATCTCCGTTGCGTCTACATACCTTTCCTATAATATTGAATCTCAATATTGATACGTGAGCACTCATAACTTAACTTTTATTTATTAATAGTGTATCCCTGACTAGTGCTCGAGTATATAGGATTATGAATGCTTGTACTTTTGATATTGCCATTAGAAAGGTTATGTTGAATCCTGAATTAGTTACATATGCGGTTGAGATAAGGTATAAGATATGCTTGTCGTTGGAAAGCTAACGAAAAATTAAGAACTTTTCATTTAGATATCGAATAGTTTCGATGAACGGATTAGAAGTTATAGTCAATTGAATCTTTGTATTATTATTAAAAATGATTATTATTATCGTCGTTACTATGGTCGTTATAACTTTTATCTAATTATTATTATTATTATTATTATTATTATTATTATTATTATTATTATTATTATTATTATTATTATTATTATTATTATTATTATTATTATTATTATTATTATTATTATTATTATTATTATTATTATTACCTTTATCAATAAAAAGTGTTAACATTCAAAATTGTTATTTTTATTATTATTACTATCGTATTTATTGTCAAAATTATAATTAGTATTATTATAATTATAATAATTATTAAGTATTATTATTAAGATTATCATAATATTTATTATCATTAATATTATTAAATCTAATATTAGTAACACTTAATTTTTACTATTACTAATATTATCATTAAAATGAACTCGTTATAAAAGACAATTAAAAGTTATTAAACGAATTGATTAGAAAATAATAAGTATGAGTATCATGATGAAATTAAAATATTATAAGATATGGATTTAGATAAAATTATCGTTAATATTATTTTTATCATTACTATTATTATTAAAAGTATCGTTAGTATTAAAACTATCATTTTAACAAAAATTATCATTTTAATAGAAATGTCATTGTTATTATAAAATATCATTATTATTATCATTTTAAATAGAATTATTATTTTAAAGATAATATTAAAAAGTATCATAAATATTAAATTTTCATTATCATTTTATTATAATATCATTTTTAGTAATTATAAATATTGATATTTTTATTAATAGAATAATAATAATTATTATTACAAAATAATACAAATTTTACTTACTATTATTATAGATATTATTTTATCAAATAAATATGTGATACAAAGATGTTATACTACGTGTAACATAATTACATTAATACTACCTATCATATTATTTTTATGATGTTAAATGAACTTTATAAATTTTATTACTTAAGATATATAAAAGTATATTTTATATAAAATTTTATTTTTTAAATAAATGAATAATATTATTTACTCTAATAAATCTTTTAAAAATATTTAAAAATATAAAATGAAGATATTTAAACTATATAATAATCAGGTATAATTTTGGAAATCATTTTGAGTGAAATTGACTGTTGTTGACTTTTGCATATTAGTCTCGAGCATTAGGATTGTGGTACACTATGACCTAACCTAAATTGTTAGACAAATATTGACCAATATATATATATATATATATATATATATATATATATATATATATATATATATATATATATATATATATATATATATATATATATATATATATATATATATATATAAATAAATTAATATAGGTTCGTGAATCCGCGGCCAACCTTGCATTTGTTCAATGATGTTATATGTATTTTTACTACGAAATACAATATGGTGAGTTTCATTTGCTCCCTTTTTCAATGCTTTTGCAATATATATTTTTGGGACTGAGAATACATGCGCTGCTTTTATAAATGTTTTACGAAATAGAGACAAGTAATCGAAACTACATTATATGGTTGAATGATCGAAATCGAATATGCCCCTTTTTGCTTGATAGCCTAAGAATTAGTAAATCGATCTACTAATTGACGCGAATCCTAAAGATAGATCTATTGGGCCGAACAAGCCCCATCTAAAGTACCGGATGCTTTAGCAATTCGAAATTTATCATGTCCGAAGGGTTTCCCGGAATGATGGGGATATTCTATATGCATCTTGTGAATGTCGGTTACCAGGTGTTCACCATATGAATGATTTTTGTCTCTATGCATGGGACGTATATTTATGAGAACTGGAAATGAAATTCTTGTGGTCTATTAAAATGATGAAAATAAATGATTATGATAAACTAATGAACTCACCAACCTTTTGGTTGACACTTTAAAGCATGTTTATTCTCAAGTATTAAAGAAATCTTCCACTGTGCATTTGCTCATTTTAAAGATATTACTTGGAGTCTTTCATGGCATATTTCGAAGAACGTTGCATTTGAGTCATTGAGTTCATCAAAGATTATTATTAAGTCAATTTATAGTTGGATAGTGGATATTATGAAATGGTATGCATACCTGTCAATTTTAGATGTAAAGAAAGTTGTCTTTTAAAAACGAATGCAATGTTTGTAAAATGTATCATATAGAGGTCAAATACCTCGCGATGTAATCAACTATTGTGAATCGTTTATAATGTATATGAACGGGTCCTTTCAACTAGCATGACTTAGGAGTAAGAAAACAAAACAAGGACTCCTTTTAACCTCACTCACCTTCACCACTCACCACCCACTCCATTTCACTTCCAATTTTCTTCCCAATTCTCTCTCAAAACACACACACTCTTCCATGAACGTCTAAGTTACTATTTTTCCAGCAAAAATCATCAAATACAAGCTTGGTAATTATCTATAATCATCATAAAAACAATTACTCAAGAACACATCAAGAACACTTCTAAGTTTACAAGTTTACTTCCAAGTTTCCTAATCCATTCCAAGCAATCATTTAAGATCAAGAAACCTTTGTTATTTACAGTAGGTTATCTTTCTAAATCAAGGTAATATTCATATTCAAGCTTTGATTCAATTTCTATAACTATAACTATCTTAATTCGAGTAGTAAGCTTACTTGAACTTGTTTTCGTGTCATGATTCTATTTCAAGAACTTCCAAGCCATCAAAGATCCTTTGAAGCTCAAGTTATTTTTTCATCATTTCCAGTAGGTTTACCTACTAAACTTGTGGTAGTAATGATGTTCATAACATCATTCGATTCACATATATATATATATACAACTATCTTATTCGAAGACTTAAACTTGTAATCACTAGAACATAGTTTAGTTAATTCTAAACTTGTTCATTGTCAAAGTTAATCCTTCTAACTTGACTTTTAAAATCAAATAAACACATGTTCTATATCTATATGATATGCTAACTTAATGAATTAAAACCTGGAAACACGAAAAACACCGTAAAACCGGACATACGCCGTCGTAGTAACACTGCGGGCTGTTTTGGGTTTGATAATTAAAAACTATGATAAACTTTGATTTAAATGTTGTTTTTTTGGGAAAATGATTTTTCTTATTAATATGAAACTATATCCAAAAATTATGGTTAAACTCAAAGTGGAAGTATGTTTTTCAAAATGGTCATCAAGACGTCGTTCTTTCGACTGAAATGACTACCTCTTACAAAATTGACATGTAACATGTATTTCCGACTATAAAATTATACTTTTTCTATTTAGATTCATAAATTTAAGTTCAATATGAAACCATAGCAATTTAATTCACGCAAAACGGATTTAAAACGAAGAAGTTATGGGTAAAACAAAATTGGATATTTTTACTAGTTTTAGCTACGTGAAAATTATAACAAATCTATACTAATCATATCCTAGCTAACTTATATTATATTATACATGTATTCTAATATATATTATGTAATCTTGAGATACCATAGACACGTATACAATGTTTTGACATATCATATCGACCCATATATATATATATATATTATTTGGAACAACCATAGACACTCTATATGCTGCAATGCTCGAGTTCGCTATACAGGATTGAGGTTGATTTCAAAAATATATATACTTTGAGTTGTGATCTAGCCTAAGGCTTGTATACATTGGGTCGTAGATTGATCCAAGATAATATATATTGATTTATTTCGGTACATGTTGAAGGTATTTCGTATGCCCGAGAGACATATTAAATTAACGTGGCTAATATGTTTTGATCCAAGTCGGGTCATACCCAATAACAAGCTTACTGACACCTTATTCGTATTTGATCTTACCGATTGGATCGTTGATCAAATACGCGACACTTGAACTTTAAGAAAAATAGTTTTCTGAAATATTACTTGATGTGTCTATAAATTATGGAATAATTTATATAATAAGATTTTAATTATTTATAGGTTAAATAATTAATAATGTTGTGTTACATTTTTTTTATAATTGGTTTTTTATAAAATGTATATATAACTAACCATGGAAGTTTATAAAATGGTTTTATAAAATCTTATTCTTTTATAAAACTAATTTAATAAACAAATGTGAAAGTGGCATTGGAGTCTCAACTTGCATGCTTTTGACTAGCCATTTGAGTGGTTAATTCCATTTTCAAGAGGCATATGTACCAAGGCATTTTGCAAGACCAAGATAAACTTTCAAAAACACATCAAGAAGCATAAAAAAAAACTGCACACTCCCTCTCTTGCTTGCTGGTTGGCCGTAGCCTTTTTGGAGGAGAAAAGGGGTTCAATTTTTTTTTGCAATTTCATTCAAGTGTTACAATCAAATCCTAACTAAAAGCAAAGGTTTGGTGGTTAGCTTGGGGTATAACTACTTGAGATTTCATCCATTTGAAGCTCTATTCTTCATCATCATCTTCATCACTCACTACCAAGCTTGGACCAGGTATAAACTCCTTGCTTTCTTCTAGTTTGTAAGTATGTTTCACAACTTGATCCTATTTGGGATTTAACTTTAAAAGGTTAAAGATTTACTATGTTCTAAAATGGTAATTACATGCTTCTGCTTCTTTTGATTCTTAAAATGATTTTAAACATTATGGAACTTGTTAAATCCCAACAATGGTATCTAGAGCCGAAGTTGATGGAATATGCTTCGAGATGATTTATTAAACCCACTATATTTTTGCATTTTATGAACATGCATGAAAGTAAAATGCAAAAAATTTCGGGTTTGGGAGGGTCCTTAGTTTGGTCGAAATTTTGGAGACCCAAAATGGGGTTTGGGTGCTTACATTTTTTCATATTTTGGTTGTATGTAAATGTTCACAATCCTAGCCTTGACGTTTTGTTTAGTTGCTTGCATAGTTGATTTATATTTATTCAATTTGGTTTGTAATATTAATTATTCATTTGGTATGTAATATTAATTTTGGTTATGTAATTTATTTTATATTTGGTATGTAAAATAAATTAGGTTGTATTTTCATTTTTTAGAAGAAATGTATTAGGATATATTTTTTGTAATAAGATGAAGATACAAGATGAAGACTTGGAAGAACACAAGAAGAAGCATTTGGATGCAAGATTAAGTGGGAGATTTTTAAATCTCCTACTTTATGTTATAACCCCTTAACCGGTGGCATTTGTTTTCAGCTAAACAAATGCCTACCAAATTGGCTTGATTGTGAACATATTTGTTTTGCATGCATGGTTGTTTATTGTGTTTGTATGTTTGGTTGCTACAATTAAATCACAAGTTAACAACAAACAATATGACAATTTAATTGATTAAATTAGACATTATTAACGACATGCAAAACAATAATTTAATTGGTTAAATTATAAATGGCTAGATGGATTATAATAATTGGTGATTAAAACACATATAAAATGGTTTATATCAATGTAATGAAATTGGCTTTATTACATAACATGAAAAATGGATTTTCAAATAAACCATACACTAAATGCATGTTGGTGTATGGTATAATTGTTTTCTTAAACTAGAAATAATGAAAACTTAAAATCCCTTATTAACAAGGCAAGCAAGTTTAACGCCATCCTTTTGTGTAACACTTCAAAATATTAGGGAACTCATAATGGGATAAAGGTCACCTAACCGTTATGAGCAAACTAATATGATTAAGGTGAATTTCGCACACTTGTGGGATAAAGGCCACCTAACCACTCGTATGTTAAATTTACACGTTTACACAAGTAGGACGACTTGATTTGGGAATCATGAACTTAGGGTCACCGAAGCATGAGGAACAAATAGGCATTGATGGGATAAATATGCCATGCAAAAGGATTGCATGATCCCATAACATTAGAAGTTGCAAAAGGATTACAATTGTCATATATTGACTACCTAGCTAAATCAAATGACGGGATAAAGGTCACCTAACCGAAATTTGGTTTACCGTTGGATTCTAAAATTTAATAAATATCAATTAGATTTAAAGGGTATTGATTGTTAAATTAAAATTGATACTTAAACAACTTTGTTAAATTTTGTAGATGGCCGCCAATAACAACAACAACATTCCAAACGCACCTATCAACTTTAACAACCTATCGTTGAGGTCAATCCACGAAAAGGAAAAACTCCACCATACGAATTTCATGGATTGGTTTCACAATCTAAGAATTGTCCTCAAACTTGAGGATAGGGCGTATGTGTTGGAAGACCCCATTCCCGATTAATCGGACAAGGATGATACAGAAGGCATGGCTTATTGGGATAAGTATTGCACCGATTCGGTGCAAGTCACTTGCCTTATGCTTGGGACTATGATACCCGAACTCCAAAAGGACTTCGAGCATCATAGTGCATATGACATGATCACACAATTGAAGGAGATGTTCCTTCAACAAGCTCGTGTCGAGCGCTTTGAAACGGTTCGAGCGCTTCATGCATGTCGGATGGACGACTCCTAATCCGTTTCATCTTATGTCCTTAAGATAAAAAGCCTAATTGATCGAGCGAACCGTCTAAATTGCAACGTGTCTAATGAATTAGCCACGGACCTTATCCTTAATTCTTTGTCAAAAAGGTTTGACACATTTGTATTGAATTATGATATGAATGGTTGGGATAAGAGCATTGGCGAATTACATGCCATGCTTAAGACGTCCGAAGCAAGCATGGGTAAAAGGGCTTCACCCATGTTTATGATCAATGAAGACGGGTCTAAGAACAATAATACTTCTAAGCCAAAGGTGGCTAAGAGGAAAGGACCCGCCTACCAAGGCAAGGGCAAGGGAAAAGGGAAGATGGTTACCCCAACCAATAATAACAAGAAGCAAAAGGTTGCTGGAAAAGCAAAGCAAAAGGTTGCTGGTAAAGCAAACCCCAAGGAAGATCCGTGCTTTGGTTGCGGTGAAATGGGTCACTGGAAACGCAACTGCCCGATCTACCTCAAGGAGTTGAAAGAAAAGAGGGGTGCAGGGCAAACCTCAGGTAATGTATATATGGTATACATTGAGCTTAGTATTATTTCTTCTAATACAAGGGTATTAGACACAGGATGTGGAACTCATATTTGCAATTCTTTGCAGGGGTTCAAAAGAAGTAATCAAGATGCGGGAACAACAAGTCTCTTCATGGGTAATGGAGCAAGGGTGCAAGTGAAAGCTCAAGGAGACTTTATTTTGAAGATACCAAGTGGTTTGGAGCTTATTTTGAAAAATGTTTTGTATGCACCTGATTTATCTCGAAACATTATTTCTGTATCCCGTTTGAAACAATGTGGTTTTAATCTTAATTTCATTAATGATGATATCCATATTTCTTTAGATAATGTGTTCTATTTTAAGGCTTCACCTTTGAATGGTATTTATGAATTGGTTCATGATGACACATCATACAATAGCTCAATGTTCCATGCAAACGCTAAGAAACTCAAAAGGGATTTGAGTGATTCCTACTTATGGCAATGTCGCCTTGGTCACATAAACAAGAACCGAATGCATACACTTCAAAAGAATGGACTTTTGAAATCAAATGAACTAGACTCGTTTGATGTATGTGAATCTTGTTTACAAAGCAAAATGAGTAAAGCACCTTTCAAAGGGACCTATGAAAGGGCTAAAGACTTATTGGGATTAATACATTCGGATGTATGTGGACCCTTTAAGCCCATGACTAGGAATGGTGAAAGATACTTCGTTACTTTCATTGATGACTTCAGTCATTTCGGATATGTCTATTTGTTAAGACATAAGGATGAAACTTTTTAGGCATTCAAAGAGTATCAAAACGAAGTACAAAATCAACTTAATAAGACAATCAAGTTACTTCGTACCGATAGAGGAGGTGAATACCTAAGCGATGCTTTCCAAGATCATCTTAAAAGTTGTGGGATTATCTCGCAACTCACTCCTCCTGGAACACCCCAACTTAATGGAGTTTCCAAAAGGAGGAACCGAACCCTAATGGATATGGTTCGATCAATGATGGCTAGAAGCTCGTTACCTCTATCATTTTGGGGTTATTGTCTATGCTCCGCGGCTCGTATTCTAAATATGGCCCCAACCAGAAAGTGGAACGAACTCCTCATGAGATGTGGTTTCGAAAACCTCCATCTCTATCATACTTAAAGGTATGGGGATGTGAAGCTTATCCTAAGCGTTACGTCCCTAATAATTTGAATGCTCGATCCACGAAGTGTATCTTCATAGGATATCCCAAGGATGATATGGGATACTATTTCTATGATCCATCCGAGCAAAATGTATTTGTTGCTCGGAAGGCTGAATTCCTTGAAACTAAGTTCCTTATGGAAGGTAATGGTGAAAGGAAGATAGATCTTGAAGAGATTTAAGGTCAAGTAGATGATACACAATTGGCTGACACTAGCACTCAACATGAAAATGTTGAGAATGATCAAATGGATGATCAAAGTATACAAGACGTTCGCAGATCTGGTAGGATTAGTAATCCTCCTGAGAGATATGGGTTTCTCATGAATGGTTTCTATGTGGTTGATTTGGATGAACCAACAAACTACCAAGATGCTTTATCAAGAATTGATAAAGATAAATGGCAGGAAGCCATGAACGCAGAGATGCAATCCATGTATGACAACCAAGTTTGGGAACTTGTTGCACAACGTACTGGCTCAAGGCTAGTTGATTGTAAATGGCTTTTCAAAATGAAAACCGACATACATGGAAACTTGGATACATATAAAGCTAGACTTGTAGCAAAAGGTTTTACTCAAACTCAAGGGGTTGACTATGATGAAACTTTTTCGCCTGTGGCAATGCTAAAGTCTATTAGGATATTACTTGCCATTGTTGCTCATTATGATTATGAAATATGGAAAATGGATGTCAAGACTGCTTTCCTAAATGGACATCTTGAGGAAGATGTCTATATGGTTCAGCCTGAAGGTTTTGTTAATCCGAAATATCCTAAAAAGGTATGCAAGTTAAAGAAGTCAATCTACGAATTGAAACAAGCATCTAGAATGTGGAATCATCTTTTTAATGAGGAGGCCAAGAAATTTGGCTTCATTAAAAATGGTGATGAAGCTTGTGTATACAAGAAAGCTAGTGGGAGCACAATCATGTTCCTTACACTATATGTGGATGATATATTGTTGTTTGGAAATGACATTCCGGCAATGCAAGGTGTTAAAACTTGGCTAAGTAAATGCTTCTCCATTAAGGATCTTGGAGAAGCACAATACGTTTTGGGGATTGGGATCTACAGGGATAGATCCAAGAAACTGATAGGTTTGAACCAAAGTGCATACATTAAAAAGATCTTGAAAAGGTTCAAGATGGACAACCCTAAGAAAGGTTTGGTACCTATTCAAAGAGGAACGCTTCTCAGTTCATCTCAGTGTCCTACCACGAGAGATGAACAAGAGAGAATGAAGAAAGTCCCATACGCATCTGCTATTGGGTCAATCATGTATGCAATGATATGCACTAGACCGGATGTGTCATACACTCTTAGCTTGACAAGTAGATACCAGAATAATCCAGGAAACAGTCATTGGATTGCGGTTAAAAGTATATTGAAATACCTTAGGAGGACTAAGGATATGTTTCTAATATATAGGTCTGGTGAGGAGCAACTCACTGTAAAAGGTTATGTGGATGCGAGTTTCCAAACTGATCGAGATTATTCTCGATCACAGTCCGGTTATGTCTTCACATTAAATGGAGGTGCGGTCTCTTGGAAGAGTTCAAAATAGGATGTTGTTGCATTATCCACTATAGAGTCAGAGTACATTGCCGCCTCATTGGCAGCTCAGGAAGCTATATGGATGAAGAAATTCATCGACGACTTAAGAGTAGTCCCTTCCATTCAGGACCCTCTTGAGATCTTTTGTGACAACAAGGGTGCGATTGCTCAAATCAAGGAACCTTGTGCTCACCAAAAGACCCATCACATTGAGCGAAGATTCAACTACATAAGGGATGAAGTTGAAAAGGGAAAGATATGTATTCTCAAAGTTCACACAGATCTTAATATAGCAGATCCTCTCACGAAGCTCTTACATGGAGCAAAACATGCAGGACATGTTTGTGCACTAATGCTTCGATATTCTAGTGATTGGTCATGATCTGTTTTAAGTATTGTAACGGAACGAAATTGTTCAAACTCATTAATATAATTATGGTATTAATTTATTTTGAGTCAAGTTCCTATTTTGCATATTTTATCCATGAATAAGCTATTATTCTAAATTTCGTAGTCGATCACATTTGTGGGAGCAAGTGTGAGGTTTAGACTATTATGAACTTGGATTAGTATACATTCATGGGATGAATGTGGGGGCAAGGTTGCAACCAAGGTTCATAGATATTTGTGGGATACAAATATTGGAAGACCCGCCCTCAAGATTTTCTAAATGGAGCCTTTGTGGCTGATCACTTGTAATCTTGAGTAAAGGCGAATATCATTGTATCCTCTTACCTAAGATACATATCGGGTTCGGATATTCACCAAGTATTATGCCTTGATTCTTTCCTTCGCTATTCTGAAATATGGTAGTTCATAAGGAAGAGCTCAAGTGTAATACAAAGTATATATCTAGGACGTATGTAGTCAAGATGGAATTCGTCCCTCTTATTTGTTGAGAGTCAGATGTCTAAGGCCTGACAAAGTTAAATCTAGAAGAGAGTGATCACTCTGTATCTCTTGGATTTAACATGACATCTAGGACGAAAGGATAGAATGAAAGATTCACCTATTCATATTCGAGATGGGAACTCGAAAAGGATGATGTTATTGAATGGCACAAAGTCATAACATATTGGGGGTGATGTGTAGTGACCTGAACTTTTCCATGTTTATATATATTAATTGAGATTTATATTTACATGACTAAATGTTTCCAACGTGTTAAGCAATCAAACTTGTTAAGACTTGATTAAATGAAATAAGTTTCATATACACAATTGATCACCCATGTTGACCGGCGATTCACAAACGTTACAAAATTGTAAAAACTACATGTTGAGGTATATATAGACATATATATATGGTTGACATAAGATTATGATGAGTAAGTATATCAGTAAGTATATTAACAATGTGTGATATACATAAGAAATGAGATTACTAAGTTAAGAAACTCGAAATGATATATATAACGATTATTTTTATGATAACGTCTACTAAATACATATGTATCATATTAAGATATTGATACACTATATTTAACATGATAAAATGATAATTAAATATATCATTAAGTGTATTAACAATGAACTACATATATAAAAACAAGACTACTAACTCAAGAATTACGAAACGAGACTTATATGTAATGATTATCGTTGTAACGATATTTTAATGTATATATCATATTAAGAGATATTAATACATCATAATATCATGATAATATAATAATTTAACATCTTATTTGATATAATAAATGTTGGGTTAACAACATTAATTGAGATCGTTAACTTAAAGGTTTCAAAACAACACTTACATGTAACGACTAACGAAGACTTAACGACTCCATTAGAATGTATATACATGTTGTGTTTTGATATGTATTTTTACACTTTTGAAAGACTTCAAGACACATATCAAAGTACTTCTACTTAACAAAAATGATTACAATTACATCCTCGTTCAGCTTCATCAACAATTCTATTCGCATGCACCCGTATTCGTACTCGTACAATACACAGCTTTTAGATGTATGTACTATTGGTATATACACTCCAATGATCAGCTCTTAGCAGCCCATGTGAGTCACCTAACACATGTGGGAACCATCATTTGGCAACTAGCATGAAATATCTCATAAAATTACAAAAATATTAGTAATCATTCATGACTTATTTACATGAAAACAAAATTACATATCCTTTATATCTAATCCATATACCAACGACCAAAAATACCTACAAACACTTTCATTCTTCAATTTTCTTCATCTAATTGATCTCTCTCAAGTTCCATCTTCAAGTTATAAGTGTTCTTCATAAATTCCATAAGTATAGTTTCATAAAAATCAAGAATACTTCCAAGTTTGCAAGTCTACTTCCAAGCTTTCTAATCCATTCCAAGTAATCATCTAAGATCAAGGAACCTTTGTTATTTATATTAGGTTATCTTTCTAATTCAAGGTAATATTCATATTCGAACTTTGATTCAATTTCTATAACTATAACAATCTTATTTCGAGTGAAAATCTTACTTGAACTGTTTTCGTGTCATGATTCTGTTTCAAGAACTTTCAAGCCATCCAAGGATCCTTTGAAGCTAGATCCATTTTTCTCATTTCCAATAGTTTTATCCAGAAAACTTGAGGTAGTAATGATGTTCATAACATCATTCGATTCATACATATAAAGCTATCTTATTCGAAGGTTTAAACTTATAATCACTAGAACATAGTTTAGTTAATTCTAAACTTGTTCGCAAACAAAAGTTAATCCTTCTAACTTGACTTTTAAAATTAACTATACACATGTTCTATATCTATATGATATGCTAACTTAATGATTTAAAACCCGAAAATACGATGAACACCATAAAATCGGATATACGCCGTCGTAGTGAAATCGGGGGCTGTTTTGGTTTGGATAATTAAAAACTATGATAAACTTTGATTTAAAAGTTGTTCTTCTGGGAAAATGATTTTTCATATGAACATGAAACTATATCAAAAAATCTTGGTTAAACTCAAAGTGAAAGTATGTTTTTCAAAATGGTCATCAAGATGTCGTTCTTTCGACGGAAATGACTACCTCTTTAGTAATTGACATGTAACTTAAATTTCCGACTATAAACCTATACTTTTTCTATTTTGATTCTTAAATTAGAGTTCAATATGAAACCATAGCAATTTTATTCACTCAAAACGGATTTAAAATGAAGAAGTTATGGGTAAAACAAGATTGGATATTTTTGATCTTTTTGGCTACGGGAAATGTTTAACAAATCTATACAAATCATATCCTAGCTAACTTATATTGTATTATAAATGTATTCTAATATATTATGTAATCTTGGGATACCATAGACACGTATGCAAATGTTTTGACATATCAGATCGACCCATGTATATATATTATTTGGAACAACCATAGACACTCTATATGCAGTAATGTTGAAGTTAGCTATACAGGGTTGAGGTTGATTCCAAAAATATATATACTTTCAGTTGTGATCTAGCCTGAGATGTGTATACACTGGGTCGTGGATTGATTCAAGATAATATATATCGATTTATTTCTGTACATCTAACTCTGGACAACTAGTTGTAGGTTACTAACGAGGACAGCTGACTTAATACACTCAAATCTTTAAAACATAATAAAAATGGTTGTAATTATATTTTGAACATACTTTGATATATATGTACATATTTGTATAGGTTCGTGAATCGATCCGTGGCCAAGTCTTATTTCCGAGGAAGGAAATATCTGTGAAAGTGAGTTATAGTCCCACTTTTAAAATCTAATATTTTTGGGATGAGAATACATGCAGGTTTTATAAATGATTTACAAAGTAGACACAAGTACGTGAAACTACATTCTATGGTTAAATTATCAAAATCGAATATGCCCCTTTTTATTAAGTCTGATAATCTAAGAATTAGGGAATAGACACCCTAATTGACGCGAATCCTAAAGATAAATCTATTGGGCCTAACAAACCCCATCCAAAGTACCGGATGCTTTAGTACTTCGAAATTTATATCATATCCGAAGGGTGTCCCGAAATGATGGGGATATTCTTATATATGCATCTTGTTAATGTCGGTTACTAGGTGTTCACCATATGAATGATTTTTATCTCTATGTATGGGATGTGTATTGAAATATGAAATCTTGTGGTCTATTGTTACGATTTGATACATATAGGTTAAACCTATAACTCACCAACATTTTTTGTTGACGTTTAAAGCATGTTTATTCTCAGGTGAATACTAAGAGCTTCCGCTGTTGCATACTAAAATAAGGACAAGATTTGGAGTCCATGTTTGTATGATATTGTGTAAAAACTGCTTTCAAGAAACATATGTCGATGTAATATATTTCTATTGTAAACCATTATGTATTGGTCGTGTGTAAACAGTATATTTTAGATTATCATTATTTGATAATCTACGTAATGTTTTTTAAAACCTTTATTGATAAAAAAGGTTATGGTTGTTTTAAAAATTAATGCAGTCTTTGAAAAACGTCTCATATAGAGGTCAAAACCTCGCAACGAAATCAATTAATATGGAACGTTTATAATCAATATGAACGGGACATTTCAGTTGGTATCCGAGCGTTGGTCTTAGAGAACCAGAAAATTTGCATTAGTGTGTCTTATCGAGTTTGTTAGGATGCATTAGTGAGTCTGGACTTCGACCGTGTTTTCTTTAAAAATGATTGCTTAACATTTTTGTTGGAAACTATATATTATTAACATTTAAATATTATGTGATATATTAATCTCTTAACATGTTTGATATTGTGTGATAGATGTCTACCTCTAGCACAAATCCCATTGACTCACCTAATAATAACGAAGAGTCGAATATATATTGGCAAGATTCACAAGTTCCCGAAGAACCGGAAGAAGAGGAAACGGAACCGGAAGAAGAGGAACCGGAAGAAGAGGAACCAGAAGAAGAGGAACCGGAAGAAGAAGAGGTTCCGGAGGGGGAATAGTAGGAACCACAGAAAATCGGTCAAATAAAATAAAATCCTCAACCAATGGACCAAAGTTAATAATGGTCAATGGAGTTTCCGCTAAGGAAGCAAAATATTGGGAAAATTACCAATTTTTCGATGAATCGGATGCTGATGAGGATTCCGATGATGTTATAGAAATTACCCCGACCCAATTTAATGAGGCAAAAGAAAATAATAAAGGAAAAGGCATCAAAATAGAGAAATCTGATTCCGACCCCGATGAACTTTATATGTACCGTCAACACCCGTATTTTCAATATCGTGACAATAACCCGAGAACCTCTAAAACACCAGGTTTTTCTAAACCAATGTGGAAAACGACGACTCGTATTAGAGGAACATCATATATCCCTAGAAGATTAGGAAAAAAACCAAGTCCGAAGAAGAAGAAACCAGTGATTCAGATTAAAGGGGTGTGAGCATGTTGTGTAATAAATGTATTGTAGTGTGCTTGTACTTTTATGTTCTATGTAAAAATTGCTTGTATTGTTTGTTATTACGAATCTAATCCTTGTCTATTTTACAGTATAAAAACAAAATGGACGTTAAGGGTACACAACCGAATATTTTAGAAGACCTACCAGAGGATATGATTGAGGAAATCTTGTCTAGAGTCAGTCAGAATTCATCAGCACATTTAGTTATGGTGAAATTAACTTGTCAAACATTTGAAAGACTTTCCAGAAATGCCTTAGTTTATAAAAGGCTTTCCTTTGATAGGTGGGGTGTATCACATTGGGAAGACTTTAAGTTACGCCGTGTTTTCTTTAAAGCGTTAAATGCGGGGAACCCAAATGCAATTTTACGCTACGGGTTAAGAACCTATTTTGACTCAACATATCCCAACATAGGATTTCGTGAATTAGAAAGAGCTTCTAACATGCAACATAAAGAAGCATGTTATGCTTACGGGTTAGTGATGTTCGCTTCTTACCAAAGTGAGAAAAAGAACATCGGATTGCAGCTTTTAAATAAAACTTTCCCACAAGTGACGGATTCAGTAGTTGGGGTGAGAAACAAGGTTTTTAGATTATTACGGGGCTGTTGGACATTACGAAACCCTCCTCCTTTTGACGACATTACAACATGTTGCCTAGCTAATGGTCATAATTGTTATTTTCCACAAGACCAAGGATGCGAAGTCGTCTTAGTAAAACCAGAATGCATGACTTGTTTCTGGACTTATGAATTACGTGTTTTTATTTCCTTTACTGAACAACTTGCGTATTAACTAGATTTATCATCAAAACTGTCCTGCATCATAGTGTACTATATTTCATGTTATATGTAATATAGCGAAGTTGTAAGTTTGAAGAATATTTGTATGTGATATATTATTATAATCAGTTTTTCATATGGAATTGTAGTATTTGAATTGTATATTAGCTACTAAGTATGAACTTAACGGGTAGGTAGTACCCGAATTTAAAATTATAAAATGCTAATATGAAGAAAAAGCTTTTATAAATGAGTTCATATTATGCTACGAGATACTATTGACTACTCTTAATATTCTGTATGATTAAATTGTTTCATTTGACTATTTTGAAGGAAATGGCACCGACTACTCGACACACCTTGAATATGAGCGAAGAGGAATTTCGTGCCTTTCTTGCTTCAAACATAGCCGTAGTACAGGCCGCGCTACATACCAACAATAACTCTGAATCTAGCAATACAGCTAACGGCGCAAGAAATCGTGTAGGATGCTCCTACAAGGAATTCACTGCCTGCAAACCTTCAGAATTTGATGGGACCGAAGGACCAATCTGATTGAAATGGTGGACCCAGAAAGTTGAATCGGTGTTTGTCATAAGTAAGTGTGCTGAAATAGACAAAGTAAGTACGCTATGCATACCTTTACAGGTATTGCATTAACATGGTGGAATACCTATCTAGAGCAAGTGGGACAAGATGCTGCTTATGCGCTACCGTGGTTAGCATTCAAGCACTTGATGAACGAGAAGTACCGTCCCAGAACCGAGGTCAATAAGCTCAAGTCAGAACTTAGAGGGTTACGAACACAGGGATTCGATATTACTTCGTACGAAAGACAATTCACAGAATTGTGCCTATTGTGTCCGAGAGCGTTCGAAGATGAGGAAGAGAAGATCGACGCGTTTGTGAAAGGGTTACCGGAGAGAATCCAAGAAGATATAAGTTCACACGAGCCTGCCTCCATACAAAAGGCATGTAGAATGGCTCACAAACTAGTGAACCAGATTGAGTGAAGAATTAAAGAACAGGCAGCCGAAGAGGCCAACGTGAAGTTAGTTAAAAGAAAGTGGGAGGAAAATGGTGATAAGAGTCACCAAAACAACAACAACTATCCCAACAATCGCAACATCAATCGCAACTACAACAAACGGCACAACCACAACAACAACAACAACAACAACAACAACAACAACAACAACAACTACAACAATTATCCCAACAACAATAACAACCGCAGCAACAACAACAATCAGAAGCAGCTATGCCAAAGGTGTGAAAAGTATCACTCGGGGTTTTACACCAAACTTTGCAACAAGTGTAAAAGAAATGGTCATATCGCGGCGAAGTGTGAGGTCTACGGACCAGGGGTTAACAGAACGAAAGGAACAAATGGTGTCAGAATGAGTAATGGCGGAGCAAGTAGTGTCGGAGCAAGTTATGCCAATGTAGTTTGTTAAAAATGTGGAAAACCGGGCCACGTTATTAGAAATTGCCAGAACCAGGAGAACACGAATGGACAAGGCCGCGGAAGAGTTTTCAATATTAATGCGGCAGAGGCATAGGAAGACCCGGAGCTTGTTACGGGTACGTTTCTTTTTGACAATAAATCTGCTTACGTTTTATTTGATTCGGGTGCGGATAGAAGCTATATGAGTAGAGATTTTTGTGCTAAATTAAGTTGTCCATTGACGCCGTTGGATAGTAAATTTTTACTCGAATTAGCAAACGGTAAATTAATTTCAGCAGATTATATATGCCGGAATAGAGAAATTAAACTGGGTAGCGAAATATTTAAGATTGATTTGATACCAGTAGAGTTAGGGAGTTTTAATGTAATAGTTGGCATGGACTGGTTGAAGGAGATGAAAGCAGAGATCGTATGTTACAAAAATTCAATTCGCATTGTACGAGAAGAAGGAGAACCCTTAATGATGTACGGAGAAAAGGGCAACACGAAGCTACATCTTATTAGTAATTTGAAGGCACAAAAACTAATAAGAAAAGGTTACTATGCTGTTCTAGCACACGTCGAGAAAGTACAAACTGAAGAAAAGAGCATCAATGATGTTCCCGTCGCAAAAGAATTTCTCGATGTATTTCCGAAAGAATTACCGGGACTACCTCCACATCGATCTGTTGAATTTCAAATAGATCTTGTACCAGGAGCTGCACCAATAGCTCGTGCTCCTTACAGACTCGCACCCAGCGAGATGAAAGAACTGCAAAGCCAACTGCAAGAATTATTAGAACGTGATTTCATTCGACCAAGCACATCACCATGGGGAGCTCCTATTTTGTTTGTCAAGAAGAAGGATGGTACATTTAGGTTGTGTATTGACTACAGAGAATTGAATAAACTTACCATCAAAAACCGTTATCCACTGCCGAGAATTGACGACTTATTTGATCAACTACAAGGCTCGTCGGTTTATTCGAAAATTGATTTACGTTCTGGATATCATCAAATGCGAGTAAAGGAGGATGATATTCCAAAAACTGCTTTTAGGACGCGTTATGGTCATTACGAGTTTATGGTTATGCCGTTTGGATTGACTAACGCACCAGCTGTGTTCATGGACCTTATGAACCGAGTGTGTGGGCCATATCTTGACAAGTGTCATTGTTTTCATCGATGACATACTTATTTACTCAAAGAATGATCAAGAACACGAAGAACATTTGAGAAAAGTGCTAGAAGTATTGAGGAAAGAAAAACTGTACGCTAAGTTTTCAAAGTGTGCATTTTGGTTGGAAGAAGTTCAATTCCTCGATCACATATTGAACAAAGAAGGTATCCAGGTGGACCCGGCAAAGATCAAAACCGTTGAAAAGTGAGAAACCCCAAAAACTCCGAAGCATATAAGTCAATTTTTAGGATTGGCTCGTTACTACAGAAGATTCATCCAATATTTCTCCAAAATAGCAAAACCCTTGACTGCATTAACGCATAAAGGGAAAAAATTTTAATGGAAGGATGAACAAGAGAAGGCGTTTCAGTTATTGAAGAAAAACCTAACTACGGCACCTATATTGTCATTGCCTGAAAGGAATGATGATTTTGTGATTTATTGTGACGCATCAAAGCAAGGTATCGGTTGTGTATTAATGCAACAAACGAAGGTGATTGCTTATGCGTCTAGACAATTGAAGATTCACGAGCAAAATTATACAACTCACGATTTGGAATTGGGTGCTGTTGTTTTTGCATTAAAGACTTGGAGGCATTATTTATATGGGGTCAAAAGTATTATATATACCGACCACAAAAGTCTCCAACATATATATAATCAGAAGTAACTGAATATGAGACAACGAAGGTGGATTGAACTGTTGAATGATTATGATTTTGGGATTCGATACCACCCGGGGAAGGCGAATGTGGTAGCCGACGCTTTGAGTAGAATGGACAGAGAACCTATACGGGTAAAAGCTATGAATATAATTATTCGTACTAACCTTACTACTCAAATAAAGGAGGCGCAACAGGGGGTTGTAAAAGAAGGAAAGTTGAAGAATGAGATACCCAAAGGATCAGAGAAACATCTTAATATTCGGGAAGACGGAACCCGATATAGGGCTGATAGAATTTGGGTACCAAGGATTGGAGATGTGAGAGAAATGGTACTTAAAGAAGCACATAAAACCAGATATTCAATACATCCCGGAGCGGGGAAGATGTATAAAGATCTCAAGAAATACTTTTGGTGGCCGGGTATGAAAGCCAATATTGCTAAATATGTAGGAGAATGTTTGACATGTTCTAAGGTCAAAGCTGAACATCAGAAACCATTAGGTCTACTACAACAACCTGAAATCCCGGAATGGAAATGGGAAAACATTACCATGGATTTCATTAGTAAATTGCCAAGGACTGCAAGTGGTTATGATACTATTTGGGTAATAGTTGATCGTCTCACCAAGTCAGCACACTTTCTGCCAATGAGAGAAGATGACAAAATGGAGAAGATGGCGCGATTGTATTTGAAGGAGGTTGTCTCCAGACATGGAATACCCGTCTCTATTATCTCTGATTGGGATGGTAGATTTGTTTCAAGGTTCTGGCAGACGTTGCAACAAGCATTGGGGACTCGTCTAGACATGAGTACTGCCTATCATCCACAAACTAATGGGCAGAGCGAAAGGACGATACAAACGCTTGAAGACATGCTACGAACATGTGTTATTGATTTCGGAAACAGTTGGGATCGACACCTACCGTTAGCAGAATTTTCCTACAACAATAGTTATAATTCTAGTATTGAGATGGCGCCGTTTGAGGCACTTTATGGTAGAAAGTGCAGGTCTCCGATTTATTGGAATGAAGTGGGGGATAGACAGATTATGGGTCCGGAGATAATACAAGAAACTACCGAGAAAATCATCCAAATTCAACAACGATTGAAAACCGCCCAGAGTCGACAAAAGAGCTACGCGGACAGTAAAAGAAAAGATATAGAGTTTGAAATTGGAGAAATGGTCATGCTTAAGGTTTCACCTTGGAAAGGTGTTGTTCGATTTGGTAAACGGGGGAAACTAAATCCAAGGAACATTGGACCATTCAAGATTATAGATCGTGTCGGACCAGTAGCTTACCAACTGGAGCTACCTCAACAACTCGCGGCTGTACATAACACTTTTCACATCTCGAATTTGAAGAAATGTTTTACTAAAGAAGATCTCACTATTCCATTGGACGAAATCCAAATCAATGAAAAATTTTAATTCATTGAAGAACCCGTCGAAATAATGGATCGTGAGGTTAAGAGACTTAAACAAAACAAGATACCGATTGTTAAGGTTCGATGGAATGCTCGTAGAGGACCCGAGTTCACCTGGGAGCGTGAAGATCAGATGAAGAAGAAATACCCGCATCTATTTCCAGAAGATTCGTCAACACCTTCAACAGCTTAAAATTTCGGGATGAAATTTATTTAACGGGTAGGCACTGTAGTGACCCGAACTTTTCCATGTTTATATATATTAATTGAGATTGATATTTACATGACTAAATTTTTCCAACATGTTAAGCAATCAAACTTGTTAAGACTTGATTAAATGAAATAAGTTTCATATAGACAATCGATCACCCATGTTAACCGGCGATTCACGAACGTTATAAAATTGTAAAAACTACATGTTGTGGTATATATAGACATATATATATGGTTGACATAAGATTATGATGAGTAAGTATCTCACTAAGTATATTAACAATGTGTGATATACATAAGAAATGAGATTACTAAGTTAAGAAACTCGAAATGATATATATAACGATTATCGTTATGATAACGTCTACTAAATACATATGTATCATATTAAGATATTGATACACTATATTTAACATGATAAAATGATATTTAAATATATCATTAAGTGTATTAACAATGAACTACATATGTAAAAACAAGACTACTAACTCAAGAATTACGAAACGAGACTTATATGTAACGATTATCGTTGTAACACTATTTTAATGTATATATCATATTAAGAGATATTCATACATCATAATATCATGATAATATAATAATTTAACATCTCATTTGATATAATAAATATTGAGTTAACAACATTAATTGAGATCGTTAACTTAAAGGTTTCAAAGCAACACTTATATGTAACCACTAACGAAGACTTAACGACTCCATTAGAATGTATATACATATTGTGTTTTGATATGTATTCTTACACTTCTGAAAGACTTCAAGACACGTATCAAAGTACTTCTACTTAACAAAAATGCTTACAATTACATCCTCGTTCAGTTTCATCAACAATTCTATTCGTATGCACCTGTATTCGTACTTGTACAATACACAGCTTTTAGATGTATGTACTATTGGTATATACACTCCAATGATCAGCTCTTAGCAGCCCATGTGAGTCACCTAACACATGTGGGAACCATCGTTTGGCAACTAGCATAAAATATCTCATAAAATTACAAGAATATTAGTAATCATTCATGACTTATTTACATGAAAACAAAATTATATATCCTTTATATCTAATCCATATACCAACGACCAAAAACACCTAAAAACACATTAATTCTTCAATTTTCTTTATCTAATTGATCTCTCTCAAGTTCCATCTTCAAGTTCTAAGTGTTCTTCATAAATTCCATAAGTATAGTTTCATAAAAATCAAGAATACTTCCAAGTTTGCAAGTCTACTTCCAAGCTTTCTAATCCATTCCAAGTAATCATCTAAGATCAAGGAACCTTTGTTATTTATAGTAGGTTATCTTTCTAATTCAAGGTAATATTAATATTCAAACTTTGATTCAATTTCTACAACTATAACAATCTTATTTCGAGTGAAAATCTTACTTGAACTGTTTTCGTGTCATGATTCTGTTTCAAGAACTTTCAAGCCATCCAAGGATCCTTTGAAGCTAGATCCATTTTTTTCATTTCCAATAGTTTTATCCAGAAAACTTGAGATAGTAATGATATTCATAACATCATTCGATTCATACATATAAAGCTATCTTATACGAAGGTTTAAACTTGTAATCACTAGAACATAGTTTAGTTAATTCTAAACTTGTTCGCAAACAAAAGTTAATCCTTCTAACTTGACTTTTAAAATCAACTAAACACATGTTCTATATCTATATGATATGCTAAATTAATGATTTAAAACCTGGAAACACGATGAACACCATAAAATTGGATATACGCCGTCGTAGTGAAACCGGGGGCTGTTTTGGTTTGGATAATTAAAAACTATGATAAACTTTGATTTAAAAGTTGTTCTTCTGGGAAAATGATTTTTCATATGAACATGAAACTATATCCAAAAATCTTGGTTAAACTCAAAGTGAAAGTATGTTTTTCAAAATGGTCATCAAGATGTCGTTCTTTCGACGGAAATGACTACCTCTTTAGTAATTGACATGTAACTTAAATTTCCGACAATAAACCTATACTTTTTCTATTTAGATTCTTAAATTAGAGTTCAATATGAAACCATAGCAATTTGATTCACTCAAAACGGATTTAAAATGAAGAAGTTATGGGTAAAACAAGATTGGATATTTTTGATCTTTTTGGCTACGGGAAATGTTTAACAAATCTATACAAATCATATCCTAGCTAACTTATATTGTATTATACATGTATTCTAATATATTATGTAATCTTGAGATACCATAGACACGTATGCAAATATTTTGACATATCATATCGACCCATGTATATATATATTATTTGGAACAACCATAGACACTCTATATGCAGTAATGTTGGAGTTAGCTATACAGGGTTGAGGTTGATTCCAAAAATATATATACTTTGAGTTGTGATCTATCCTGAGACATGTATACACTGGGTCGCGGATTGATTCAAGATAATATATATCGATTTATTTCTGTACATCTAACTGTGGACAACCAGTTTTAGGTTACTAACGAGGACAGCTGACTTAATACACTCAAATCTTTAAAACATAATTAAAATGGTTGTAATTATATTTTGATCATACTTTGATATATATGCACATATTTGTATCGGTTCGTGAATGGATCTGTGGCCAAGTCTTATTTCCGAGGATGGAAATATCTGTGAATGTGAGTTATAGTCCCACTTTTAAAATCTAATATTTTTGGGATGAGAATACATGCAGGTTTTATAAATGATTTACAAAATAGACACAGGTACGTGAAACTACATTCTATGGTTGAATTATCGAAATCGAATATGCCCCTTTTTATTAAGTCTGGTAATCTAAGAATTAGGGAACAGACACCCTAATTGACGCGAATCCTAAAGATAGATCTATTGGGCCTAACAAACCCTATCCAACGTACCGGATGCTTTAGTAATTCGAAATTTATATCATATCCGAAGGGTGTCCCGGAATGATGGGGATATTCTTATATATGCATCTTGTTAATGTCGGTTACCAGGTGTTCACCATATGAATGATTTTTATCTCTATGTGTGGGATGTGTGTTGAAATATGAAATCTTGTGGTCTATTGTTATGATTTGATATATATAGGTTAAACCTATAACTCACCAACATTTTTTGTTGACGTTTAAAGCATGTTTATTCTTAGGTGAATACTAAGAGCTTCCGCTGTTGCATACTAAAATAAGGACAAGATTTGGAGTCCATGTTTGTATGATATTGTGTAAAAACTGCATTCAAGAAACATATGTCGATCTAATATATTTCTATTGTAAACCATTATGTAATGGTCGTGTGTAAACAATATATTTTAGATTATCATTATTTGATAATCTACGTAATGTTTTTTAAAACCTTTATTGATAAAATAAAGGTTATGGTTGTTTTAAAAATGAATGCAGTCTTTGAAAAACGTCTCATACAGAGGTCAAAACCTCGCAACGAAATCAATTAATATGGAACGTTTATAATCAATATGAACGGGACATTTCATGATGGCCGGTCGTTAGGTGGTATCCATCACTTGCATTAATTTCTTATGTTTCTCGTGAAAGTGGGAGATTGAAGGTATTTCGTATGCCCGAGAGATATATTAAATTAACGTGGCTAATATGTTTTGATTCAAGTCGGGTCATACCCAATAACAAGATTACCGACACCTTATTCGTATTTGATCTTAGCGATTGGATCGTTGATCAAATACGCGACACTTGAACTTTAAGAAAAATGGTTTTCTGAAATATTACTTGATGTGTATATAAATTATGGAATAATTTATATAATAAGATTTTAATTATTTATAGGTTAAATAATTAATAATGTTGTGTTACATTTTTTTTATAATTGGTTTTATATAAAATGTATATATAACTAACCATGGAAGTTTATAAAATGGTTTTATTAAATCTTATTCTTTTATAAAACTAATTTAATAAACAAATGTGGAAGTGGCATTGGAGTCTCAACTTGCATGTTTTTGACTAGCCATTCGAGTGGTTAATTCCATTTTCAAGAGGCATATGTACCAAGGCATTTTGCAAGACCAAGATACACTTGCAAAAACACATCAAGAAGCATAAAAAAAAAACTGCACACTCCCTCTCTTGCATGCTGGCTGGTCGTAGCCTTTTTGGAGGAGAAAATAGGTTCAAATTTTTTTTGCAAGTTCATTCAAGTGTTACAATCAAATCCTAACTAAAAGCAAAGGTGTTGGTGGTTAGCTTGGGGTATAACTACTTGAGGTTTCATCCATTTGAAGCTCTATTCTTTATCATCATCTTCATCACTCACTACCAAGCTTGGAATAGGTATAAACTCCTTGCTTTCTTGTAGTTTGTAAGTATGTTTCACAACTTGATCCTATTTGGGATTTAACTTTAAAATGTTAAAGATTTACTATGTTCTAAAATGGTAATTACGTGCTTCCGCTTCTTTTGATTCTTAAAATGATTTTAAACATTATGGAACTTGTTAAATCCTAACACATCTAACTGTGGACAACTAGTTGTAGGTTACTAACGAGGACAGCTGACTTTGTAGTGACCCGAACTTTTCCATGTTTATATATATTTTTTGAAATTGATATTTACATGATTAAGTGTTTCCAACATGTTAAGTAATCAAACTTGTTAAGACTTGATTAATTGAAATAGGTTTCATATAGACAATTGACCACCCAAGTTGACCGGTGATTCACGAACGTTAAAACTTGTATAAACTATATGATGACATATATATGATTATATATATAGTTAACATGATATTATGATAAGTAATTATCTCATTAGGTATTTTAACAATGAGTTATATACATAAAATTGTGTTTATTGAATTAAGAAACTCGAAACGATATATATAACGATTATCGTTATAACAAACGTCTTACTAATTACATATGAATCATATTAAGATATTGTTACACTATGTTTAATCATGATAAATGATAATTAAACATGTCATTATGTATATTAACAATGAACTACATATGTAAAACAAGACTACTAACTTAAAAATTTCGAAACGAGACATATATGTAACGATTATCGTCGTAACAACATTTAACTGTATATCATACTAAGATATATTAATATATCATAATATCATGATAATGTAATAATTTAACATCTCTTTAGATATAATAAACAATGGGTTAACAACATTTAACAAGATCGTTAACCTAAAGGTTTCAAAACAACATTTAAATGTAACGACTAACGATGACTTAACGACTCAGTTAAAATGTATATGTATGTAGTGTTTTAATATGTATTCATACACTTTTGAAAGACTTCAAGACACTTATCAAAATACTTCTACTTAACAAAAATGCTTACAATTACATCCTCGTTCAGTTTCATCAACAATTCTACTCGTATGCACCCGTATTCGTACTCGTACAATACACAGCTTCTAAATGTATGTACTATTGGTATATACACTCCAATGATCAGCTCTTAGCAGCCCATGTGAGTCGCCTAACACATGTGGGAACCATCATTTGGCAACTAGCATGAAATATCTCATAAAATTACAAAAATATTAGTAATCATTCATGACTTATTTACATGAAAACAAAATTACATATCCTTTATATCTAATCCATATACCAATGACCAAAAACACCTACAAACACTTTCATTCTTCAATTTTCTTCATCTAATTGATCTCTCTCAAGTTCCATCTTCAAGTTCTAAGTGTTCTTCATAAATTCTACAAGTTCTAGTTTCATAAAAATCAAGAATACTTCAAAGTTTACTAGCTCACTTCCAATCTTGTAAAGTGATCATCCAACCTCAAGAAATCCTTGTTGTTTACAGTAAGATATCATTATAAATCAAGGTAATACTCATATACAAACTTTGATTCAATTCCTATAACTATAACTATCTTAATTCGAGTGATAATCTTACTTGAACTTGTTTTCGTGTCATGATTCTACTTCAAGAACTTTCAAGCCATCCAAAATCCTTTGAAGCTAGATCATTTCTTGTCACTTCCAGTAGGTTTACCTACTAAACTTGAGGTAGTAATGATGTTCATAACATCATTCGATTCATACATATAAAACTATCTTATTCGAAGATTTGAACATGTAATCACTAGAACATAGTTTAGTTAATTCTAAACTTATTCGCAAACAAAAGTTAATCCTTCTAACTTGACTATTAAAATCAACTAAACACATGTTATATATCTATATGATATGCTAACTTAATGATTTAAAACCGGAAAACACGAAAAACACCATAAAACCGGATATACGCCGTCGTAGTAAAACCGCGGGCTGTTTTGGGTTAGTTAATTAAAAACTATGATAAACTTTGATTTAAAAGTTGTTCTTCTGGGAAATTGATTTTTCTTATGAACATGAAACTATATCCAAAAATCATGGTTAAACTCAAAGTGAAAGTATGTTTTCCAAAATGGTCATCTAGACGTCATTCTTTCAACTGAAATGACTACCTTTACAAAAATGACTTGTAACTTATATTTCCGACTATAAACATATACTTTTTATGTTTAGATTCATAAAATAGAGTTCAATATGAAACCATAGCAATTTGATTCACTCAAATCAGATTTAAAACGAAGAAGTTACGGGTAAAATAAGATTGGATATTTTTTTGATTGTTTTAGCTACGGGAAATATTGTAACAATTCTATACAAATCATATCCTAGCTAAGCTATATTGTATTATACATGTATTCTAATATATTATGTGTAGTGACCCGAACTTTTTCATGTTTATATATATTAATTGAGATTGATATTTACATGATTAAATGTTTCCAACATGTTAAGCAATCAAACTTGTTAAGACTTGATTAATTGAAATATGTTTCATATAGACAATTGACCACCCAAGTTGACCGGTGATTCACGAACGTTAAAACTTGTAAAAACTATATGATGACATATATATGGATATATATATAGTTAACATGATACTATGATAAGTAAACATATCATTAAGTATATTAACAATGAACTACATATGTAAAAACAAGACTACTAACTTAATGATTTTTAAACGAGACATATATGTAACGATTATCGTTGTAAAGACATTTAATGTATATATATCATATTAAGAGATATTCATACATGATAATATCATGATAATATAATAATTTAAAATCTCTTTTGATATTATAAACATTGGGTTAACAATATTTAACAAGATCGTTAACCTAAAGGTTTCAAAACAACACTTACATGTAACGACTAACGATGACTTAACGACTCAGTTAAAATGTATATACATGTAGTGTTTTAATATGTATTTATACACTTTTGAAAGACTTCAATACACTTATCAAAATACTTCTACTTAACAAAAATGCTTACAATTACATCCTCGTTCAGTTTCATCAACAATTCTACTCGTATGCACCCGTATTCGTACTCGTACAATACACAGCTTTTAGATGTATGTACTATTGGTATATACACTCCAATGATCAGCTCTTAGCAGCCCATGTGAGTCACCTAACACATGTGGGAACCATCATTTGGCAACTAGCATGAAATATATTATAAAATTGCAAAAATATGAGTAATCATTCATGACTTATTTACATGAAAACAAAATTACATATCCTTTATATCTAATCCATACACCAACGACCAAAAACACCTACAAACACTTTCATTCTTCAATTTTCTTCATCTAATTAATCTCTCTTAAGTTCTATCTTCAAGTTCTAAGTGTTCTTCATAAATTCTACAAGTTCTAGTTACATAAAATCAAGAATACTTTCAAGTTTGCTAGCTCACTTCCAATCTTGTAAGGTGATCATCCAACCTCAAGAAATCTTTGTTTCTTACAGTAGGTTATCATTCTAATACAAGGTAATAATCATATTCAAACTTTGGTTCAATTTCTATAACTATAACAATCTTATTTCAAGTGATGATCTTACTTGAACTTGTTTTCGTGTCATGATTCTGCTTCAAGAACTTTCAAGCCATCCAAGGATCCTTTGAAGCTAGATCTATTTTTCTCATTTCCAGTAGGTTTATCCAAGGAACTTGAGGTAGTAATTATGTTCATAACATCATTCGATTCATACATATAAAGCTATCTTATTCGAAGGTTTAAACTTGTAATCACTAGAACATAGTTTAGTTAATTCTAAACTTGTTCGCTAATAAAAGTTAATCCTTCTAACTTTACTTTTAAAATCAACTAAACACATGTTCTATATCTATATGATATGCTAACTTAATGATTTAAAACCTGGAAACACGAAAAACACCGTAAAATCGGATTTACGCAGTCGTAGTAACACCGCGGGCTGTTTTGGGTTAGTTAATTAAAAACTATGATAAACTTTGATTTAAAAATTGTTATTCTGGGAAAATGATTTTTATTATGAACATGAAACTATATCCAAAAATTATGGTTAAACTCAAAGTGGAAGTATGTTTTCTAAAATGGTCATCTAGACGTCGTTCTTTCGACTGAAATGACTACCTTTACAAAAACGACTTGTAACTTATTTTTTCCGACTATAAACCTATACTTTTTCTGTTTAGATTCATAAAATAGAGTTCAATATGAAACCATAGCAATTTGATTCACTCAAAACGGATTTAAAATGAAGAAGTTATGGGTAAAACAAGATTGGATAATTTTTCTCATTTTAGCTACGTGAAAATTGGTAACAAATCTATTCCAACCATAACTTAATCAAATTGTATTGTATATTATGTAATCTTGGGATACCATAGACACGTATAAAATGTTTTGACCTATCATGTCGACACATCTATATATATTTCGGAACAACCATAGACACTCTATATGTGAATGTTGGAGTTAGCTATACAGGGTTGAGGTTGATTCTAAAATATATATATAGTTTGAGTTGTGATCAATACTGAGATACGTATACACTGGGTTGTGGATTGATTCAAGATAATATTTATTGATTTATTTCTGTACATCTAACTGTGGACAACTAGTTGTAGGTTACTAACGAGGACAGCTGACTTAATAAACTTAAAACATCAAAATATATTAAAAGTATTGTAAATATATTTTGAACATACTTTGATATATATGTATATATTGTTATAGGTTCGTGAATCAACCAGTGGCCAAATCTTACTTCCCGACGAAGTAAAAATCTGTGAAAGTGAGTTATAGTCCCACTTTTAAAATCTAATATTTTTGGGATGAGAATACATGAAGGTTTTATAAATGATTTACAAAATAGGTACAAGTACGTGAAACTACATTCTATGGTTGAATTATCGAAATCGAATATGCCCCTTTTTATTAAGTCTGGTAATCTAAGAATTAGGAAACAGACACCCTAATTGACGCGAATCCTAAAGATAGATCTATTGGGCCTAACAAACCTCATCCAAAGTACCGGATACTTTAGTACTTCGAAATTTATATCATATCCGAAGGGTGTCCCGGAATGATGGGGATATTCTTATATATGCATCTTGTTAATGTCGGTTACCAGGTGTTCACCATATGAATGATTTTTATCTCTATGTATGGGATGTATATTGAAATATGAAATCTTGTGGTCTATTGTTACGATTTGATATATATAGGTTAAACCTATAACTCACCAACAATTTTGTTGACGTTTAAAGCATGTTTATTCTCAGGTGAATACTAAGAGCTTCCGCTGTTGCATACTAAAATAAGGACAAGATTTAGAGTCCATGTTTGTATGATATTGTGTAAAAACTGCATTCAAGAAACTGATTTCGATGTAACATATTTGTATTGTAAACCATTATGTAATGGTCGTGTGTAAACAGGATATTTTAGATTATCATTATTTGATAATCTACGTAAAGCTTTTTAAACCTTTATTTATGAAATAAAGGTTATGGTTTGTTTTAAAAATGAACGCAGTCTTTGAAAAACGTCTCTTATAGAGGTCAAAACCTCGCAATGAAATCAATTAATATGGAACGTTTTTAATCAATAAGAACGGGACATTTCAGTTGGTATCCGAGCGTTGGTCTTAGAGAACCAGAAAATTTGCATTAGTGTGTCTTATCGAGTTTGTTAGGATGCATTAGTGAGTCTGGACTTCGACCGTGTTTTCTTTAAAAATAATTGCTTAACATTTTTGTTGGAAACTATATATTATTAACATGTATATATTATGTGATATATTAATCTCTTAACATGTTTGATATTATGTGATAGATGTCTACCTCTAGCACAAATCCCATTGACTCACCTAATAATAACGAAGAGTCAAATATATATTGGACTGATTCACAAGTTCCCGAAGAAGAACAGGAAGAAGAATCAGAACCGGAAGAAGAATCAGAAACGGAAGAGGAGGAACCGGAGGAGGAAATAGAACCGGTGGGGAAAATAATAAAACGGTTAAGTAAAAGAAAATTCTCAACCAACCGACCAAGGTTAATTAAGGTCAATGGTGTTTCCGCCAAGGAAGCAAAATATTGGGAGTATTACCAATTCTCCGATGAATCGGATTCCGATGAGAATTCCGATGATGTTATAGAAATTACTCCAACTGAATTTAAAAGGCAAAAGAAAATAATAAGGGAAAGGGCATAAAAATAGAGAAATCTAATTCCAACCCCGATGAACTTTATATGTATCGTCAACCCCCGAAGCCCTTAAGTTGTAACAATGACCCGGGAACCTCTAAACTACCAGGTTTTTCTAAACC
This sequence comes from Rutidosis leptorrhynchoides, assembly GCF_046630445.1. Lineage (NCBI taxonomy): Eukaryota > Viridiplantae > Streptophyta > Magnoliopsida > Asterales > Asteraceae > Rutidosis > Rutidosis leptorrhynchoides. The sequence continues at coordinate 360,556,457 of NC_092339.1, forward strand.
GTTGTGGAAAACGACAGCTCGTATTAGGGGAACATCATATATCCCTAGAAACTTGGTAAAACGAACCAAAACCAAAGAAGAAGAAACGAGCGAGTCGGAATAAGATAGTTGTATTCGTGTGGTGTAATATATGTAATATAGTGTGCTTATGCTTTATGATATATGTAAAAATTGCTTGTATTAATAAGTATATTTTTTTATGAATCTAACTCTTGTCTATTTTACAGTATAAAAACACAAAATGGATAGACAACCCAATATTTTAAGAGACCTACCCGGAGACATGATTGATGAAATCTTGTCTAGAGTCGGTCAGAATTCTTCGGCACAACTATTTACGGCGAAATCAGTTTGTAAGACATTCGAAGAACGTTCCAAGAATGTCTTGGTTTATAAGAGACTTTCGTTTGAAAGATGGGGGATATCACATTGGGAAACCCATAAGTTACGATGTGTTTACTTTGACGCATATATTGCGGGGAACCCAAATGCTATTTTACGCAACGGGTTAAGAAATTATTTTGACTCAATGTATCCGAATATAGGACTTCATGATTTAGAAAAAGCAGCTAACATGCAACATAAAGAAGCATGCTATGCTTACGGGTTAGTAATGTTCGCTTCTCACCAAAGTGAGAAAAAGAACATCGGGCTACAACTATTAAACAAAAATTTCCCACAAGTGACGGAGTCGGTAATTGTGGTAAGAAATGAGGTTTTTAGGTTATTACGAGACTGTTGGTCATTACGTAACCCTCGTCCCTTTGACGACGTTACAACACGCTGTCTTATCAACGGCCATAACGGTTATGTTCCACAAGACCAAGGATGGGAAGTAGTCCTAGTAAAACCAGAATGCATGACTTGTTTCTGGACGTATGAATTACGTGTCTTTATTGCCTTTGCTGAACGACTTGTGTACTAGCTTGAATTATCTTCACAACTATCTTGTATCAAAGTTATTGTGTGCTATATTTCATGCTTTATATAAAATAAGCGGTATTGTAAGTTTGTAAAATATTGTATAAAAGTTTGAACGCGAAATATTATTATAATCAGTTTTTCATATAGAATTGTAGTAGTTGAATTGTATATTAGCTACTAAGTATGAACTTAATGGGTAGGTACTACCCGAATTTAAACTTATAAAACGCTAATATGAAGAAAAAGCTTTTATAAATGAGTTCATATTATGCTACGAAATACTATTAACTACTCTTAATATTCTGTATGATTAACTTGTTCCATTTGACTATTTTGAAGGAAATGGCACCGACTACTCGACATACTGTGAATATGAATGAAGAGGAATTTCGTACTTTTCTAGCTTCAAACATAGCCGCAGTACAGGCTGCGCTACATACCAACAATAACCTTGGATCTAACAGTACAGGAAATCGTGTAGGATGCACCTACAAAGAATTCACTGCCTGTAAACCTTTGGAATTTGATGGAACCGAAGGACCGATCGGATTGAAACGGTGGACCGAGAAGGTCGAATCGGTGTTTGCCATAAGTAAGTGTACTGAAGAGGACAAAGTGAAGTACGCTACGCATACCTTCACAGGTTCTACATTAACATGGTGGAATACCTATCTAGAGCAAGTGGGACAAGACGATGCGTACGCACTACCGTGGTCAGCATTCAAGCACTTGATGAACGAGAAGTACCGTCCCAGAATCGAGGTCAATAAGCTCAAGACAGAACTTAGAGGGTTACGAACCCAAGGATTTGATATTACTACGTACGAAAGACGATTCACAGAATTGTGCCTATTGTGTCCGGGAGCATTCGAAGATGAGGAAGAGAAGATCGACGCGTTTGTGAAAGGATTACCGGAAAGAATCTAAGAAGATATAAGTTCACACGAGCCCACCTCCATACAACAGGCATGTAGAATGGCTCACAAACTAGTGAACCAGATTGAAGAAAGAATTAAAGAACAGACTGCTGAAGAGGCCAATGTGAAGCAAGTCAAAAGAAAGTGGGAGGAAAACGGTGATAAGAATCACCAATACAACAACAACAGCAATTACAACAATAATCGCAACAATTATCCCAACAATCACAACATCAATCGCAACTACAACAAATGGTCCAACAACAACAACAAAAACAACAACAGCAACTACAACAATCATCCCAACAACAATAATAACCGCAACAACAACAACAATCAGAAGCAGCTATGCCAAAGGTGTGAAAAGTATCACTCGGGGTTCTGCACCAAATTTTGCAACAAGTGTAAAAGAAATGGTCATAGCGTGGCGAAGTGTGAGGTCTATGGACCAGGGGTTAATAGAACGAAAGGAACAAATGGTGTCGGAATGAGTAATGGCGGAGCAAGTAGTGTCGGAGCAAGTTATGCCAATGTAGTTTGTTATAAATGTGGAAAACCGGGCCACATTATTAGAAATTGCCCGAACCAGGAGAATACGAATGGACAAGGCCGCGGAAGAGTTTTCAATATTAATGCGGCAGAGGCACAGGAAGACCCGGAGCTTGTTACGGGTACGTTTCTTATTGACAATAAATCTGCTTACGTTTTATTTGATTCGGGTGCGGATAGAAGCTATATGAGTAGAGATTTTTGTGCTAAATTAAGTTGTCCATTGACGCCATTGGATAGTAAATTTTTACTCGAATTAGCAAACGGTAAATTAATTTCAGCAGATAATATATGCCGGAATCGAGAAATTAAACTGGGTAGCGAAATATTTAAGATTGATTTGATACCAGTAGAGTTAGGGAGTTTTGATGTAATAGTTGGCATGGACTGGCTGAAGAAGGTGAAAGCAGAGATCGTATGTTATAAAAATGCAATTCGCATTGTACGAGAAGAAGGAGAACCCTTAATGGTGTACGGAGAAAAGGGTAACATGAAGCTACATCTTATTAGTAATTTGAAGGCATAAAAACTAATAAGAAAAGGTTGCTATGCTGTTCTAGCACACGTCAAGAAAGTACAAACTGAAGAAAAGAGCATCAATGATGTTCCCGTCGCAAAAGAATTTCCCGATGTATTTCCGAAAGAATTACCGGGACTACCTCTACATCGATCTGTTGAATTTCAAATAGATCTTGTACCAGGAGCTGCACCAATAGCTCGTGCTCCTTACAGACTCGCACCCAGCGAGATGAAAGAACTGCAAAGCCAATTACAAGAACTTTTAGAGCGTGGTTTCATTCGACCAAGCACATCACCGTGGGGAGCTCCTGTTTTGTTTGTCAAGAAGAAAGATGGTACATTCAGGTTGTGTATTGACTACCGAGAGTTGAACAAACTTACCATCAAAAACCGCTACCCACTACCGAGAATCGACGACTTATTTGATCAACTACAAGGCTCGTCTGTTTATTCAAAGATTGACTTACGTTCCGGTTATCATCAAATGCGGGTGAAAGAAGATGATATTCCAAAGACTGCTTTCAGAACACATTACGGTCATTACGAGTTTATGGTCATGCCGTTTGGTTTAACTAATGCACCAGCTGTGTTCATGGACCTTATGAACTAAGTGTGTGGACCATACCTTGACAAGTTTGTCATTGTTTTCATTGATGACATACTTATTTACTCAAAGAATGACCAAGAACACGGTGAACATTTGAGAAAGGTGTTAGAAGTATTAAGAAAGGAAGAATTGTACGCTAAGTTTTCAAAGTGTGCATTTTGGTTGGAAGAAGTTCAATTCCTCGGTCACATAGTGAACAAAGAAGGTATTAAGGTGGATCCGGCAAAGATAGAAACTGTTGAAAAGTGGGAAACCCCAAAAACTCCGAAACACATACGCCAGTTTTTAGGACTAGCTGGTTACTACAGAAGGTTCATCTAAGACTTTTCCAGAATAGCAAAACCCTTGACTGCATTAACGCATAAAGGGAAGAAATTTGAATGGAATGATGAACAAGAGAAAGCGTTTCAGTTATTGAAGAAAAAGCTAACTACGGCACCTATATTGTCATTGCCTGAAGGGAATGATGATTTTGTGATTTATTGTGACGCATCAAAGCAAGGTCTCGGTTGTGTATTAATGCAACGAACGAAGGTGATTGCTTATGCGTCTAGACAATTGAAGATTCACGAACAAAATTATACGACGCATGATTTGGAATTAGGCGCGATTGTTTTTGCATTAAAGACTTGGAGGCACTACTTATATGGGGTCAAAAGTATTATATATACCGACCACAAAAGTCTTCAACACATATTTAATCAGAAACAACTGAATATGAGGCAGCGTAGGTGGATTGAATTATTGAATGATTACGACTTTGAGATTCGTTACCACCCGGGGAAGGCAAATGTGGTAGTCGATGCCTTGAGCAGGAAGGACAGAGAACCCATTCGAGTAAAATCTATGAATATAATGATTCATATTAACCTTACTACTCAAATAAAGGAGGCGCAACAAGGAGTTTTAAAAGAGGGAAATTTAAAGGATGAAATACCCAAAGGATCGGAGAAGCATCTTAATATTCGGGAAGACGGAACCCGGTATAGGGCTGAAAGGATTTGGGTACCAATATTTGGAGATATGAAAGAAATGGTACTTAGAGAAGCTCATAAAACCAGATACTCAATACATCCTGGAACAGGGAAGATGTACAAGGATCTTAAGAAACATTTTTGGTGGCCAGGTATGAAAGCCGATATTGTTAAATATGTAGGAGAATGTTTGACGTGTTCTAAGGTCAAAGCTGAACATCAGAAACCATCAGGTCTACTACAACAACCTGAAATCCCGGAATGGAAATGGGAAAACATTACCATGGATTTCATTACTAAATTGCCAAGGACTGCAAGTGGTTATGATACTATTTGGGTAATAGTTGATCGTCTCACCAAGTCAGCACACTTCCTGCCAATAAGAGAAGATGACAAGATGGAGAAGTTAGCACGACTGTATTTGAAGGAAGTCGTCTCCAGACATGGAATACCAATCTCTATTATCTCTGATAGGGATGGCAGATTTATTTCAAGATTTTGGCAGATATTACAGCAAGCATTAGGAACTCGTCTAGACATGAGTACTGCCTATCATCCACAAACTGATGGGTAGAGCGAAAGGACGATACAAACGCTTGAAGACATGCTACGAGCATGTGTTATTGATTTCGGAAACAGTTGGGATCGACATCTACCGTTAGCAGAATTTTCCTACAACAACAGCTACCATTCAAGCATTGAGATGGCGCCGTTTGAAGTACTTTATGGTAGAAAGTGCAGGTCTCCGATTTGTTGGAGTGAAGTGGGGGATAGACAGATTACGGGTCCGGAGATTATACAAGAAACTACCGAGAAGATCATCTAAATTCAATAACGGTTGAAAACCGCCCAAAGTCGACAAAAGAGCTACGCTGACATTAAAAGAAAAGATATAGAATTTGAAATTAGAGAGATGGTCATGCTTAAAGTTGCACCTTGGAAAGGCGTTGTTCGATTTGGTAAACGAGGGAAATTAAATTCAAGGTATATTGGACCATTCAAGATTATTGATCGTGTCGGACCAGTAGCTTACCGACTTGAGTTACCTCAACAACTCGCGGCTGTACATAACACATTCCACGTCTCGAATTTGAAGAAATGTTTTGCTAAAGAAGATTTCACTATTCCGTTAGATGAAATCCAAATCAACGAAAAACTCCAATTCATCGAAGAACCCGTCGAAATAATGGATCGTGAGGTTAAAAGACTTAAGCAAAACAAGATACCAATTGTTAAGGTTCGATGGAATGCTCGTAGAGGACCCGAGTTCACCTGGGAGCGTGAAGATCAGATGAAGAAGAAATACCCGCATCTATTTCCAGAAGATTCGTCAACACCTTCAACAGCTTAAAATTTCGGGACGAAATTTATTTAACGGGTAGGTACTGTAGTGACCCGGACTTTTCCATGTTTATATATATTAATTGAGATTGATATTTACATGATTAAATGTTTCCAACATGTTAAGCAATCAAACTTGTTAAGACTTGATTAATTAAAATATGTTTCATATAGACAATTGACCACCCAAGTTAACCGGTGATTCACGAACGTTAAAACTTGTAAAAACTATATGATGACATATATATGGATATATATATAGTTAACATGATACTATTATAAGTAAACATATCATTAAGTATATTAACAATGAATTACATATGTAAAAACAAGACTACTAACTTAATGATTTTTAAACGAGACATATATATAACGATTATCGTTGTAAAGACATTTAATGTATATATATCATATTAATAGATATTCATACATGATAATATCATGATTATATAATAATTTAAAATCTCATTTGATATTATAAACATTGGGTTAACAACATTTAACAAGATCGTTAACCTAAAGGTTTCAAAACAGCACTTACATGTAACGACTAACGATGACTTAACGACTCAGTTAAAATGTATATACATGTAGTGTTTTAATATGTATTTATAAACTTTTGAAAGACTTCAATACACTTATTAAAATACTTCTACTTAACAAAAATGCTTACAATTACATCCTCGTTTAGTTTCATCAACAATTCTACTCGTATGCACCCGTATTCGTACTCGTACAATACACAGCTTTTAGATGTATGTACTATTGGTATATACACTCCAATGATCAGCTCTTAGAAGCCCATGTGAGTCACCTAACACATGTGGGAACCATCATTTGGCAACTAGCATGAAATATCTCATAAAATTACAAAAATATGAGTAATCATTCATGACTTATTTACATGAAAACAAAATTACATATCCTTTATATCTAATCCATACACCAACGACCAAAAACACCTACAAACACTTTAATTCTTCAATTTTCTTCATCTAATTGATCTCTCTCAAGTTCTATCTTCAAGTTCTAAGTGTTCTTCATAAATTCTACAAGTTCTAGTTACATAAAATCAAGAATACTTTCAAGTTTGCTAGCTCACTTCCAATCTTGTAAGGTGATCATCCAACCTCAAGAAATCTTTGTTTCTAACAGTAGGTTATCATTCTAATACAAGGTAATAATCATATTCAAACTTTGGTTCAATTTCTATAACTATAACAATCTTATTTCAAGTGATGATCTTACTTGAACTTGTTTTCGTGTCATGATTCTGCTTCAAGAACTTTCAATCCATCCAAGGATCCTTTGAAGCTAGATCTATTTTACTCATTTCCAGTAGGTTTATCCAAGGAACTTGAGGTAGTAATGATGTTCATAACATCATTCGATTCATACATATAAAGCTATCTTATTCGAAGGTTTAAACTTGTAATCACTAGAACATAGTTTAGTTAATTCTAAACTTGTTCGCAAATAAAAGTTAATCCTTCTAACTTGAATTTTAAAATCAACTAAACACATGTTCTATATCTATATGATATGCTAACTTAATGATTTAAAACCTGGAAACACGAAAAACACCGTAAAATCGGATTTACGCCGTCGTAGTAACACCGCGGGCTGTTTTGGATTAGTTAATTAAAAACTATGATAAACTTTGATTTAAAAATTTTTATTCTGGGAAAATGATTTTTATTATGAACATGAAACTATATCCAAAAATTATGGTTAAACTCAAAGTGGAAGTATGTTTTCTAAAATGGTCATCTAGACGTCGTTCTTTCGACTGAAATGACTACCTTTACAAAAATGACTTGTAACTTATTTTTTCCGACTATAAACCTATACTTTTTCTATTTAGATTCATAAAATAGAGTTCAATATGAAACCATAGCAATTTTATTCACTCAAAACAGATTTAAAATGAAGAAGTTATGGGTAAAACAAGATTGGATAATTTTTCTCATTTTAGCTACGTGAAAATTGGTAACAAATCTATTCCAACCATAACTTAATCAACTTGTATTGTATATTATGTAATCTTGGGATACCATAGACACGTATAAAATGTTTTGACCTATCATGTCGACACATCTATATATATTTCGGAACAACCATAGACACTCTATATGTGAATGTTGGAGTTAGCTATACAGGGTTGAGGTTGATTCCAAAATATATATAGTTTGAGTTGTGATCAATACTGAGATACGTATACACTGGGTCGTGGATTGATTCAAGATAATATTTATCGATTTATTTCTGTACATCTAACTGTGGACAACTAGTTGTAGGTTACTAACGAGGACAGCTGACTTAATAAACTTAAAACATCAAAATATATTAAAAGTGTTGTAAATATATTTTGAACATACTTTGATATATATGTATATATTGTTATAGGTTCGTGAATCAACCAGTGGCCAAGTCTTACTTCCCGACGAAGTAAAAATCTGTGAAAGTGAGTTATAGTCCCACTTTTAAAATCTAATATTTTTGGGATGAGAATACATGCAGGTTTTATAAATGATTTAAAAAATAGACACAAGTACGTGAAACTACATTCTATGGTTGAATTATCGAAATCAAATATGCCCCTTTTTATTAAGTCTGGTAATCTAAGAATTAGGGAACAGACACTCTAATTGACGCGAATCCTAAAGATAGATCTATTGGGCCTAACAAACCCCATCCAAAGTACCGGATGCTTTAGTACTTCGAAATTTATATCATATCCGAAGGGTGTCCCGGAATGATGGGGATATTCTTATATATGCATCTTGTTAATGCCGGTTACCAGGTGTTCACCATATGAATGATTTTTATCTCTAAGTATGGGATGTATATTGAAATATGAAATCTTGTGGTCTATTGTTACGATTTGATATATATATAGGTTAAACCTATAACTCACCAACAATTTTGTTGACGTTTAAAGCATGTTTATTCTCAGGTGAATACTAAGAGCTTCCGCTGTTGCATACTAAAATAAGAACAAGATTTAGAGTCCATGTTTGTATGATATTGTGTAAAAACTGCATTCAAGAAACTGATTTCGATGTAACATATTTGTATTGTAAACCATTATGTAATGGTCGTGTGTAAACAGGATATTTTAGATTATCATTATTTGATAATCTACGTAAAGCTTTTTAAACTTTTATTTATGAAATAAAGGTTATGGTTTGTTTTAAAAATGAACGCAGTCTTTGAAAAACGTCTCTTATAGAGGTCAAAACCTCGCAACGAAATCAATTAATATGGAACGTTTTTAATCAATAAGAATGGGACATTTCATTATGTAATCTTGGGATACCATAGACACGTATACAAATGTTTTGACATATCATATCGACTCATGTATATATATTATTTGGAACAACCATAGACACTCTATATGCAGTAATGTTGGAGTTAGCTATACAGGGTTGAGGTTGATTCCAAATATATATATATTTTGAGTTGTGATCTAGCCTGAGACGTGTATACACTGGGTCGTGGATTGATTCAAGATAATATATATCGATTTATTTCTGTACATCTAACTGTGGACAACTAGTTGTAGGTTACTAACGAGGACAGCTGACTTAATAAATTTTAAACAATTAAACGTATTAATAATGTTGTAAATATATTTTGAACATACTTTGATATATATGTACATATTTGTTATAGGTTCGTGAATCGACCAGTGGCCAAGTCTTACTTCCCGACGAAGTAAAAATCTGTGAAAGTGAGTTATAGTCCCACTTTTAAAATCTAATATTTTGGGATGAGAATACATGCAGTTTTATAAATGTTTTACGAAATAGACACAAGTAAATGAAACTACATTATATGGGTGAATGATCGAAGCCGAATATGCCCCTTTTGCTTGGTAGCCTAAGAATTAGTAAACTGATCTACTAATTGACGCGAATCCTAAAGATAGATCTATTGGGCCTAACGAACCCCATCCAAAGTACCGGATGCTTTAGTACTTCGAATTCGTTTATATCATGCCTGAAGGATTTCCCGGAATGATAGGGGATATTCTTATATGCATCTTGTTAATGTCGGTTACCAGGTGTTCACCATATGAATGAATTTTATCTCTATGTATGGGATGTATATTGAAATATGAAATCTTGTGGTCTATTATTATGATTTGATAATATATAGGTTAAACCTATAACTCACCAACATTTTTGTTGACGTTTTAAGCATGTTTATTCTCAGGTGATTATTAAGAGCTTCCGCTGTTGCATACAAAAATAAGGACAAGATTTGGAGTCCATGCTTGTATGATATTATGTAAAAACTACATTCAAGAAACTTATTTTTGATGTAATATATTCTTATTGTAGACTATTATGTAATGGTCGTGTGTAAACGGTATATTTTAGATTATCATTATTTGATAATCTACGTAATGCTTTTTAAACCTATATCGATAAAATAAAGGTTATGGTTGTTTTAAAAAATGAATGCAGTCTTTGAAAAATGTCTCATATAGAGGTCAAAACCTCGCGACGAAATCAATTAATATGGAACGTTTATAATCAATATGAACGGGACATTTCAGTTGGTATCAGAGCGTTGGTCTTAGAGAACCAGAAAATTACATTAGTGTGTCTTACCGAGTTTGTTAGGATGCATTAGTGTAACACCCTAGGCAAATCCCACATCGCCCACAAACATGAGTGATCATGGGATTATAAGGTAATACTCACGCTTAAATGACACAACGCGTTTTGGGACCACAGGCAGAGCAGATGTGTGAGTACGCTGCAGTTAAGCGTGCTCGGGCGAGAGCACTACCAGGATGGGTGACCTCCTGGGAAAGTGCTTCTCGTGTGTGGTCGCCAAGAAAAAGCCGTGCGCCTACGGGCAAAGCGGACAATATTGTGGTCATGTTAAGCTGGGGTGTTACAGAATGGTATCAGAGCCACTCATGTGTCGTTGGGGGTGGTGGGGCAAACCTCATCGAGGACGATGAGTCCCTAAGGGGGGGTGAATGTAACACCCTAGGCAAATCCCACATCGCCCACGAACATGAGTGATCATGGGATTATAAGGTAATACTCACGCTTAAATGACACAACGCGTTTTGGGACCACAGGCAGAGCAGATGTGTGAGTACGCTGCAGTTAAGCGTGCTCGGGTGAGAGCACTACCAGGATGGGTGACCTCCTGGGAAAGTGCTTCTCGTGTGTGGTCGCCAAGAAAAAGCCGTGCGCCTACGGGCAAAGCGGACAATATTGTGGTCATGTTAAGCTGGGGTGTTACAATTAGTGAGTCTAGACTTCGACCGTGTTTTTCTTCAAAAACGATTGCTTAACATTTTTTTTGTTGGAAACTACATATTATTAACATGTAAATATTATGTGATATATTAATCTCTTAACGTGTTTGATATTGTGTGATAGATGTCTACCTCTAGTACAAATCCCATCGATTCACCTAATAATAATGAAGAGTCGAATATATTTTGGGAAGATTCACAAATTCTCGAAGAGGAACCGGAAGAGGAGGAACCGGAAGAGGAGGAACCGGAAGAAGAGGAACCAGAAGAGGAGGAATCGGAAGAGGAGGAACCAGAAGAAGAAGAGGTTCCGGAGGAAGAAATATTGATACCTATAGTAAATCGATTAAATAAAAGAAAATCCTCATCCAACGGACCAAAGTTAATAATGGTTAATGGTGTTTCCGCCGAGGAAGCAAAATATTGGGAAGATTACCAATTTTCTGATGAATCGGATCCCGATGAGGATTCCGATGATGTTATAGAAATTACCTCAACCCAATTTAAAAAAGCAAAAGAAAATAATAAGGGAAAAGGTATAAAAATAGAGAAACCCGATTCCAACCCCGATGAACTTTATATGTATCGGCAACATCCGTATTTCCTAAAATGTAACAATGACCCGGGAACCTCTAAACCACCAGGTTTTTCTAAACCATTATGGAAAACGACGGCTCGTATTAGAGGAACACCATATATTCCTAGAAAATTAGGAATATGAACCAAGTCCGAAGAAGAAGAAATCAATGATTCAGATTAGAGGGTTGTAATCATGTTGTGTATTATATGTATTGTAGTGTGCTTGTACTTTTATGTTCTATGTAAAAATTGCTTGTATTGTTTGTTATTACGAATCTAATCCTTGTCTATTTTACAGTATAAAAACAAAATGGACATTAAGGGTAGACAACCGAATATTTTAGAAGACCTACCAGAGGATATGATTGAGGAAATCTTATCTAGAGTCGGTCAGAATTCATCAGCACATTTAGTTATGGCGAAATTAACTTGTCAAACATTTGAAAGACTTTCCAGAAATGCCTTAGTTTATAAAAGGCTTTCCTTTGATAGGTGGGGTATATCACATTGGAGAGATCGTAAGTTACGCCGTGTTTTCTTTAAAGCATTAAATGCGGGGAACTCAAATGCAATTTTATGCTACGGGTTAAGAACCTATTTTGACTCAACATATCCCAACATAGGATTTCGTGAATTAGAAAGAGCTTCTAACATGCAACATAAAGAAGCATGTTATGCTTATAGGTTAGTGATGTTCGCTTCTTACCAAAGTAAGAAAAAGAACATCGGATTGCAACTTTTAAATAAAACCTTCCCACAAGTGACGGATTCAGTAGTTGGGGTGAGAAACAAGGTTTTTAGATTATTACGGGGCTGTTGAACATTACGAAACCCTCGTCTTTTTGACGACATTACAACATGCTGCCTAGCCAATAGTCATAACGGTTATTTTCCACAAGACCAAGGATGGGAAGTCGTCTTAGTAAAACCAGAATGCATGACTTGTTTCTGAACTTATGAATTACGTGTCTTTGTTTCCTTTGCTGAACAACTTGCGTATTAACTAGATTTATCTTCAACACTGTCATGTATCATAGTGTACTATATTTCATGTTATATGTAATATAGCGAAGTTGTAAGTTTGAAGAATATTTGTATGTGATATATTATTATAATCAGTTTTTCATATGGAATTGTAGTAGTTAAATTGTATATTAGCTACTAAGTATGAACTTAACGGGTAGGTAGTACCCAAATTTAAACTTATAAAACGCTAATATGAAGAAAAAGCTTTTATAAATGAGTTCATATTATGCTACGAAATACTATTGACTACTCTTAATATTGTGTATGATTAACTCAATTCAGTTGGCTATTTTGAAGGAAATGGCACCGACTACTCAACACACCATGAATATGAGCGAAGAGGAATTTTGTACCTTTCTTGCTGCAAACATAGCCGCAGTACAGGCTGCGCTACATACCAACAATAACTCTGAATCTAGCAATGCAGCTAACGGCGTAAGAAATCGTGTAGGATGCTCCTACAAAGAATTCACTGCCTGCAAACCTTTGGAATTTGATGGAACCGAAGGACCAATTGGATTGAAACGGTGGACCGAGAAAGTCGAATCGGTGTTTGCCATAAGTAAGTGTACTGAAGAGGACAAAGTTAAGTACGCTACGCATACCTTCACAGATACTGCATTAACATGGTGGAACACCTATCTTGAACAGGTAGGACAAAATGCTGCTTACGCACTACCGTGGTCGGCATTCAAGCAATTGATGAACGAGCAGTACCGTCCTAAAAACGAAGTCAATAAACTCAAGGCAGAACTTAGAGAGTTACGAACACAAGGGTTCGACGTTACACATATGAACGACGATTTACAGAGTTGTGCCTATCATTTCCGGGAGCATTCGAAGATGAAGAAGAGAAGATCGACGCGTTTGTAAAAGGGTTACCAGTAAGGATTCAAGAAGATGTGAGTTCACAAGAGCCCGCTTCTATACAGAAGGCAAGTCGAATGGTTCATAAACTCATAAATCTGATTGAGGGAACAATTAAAGAGCAGGCGGCCGAAGAAGCCAACACGAAACAACTCAAGAGGACGTGGGAGGAAAACGGTGACAAGAGTCACCAGTACAACAACAACAACAATAATTACAACCACAATCGCAACAACTATCCCAACAACCGCAACAACAATCGCAACAATAACTGCAATCCTAACAATAACTACAACAAACATCCCAACAACAACAACAAAAACAACAACAACAACAACAACAACAACCATTTCAACAACCGTTTCAACAACAATAACAATCCCAACAACAACCTCAATAACAACAACGGCAACAAAAACCAAAAATAGCCATGTCATAGGTGTGAAGAAAATCATCAGGGGTTTTGCACGACATTTTGCAATAGGTGTAAAAGAAATGGTCATAGCGCGACAAAGTGTGAGGTCTACGGACCATAGTTTAACAGAACTAAAGGAACAAATAATGTCGGAACAAGTAATGCTGAAACGAATAGTGTCGGAGCAAGTAATACCAACGCTGTTTGTTATAAATGCGGAAAACCGGGCCACATTATTAGAAATTACCCGAACCAGGGGAATACTAATGGGCAGGGCCGTGGAAGAGTTTTCAATATTAATGCAGTAGAAGCACAGGAAGACCCGGAGCTTGTTACGGGTACGTTTCTTATTGATGATAAATCTGCTTATGTTTTATTTGATTCGGGTGCGGATAGAAGCTATATGAGTAGAGAATTTTGTGCTAAATTAAGTTGCCCATTGATGCCTTTGGATAGTAAATTTTTACTCGAATTAGCAAAGGGTAAATTAATTTCAGCAGATAATATATGTCGGGAGATAGAAATTAAACTAGGGGATGAAACGTTTAAAATTGATTTAATACCAGTCGAGTTAGGAAGTTTTGATGTAATAATTGGCATGGAATGGTTGAAAAAGGTGAGAGCAGAGGTTGTTTGTTACAAAAATGCGATTCGCATTATGCGTGAAAAAGGAAAACCTTTAATGGTGTACGGAGAAAAGAATAACGCGAAATTAAATCTTATTAGTAGTTTGAAGGTCCAAAAACTAATAAGAAAAGGTTGTTAAGTCATTCTAGCACACATCGAGGAAGTTAAACCTGAAGAAAAGAACATCAGTGATGTTCCCGTCGCAAAAGAATTTTCCGATGTATTTCTGAAAGAATTACCGGGATTACCCCCACATCGATCCGTTGAATTTCAAATAGACCTTGTACCAGGAGCTGCACCAATAGCTCGTGCTCCATACAGACTCATACCCAGCGAAATGAAAGAATTACAAAGTCAGTTACAGGAACTTTTAGAGCGTGGTTTCATTCGACCAAGCACATCACCATGGGGAGCTCCTGTTTTGTTTGTCAAGAAGAAAGATGGTACATTTAGGTTGTGTATCGACTACCGAGAGTTGAACAAACTTACCATCAAGAACCGCTACCCACTACCGAGAATCGACGACTTATTTGATCAACTACAAGGCTTGTCTGTTTATTCGAAGATCGATTTACGTTCTGGATATCATCAAATGCGGGTGAAGGAGGATGATATTCCGAAGACTGCTTTTAGGATGTGTTACGGTCATTACGAGTTTATGGTTATGCCGTTTGGATTGACTAACGTACCAGCTGTGTTCATGGACCTCATGAACCGAGTGTGTGGGTCATATCGTGACAAGTTTGTCATTGTTTTTATCGATGACATACTTATTTACTCGAAGAATGATCAAGAGCACGAAGAACATTTGAGAAAAGTGCCAGAGTTGCTGAGAAAAGAAAAACTGTACGCTAAGTTTTCTAAGTGTGCATTTTGGTTGGAAGAAGTTCAATTCCTCGGTCACATAGTGAACAAAGAAGGTATTCAGGTGGATCCAGCAAAGATTGAAACCGTTGAAAAGTGGAAAACTCCGAAAACTCCAAAACACATACGTCAGTTTTTAGGACTAGCTGGTTACTACAGAAGATTCATCCAAGAATTTTCCAGAATAGCAAAACCCTTGACTACATTAACGCATAAAGGGAAGAAATTTGAATGGAAAGATGAACAAGAGAAAGTGTTTCAATTGTTAAAGAAAAAGTTAACTACGGCACCTATATTGTCATTACCTGAAGGGAATGATGATTTTGTGATATATTGTGACACCTCAAAGCAAGGTCTCAGTTGTGTATTAATGCAACGAACGAATGTAATTGCTTATGCATCTAGACTATTGAAGATTCACGAGCAGAATTATACGACGCATGATTTGGAATTAGGCGCAGTTGTTTTTGCATTAAAGACTTGGAGGCACTACTTATATGGGGTCAAAATTATTATATATACCGACCACAAAAGTCTTCAACACATATTTAATCAGAAACAACTGAATATGAGGCAGCGTAGGTGGATTGAATTGTTGAATGATTACAACTTTGAGATTCGTTACCACCCGGGGAAGGCAATTGTAGTAGCCGACGCCTTGAGCAGAAAGGACAGAGAACCTATTCGAGTAAAATCTATGAATATAATGATTCACACTAACCTTACTACTCAAATAAAGGAGGCGCAACAAGGAGTTTTAAAAGAAGAAAATTTAAAGGATGAAATACCCAAAGGATCGGAGAAGCATCTTAATATTCGGGAAGATGGAACCCGGTATAGGGCTGAAAGAATTTGGGTACCAAAATTTGGAGATATGAGAAAAATGGTACTTAGAGAAGCTCATAAAACCAGATACTCAATACATCCTGGAACGGGGAAGATGTACAAGGATCTCAAGAAATATTTTTGGTGGCAAGGTATGAAAGCCGATGTTGCTAAATACGTAGGGGAATGTTTGACGTGTTCTAAGGTCAAAGCGGAGCATCATAAACCATCAGGTCTACTTCAATAACCCGAGATCCCGGAATGGAAATGGGAAAACATTACCTTGGATTTCATTACTAAATTGCCAAGGACCGCAAGTGGTTTTGATACTATTTGGGTAATAGTTGATCGTCTCACCAAATCAGCACAATTCCTACTAATAAGAGAAGATGACAAGATGGAGAAGTTAGCACGACTGTATTTGAAGGAAGTCGTCTCCAGACATGGAATACTAATCTCTATTATCTCTGATAGGGATGGCATATTTATTTCAAGATTCTGGCAGACATTACAGCAAGCATTAGGAACTCGTCTAGACATGAGTACTGCCTATCATCCACAAACTGATGGACAGAGCGAAAGGACGATACAAACGCTTGAAGACATGCTACGAGCATGTGTTATTGATTTCGGAAACAGTTGGGATCGACATCTACCATTAGCAGAATTTTCCTACAACAACAGCTACCATTCCAGCATTGAGATGGCGCCGTTTGAAGCACTTTATGGTAGAAAGTGCAGGTCTCCAATTTATTGGAGTGAAGTTGGGGATAGACAGATTACGGTTCCGGAGATAATACAAGAAACTACTGAGAAGATCATCCAAATTCAACAACGGTTGAAAACCGCCCAAAGTCGAAAAAAGAGCTACGCCGACATTAAAAGAAAAGATATAGAATTTGAAATTGGAGAGATGGTCATGCTTAAGGTTGCACCTTGGAAAGGTGTTGTTCGATTTGATAAATGAGGGAAATTAAATCCAAGGTATATTGGACCATTCAAGATTATTGATCGTGTCGGACCAGTAGCTTACCGACTTGAGTTACCTCAACAACTCGCGGCTGTACATAACACTTTTCACGTCTCGAATTTGAAGAAATATTTTGCTAAAGAAGATCTCACTATTCCGTTAGACGAAATCTAAATTAACGAAAAACTTCAATTCATCGAAGAACCCGTCGAAATAATGGATCGTGAAGTTAAAAGACTTAAACAAAATAAGATACCAATTGTTAAGGTTCGATGGAATGCTCATAGAGGACCCGAGTTCACCTGGGAATGAGAAGATCAGATGAAGAAGAAATACCTGCACTTATTTCCAGAAGATACGTCAACACCTCCAACTGCTTAAAATTTCGGGACGAAATTTATTTAACGGGTAGGTACTGTAGTGACCCGAACTTTTCCATGTTTATATATATTAAATGAAATTGATATTTACATGATTAAGTGTTTCCAAAATGTTAAGCAATCAAACTTGTTAAGACTTGATTAATTGAAATAGGTTTCATATAGACAATTGACCACCAAAGTTGACCGGTGATTCACGAACGTTAAAACTTGTAAAAACTATATGATGACATATATATGATTATATATATAGTTAACATGATATTATGATAAGTAATTATCTCATTAGGTATTTTAACAATGAGTTATATACATAAAATTGTGTTTATTGAATTAAGAAACTCGAAACGATATATATAACGATTATCGTTATAACAATGTCTTACTAATTACATATGAATCATATTAAGATATTATTACACTATGTTTAATCATGATAAATTATAAGTAAACATGTCATTATGTATATTAACAATGAACTACATATGTAAAACAAGACTACTAACTTAAAAATTTCGAAACGAGACATATATGTAACGATTATCGTTGTAACAACATTTAACTGTATATATATCATAATAAGATATATTAATATATCATAATATCATGATAATGTAATAATTTAACATCTTTTTAGATATAATAAATAATGGGTTAACAACATTTAACAAGATCGTTAACCTAAAGGTTTCAAAACAACATTTACATGTAACGACTAACGATGACTTAACGACTCAGTTAAAATGTATATACATGTAGTGTTTTAATATGTATTCATACACTTTTTAAAGACTTCAAGACACTTATCAAAATACTTCTACTTAACAAAAATGCTTACAATTACATCCTCGTTCAGTTTCATCAACAATTCTACTCGTATGCACCCGTATTCGTACCCGTACAATACACAGCGTCTAAATGTATGTACTATTGATATATACACTCCAATGATCAGATTTTAGCAGCCAATGTGAGTCACCTAACACATGTGAGAACCATCATTTGGCAACTAGCATGAAATATCTCATAAAATTAAAAAAATATTAGTAATCATTCATGACTTATTTACATGAAAACAAAATTACATATCCTTTATATCTAATCCATATACCAACGACCAAAAACACCTACAAACACTTTCATTCTTCAATTTTCTTCATCTAATTGATCTCTCTCAAGTTCCATCTTCAAGTGCTAAGTGTTCTTCATAAATTCTACAAGTTCTAGTTTCATAAAAATCAAGAATACTTCCAAGTTTACTAGCTCACTTCCAATCTTGTAAAGTGATCATCCAACCTCAAGAAATCCTTGTTGTTTACAGTAATATATCATTATAAATCAAGGTAATACTCATATACAAACTTTGATTCAATTCCTATAACTATAACTATCTTAATTCGAGTGATAATCTTACTTGAACTTATTTTCGTGTCATGATTCTACTTCAAGGACTTTCAAGCCATCCAAGATCCTTTGAAGCTAGATCATTTCTTATCACTTCCAGTAGGTTTACCTTCTAAACTTGAGGTAGTAATGATGTTCATAACATCATTCGATTCATACATATAAAACTATCTTATTCGAAGATTTGAACATGTAATCACTAGAACATAGTTTAGTTAATTCTAAACTTGTTCGCAAACAAAAGTTAATCCTTCTAAATTGACTTTAAAAATCAACTAAACATATGTTCTATATCTATATGATATGCTAACTTAATGATTTAAAACCTAAAAACACGAAAAACACCGTAAAACCGGATATACGCCGTCGTAGTAAACCCGCGGGCTGTTTTGGGTTAGTTAATTAGAAACTATGATAAACTTTGATTTAAAATTTGTTCTTATGGTAAAATGATTTTTCTTATGAACATGAAACTATATCCAAAAATTATGGTTAAACTCAAAGTGGAAGTATGTTTTCCAAAATGGTCATCTAGACGTCGTTCTTTCGACTGAAATGACTACCTTTACAAAAACGACTTGTAACTTATATTTCCGACTATAAAACTATACTTTTTATGTTTAGATTCATAAAATAGAGTTCAATATGAAACCATAGCAATTTTATTCACTCAAATCGGATTTAAAACGAAGAAGTTATGGGTAAAACAAGATTGGATATTTGTTTTGATTGTTTTAGCTACGGGAAATGTTGTAACAATTCTATACAAATCATATCCTAGCTAACTTATATTGAATTATACATGTATTCTAATATATTATATAATCTTGGGATACCATAGACACGTATGCAAATGTTTTTACATATCATATCGACCCATGTATATATATTATTTGGAACAACCATAGACACTCTATATGCAGTAATGTTGGAGTTAGCTATACAGGGTTGAGGTTGATTCCAAAAATATATATACTTTGAGTTGTGATCTAGCCTAAGACGTGTATACACTGGGTCATGGATTGATTCAAGATAATATATATATCGATTTATTTATGTACATCTAACTGTGGACAACTAGTTATAGGTTACTAACGAGGACAACTGACTTAATAAATTTAAAACAGTAAAACGTATTAATAATGTTGTAAATATATTTTGAGCATACTTTAATATATATGTACATATTTGTTATAGGTTCGTGAATCGACCAGTGGCCAAGTCTTACTTCCCGACGAAGTAAAAATCTGTGAAAGTGAGTTATAGTCCCACTTTTAAAATCTAATATTTTGGGATGAGAATACATGCAGTTTTATAAATGTTTTATGAAATAGACACAAGTAAATGAAACTACATTATATGGGTGAATGTTCGAAGCCGAATATGCCCCTTTTGCTTGGTAGCCTAAGAATTAGTAAACCGATCTACTAATTGATGCGAATCCTAACGATAGATCTATTGGGCCTAACGAACCCCATCCAAAGTGCCGGATGCTTTAGTACTTCGAATTTGTTTATATCATGTCCGAAGGATTTCCTGGAATGATAGGGGATATGCTTATATGCATCTTGTTAATGTCGATTACCAGGTGTTCACCATATGAATGAATTTTATCTCTATGTATGGGATGTATATTAAAATATGAAATCTTGTGGTCTATTATTATGATTTGATAATATATAGGTTAAACCTATAACTCATCAACATTTTTGTTGACGTTTTAAGCATGTTTATTCTCAGGTGATTATTAAGAGCTTTCGCTGTTGCATACTAAAATAAGGACAAGATTTGGAGTCCATGCTTGTACGATATTATGTAAAAACTGCATTCAAGAAACTTATTTTTGATGTGATATATTCTTGTTGTAAACCATTATGTAATGGTCGTGTGTAAACGGTATATTTTATATTATCATTATTTGATAATCTACGTAATGCTTTTTGAACCTTTATCGATAATATAAAGGTTATGGTTGTTTTAAAAAATGAATGCAGTCTTTGAAAAACGTCTCATATAGAGGTTAAAACCTCACGACGAAATCAATTAATATGAAACGTTTATAATCAATATGAACGGGACATTTTAGACTTAATAAACTTAAATCATTAAAACGTAATAAAAAATGTTGTGAATATATTTCGATCATACTTTGATGTATATATACATATTGTTATAGGTTCGTGAATTGACCAGTGGCCAAGTTGTAGTGACCCGAACTTTTCCATGTTTATATATATTAATTGAGATTGATATTTACATGATTAAATGTTTCCAACATGTTAAGCAATCAAACTTGTTAAGACTTGATTAATTGAAATATGTTTCATATAGACAATTGACCACCCAAGTTGATCGGTGATTCACGAACGTTAAAACTTGTAAAAACTATATGATGACATATATATGGATATATATATATATAGTTAACATGATACTATGATAATAAAACATATCATAAAGTATATTAACAATGAACTACATATGTAAAAACAAGACTACTAACTTAATGATTTTTAAACGAGACATATATGTAACGATTATCGTTGTAAAGACATTTAATGTATATATATCATATTAAGAGATATTCATACATGATAATATCATGATAATATAATAATTTAAAATCTCATTTGATATTATAAACATTGGGTTAACAACATTTAACAAGATCGTTAACCTAAAGGTTTCAAAACAACACTTACATGTAACGACTAACGATGACTTAACGACTCAGTTAAAATGTATATACATGTAGTGTTTTAATATGTATTTATACACTTTTGAAAGACTTCAATACACTTATCAAAATACTTCTACTTAACAAAAATGCTTACAATTACATCCTCGTTCAGTTTCATCAACAATTCTACTCGTATGCACCCGTATTCGTACTCGTACAATACACAGCTTTTAGATGTATGTACTATTGGTATATTGTAATGACCCGCACTTTTTCGATCGTTCTATACTTATAAGATTAATATTTACATAAATTAAACCTTACCAACATGATAAGCAATCCAAATTGTTGAGACTTATGTTTTTGAAATGAGTTTTACACAACGTTTGACCGTCTAGTTTGACCGATGATATCACGAACTATATAACATATGATAATTATACGTTTGTGTATATATATGTATATATACATATTTAACATGATCTAAGGATGTTTTAATATCTCATTTTGTATTAATAACAATAAGTTATAAGTATATTTTGAAACTACTAACTTAAGTTTTCAAAACGATAACTATACGTAACGTTCTTCGACATAAATACTTATAACCTATAATACTTATACATGCATCGTATAGATATGTATTTTATCACTTTTAAAGGGCTTACATACATAAAACAATATAAGTATATTTACAAAAGATAGCTATATTTGAATCCTCGTTCCGTTTTCTCAAAGATTTCTACACGTATATCTAGGGTATATGTACCCGTATTATACGCAGCTTCTAGATGTATTTACTATTGGTATATACCAATAAAAATCTGCTCCTTAGCAGCCTTAAATGATTAAGAAACATGTGGAACCAACCATTTGTCAAGTAGCATGAATTATTTAGCAAGAAAACAAAGTTAGGTATCTTTTTTTTCCTTTATAACCTAAAAACATTTTTATGCATGCACACCATTTCTTCACCCCATTTTCTCATACTTACACTCCCATTTCTCTCTCAAAATACTCTTAACTTCATACTTGATCATCTCCAAGCATTTTCCCCATCATTTAGCTTCAAAAACAACCCTTAATCATCATAAGAAAAACCATACAAGAACACTTCAATAATCCTTTCAAGAATACAAGTTTACTTCCAACCTTTCAATCCCACTCCACCAATCTTTTATCCCAAGATTATTTATTATATTTTCCAGTAGCCTTGTCCAAGTAACTTGAGGTAGTAACCTTGTTCATAATTTTATTCGATTCATATTTATATAGCTATCTTATTTTGTGGTATAAAATTTTAACAACAAGAACATAGTTTGAATGTTTTCAAACTTGTTTGCAAACTAAATAGATCCTTCTCACTTAACTTTTAAAATACTTCAAGACCTGTAATATTTCATAAATATATGCTAATTTAACAAGGTATAACTTGGTTTTTCAAAGAACACCTTAAAAACTGAATTTACGACGTTGGAGTGCAACCGGGGGCTGTTTTGGGTTGGATAATTAAAAACCATCTTAAACTTTGAATTGGAGGTTTATTTTCTGGAAAAATGATTTTTACTATGAATATGATAACACATAAAAATTTCATGATTTAACTCAAAGTATAAGTATTTTTAGAAAAATAATCATTTAAGGTTGTTTACATGATGGAAAATGATTAACTTCATAAGTTTCACCAAAGTTTGACCTATGACCTGTGATTTCGAATACAAACTAAGGTATTTACAGTTCATATTCTTAAAGAAGGACTCGATTCAAGGAAGTGGCAAGTTGAACCAACGAAAACGGAGTTGTAACGAAGAAACTATGACCAAAACGAGATCGGATATCTAAGACTAGTTTAGCCACGAAAATAATTGGAGAAAATTAAAAAAATCACATCTTTCTAAAATAACATGATATTTTATATATATGTACTCATAATTTAATTTTATATGGTTCAGGATCACCCGTAAACAATACGAGAAGATTAATCATAAGATCCCATGATTGTACGCAACACGTCATTTGACAACACCGGTACTTTATGTACGCAACACGTCATTTGACAACACCGGTACCGTGGGTCAAGATTAATCCCGACCAATACAAATACGATGGGGTTTTATTTATTTCGATGGGGGTTTTATTTATTAAACACCTAAATATGAACCATTAAAATTGAATTACTAACATCGGACTGCTAACTACGGACTAAGAAATTATTAAAACTATTAAAAGTATAAAAAGTATATATATGTGACGATTGTTTAAAATAGAAATATATTGATAAACTATATATGGATAGGTTTGTGATATCAATCGGAGACCAAGTCGAAATTACATATCTTCAAGACAAAAGTGAGTATATAGTCCCACTTTTAAACTCTAAGTATTTCGGGATGAGAATACATGTATTTTATGTTTTACGTTATGGACACAAGTAACTGAAAAATATATTCTACGTTGAGTTGTACCACTGGCATACTTCCCTGTAGCTTGGTAACTGTTATTTACAGCGGTATTGTAAACGCGAATCCTGTTGATAGATCTATCGGGCCTGACAACCCCAACCGGACTGGACGACCAGTATTCAACGGTTGCACAGTACTTCGTTTTGTGACTACACTTGGTACGGTGTAGTAAGATTTCATAATAAAGGGAATATGCGACGTGATTAAATGTTAAGTATGGTTACCAAGTGCTCAACCACTTAGAATATTTTTATTAAAATGTTTATATATGAAATCTTGTGGTCTATATTTATATCGCTGCCGGCATTAAACCTATATCTCACCAACTTTATGTTGACGTTTTAAACATGTTTATTCTCAGGTGATAATTAGAAGTTTCCGCTGCATTATGTTGAATTTGAGCAGGATCTTGCGTACGCATATTTGTGTCAAAAATAAAACTGCATACCCGAGGATTTGTGTTGTAAAATATACTAGAAATCGTGTTGTTATCATTATTTGTAAAGTTTGTAAGTCGAAGATTATCGCTAAACGATAATCATCTTTCTATCGTCTAAAGCTTGTATCAAAAATAAGATTTGTGGTTTGTAATGTAAAATATATGCAGTTTTCTTTTAAAAATGTCTCATATAGAGGTCAATACCTCGCAATGAAATCATACGTTATCTAACTCGTTCTTAGGGTTAAGGACGGGTTATGACATGTGGTATCAGAGCGGTGGTCTTAGCGAACCAGGTTTGCATTAGTGTGTCTAACTGATAAGTCGTTAGGATACATTAGTAAGTCTGGACTTTGACCGGGTCTGATTTCAAAAACCATTGCTTATCACTGTTGGTTAAAATTTATATGTAAATATTATGTAGTACTAATGAGTTAGTTGTGGTGTGATAGATGTCGGGCTCAAAACTTATTATCACATTCAGCGACTCCGAATCAGAATCTTCAGATGGTGTTCCAGTCATTAACCTATCCGATGACGAAAATAATATCTTTGGGGAAGACTCACAAATTCCGGATGAACCGACTATAGAGAACCCGGAAAGTGAACCCGAGGAGGAAAGTGAACCCGAGGAGGAAAGTGAACCCGAGGAAGAAATACAGGAAATTACAAAAGACGAGTTCGAACTAGGAAAGAAACGAAAGGCTAATGAATTAGAAAATTCAAATCCCGAGTTTAGTAAGGATGATGTGGCACCAACTCCACTAGACACTACCACCCCTATTCCCGCTATTCCTATTCGTTCTATCCCGGCATCCAGTTCTTCAGTCCCACAGCCAAAATATAGGCAGACAGCCAGGATAAGCGTTAAGCGATTCTTTGAACCTAAACGTCCTAGAAAATAGACCAAACGATGCGCTGCCGTATTAAACCATGGGATCATATAATGTTTTGTATAATATTATTAGTGTGGTTTGCTTAATGTTCGATGTAAGATAAGCATATGTAAAATAGTGAAGTGTGAAATGCAATAATTTTCCATGGTTAAGTATTATTTAGATGGTAGTAATTGATTCTGTACTAAGCTATTAAGTATGGACATTAACGGGTAGGTAATACCCTAGATATAATTATAAAACGCTAATAAGAAGAAAAGGCTTTTATAATAATACCTGGTTCATATTATTAATAAGCTATAATGTACTGTAAATATACACTACATCTATAATATTCCATGTGAATAATTATTTTCTTTTCATTCTTATAGAAGAATATGGCGCGATTGAACCGAATGACGGAACAAGAAATCCAGGAACTCATCAATCAGCGAGTGAACGACAGAATGTTATGGGTCGAGGCTGCAAGAGGTACTGCAGTTAACCCAAATTCTCGTGTGGGGTGCACTTACAAAACTTTTCAAGCTTGCAAGCCCTCATCATTCAGTGGAACAGAAGGACCGATCGGTTTAACCCGGTGGATAGAAAAGATGGAAACTGTGTTCAAAATCAGTGGTTGTGTTGAAAAGGACATGACCAAATACGCATCGTGCACTTTACAAGATAGTGCACTCACGTGGTGGAAAAATTATGTGAAGGCTGTAGGAGGAGATGTAGCTTATGATACTCCGTGGGAAGAATTCAAAACAATGTTAATCAATGAATATTGTCCAAGGAACGAGGTTAGGAAGTTGGAAGATGAGTTACGAAGTCTGAAGGTTATTCTTACTGAAATCACCAACTACAATCAGCGATTCATGGAATTAGTTTTGCTATGTCCTGAATTGGTTCCAACCGAAGAACGGAAGATTGAAATGTACAAAGATGGTTTGCCCAAAAAGGTCAAGGCAAATGTTACAGCATCGAAACCTAAGACAATTCATGAAGCTATAACCATGGCAAACGAGCTAATGGATCAGGTCATTTTGGATAAGAAAGCATTCAATACTGATGTGAAGGTATCAGGTAACAAGAGAAAGTGGAATGGAAGCTATGATCGAGGTAATCAACAACAAACTTTTAAGAAACAAGAAACCCCGAAAGGTGCGGGTAGTGGTTCAGGTTTTGGTTACAAAGGACAAAGTCCTTTATGCAACCGATGTCACAAACATCACTTTGGTTACTGTAGTGTGGTATGCAACAAATGTAATCGACAGGGTCATCTTGCTGAAGATTGTAGGGCTCTCGTTACGAATACAAATGGTGCCAAGACTCCTGCCACCAACGCAAATAGAACTGCTTTGGCTACCATTACTTGTTTTGGGTGTGGAAAACAAGGCCACTATAAGAGCCAGTGCCCGAATCCAGAGAAGAATATCGGACCTGCACGTGGAAGAGCATTTGTTATTAATGCTAAAGAGGCATGTGAAGACCCGGAGCTTGTTACGGGTACGTTTACCATTAATAACTTATCCGCATCTATTATATTTGATACTGGTGCTGATAGAAGTTACGTGTGTAGAGACTTTCACGCTAAATTGAATTGTTCATCATTACCTCTCGATGCTAAGTACATGATTGAGTTAGCTAATGGTAAACTAATTAAAGCCGATAAAATTTGCCGTGATTGTAAAATAAATTTAGCCGGAGAAACGTTTAAAATTGACTTGATACCCGTAGAATTAGGAAGTTTTGATGTAATAGTCGGCATGGACTGGATGTCCAAAATAGGAGCTGAAGTTGTGTGCGCCAAGAAGGCAATTCGCATTCCTCGTAAGGATAAAACGCCAGTAATGATTTATGGAGAGAAGGGTAACTCAAAGCTAAAACTCATTAGTTATTTGAAAGCTCAAAAGTGCTTGAAGAAAGGGTGCTATGCTATCTTAGCACATGTTAATAAAGTCGAAACAAAGGAAAAAGTGAAGAGCATCAATGACGTGCCTGTGGCAAGAGATTTTCCTGAAGTATTTCCGGAAGAGTTGCCGGGATTACCTCCATTTAGATCTGTAGAATTTCAAATAGATTTAGTACCAGGAGCTGCACCAGTGGCTCGTGCTCCATATAGACTTGCACCGTCCGAGTTAAAAGAACTTCAGAGTCAGTTAAAAGAATTACTGGATCATGGATTCATACGACCAAGTACTTCACCGTGGGGAGCTCCGATTCTATTTGTTAAAAAGAAAGATGTATCTTTTAGGATGTGTATAGATTATCGTGAATTAAATAAGTTAACTATCAAAAATCGGTATCCACTACCGAGAATTGACGACTTATTTGATCAACTCCAGGGATCATGTGTTTATTCGAAAATCGACCTAAGATCGGGCTATCATCAACTACGTGTCAAAGAAGAGGACATTCCGAAAACTACTTTTCGGACACGTTATGGTCATTACGAATTTTTGGTCATGCCGTTTGGATTGACGAATGCGCCAGCTGTATTCATGGACCTCATGAATCGAGTTTGTAGTCCATATCTAGATAAGTTTGTTATCGTTTTCATTGATGATATTCTTATCTATTCCAAAAGTGAGCAAGAGCATGAAGAGCATTTAAGGTTGATATTAGAGTTGTTGAGAAAAGAACAACTATATGCTAAATTTTCTAAGTGTGCTTTTTGGTTGAAAGAAGTTCAATTTCTTGGCCACGTTGTTAGTAGCAAAGGAATTCAGGTTGATCCAGCAAAAACTGAAGCCATTGAAAAATGGGAGATTCCTAAGACACCAACGCAGATACGTCAATTTTTGGGTTTAGCCGGTTATTATAGAAGGTTTATTCAAGATTTTTCCCGAATAGCTAAGCCGTTGACAGCGTTAACGCAAAAAGGGAAGAAATATGAATGGACTTCTGAGCAGGAGAGTGCATTTCAATTACTAAAGAAGAAGTTGACTACGGCGCCTATTTTATCGTTACCAGAAGGGAGCGATGATTTTGAAATATATTGTGACGCTTCGCGACAAGGTTTTGGTTGCGTTCTTATGCAACGGAAGAAAGTTATTGCATACGCATCCCGACAATTGAAGATTCACGAGCGGAATTATACGACGCATGATCTAGAACTGGGAGCAGTCGTGTTTGCATTGAAGATATGGAGACACTACTTGTATGGGGTTAAATGCACTGTGTTTACTGATCATAAAAGCCTTCAACATATTTTTGATCAGAAACAGCTGAACATGAGACAACGTAGGTGGGTCGAGTTAATAAACGACTATGATTGTGAAATTCGTTATCATCCCGGAAAGGCGAACGTGGTGGCCGATGCTTTAAGCAGAAAGGAACGAGAACCAATTCGAGTACGAGCGATGAACATAAAAATTCGCATGAATCTCAACTCACAAATCAAAGAAGTTCAACGAGAAGCACTTACTAAAGAAAATATAGGAAATGAAATAATGAAGAAGTATGAGAAGCAACTCGTTATGCGGGAAGATGGAATTCGATATTTTGCAAATCGTATTTGGGTACCGAAGTTGGGTGGATTAAGGAAGTTGATATTAAATGAGGCACATAAGACAAGATACTCGATACATCCTGGAGTTGGAAAGATGTACCAAGATCTTAAGACACATTATTGGTGGCCTAATTTAAAGACAGACGTTGCAACATATGTTGGGGAATGTTTAACTTGTTCCAAAGTCAAAGCTGAACACCAGAAGCCGTCAGGGTTACTTCAACAACCAGAAATCCCAGAATGGAAATGGGATGGTATTACCATGGATTTCATCACGAAGTTACCAAAGACTGCCTGGGGATACGACACCATTTGGGTGATTGTTGATCGTCTCACCAAGTCTGCACACTTCTTGCCTATAAAGGAAACGGATAGAATGGAGAAACTATTACGATGGTATATAAAGGAAGTTGTTTCAAGGCATGGAATACCTATTTCCATTATATCCGATCGTGATAGTAGATTTACATCAAAGTTCTGGCAATCACTACAGGAGGCCCTAGGAACTCGTTTGGATATGAGTACCGCGTATCATCCGCAAACTGACGGGCAGAGTGAAAGAACGATTCAGACTCTTGAAGACATGCTCAGGGCATGTGTGATCGATTTTGGAAACGGATGGGATAAATATCTACCATTAGCAGAATTCTCGTATAATAATAGTTATCATGCGAGCATTAAAGCTGCGCCATTCGAAGCATTGTACGGAAGGAAGTGTAGATCTCCTATTTGTTGGAATGAAGTAGGAGATCGACAATTAACTGGTCCCGAGATCATACACGAAACGACTGAGAAGATAGTACAAATCAAGGAGAGATTGAAAACAGCCCGTAGTCGCCAAAAGAGCTACGCCGATGTTCGAAGGAAACCATTAGAGTTTCAGATCGGTGACATGGTTATGTTAAAGGTGTCACCTTGGAAAGGTGTAATACGTTTTGGAAAAAGGGGTAAACTAAACCCAAGGTATGTAGGCCCGTTCAAGATCATCGAACGCATTGGACCGGTAGCTTATCGACTCGAGTTACCGCAACAACTCGCCGGAGTACATAATACCTTTCACGTCTCGAACCTTAAGAAGTGTCTTGCAAAGGAAGACCTCACCATTCCTCTTGAAGAAATCCATGTCGACGAGAAACTACAATTCATCGAAGAACCAATCGAAATCATGGATCGTGAAATTAAACAGCTCAAGCAGAGCAACATACCGATCGTTAAGGTTCGTTGGAATGCTCGAAGGGGTCCTGAGTTTACTTGGGAACGAGAGGATCAGATGAAACAAAAGTATCCACACTTGTTTCTCGATGACGCAAAATAAGTACAATTTTAAAATTTCGGGACGAAATTTATTTAACGGGTAGGTACTGTAATGACCCGCACTTTTTCGATCGTTCTATACTTATAAGATTAATATTTACATAAATTAAACCTTACCAACATGATAAGCAATCCAAATTGTTGAGACTTATGTTTTTGAAATGAGTTTTACACAACGTTTGACCGTCTAGTTTGACCGATGATATCACGAACTATATAACATATGATAATTATACGTTTGTGTATATATATGTATATATACATATTTAACATGATCTAAGGATGTTTTAATATCTCATTTTGTATTAATAACAATAAGTTATAAGTATATTTTGAAACTACTAACTTAAGTTTTCAAAACGATAACTATACGTAACGTTCTTCGACATAAATACTTATAACCTATAATACTTATACATGCATCGTATAGATATGTATTTTATCACTTTTAAAGGGCTTACATACATAAAACAATATAAGTATATTTACAAAAGATAGCTATATTTGAATCCTCGTTCCGTTTTCTCAAAGATTTCTACACGTATATCTAGGGTATATGTACCCGTATTATACGCAGCTTCTAGATGTATTTACTATTGGTATATACCAATAAAAATCTGCTCCTTAGCAGCCTTAAATGATTAAGAAACATGTGGAACCAACCATTTGTCAAGTAGCATGAATTATTTAGCAAGAAAACAAAGTTAGGTATCTTTTTTTTCCTTTATAACCTAAAAACGTTTTTATGCATGCACACCATTTCTTCACCCCATTTTCTCATACTTACACTCCCATTTCTCTCTCAAAATACTCTTAACTTCATACTTGATCATCTCCAAGCATTTTCCCCATCATTTAGCTTCAAAAACAACCCTTAATCATCATAAGAAAAACCATACAAGAACACTTCAATAATCCTTTCAAGAATACAAGTTTACTTCCAACCTTTCAATCCCACTCCACCAATCTTTTATCCCAAGATTATTTATTATATTTTCCAGTAGCCTTGTCCAAGTAACTTGAGGTAGTAACCTTGTTCATAATTTTATTCGATTCATATTTATATAGCTATCTTATTTTGTGGTATAAAATTTTAACAACAAGAACATAGTTTGAATGTTTTCAAACTTGTTTGCAAACTAAATAGATCCTTCTCACTTAACTTTTAAAATACTTCAAGACCTGTAATATTTCATAAATATATGCTAATTTAACAAGGTATAACTTGGTTTTTCAAAGAACACCTTAAAAACTGAATTTACGACGTTGGAGTGCAACCGGGGGCTGTTTTGGGTTGGATAATTAAAAACCATCTTAAACTTTGAATTGGAGGTTTATTTTCTGGAAAAATGATTTTTACTATGAATATGATAACACATAAAAATTTCATGATTTAACTCAAAGTATAAGTATTTTTAGAAAAATAATCATTTAAGGTTGTTTACATGATGGAAAATGATTAACTTCATAAGTTTCACCAAAGTTTGACCTATGACCTGTGATTTCGAATACAAACTAAGGTATTTACAGTTCATATTCTTAAAGAAGGACTCGATCCAAGGAAGTGGCAAGTTGAACCAACGAAAACGGAGTTGTAACGAAGAAACTATGACCAAAACGAGATCGGATATCTAAGACTAGTTTAGCCACGAAAATAATTGGAGAAAATTAAAAAAATCACATCTTTCTAAAATAACATGATATTTTATATATATGTACTCATAATTTAATTTTATATGGTTCAGGATCACCCGTAAACAATACGAGAAGATTAATCATAAGATCCCATGATTGTACGCAACACGTCATTTGACAACACCGGTACTTTATGTACGCAACACGTCATTTGACAACACCGGTACCGTGGGTCAAGATTAATCCCGACCAATACAAATACGATGGGGTTTTATTTATTTCGATGGGGGTTTTATTTATTAAACACCTAAATATGAACCATTAAAATTGAATTACTAACATCGGACTGCTAACTACGGACTAAGAAATTATTAAAACTATTAAAAGTATAAAAAGTATATATATGTGACGATTGTTTAAAATAGAAATATATTGATAAACTATATATGGATAGGTTTGTGATATCAATCGGAGACCAAGTCGAAATTACATATCTTCAAGACAAAAGTGAGTATATAGTCCCACTTTTAAACTCTAAGTATTTCGGGATGAGAATACATGTATTTTATGTTTTACGTTATGGACACAAGTAACTGAAAAATATATTCTACGTTGAGTTGTACCACTGGCATACTTCCCTGTAGCTTGGTAACTGTTATTTACATCGGTATTGTAAACGCGAATCCTGTTGATAGATCTATCGGGCCTGACAACCCCAACCGGACTGGACGACCAGTATTCAACGGTTGCACAGTACTTCGTTTTGTGACTACACTTGGTACGGTGTAGTAAGATTTCATAATAAAGGGAATATGCGACGTGATTAAATGTTAAGTATGGTTACCAAGTGCTCAACCACTTAGAATATTTTTATTAAAATGTTTATATATGAAATCTTGTGGTCTATATTTATATCGCTGCCGGCATTAAACCTATATCTCACCAACTTTATGTTGACGTTTTAAACATATTTATTCTCAGGTGATAATTAGAAGTTTCCGCTGCATTATGTTGAATTTGAGCAGGATCTTGCGTACGCATATTTGTGTCAAAAATAAAACTGCATACCCGAGGATTTGTGTTGTAAAATATACTAGAAATCGTGTTGTTATCATTATTTGTAAAGTTTGTAAGTCGAAGATTATCGCTAAACGATAATCATCTTTCTATCGTCTAAAGCTTGTATCAAAAATAAGATTTGTGGTTTGTAATGTAAAATATATGCAGTTTTCTTTTAAAAATGTCTCATATAGAGGTCAATACCTCGCAATGAAATCATACGTTATCTAACTCGTTCTTAGGGTTAAGGACGGGTTATGACATATATACACTCCAATGATCAGCTCTTAGCAGCCCATGTGAGTCACCTAACATATGTGGGAACCATCATTTGGCAACTAGCATGAAATATCTCATAAAATTACAAAAATATGAGTAATCATTCATGACTTATTTACATGAAAACAAAATTACATATCCTTTATATCTAATCCATACACCAACGACCAAAAACACCTACAAACACTTTCATTCTTCAATTTTCTTCATCTAATTGATCTCTCTCAAGTTCTATCTTCAAGTTCTAAGTGTTCTTCATAAATTCCAAAAGTTCTAGTTTCATAAAATCAAGAATACTTTCAAGTTTGCTAGCTCACTTCCAATCTTGTAAGGTGATCATCCAACCTCAAGAAATCTTTGTTTCTTACAGTAGGTTATCATTCTAATACAAGGTAATAATCATATTCAAACTTTGGTTCAATTTCTATAACTATAACAATCTTATTTCAAGTGATGATCTTACTTGAACTTGTTTTCGTGTCATGATTCTGCTTCAAGAACTTCGAGCCATCCAAGGGTCCATTGAAGCTAGATCCATTTTTCTCTTTTCCAGTAGGTTTATCCAAGGAAATTAAGGTAGTAATGATGTTCATAACATCATTCAATTCATACATATAAAGCTATCTTATTCGAAGGTTTAAACTTGTAATCACTAGAACATAGTTTAGTTAATTCTAAACTTGTTCGCAAACAAAAGTTAATCCTTCTAACTTGACTTTTAAAATCAATTAAACACATGTTCTATATCTATATGATATGCTAACTTAATGATTTAAAACCTGAAAACACGAAAAACACCGTAAAACCGGATTTACGCCGTCGTAGTAACACCGCGGGCTGTTTTGGGTTAGTTAATTAAAAACTATGATAAACTTTGATTTAAAAGTTGTTATTCTGAGAAAATGATTTTTATTATGAACATGAAACTATATCCAAAAATTATGGTTAAACTCAAAGTGGAAGTATGTTTTCTAAAATGGTCATCTAGACGTCGTTCTTTCGACTGAAATGACTACCTTTACAAAAATGACTTGTAACTTATTTTTCCGACTATAAACCTATACTTTTTCTGTTTAGATTCATAAAATAGAGTTCAATATGAAACCATAGCAATTTGATTCACTCAAAACGGATTTAAAATGAAGAAGTTATGGGTAAAACAAGATTGGATAATTTTTCTCATTTTAGCTACGTGAAAATTGGTAACAAATCTATTCCAACCATAACTTAATCAACTTGTATTGTATATTATGTAATCTTGAGATACCATAGACACGTATACAATGTTTCGACCTATCATGTCGACACATCTATATATATTTCGAAACAGCCATAGACACTCTATATGTGAATGTTGGAGTTAGCTATACAGGGTTGAGGTTGATTCCAAAATATATATAGTTTGAGTTGTGATCAATACTGAGATACGTATACACTGGGTCGTGGATTGATTCAAGATAATATTTATCGATTTATTTCTGTACATCTAACTGTGGACAACTAGTTATAGGTTACTAACGAGGACAGCTGACTTAATAAACTTAAAACATCAAAATATATTAAAAGTGTTGTAAATATATTTTGAACATACTTTAATATATATGTATATATTGTTATAGGTTCGTGAATCAACAGTGGCCAAGTCTTACTTCCCGACGAAGTAAAAATCTGTGAAAGTGAGTTATAGTCCCACTTTTAAAATCTAATATTTTTGGGATGAGAATACATGCAGGTTTTATAAATGATTTACAAAATAGACACAAGTACGTTAAACTACATTCTATGGTTGAATTATCGAAATCGAATATGCCCCTTTTTATTAAGTCTGGTAATCTAAGAATTAGGGAACAGACACCCTAATTGACGCGAATCCTAAAGATAGATCTATTGGGCCTAACAAACCCCATCCAAAGTACCGGATGCTTTAGTACTTCGAAAGTTATATCATATCCGAAGGGTGTCCCGGAATGATGGGGATATTCTTATATATGCATCTTGTTATTGTCGGTTACCAGGTGTTCACCATATGAATGATTTTTATCTCTATGTATGGGATGTGTATTGAAATATGAAATCTTGTGGTCTATTGTTACGATTTAATATATATAGGTTAAACCTATAACTCACCAACATTTTTGTTGACGTTTAAAGCATGTTTATTCTCAGGTGAATATTAAGAGCTTCCGCTGTTGCATACTAAAATAAGGACAAGATTTGGAGTCCATGTTTGTATGATATTGTGTAAAAACTGCATTCAAGAAACTGATTTCGATGTAACATATTTGTATTGTAAACCATTATGTAATGGTCGTGTGTAAACAGGATATTTTAGATTATCATTATTTGATAATCTACGTAAAGCTTTTTAAACCTTTATTTATGAAATAAAGGTTATGGTTTGTTTTAAAAATGAATGCAGTCTTTGAAAAACGTCTCATATAGAGGTTAAAACCTCGCAACGAAATCAATTAATATGGAACGTTTTTAATCAATAAGAACGGAACATTTCACAAGTCTTATTTCGGACGAAGGAAAAATCTGTGAAAGTGAGTTATAGTCCCATTTTTACTATCAAATATTTTTGGGATGAGAATACATGCAGTTTTATAAATGTTTTACAAAATAGGCACAAGTACTTGAAACTACATTCTATGGTTGGATTATTAAACCGAATATCACCCTTTTTAGTCTGGTAATCTAAGAATTAGGGAACAGAAACCCTAATTGACGCAAATCCTAAAGATAGATCTATTGGGCCTAACAAACCCCATCCAGGTTACGGATGCTTTAGTACTTCGAATTTTATCATGTCCGATGAGAGTCCCGGAGTGATGGGGATATTGTAGATGCATTTTTGTTAATGTCGGTTACCAGGTGTTCTCCATATGAATGATTTTTAATTCGCGGGTTACGCGTATTATTTTGTACACGGGTTACGTGTGTGGTTATAATTGAAATCTTGTGGTTTATTATTATTATTATGATTTAAGATAAAGATTAAACCTATAACTCACCAACATTTTTGTTGACGTTTTAAGCATGTTTATTCTCAGGTATTAAAGAAATCTTCTGCTGTGCATTAACTCATTTTAAGGATATTACTTGGAGTCATTCATGACATATCTCGAAAAAACGTTGCATTCGAGTCGTTGAGTTCATCAAGATTATTATTAAGTCAATTGTAGTTGGATGTATTATGAAATGGTATGCATGCCGTCAACTTTCGATGTAAAGAAAGTTCGTCTTTAAAAAACAAATGCAATGTTTGTAAAATGTATCATATAGAGGTCAAATACCTCGCAATGTAAAACCATCAGTTAGGTTCAGTATATGAAGGAGTTAAATCAGAGTTGGAAGAACGTAGTTTCATGCATTAATACCTATTCTGCAATCACAACACCACAAACAAACCAATTGCAAAAACACGAGCTTACAATAAAAAGTAACTTTTCTAGGAATTGAATTCCTACAAAAGGATCGAATAATTCAAAGTTTATTAAAATCTTTTAACAAAACCGCTCCCCGACAGCGGCGCCAAAAAGTTGATGTGTCAAGACGTAACCTTTAAAATGTAGACAATATGCTCAATAATTAACACATAATACAGGCACCTAAACCCGATCATGCAGTAACTAGCAAGTAAATTGACCAGTTCGAACCATAGGGAGAAGTTTATTTTAAGGACTTTACAATGATTGATTATTCTAAAGGGGGATTTATGTTTGAAGTTGTATTTCTGTTAATAAAACAGTAATTAAAATATGGTAATTGAAAAGAATGAGAATGTGGTGTTTACTTCTATGCTTAATAAATGACAGGGATTATTCTTTTGTAATTAAAACAGTTATTTCATAGTTACAAGTAATTAGTTTATATTAATTTCACAATATCTATAAACTTAAGAGCTATGTTTAATCAACAAGATTCTTTCGTGGTTGAATTCACATAAAACCTAGTTTACTAAGATCACTCTAAGTAAACTACATGATTGTATATCCTAGATATCATTCAATTAATATCCTATACTCACATATAGGTGGCTAAATCACTAGGTGTTGAAGTATAAGCTATGGCCTTTGATAAACTCACATAAACCAAGTCATAACTTAAATAATTGAACTAGGATACAGGGATGGTTACAACAATGGATCTTTTGAAAGAACATGGTGATTTAGATTGATTAACTAACTAGACCCAATCCGGTTAACCTCACGTGAAACCTAAATTACAACAACCACTTGAGGTAATTTCATAACTATGTTGAAATGTCCCGTTCTTATTGATTAAAAACGTTCCATATTAAATGATTTCGTTGGGAGGTTTTGACCTCTATATGAGACGTTTTTCAAAGACTGCATTCATTTTAAAACAAACCATAACCTTTATTTCATCAATAAAGGTTTAAAAA
Source organism: Rutidosis leptorrhynchoides (assembly GCF_046630445.1). Taxonomy (NCBI): domain Eukaryota; kingdom Viridiplantae; phylum Streptophyta; class Magnoliopsida; order Asterales; family Asteraceae; genus Rutidosis; species Rutidosis leptorrhynchoides. Next base: position 360,594,197 of record NC_092339.1, read on the forward strand.
GCTTTACGTAGATTATCAAATAATGATAATCTAAAATATCCTGTTTACACACGACCATTACATAATGGTTTACAATACAAATATGTTACAACAAAATAAGTTTCTTGAATGCAGTTTTTACACAATATCATACAAGCATGGACTCCAAATCTCGTCCTTATTTAAGTATGCGACAGCGGAAGCTCTTAATAATCACCTGAGAATAAACATGCTTAAAACGTCAACAAAAATGTTGGTGAGTTATAGGTTTAACCTATATATATCAAATCATAATAATAGACCACAAGATTTCATATTTCAATACACATCCCATACATAGAGATAAAAATCATTCATATGGTGAACACCTGGTAACCGACATTAACAAGATGCATATATAAGAATATCCCCATCATTCCGGGACACCCTTCGGATATGATATAAATTTCGAAGTACTAAAGCATCCGGTACTTTGGATGGGGTTTGTTAAGCCCAATAGATCTATCTTTAGGATTCGCGTCAATTAGGGTGTCTGTTCCCTAATTCTTAGATTACCAGACTTAATAAAAAGGGGCATATTCGATTTTGATAATTCAACCATAGAATGTAGTTTCACGTACTTGTGTCTATTTTGTAAATCATTTATAAAACCTGCATGTATTCTCATCCCAAAAATATTAGATTTTAAAAGTGGGACTATAACTCACTTTCACAGATTTTTACTTCGTCGGGAAGTAAGACTTGGCCACTGGTTGATTCACGAACCTATAACAATATATACATATATATCAAAGTATGTTCAAAATATATTTACAACACTTTTAATATATTTTGATGTTTTAAGTTTATTAAGTCAGCTGTCCTCGTTAGTAACCTACAACTAGTTGTCCACAGTTAGATGTACAGAAATAAATCGATAAATATTATCTTGAATCAATCCACGACCCAGTGTATACGTATCTCAGTATTGATCACAACTCAAACTATATATATTTTGGAATCAACCTCAACCCTGTATAGCTAACTCCAACATTCACATATAGAGTGTCTATGGTTGTTCCGAAATATATATAGATGTGTCGAAATGATAGGTCGAAACATTGTATACGTGTCTATGGTATCTCAAGATTACATAATATACAATACAAGTTGATTAAGTTATGGTTGGAATAGATTTGTTACCAATTTTCACGTAGCTAAAATGAGAAAAATTATCCAATCTTGTTTTACCCATAACTTCTTCATTTTAAATCCGTTTTGAGTGAATCAAATTGCTATGGTTTCATATTGAACTATATTTTATGAATCTAAACAGAAAAGTATAGGTTTATAGTCGGAAAAATAAGTTACAAGTCGTTTTTGTAAAGGTAGTCATTTCAGTCGAAAGAACGACGTCTAGATGACCATTTTAGAAAACATACTTCCACTTTGAGTTTAACCATAATTTTTGGATATAGTTTCATGTTCATAATAAAAATCATTTTCTCAGAATAACAACTTTTAAATCAAAGTTTATCATAGTTTTTAATTAACTAACCCAAAACAGCCCGCGGTGTTACTACGACGGCGTAAATCTGGTTTTACGGTGTTTTTCATGTTTCCAGGTTTTAAATCATTAAGTTAGCATATCATATAGATATAGAACATGTGTTTAGTTGATTTTAAAAGTCAAGTTAGAAGGATTAACTTTTATTTGCGAACAAGTTTAGAATTAACTAAACTATGTTCTAGTGATTACAAGTTTAAACCTTCGAATAAGATAGCTTTATATGTATGAATCGAATGATGTTATGAACATCATTACTACCTTAAGTTCCTTGGATAAACCTACTGGAAAAAAGAAAAATGGATCTAGCTTCAATGGATCCTTGGATGGCTCGAAGTTCTTGAAGCAGAATCATGACACGAAAACAAGTTCAAGTAAGATCATCACTTGAAATAAGATTGTTATAGTTATAGAAATTGAACCAAAGTTTGAATATGATTATTACCTTGTATTAGAATGATAACCTACTGTAAGAAACAAAGATTTCTTGAGGTTGGATGATTACCTTACAAGATTGGAAGTGAGCTAGCAAACTTGAAAGTATTCTTGATTTTATGAAACTAGAACTTTTGGAATTTATGAAGAACACTTAGAACTTGAAGATAGAACTTGAGAGAGATCAATTAGATGAAGAAAATTGAAGAATGAAAGTGTTTGTAGGTGTTTTTGGTCGTTGGTGTATGGATTAGATATAAAGGATATGTAATTTTGTTTTCATGTAAATAAGTCATGAATGATTACTCATATTTTTGTAATTTTATGAGATATTTCATGCTAGTTGCCAAATGATGGTTCCCACATGTGTTAGGTGACTCACATGGGCTGCTAAGAGCTGATCATTGGAGTGTATATACTAATAGTACATACATCTAAAAGCTGTGTATTGTACGAGTACGAATACGGGTGCATACGAGTAGAATTGTTGATGAAACTGAACGAGGATGTAATTGTAAGCATTTTTGTTAAGTAGAATTATTTTGATAAGTGTATTGAAGTCTTTCAAAAGTGTATAAATACATATTAAAACACTACATGTATATACATTTTAACTGAGTCGTTAAGTCATCGTTAGTCGTTACATGTAAGTGTTGTTTTGAAACCTTTAGGTTAACGATCTTGTTAAATGTTGTTAACCCAATGTTTATAATATCAAATGAGATTTTAAATTATTATATTATCATGATATTATCATGTATGAATATCTCTTACTATGATATATATACATTAAATGTCTTTACAACGATAATCGTTACATATATGTCTCGTTTAAAAATCATTAAGTTAGTAGTCTTGTTTTTACATATGTAGTTCATTGTTAATATACTTAATGATATATTTAATTATCATAGTATCATGTTAACTATATATATATCCATATATATGTCATCATATAGTTTTTACAAGTTTTAACGTTCGTGAATCACCGGTCAACTTGGGTGGTCAATTGTCTATATGAAACATATTTCAATTAATCAAGTCTTAACAAGTTTGATTGCTTAACATGTTGGAAACATTTAATCATGTAAATATCAATCTCAATTAATATATATAAACATGGAAAAGTTCGGGTCACTACAGTACCTACCCGTTAAATAAATTTCGTCCCGAAATTTTAAGCTGTTGAAGGTGTTGACGAATCTTCTGGAAATAGATGCGGGTATTTCTTCTTCATCTGATCTTCACGATCCCAGGTGAACTCGGGTCCTCTACGAGCATTCCATCGAACCTTAACAATTGGTATCTTGTTTTGCTTAAGTCTTTTAACCTCACGATCCATTATTTCGACGGGTTCTTCGATGAATTGAAGTTTTTTGTTGATTTGGATTTCATCTAACGGAATAGTGAGATCTTCTTTAGCAAAACATTTCTTCAAATTCGAGACGTGGAAAGTGTTATGTACAGCCGCGAGTTGTTGAGGTAACTCTAGTCGGTAAGCTACTGGTCCGACACGATCAATAATCTTGAATGGTCCAATATACCTTGGATTTAATTTCCCTCGTTTACCAAATCGAACAACGCCTTTCCAAGGTGCAACTTTAAGCATGACCATCTCTCCAATTTCAAATTCTATATCTTTTCTTTTAATGTCAGCGTAGCTCTTTTGTCGACTTTGGGCGGTTTTCAACCGTTGTTGAATTTGGATGATCTTCTCGGTAGTTTCTTGTATAATCTCCGGACCCGTAATCTGTCTATCCCCCACTTCACTCCAACAAATCGGAGACCTGCACTTTCTACCATAAAGTGCTTCAAACGGCGCCATCTCAATGCTTGAATGGTAGCTGTTGTTGTAGGAAAATTCTGCTAATGGTAGATGTCGATCCCAACTGTTTCTGAAATCAATAACACATGCTCGTAGCATGTCTTCAAGCGTTTGTATCGTCCTTTCGCTCTGCCCATCAGTTTGTGGATGATAGGCAGTACTCATGTCTAGACGAGTTCCTAATGCTTGCTGTAATGTCTGCCAGAATCTTGAAATAAATCTACCATCCCTATCAGAGATAATAGAGATTGGTATTCCATGTCTGGAGATGACTTCCTTCAAATACAGTCGTGCTAACTTCTCCATCTTGTCATCTTCTCTTATTGGCAAGAAGTGTGCTGATTTGGTGAGACGATCAACTATTACCCAAATAGTATCAAAACCACTTGCAGTCCTTGGCAATTTAGTGATGAAATCCATGGTAATGTTTTCCCATTTCCATTCCGGGATTTCGGGTTGTTGAAGTAGACCTGATGGTTTCTGATGCTCAGCTTTGACATTAGAACACGTCAAACATTCTCCTACGTATTTAGCAACATCGGCTTTCATACCCGGCTACCAAAAATGTTTCTTGAGATCCTTGTACATCTTCCCCGTTCCAGGATGTATTGAGTATCTGGTTTTATGAGCTTCTCTAAGTACCATTTCTCTCATATCTCCAAATTTTGGTACCCAAATCCTTTCAGCCCTATACCGGGTTCCGTCTTCCCGAATATTAAGATGCTTCTCCGATCCTTTGGGTATTTCATCCTTTAAATTTCCCTCTTTTAAAACTCCTTGTTGCGCCTCCTTTATTTGAGTAGTAATGTTATTATGAATCATTATATTCATAGATTTTACTCGAATGGGTTCTCTGTCCTTCCTGCTCAAGGCATCGGCTACCACATTTGCCTTCCCCGGGTGGTAACGAATCTCAAAGTCGTAATCATTCAACAATTCAATCCACCTACGCTGCCTCATATTCAGTTGTTTCTGATTAAAAATGTGTTGAAGACTTTTGTGGTCGGTATATATAATACTTTTGACCCCATATAAGTAGTGCCTCCAAGTCTTTAATGCAAAAACAACTGCGCCTAATTCCAAATCATGTGTCGTATAATTTTGTTCGTGAATCTTCAATTGTCTAGATGCATAAGCAATCACCTTCGTTCGTTGCATTAATACACAACCGAGACCTTGCTTTGATGCATCACAATAAATCACAAAATCATCATTCCCTTCAGGCAATGACAATATAGGTGCCGTAGTTAGCTTTTTCTTCAATAACTGAAACGCTTTCTCTTGTTCATCATTCCATTCAAATTTCTTTCCTTTATGCGTTAATGCAGTCAAGGGTTTTTGCTATTCTGGAAAAGTCTTGGATGAACCTTCTGTAGTAACCAGCTAATCCTAAAAACTGGCGTATGTGTTTCGGAGTTTTCGGGGTTTCCCACTTTTCAACAGTTTCTATCTTTGCCGGATCCACCTTAATACCTTCTTTGTTCACTATGTGACCGATGAATTGAACTTCTTCTAACCAAAATGCACACTTTGAAAACTTAGCGTACAGTTTTTCCTTCCTCAATACTTCTAACACCTTTCTCAAATGTTCACCGTGTTCTTGGTCATTCTTTGAGTAAATAAGTATGTCATCAATGAAAACAATGACAAACTTGTCAAGGTATGGTCCACACACTTGGTTCATAAGGTCCATGAACACAGCTGGTGCATTAGTTAAACCAAACGGCATGACCATAAACTCGTAATGACCGTAACGTGTTCTGAAAGCAGTCTTTGGAATATCATCTTCTTTCACCCGCATTTGATGATACCCGGAACGTAAGTCAATCTTTGAATAAACAGACGTGTAACATCCTAGGCAAATCCCACATCGCCCACGAACATGAGTGATCATGGGATTATAAGGTAATACTCACGCTTAAATGACACAACGCGTTTTGGGACCACATGCAGAGCGGGTGAGCGAGTACATTGTGGTTAAGCGTGCTCGGGCGAGAGCACTACCAGGATGGGTGACCTAATGGGAAAGTGCTTCTCGTGTGTGGTCGCCAAGAAAAAGCCGTGCGCCTGCGGGCAAAGCGGACAATATTGTGGTCATGTTAAGCTGGAGTATTACAGAATGGTATCAGAGCCACTCATGTGCCGTTGGGGGTGGTGGGGCAAATCTCATCGAGGACGATGAGTCCCTAAGGGGGGGTGAATGTAACATCCTAGGCAAATCCCACATCGCCCACGAACATGAGTGATCATGGGATTATAAGGTAATACTCACGCTTAAATGACACAACGCGTTTTGGGACCACATGCAGAGCGGGTGAGCGAGTACATTGTGGTTAAGCGTGCTCGGGCGAGAGCACTACCAGGATGGGTGACCTAATGGGAAAGTGCTTCTCGTGTGTGGTATATATATATATATATATATATATATATATATATATATATATATATATATATATATATATATATATTTGAAATAAATCTTTCCGTGCTAAGCTATTGTGTGTGAATCTTAACTACTCAGTTAATTCATATTACAAATATGTAATAATGTACGTCCTTCGGCCGCAACTTAACCAGCGTTAACTACAATCTCTGTTGCAATTCAACAAATTCCAATTCATAATAAATCAAGTATATATTTTGATTTTACACTTTCATCATCGATGTACCCGAAACTTTTCAGATAACATCATTCGTACTTTGCGAAATTCACAAGAATTTCACGAACCGAACATCATACATCAACAAATAACGAAGTATTGATTCATAATTTCAATGTCATTAAAGAAATACTGCGTAAAAGTTATGTACTTTTTAAAGCCTTTAGGGATTATTCAATTCTAGTTTCAACCGTAAATCAAATGAGTTTAATTTAACATTAACTCATTAAATCTATGTTACATCTGAAGAAAATATACATATATATATTTTTATAAAGACTGTAATAAAATTCTTTTGTACAAAATATTAATTGTGAAATTTTTTTTTTTAACGGGTAGGTAATACCCGAGAGATATATAAATTCACAATTAATATGTTACATTCTTCGAATCTGATTCAGCAAATCATCCATTATACTCCCTACTTTCACAACAATATACATTCTTTTATAGAAATCAAAACAACCATACTCATTCAAAATTTAATTACATATTCTGATTTTGAAATCTCAAAATTCAACTTGAGATATGACCAAAATCATCACTCTTAGATCCTTACATCTTTCACAAGCTATATTTTGACTTCAAAACTGTGTTAGAATATCAAATGTATGTTAACGATTACAATCTGTGTTCAAACCCTTCGAAAATTTCTGAAGACACTTCGAATGATGAGCAATCGAGATGATGATCCAACCACATGTTACCCACAGTTATGTACCCGAAAAACTCTTGAAACCAAAGTAAAAGTTTAAACAACGTATCCGCGTCAGATTCTTTGGCATTTATTAGCAAAAATAACTTTGCGACTCCTATTCAAAGTAGCCAGTTTTGTCACAGCTCCAGCAAGTCAACTTCGACTTTTCAGTCAGACTAACCTTATTATAACCTTGAGATATACACCATCGTTACCAGGGAACCTTTTACATTCCACCACATTATTAGCAGATGTACCAACAACTTCATTACCCTTTGACTTTAGCCACTCCAAAAAGTCATTATAATTATTCATTGAAACCCTATCATTTACTCATTCGCATCTTGTAATGAGAATTGCCATACGAATCATTGGGAATTAGCAATCAGTATTTTGAAATCTCGCAGCATGTCTACGCCAACAGTTATATGTGTATATATAACGTCTATCTTCTGGACTTAATTTGAATGTGAAGTTTCTGAAAAACACTCCGAACTACGAATTGGTTCTCCGAAAATGGAAAAAAAAAAAATGCTGATGAAGCAGCAAAAACTATAAACGACTTTAAATGGTAAAAGCTGGATGATAATGATGAAATGTACTGGCAAAGCGCAGAAAAAGAGAAGTTTTGGAACTGGAAAACGGATTGAGCAAAGTAGGAAGGAGGCTGTGGACAAATTATAAAGACTGAACCTGACTTCAAAGGATCCAAATGATTCAGTACCTACTGAAGTCATTAATGAATACCTTGCTCCTGACTCTAAACCCCTGCGGACAATATTCTTCATCATCCTCTGATATTAGAAATTCTAAAATATCATCATATCTTTCATTATAAATATCCTCCATATTTCTGAAGATATTTTCTTAATTTTTCTTATTTGAAATCATTTACCTCTTCGTGCTATCTGTATTACATCATAAAAGAAACTATTTTAGTTTCTAAATTCTGAAACATTCAAGTTTAAAATAGTAATATTTTGAAGTAGTGTTGGGAACTGAAGCATGAATTAGTATAATATAATGACACTTGATCAATGTGATTATATTACAGTAAGTCATGCTGAGTTTCTAAATGGAACGTGATGATTCACAGATCATAACATCATCATGTGCCATGTTATATGACTCTTGTATTCTATTTAACCTCTAAAATATCAAGAAAATATTTCTTGATGATTCGGCCTTTTCCAAGGTATTCTAGTAATTTGACAAGTCAAGATCGTGCCATCACAATTTCCTTCCTAGAACATTAACAATGTTCATTCCGAAATTCATATCTGTGAATTCTGGACCATTACAAGCGGTGCTTAATCGCAAGAAGAAGAAACGAAAGGACAAAACTCCGAAATAGAAATTGGGGTATAAATTGCAGCAAATAAAAGAGAGCATTAACTGTGAATGATAATGATTATAGAAGACAGAAGCAGAGACTTTGAAATATAAGGGAACATATAAAGCCCAACGACAAACCATAAATTATAAACCATATATATCGATGCATATAGCAATATAAAGACACGGGAGAACTAGAAACACTATAAACCCAAGAGTATAGTAGAAGTAAATAGATTCTTCCGGCGGTAGATGAAAAAGAAGAATGACCGATATGAAAGTTAGAAGTATATTGAGAATCAGAACTGGATGGAGCATATTGATGAATACTTTAAAATATGAGTTGAGGGGGAAAGAATAGAAGGTGATGAAACATGACTAGGAACTTTGAAATCAATAGATTTAACTCACACAATGGCGGAATAAGTGAATCAAACCCTCTAGTGAATAGGTTAAGTTTTTTTTTTTGATTAATTTAGTCAAACCACAACTAAATCAAGTGTGATTAGATCAACACCTAGAGCTATTATTCACCACCTGGGTGATTTGGACTGAGAGAGAGAATCGGAGGAGCTCACTAGATCTGAGTGTGTGTAACAAATGAGAGGCTTAACCTAAAATGAAGAACATAAGACTTTATATACCCCTGCTGTTGACTCACCCATACGATTCATTCATCACACGTACGAGTTAGCTTCATCAGCCGTACGGGTGATCACTCACTCATGTCTTCTCATTTAGGTTGTAATTGTGACTTAGCTCAGCATCAACCGTGCGTATGAGCTTGTCAGCCATACTAGTGAGGCTTCACTCGTACGTCTGACTAAGTCTAACATAGTCAAACATCTAAATCTCGTTCCTGCAGTTCCTGTAACCACATACAAACACGGATAGGATAATAACGAGCAATCATGGTGGCCTGTAAACTGTTGTACCTGCAATGGACGTGGGTAGATGTCTAGGGACTTGCATAAAATGCATCAATAGAAGGTGTGAGTTGTAAGGAAACGAAGGAGGTGAATTTATAAGAAAATCTCCGAAAGAACAATTAAAATGGACGATCACATTTAAAGAGGATCCTAATTCCCTTAAGTACCGGAGAGTCAAATCTTATTAAGAAGATTTTCTTTAAATCCCTTAAAATCTAGGAATCAATCATATCTACGTCAAATGATAAGATGAATCTACACTTACCCATTTCACTCTTCTATGTTAGCTTCATTCGTACTCTTCATATAAATGGATTGTTTATCCAAATTATTCGCTGATGATAAAACTCTAATTTTCAGCCCGTATGCATCATGAAAACATACTTATTATCATTCACGACCTTTCCACTCAAATTTCGGGACGAAATTTCTTTAACGGGTAGGTACTGTGACAACCCGAAAATTTCCAACCAAATTTAAACTTTAATCTTTATATGTTTCCGACACGATAAGCAATATTTGTTAAGTTAAATTTCAAGAATTTTAAACTATGTTCATACATTCATTCAACCTCGACCAAGTTCCAACGATTCACGAACCATTAAACGAATATGATTATATATGTATATGTATATATATATTATAACTTGAAACGTAAACAAAATATTAGATTAAATACTTTATATGATTGTATCTGTTTCAAAATGTTTATCAATGGAATTAGAAGATAAGATCAAATGATTGAATTATCAGATATATTGAATTATGATTACAAGTCTCTGTTGAAAGGCCCACGTTGATTTGAGAAATCTTTCCATTTTAACAATATTCGGAAAATGGTAAAGTGATTTATAAATAAGAACAAATTGTCAATTATTGAGAACTAGACAAAGGATAGTGGAAGATTGAATCTCATAAAGACTCGATTGACCTATTTAGTTTCAAACGTACAAAAACGTTTTCAGTTTAAAAAGAACTTTATTATTAAAACGTATATAACTTTTATAAATATCTAGAACCACTTTTGACAACTCATTACTTAACTAGTATGATAAAGATAACGATATTTATATTTTATTTTATTAAATGATTTAAATTAATATTATATATATTTATACGCGTATTATACGTACATAGTTATAGTTTTATACTTTTACTATACTTAAACTTTACCTCTACTTTATTTTTACTTTACTTTAACTTTAATAATTCACTTTAATAATTCATACTTTAATAATTCACTTTAATAATTCATACTTTAATAATTCACTTTAATAATTCATACTTTAATAATTCACTTTAATAATTCATACTTTAATAATTCACTTTAATAATTCAAAAATCTATTATAAATAGAATTCATTAGGTTTCATTATTTCATAGAAACTTGAAAATATTTTTCTCTAAACTCTCTCAATAGATTTACATATATATATTTACTCCGTATTATTTCAAGATATTATTAGTATACATAAAATATTACGACGGAGTGCTGTCCGAGTGATTTCGAAATTGTTTTTCGAGTAGGATAGGATTAAGGAAATTATGGGTTATAGCTATGGAGGTGATTGAGTATGGTTCATGGGTATGCTCGTGAGGTCAATATAGTTTTTATCATTTTCGTTGCGTCTACGTACCTTTCCTGCAATATTGAATCTCAATATTGATACGTGAGTACTCATAATTTAACTTTTACATACTAATAGTGTATCCCTGACTAATGCTCGAGTATTTATGATTATGCATGCTTGTACTTTTGATATTGCCCTTAAACAGGTTAGGTTGAATCTTGAATTAGTTACACTTGCGGTTGAGATAAGGTATAAGATATGCATGTCCTTGGAAAGCTAGCGAAAAATTAAGAACTTTTCCTTTAGATATCGAATGGTTTCGATGAACGGATTAGAAGTTATAATCAATTGAATTTTCGATATTTTTATTAAAAATGATTATTATTATCGTCGTTCTAGTTTTATCTTATTATTATCATTATTATTATCTTTATCAATAAAAGGGATTTATCATTAAAAATTGTTATTTTTTTTATTATTACTATCGTTATTATCGTTAAAGTTATAATTAGTATTATTATTATTATCCAATTATTATTATTATTATTATTATTAGTATTATTATTATTATTATCATTATTAATATATATATATCATTATTTAAAAATGGTTATTGTTATTGTTATTATTATTATTACTATATTATCATTAAGATAATTATTAGTATTATCGTTAATAATGTTATAGTAACTATCATTATTAATATTAGTGTAATTAAAACAAATATTTGTAACACCTAATTATTTTGATTACTATTATTATCATTATTACGAACACGATATAAAAGACGATTAAAATCTATTAAACGAAACGATTACGAAATAATGAGTAAGAGTATCATGATGAAATTAAAATATTATAAGATATTGATTTAAATAAAATTATCGTTCTTATTATTTTTATCACTACTATTATTATTAAAAGTATCGTTAGTATCAAAACTATCATTTTAACAAAAATTATCATTTTAATAGAAATGTCATTGTTACTATAAAATATTATTATTATTATTATTTTAAATAGAATTATTATTTTAAAGATAATATTAAAAATTATCGTAAATATTAAAGTTATCATAATTAGAATTATCGTTTTATCATAATGTTATCTTAGTAATTATAAATATTGATATTTTTATAATAATTATTATTATTACAAAATAATACAACTTTTACTTACTATCATTATAGATATTATTTTATCAAATAAATATGTGATACAAACATATTTTACTACGTGTAATAACTTACTTTAATAATACCTATCATATTATCTTTATGATATTAAATGAACCTGGCTTATAAATTTTATTACTTAATATATATAAAAGTATATTTTATTATATAAATTTAATATAAAATTTTATTAATTAATAAATAAATTATATTATTTACTCTAATAAATCTTTTAAAAATATTTAAAAATATAAAACGACGATATTTAAACTATATATTAATCATGTATAGATTTTTGGAAATTATTTTGAGTCAAATTTACTTTTGTTGACTTTTGCATATTAGTCTCGAGCATTAGGATTGTGGTACACTATGACTTGACCTAATTTGTTAGACAAATATTGACCAACACATAAATATATATAATTAATTTAGGTTCGTGAATCCGAGGCCAACCTTGCACTTGTTCAATGACGTTATATGTATTTTTACTACGAAATACAGTATGGTGAGTTTCATTGCCCTTTTACTCTTTACATTTTTTTGGGACTGAGAATACATGCAAATGCTTTATTAACTGTTTTACAATATTTATATGCGTGAGTTTCATTTGCTCCCTTTTACTCTTTACGTTTTTGGGCTGAGAATACATGCAAATGCTTTATTAACTGTTTTACAATATTTATATGCGTGAGTTTCATTTGCTCCCTTTTACTCTTTACGTTTTTGGGCTGAGAATACATGCAAATGCTTTATTAACTGTTTTACAATTTTCATTACTCCCTTTTTAAATGCTTTCGCAATATATATTTTTGGGACTGAGAATACATGCGCTTTTATAAATGTTTGACAAAATAGACACAAGTAATTGAAACTACATTCTATGGTTGAATTATCGAAATCGAATATGCCCCTTTTTATTAAAGTCTGGTAATCTAAGAATTAGGGAACAGACACCCTAATTGACGCGAATCCTAAAGATAGCTATGGAGGGTGTCTGTTCCCTAATTCTTAGATTACCAGACTTTAATAAAAAGGGGCATATTCGATTTCGATAATTCAACCATAGAATGTAGTTTCACGTACTTGTGTCTATTTTGTAAATCATTTATAAAACCTGCATGTATTCTCATCCCAAAAATATTAGATTTTAAAAGTGGGACTATAACTCACTTTCACAGATTTTTACTTCGTCGGGAAGTAAGACTTGGCCACTGTTGATTCACGAACCTATAACAATATATACATATATATTAAAGTATGTTCAAAATATATTTACAACACTTTTAATATATTTTGATGTTTTAAGTTTATTAAGTCAGCTGTCCTCGTTAGTAACCTATAACTAGTTGTCCACAGTTAGATGTACAGAAATAAATCGATAAATATTATCTTGAATCAATCCACGACCCAGTGTATACGTATCTCAGTATTGATCACAACTCAAACTATATATATTTTGGAATCAACCTCAACCCTGTATAGCTAACTCCAACATTCACATATAGAGTGTCTATGGTTGTTCCGAAATATATATAGATGTGTCGACATGATAGGTCGAAACATTGTATACGTGTCTATGGTATCTCAAGATTACATAATATACAATACAAGTTGATTAAGTTATGGTTGGAATAGATTTGTTACCAATTTTCACGTAGCTAAAATGAGAAAAATTATCCAATCTTGTTTTACCCATAACTTCTTCATTTTAAATCCGTTTTGAGTGAATCAAATTGCTATGGTTTCATATTGAACTCTATTTTATGAATATAAACAGAAAAAGTATAGGTTTATAGTCGGAAAAATAAGTTACAAGTCGTTTTTGTAAAGGTAGTCATTTTAGTCGAAAGAACGACGTCTAGATGATCAATTTAGAAAACATACTTCCACTTTGAGTTTAACCATAATTTTTGGATATAGTTTCATGTTCATAATAAAAATCATTTTCTCAGAATAACAACTTTTAAATCAAAGTTTATCATAGTTTTTAATTAACTAACCCAAAACAGCCCGCGGTGTTACTACGACGGCGTAAATCCGGTTTTACGGTGTTTTTCGTGTTTCCAGGTTTTAAATCATTAAGTTAGCATATCATATAGATATAGAACATGTGTTTAGTTGATTTTAAAAGTCAAGTTAGAAGGATTAACTTTTGTTTGCGAACAAGTTTAGAATTAACTAAACTATGTTCTAGTGATTACAAGTTTAAACCTTCGAATAAGATAGCTTTATATGTATGAATCGAATGATGTTATGAACATAATTACTACCTTAATTTCCTTGGATAAACCTACTGGAAAAGAGAAAAATGGATCTAGCTTCAATGGATCCTTGGATGGCTCGAAGTTCTTGAAGCAGAATCATGACACGAAAACAAGTTCAAGTAAGATCATCACTTGAAATAAGATTGTTATAGTTATAGAAATTGAACCAAAGTTTGAATATGATTATTACCTTGTATTAGAATGATAACCTACTGTAAGAAACAAAGATTTCTTGAGGTTGGATGATCACCTTACAAGATTGGAAGTGAGCTAGCAAACTTGAAAGTATTCTTGATTTTATGAAACTAGAACTTTTGGAATTTATGAAGAACACTTAGAACTTGAAGATAGAACTTGAGAGAGATCAATTAGATGAAGAAAATTGAAGAATGAAAGTGTTTGTAGGTGTTTTTGGTCGTTGGTGTATGGATTAGATATAAAGGATATGTAATTTTGTTTTCATGTAAATAAGTCATGAATGATTACTCATATTTTTGTAATTTTATGAGATATTTCATGCTAGTTGCCAAATGATGGTTCCCACATGTGTTAGGTGACTCACATGGGCTGCTAAGAGCTGATCATTGGAGTGTATATACCAATAGTACATACATCTAAAAGCTGTGTATTGTACGAGTACGAATACGGGTGCATACGAGTAGAATTGTTGATGAAACTGAACGAGGATGTAATTGTAAGCATTTTTGTTAAGTAGAAGTATTTTGATAAGTGTATTGAAGTCTTTAAAAAGTGTATAAATACATATTAAAACACTACATGTATATACATTTTAACTGAGTCGTTAAGTCATCGTTAGTCGTTACATGTAAGTGTTGTTTTGAAACCTTTAGGTTAACGATCTTGTTAAATGTTGTTAACCCAATGTTTATAATATCAAATGAGATTTTAAATTATTATATTATCATGATATTATCATGTATGAATATCTCTTAATATGATATATATACATTAAATGTCTTTACAACGATAATCGTTACATATATGTCTCGTTTAAAAATCATTAAGTTAGTAGTCTTGTTTTTACATATGTAGTTCATTGTTAATATACTTTATGATATGTTTTCTTATCATAGTATCATGTTAACTATATATATATATATCCATATATATGTCATCATATAGTTTTTACAAGTTTTAACGTTCGTGAATCACCGATCAACTTGGGTGGTCAATTGTCTATATGAAACATATTTCAATTAATCAAGTCTTAACAAGTTTGATTGCTTAACATGTTGGAAACATTTAATCATGTAAATATCAATCTCAATTAATATATATAAACATGGAAAAGTTCGGGTCACTACAGTACCTACCCGTTAAATAAATTTCGTCCCGAAATTTTAAGCTGTTGAAGGTGTTGACGAATCTTCTGGAAATAGATGCGGGTATTTCTTCTTCATCTGATCTTCACGCTCCCAGGTGAACTCGGGTCCTCTACGAGCATTCCATCGAACCTTAACAATTGGTTTCTTGTTTTGCTTAAGTCTTTTAACCTCACGATCCATTATTTCGACGGGTTCTTCGATGAATTGAAGTTTTTCGTTGATTTGGATTTCATCTAACGGAATAGTGAGATCTTCTTTAGCAAAACATTTCTTTAAATTCGAGACGTGGAAAGTGTTATGTACAGCCGCGAGTTGTTGAGGTAACTCTAGTCGGTAAGCTACTGGTCCGACACGATCAATAATCTTGAATGGTCCAATATACCTTGGATTTAATTTCCCTCGTTTACCAAATCGAACAACGCCTTTCCAAGGTGCAACTTTAAGCATGACCATCTCTCCAATTTCAAATTCTATATCTTTTCTTTTAATGTCAGCGTAGCTCTTTTGTCGACTTTGGGCGGTTTTCAACCGTTGTTGAATTTGGATGATCTTCTCGGTAGTTTCTTGTATAATCTCCGGACCCGTAATCTGTCTATCCCCCACTTCACTCCAACAAATCGGAGACCTGCACTTTCTACCATAAAGTGCTTCAAACGGCGCCATCTCAATGCTTGAATGGTAGCTGTTGTTGTAGGAAAATTCTGCTAACGGTAGATGTCGATCCCAACTGTTTCCGAAATCAATAACACATGCTCGTAGCATGTCTTCAAGCGTTTGTATCGTCCTTTCGCTCTGCCCATCAGTTTGTGGATGATAGGCAGTACTCATGTCTAGACGAGTTCCTAATGCTTGCTGTAATGTCTGCCAGAATCTTGAAATAAATCTGCCATCCCTATCAGAGATAATAGAGATTGGTATTCCATGTCTGGAGACGACTTCCTTCAAATACAGTCGTGCTAACTTCTCCATCTTGTCATCTTCTCTTATTGGTAGGAAGTGTGCTGATTTGGTGAGACGATCAACTATTACCCAAATAGTATCAAAACCACTTGCAGTCCTTGGCAATTTAGTGATGAAATCCATGGTAATGTTTTCCCATTTCCATTCCGGGATTTCGGGTTGTTGAAGTAGACCTGATGGTTTCTGATGCTCAGCTTTGACCTTAGAACACGTCAAACATTCTCCTACGTATTTAGCAACATCGGCTTTCATACCCGGCCACCAAAAATGTTTCTTGAGATCCTTGTACATCTTCCCCGTTCCAGGATGTATTGAGTATCTGGTTTTATGAGCTTCTCTAAGTACCATTTCTCTCATATCTCCAAATTTTGGTACCCAAATCCTTTCAGCCCTATACCGGGTTCCGTCTTCCCGAATATTAAGATGCTTCTCCGATCCTTTGGGTATTTCATCCTTTAAATTTCCCTCTTTTAAAACTCCTTGTTGCGCCTCCTTTATTTGAGTAGTAATGTTATTATGAATCATTATATTCATAGATTTTACTCGAATGGGTTCTCTGTCCTTCCTGCTCAAGGCATCGGCTACCACATTTGCCTTCCCCGGGTGGTAACGAATCTCAAAGTCGTAATCATTCAATAATTCAATCCACCTACGCTGCCTCATATTCAGTTGTTTCTGATTAAATATGTGTTGGAGACTTTTGTGGTCGGTATATATAATACTTTTGACCCCATATAAGTAGTGCCTCCAAGTCTTTAATGCAAAAACAACCGCGCCTAATTCCAAATCATGCGTCGTATAATTTTGTTCGTGAATCTTCAATTGTCTAGACGCATAAGCAATCACCTTCGTTCGTTGCATTAATACACAACCGAGACCTTGCTTTGATGCATCACAATAAATCACAAAATCATCATTCCCTTCAGGCAATGACAATATAGGTGCCGTAGTTAGCTTTTTCTTCAATAACTGAAACGCTTTCTCTTGTTCATCATTCCATTCAAATTTCTTCCCTTTATGCGTTAATGCAGTCAAGGGTTTTGCTATTCTGGAAAAGTCTTGGATGAACCTTCTGTAGTAACCAGCTAGTCCTAAAAACTGGCGTATGTGTTTCGGAGTTTTCGGGGTTTCCCACTTTTCAACAGTTTCTATCTTTGCCGGATCCACCTTAATACCTTCTTTGTTCACTATGTGACCGAGGAATTGAACTTCTTCCAACCAAAATGCACACTTTGAAAACTTAGCGTACAATTCTTCCTTCCTCAATACTTCTAACACCTTTCTCAAATGTTCACCGTGTTCTTGGTCATTCTTTGAGTAAATAAGTATGTCATCAATGAAAACAATGACAAACTTGTCAAGGTATGGTCCACACACTCGGTTCATAAGGTCCATGAACACAGCTGGTGCATTAGTTAAACCAAACGGCATGACCATAAACTCGTAATGACCGTAACGTGTTCTAAAAGCAGTCTTTGGAATATCATCTTCTTTCACCCGCATTTGATGATACCCGGAACGTAAGTCAATCTTTGAATAAACAGACGAGCCTTGTAGTTGATCAAATAAGTCGTCGATTCTCGGTAGTGGGTAGCGGTTCTTGATGGTAAGTTTGTTCAACTCTCGGTAGTCGATACACAACCTGAATGTACCATCTTTCTTCTTAACAAACAAAACAGGAGCTCCCCACGGTGATGTGCTTGGTCGAATGAAACCACGCTCTAAAAGTTCTTGTAATTGGCTTTGCAGTTCTTTCATCTCGCTGGGTGCGAGTCTGTAAGGAGCACGAGCTATTGGTGCAGCTCCTGGTACAAGATCTATTTGAAATTCAACGGATCGATGTGGGGGTAATCCCGGTAATTCTTTCGGAAATACATCGGGAAATTCTTTTGCAATGGGAACATCATTGATGCTCTTTTCTTCAGTTTGTACTTTCTCGACGTGTGCTAGAACAGCATAGCAACCTTTTCTTATTAGTTTTTGTGCCTTCAAATTACTAATAAGATGTAGCTTCGTGTTGCCCTTTTCCCCGTACACCATTAAGGGTTTTCCTTTTTCTCGTATAATGCGAATTGCATTTTTGTAACAAACGATCTCCGCTTTCACTTCTTTCAACCAGTCCATACCGATTATCACATCAAAACTCCCTAACTCTACTGGTATCAAATCAATCTTAAATGTTTCGCTAACCAGTTTAATTTCTCGATTCCGACATATATTATCTGCTGAAATTAATTTACCATTTGCTAATTCGAGTAAAAATTTACTATCCAAAGGCGTCAATGGACAACTTAATTTAGCACAAAAATCTCTACTCATATAGCTTCTATCCGCACCCGAATCAAATAAAACGTAAGCAGATTTATTGTCAATAAGAAACGTACCCGTAACAAGCTCCGGGTCTTCCTGTGCCTCTACCGCATTAATATTGAAAACTCTTCCACGGCCTTGTCCATTCGTGTTCTCCTGGTTCGGGCAATTTCTAATAATGTGGCCTGGTTTTCCACATTTATAACAAACTACATTGGCATAACTTGCTCCGACACTACTTGCTCCGCCATTACTCGTTCCGACACCATTTGTTCCTTTCGTTCTATTAACCCCTGGTCCGTAGACCTCACACTTCGCCGCGCTATGACCATTACTTTTACACTTGTTGCAAAATTTGGTGCAGAACCCCGAGTGATTCTTTTCACACCTTTGGCATAGCTGCTTCTGATTGTTGTTGTTGTTGCGGTTATTATTATTGTTGGGATGATTGTTGTAGTTGCTGTTGTTGTTGTTGTTGTTGTTGTTGTTGGGCCGTTTGTTGTAGTTGCGATTGATGTTGCGATTGTTGGGATAATTGTTACGATTATTGTTGTAATTGCTGTTGTTGTTGTATTGGTGATTCTTATCACCGTTTTCCTCCCACTTTCTTTTGACTTGCTTCACATTGGCCTCTTCAGCAGTCTGTTCTTTAATTCTTTCTTCAATCTGGTTCACTAGTTTGTGAGCCATTCTACATGCCTGTTGTATGGAGGCGGGCTCGTGTGAACTTATATCTTCTTGGATTCTTTCCGGTAATCCTTTCACAAACGCGTCGATCTTCTCTTCCTCATCTTCGAATGCTCCCGGACACAATAGGCACAATTCTGTGAATCGTCTTTCGTACGTGGTAATATCAAATCCTTGGGTTCGTAACCCTCTAAGTTATGTCTTGAGCTTATTGACCTCGGTTCTGGGACGGTACTTCTCGTTCATCAAGTGCTTGAATGCTGACCACGGTAGTGCGTACGCATCATCTTGTCCCACTTGCTCTAGATAGGTATTCCACCATGTTAACGCAGAACCTGTGAAGGTATGCGTAGCGTACTTCACTTTGTCCTCTTCAGTACACTTACTTATGGCAAACACCGATTCAACCTTCTCGGTCCACCGTTTCAATCCGATCGGTCCTTCGGTTCCATCAAATTCCAAAGGTTTGCAGGCAGTGAATTCTTTGTAGGTGCATCCTATACGATTTCCTGTACTGCTAGATCCAAGGTTATTGTTGGTATGTAGCGCAGCCTGTACTGCGGCTATGTTTGAAGCTAGAAAAGTACGGAATTCCTCTTCATTCATATTCACGGTGTGTCGAGTAGTCGGTGCCATTTCCTTCAAAATAGTTAAATGGAACAAGTTAATCATACAGAATATTAAGAGTAGTTAATAGTATTTCGTAGCATAATATGAACTCATTTATAAAAGCTTTTTCTTCATATTAGCATTTTATAAGTTTAAATTCGGGTAGTACCTACCCGTTAAGTTCATACTTAGTAGCTAATATACAATTCAACTACTACAATTCTATATGAAAAACTGATTATAATAATATTTCGCGTTCAAACTTTTATACAATATTTTACAAACTTACAATACCGCTTATTTTACATAAAGCATGAAATATAGCACACAATAACTTTGATACAAGATAGTTGTGAAGACAATTCTAGCTAGTACACAAGTCGTTCAGCAAAGGCAATAAAGACACGTAATTCATACGTCCAGAAACAAGTCATGCATTCTGGTTTTACTAGGACTACTTCCCATCCTTGGTCTTGTGCAACATAACCGTTATGGCCGTTGATAAGACAGCGTGTTGTAACGTCATCAAAGGGACGAGGGTTACGTAATGTCCAACAGTCCCGTAATAATCTAAAAACCTCATTTCTTACCCCAATTACCGACTCCGTCACTTGTGGAAACATTTTGTTTAATAGTTGTAGCCCGATGTTCTTGTTCTCACTTTGGTGAGAAGCGAACATTACTAATCCGTAAGCATAACATGCTTCTTTATGTTACATGTTAGCCGCTTTTTCTAAATCACGAAGTCCAATATTCGGATATATTGAGTCAAAATAATTTCTTAACCCGTTGCGTAAAATAGCATTTGGGTTCCCCGCAATATATGCGTCAAAGTAAACACATCGTAACTTATGGGTTTCCCAATGTGATATCCCCCATCTTTCAAACGAAAGTCTCTTATAAACCAAGACATTCTTGGAACGTTCTTCGAATGTCTTACAAACTGATCTCGCCTTAAATAGTTGTGCCGAAGAATTCTGGCCGACTCTAGACAAGATTTCATCAATCATGTCTCCGGGTAGGTCTCTTAAAATATTGGGTTGTCTATCCATTTTGTGTTTTTAAACTGTAAAATAGACAAGAGTTAGATTCATAAAAAAATACTTATTAATACAAGCAATTTTTACATATATCATAAAGCATAAGAACACTATATTACATATATTACACCACACGAATACAACTATCTTATTCCGACTCGCTCGTTTCTTCTTCTTCGGTTTTGGTTCGTTTTGCCAAGTTTCTAGGGATATATGGTGTTCCCCTAATACGAGCCGTCGTTGTCCACATTGGTTTAGAAAAACCTGGTGGTTTAGAGGTTCCCGGGTCATTGTTACAACTTAAGGACTTCGGGGGTTGACGATACATATAAAGTTCATCGGGGTTGGAATTAGATTTTTCTATTTTTATGCCATTTCCCTTATTATTTTCTTTTGCCTTTTTAAATTCAGTTGGGGTAATTTCTATAACATCATCGGAATTCTCGTCGGAATCCGATTCATCGGAGAATTGGTAATCCTCCCAATATTTTGCTTCCTTGGCGGAAACACCATTGACCATAATTAACTTTGGTCGGTTGGTTGAGGATTTTCTTTTACTTAACCGTTTTATTATTTCCCCCACCGGTTCTATTTCTTCATCCGGTTCCGATTCTTCTTCAGGTTCCGATTCTTCTTCCGGTTCCGACTCTTCTTCCGGTTCCGACTCTTCTTCCGGTTCCTCTTCGGGAACTTGTGAATCAGTCCACAAATCATTCCAATTTACATTTGACTCTTCATTATTATTAGGTGAGTCAATGGGACTTGTTCTAGAGGTAGACATCTATCACATAATATCAAACACGTTAAGAGATTAATATATCACATAATATTCATATGTTAAAAATATATAGTTTCCAACAAAAATGTTAAGCAATCATTTTTAAAGAAAACACGGTCGAAGTCCAGACTCACTAATGCATCCTAACAAACTCGATAAGACACACTAATGCAAATTTTCTGGTTCTCTAAGACCAACGCTCGGATACCAACTGAAATGTCCCGTTCTTATTGATTAAAAACGTTCCATATTAATTGATTTCGTTGCGAGGTTTTGACCTCTATATGAGACGTTTTTCAAAGACTGCATTCATTTTTAAAACAAACCATAACCTTTATTTCATAAATAAAGGTTTAAAAAGCTTTACGTAGATTATCAAATAATGATAATCTAAAATATCCTGTTTACATACGACCATTACATAATGGTTTACAATACAAATATGTTACATCGAAATCAGTTTCTTGAATGCAGTTTTTACACAATATCATACAAACATGGACTCCAAATCTTGTCCTTATTTTAGTATGCAACAGCGGAAGCTCTTAATATTCACCTGAGAATAAACATGCTTTAAACGTCAACAAAAATGTTGGTGAGTTATAGGTTTAACCTATATATATCAAATCGTAACAATAGACCACAAGATTTCATATTTCAATACACATCCCATACATAGAGATAAAAATCATTCATATGGTGAACACCTGGTAACCGACAATAACAAGATGCATATATAAGAATATC
Organism: Rutidosis leptorrhynchoides; assembly: GCF_046630445.1. Classification (NCBI taxonomy): domain Eukaryota; kingdom Viridiplantae; phylum Streptophyta; class Magnoliopsida; order Asterales; family Asteraceae; genus Rutidosis; species Rutidosis leptorrhynchoides. The sequence continues at coordinate 360,617,093 of NC_092339.1, forward strand.
CCCATCATTCCGGGACACCCTTCGGATATGATATAAATTTCGAAGTACTAAAGCATCCGGTACTTTGGATGGGGTTTGTTAGGCCCAATAGATCTATCTTTAGGATTCGCGTCAATTAGGGTGTCTGTTCCCTAATTCTTAGATTACCAGACTTTAATAAAAAGGGGCATATTCGATTTCGATAATTCAACCATAGAATGTAGTTTCACGTACTTGTGTCTATTTTGTAAATCATTTATAAAACCTGCATGTATTCTCATCCCAAAAATATTAGATTTTAAAAGTGGGACTATAACTCACTTTCACAGATTTTTACTTCGTCGGGAAGTAAGACTTGGCCACTGTTGATTCACGAACCTATAACAATATATACATATATATTAAAGTATGTTCAAAATATATTTACAACACTTTTAATATATTTTGATGTTTTAAGTTTATTAAGTCAGCTGTCCTCGTTAGTAACCTATAACTAGTTGTCCACAGTTAGATGTACAGAAATAAATCGATAAATATTATCTTGAATCAATCCACGATCCAGTGTATACGTATCTCAGTATTGATCAAAACTCAAACTATATATATTTTGGAATCAACCTCAACCCTGTATAGCTAACTCCAACATTCACATATAGAGTGTCTATGGTTGTTCCGAAATATATATAGATGTGTCGACATGATAGGTCGAAACATTGTATACGTGTCTATGGTATCTCAAGATTACATAATATACAATACAAGTTGATTAAGTTATGGTTGGAATAGATTTGTTACCAATTTTCACGTAGCTAAAATGAGAAAAATTATCCAATCTTGTTTTACCCATAACTTCTTCATTTTAAATCCGTTTTGAGTGAATCAATTTGCTATGGTTTCATATTGAACTCTATTTTATGAATCTAAACAGAAAAAGTATAGGTTTATAGTCGGAAAAATAAGTTACAAGTCGTTTTTGTAAAGGTAGTCATTTCAGTCGAAAGAACGACGTCTAGATGATCAATTTAGAAAACATACTTCCACTTTGAGTTTAACCATAATTTTTGGATATAGTTTCATGTTCATAATAAAAATCATTTTCTCAGAATAACAACTTTTAAATCAAAGTTTATCATAGTTTTTAATTAACTAACCCAAAACAGCCCGCGGTGTTACTACGACGGCGTAAATCCGGTTTTACGGTGTTTTTCGTGTTTCCAGGTTTTAAATCATTAAGTTAGCATATCATATAGATATAGAACATGTGTTTAGTTGATTTTAAAAGTCAAGTTAGAAGGATTAACTTTTGTTTGCGAACAAGTTTAGAATTAACTAAACTATGTTCTAGTGATTACAAGTTTAAACCTTCGAATAAGATAGCTTTATATGTATGAATCGAATGATGTTATGAACATAATTACTACCTTAATTTCCTTAGATAAACCTACTGGAAAAGAGAAAAATGGATCTAGCTTCAATGGATCCTTGGATGGCTCGAAGTTCTTGAAGCAGAATCATGACACGAAAACAAGTTCAAGTAAGATCATCACTTGAAATAAGATTGTTATAGTTATAGAAATTGAACCAAAGTTTGAATATGATTATTACCTTGTATTAGAATGATAACCTACTGTAAGAAACAAAGATTTCTTGAGGTTGGATGATCACCTTACAAGATTGGAAGTGAGCTAGCAAACTTGAAAGTATTCTTGATTTTATGAAACTAGAACTTTTGGAATTTATGAAGAACACTTAGAACTTGAAGATAGAACTTGAGAGAGATCAATTAGATGAAGAAAATTGAAGAATGAAAGTGTTTGTAGGTGTTTTTGGTCGTTGGTGTATGGATTAGATATAAAGGATATGTAATTTTGTTTTCATGTAAATAAGTCATGAATGATTACTCATATTTTTGTAATTTTATGAGATATTTCATGCTAGTTGCCAAATGATGGTTCCCACATGTGTTAGGTGACTCACATGGGCTGCTAAGAGCTGATCATTGGAGTGTATATACCAATAGTACATACATCTAAAAGCTGTGTATTGTACGAGTACGAATACGGGTGCATACGAGTAGAATTGTTGATGAAACTGAACGAGGATGTAATTGTAAGCATTTTTGTTAAGTAGAAGTATTTTGATAAGTGTATTGAAGTCTTTAAAAAGTGTATAAATACATATTAAAACACTACATGTATATACATTTTAACTGAGTCGTTAAGTCATCGTTAGTCGTTACATGTAAGTGTTGTTTTGAAACCTTTAGGTTAACGATCTTGTTAAATGTTGTTAACCCAATGTTTATAATATCAAATGAGATTTTAAATTATTATATTATCATGATATTATCATGTATGAATATCTCTTAATATGATATATATACATTAAATGTCTTTACAACGATAATCGTTACATATATGTCTCGTTTAAAAATCATTAAGTTAGTAGTCTTGTTTTTACATATGTAGTTCATTGTTAATATACTTTATGATATGTTTTCTTATCATAGTATCATGTTAACTATATATATATATATCCATATATATGTCATCATATAGTTTTTACAAGTTTTAACGTTCGTGAATCACCGATCAACTTGGGTGGTCAATTGTCTATATGAAACATATTTCAATTAATCAAGTCTTAACAAGTTTGATTGCTTAACATGTTGGAAACATTTAATCATGTAAATATCAATCTCAATTAATATATATAAACATGGAAAAGTTCGGGTCACTACAGTAACTGAAATGTCCCGTTCTTATTGATTAAAAACGTTCCATATTAATTGATTTCGTTGCGAGGTTTTGACCTCTATATGAGACGTTTTTCAAAGACTGCATTCATTTTTAAAACAAACCATAACCTTTATTTCATAAATAAAGGTTTAAAAAGCTTTACGTAGATTATCAAATAATGATAATCTAAAATATCCTGTTTACATACGACCATTACATAATGGTTTACAATACAAATATGTTACATCGAAATCAGTTTCTTGAATGCAGTTTTTACACAATATCATACAAACATGGACTCCAAATCTTGTCCTTATTTTAGTATGCAACAGCGGAAGCTCTTAATATTCACCTGAGAATAAACATGCTTTAAACGTCAACAAAAATGTTGGTGAGTTATAGGTTTAACCTATATATATCAAATCGTAACAATAGACCACAAGATTTCATATTTCAATACACATCCCATACATAGAGATAAAAATCATTCATATGGTGAACACCTGGTAACCGACAATAACAAGATGCATATATAAGAATATCCCCATCATTCCGGGACACCCTTCGGATATGATATAAATTTCGAAGTACTAAAGCATCCGGTACTTTGGATGGGGTTTGTTAGGCCCAATAGATCTATCTTTAGGATTCGCGTCAATTAGGGTGTCTGTTCCCTAATTCTTAGATTACCAGACTTTAATAAAAAGGGGCATATTCGATTTCGATAATTCAACCATAGAATGTAGTTTCACGTACTTGTGTCTATTTTGTAAATCATTTATAAAACCTGCATGTATTCTCATCCCAAAAATATTAGATTTTAAAAGTGGGACTATAACTCACTTTCACAGATTTTTACTTCGTCGGGAAGTAAGACTTGGCCACTGTTGATTCACGAACCTATAACAATATATACATATATATTAAAGTATGTTCAAAATATATTTACAACACTTTTAATATATTTTGATGTTTTAAGTTTATTAAGTCAGCTGTCCTCGTTAGTAACCTATAACTAGTTGTCCACAGTTAGATGTGCAGAAATAAATCGATAAATATTATCTTGAATCAATCCACGACCCAGTGTATACGTATCTCAGTATTGATCACAACTCAAACTATATATATTTTGGAATCAACCTCAACCCTGTATAGCTAACTCCAACATTCACATATAGAGTGTCTATGGTTGTTCCGAAATATATATAGATGTGTCGACATGATAGGTCGAAACATTGTATACGTGTCTATGGTATCTCAAGATTACATAATATACAATACAAGTTGATTAAGTTATGGTTGGAATAGATTTGTTACCAATTTTCACGTAGCTAAAATGAGAAAAATTATCCAATCTTGTTTTACCCATAACTTCTTCATTTTAAATCCGTTTTGAGTGAATCAAATTGCTATGGTTTCATATTGAACTCTATTTTATGAATCTAAACAGAAAAAGTATAGGTTTATAGTCGGAAAAATAAGTTACAAATCGTTTTTGTAAAGGTAGTCATTTTAGTCGAAAGAACGACGTCTAGATGATCAATTTAGAAAACATACTTCCACTTTGAGTTTAACCATAATTTTTGGATATAGTTTCATGTTCATAATAAAAATCATTTTCTCAGAATAACAACTTTTAAATCAAAGTTTATCATAGTTTTTAATTAACTAACCCAAAACAGCCCGCGGTGTTACTACGACGGCGTAAATCCGGTTTTACGGTGTTTTTCGTGTTTCCAGGTTTTAAATCATTAAGTTAGCATATCATATAGATATAGAACATGTGTTTAGTTGATTTTAAAAGTCAAGTTAGAAGGATTAACTTTTGTTTGCGAACAAGTTTAGAATTAACTAAACTATGTTCTAGTGATTACAAGTTTAAACCTTCGAATAAGATAGCTTTATATGTATGAATCGAATGATGTTATGAACATAATTACTACCTTAATTTCCTTGGATAAACCTACTGGAAAAGAGAAAAATGGATCTAGCTTCAATGGATCCTTGGATGGCTCGAAGTTCTTGAAGCAGAATCATGACACGAAAACAAGTTCAAGTAAGATCATCACTTGAAATAAGATTGTTATAGTTATAGAAATTGAACCAAAGTTTGAATATGATTATTACCTTGTATTAGAATGATAACCTACTGTAAGAAACAAAGATTTCTTGAGGTTGGATGATCACCTTACAGGATTGGAAGTGAGCTAGCAAACTTGAAAGTATTCTTGATTTTATGAAACTAGAACTTTTGGAATTTATGAAGAACACTTAGAACTTGAAGATAGAACTTGAGAGAGATCAATTAGATGAAGAAAATTGAAGAATGAAAGTGTTTGTAGGTGTTTTTGGTCGTTGGTGTATGGATTAGATATAAAGGATATGTAATTTTGTTTTCATGTAAATAAGTCATGAATGATTACTCATATTTTTGTAATTTTATGAGATATTTCATGCTAGTTGCCAAATGATGGTTCCCACATGTGTTAGGTGACTCACATGGGCTGCTAAGAGCTGATCATTGGAGTGTATATACCAATAGTACATACATCTAAAAGCTGTGTATTGTACGAGTACGAATACGGGTGCATACGAGTAGAATTGTTGATGAAACTGAACGAGGATGTAATTGTAAGCATTTTTGTTAAGTAGAAGTATTTTGATAAGTGTATTGAAGTCTTTAAAAAGTGTATAAATACATATTAAAACACTACATGTATATACATTTTAACTGAGTCGTTAAGTCATCGTTAGTCGTTACATGTAAGTGTTGTTTTGAAACCTTTAGGTTAACGATCTTGTTAAATGTTGTTAACCCAATGTTTATAATATCAAATGAGATTTTAAATTATTATATTATCATGATATTATCATGTATGAATATCTCTTAATATGATATATATACATTAAATGTCTTTACAACGATAATCGTTACATATATGTCTCGTTTAAAAATCATTAAGTTAGTAGTCTTGTTTTTACATATGTAGTTCATTGTTAATATACTTTATGATATGTTTTCTTATCATAGTATCATGTTAACTATATATATATATATCCATATATATGTCATCATATAGTTTTTACAAGTTTTAACGTTCGTGAATCACCGATCAACTTGGGTGGTCAATTGTCTATATGAAACATATTTCAATTAATCAAGTCTTAACAAGTTTGATTGCTTAACATGTTGGAAAAATTTAATCATGTAAATATCAATCTCAATTAATATATATAAACATGGAAAAGTTCGGGTCACTACAGTACCTACCCGTTAAATAAATTTCGTCCCGAAATTTTAAGCTGTTGAAGGTGTTGACGAATCTTCTGGAAATAGATGCGGGTATTTCTTCTTCATCTGATCTTCACGCTCCCAGGTGAACTCGGGTCCTCTACGAGCATTCCATTGAACCTTAACAATTGGTATCTTGTTTTGCTTAAGTCTTTTAACCTCACGATCCATTATTTCGACGGGTTCTTCGATGAATTGAAGTTTTTCGTTGATTTGGATTTCATCTAACGGAATAGTGAGATCTTCTTTAGCAAAACATTTCTTTAAATTCGAGACGTGGAAAGTGTTATGTACAGCCGCGAGTTGTTGAGGTAACTCTAGTCGGTAAGCTACTGGTCCGACACGATCAATAATCTTGAATGGTCCAATATACCTTGGATTTAATTTCCCTCGTTTACCAAATCGAACAACGCCTTTCCAAGGTGCAACTTTAAGCATGACCATCTCTCCAATTTCAAATTCTATATCTTTTCTTTTAATGTCAGCGTAGCTCTTTTGTCGACTTTGGGCGGTTTTCAACCGTTGTTGAATTTGGATGATCTTCTCGGTAGTTTCTTGTATAATCTCCGGACCCGTAATCTGTCTATCCCCCACTTCACTCCAACAAATCGGAGACCTGCACTTTCTACCATAAAGTGCTTCAAACGGCGCCATCTCAATGCTTGAATGGTAGCTGTTGTTGTAGGAAAATTCTGCTAACGGTAGATGTCGATCCCAACTGTTTCCGAAATCAATAACACATGCTCGTAGCATGTCTTCAAGCGTTTGTATCGTCCTTTCGCTCTGCCCATCAGTTTGTGGATGATAGGCAGTACTCATGTCTAGACGAGTTCCTAATGCTTGCTGTAATGTCTGCCAGAATCTTGAAATAAATCTGCCATCCCTATCAGAGATAATAGAGATTGGTATTCCATGTCTGGAGACGACTTCCTTCAAATACAGTCGTGCTAACTTCTCCATCTTGTCATCTTCTCTTATTGGTAGGAAGTGTGCTGATTTGGTGAGACGATCAACTATTACCCAAATAGTATCAAAACCACTTGCAGTCCTTGGCAATTTAGTGATGAAATCCATGGTAATGTTTTCCCATTTCCATTCCGGGATTTCGGGTTGTTGAAGTAGACCTGATGGTTTCTGATGCTCAGCTTTGACCTTAGAACACGTCAAACATTCTCCTACGTATTTAGCAACATCGGCTTTCATACCCGGCCACCAAAAATGTTTCTTGAGATCCTTGTACATCTTCCCCGTTCCAGGATGTATTGAGTATCTGGTTTTATGAGCTTCTCTAAGTACCATTTCTCTCATATCTCCAAATTTTGGTACCCAAATCCTTTCAGCCCTATACCGGGTTCCGTCTTCCCGAATATTAAGATGCTTCTCCGATCCTTTGGGTATTTCATCCTTTAAATTTCCCTCTTTTAAAACTCCTTGTTGCGCCTCCTTTATTTGAGTAGTAATGTTATTATGAATCATTATATTCATAGATTTTACTCGAATGGGTTCTCTGTCCTTCCTGCTCAAGGCATCGGCTACCACATTTGCCTTCCCCGGGTGGTAACGAATCTCAAAGTCGTAATCATTCAATAATTCAATCCACCTACGCTGCCTCATATTCAGTTGTTTCTGATTAAATATGTGTTGGAGACTTTTGTGGTCGGTATATATAATACTTTTGACCCCATATAAGTAGTGCCTCCAAGTCTTTAATGCAAAAACAACCGCGCCTAATTCCAAATCATGCGTCGTATAATTTTGTTCGTGAATCTTCAATTGTCTAGACGCATAAGCAATCACCTTCGTTCGTTGCATTAATACACAACCGAGACCTTGCTTTGATGCATCACAATAAATCACAAAATCATCATTCCCTTCAGGCAATGACAATATAGGTGCCGTAGTTAGCTTTTTCTTCAATAACTGAAACGCTTTCTCTTGTTCATCATTCCATTCAAATTTCTTCCCTTTATGCGTTAATGCAGTCAAGGGTTTTGCTATTCTGGAAAAGTCTTGGATGAACCTTCTGTAGTAACCAACTAGTCCTAAAAACTGGCGTATGTGTTTCGGAGTTTTCGGGGTTTCCCACTTTTCAACAGTTTCTATCTTTGCCGGATCCACCTTAATACCTTCTTTGTTCACTATGTGACCGAGGAATTGAACTTCTTCCAACCAAAATGCACACTTTGAAAACTTAGCGTACAATTCTTCCTTCCTCAATACTTCTAACACCTTTCTCAAATGTTCACCGTGTTCTTGGTCATTCTTTGAGTAAATAAGTATGTCATCAATGAAAACAATGACAAACTTGTCAAGGTATGGTCCACACACTCGGTTCATAAGGTCCATGAACACAGCTGGTGCATTAGTTAAACCAAACGGCATGACCATAAACTCGTAATGACCGTAACGTGTTCTAAAAGCAGTCTTTGGAATATCATCTTCTTTCACCCGCATTTGATGATACCCGGAACGTAAGTCAATCTTTGAATAAACAGACGAGCCTTGTAGTTGATCAAATAAGTCGTCGATTCTCGGTAGTGGGTAGCGGTTCTTGATGGTAAGTTTGTTCAACTCTCGGTAGTCGATACACAACCTGAATGTACCATCTTTCTTCTTAACAAACAAAACAGGAGCTCCCCACGGTGATGTGCTTGGTCGAATGAAACCACGCTCTAAAAGTTCTTGTAATTGGCTTTGCAGTTCTTTCATCTCGCTGGGTGCGAGTCTGTAAGGAGCACGAGCTATTGGTGCAGCTCCTGGTACAAGATCTATTTGAAATTCAACGGATCGATGTGGGGGTAATCCCGGTAATTCTTTCGGAAATACATCGGGAAATTCTTTTGCAATGGGAACATCATTGATGCTCTTTTCTTCAGTTTGTACTTTCTCGACGTGTGCTAGAACAGCATAGCAACCTTTTCTTATTAGTTTTTGTGCCTTCAAATTACTAATAAGATGTAGCTTCGTGTTGCCCTTTTCCCCGTACACCATTAAGGGTTTTCCTTTTTCTCGTATAATGCGAATTGCATTTTTGTAACAAACGATCTCCGCTTTCACTTCTTTCAACCAGTCCATACCGATTATCACATCAAAACTCCCTAACTCTACTGGTATCAAATCAATCTTAAATGTTTCGCTAACCAGTTTAATTTCTCGATTCCGACATATATTATCTGCTGAAATTAATTTACCATTTGCTAATTCGAGTAAAAATTTACTATCCAAAGGCGTCAATGGACAACTTAATTTAGCACAAAAATCTCTACTCATATAGCTTCTATCCGCACCCGAATCAAATAAAACGTAAGAAGATTTATTGTCAATAAGAAACGTACCCGTAACAAGCTCCGGGTCTTCCTGTGCCTCTACCGCATTAATATTGAAAACTCTTCCACGGCCTTGTCCATTCGTGTTCTCCTGGTTCGGGCAATTTCTAATAATGTGGCCTGGTTTTCCACATTTATAACAAACTACATTGGCATAACTTGCTCCGACACTACTTGCTCCGCCATTACTCGTTCCGACACCATTTGTTCCTTTCGTTCTATTAACCCCTGGTCCGTAGACCTCACACTTCGCCGCGCTATGACCATTTCTTTTACACTTGTTGCAAAATTTGGTGCAGAACCCCGAGTGATTCTTTTCACACCTTTGGCATAGCTGCTTCTGATTGTTGTTGTTGTTGCGGTTATTATTGTTGTTGGGATGATTGTTGTAGTTGCTGTTGTTGTTGTTGTTGTTGTTGTTGTTGTTGGGCCGTTTGTTGTAGTTGCGATTGATGTTGCGATTGTTGGGATAATTGTTGCGATTATTGTTGTAATTGCTGTTGTTGTTGTATTGGTGATTCTTATCACCGTTTTCCTCCCACTTTCTTTTGACTTGCTTCACATTGGCCTCTTCAGCAGTCTGTTCTTTAATTCTTTCTTCAATCTGGTTCACTAGTTTGTGAGCCATTCTACATGCCTGTTGTATGGAGGCGGGCTCGTGTGAACTTATATCTTCTTGGATTCTTTCCGGTAATCCTTTCACAAACGCGTCGATCTTCTCTTCCTCATCTTCGAATGCTCCCGGACACAATAGGCACAATTCTGTGAATCGTCTTTCGTACGTGGTAATATCAAATCCTTGGGTTCGTAACCCACTAAGTTCTGTCTTGAGCTTATTGACCTCGGTTCTGGGACGGTACTTCTCGTTCATCAAGTGCTTGAATGCTGACCACGGTAGTGCGTACGCATCATCTTGTCCCACTTGCTCTAGATAGGTATTCCACCATGTTAACGCTGAACCTGTGAAGGCCAACTGAAAGGACCCGTTCATATACATTATAAACGATTCACAATAGTTGATTACATTGCGAGGTATTTGACCTCTATATGATACATTTTACAAACATTGCATTCGTTTTTAAAAGACAAACTTTCTTTACATCGAAAATTGACAGACATGCATACCATTTCATAATATCCACTATCCAACTATAAATTAATTTAATAATAATCTTTGATGAACTCAATGACTCGAATGCAACGTTCTTCGAAATATGCTATGAAAGACTCCAAGTAATATCTTTAAAATGAGCAAATGCACAGCGGAAGATTTCTTTAACACCTGAGAATAAACATGCTTTAAAGTGTCAACCAAAAGGTTGGTGAGTTCATTAGTTTATCATAATCATTTATTTCCATCATTTTAATAGACCACAAGAATTTCATTTCCAGTTCTCATAAATATACGTCCCATGCATAGAGACAAAAATAATCATTCATATGGTGAACACCTGGTAACCGACATTAACTAGATACATATAAGAATATCCCCTATCATTCCGGGATCCTCCTTCGGACATGAATTTCGAAGTACTAAAGCATCCGGTACTTTGGATGGGGTTTGTTAGGCCCAATAGATCTATCTTTAGGATTCGCGTCAATTAGGGTGTCTGTTCCCTAATTCTTAGATTACCAGACTTTAATAAAAAGGGGCATATTCGATTTCGATAATTCAACCATAGAATGTAGTTTCAATTACTTGTGTCTATTTTGTCAAACATTTATAAAAGCGCATGTATTCTCAGTCCCAAAAATATATATTGCGAAAGCATTTAAAAAGGGAGTAATGAAAATTGTAAAACAGTTAATAAAGCATTTGCATGTATTCTCAGCCCAAAAACGTAAAGAGTAAAAGGGAGCAAATGAAACTCACGCATATAAATATTGTAAAACAGTTAATAAAGCATTTGCATGTATTCTCAGCCCAAAAACGTAAAGAGTAAAAGGGAGCAAATGAAACTCACGCATATAAATATTGTAAAACAGTTAATAAAGCATTTGCATGTATTCTCAGTCCCAAAAAAATGTAAAGAGTAAAAGGGCAATGAAACTCACCATACTGTATTTCGTAGTAAAAATACATATAACGTCATTGAACAAGTGCAAGGTTGGCCTCGGATTCACGAACCTAAATTAATTATATATATTTATGTGTTGGTCAATATTTGTCTAACAAATTAGGTCAAGTCATAGTGTACCACAATCCTAATGCTCGAGACTAATATGCAAAAGTCAACAAAAGTAAATTTGACTCAAAATAATTTCCAAAAATCTATACATGATTAATATATAGTTTAAATATCGTCGTTTTATATTTTTAAATATTTTTAAAAGATTTATTAGAGTAAATAATATAATTTATTTATTAATTAATAAAATTTTATATTAAATTTATATAATAAAATATACTTTTATATATATTAAGTAATAAAATTTATAAGCCAGGTTCATTTAATATCATAAAGATAATATGATAGGTATTATTAAAGTAAGTTATTACACGTAGTAAAATATGTTTGTATCACATATTTATTTGATAAAATAATATCTATAATGATAGTAAGTAAAAGTTGTATTATTTTGTAATAATAATTATTATTATAAAAATATCAATATTTATAATTACTAAGATAACATTATGATAAAACGATAATTCTAATTATGATAACTTTAATATTTACGATAATTTTTAATATTATCTTTAAAATAATAATTCTATTTAAAATAATAATAATAATAATATTTTATAGTAACAATGACATTTCTATTAAAATGATAATTTTTGTTAAAATGATAGTTTTGATACTAACGATACTTTTAATAATAATAGTAGTGATAAAAATAATAAGAACGATAATTTTATTTAAATCAATATCTTATAATATTTTAATTTCATCATGATACTCTTACTCATTATTTCCTAATAGTTTCGTTTAATAGATTTTAATCGTCTTTTATATCGTGTTCGTAATAATGATAATAATAGTAATCAAAATAATTAGGTGTTACAAATATTTGTTTTAATTACACTAATATTAATAATGATAGTTACTATAACATTATTAACGATAATACTAATAATTATCTTAATGATAATATAGTAATAATAATAATAACAATAACAATAACCATTTTTAAATAATGATATATATATATTAATAATGATAATAATAATAATAATACTAATAATAATAATAATAATAATTGGATAATAATAATAATACTAATTATAACTTTAACGATAATAACGATAGTAATAATAAAAAAAAATAACAATTTTTAATGATAAATCCCTTTTATTGATAAAGATAATAATAATGATAATAATAAGATAAAACTAGAACGACGATAATAATAATCATTTTTAATAAAAATATCGAAAATTCAATTGATTATAACTTCTAATCCGTTCATCGAAACCATTCGATATCTAAAGGAAAAGTTCTTAATTTTTCGCTAGCTTTCCAAGGACATGCATATCTTATACCTTATCTCAACCGCAAGTGTAACTAATTCAAGATTCAACCTAACCTGTCTAAGGGCAATATCAAAAGTACAAGCATGCATAATCCTAAATACTCGAGCATTAGTCAGGGATACACTATTAGTATGTAAAAGTTAAATTATGAGTACTCACGTATCAATATTGAGATTCAATATTGCAGGAAAGGTACGTAGACGCAACGAAAATGATAAAAACTATATTGACCTCACGAGCATACCCATGAACCATACTCAATCACCTCCATAGCTATAACCCATAATTTCCTTAATCCTATCCTACTCGAAAAACAATTTCGAAATCACTCGGACAGCACTCCGTCGTAATATTTTATGTATACTAATAATATCTTGAAATAATACGGAGTAAATATATATATGTAAATCTATTGAGAGAGTTTAGAGAAAAATATTTTCAAGTTTCTATGAAATAATGAAACCTAATGAATTCTATTTATAATAGATTTTTGAATTATTAAAGTGAATTATTAAAGTATGAATTATTAAAGTGAATTATTAAAGTATGAATTATTAAAGTGAATTATTAAAGTATGAATTATTAAAGTGAATTATTAAAGTATGAATTATTAAAGTAAAATTATTAAAGTTAAAGTAAAGTAAAAATAAAGTAGAGGTAAAGTTTAAGTATAGTAAAAGTATAAAACTATAACTATGTACGTATAATACGCGTATAAATATATATAATATTAATTTAAATCATTTAATAAAATAAAATATAAATATCGTTATCTTTATCATACTAGTTAAGTAATGAGTTGTCAAAAGTGGTTCTAGATATTTATAAAAGTTATATACGTTTTAATAATAAAGTTCTTTTTAAACTGAAAACGTTTTTGTACGTTTGAAACTAAATAGGTCAATCGAGTCTTTATGAGATTCAATCTTCCACTATCCTTTGTCTAGTTCTCAATAATTGACAATTTGTTCTTATTTATAAATCACTTTACCATTTTCCGAATATTGTTAAAATGGAAAGATTTCTCAAATCAACGTGGGCCTTTCAATAGAGACTTGTAATCATAATTCAATATATCTGATAATTCAATCATTTGATCTTATCTTCTAATTCCATTGATAAACATTTTGAAACAGATACAATCATATAAAGTATTTAATCTAATATTTTGTTTACGTTTCAAGTTATAATATATATATACATATACATATATAATCATATTCGTTTAATGGTTCGTGAATCGTTGGAACTTGGTCGAGGTTGAATGAATGTATGAACATAGTTTAAAATTCTTGAAATTTAACTTAACAAATATTGCTTATCGTGTCGGAAACATATAAAGATTAAAGTTTAAATTTGGTTGGAAATTTTCGGGTTGTCACAGTACCTACCCGTTAAAGAAATTTCGTCCCGAAATTTGAGTGGAAAGGTCGTGAATGATAATAAGTATGTTTTCATGATGCATACGGGCTGAAAATTAGAGTTTTATCATCAGCGAATAATTTGGATAAACAATCCATTTATATGAAGAGTACGAATGAAGCTAACATAGAAGAGTGAAATGAGTAAGTGTAGATTCATCTTATCATTTGACGTAGATATGATTGATTCCTAGATTTTAAGGGATTTAAAGAAAATCTTCTTAATAAGATTTGACTCTCCGGTACTTAAGGGAATTAGGATCCTCTTTAAATGTGATCGTCCATTTTAATTGTTCTTTCGGAGATTTTCTTATAAATTCACCTCCTTCGTTTCCTTACAACTCACACCTTCTATTGATGCATTTTATGCAAGTCCCTAGACATCTACCCACGTCCATTGCAGGTACAACAGTTTACAGGCCACCATGATTGCTCGTTATTATCCTATCCGTGTTTGTATGTGGTTACAGGAACTGCAGGAACGAGATTTAGATGTTTGACTATGTTAGACTTAGTCAGACGTACGAGTGAAGCCTCACTAGTATGGCTGACAAGCTCATACGCACGGTTGATGCTGAGCTAAGTCACAATTACAACCTAAATGAGAAGACATGAGTGAGTGATCACCCGTACGGCTGATGAAGCTAACTCGTACGTGTGATGAATGAATCGTATGGGTGAGTCAACAGCAGGGGTATATAAAGTCTTATGTTCTTCATTTTAGGTTAAGCCTCTCATTTGTTACACACACTCAGATCTAGTGAGCTCCTCCGATTCTCTCTCTCAGTCCAAATCACCCAGGTGGTGAATAATAGCTCTAGGTGTTGATCTAATCACACTTGATTTAGTTGTGGTTTGACTAAATTAATCAAAAAAAAAACTTAACCTATTCACTAGAGGGTTTGATTCACTTATTCCGCCATTGTGTGAGTTAAATCTATTGATTTCTAAGTTCCTAGTCATGTTTCATCACCTTCTATTCTTTCCCCCTCAACTCATATTTTAAAGTATTCATCAATATGCTCCATCCAGTTCTGATTCTCAATATACTTCTAACTTTCATATCGGTCATTCTTCTTTTTCATCTACCGCCGGAAGAATCTATTTACTTCTACTATACTCTTGGGTTTATAGTGTTTCTAGTTCTCCCGTGTCTTTATATTGCTATATGCATCGATATATATGGTTTATAATTTATGATTTGTCGTTGGGCTTTATATGTTCCCTTATATTTCAAAGTCTCTGCTTCTGTCTTCTATAATCATTATCATTCACAGTTAATGCTCTCTTTTATTTGCTGCAATTTATACCCCAATTTCTATTTCGGAGTTTTGTCCTTTCGTTTCTTCTTCTTGCGATTAAGCACCGCTTGTAATGGTCCATAATTCACAGATATGAATTTCGGAATGAACATTGTTAATGTTCTAGGAAGGAAATTGTGATGGCACGATCTTGACTTGTCAAATTACTAGAATACCTTGGAAAAGGCCGAATCATCAAGAAATATTTTCTTGATATTTTAGAGGTTAAATAGAATACAAGAGTTATATAACATGGCACATGATGATGTTATGATCTGTGAATCATCACGTTCCATTTAGAAACTCAGCATGACTTACTGTAATATAATCACATTGATCAAGTGTCATTATATTATACTAATTCATGCTTCAGTTCCCAACACTACTTCAAAATATTACTATTTTAAACTTGAATGTTTCAGAATTTAGAAACTAAAATAGTTTCTTTTATGATGTAATACAGATAGCACGAAGAGGTAAATGATTTCAAATAAGAAAAATTAAGAAAATATCTTCAGAAATATGGAGGATATTTATAATGAAAGATATGATGATATTTTAGAATTTCTAATATCAGAGGATGATGAAGAATATTGTCCGCAGGGGTTTAGAGTCAGGAGCAAGGTATTCATTAATGACTTCAGTAGGTACTGAATCATTTGGATCCTTTGAAGTCAGGTTCAGTCTTTATAATTTGTCCACAGCCTCCTTCCTACTTTGCTCAATCCGTTTTCCAGTTCCAAAACTTCTCTTTTTCTGCGCTTTGCCAGTACACTTCATCATTATCATCCAGCTTTTACCATTTAAAGTCGTTTATAGTTTTTGCTGCTTCATCAGCATTTTTTTTTTTCCATTTTCGGAGAACCAATTCGTAGTTCGGAGTGTTTTTCAGAAACTTCACATTCAAATTAAGTCCAGAAGATAGACGTTATATATACACATATAACTGTTGGCGTAGACATGCTGCGAGATTTCAAAATACTGATTGCTAATTCCCAATGATTCGTATGGCAATTCTCATTACAAGATGCGAATGAGTAAATGATAGGGTTTCAATGAATAATTATAATGACTTTTTGGAGAGGCTAAAGTCAAAGGGTAATGAAGTTGTTGGTACATCTGCTAATAATGTGGTGGAATGTAAAAGGTTCCCTGGTAACGATGGTGTATATCTCAAGGTTATAATAAGGTTAGTCTGACTGAAAAGTCGAAGTTGACTTGCTGGAGCTGTGACAAAACTGGCTACTTTGAATAGGAGTCGCAAAGTTATTTTTGCTAATAAATGCCAAAGAATCTGACGCGGATACGTTGTTTAAACTTTTACTTTGGTTTCAAGAGTTTTTCGGGTACATAACTGTGGGTAACATGTGGTTGGATCATCATCTCGATTGCTCATCATTCGAAGTGTCTTCAGAAATTTTCGAAGGGTTTGAACACAGATTGTAATCGTTAACATACATTTGATATTCTAACACAGTTTTGAAGTCAAAATATAGCTTGTGAAAGATGTAAGGATCTAAGAGTGATGATTTTGGTCATATCTCAAGTTGAATTTTGAGATTTCAAAATCAGAATATGTAATTAAATTTTGAATGAGTATGGTTGTTTTGATTTCTATAAAAGAATGTATATTGTTGTGAAAGTAGGGAGTATAATGGATGATTTGCTGAATCAGATTCGAAGAATGTAACATATTAATTGTGAATTTATATATCTCTCGGGTATTACCTACCCGTTAAAAAAAAAATTTCACAATTAATATTTTGTACAAAAGAATTTTATTACAGTCTTTATAAAAATATATATATGTATATTTTCTTCAGATGTAACATAGATTTAATGAGTTAATGTTAAATTAAACTCATTTGATTTACGGTTGAAACTAGAATTGAATAATCCCTAAAGGCTTTAAAAAGTACATAACTTTTACGCAGTATTTCTTTAATGACATTGAAATTATGAATCAATACTTCGTTATTTGTTGATGTATGATGTTCGGTTCGTGGAATTCTTGTGAATTTCGCAAAGTACGAATGATGTTATCTGAAAAGTTTCGGGTACATCGATGATGAAAGTGTAAAATCAAATATATACTTGATTTATTATGAATTGGAATTTGTTGAATTGCAACAGAGATTGTAGTTAACGCTGGTTAAGTTGCGGCCGAAGGACGTACATTATTGCATATTTGTAATATGAATTAACTGAGTAGTTAAGATTCACACACAATAGCTTAGCACGGAAAGATTTATTTCAAAATATATATATATATATATATATATATATATATATATATATATGGAAACATGTTAAGCAATCAAACTTGTTAAGACTTGATTAATTGAAATATGTTTCATATAGACAATTGACCACCCAAGTTGATCGGTGATTCACGAACGTTAAAACTTGTAAAAACTATATGATGACATATATATGGATATATATATATATATATAGTTAACATGATACTATGATAAGAAAACATATCATAAAGTATATTAACAATGAACTACATATGTAAAAACAAGACTACTAACTTAATGATTTTTAAACGAGACATATATGTAACGATTATCGTTGTAAAGACATTTAATGTATATATATCATATTAAGAGATATTCATACATGATAATATCATGATAATATAATAATTTAAAATCTCATTTGATATTATAAACATTGGGTTAACAACATTTAACAAGATCGTTAACCTAAAGGTTTCAAAACAACACTTACATGTAACGACTAACGATGACTTAACGACTCAGTTAAAATGTATATACATGTAGTGTTTTAATATGTATTTATACACTTTTTAAAGACTTCAATACACTTATCAAAATACTTCTACTTAACAAAAATGCTTACAATTACATCCTCGTTCAGTTTCATCAACAATTCTACTCGTATGCACCCGTATTCGTACTCGTACAATACACAGCTTTTAGATGTATGTACTATTGGTATATACACTCCAATGATCAGCTCTTAGCAGCCCATGTGAGTCACCTAACACATGTGGGAACCATCATTTGGCAACTAGCATGAAATATCTCATAAAATTACAAAAATATGAGTAATCATTCATGACTTATTTACATGAAAACAAAATTACATATCCTTTATATCTAATCCATACACCAACGACCAAAAACACCTACAAACACTTTCATTCTTCAATTTTCTTCATCTAATTGATCTCTCTCAAGTTCTATCTTCAAGTTCTAAGTGTTCTTCATAAATTCCAAAAGTTCTAGTTTCATAAAATCAAGAATACTTTCAAGTTTGCTAGCTCACTTCCAATCTACTGAAATGTCCCGTTCTTATTGATTAAAAACGTTCCATATTAATTGATTTCGTTGCGAGGTTTTGACCTCTATATGAGACGTTTTTCAAAGACTGCATTCATTTTTAAAACAAACCATAACCTTTATTTCATAAATAAAGGTTTAAAAAGCTTTACGTAGATTATCAAATAATGATAATCTAAAATATCCTGTTTACATACGACCATTACATAATGGTTTACAATACAAATATGTTACATCGAAATCAGTTTCTTGAATGCAGTTTTTACACAATATCATACAAACATGGACTCCAAATCTTGTCCTTATTTTAGTATGCAACAGCGGAAGCTCTTAATATTCACCTGAGAATAAACATGCTTTAAACGTCAACAAAAATGTTGGTGAGTTATAGGTTTAACCTATATATATCAAATCGTAACAATAGACCACAAGATTTCATATTTCAATACACATCCCATACATAGAGATAAAAATCATTCATATGGTGAACACCTGGTAACCGACAATAACAAGATGCATATATAAGAATATCCCCATCATTCCGGGACACCCTTCGGATATGATATAAATTTCGAAGTACTAAAGCATCCGGTACTTTGGATGGGGTTTGTTAGGCCCAATAGATCTATCTTTAGGATTCGCGTCAATTAGGGTGTCTGTTCCCTAATTCTTAGATTACCAGACTTTAATAAAAAGGGGCATATTCGATTTCGATAATTCAACCATAGAATGTAGTTTCACTTACTTGTGTCTATTTTGTAAATCATTTATAAAACCTGCATGTATTCTCATCCCAAAAATATTAGATTTTAAAAGTGGGACTATAACTCACCAACATTTTTGTTGACGTTTAAAGCATGTTTATTCTCAGGTGAATATTAAGAGCTTCCGCTGTTGCATACTAAAATAAGGACAAGATTTGGAGTCCATGTTTGTATGATATTGTGTAAAAACTGCATTCAAGAAACTGATTTCGATGTAACATATTTGTATTGTAAACCATTATGTAATGGTCGTATGTAAACAGGATATTTTAGATTATCATTATTTGATAATCTACGTAAAGCTTTTTAAACCTTTATTTATGAAATAAAGGTTATGGTTTGTTTTAAAAATGAATGCAGTCTTTGAAAAACGTCTCATATAGAGGTCAAAACCTCGCAACGAAATCAATTAATATGGAACGTTTTTAATCAATAAGAACGGGACATTTCAGTTGGTATCCGAGCGTTGGTCTTAGAGAACCAGAAAATTTGCATTAGTGTGTCTTATCGAGTTTGTTAGGATGCATTAGTGAGTCTGGACTTCGACCGTGTTTTCTTTAAAAATGATTGCTTAACATTTTTGTTGGAAACTATATATTTTTAACATATGAATATTATGTGATATATTAATCTCTTAACGTGTTTGATATTATGTGATAGATGTCTACCTCTAGAACAAGTCCCATTGACTCACCTAATAATAATGAAGAGTCAAATGTAAATTGGAATGATTTGTGGACTGATTCACAAGTTCCCGAAGAGGAACCGGAAGAAGAGTCGGAACCGGAAGAAGAGTCGGAACCGGAAGAAGAATCGGAACCGGAAGAAGAATCGGAACCGGATGAAGAAATAGAACCGGTGGGGGAAATAATAAAACGGTTAAGTAAAAGAAAATCCTCAACCAACCGACCAAAGTTAATTATGGTCAATGGTGTTTCCGCCAAGGAAGCAAAATATTGGGAGGATTACCAATTCTCCGATGAATCGGATTCCGACGAGAATTCCGATGATGTTATAGAAATTACCCCAACTGAATTTAAAAAGGCAAAAGAAAATAATAAGGGAAATGGCATAAAAATAGAAAAATCTAATTCCAACCCCGATGAACTTTATATGTATCGTCAACCCCCGAAGTCCTTAAGTTGTAACAATGACCCGGGAACCTCTAAACCACCAGGTTTTTCTAAACCAATGTGGACAACGACGGCTCGTATTAGGGGAACACCATATATCCCTAGAAACTTGGCAAAACGAACCAAAACCGAAGAAGAAGAAACGAGCGAGTCGGAATAAGATAGTTGTATTCGTGTGGTGTAATATATGTAATATAGTGTTCTTATGCTTTATGATATATGTAAAAATTGCTTGTATTAATAAGTATTTTTTTATGAATCTAACTCTTGTCTATTTTACAGTTTAAAAACACAAAATGGATAGACAACCCAATATTTTAAGAGACCTACCCGGAGACATGATTGATGAAATCTTGTCTAGAGTCGGCCAGAATTCTTCGGCACAACTATTTAAGGCGAGATCAGTTTGTAAGACATTCGAAGAACGTTCCAAGAATGTCTTGGTTTATAAGAGACTTTCGTTTGAAAGATGGGGGATATCACATTGGGAAACCCATAAGTTACGATGTGTTTACTTTGACGCATATATTGCGGGGAACCCAAATGCTATTTTACGCAACGGGTTAAGAAATTATTTTGACTCAATATATCCGAATATTGGACTTCGTGATTTAGAAAAAGCGGCTAACATGCAACATAAAGAAGCATGTTATGCTTACGGATTAGTAATGTTCGCTTCTCACCAAAGTGAGAACAAGAACATCGGGCTACAACTATTAAACAAAACGTTTCCACAAGTGACGGAGTCGGTAATTGGGGTAAGAAATGAGGTTTTTAGATTATTACGGGACTGTTGGACATTACGTAACCCTCGTCCCTTTGATGACGTTACAACACGCTGTCTTATCAACGGCCATAACGGTTATGTTGCACAAGACCAAGGATGGGAAGTAGTCCTAGTAAAACCAGAATGCATGACTTGTTTCTGGACGTATGAATTACGTGTCTTTATTGCCTTTGCTGAACGACTTGTGTACTAGCTAGAATTGTCTTCACAACTATCTTGTATCAAAGTTATTGTGTGCTATATTTCATGCTTTATGTAAAATAAGCGGTATTGTAAGTTTGTAAAATATTGTATAAAAGTTTGAACGCGAAATATTATTATAATCAGTTTTTCATATAGAATTGTAGTAGTTGAATTGTATATTAGCTACTAAGTATGAACTTAACGGGTAGGTACTACCCGAATTTAAACTTATAAAATGCTAATATGAAGAAAAAGCTTTTATAAATGAGTTCATATTATGCTACGAAATACTATTAACTACTCTTAATATTCTGTATGATTAACTTGTTCCATTTAACTATTTTGAAGGAAATGGCACCGACTACTCGACACACCGTGAATATGAATGAAGAGGAATTCCGTACTTTTCTAGCTTCAAACATAGCCGCAGTACAGGCTGCGCTACATACCAACAATAACCTTGGATCTAGCAGTACAGGAAATCGTATAGGATGCACCTACAAAGAATTCACTGCCTGCAAACCTTTGGAATTTGATGGAACCGAAGGACCGATCGGATTGAAACGGTGGACCGAGAAGGTTGAATCGGTGTTTGCCATAAGTAAGTGTACTGAAGAGGACAAAGTGAAGTACGCTACGCATACCTTCACAGGTTCTGCGTTAACATGGTGGAATACCTATCTAGAGCAAGTGGGACAAGATGATGCGTACGCACTACCGTGGTCAGCATTCAAGCACTTGATGAACGAGAAGTACCGTCCCAGAACCGAGGTCAATAAGCTCAAGACAGAACTTAGAGGGTTACGAACCCAAGGATTTGATATTACCACGTACGAAAGACGATTCACAGAATTGTGCCTATTGTGTCCGGGAGCATTCGAAGATGAGGAAGAGAAGATCGACGCGTTTGTGAAAGGATTACCGGAAAGAATCCAAGAAGATATAAGTTCACACGAGCCCGCCTCCATACAACAGGCATGTAGAATGGCTCACAAACTAGTGAACCAGATTGAAGAAAGAATTAAAGAACAGACTGCTGAAGAGGCCAATGTGAAGCAAGTCAAAAGAAAGTGGGAGGAAAACGATGATAAGAATCACCAATACAACAACAACAGCAATTACAACAATAATCGCAACAATTATCCCAACAATCGCAACATCAATCGCAACTACAACAAACGGCCCAACAACAACAACAACAACAACAACAACAGCAACTACAACAATCATCCCAACAACAATAATAACCGCAACAACAACAACAATCAGAAGCAGCTATGCCAAAGGTGTGAAAAGAATCACTCGGGGTTCTGCACCAAATTTTGCAACAAGTGTAAAAGAAATGGTCATAGCGCGGCGAAGTGTGAGGTCTACGGACCAGGGGTTAATAGAACGAAAGGAACAAATGGTGTCGGAACGAGTAATGGCGGAGCAAGTAGTGTCGGAGCAAGTTATGCCAATGTAGTTTGTTATAAATGTGGAAAACCAGGCCACATTATTAGAAATTGCCCGAACCAGGAGAACACGAATGGACAAGGCCGTGGAAGAGTTTTCAATATTAATGCGGTAGAGGCACAGGAAGACCCGGAGCTTGTTACGGGTACGTTTCTTATTGACAATAAATCTGCTTACGTTTTATTTGATTCGGGTGCGGATAGAAGCTATATGAGTAGAGATTTTTGTGCTAAATTAAGTTGTCCATTGACGCCTTTGGATAGTAAATTTTTACTCGAATTAGCAAATGGTAAATTAATTTCAGCAGATAATATATGTCGGAATCGAGAAATTAAACTGGTTAGCGAAACATTTAAGATTGATTTGATACCAGTAGAGTTAGGGAGTTTTGATGTGATAATCGGTATGGACTGGTTGAAAGAAGTGAAAGCGGAGATCGTTTGTTACAAAAATGCAATTCGCATTATACGAGAAAAAGGAAAACCCTTAATGGTGTACGGGGAAAAGGGCAACACGAAGCTACATCTTATTAGTAATTTGAAGGCACAAAAACTAATAAGAAAAGGTTGCTATGCTGTTCTAGCACACGTCGAGAAAGTACAAACTGAAGAAAAGAGCATCAATGATGTTCCCATTGCAAAAGAATTTCCCGATGTATTTCCGAAAGAATTACCGGGATTACCCCCACATCGATCCGTTGAATTTCAAATAGATCTTGTACCAGGAGCTGCACCAATAGCTCGTGCTCCTTACAGACTCGCACCCAGCGAGATGAAAGAACTGCAAAGCCAATTACAAGAACTTTTAGAGCGTGGTTTCATTCGACCAAGCACATCACCGTGGGGAGCTCCTGTTTTGTTTGTTAAGAAGAAAGATGGTACATTCAGGTTGTGTATCGACTACCGAGAGTTGAACAAACTTACCATCAAGAACCGCTACCCACTACCGAGAATCGACGACTTATTTGATCAACTACAAGGCTCGTCTGTTTATTCAAAGATTGACTTACGTTCCGGGTATCATCAAATGCGGGTGAAAGAAGATGATATTCCAAAGACTGCTTTTAGAACACGTTACGGTCATTACGAGTTTATGGTCATGCCGTTTGGTTTAACTAATGCACCAGCTATGTTCATGGACCTTATGAACCGAGTGTGTGGACCATACCTTGACAAGTTTGTCATTGTTTTCATTGATGACATACTTATTTACTCAAAGAATGACCAAGAACACGGTGAACATTTGAGAAAGGTGTTAGAAGTATTGAGGAAGGAAGAATTGTACGCTAAGTTTTCAAAGTGTGCATTTTGGTTGGAAGAAGTTCAATTCCTCGGTCACATAGTGAACAAAGAAGGTATTAAGGTGGATCCGGCAAAGATAGAAACTGTTGAAAAGTGGGAAACCCCGAAAACTCCGAAACACATACGCCAGTTTTTAGGACTAGCTGGTTACTACAGAAGGTTCATCCAAGACTTTTCCAAAATAGCAAAACCCTTGACTGCATTAACGCATAAAGGGAAGAAATTTGAATGGAATGATGAACAAGAGAAAGCGTTTCAGTTATTGAAGAAAAAGCTAACTACGGCACCTATATTGTCATTGCCTGAAGGGAATGATGATTTTGTGATTTATTGTGATGCATCAAAGCAAGGTCTCGGTTGTGTATTAATGCAACGAACGAAGGTGATTGCTTATGCGTCTAGACAATTGAAGATTCACGAACAAAATTATACGACGCATGATTTGGAATTAGGCGCGGTTGTTTTTGCATTAAAGACTTGGAGGCACTACTTATATGGGGTCAAAAGTATTATATATACCGACCACAAAAGTCTCCAACACATATTTAATCAGAAACAACTGAATATGAGGCAGCGTAGGTGGATTGAATTATTGAATGATTACGACTTTGAGATTCGTTACCACCCGGGGAAGGCAAATGTGGTAGCCGATGCCTTGAGCAGGAAGGACAGAGAACCCATTCGAGTAAAATCTATGAATATAATGATTCATAATAACATTACTACTCAAATAAAGGAGGCGCAACAAGGAGTTTTAAAAGAGGGAAATTTAAAGGATGAAATACCCAAAGGATCGGAGAAGCATCTTAATATTCGGGAAGACGGAACCCGGTATAGGGCTGAAAGGATTTGGGTACCAAAATTTGGAGATATGAGAGAAATGGTACTTAGAGAAGCTCATAAAACCAGATACTCAATACATCCTGGAACGGGGAAGATGTACAAGGATCTCAAGAAACATTTTTGGTGGCCGGGTATGAAAGCCGATGTTGCTAAATACGTAGGAGAATGTTTGACGTGTTCTAAGGTCAAAGCTGAGCATCAGAAACCATCAGGTCTACTTCAACAACCCGAAATCCCGGAATGGAAATGGGAAAACATTACCATGGATTTCATCACTAAATTGCCAAGGACTGCAAGTGGTTTTGATACTATTTGGGTAATAGTTGATCGTCTCACCAAATCAGCACACTTCCTACCAATAAGAGAAGATGACAAGATGGAGAAGTTAGCACGACTGTATTTGAAGGAAGTCGTCTCCAGACATGGAATACCAATCTCTATTATCTCTGATAGGGATGGCAGATTTATTTCAAGATTCTGGCAGACATTACAGCAAGCATTAGGAACTCGTCTAGACATGAGTACTGCCTATCATCCACAAACTGATGGGCAGAGCGAAAGGACGATACAAACGCTTGAAGACATGCTACGAGCATGTGTTATTGATTTCGGAAACAGTTGGGATCGACATCTACCGTTAGCAGAATTTTCCTACAACAACAGCTACCATTCAAGCATTGAGATGGCGCCGTTTGAAGCACTTTATGGTAGAAAGTGCAGGTCTCCGATTTGTTGGAGTGAACTGGGGGATAGACAGATTACGGGTCCGGAGATTATACAAGAAACTACCGAGAAGATCATCCAAATTCAACAACGGTTGAAAACCGCCCAAAGTCGACAAAAGAGCTACGCTGACATTAAAAGAAAAGATATAGAATTTGAAATTGGAGAGATGGTCATGCTTAAAGTTGCACCTTGGAAAGGCGTTGTTCGATTTGGTAAACGAGGGAAATTAAATCCAAGGTATATTGGAGCATTCAAGATTATTGATCGTGTCGGACCAGTAGCTTACCGACTAGAGTTACCTCAACAACTCGCGGCTGTACATAACACTTTCCACGTCTCGAATTTAAAGAAATGTTTTGCTAAAGAAGATCTCACTATTCCGTTAGATGAAATCCAAATCAACGAAAAACTTCAATTCATCGAAGAACCCGTCGAAATAATGGATCGTGAGGTT
This sequence comes from Rutidosis leptorrhynchoides, assembly GCF_046630445.1. Taxonomy (NCBI): domain Eukaryota; kingdom Viridiplantae; phylum Streptophyta; class Magnoliopsida; order Asterales; family Asteraceae; genus Rutidosis; species Rutidosis leptorrhynchoides. Next base: position 360,643,585 of record NC_092339.1, read on the forward strand.
AAAAGACTTAAGCAAAACAAGATACCAATTGTTAAGGTTCGATGGAATGCTCGTAGAGGACCCGAGTTCACCTGGGAGCGTGAAGATCAGATGAAGAAGAAATACCCGCATCTATTTCCAGAAGATTCGTCAACACCTTCAACAGCTTAAAATTTCGGGACGAAATTTATTTAACGGGTAGGTACTGTAGTGACCCGAACTTTTCCATGTTTATATATATTAATTGAGATTGATATTTACATGATTAAATGTTTCCAACATGTTAAGCAATCAAACTTGTTAAGACTTGATTAATTGAAATATGTTTCATATAGACAATTGACCACCCAAGTTGATCGGTGATTCACGAACGTTAAAACTTGTAAAAACTATATGATGACATATATATGGATATATATATATATAGTTAACATGATACTATGATAAGAAAACATATCATAAAGTATATTAACAATGAACTACATATGTAAAAACAAGACTACTAACTTAATGATTTTTAAACGAGACATATATGTAACGATTATCGTTGTAAAGACATTTAATGTATATATATCATATTAAGAGATATTCATACATGATAATATCATGATAATATAATAATTTAAAATCTCATTTGATATTATAAACATTGGGTTAACAACATTTAACAAGATCGTTAACCTAAAGGTTTCAAAACAACACTTACATGTAACGACTAACGATGACTTAACGACTCAGTTAAAATGTATATACATGTAGTGTTTTAATATGTATTTATACACTTTTTAAAGACTTCAATACACTTATCAAAATACTTCTACTTAACAAAAATGCTTACAATTACATCCTCGTTCAGTTTCATCAACAATTCTACTCGTATGCACCCGTATTCGTACTCGTACAATACACAGCTTTTAGATGTATGTACTATTGGTATATACACTCCAATGATCAGCTCTTAGCAGCCCATGTGAGTCACCTAACACATGTGGGAACCATCATTTGGCAACTAGCATGAAATATCTCATAAAATTACAAAAATATGAGTAATCATTCATGAATTATTTACATGAAAACAAAATTACATATCCTTTATATCTAATCCATACACCAACGACCAAAAACACCTACAAACACTTTCATTCTTCAATTTTCTTCATCTAATTGATCTCTCTCAAGTTCTATCTTCAAGTTCTAAGTGTTCTTCATAAATTCCAAAAGTTCTAGTTTCATAAAATCAAGAATACTTTCAAGTTTGCTAGCTCACTTCCAATCTTGTAAGGTGATCATCCAACCTCAAGAAATCTTTGTTTCTTACAGTAGGTTATCATTCTAATACAAGGTAATAATCATATTCAAACTTTGGTTCAATTTCTATAACTATAACAATCTTATTTTAAGTGATGATCTTACTTGAACTTGTTTTCGTGTCATGATTCTGCTTCAAGAACTTCGAGCCATCCAAGGATCCATTGAAGCTAGATCCATTTTTCTCTTTTCCAGTAGGTTTATCCAAGGAAATTAAGGTAGTAATTATGTTCATAACATCATTCGATTCATACATATAAAGCTATCTTATTCGAAGGTTTAAACTTGTAATCACTAGAACATAGTTTAGTTAATTCTAAACTTGTTCGCAAACAAAATTTAATCCTTCTAACTTGACTTTTAAAATCAACTAAACACATGTTCTATATCTATATGATATGCTAACTTAATGATTTAAAACCTGGAAACACGAAAAACACCGTAAAACCGGATTTACGCCGTCGTAGTAACACCGCGGGCTGTTTTGGGTTAGTTAATTAAAAACTATGATAAACTTTGATTTAAAAGTTGTTATTCTGAGAAAATGATTTTTATTATGAACATGAAACTATATCCAAAAATTATGGTTAAACTCAAAGTGGAAGTATGTTTTCTAAATTGATCATCTAGACGTCGTTCTTTCGACTGAAATGACTACCTTTACAAAAACGACTTGTAACTTATTTTTCCGACTATAAACCTATACTTTTTCTGTTTAGATTCATAAAATAGAGTTCAATATGAAACCATAGCAATTTGATTCACTCAAAACGGATTTAAAATGAAGAAGTTATGGGTAAAACAAGATTGGATAATTTTTCTCATTTTAGCTACGTGAAAATTGGTAACAAATCTATTCCAACCATAACTTAATCAACTTGTATTGTATATTATGTAATCTTGAGATACCATAGACACGTATACAATGTTTCGACCTATCATGTCGACACATCTATATATATTTCGGAACAACCATAGACACTCTATATGTGAATGTTGGAGTTAGCTATACAGGGTTGAGGTTGATTCCAAAATATATATAGTTTGAGTTGTGATCAATACTGAGATACGTATACACTGGGTCGTGGATTGATTCAAGATAATATTTATCGATTTATTTCTGTACATCTAACTGTGGACAACTAGTTATAGGTTACTAACGAGGACAGCTGACTTAATAAACTTAAAACATCAAAATATATTAAAAGTGTTGTAAATATATTTTGACCATACTTTAATATATATGTATATATTGTTATAGGTTCGTGAATCAACAGTGGCCAAGTCTTACTTCCCGACGAAGTAAAAATCTGTGAAAGTGAGTTATAGTCCCACTTTTAAAATCTAATATTTTTGGGATGAGAATACATGCAGGTTTTATAAATGATTTACAAAATAGACACAAGTACGTGAAACTACATTCTATGGTTGAATTATCGAAATCGAATATGCCCCTTTTTATTAAAGTCTGGTAATCTAAGAATTAGGGAACAGACACCCTAATTGACGCGAATCCTAAAGATAGATCTATTGGGCCTAACAAACCCCATCCAAAGTACCGGATGCTTTAGTACTTCGAAATTTATATCATATCCGAAGGGTGTCCCGGAATGATGGGGATATTCTTATATATGCATCTTGTTATTGTCGGTTACCAGGTGTTCACCATATGAATGATTTTTATCTCTATGTATGGGATGTTATATATATATATATATATATATATATATATATATATATATATATATATATATATATATATATATATTGAAATAAATCTTTCCGTGCTAAGCTATTGTGTGTGAATCTTAACTACTCAGTTAATTCATATTACAAATATGCAATAATGTACGTCCTTCGGCCGCAACTTAACCAGCGTTAACTACAATCTCTGTTGCAATTCAACAAATTCCAATTCATAATAAATCAAGTATATATTTGATTTTACACTTTCATCATCGATGTACCCGAAACTTTTCAGATAACATCATTCGTACTTTGTGAAATTCACAAGAATTCCACGAACCGAACATCATACATCAACAAATAACGAAGTATTGATTCATAATTTCAATGTCATTAAAGAAATACTGCGTAAAAGTTATGTACTTTTTAAAGCCTTTAGGGATTATTCAATTCTAGTTTCAACCGTAAATCAAATGAGTTTAATTTAACATTAACTCATTAAATCTATGTTACATCTGAAGAAAATATACATATATATATTTTTATAAAGACTGTAATAAAATTCTTTTGTACAAAATATTAATTGTGAAATTTTTTTTTTTAACGGGTAGGTAATACCCGAGAGATATATAAATTCACAATTAATATGTTACATTCTTCGAATCTGATTCAGCAAATCATCCATTATACTCCCTACTTTCACAACAATATACATTCTTTTATAGAAATCAAAACAACCATACTCATTCAAAATTTAATTACATATTCTGATTTTGAAATCTCAAAATTCAACTTGAGATATGACCAAAATCATCACTCTTAGATCCTTACATCTTTCACAAGCTATATTTTGACTTCAAAACTGTGTTAGAATATCAAATGTATGTTAACGATTACAATCTGTGTTCAAACCCTTCGAAAATTTCTGAAGACACTTCGAATGATGAGCAATCGAGATGATGATCCAACCACATGTTACCCACAGTTATGTACCCGAAAAACTCTTGAAACCAAAGTAAAAGTTTAAACAACGTATCCGCGTCAGATTCTTTGGCATTTATTAGCAAAAATAACTTTGCGACTCCTATTCAAAGTAGCCAGTTTTGTCACAGCTCCAGCAAGTCAACTTCGACTTTTCAGTCAGACTAACCTTATTATAACCTTGAGATATACACCATCGTTACCAGGGAACCTTTTACATTCCACCACATTATTAGCAGATGTACCAACAACTTCATTACCCTTTGACTTTAGCCTCTCCAAAAAGTCATTATAATTATTCATTGAAACCCTATCATTTACTCATTCGCATCTTGTAATGAGAATTGCCATACGAATCATTGGGAATTAGCAATCAGTATTTTGAAATCTCGCAGCATGTCTACGCCAACAGTTATATGTGTATATATAACGTCTATCTTCTGGACTTAATTTGAATGTGAAGTTTCTGAAAAACACTCCGAACTACGAATTGGTTCTCCGAAAATGGAAAAAAAAAAATGCTGATGAAGCAGCAAAAACTATAAACGACTTTAAATGGTAAAAGCTGGATGATAATGATGAAGTGTACTGGCAAAGCGCAGAAAAAGAGAAGTTTTGGAACTGGAAAACGGATTGAGCAAAGTAGGAAGGAGGCTGTGGACAAATTATAAAGACTGAACCTGACTTCAAAGGATCCAAATGATTCAGTACCTACTGAAGTCATTAATGAATACCTTGCTCCTGACTCTAAACCCCTGCGGACAATATTCTTCATCATCCTCTGATATTAGAAATTCTAAAATATCATCATATCTTTCATTATAAATATCCTCCATATTTCTGAAGATATTTTCTTAATTTTTCTTATTTGAAATCATTTACCTCTTCGTGCTATCTGTATTACATCATAAAAGAAACTATTTTAGTTTCTAAATTCTGAAACATTCAAGTTTAAAATAGTAATATTTTGAAGTAGTGTTGGGAACTGAAGCATGAATTAGTATAATATAATGACACTTGATCAATGTGATTATATTACAGTAAGTCATGCTGAGTTTCTAAATGGAACGTGATGATTCACAGATCATAACATCATCATGTGCCATGTTATATGACTCTTGTATTCTATTTAACCTCTAAAATATCAAGAAAATATTTCTTGATGATTCGGCCTTTTCCAAGGTATTCTAGTAATTTGACAAGTCAAGATCGTGCCATCACAATTTCCTTCCTAGAACATTAACAATGTTCATTCCGAAATTCATATCTGTGAATTCTGGACCATTACAAGCGGTGCTTAATCGCAAGAAGAAGAAACGAAAGGACAAAACTCCGAAATAGAAATTGGGGTATAAATTGCAGCAAATAAAAGAGAGCATTAACTGTGAATGATAATGATTATAGAAGACAGAAGCAGAGACTTTGAAATATAAGGGAACATATAAAGCCCAACGACAAACCATAAATTATAAACCATATATATCGATGCATATAGCAATATAAAGACACGGGAGAACTAGAAACACTATAAACCCAAGAGTATAGTAGAAGTAAATAGATTCTTCCGGCGGTAGATGAAAAAGAAGAATGACCGATATGAAAGTTAGAAGTATATTGAGAATCAGAACTGGATGGAGCATATTGATGAATACTTTAAAATATGAGTTGAGGGGGAAAGAATAGAAGGAGATGAAACATGACTAGGAACTTAGAAATCAATAGATTTAACTCACACAATGGCGGAATAAGTGAATCAAACCCTCTAGTGAATAGGTTAAGTTTTTTTTTTTGATTAATTTAGTCAAACCACAACTAAATCAAGTGTGATTAGATCAACACCTAGAGCTATTATTCACCACCTGGGTGATTTGGACTGAGAGAGAGAATCGGAGGAGCTCACTAGATCTGAGTGTGTGTAACAAATGAGAGGCTTAACCTAAAATGAAGAACATAAGACTTTATATACCCCTGCTGTTGACTCACCCATACGATTCATTCATCACACGTACGAGTTAGCTTCATCAGCCGTACGGGTGATCACTCACTCATGTCTTCTCATTTAGGTTGTAATTGTGACTTAGCTCAGCATCAACCGTGCGTATGAGCTTGTCAGCCATACTAGTGAGGCTTCACTCGTACGTCTGACTAAGTCTAACATAGTCAAACATCTAAATCTCGTTCCTGCAGTTCCTGTAACCACATACAAACACGGATAGGATAATAACGAGCAATCATGGTGGCCTGTAAACTGTTGTACCTGCAATGGACGTGGGTAGATGTCTAGGGACTTGCATAAAATGCATCAATAGAAGGTGTGAGTTGTAAGGAAACGAAGGAGGTGAATTTATAAGAAAATCTCCGAAAGAACAATTAAAATGGACGATCACATTTAAAGAGGATCCTAATTCCCTTAAGTACCGGAGAGTCAAATCTTATTAAGAAGATTTTCTTTAAATCCCTTAAAATCTAGGAATCAATCATATCTACGTCAAATGATAAGATGAATCTACACTTACTCATTTCACTCTTCTATGTTAGCTTCATTCGTACTCTTCATATAAATGGATTGTTTATCCAAATTATTCGCTGATGATAAAACTCTAATTTTCAGCCCGTATGCATCATGAAAACATACTTATTATCATTCACGACCTTTCCACTCAAATTTCGGGACGAAATTTCTTTAACGGGTAGGTACTGTGACAACCCGAAAATTTCCAACCAAATTTAAACTTTAATCTTTATATGTTTCCGACACGATAAGCAATATTTGTTAAGTTAAATTTCAAGAATTTTAAACTATGTTCATACATTCATTCAACCTCGACCAAGTTCCAACGATTCACGAACCATTAAACGAATATGATTATATATGTATATGTATATATATATTATAACTTGAAACGTAAACAAAATATTAGATTAAATACTTTATATGATTGTATCTGTTTCAAAATGTTTATCAATGGAATTAGAAGATAAGATCAAATGATTGAATTATCAGATATATTGAATTATGATTACAAGTCTCTGTTGAAAGGCCCACGTTGATTTGAGAAATCTTTCCATTTTAACAATATTCGGAAAATGGTAAAGTGATTTATAAATAAGAACAAATTGTCAATTATTGAGAACTAGACAAAGGATAGTGGAAGATTGAATCTCATAAAGACTCGATTGACCTATTTAGTTTCAAACGTACAAAAACGTTTTCAGTTTAAAAAGAACTTTATTATTAAAACGTATATAACTTTTATAAATATCTAGAACCACTTTTGACAACTCATTACTTAACTAGTATGATAAAGATAACGATATTTATATTTTATTTTATTAAATGATTTAAATTAATATTATATATATTTATACGCGTATTATACGTACATAGTTATAGTTTTATACTTTTACTATACTTAAACTTTACCTCTACTTTATTTTTACTTTACTTTAACTTTAATAATTCACTTTAATAATTCATACTTTAATAATTCACTTTAATAATTCATACTTTAATAATTCACTTTAATAATTCATACTTTAATAATTCACTTTAATAATTCAAAAATCTATTATAAATAGAATTCATTAGGTTTCATTATTTCATAGAAACTTGAAAATATTTTTCTCTAAACTCTCTCAATAGATTTACATATATATATTTACTCCGTATTATTTCAAGATATTATTAGTATACATAAAATATTACGACGGAGTGCTGTCCGAGTGATTTCGAAATTGTTTTTCGAGTAGGATAGGATTAAGGAAATTATGGGTTATAGCTATGGAGGTGATTGAGTATGGTTCATGGGTATGCTCGTGTGGTCAATATAGTTTTTATCATTTTCGTTGCGTCTACGTACCTTTCCTGCAATATTGAATCTCAATATTGATACGTGAGTACTCATAATTTAACTTTTACATACTAATAGTGTATCCCTGACTAATGCTCGAGTATTTAGGATTATGCATGCTTGTACTTTTGATATTGCCCTTAGACAGGTTAGGTTGAATCTTGAATTAGTTACACTTGCGGTTGAGATAAGGTATAAGATATGCATGTCCTTGGAAAGCTAGCGAAAAATTAAGAACTTTTCCTTTAGATATCGAATGGTTTCGATGAACGGATTAGAAGTTATAATCAATTGAATTTTCGATATTTTTATTAAAAATGATTATTATTATCGTCGTTCTAGTTTTATCTTATTATTATCATTATTATTATCTTTATCAATAAAAGGGATTTATCATTAAAAATTGTTATTTTTTTTATTATTACTATCGTTATTATCGTTAAAGTTATAATTAGTATTATTATTATTATCCAATTATTATTATTATTATTATTATTAGTATTATTATTATTATTATCATTATTAATATATATATATCATTATTTAAAAATGGTTATTGTTATTGTTATTATTATTATTACTATATTATCATTAAGATAATTATTAGTATTATCGTTAATAATGTTATAGTAACTATCATTATTAATATTAGTGTAATTAAAACAAATATTTGTAACACCTAATTATTTTGATTACTATTATTATCATTATTACGAACACGATATAAAAGACGATTAAAATCTATTAAACGAAACGATTAGGAAATAATGAGTAAGAGTATCATGATGAAATTAAAATATTATAAGATATTGATTTAAATAAAATTATCGTTCTTATTATTTTTATCACTACTATTATTATTAAAAGTATCGTTAGTATCAAAACTATCATTTTAACAAAAATTATCATTTTAATAGAAATGTCATTGTTACTATAAAATATTATTATTATTATTATTTTAAATAGAATTATTATTTTAAAGATAATATTAAAAATTATCGTAAATATTAAAGTTATCATAATTAGAATTATCGTTTTATCATAATGTTATCTTAGTAATTATAAATATTGATATTTTTATAATAATAATTATTATTACAAAATAATACAACTTTTACTTACTATCATTATAGATATTATTTTATCAAATAAATATGTGATACAAACATATTTTACTACGTGTAATAACTTACTTTAATAATACCTATCATATTATCTTTATGATATTAAATGAACCTGGCTTATAAATTTTATTACTTAATATATATAAAAGTATATTTTATTATATAAATTTAATATAAAATTTTATTAATTAATAAATAAATTATATTATTTACTCTAATAAATCTTTTAAAAATATTTAAAAATATAAAACGACGATATTTAAACTATATATTAATCATGTATAGATTTTTGGAAATTATTTTGAGTCAAATTTACTTTTGTTGACTTTTGCATATTAGTCTCGAGCATTAGGATTGTGGTACACTATGACTTGACCTAATTTGTTAGACAAATATTGACCAACACATAAATATATATAATTAATTTAGGTTCGTGAATCCGAGGCCAACCTTGCACTTGTTCAATGACGTTATATGTATTTTTACTACGAAATACAGTATGGTGAGTTTCATTGCCCTTTTACTCTTTACATTTTTTTGGGACTGAGAATACATGCAAATGCTTTATTAACTGTTTTACAATATTTATATGCGTGAGTTTCATTTGCTCCCTTTTACTCTTTACGTTTTTGGGCTGAGAATACATGCAAATGCTTTATTAACTGTTTTACAATATTTATATGCGTGAGTTTCATTTGCTCCCTTTTACTCTTTACGTTTTTGGGCTGAGAATACATGCAAATGCTTTATTAACTGTTTTACAATTTTCATTACTCCCTTTTTAAATGCTTTCGCAATATATATTTTTGGGACTGAGAATACATGCGCTTTTATAAATGTTTGACAAAATAGACACAAGTAATTGAAACTACATTCTATGGTTGAATTATCGAAATCGAATATGCCCCTTTTTATTAAAGTCTGGTAATCTAAGAATTAGGGAACAGACACCCTAATTGACGCGAATCCTAAAGATAGATCTATTGGGCCTAACAAACCCCATCCAAAGTACCGGATGCTTTAGTACTTCGAAATTCATGTCCGAAGGAGGATCCCGGAATGATAGGGGATATTCTTATATGTATCTAGTTAATGTCGGTTACCAGGTGTTCACCATATGAATGATTATTTTTGTCTCTATGCATGGGACGTATATTTATGAGAACTGGAAATGAAATTCTTGTGGTCTATTAAAATGATGGAAATAAATGATTATGATAAACTAATGAACTCACCAACCTTTTGGTTGACACTTTAAAGCATGTTTATTCTCAGGTGTTAAAGAAATCTTCCGCTGTGCATTTTCTCATTTTAAAGATATTACTTGGAGTCTTTCATAGCATATTTCGAAGAACGTTGCATTCGAGTCATTGAGTTCATCAAAGATTATTATTAAATTAATTTATAGTTGGATAGTGGATATTATGAAATGGTATGCATGTCTGTCAATTTTCGATGTAAAGAAAGTTTGTCTTTTAAAAACGAATGCAATGTTTGTAAAATGTATCATATAGAGGTCAAATACCTCGCAATGTAATCAACTATTGTGAAATATTTGTTTTAATTACACTAATATTAATAATGATAGTTACTATAACATTATTAACGATAATACTAATAATTATCTTAATGATAATATAGTAATAATAATAATAACAATAACAATAACCATTTTTAAATAATGATATATATATATATTAATAATGATAATAATAATAATAATAATACTAATAATAATAATAATAATAATAATAATTGGATAATAATAATAATACTAATTATAACTTTAACGATAATAACGATAGTAATAATAAAAAAATAACAATTTTTAATGATAAATCCCTTTTATTGATAAAGATAATAATAATGATAATAATAAGATAAAACTAGAACGACGATAATAATAATCATTTTTAATAAAAATATCGAAAATTCAATTGATTATAACTTCTAATCCGTTCATCGAAACCATTCGATATCTAAAGGAAAAGTTCTTAATTTTTCGCTAGCTTTCCAAGGACATGCATATCTTATACCTTATCTCAACCGCAAGTGTAACTAATTCAAGATTCAACCTAACCTGTCTAAGGGCAATATCAAAAGTACAAGCATGAATAATCCTAAATACTCGAGCATTAGTCAGGGATACACTATTAGTATGTAAAAGTTAAATTATGAGTACTCACGTATCAATATTGAGATTCAATATTGCAGGAAAGGTACGTAGACGCAACGAAAATGATAAAAACTATATTGACCTCACGAGCATACCCATGAACCATACTCAATCACCTCCATAGCTATAACCCATAATTTCCTTAATCCTATCCTACTCGAAAAACAATTTCGAAATCACTCGGACAGCACTCCGTCGTAATATTTTATGTATACTAATAATATCTTGAAATAATACGGAGTAAATATATATATGTAAATCTATTGAGAGAGTTTAGAGAAAAATATTTTCAAGTTTCTATGAAATAATGAAACCTAATGAATTCTATTTATAATAGATTTTTGAATTATTAAAGTGAATTATTAAAGTATGAATTATTAAAGTGAATTATTAAAGTATGAATTATTAAAGTGAATTATTAAAGTATGAATTATTAAAGTGAATTATTAAAGTTAAAGTAAAGTAAAAATAAAGTAGAGGTAAAGTTTAAGTATAGTAAAAGTATAAAACTATAACTATATACGTATAATACGCGTATAAATATATATAATATTAATTTAAATCATTTAATAAAATAAAATATAAATATCGTTATCTTTATCATACTAGTTAAGTAATGAGTTGTCAAAAGTGGTTCTAGATATTTATAAAAGTTATATACGTTTTAATAATAAAGTTCTTTTTAAACTGAAAACGTTTTTGTACGTTTGAAACTAAATAGGTCAATCGAGTCTTTATGAGATTCAATCTTCCACTATCCTTTGTCTAGTTCTCAATAATTGACAATTTGTTCTTATTTATAAATCACTTTACCATTTTCCGAATATTGTTAAAATGGAAAGATTTCTCAAATCAACGTGGGCCTTTCAACAGAGACTTGTAATCATAATTCAATATATCTGATAATTCAATCATTTGATCTTATCTTCTAATTCCATTGATAAACATTTTGAAACAGATACAATCATATAAAGTATTTAATCTAATATTTTGTTTACGTTTCAAGTTATAATATATATATACATATACATATATAATCATATTCGTTTAATGGTTCGTGAATCGTTGGAACTTGGTCGAGGTTGAATGAATGTATGAACATAGTTTAAAATTCTTGAAATTTAACTTAACAAATATTGCTTATCGTGTCGGAAACATATAAAGATTAAAGTTTAAATTTGGTTGGAAATTTTCGGGTTGTCACAGTACCTACCCGTTAAAGAAATTTCGTCCCGAAATTTGAGTGGAAAGGTCGTGAATGATAATAAGTATGTTTTCATGATGCATACGGGCTGAAAATTAGAGTTTTATCATCAGCGAATAATTTGGATAAACAATCCATTTATATGAAGAGTACGAATGAAGCTAACATAGAAGAGTGAAATGAGTAAGTGTAGATTCATCTTATCATTTGACGTAGATATGATTGATTCCTAGATTTTAAGGGATTTAAAGAAAATCTTCTTAATAAGATTTGACTCTCCGGTACTTAAGGGAATTAGGATCCTCTTTAAATGTGATCGTCCATTTTAATTGTTCTTTCGGAGATTTTCTTATAAATTCACCTCCTTCGTTTCCTTACAACTCACACCTTCTATTGATGCATTTTATGCAAGTCCCTAGACATCTACCCACGTCCATTGCAGGTACAACAGTTTACAGGCCACCATGATTGCTCGTTATTATCCTATCCGTGTTTGTATGTGGTTACAGGAACTGCAGGAACGAGATTTAGATGTTTGACTATGTTAGACTTAGTCAGACGTACGAGTGAAGCCTCACTAGTATGGCTGACAAGCTCATACGCACGGTTGATGCTGAGCTAAGTCACAATTACAACCTAAATGAGAAGACATGAGTGAGTGATCACCCGTACGGCTGATGAAGCTAACTCGTACGTGTGATGAATGAATCGTATGGGTGAGTCAACAGCAGGGGTATATAAAGTCTTATGTTCTTCATTTTAGGTTAAGCCTCTCATTTGTTACACACACTCAGATCTAGTGAGCTCCTCCGATTCTCTCTCTCAGTCCAAATCACCCAGGTGGTGAATAATAGCTCTAGGTGTTGATCTAATCACACTTGATTTAGTTGTGGTTTGACTAAATTAATCAAAAAAAAAAACTTAACCTATTCACTAGAGGGTTTGATTCACTTATTCCGCCATTGTGTGAGTTAAATCTATTGATTTCTAAGTTCCTAGTCATGTTTCATCACCTTCTATTCTTTCCCCCTCAACTCATATTTTAAAGTATTCATCAATATGCTCCATCCAGTTCTGATTCTCAATATACTTCTAACTTTCATATCGGTCATTCTTCTTTTTCATCTACCGCCGGAAGAATCTATTTACTTCTACTATACTCTTGGGTTTATAGTGTTTCTAGTTCTCCCGTGTCTTTATATTGCTATATGCATCGATATATATGGTTTATAATTTATGGTTTATCGTTGGGCTTTATATGTTCCCTTATATTTCAAAGTCTCTGCTTCTGTCTTCTATAATCATTATCATTCACAGTTAATGCTCTCTTTTATTTGCTGCAATTTATACCCCAATTTCTATTTCGGAGTTTTGTCCTTTCGTTTCTTCTTCTTGCGATTAAGCACCGCTTGTAATGGTCCAGAATTCACAGATATGAATTTCGGAATGAACATTGTTAATGTTCTAGGAAGGAAATTGTGATGGCACGATCTTGACTTGTCAAATTACTAGAATACCTTGGAAAAGGCCGAATCATCAAGAAATATTTTCTTGATATTTTAGAGGTTAAATAGAATACAAGAGTCATATAACATGGCACATGATGATGTTATGATCTGTGAATCATCACGTTCCATTTAGAAACTCAGCATGACTTACTGTAATATAATCACATTGATCAAGTGTCATTATATTATACTAATTCATGCTTCAGTTCCCAACACTACTTCAAAATATTACTATTTTAAACTTGAATGTTTCAGAATTTAGAAACTAAAATAGTTTCTTTTATGATGTAATACAGATAGCACGAAGAGGTAAATGATTTCAAATAAGAAAAATTAAGAAAATATCTTCAGAAATATGGAGGATATTTATAATGAAAGATATGATGATATTTTAGAATTTCTAATATCAGAGGATGATGAAGAATATTGTCCGCAGGGGTTTAGAGTCAGGAGCAAGGTATTCATTAATGACTTCAGTAGGTACTGAATCATTTGGATCCTTTGAAGTCAGGTTCAGTCTTTATAATTTGTCCACAGCCTCCTTCCTACTTTGCTCAATCCGTTTTCCAGTTCCAAAACTTCTCTTTTTCTGCGCTTTGCCAGTACACTTCATCATTATCATCCAGCTTTTACCATTTAAAGTCGTTTATAGTTTTTGCTGCTTCATCAGCATTTTTTTTTTCCATTTTCGGAGAACCAATTCGTAGTTCGGAGTGTTTTTCAGAAACTTCACATTAAAATTAAGTCCAGAAGATAGACGTTATATATACACATATAACTGTTGGCGTAGACATGCTGCGAGATTTCAAAATACTGATTGCTAATTCCCAATGATTCGTATGGCAATTCTCATTACAAGATGCGAATGAGTAAATGATAGGGTTTCAATGAATAATTATAATGACTTTTTGGAGAGGCTAAAGTCAAAGGGTAATGAAGTTGTTGGTACATCTGCTAATAATGTGGTGGAATGTAAAAGGTTCCCTGGTAACGATGGTGTATATCTCAAGGTTATAATAAGGTTAGTCTGACTGAAAAGTCGAAGTTGACTTGCTGGAGCTGTGACAAAACTGGCTACTTTGAATAGGAGTCGCAAAGTTATTTTTGCTAATAAATGCCAAAGAATCTGTCGCGGATACGTTGTTTAAACTTTTACTTTGGTTTCAAGAGTTTTTCGGGTACATAACTGTGGGTAACATGTGGTTGGATCATCATCTCGATTGCTCATCATTCGAAGTGTCTTCAGAAATTTTCGAAGGGTTTGAACACAGATTGTAATCGTTAACATACATTTGATATTCTAACACAGTTTTGAAGTCAAAATATAGCTTGTGAAAGATGTAAGGATCTAAGAGTGATGATTTTGGTCATATCTCAAGTTGAATTTTGAGATTTCAAAATCAGAATATGTAATTAAATTTTGAATGAGTATGGTTGTTTTGATTTCTATAAAAGAATGTATATTGTTGTGAAAGTAGGGAGTATAATGGATGATTTGCTGAATCAGATTCGAAGAATGTAACATATTAATTGTGAATTTATATATCTCTCGGGTATTACCTACCCGTTAAAAAAAAAAAATTTCACAATTAATATTTTGTACAAAAGAATTTTATTACAGTCTTTATAAAAATATATATATGTATATTTTCTTCAGATGTAACATAGATTTAATGAGTTAATGTTAAATTAAACTCATTTGATTTACGGTTGAAACTAGAATTGAATAATCCCTAAAGGCTTTAAAAAGTACATAACTTTTACGCAGTATTTCTTTAATGACATTGAAATTATGAATCAATACTTCGTTATTTGTTGATGTATGATGTTCGGTTCGTGGAATTCTTGTGAATTTCGCAAAGTACGAATGATGTTATCTGAAAAGTTTCGGGTACATCGATGATGAAAGTGTAAAATCAAATATATACTTGATTTATTATGAATTGGAATTTGTTGAATTGCAACAGAGATTGTAGTTAATGCTGGTTAAGTTGCGGCCGAAGGACGTACATTATTGCATATTTGTAATATGAATTAACTGAGTAGTTAAGATTCACACACAATAGCTTAGCACGGAAAGATTTATTTCAAAATATATATATATATATATATATATATATATATATATATATATATATATATATATATATATATATATATATATATATATATATAATATACATATAATTTCTTTAGAGGGAATGAGTTAATTCTTCATAACTCGTTGATACAATATACACGTTATTGATTCGTAATGATGTCCACAGTGATTCTTGAACTGACGGAGTTTGTGATGTTATCGGTGTTGTTGATTCGGATGTTGACTGTACTGACGATGCTGGTAACGCTGACGGTACTGTTGATGCTGTTGGTAAAGCAAGTTTAGCTTGTTAATCACACACCATTTTTGTCAGGGTTTCTACTCTTCCTTCTATCATTTTGGTTTGCTTAACTGATTTATGGTTAGGGCTAGATTAGATAATCTCTAAGACTTTAGAGATTACATAATCGCCGCGGAATGTTTCTCCAATGAAGTTATGAATTAATACTTCATCAGTTATTGTTGTTGGTACTCCTTGGTATCTATGGTGCGTATGACGTTGATGCTCGTGGGACAGATTGTGAAGTTGAGGTTTACGACGCGGTTGTGGTTGGAGGTGGTAATGGTACTGTTGGCGTTGATGATGGTGGTACTAGTTATGCTGCTGATGCTGCTGCTGGTGTTTGTAATCTCTGCACCATATTCTCCAAAGCCACTACCCGAGCGCGAAGCTCGTTGACTTCTTCTATTACACCGGGGTGATTGTCGGTTCGGACGAGCGGATAAATAAAATCTAAAATTTGATGTAATATATAATCATGACGAGATACTCTGGAAATGAGCGAGAAAATGGTGTTTCGAACAGGTTCGCCGGTAAGTGCTTCAGGTTCTTCGTCAAGAGGGCAATGTGGTGGATGGAAAGGATCACCTTCTTCTTGTCTCCAATGATTGAGGAGGCTACGAACCCATCCCCAATTCATCCAGAATAGGTGATGACTGATTGGTTGATCTATTCCGGTCACACTGCTTTCGGAGCTTGAATGAGATTCCATTTCGGAATCTGAGTGACTTGAACTGATGACGAATTCCATTTCATACGATTGGATAAAGGATTTTTTTTTTTGATATGAAATGATTTTGGCTAACGGATGGTATTCTAATTACATAGAATATATATATATATATATATATATATATATATATACATATATATATATATATATATATATATATATATATATATATATATATATATATATATAGATCAAAAGATTTCGTAGATTACGGAGGACTTTGCGGGATATGTCAGGCAAAGTTTAAAGTAACAGATACGATAAGATATGATTTAGCAGATATGCTAAGATACGAATTTTTGTCTATACACTATTCATGCAATCAATGCAGCAAGACGTGTCTTAGACTAAAAATGATAAGCAGGTAATTTCCTGAGGATGATAAGTAGTTAATTTTCGACACAAAATGATAAGCAAAACTTTTGACATGCAGACATGGTCGAAGTCCAGACTCACTAATGCATCCTATCGACTTATCAGTTAGACACACTAATGCAGACCTGGTTCGCTAAGACCACCGCTCTGATACCAACTGAAAGGACCCGTTCATATACATTATAAACGATTCACAATAGTTGATTACATTGCGAGGTATTTGACCTCTATATGATACATTTTACAAACATTGCATTCGTTTTTAAAAGACAAACTTTCTTTACATCGAAAATTGACAGACATGCATACCATTTCATAATATCCACTATCCAACTATAAATTAATTTAATAATAATCTTTGATGAACTCAATGACTCGAATGCAACGTTCTTCGAAATATGCTATGAAAGACTCCAAGTAATATCTTTAAAATGAGCAAATGCACAGCGGAAGATTTCTTTAACACCTGAGAATAAACATGCTTTAAAGTGTCAACCAAAAGGTTGGTGAGTTCATTAGTTTATCATAATCATTTATTTCCATCATTTTAATAGACCACAAGAATTTCATTTCCAGTTCTCATAAATATACGTCCCATGCATAGAGACAAAAATAATCATTCATATGGTGAACACCTGGTAACCGACATTAACTAGATACATATAAGAATATCCCCTATCATTCCGGGATCCTCCTTCGGACATGAATTTCGAAGTACTAAAGCATCCGGTACTTTGGATGGGGTTTGTTAGGCCCAATAGATCTATCTTTAGGATTCGCGTCAATTAGGGTGTCTGTTCCCTAATTCTTAGATTACCAGACTTTAATAAAAAGGGGCATATTCGATTTCGATAATTCAACCATAGAATGTAGTTTCAATTACTTGTGTCTATTTTGTCAAACATTTATAAAAGCGCATGTATTCTCAGTCCCAAAAATATATATTGCGAAAGCATTTAAAAAGGGAGTAATGAAAATTGTAAAACAGTTAATAAAGCATTTGCATGTATTCTCAGCCCAAAAACGTAAAGAGTAAAAGGGAGCAAATGAAACTCACGCATATAAATATTGTAAAACAGTTAATAAAGCATTTGCATGTATTCTCAGCCCAAAAACGTAAAGAGTAAAAGGGAGCAAATGAAACTCACGCATATAAATATTGTAAAACAGTTAATAAAGCATTTGCATGTATTCTCAGTCCCAAAAAAATGTAAAGAGTAAAAGGGCAATGAAACTCACCATACTGTATTTCGTAGTAAAAATACATATAACGTCATTGAACAAGTGCAAGGTTGGCCTCGGATTCACGAACCTAAATTAATTATATATATTTATGTGTTGGTCAATATTTGTCTAACAAATTAGGTCAAGTCATAGTGTACCACAATCCTAATGCTCGAGACTAATATGCAAAAGTCAACAAAAGTAAATTTGACTCAAAATAATTTCCAAAAATCTATACATGATTAATATATAGTTTAAATATCGTCATTTTATATTTTTAAATATTTTTAAAAGATTTATTAGAGTAAATAATATAATTTATTTATTAATTAATAAAATTTTATATTAAATTTATATAATAAAATATACTTTTATATATATTAAGTAATAAAATTTATAAGCCAGGTTCATTTAATATCATAAAGATAATATGATAGGTATTATTAAAGTAAGTTATTACACGTAGTAAAATATGTTTGTATCACATATTTATTTGATAAAATAATATCTATAATGATAGTAAGTAAAAGTTGTATTATTTTGTAATAATAATTATTATTATAAAAATATCAATATTTATAATTACTAAGATAACATTATGATAAAACGATAATTCTAATTATGATAACTTTAATATTTACGATAATTTTTAATATTATCTTTAAAATAATAATTCTATTTAAAATAATAATAATAATAATATTTTATAGTAACAATGACATTTCTATTAAAATGATAATTTTTGTTAAAATGATAGTTTTGATACTAACGATACTTTTAATAATAATAGTAGTGATAAAAATAATAAGAACGATAATTTTATTTAAATCAATATCTTATTATATTTTAATTTCATCATGATACTCTTACTCATTATTTCCTAATCGTTTCGTTTAATAGATTTTAATCGTCTTTTATATCGTGTTCGTAATAATGATAATAATAGTAATCAAAATAATTAGGTGTTACAAATATTTGTTTTAATTACACTAATATTAATAATGATAGTTACTATAACATTATTAACGATAATACTAATAATTATCTTAATGATAATATAGTAATAATAATAATAACAATAACAATAACCATTTTTAAATAATGATATATATATATTAATAATGATAATAATAATAATAATACTAATAATAATAATAATAATAATAATAATAATTGGATAATAATAATAATACTAATTATAACTTTAACGATAATAACGATAGTAATAATAAAAAAAATAACAATTTTTAATGATAAATCCCTTTTATTGATAAAGATAATAATAATGATAATAATAAGATAAAACTAGAACGACGATAATAATAATCATTTTTAATAAAAATATCTAAAATTCAATTGATTATAACTTCTAATCCGTTCATCGAAACCATTCGATATCTAAAGGAAAAGTTCTTAATTTTTCGCTAGCTTTCCAAGGACATGCATATCTTATACCTTATCTCAACCGCAAGTGTAACTAATTCAAGATTCAACCTAACCTGTCTAAGGGCAATATCAAAAGTACAAGCATGCATAATCCTAAATACTCGAGCATTAGTCAGGGATACACTATTAGTATGTAAAAGTTAAATTATGAGTACTCACGTATCAATATTGAGATTCAATATTGCAGGAAAGGTACGTAGACGCAACGAAAATGATAAAAACTATATTGACCTCACGAGCATACCCATGAACCATACTCAATCACCTCCATAGCTATAACCCATAATTTCCTTAATCCTATCCTACTCGAAAA
Organism: Rutidosis leptorrhynchoides; assembly: GCF_046630445.1. Classification (NCBI taxonomy): domain Eukaryota; kingdom Viridiplantae; phylum Streptophyta; class Magnoliopsida; order Asterales; family Asteraceae; genus Rutidosis; species Rutidosis leptorrhynchoides. The sequence continues at coordinate 360,663,874 of NC_092339.1, forward strand.
ACAATTTCGAAATCACTCGGACAGCACTCCGTCGTAATATTTTATGTATACTAATAATATCTTGAAATAATACGGAGTAAATATATATATGTAAATCTATTGAGAGAGTTTAGAGAAAAATATTTTCAAGTTTCTATGAAATAATGAAACCTAATGAATTCTATTTATAATAGATTTTTGAATTATTAAAGTGAATTATTAAAGTATGAATTATTAAAGTGAATTATTAAAGTATGAATTATTAAAGTGAATTATTAAAGTATGAATTATTAAAGTGAATTATTAAAGTATGAATTATTAAAGTGAATTATTAAAGTTAAAGTAAAGTAAAAATAAAGTAGAGGTAAAGTTTAAGTATAGTAAAAGTATAAAACTATAACTATGTACGTATAATACGCGTATAAATATATATAATATTAATTTAAATCATTTAATAAAATAAAATATAAATATCGTTATCTTTATCATACTAGTTAAGTAATGAGTTGTCAAAAGTGGTTCTAGATATTTATAAAAGTTATATACGTTTTAATAATAAAGTTCTTTTTAAACTGAAAACGTTTTTGTACGTTTGAAACTAAATAGGTCAATCGAGTCTTTATGAGATTCAATCTTCCACTATCCTTTGTCTAGTTCTCAATAATTGACAATTTGTTCTTATTTATAAATCACTTTACCATTTTCCGAATATTGTTAAAATGGAAAGATTTCTCAAATCAACGTGGGCCTTTCAACAGAGACTTGTAATCATAATTCAATATATCTGATAATTCAATCATTTGATCTTATCTTCTAATTCCATTGATAAACATTTTGAAACAGATACAATCATATAAAGTATTTAATCTAATATTTTGTTTACGTTTCAAGTTATAATATATATATACATATACATATATAATCATATTCGTTTAATGGTTCGTGAATCGTTGGAACTTGGTCGAGGTTGAATGAATGTATGAACATAGTTTAAAATTCTTGAAATTTAACTTAACAAATATTGCTTATCGTGTCGGAAACATATAAAGATTAAAGTTTAAATTTGGTTGGAAATTTTCGGGTTGTCACAGTACCTACCCGTTAAAGAAATTTCGTCCCGAAATTTGAGTGGAAAGGTCGTGAATGATAATAAGTATGTTTTCATGATGCATACGGGCTGAAAATTAGAGTTTTATCATCAGCGAATAATTTGGATAAACAATCCATTTATATGAAGAGTACGAATGAAACTAACATAGAAGAGTGAAATGAGTAAGTGTAGATTCATCTTATCATTTGACGTAGATATGATTGATTCCTAGATTTTAAGGGATTTAAAGAAAATCTTCTTAATAAGATTTGACTCTCCGGTACTTAAGGGAATTAGGATCCTCTTTAAATGTGATCGTCCATTTTAATTGTTCTTTCGGAGATTTTCTTATAAATTCACCTCCTTCGTTTCCTTACAACTCACACCTTCTATTGATGCATTTTATGCAAGTCCCTAGACATCTACCCACGTCCATTGCAGGTACAACAGTTTACAGGCCACCATGATTGCTCGTTATTATCCTATCCGTGTTTGTATGTGGTTACAGGAACTGCAGGAACGAGATTTAGATGTTTGACTATGTTAGACTTAGTCAGACGTACGAGTGAAGCCTCACTAGTATGGCTGACAAGCTCATACGCACGGTTGATGCTGAGCTAAGTCACAATTACAACCTAAATGAGAAGACATGAGTGAGTGATCACCCGTACGGCTGATGAAGCTAACTCGTACGTGTGATGAATGAATCGTATGGGTGAGTCAACAGCAGGGGTATATAAAGTCTTATGTTCTTCATTTTAGGTTAAGCCTCTCATTTGTTACACACACTCAGATCTAGTGAGCTCCTCCGATTCTCTCTCTCAGTCCAAATCACCCAGGTGGTGAATAATAGCTCTAGGTGTTGATCTAATCACACTTGATTTAGTTGTGGTTTGACTAAATTAATCAAAAAAAAAAAAACTTAACCTATTCACTAGAGGGTTTGATTCACTTATTCCGCCATTGTGTGAGTTAAATCTATTGATTTCTAAGTTCCTAGTCATGTTTCATCACCTTCTATTCTTTCCCCCTCAACTCATATTTTAAAGTATTCATCAATATGCTCCATCCAGTTCTGATTCTCAATATACTTCTAACTTTCATATCGGTCATTCTTCTTTTTCATCTACCGCCGGAAGAATCTATTTACTTCTACTATACTCTTGGGTTTATAGTGTTTCTAGTTCTCCCGTGTCTTTATATTGCTATATGCATCGATATATATGGTTTATAATTTATGGTTTGTCGTTGGGCTTTATATGTTCCCTTATATTTCAAAGTCTCTGCTTCTGTCTTCTATAATCATTATCATTCACAGTTAATGCTCTCTTTTATTTGCTGCAATTTATACCCCAATTTCTATTTCGGAGTTTTGTCCTTTCGTTTCTTCTTCTTGCGATTAAGCACCGCTTGTAATGGTCCAGAATTCACAGATATGAATTTCGGAATGAACATTGTTAATGTTCTAGGAAGGAAATTGTGATGGCACGATCTTGACTTGTCAAATTACTAGAATACCTTGGAAAAGGCCGAATCATCAAGAAATATTTTCTTGATATTTTAGAGGTTAAATAGAATACAAGAGTCATATAACATGGCACATGATGATGTTATGATCTGTGAATCATCACGTTCCATTTAGAAACTCAGCATGACTTACTGTAATATAATCACATTGATCAAGTGTCATTATATTATACTAATTCATGCTTCAGTTCCCAACACTACTTCAAAATATTACTATTTTAAACTTGAATGTTTCAGAATTTAGAAACTAAAATAGTTTCTTTTATGATGTAATACAGATAGCACGAAGAGGTAAATGATTTCAAATAAGAAAAATTAAGAAAATATCTTCAGAAATATGGAGGATATTTATAATGAAAGATATGATGATATTTTAGAATTTCTAATATCAGAGGATGATGAAGAATATTGTCCGCAGGGGTTTAGAGTCAGGAGCAAGGTATTCATTAATGACTTCAGTAGGTACTGAATCATTTGGATCCTTTGAAGTCAGGTTCAGTCTTTATAATTTGTCCACAGCCTCCTTCCTACTTTGCTCAATCCGTTTTCCAGTTCCAAAACTTCTCTTTTTCTGCGCTTTGCCAGTACACTTCATCATTATCATCCAGCTTTTACCATTTAAAGTCGTTTATAGTTTTTGCTGCTTCATCAGCATTTTTTTTTTTCCATTTTCGGAGAACCAATTCGTAGTTCGGAGTGTTTTTCAGAAACTTCACATTCAAATTAAGTCCAGAAGATAGACGTTATATATACACATATAACTGTTGGCGTAGACATGCTGCGAGATTTCAAAATACTGATTGCTAATTCCCAATGATTCGTATGGCAATTCTCATTACAAGATGCGAATGAGTAAATGATAGGGTTTCAATGAATAATTATAATGACTTTTTGGAGAGGCTAAAGTCAAAGGGTAATGAAGTTGTTGGTACATCTGCTAATAATGTGGTGGAATGTAAAAGGTTCTCTGGTAACGATGGTGTATATCTCAAGGTTATAATAAGGTTAGTCTGACTGAAAAGTCGAAGTTGACTTGCTGGAGCTGTGACAAAACTGGCTACTTTGAATAGGAGTCGCAAAGTTATTTTTGCTAATAAATGCCAAAGAATCTGACGCGGATACGTTGTTTAAACTTTTACTTTGGTTTCAAGAGTTTTTCGGGTACATAACTGTGGGTAACATGTGGTTGGATCATCATCTCGATTGCTCATCATTCGAAGTGTCTTCAGAAATTTTCGAAGGGTTTGAACACAGATTGTAATCGTTAACATACATTTGATATTCTAACACAGTTTTGAAGTCAAAATATAGCTTGTGAAAGATGTAAGGATCTAAGAGTGATGATTTTGGTCATATCTCAAGTTGAATTTTGAGATTTCAAAATCAGAATATGTAATTAAATTTTGAATGAGTATGGTTGTTTTGATTTCTATAAAAGAATGTATATTGTTGTGAAAGTAGGGAGTATAATGGATGATTTGCTGAATCAGATTCGAAGAATGTAACATATTAATTGTGAATTTATATATCTCTCGGGTATTACCTACCCGTTAAAAAAAAATTTCACAATTAATATTTTGTACAAAAGAATTTTATTACAGTCTTTATAAAAATATATATATGTATATTTTCTTCAGATGTAACATAGATTTAATGAGTTAATGTTAAATTAAACTCATTTGATTTACGGTTGAAACTAGAATTGAATAATCCCTAAAGGCTTTAAAAAGTACATAACTTTTACGCAGTATTTCTTTAATGACATTGAAATTATGAATCAATACTTCGTTATTTGTTGATGTATGATGTTCGGTTCGTGGAATTCTTGTGAATTTCGCAAAGTACGAATGATGTTATCTGAAAAGTTTCGGGTACATCGATGATGAAAGTGTAAAATCAAATATATACTTGATTTATTATGAATTGGAATTTGTTGAATTGCAACAGAGATTGTAGTTAACGCTGGTTAAGTTGCGGCCGAAGGACGTACATTATTGCATATTTGTAATATGAATTAACTGAGTAGTTAAGATTCACACACAATAGCTTAGCACGGAAAGATTTATTTCAAAATATATATATATATATATATATATATATATATATATATATATATATATATATATATATATATATAATATACATATAATTTCTTTAGAGGGAATGAGTTAATTCTTCATAACTCGTTGATACAATATACACGTTATTGATTCGTAATGATGTCCACAGTGATTCTTGAACTGACGGAGTTTGTGATGTTATCGGTGTTGTTGATTCGGATGTTGACTGTACTGACGATGCTGGTAACGCTGACGGTACTGTTGATGTTGTTGGTAAAGCAAGTTTAGCTTGTTAATCACACACCATTTTTGTCAGGGTTTCTACTCTTCCTTCTATCATTTTGGTTTGCTTAACTGATTTATGGTTAGGGCTAGATTAGATAATCTCTAAGACTTTAGAGATTACATAATCGCCGCGGAATGTTTCTCCAATGAAGTTATGAATTAATACTTCGTCAGTTATTGTTGTTGGTACTCCTTGGTATCTATGGTGCGTATGACGTTGATGCTCGTGGGACAGATTGTGAAGTTGAGGTTTACGACGCGGTTGTGGTTGGAGGTGGTAATGGTACTGTTGGCGTTGATGATGGTGGTACTAGTTATGCTGCTGATGCTGCTGCTGGTGTTTGTAATCTCTGCACCATATTCTCCAAAGCCACTACCCGAGCGCGAAGCTCGTTGACTTCTTCTATTACACCGGGGTGATTGTCGGTTCGGACGAGCGGATAAATAAAATCTAAAATTTGATGTAATATATAATCATGACGAGATACTCTGGAAATGAGCGATAAAATGGTGTTTCGAACAGGTTCGCCGGTAAGTGCTTCAGGTTCTTCGTCAAGAGGGCAATGTGGTGGATGGAAAGGATCACCTTCTTCTTGTCTCCAATGATTGAGGAGGCTACGAACCCATCCCCAATTCATCCAGAATAGGTGATGACTGATTGGTTGATCTATTCCGGTCACACTGCTTTCGGAGCTTGAATGAGATTCCATTTCGGAATCTGAGTGACTTGAACTGATGACGAATTCCATTTCATACGATTGGATAAAGGATTTTTTTTTTTTGATATGAAATGATTTTGGCTAACGGATGGTATTCTAATTACATAGAATATATATATATATATATATATATATATATATATATATATATATATATATATATATATATATATATATATATATATATATATATATATATATATATATAGATCAAAAGATTTCGTAGATTACGGAGGACTTTGCGGGATATGTCAGGCAAAGTTTAAAGTAACAGATACGATAAGATATGATTTAGCAGATATGCTAAGATATGAATTTTTGTCTATACACTATTCATGCAATCAATGCAGCAAGACGTGTCTTAGACTAAAAATGATAAGCAGGTAATTTCCTGAGGATGATAAGTAGTTAATTTTCGACACAAAATGATAAGCAAAACTTTTGACATGCAGACATGGTCGAAGTCCAGACTCACTAATGCATCCTATCGACTTATCAGTTAGACACACTAATGCAGACCTGGTTCGCTAAGACCACCGCTCTGATACCAACTGAAAGGACCCGTTCATATACATTATAAACGATTCACAATAGTTGATTACATTGCGAGGTATTTGACCTCTATATGATACATTTTACAAACATTGCATTCGTTTTTAAAAGACAAACTTTCCTTACATCGAAAATTGACAGACATGCATACCATTTCATAATATCCACTATCCAACTATAAATTAATTTAATAATAATCTTTGATGAACTCAATGACTCGAATGCAACGTTCTTCGAAATATGCTATGAAAGACTCCAAGTAATATCTTTAAAATGAGCAAATGCACAGCGGAAGATTTCTTTAACACCTGAGAATAAACATGCTTTAAAGTGTCAACCAAAAGGTTGGTGAGTTCATTAGTTTATCATAATCATTTATTTCCATCATTTTAATAGACCACAAGAATTTCATTTCCAGTTCTCATAAATATACGTCCCATGCATAAAGACAAAAATAATCATTCATATGGTGAACACCTGGTAACCGACATTAACTAGATACATATAAGAATATCCCCTATCATTCCGGGATCCTCCTTCGGACATGAATTTCGAAGTACTAAAGCATCCGGTACTTTGGATGGGGTTTGTTAGGCCCAATAGATCTATCTTTAGGATTCGCGTCAATTAGGGTGTCTGTTCCCTAATTCTTAGATTACCAGACTTTAATAAAAAGGGGCATATTCGATTTCGATAATTCAACCATAGAATGTAGTTTCAATTACTTGTGTCTATTTTGTCAAACATTTATAAAAGCGCATGTATTCTCAGTCCCAAAAATATATATTGCGAAAGCATTTAAAAAGGGAGTAATGAAAATTGTAAAACAGTTAATAAAGCATTTGCATGTATTCTCAGCCCAAAAACGTAAAGAGTAAAAGGGAGCAAATGAAACTCACGCATATAAATATTGTAAAACAGTTAATAAAGCATTTGCATGTATTCTCAGCCCAAAAACGTAAAGAGTAAAAGGGAGCAAATGAAACTCACGCATATAAATATTGTAAAACAGTTAATAAAGCATTTGCATGTATTCTCAGTCCCAAAAAAATGTAAAGAGTAAAAGGGCAATGAAACTCACCATACTGTATTTCGTAGTAAAAATACATATAACGTCATTGAACAAGTGCAAGGTTGGCCTCGGATTCACGAACCTAAATTAATTATATATATTTATGTGTTGGTCAATATTTGTCTAACAAATTAGGTCAAGTCATAGTGTACCACAATCCTAATGCTCGAGACTAATATGCAAAAGTCTACAAAAGTAAATTTGACTCAAAATAATTTCCAAAAATCTATACATGATTAATATATAGTTTAAATATCGTCGTTTTATATTTTTAAATATTTTTAAAAGATTTATTAGAGTAAATAATATAATTTATTTATTAATTAATAAAATTTTATATTAAATTTATATAATAAAATATACTTTTATATATATTAAGTAATAAAATTTATAAGCCAGGTTCATTTAATATCATAAAGATAATATGATAGGTATTATTAAAGTAAGTTATTACACGTAGTAAAATATGTTTGTATCACATATTTATTTGATAAAATAATATCTATAATGATAGTAAGTAAAAGTTGTATTATTTTGTAATAATAATTATTATTATAAAAATATCAATATTTATAATTACTAAGATAACATTATGATAAAACGATAATTCTAATTATGATAACTTTAATATTTACGATAATTTTTAATATTATCTTTAAAATAATAATTCTATTTAAAATAATAATAATAATAATAATATTTTATAGTAACAATGACATTTCTATTAAAATGATAATTTTTGTTAAAATGATAGTTTTGATACTAACGATACTTTTAATAATAATAGTAGTGATAAAAATAATAAGAACGATAATTTTATTTAAATCAATATCTTATAATATTTTAATTTCATCATGATACTCTTACTCATTATTTCCTAATCGTTTCGTTTAATAGATTTTAATCGTCTTTTATATCGTGTTCGTAATAATGATAATAATAGTAATCAAAATAATTAGGTGTTACAAATATTTGTTTTAATTACACTAATATTAATAATGATAGTTACTATAACATTATTAACGATAATACTAATAATTATCTTAATGATAATATAGTAATAATAATAATAACAATAACAATAACCATTTTTAAATAATGATATATATATATATTAATAATGATAATAATAATAATAATACTAATAATAATAATAATAATAATAATTGGATAATAATAATAATACTAATTATAACTTTAACGATAATAACGATAGTAATAATAAAAAAAATAACAATTTTTAATGATAAATCCCTTTTATTGATAAAGATAATAATAATGATAATAATAAGATAAAACTAGAACGACGATAATAATAATCATTTTTAATAAAAATATCGAAAATTCAATTGATTATAACTTCTAATCCGTTCATCGAAACCATTCGATATCTAAAGGAAAAGTTCTTAATTTTTCGCTAGCTTTCCAAGCTCTTAATATTCACCTGAGAATAAACATGCTTTAAACGTCAACAAAAATGTTGGTGAGTTATAGGTTTAACCTATATATATCAAATCGTAACAATAGACCACAAGATTTCATATTTCAATACACATCCCATACATAGAGATAAAAATCATTCATATGGTGAACACCTGGTAACCGACAATAACAAGATGCATATATAAGAATATCCCCATCATTCCGGGACACCCTTCGGATATGATATAAATTTCGAAGTACTAAAGCATCCGGTACTTTGGATGGGGTTTGTTAGGCCCAATAGATCTATCTTTAGGATTCGCGTCAATTAGGGTGTCTGTTCCCTAATTCTTAGATTACCAGACTTTAATAAAAAGGGGCATATTCGATTTCGATAATTCAACCATAGAATGTAGTTTCACGTACTTGTGTCTATTTTGTAAATCATTTATAAAACCTGCATGTATTCTCATCCCAAAAATATTAGATTTTAAAAGTGGGACTATAACTCACTTTCACAGATTTTTACTTCGTCGGGAAGTAAGACTTGGCCACTGTTGATTCACGAACCTATAACAATATATACATATATATTAAAGTATGTTCAAAATATATTTACAACACTTTTAATATATTTTGATGTTTTAAGTTTATTAAGTCAGCTGTCCTCGTTAGTAACCTATAACTAGTTGTCCACAGTTAGATGTACAGAAATAAATCGATAAATATTATCTTGAATCAATCCACGACCCAGTGTATACGTATCTCAGTATTGATCACAACTCAAACTATATATATTTTGGAATCAACCTCAACCCTGTATAGCTAACTCCAACATTCACATATAGAGTGTCTATGGTTGTTCCGAAATATATATAGATGTGTCGACATGATAGGTCGAAACATTGTATACGTGTCTATGGTATCTCAAGATTACATAATATACAATACAAGTTGATTAAGTTATGGTTGGAATAGATTTGTTACCAATTTTCACGTAGCTAAAATGAGAAAAATTATCCAATCTTGTTTTACCCATAACTTCTTCATTTTAAATCCGTTTTGAGTGAATCAAATTGCTATGGTTTCATATTGAACTCTATTTTTTGAATCTAAACAGAAAAAGTATAGGTTTATAGTCGTAAAAATAAGTTACAAGTCGTTTTTGTAAAGGTAGTCATTTCAGTCGAAAGAACGACGTCTAGATGATCAATTTAGAAAACATACTTCCACTTTGAGTTTAACCATAATTTTTGGATATAGTTTCATGTTCATAATAAAAATCATTTTCTCAGAATAACAACTTTTAAATCAAAGTTTATCATAGTTTTTAATTAACTAACCCAAAACAGCCCGCGGTGTTACTACGACGGCGTAAATCCGGTTTTACGGTGTTTTTCGTGTTTCCAGGTTTTAAATCATTAAGTTAGCATATCATATAGATATAGAACATGTGTTTAGTTGATTTTAAAAGTCAAGTTAGAAGGATTAACTTTTGTTTGCGAACAAGTTTAGAATTAACTAAACTATGTTCTAGTGATTACAAGTTTAAACCTTCGAATAAGATAGCTTTATATGTATGAATCGAATGATGTTATGAACATAATTACTACCTTAATTTCCTTGGATAAACCTACTGGAAAAGAGAAAAATGGATCTAGCTTCAATGGATCCTTGGATGGCTCGAAGTTCTTGAAGCAGAATCATGACACGAAAACAAGTTCAAGTAAGATCATCACTTGAAATAAGATTGTTATAGTTATAGAAATTGAACCAAAGTTTGAATATGATTATTACCTTGTATTAGAATGATAACCTACTGTAAGAAACAAAGATTTCTTGAGGTTGGATGATCACCTTACAAGATTGGAAGTGAGCTAGCAAACTTGAAAGTATTCTTGATTTTATGAAACTAGAACTTTTGGAATTTATGAAGAACACTTAGAACTTGAAGATAGAACTTGAGAGAGATCAATTAGATGAAGAAAATTGAAGAATGAAAGTGTTTGTAGGTGTTTTTGGTCGTTGGTGTATGGATTAGATATAAAGGATATGTAATTTTGTTTTCATGTAAATAAGTCATGAATGATTACTCATATTTTTGTAATTTTATGAGATATTTCATGCTAGTTGCCAAATGATGGTTCCCACATGTGTTAGGTGACTCACATGGGCTGCTAAGAGCTGATCATTGGAGTGTATATACCAATAGTACATACATCTAAAAGCTGTGTATTGTACGAGTACGAATACGGGTGCATACGAGTAGAATTGTTGATGAAACTGAACGAGGATGTAATTGTAAGCATTTTTGTTAAGTAGAAGTATTTTGATAAGTGTATTGAAGTCTTTAAAAAGTGTATAAATACATATTAAAACACTACATGTATATACATTTTAACTGAGTCGTTAAGTCATCGTTAGTCGTTACATGTAAGTGTTGTTTTGAAACCTTTAGGTTAACGATCTTGTTAAATGTTGTTAACCCAATGTTTATAATATCAAATGAGATTTTAAATTATTATATTATCATGATATTATCATGTATGAATATCTCTTAATATGATATATATACATTAAATGTCTTTACAACGATAATCGTTACATATATGTCTCGTTTAAAAATCATTAAGTTAGTAGTCTTGTTTTTACATATGTAGTTCATTGTTAATATACTTTATGATATGTTTTCTTATCATAGTATCATGTTAACTATATATATATATATCCATATATATGTCATCATATAGTTTTTACAAGTTTTAACGTTCGTGAATCACCGATCAACTTGGGTGGTCAATTGTCTATATGAAACATATTTCAATTAATCAAGTCTTAACAAGTTTGATTGCTTAACATGTTGGAAACATTTAATCATGTAAATATCAATCTCAATTAATATATATAAACATGGAAAAGTTCGGGTCACTACAGTACCTACCCGTTAAATAAATTTCGTCCCGAAATTTTAAGCTGTTGAAGGTGTTGACGAATCTTCTGGAAATAGATGCGGGTATTTCTTCTTCATCTGATCTTCACGCTCCCAGGTGAACTCGGGTCCTCTACGAGCATTCCATCGAACCTTAACAATTGGTATCTTGTTTTGCTTAAGTCTTTTAACCTCACGATCCATTATTTCGACGGGTTCTTCGATGAATTGAAGTTTTTCGTTGATTTGGATTTCATCTAACGGAATAGTGAGATCTTCTTTAGCAAAACATTTCTTTAAATTCGAGACGTGGAAAGTGTTATGTACAGCCGCGAGTTGTTGAGGTAACTCTAGTCGGTAAGCTACTGGTCCGACACGATCAATAATCTTGAATGGTCCAATATACCTTGGATTTAATTTCCCTCGTTTACCAAATCGAACAACGCCTTTCCAAGGTGCAACTTTAAGCATGACCATCTCTCCAATTTCAAATTCTATATCTTTTCTTTTAATGTCAGCGTAGCTCTTTTGTCGACTTTGGGCGGTTTTCAACCGTTGTTGAATTTGGATGATCTTCTCGGTAGTTTCTTGTATAATCTCCGGACCCGTAATCTGTCTATCCCCCACTTCACTCCAACAAATCGGAGACCTGCACTTTCTACCATAAAGTGCTTCAAACGGCGCCATCTCAATGCTTGAATGGTAGCTGTTGTTGTAGGAAAATTCTGCTAACGGTAGATGTCGATCCCAACTGTTTCCGAAATCAATAACACATGCTCGTAGCATGTCTTCAAGCGTTTGTATCGTCCTTTCGCTCTGCCCATCAGTTTGTGGATGATAGGCAGTACTCATGTCTAGACGAGTTCCTAATGCTTGCTGTAATGTCTGCCAGAATCTTGAAATAAATCTGCCATCCCTATCAGAGATAATAGAGATTGGTATTCCATGTCTGGAGACGACTTCCTTCAAATACAGTCGTGCTAACTTCTCCATCTTGTCATCTTCTCTTATTGGTAGGAAGTGTGCTGATTTGGTGAGACGATCAACTATTACCCAAATAGTATCAAAACCACTTGCAGTCCTTGGCAATTTAGTGATGAAATCCATGGTAATGTTTTCCCATTTCCATTCCGGGATTTCGGGTTGTTGAAGTAGACCTGATGGTTTCTGATGCTCAGCTTTGACCTTAGAACACGTCAAACATTCTCCTACGTATTTAGCAACATCGGCTTTCATACCCGGCCACCAAAAATGTTTCTTGAGATCCTTGTACATCTTCCCCGTTCCAGGATGTATTGAGTATCTGGTTTTATGAGTTTCTCTAAGTACCATTTCTCTCATATCTCCAAATTTTGGTACCCAAATCCTTTCAGCCCTATACCGGGTTCCGTCTTCCCGAATATTAAGATGCTTCTCCGATCCTTTGGGTATTTCATCCTTTAAATTTCCCTCTTTTAAAACTCCTTGTTGCGCCTCCTTTATTTGAGTAGTAATGTTATTATGAATCATTATATTCATAGATTTTACTCGAATGGGTTCTCTGTCCTTCCTGCTCAAGGCATCGGCTACCACATTTGCCTTCCCCGGGTGGTAACGAATCTCAAAGTCGTAATCATTCAATAATTCAATCCACCTACGCTGCCTCATATTCAGTTGTTTCTGATTAAATATGTGTTGGAGACTTTTGTGGTCGGTATATATAATACTTTTGACCCCATATAAGTAGTGCCTCCAAGTCTTTAATGCAAAAACAACCGCGCCTAATTCCAAATCATGCGTCGTATAATTTTGTTCGTGAATCTTCAATTGTCTAGACGCATAAGCAATCACCTTCGTTCGTTGCATTAATACACAACCGAGACCTTGCTTTGATGCATCACAATAAATCACAAAATCATCATTCCCTTCAGGCAATGACAATATAGGTGCTGTAGTTAGCTTTTTCTTCAATAACTGAAACGCTTTCTCTTGTTCATCATTCCATTCAAATTTCTTCCCTTTATGCGTTAATGCAGTCAAGGGTTTTGCTATTCTGGAAAAGTCTTGGATGAACCTTCTGTAGTAACCAGCTAGTCCTAAAAACTGGCGTATGTGTTTCGGAGTTTTCGGGGTTTCCCACTTTTCAACAGTTTCTATCTTTGCCGGATCCACCTTAATACCTTCTTTGTTCACTATGTGACCGAGGAATTGAACTTCTTCCAACCAAAATGCACACTTTGAAAACTTAGCGTACAATTCTTCCTTCCTCAATACTTCTAACACCTTTCTCAAATGTTCACCGTGTTCTTGGTCATTCTTTGAGTAAATAAGTATGTCATCAATGAAAACAATGACAAACTTGTCAAGGTATGGTCCACACACTCGGTTCATAAGGTCCATGAACACAGCTGGTGCATTAGTTAAACCAAACGGCATGACCATAAACTCGTAATGACCGTAACGTGTTCTAAAAGCAGTCTTTGGAATATCATCTTCTTTCACCCGCATTTGATGATACCCGGAACGTAAGTCAATCTTTGAATAAACAGACGAGCCTTGTAGTTGATCAAATAAGTCGTCGATTCTCGGTAGTGGGTAGCGGTTCTTGATGGTAAGTTTGTTCAACTCTCGGTAGTCGATACACAACCTGAATGTACCATCTTTCTTCTTAACAAACAAAACAGGAGCTCCCCACGGTGATGTGCTTGGTCGAATGAAACCACGCTCTAAAAGTTCTTGTAATTGGCTTTGCAGTTCTTTCATCTCGCTGGGTGCGAGTCTGTAAGGAGCACGAGCTATTGGTGCAGCTCCTGGTACAAGATCTATTTGAAATTCAACGGATCGATGTGGGGGTAATCCCGGTAATTCTTTCGGAAATACATCGGGAAATTCTTTTGCAATGGGAACATCATTGATGCTCTTTTCTTCAGTTTGTACTTTCTCGACGTGTGCTAGAACAGCATAGCAACCTTTTCTTATTAGTTTTTGTGCCTTCAAATTACTAATAAGATGTAGCTTCGTGTTGCCCTTTTCCCCGTACACCATTAAGGGTTTTCCTTTTTCTCGTATAATGCGAATTGCATTTTTGTAACAAACGATCTCCGCTTTCACTTCTTTCAACCAGTCCATACCGATTATCACATCAAAACTCCCTAACTCTACTGGTATCAAATCAATCTTAAATGTTTCGCTAACCAGTTTAATTTCTCGATTCCGACATATATTATCTGCTGAAATTAATTTACCATTTGCTAATTCGAGTAAAAATTTACTATCCAAAGGCGTCAATGGACAACTTAATTTAGCACAAAAATCTCTACTCATATAGCTTCTATCCGCACCCGAATCAAATAAAACGTAAGCAGATTTATTGTCAATAAGAAACGTACCCGTAACAAGCTCCGGGTCTTCCTGTGCCTCTACCGCATTAATATTGAAAACTCTTCCACGGCCTTGTCCATTCGTGTTCTCCTGGTTCGGGCAATTTCTAATAATGTGGCCTGGTTTTCCACATTTATAACAAACTACATTGGCATAACTTGCTCCGACACTACTTGCTCCGCCATTACTCGTTCCGACACCATTTGTTCCTTTCGTTCTATTAACCCCTGGTCCGTAGACCTCACACTTCGCCGCGCTATGACCATTTCTTTTACACTTGTTGCAAAATTTGGTGCAGAACCCCGAGTGATTCTTTTCACACCTTTGGCATAGCTGCTTCTGATTGTTGTTGTTGTTGTTGCGGTTATTATTGTTGTTGGGATGATTGTTGTAGTTGCTGTTGTTGTTGTTGTTGTTGTTGTTGTTGTTGTTGTTGGGCCGTTTGTTGTAGTTGCGATTGATGTTGCGATTGTTGGGATAATTGTTGCGATTATTGTTGTAATTGCTGTTGTTGTTGTATTGGTGATTCTTATCACCGTTTTCCTCCCACTTTCTTTTGACTTGCTTCACATTGGCCTCTTCAGCAGTCTGTTCTTTAATTCTTTCTTCAATCTGGTTCACTAGTTTGTGAGCCATTCTACATGCCTGTTGTATGGAGGCGGGCTCGTGTGAACTTATATCTTCTTGGATTCTTTCCGGTAATCCTTTCACAAATGCGTCGATCTTCTCTTCCTCATCTTCGAATGCTCCCGGACACAATAGGCACAATTCTGTGAATCGTCTTTCGTACGTGGTAATATCAAATCCTTGGGTTCGTAACCCTCTAAGTTCTGTCTTGAGCTTATTGACCTCGGTTCTGGGACGGTACTTCTCGTTCATCAAGTGCTTGAATGCTGACCACGGTAGTGCGTACGCATCATCTTGTCCCACTTGCTCTAGATAGGTATTCCACCATGTTAACGCAGAACCTGTGAAGGTATGCGTAGCGTACTTCACTTTGTCCTCTTCAGTACACTTACTTATGGCAAACACCGATTCAACCTTCTCGGTCCACCGTTTCAATCCGATCGGTCCTTCGGTTCCATCAAATTCCAAAGGTTTGCAGGCAGTGAATTCTTTGTAGGTGCATCCTATACGATTTCCTGTACTGCTAGATCCAAGGTTATTGTTGGTATGTAGCGCAGCCTGTACTGCGGCTATGTTTGAAGCTAGAAAAGTACGGAATTCCTCTTCATTCATATTCACGGTGTGTCGAGTAGTCGGTGCCATTTCCTTCAAAATAGTTAAATGGAACAAGTTAATCATACAGAATATTAAGAGTAGTTAATAGTATTTCGTAGCATAATATGAACTCATTTATAAAAGCTTTTTCTTCATATTAGCATTTTATAAGTTTAAATTCGGGTAGTACCTACCCGTTAAGTTCATACTTAGTAGCTAATATACAATTCAACTACTACAATTCTATATGAAAAACTGATTATAATAATATTTCGCGTTCAAACTTTTATACAATATTTTACAAACTTACAATACCGCTTATTTTACATAAAGCATGAAATATAGCACACAATAACTTTGATACAAGATAGTTGTGAAGACAATTCTAGCTAGTACACAAGTCGTTCAGCAAAGGCAATAAAGACACGTAATTCATACGTCCAGAAACAAGTCATGCATTCTGGTTTTACTAGGACTACTTCCCATCCTTGGTCTTGTGCAACATAACCGTTATGGCCGTTGATAAGACAGCGTGTTGTAACGTCATCAAAGGGACGAGGGTTACGTAATGTCCAACAGTCCCGTAATAATCTAAAAACCTCATTTCTTACCCCAATTACCGACTCCGTCACTTGTGGAAACGTTTTGTTTAATAGTTGTAGCCCGATGTTCTTGTTCTCACTTTGGTGAGAAGCGAACATTACTAATCCGTAAGCATAACATGCTTCTTTATGTTGCATGTTAGCCGCTTTTTCTAAATCACGAAGTCCAATATTCGGATATATTGAGTCAAAATAATTTCTTAACCCGTTGCGTAAAATAGCATTTGGGTTCCCCGCAATATATGCGTCAAAGTAAACACATCGTAACTTATGGGTTTCCCAATGTGATATCCCCCATCTTTCAAACGAAAGTCTCTTATAAACCAAGACATTCTTGGAACGTTCTTCGAATGTCTTACAAACTGATCTCGCCTTAAATAGTTGTGCCGAAGAATTCTGGCCGACTCTAGACAAGATTTCATCAATCATGTCTCCGGGTAGGTCTCTTAAAATATTGGGTTGTCTATCCATTTTGTGTTTTTAAACTGTAAAATAGACAAGAGTTAGATTCATAAAAAAATACTTATTAATACAAGCAATTTTTACATATATCATAAAGCATAAGAACACTATATTACATATATTACACCACACGAATACAACTATCTTATTCCGACTCGCTCGTTTCTTCTTCTTCGGTTTTGGTTCGTTTTGCCAAGTTTCTAGGGATATATGGTGTTCCCCTAATACGAGCCGTCGTTGTCCACATTGGTTTAGAAAAACCTGGTGGTTTAGAGGTTCCCGGGTCATTGTTACAACTTAAGGACTTCGGGGGTTGACGATACATATAAAGTTCATCGGGGTTGGAATTAGATTTTTCTATTTTTATGCCATTTCCCTTATTATTTTCTTTTGCCTTTTTAAATTCAGTTGGGGTAATTTCTATAACATCATCGGAATTCTCGTCGGAATCCGATTCATCGGAGAATTGGTAATCCTCCCAATATTTTGCTTCCTTGGCGGAAACACCATTGACCATAATTAACTTTGGTCGGTTGGTTGAGGATTTTCTTTTACTTAACCGTTTTATTATTTCCCCCACCGGTTCTATTTCTTCATCCGGTTCCGATTCTTCTTCCGGTTCCGATTCTTCTTCCGGTTCCGACTCTTCTTCCGGTTCCGACTCTTCTTCCGGTTCCTCTTCGGGAACTTGTGAATCAGTCCACAAATCATTCCAATTTACATTTGACTCTTCATTATTATTAGGTGAGTCAATGGGACTTGTTCTAGAGGTAGACATCTATCACATAATATCAAACACGTTAAGAGATTAATATATCACATAATATTCATATGTTAAAAATATATAGTTTCCAACAAAAATGTTAAGCAATCATTTTTAAAGAAAACACGGTCGAAGTCCAGACTCACTAATGCATCCTAACAAACTCGATAAGACACACTAATGCAAATTTTCTGGTTCTCTAAGACCAACGCTCGGATACCAACTGAAATGTCCCGTTCTTATTGATTAAAAACGTTCCATATTAATTGATTTCGTTGCGAGGTTTTGATCTCTATATGAGACGTTTTTCAAAGACTGCATTCATTTTTAAAACAAACCATAACCTTTATTTCATAAATAAAGGTTTAAAAAGCTTTACGTAGATTATCAAATAATGATAATCTAAAATATCCTGTTTACATACGACCATTACATAATGGTTTACAATACAAATATGTTACATCGAAATCAGTTTCTTGAATGCAGTTTTTACACAATATCATACAAACATGGACTCCAAATCTTGTCCTTATTTTAGTATGCAACAGCGGAAGCTCTTAATATTCACCTGAGAATAAACATGCTTTAAACGTCAACAAAAATGTTGGTGAGTTATAGGTTTAACCTATATATATCAAATCGTAACAATAGACCACAAGATTTCATATTTCAATACACATCCCATACATAGAGATAAAAATCATTCATATGGTGAACACCTGGTAACCGACAATAACAAGATGCATATATAAGAATATCCCCATCATTCCGGGACACCCTTCGGATATGATATAAATTTCGAAGTACTAAAGCATCCGGTACTTTGGATGGGGTTTGTTAGGCCCAATAGATCTATCTTTAGGATTCGCGTCAATTAGGGTGTCTGTTCCCTAATTCTTAGATTACCAGACTTTAATTAAAAGGGGCATATTCGATTTCGATAATTCAACCATAGAATGTAGTTTCAATTACTTGTGTCTATTTTGTCAAACATTTATAAAAGCGCATGTATTCTCAGTCCCAAAAATATATATTGCGAAAGCATTTAAAAAGGGAGTAATGAAAATTGTAAAACAGTTAATAAAGCATTTGCATGTATTCTCAGCCCAAAAACGTAAAGAGTAAAAGGGAGCAAATGAAACTCACGCATATAAATATTGTAAAACAGTTAATAAAGCATTTGCATGTATTCTCAGCCCAAAAACGTAAAGAGTAAAAGGGAGCAAATGAAACTCACGCATATAAATATTGTAAAACAGTTAATAAAGCATTTGCATGTATTCTCAGTCCCAAAAAAATGTAAAGAGTAAAAGGGCAATGAAACTCACCATACTGTATTTCGTAGTAAAAATACATATAACGTCATTGAACAAGTGCAAGGTTAGCCTCGGATTCACGAACCTAAATTAATTATATATATTTATGTGTTGGTCAATATTTGTCTAACAAATTAGGTCAAGTCATAGTGTACCACAATCCTAATGCTCGAGACTAATATGCAAAAGTCAACAAAAGTAAATTTGACTCAAAATAATTTCCAAAAATCTATACATGATTAATATATAGTTTAAATATCGTCGTTTTATATTTTTAAATATTTTTAAAAGATTTATTAGAGTAAATAATATAATTTATTTATTAATTAATAAAATTTTATATTAAATTTATATAATAAAATATACTTTTATATATATTAAGTAATAAAATTTATAAGCCAGGTTCATTTAATATCATAAAGATAATATGATAGGTATTATTAAAGTAAGTTATTACACGTAGTAAAATATGTTTGTATCACATATTTATTTGATAAAATAATATCTATAATGATAGTAAGTAAAAGTTGTATTATTTTGTAATAATAATTATTATTATAAAAATATCAATATTTATAATTACTAAGATAACATTATGATAAAACGATAATTCTAATTATGATAACTTTAATATTTACGATAATTTTTAATATTATCTTTAAAATAATAATTCTATTTAAAATAATAATAATAATAATATTTTATAGTAACAATGACATTTCTATTAAAATGATAATTTTTGTTAAAATGATAGTTTTGATACTAACGATACTTTTAATAATAATAGTAGTGATAAAAATAATAAGAACGATAATTTTATTTAAATCAATATCTTATAATATTTTAATTTCATCATGATACTCTTACTCATTATTTCCTAATCGTTTCGTTTAATAGATTTTAATCGTCTTTTATATCGTGTTCGTAATAATGATAATAATAGTAATCAAAATAATTAGGTGTTACAAATATTTGTTTTAATTACACTAATATTAATAATGATAGTTACTATAACATTATTAACGATAATACTAATAATTATCTTAATGATAATATAGTAATAATAATAATAACAATAACAATAACCATTTTTAAATAATGATATATATATATTAATAATGATAATAATAATAATAATACTAATAATAATAATAATAATAATAATTGGATAATAATAATAATACTAATTATAACTTTAACGATAATAACGATAGTAATAATAAAAAAAATAACAATTTTTAATGATAAATCCCTTTTATTGATAAAGATAATAATAATGATAATAATAAGATAAAACTAGAACGACGATAATAATAATCATTTTTAATAAAAATATCGAAAATTCAATTGATTATAACTTCTAATCCGTTCATCGAAACCATTCGATATCTAAAGGAAAAGTTCTTAATTTTTCGCTAGCTTTCCAAGGACATGCATATCTTATACCTTATCTCAACCGCAAGTGTAACTAATTCAAGATTCAACCTAACCTGTCTAAGGGCAATATCAAAAGTACAAGCATGCATAATCCTAAATACTCGAGCATTAGTCAGGGATACACTATTAGTATGTAAAAGTTAAATTATGAGTACTCACGTATCAATATTGAGATTCAATATTGCAGGAAAGGTACGTAGACGCAACGAAAATGATAAAAACTATATTGACCTCACGAGCATACCCATGAACCATACTCAATCACCTCCATAGCTATAACCCATAATTTCCTTAATCCTATCCTACTCGAAAAACAATTTCGAAATCACTCGGACAGCACTCCGTCGTAATATTTTATGTATACTAATAATATCTTGAAATAATACGGAGTAAATATATATATGTAAATCTATTGAGAGAGTTTAGAGAAAAATATTTTCAAGTTTCTATGAAATAATGAAACCTAATGAATTCTATTTATAATAGATTTTTGAATTATTAAAGTGAATTATTAAAGTATGAATTATTAAAGTGAATTATTAAAGTATGAATTATTAAAGTGAATTATTAAAGTATGAATTATTAAAGTGAATTATTAAAGTATGAATTATTAAAGTGAATTATTAAAGTTAAAGTAAAGTAAAAATAAAGTAGAGGTAAAGTTTAAGTATAGTAAAAGTATAAAACTATAACTATGTACGTATAATACGCGTATAAATATATATAATATTAATTTAAATCATTTAATAAAATAAAATATAAATATCGTTATCTTTATCATACTAGTTAAGTAATGAGTTGTCAAAAGTGGTTCTAGATATTTATAAAAGTTATATACGTTTTAATAATAAAGTTCTTTTTAAACTGAAAACGTTTTTGTACGTTTGAAACTAAATAGGTCAATCGAGTCTTTATGAGATTCAATCTTCCACTATCCTTTGTCTAGTTCTCAATAATTGACAATTTGTTCTTATTTATAAATCACTTTACCATTTTCCGAATATTGTTAAAATGGAAAGATTTCTCAAATCAACGTGGGCCTTTCAACAGAGACTTGTAATCATAATTCAATATATCTGATAATTCAATCATTTGATCTTATCTTCTAATTCCATTGATAAACATTTTGAAACAGATACAATCATATAAAGTATTTAATCTAATATTTTGTTTACGTTTCAAGTTATAATATATATATACATATACATATATAATCATATTCGTTTAATGGTTCGTGAATCGTTGGAACTTGGTCGAGGTTGAATGAATGTATGAACATAGTTTAAAATTCTTGAAATTTAACTTAACAAATATTGCTTATCGTGTCGGAAACATATAAAGATTAAAGTTTAAATTTGGTTGGAAATTTTCGGGTTGTCACAGTACCTACCCGTTAAAGAAATTTCGTCCCGAAATTTGAGTGGAAAGGTCGTGAATGATAATAAGTATGTTTTCATGATGCATACGGGCTGAAAATTAGAGTTTTATCATCAGCGAATAATTTGGATAAACAATCCATTTATATGAAGAGTACGAATGAAGCTAACATAGAAGAGTGAAATGAGTAAGTGTAGATTCATCTTATCATTTGACGTAGATATGATTGATTCCTAGATTTTAAGGGATTTAAAGAAAATCTTCTTAATAAGATTTGACTCTCCGGTACTTAAGGGAATTAGGATCCTCTTTAAATGTGATCGTCCATTTTAATTGTTCTTTCGGAGATTTTCTTATAAATTCACCTCCTTCGTTTCCTTACAACTCACATCTTCTATTGATGCATTTTATGCAAGTCCCTAGACATCTACCCACGTCCATTGCAGGTAGAACAGTTTACAGGCCACCATGATTGCTCGTTATTATCCTATCCGTGTTTGTATGTGGTTACAGGAACTGCAGGAACGAGATTTAGATGTTTGACTATGTTAGACTTAGTCAGACGTACGAGTGAAGCCTCACTAGTATGGCTGACAAGCTCATACGCACGGTTGATGCTGAGCTAAGTCACAATTACAACCTAAATGAGAAGACATGAGTGAGTGATCACCCGTACGGCTGATGAAGCTAACTCGTACGTGTGATGAATGAATCGTATGGGTGAGTCAACAGCAGGGGTATATAAAGTCTTATGTTCTTCATTTTAGGTTAAGCCTCTCATTTGTTACACACACTCAGATCTAGTGAGCTCCTCCGATTCTCTCTCTCAGTCCAAATCACCCAGGTGGTGAATAATAGCTCTAGGTGTTGATCTAATCACACTTGATTTAGTTGTGGTTTGACTAAATTAATCAAAAAAAAAAAACTTAACCTATTCACTAGAGGGTTTGATTCACTTATTCCGCCATTGTGTGAGTTAAATCTATTGATTTCTAAGTTCCTAGTCATGTTTCATCACCTTCTATTCTTTCCCCCTCAACTCATATTTTAAAGTATTCATCAATATGCTCCATCCAGTTCTGATTCTCAATATACTTCTAACTTTCATATCGGTCATTCTTCTTTTTCATCTACCGCCGGAAGAATCTATTTACTTCTACTATACTCTTGGGTTTATAGTGTTTCTAGTTCTCCCGTGTCTTTATATTGCTATATGCATCGATATATATGGTTTATAATTTATGGTTTGTCGTTGGGCTTTATATGTTCCCTTATATTTCAAAGTCTCTGCTTCTGTCTTCTATAATCATTATCATTCACAGTTAATGCTCTCTTTTATTTGCTGCAATTTATACCCCAATTTCTATTTCGGAGTTTTGTCCTTTCGTTTCTTCTTCTTGCGATTAAGCACCGCTTGTAATGGTCCAGAATTCACAGATATGAATTTCGGAATGAACATTGTTAATGTTCTAGGAAGGAAATTGTGATGGCACGATCTTGACTTGTCAAATTACTAGAATACCTTGGAAAAGGCCGAATCATCAAGAAATATTTTCTTGATATTTTAGAGGTTAAATAGAATACAAGAGTCATATAACATGGCACATGATGATGTTATGATCTGTGAATCATCACGTTCCATTTAGAAACTCAGCATGACTTACTGTAATATAATCACATTGATCAAGTGTCATTATATTATACTAATTCATGCTTCAGTTCCCAACACTACTTCAAAATATTACTATTTTAAACTTGAATGTTTCAGAATTTAGAAACTAAAATAGTTTCTTTTATGATGTAATACAGATAGCACGAAGAGGTAAATGATTTCAAATAAGAAAAATTAAGAAAATATCTTCAGAAATATGGAGGATATTTATAATGAAAGATATGATGATATTTTAGAATTTCTAATATCAGAGGATGATGAAGAATATTGTCCGCAGGGGTTTAGAGTCAGGAGCAAGGTATTCATTAATGACTTCAGTAGGTACTGAATCATTTGGATCCTTTGAAGTCAGGTTCAGTCTTTATAATTTGTCCACAGCCTCCTTCCTACTTTGCTCAATCCGTTTTCCAGTTCCAAAACTTCTCTTTTTCTGCGCTTTGCCAGTACACTTCATCATTATCATCCAGCTTTTACCATTTAAAGTCGTTTATAGTTTTTGCTGCTTCATCAGCATTTTTTTTTTTTCCATTTTCGGAGAACCAATTCGTAGTTCGGAGTGTTTTTCAGAAACTTCACATTCAAATTAAGTCCAGAAGATAGACGTTATATATACACATATAACTGTTGGCGTAGACATGCTGCGAGATTTCAAAATACTGATTGCTAATTCCCAATGATTCGTATGGCAATTCTCATTACAAGATGCGAATGAGTAAATGATAGGGTTTCAATGAATAATTATAATGACTTTTTGGAGAGGCTAAAGTCAAAGGGTAATGAAGTTGTTGGTACATCTGCTAATAATGTGGTGGAATGTAAAAGGTTCCCTGGTAACGATGGTGTATATCTCAAGGTTATAATAAGGTTAGTCTGACTGAAAAGTCGAAGTTGACTTGCTGGAGCTGTGACAAAACTGGCTACTTTGAATAGGAGTCGCAAAGTTATTTTTGCTAATAAATGCCAAAGAATCTGACGCGGATACGTTGTTTAAACTTTTACTTTGGTTTCAAGAGTTTTTCGGGTACATAACTGTGGGTAACATGTGGTTGGATCATCATCTCGATTGCTCATCATTCGAAGTGTCTTCAGAAATTTTCGAAGGGTTTGAACACAGATTGTAATCGTTAACATACATTTGATATTCTAACACAGTTTTGAAGTCAAAATATAGCTTGTGAAAGATGTAAGGATCTAAGAGTGATGATTTTGGTCATATCTCAAGTTGAATTTTGAGATTTCAAAATCAGAATATGTGATACAAACATATTTTACTACGTGTAATAACTTACTTTAATAATACCTATCATATTATCTTTATGATATTAAATGAACCTGGCTTATAAATTTTATTACTTAATATATATAAAAGTATATTTTATTATATAAATTTAATATAAAATTTTATTAATTAATAAATAAATTATATTATTTACTCTAATAAATCTTTTAAAAATATTTAAAAATATAAAACGACGATATTTAAACTATATATTAATCATGTATAGATTTTTGGAAATTATTTTGAGTCAAATTTACTTTTGTTGACTTTTGCATATTAGTCTCGAGCATTAGGATTGTGGTACACTATGACTTGACCTAATTTGTTAGACAAATATTGACCAACACATAAATATATATAATTAATTTAGGTTCGTGAATCCGAGGCCAACCTTGCACTTGTTCAATGACGTTATATGTATTTTTACTACGAAATACAGTATGGTGAGTTTCATTGCCCTTTTACTCTTTACATTTTTTTGGGACTGAGAATACATGCAAATGCTTTATTAACTGTTTTACAATATTTATATGCGTGAGTTTCATTTGCTCCCTTTTACTCTTTACGTTTTTGGGCTGAGAATACATGCAAATGCTTTATTAACTGTTTTACAATATTTATATGCGTGAGTTTCATTTGCTCCCTTTTACTCTTTACGTTTTTGGGCTGAGAATACATGCAAATGCTTTATTAACTGTTTTACAATTTTCATTACTCCCTTTTTAAATGCTTTCGCAATATATATTTTTGGGACTGAGAATACATGCGCTTTTATAAATGTTTGACAAAATAGACACAAGTAATTGAAACTACATTCTATGGTTGAATTATCGAAATCGAATATGCCCCTTTTTATTAAAGTCTGGTAATCTAAGAATTAGGGAACAGACACCCTAATTGACGCGAATCCTAAAGATAGATCTATTGGGCCTAACAAACCCCATCCAAAGTACCGGATGCTTTAGTACTTCGAAATTCATGTCCGAAGGAGGATCCCGGAATGATAGGGGATATTCTTATATGTATCTAGTTAATGTCGGTTACCAGGTGTTCACCATATGAATGATTATTTTTGTCTCTATGCATGGGACGTATATTTATGAGAACTGGAAATGAAATTCTTGTGGTCTATTAAAATGATGGAAATAAATGATTATGATAAACTAATGAACTCACCAACCTTTTGGTTGACACTTTAAAGCATGTTTATTCTCAGGTGTTAAAGAAATCTTCCGATAAGCAATATTTGTTAAGTTAAATTTCAAGAATTTTAAACTATGTTCATACATTCATTCAACCTCGACCAAGTTCCAACGATTCACGAACCATTAAACGAATATGATTATATATGTATATGTATATATATATTATAACTTGAAACGTAAACAAAATATTAGATTAAATACTTTATATGATTGTATCTATTTCAAAATGTTTATCAATGGAATTAGAAGATAAGATCAAATGATTGAATTATCAGATATATTGAATTATGATTACAAGTCTCTGTTGAAAGGCCCACGTTGATTTGAGAAATCTTTCCATTTTAACAATATTCGGAAAATGGTAAAGTGATTTATAAATAAGAACAAATTGTCAATTATTGAGAACTAGACAAAGGATAGTGGAAGATTGAATCTCATAAAGACTCGATTGACCTATTTAGTTTCAAACGTACAAAAACGTTTTCAGTTTAAAAAGAACTTTATTATTAAAACGTATATAACTTTTATAAATATCTAGAACCACTTTTGACAACTCATTACTTAACTAGTATGATAAAGATAACGATATTTATATTTTATTTTATTAAATGATTTAAATTAATATTATATATATTTATACGCGTATTATACGTACATAGTTATAGTTTTATACTTTTACTATACTTAAACTTTACCTCTACTTTATTTTTACTTTACTTTAACTTTAATAATTCACTTTAATAATTCATACTTTAATAATTCACTTTAATAATTCATACTTTAATAATTCACTTTAATAATTCATACTTTAATAATTCACTTTAATAATTCATACTTTAATAATTCACTTTAATAATTCAAAAATCTATTATAAATAGAATTCATTAGGTTTCATTATTTCATAGAAACTTGAAAATATTTTTCTCTAAACTCTCTCAATAGATTTACATATATATATTTACTCCGTATTATTTCAAGATATTATTAGTATACATAAAATATTACGACGGAGTGCTGTCCGAGTGATTTCGAAATTGTTTTTCGAGTAGGATAGGATTAAGGAAATTATGGGTTATAGCTATGGAGGTGATTGAGTATGGTTCATGGGTATGCTCGTGAGGTCAATATAGTTTTTATCATTTTCGTTGCGTCTACGTACCTTTCCTGCAATATTGAATCTCAATATTGATACGTGAGTACTCATAATTTAACTTTTACATACTAATAGTGTATCCCTGACTAATGCTCGAGTATTTAGGATTATGCATGCTTGTGCTTTTGATATTGCCCTTAGACAGGTTAGGTTGAATCTTGAATTAGTTACACTTGCGGTTGAGATAAGGTATAAGATATGCATGTCCTTGGAAAGCTAGCGAAAAATTAAGAACTTTTCCTTTAGATATCGAATGGTTTCGATGAACGGATTAGAAGTTATAATCAATTGAATTTTCGATATTTTTATTAAAAATGATTATTATTATCGTCGTTCTAGTTTTATCTTATTATTATCATTATTATTATCTTTATCAATAAAAGGGATTTATCATTAAAAATTGTTATTTTTTTTATTATTACTATCGTTATTATCGTTAAAGTTATAATTAGTATTATTATTATTATCCAATTATTATTATTATTATTATTAGTATTATTATTATTATTATCATTATTAATATATATATATCATTATTTAAAAATGGTTATTGTTATTGTTATTATTATTATTACTATATTATCATTAAGATAATTATTAGTATTATCGTTAATAATGTTATAGTAACTATCATTATTAATATTAGTGTAATTAAAACAAATATTTGTAACACCTAATTATTTTGATTACTATTATTATCATTATTACGAACACGATATAAAAGACGATTAAAATCTATTAAACGAAACGATTAGGAAATAATGAGTAAGAGTATCATGATGAAATTAAAATATTATAAGATATTGATTTAAATAAAATTATCGTTCTTATTATTTTTATCACTACTATTATTATTAAAAGTATCGTTAGTATCAAAACTATCATTTTAACAAAAATTATCATTTTAATAGAAATGTCATTGTTACTATAAAATATTATTATTATTATTATTTTAAATAGAATTATTATTTTAAAGATAATATTAAAAATTATCGTAAATATTAAAGTTATCATAATTAGAATTATCGTTTTATCATAATGTTATCTTAGTAATTATAAATATTGATATTTTTATAATAATAATTATTATTACAAAATAATACAACTTTTACTTACTATCATTATAGATATTATTTTATCAAATAAATATGTGATACAAACATATTTTACTACGTGTAATAACTTACTTTAATAATACCTATCATATTATCTTTATGATATTAAATGAACCTGGCTTATAAATTTTATTACTTAATATATATAAAAGTATATTTTATTATATAAATTTAATATAAAATTTTATTAATTAATAAATAAATTATATTATTTACTCTAATAAATCTTTTAAAAATATTTAAAAATATAAAACGACGATATTTAAACTATATATTAATCATGTATAGATTTTTGGAAATTATTTTGAGTCAAATTTACTTTTGTTGACTTTTGCATATTAGTCTCGAGCATTAGGATTGTGGTACACTATGACTTGACCTAATTTGTTAGACAAATATTGACCAACACATAAATATATATAATTAATTTAGGTTCGTGAATCCGAGGCCAACCTTGCACTTGTTCAATGACGTTATATGTATTTTTACTACGAAATACAGTATGGTGAGTTTCATTGCCCTTTTACTCTTTACATTTTTTTGGGACTGAGAATACATGCAAATGCTTTATTAACTGTTTTACAATATTTATATGCGTGAGTTTCATTTGCTCCCTTTTACTCTTTACGTTTTTGGGCTGAGAATACATGCAAATGCTTTATTAACTGTTTTACAATATTTATATGCGTGAGTTTCATTTGCTCCCTTTTACTCTTTACGTTTTTGGGCTGAGAATACATGCAAATGCTTTATTAACTGTTTTACAATTTTCATTACTCCCTTTTTAAATGCTTTCGCAATATATATTTTTGGGACTGAGAATACATGCGCTTTTATAAATGTTTGACAAAATAGACACAAGTAATTGAAACTACATTCTATGGTTGAATTATCGAAATCGAATATGCCCCTTTTTATTAAAGTCTGGTAATCTAAGAATTAGGGAACAGACACCCTAATTGACGCGAATCCTAAAGATAGATCTATTGGGCCTAACAAACCCCATCCAAAGTACCGGATGCTTTAGTACTTCGAAATTCATGTCCGAAGGAGGATCCCGGAATGATAGGGGATATTCTTATATGTATCTAGTTAATGTCGGTTACCAGGTGTTCACCATATGAATGATTATTTTTGTCTCTATGCATGGGACGTATATTTATGAGAACTGGAAATGAAATTCTTGTGGTCTATTAAAATGATGGAAATAAATGATTATGATAAACTAATGAACTCACCAACCTTTTGGTTGACACTTTAAAGCATGTTTATTCTCAGGTGTTAAAGAAATCTTCCGCTGTGCATTTGCTCATTTTAAAGATATTACTTGGAGTCTTTCATAGCATATTTCGAAGAACGTTGCATTCGAGTCATTGAGTTCATCAAAGATTATTATTAAATTAATTTATAGTTGGATAGTGGATATTATGAAATGGTATGCATGTCTGTCAATTTTCGATGTAAAGAAAGTTTGTCTTTTAAAAACGAATGCAATGTTTGTAAAATGTATCATATAGAGGTCAAATACCTCGCAATGTAATCAACTATTGTGAATCGTTTATAATGTATATGAACGGGTCCTTTCAGTTGGTATCAGAGCGGTGGTCTTAGCGAACCAGGTCTGCATTAGTGTGTCTAACTGATAAGTCGATAGGATGCATTAGTGAGTCTGGACTTCGACCATGTCTGCATGTCAAAAGTTTTGCTTATCATTTTGTGTCGAAAATTAACTACTTATCATCCTCAGGAAATTACCTGCTTATCATTTTTAGTCTAAGACACGTCTTGCTGCATTGATTGCTTGAATAGTGTATAGACAAAAATTCATATCTTAGCATATCTGCTAAATCATATCTTATCGTATCTGTTACTTTAAACTTTGCCTGACATATCCCGCAAAGTCCTCCGTAATCTACGAAATCTTTTGATCTATATATATTTATATATATATATATATATATATATATATATATATATATATATATATATATATATATATATATATATATATATATATATATATATATATATATATATATATTCTATGTAATTAGAATACCATCCGTTAGCCAAAATCATTTCATATCAAAAAAAAAAATCCTTTATCCAATCGTATGAAATGGAATTCGTCATCAGTTCAAGTCACTCAGATTCCGAAATGGAATCTCATTCAAGCTCCGAAAGCAGTGTGACCGGAATAGATCAACCAATCAGTCATCACCTATTCTGGATGAATTGGGGATGGGTTCGTAGCCTCCTCAATCATTGGAGACAAGAAGAAGGTGATCCTTTCCATCCACCACATTGCCCTCTTGACGAAGAACCTGAAGCACTTACCGGCGAACCTGTTCGAAACACCATTTTCTCGCTCATTTCCAGAGTATCTCGTCATGATTATATATTACATCAAATTTTAGATTTTATTTATCCGCTCGTCCGAACCGACAATCACCCCGGTGTAATAGAAGAAGTCAACGAGCTTCGCGCTCGGGTAGTGGCTTTGGAGAATATGGTGCAGAGATTACAAACACCAGCAGCAGCATCAGCAGCATAACTAGTACCACCATCATCAATGCCAACAGTACCATTACCACCTCCAACCACAACCGCGTCGTAAACCTCAACTTCACAATCTGTCCCACGAGCATCAACGTCATACGCACCATAGATACCAAGGAGTACCAACAACAATAACTGACGAAGTATTAATTCATAACTTCATTGGAGAAACATTCCGCGGCGATTATGTAATCTCTAAAGTCTTAGAGATTATCTAATCTAGCCCTAACCATAAATCAGTTAAGCAAACCAAAATGATAGAAGGAAGAGTAGAAACCCTGACAAAAATGGTGTGTGATTAACAAGCTAAACTTGCTTTACCAACAGCATCAACAGTACCGTCAGCGTTACCAGCATCGTCAGTACAGTCAACATCCGAATCAACAACACCGATAACATCACAAACTCCGTCAGTTCAAGAATCACTGTGGACATCATTACGAATCAATAACGTGTATATTGTATCAACGAGTTATGAAGAATTAACTCATTCCCTCTAAAGAAATTATATGTATATTATATTATATATATATATATATATATATATATATATATATATATATATATATATATATATATATATATATATATATATATATATATATATATATATATATTTTGAAATAAATCTTTCCGTGCTAAGCTATTGTGTGTGAATCTTAACTACTCAGTTAATTCATATTACAAATATGCAATAATGTACGTCCTTCGGCCGCAACTTAACCAGCGTTAACTACAATCTCTGCTGCAATTCAACAAATTCCAATTCATAATAAATCAAGTATATATTTGATTTTACACTTTCATCATCGATGTACCCGAAACTTTTCAGATAACATCATTCGTACTTTGCGAAATTCACAAGAATTCCACGAACCGAACATCATACATCAACAAATAATGAAGTATTGATTCATAATTTCAATGTCATTAAAGAAATACTGCGTAAAAGTTATGTACTTTTTAAAGCCTTTAGGGATTATTCAATTCTAGTTTCAACCGTAAATCAAATGAGTTTAATTTAACATTAACTCATTAAATCTATGTTACATCTGAAGAAAATATACATATATATATTTTTATAAAGACTGTAATAAAATTCTTTTGTACAAAATATTAATTGTGAAATTTTTTTTTTTAACGGGTAGGTAATACCCGAGAGATATATAAATTCACAATTAATATGTTACATTCTTCGAATCTGATTCAGCAAATCATCCATTATACTCCCTACTTTCACAACAATATACATTCTTTTATAGAAATCAAAACAACCATACTCATTCAAAATTTAATTACATATTCTGATTTTGAAATCTCAAAATTCAACTTGAGATATGACCAAAATCATCACTCTTAGATCCTTACATCTTTCACAAGCTATATTTTGACTTCAAAACTGTGTTAGAATATCAAATGTATGTTAACGATTACAATCTGTGTTCAAACCCTTCGAAAATTTCTGAAGACACTTCGAATGATGAGCAATCGAGATGATGATCCAACCACATGTTACCCACAGTTATGTACCCGAAAAACTCTTGAAACCAAAGTAAAAGTTTAAACAACGTATCCGCGTCAGATTCTTTGGCATTTATTAGCAAAAATAACTTTGCGACTCCTATTCAAAGTAGCCAGTTTTGTCACAGCTCCAGCAAGTCAACTTCGACTTTTCAGTCAGACTAACCTTATTATAACCTTGAGATATACACCATCGTTACCAGGGAACCTTTTACATTCCACCACATTATTAGCAGATGTACCAACAACTTCATTACCCTTTGACTTTAGCCTCTCCAAAAAGTCATTATAATTATTCATTGAAACCCTATCATTTACTCATTCGCATCTTGTAATGAGAATTGCCATACGAATCATTGGGAATTAGCAATCAGTATTTTGAAATCTCGCAGCATGTCTACGCCAACAGTTATATGTGTATATATAACGTCTATCTTCTGGACTTAATTTGAATGTGAAGTTTCTGAAAAACACTCCGAACTACGAATTGGTTCTCCGAAAATGAAAAAAAAAAATGCTGATGAAGCAGCAAAAACTATAAACGACTTTAAATGGTAAAAGCTGGATGATAATGATGAAGTGTACTGGCAAAGCGCAGAAAAAGAGAAGTTTTGGAACTGGAAAACGGATTGAGCAAAGTAGGAAGGAGGCTGTGGACAAATTATAAAGACTGAACCTGACTTCAAAGGATCCAAATGATTCAGTACCTACTGAAGTCATTAATGAATACCTTGCTCCTGACTCTAAACCCCTGCGGACAATATTCTTCATCATCCTCTGATATTAGAAATTCTAAAATATCATCATATCTTTCATTATAAATATCCTCCATATTTCTGAAGATATTTTCTTAATTTTTCTTATTTGAAATCATTTACCTCTTCGTGCTATCTGTATTACATCATAAAAGAAACTATTTTAGTTTCTAAATTCTGAAACATTCAAGTTTAAAATAGTAATATTTTGAAGTAGTGTTGGGAACTGAAGCATGAATTAGTATAATATAATGACACTTGATCAATGTGATTATATTACAGTAAGTCATGCTGAGTTTCTAAATGGAACGTGATGATTCACAGATCATAACATCATCATGTGCCATGTTATATGACTCTTGTATTCTATTTAACCTCTAAAATATCAAGAAAATATTTCTTGATGATTCGGCCTTTTCCAAGGTATTCTAGTAATTTGACAAGTCAAGATCGTGCCATCACAATTTCCTTCCTAGAACATTAACAATGTTCATTCCGAAATTCATATCTGTGAATTCTGGACCATTACAAGCGGTGCTTAATCGCAAGAAGAAGAAACGAAAGGACAAAACTCCGAAATAGAAATTGGGGTATAAATTGCAGCAAATAAAAGAGAGCATTAACTGTGAATGATAATGATTATAGAAGACAGAAGCAGAGACTTTGAAATATAAGGGAACATATAAAGCCCAACGACAAACCATAAATTATAAACCATATATATCGATGCATATAGCAATATAAAGACACGGGAGAACTAGAAACACTATAAACCCAAGAGTATAGTAGAAGTAAATAGATTCTTCCGGCGGTAGATGAAAAAGAAGAATGACCGATATGAAAGTTAGAAGTATATTGAGAATCAGAACTGGATGGAGCATATTGATGAATACTTTAAAATATGAGTTGAGGGGGAAAGAATAGAAGGTGATGAAACATGACTAGGAACTTAGAAATCAATAGATTTAACTCACACAATGGCGGAATAAGTGAATCAAACCCTCTAGTGAATAGGTTAAGTTTTTTTTTTGATTAATTTAGTCAAACCACAACTAAATCAAGTGTGATTAGATCAACACCTAGAGCTATTATTCACCACCTGGGTGATTTGGACTGAGAGAGAGAATCGGAGGAGCTCACTAGATCTGAGTGTGTGTAACAAATGAGAGGCTTAACCTAAAATGAAGAACATAAGACTTTATATACCCCTGCTGTTGACTCACCCATACGATTCATTCATCACACGTACGAGTTAGCTTCATCAGCCGTACGGGTGATCACTCACTCATGTCTTCTCATTTAGGTTGTAATTGTGACTTAGCTCAGCATCAACCGTGCGTATGAGCTTGTCAGCCATACTAGTGAGGCTTCACTCGTACGTCTGACTAAGTCTAACATAGTCAAACATCTAAATCTCGTTCCTGCAGTTCCTGTAACCACATACAAACACGGATAGGATAATAACGAGCAATCATGGTGGCCTGTAAACTGTTGTACCTGCAATGGACGTGGGTAGATGT
Organism: Rutidosis leptorrhynchoides; assembly: GCF_046630445.1. Lineage (NCBI taxonomy): Eukaryota > Viridiplantae > Streptophyta > Magnoliopsida > Asterales > Asteraceae > Rutidosis > Rutidosis leptorrhynchoides. Next base: position 360,698,826 of record NC_092339.1, read on the forward strand.
CTAGGGACTTGCATAAAATGCATCAATAGAAGGTGTGAGTTGTAAGGAAACGAAGGAGGTGAATTTATAAGAAAATCTCCGAAAGAACAATTAAAATGGACGATCACATTTAAAGAGGATCCTAATTCCCTTGAGTACCGGAGAGTCAAATCTTATTAAGAAGATTTTCTTTAAATCCCTTAAAATCTAGGAATCAATCATATCTACGTCAAATGATAAGATGAATCTACACTTACTCATTTCACTCTTCTATGTTAGCTTCATTCGTACTCTTCATATAAATGGATTGTTTATCCAAATTATTCGCTGATGATAAAACTCTAATTTTCAGCCCGTATGCATCATGAAAACATATTTATTATCATTCACGACCTTTCCACTCAAATTTCGGGACGAAATTTCTTTAACGGGTAGGTACTGTGACAACCCAAAAATTTCCAACCAAATTTAAACTTTAATCTTTATATGTTTCCGACACGATAAGCAATATTTGTTAAGTTAAATTTCAAGAATTTTAAACTATGTTCATACATTCATTCAACCTCGACCAAGTTCCAACGATTCACGAACCATTAAACGAATATGATTATATATGTATATGTATATATATATTATAACTTGAAACGTAAACAAAATATTAGATTAAATACTTTATATGATTGTATCTGTTTCAAAATGTTTATCAATGGAATTAGAAGATAAGATCAAATGATTGAATTATCAGATATATTGAATTATGATTACAAGTCTCTGTTGAAAGGCCCACGTTGATTTGAGAAATCTTTCCATTTTAACAATATTCGGAAAATGGTAAAGTGATTTATAAATAAGAACAAATTGTCAATTATTGAGAACTAGACAAAGGATAGTGGAAGATTGAATCTCATAAAGACTCGATTGACCTATTTAGTTTCAAACGTACAAAAACGTTTTCAGTTTAAAAAGAACTTTATTATTAAAACGTATATAACTTTTATAAATATCTAGAACCACTTTTGACAACTCATTACTTAACTAGTATGATAAAGATAACGATATTTATATTTTATTTTATTAAATGATTTAAATTAATATTATATATATTTATACGCGTATTATACGTACATAGTTATAGTTTTATACTTTTACTATACTTAAACTTTACCTCTACTTTATTTTTACTTTACTTTAACTTTAATAATTCACTTTAATAATTCATACTTTAATAATTCACTTTAATAATTCATACTTTAATAATTCACTTTAATAATTCATACTTTAATAATTCACTTTAATAATTCATACTTTAATAATTCACTTTAATAATTCAAAAATCTATTATAAATAGAATTCATTAGGTTTCATTATTTCATAGAAACTTGAAAATATTTTTCTCTAAACTCTCTCAATAGATTTACATATATATATTTACTCCGTATTATTTCAAGATATTATTAGTATACATAAAATATTACGACGGAGTGCTGTCCGAGTGATTTCGAAATTGTTTTTCGAGTAGGATAGGATTAAGGAAATTATGGGTTATAGCTATGGAGGTGATTGAGTATGGTTCATGGGTATGCTCGTGAGGTCAATATAGTTTTTATCATTTTCGTTGCGTCTACGTACCTTTCCTGCAATATTGAATCTCAATATTGATACGTGAGTACTCATAATTTAACTTTTACATACTAATAGTGTATCCCTGACTAATGCTCGAGTATTTAGGATTATGCATGCTTGTACACTGAAAGGACCCGTTCATATACATTATAAACGATTCACAATAGTTGATTACATTGCGAGGTATTTGACCTCTATATGATACATTTTACAAACATTGCATTCGTTTTTAAAAGACAAACTTTCTTTACATCGAAAATTGACAGACATGCATACCATTTCATAATATCCACTATCCAACTATAAATTAATTTAATAATAATCTTTGATGAACTCAATGACTCGAATGCAACGTTCTTCGAAATATGCTATGAAAGACTCCAAGTAATATCTTTAAAATGAGCAAATGCACAGCGGAAGATTTCTTTAACACCTGAGAATAAACATGCTTTAAAGTGTCAACCAAAAGGTTGGTGAGTTCATTAGTTTATCATAATCATTTATTTCCATCATTTTAATAGACCACAAGAATTTCATTTCCAGTTCTCATAAATATACGTCCCATGCATAGAGACAAAAATAATCATTCATATGGTGAACACCTGGTAACCGACATTAACTAGATACATATAAGAATATCCCCTATCATTCCGGGATCCTCCTTCGGACATGAATTTCGAAGTACTAAAGCATCCGGTACTTTGGATGGGGTTTGTTAGGCCCAATAGATCTATCTTTAGGATTCGCGTCAATTAGGGTGTCTGTTCCCTAATTCTTAGATTACCAGACTTTAATAAAAAGGGGCATATTCGATTTCGATAATTCAACCATAGAATGTAGTTTCAATTACTTGTGTCTATTTTGTCAAACATTTATAAAAGCGCATGTATTCTCAGTCCCAAAAATATATATTGCGAAAGCATTTAAAAAGGGAGTAATGAAAATTGTAAAACAGTTAATAAAGCATTTGCATGTATTCTCAGCCCAAAAACGTAAAGAGTAAAAGGGAGCAAATGAAACTCACGCATATAAATATTGTAAAACAGTTAATAAAGCATTTGCATGCATAATCCTAAATACTCGAGCATTAGTCAGGGATACACTATTAGTATGTAAAAGTTAAATTATGAGTACTCACGTATCAATATTGAGATTCAATATTGCAGGAAAGGTACGTAGACGCAACGAAAATGATAAAAACTATATTGACCTCACGAGCATACCCATGAACCATACTCAATCACCTCCATAGCTATAACCCATAATTTCCTTAATCCTATCCTACTCGAAAAACAATTTCGAAATCACTCGGACAGCACTCCGTCGTAATATTTTATGTATACTAATAATATCTTGAAATAATACGGAGTAAATATATATATGTAAATCTATTGAGAGAGTTTAGAGAAAAATATTTTCAAGTTTCTATGAAATAATGAAACCTAATGAATTCTATTTATAATAGATTTTTGAATTATTAAAGTGAATTATTAAAGTATGAATTATTAAAGTGAATTATTAAAGTATGAATTATTAAAGTGAATTATTAAAGTATGAATTATTAAAGTGAATTATTAAAGTATGAATTATTAAAGTGAATTATTAAAGTATGAATTATTAAAGTGAATTATTAAAGTATGAATTATTAAAGTGAATTATTAAAGTTAAAGTAAAGTAAAAATAAAGTAGAGGTAAAGTTTAAGTATAGTAAAAGTATAAAACTATAACTATGTACGTATAATACGCGTATAAATATATATAATATTAATTTAAATCATTTAATAAAATAAAATATAAATATCGTTATCTTTATCATACTAGTTAAGTAATGAGTTGTCAAAAGTGGTTCTAGATATTTATAAAAGTTATATACGTTTTAATAATAAAGTTCTTTTTAAACTGAAAACGTTTTTGTACGTTTGAAACTAAATAGGTCAATCGAGTCTTTATGAGATTCAATCTTCCACTATCCTTTGTCTAGTTCTCAATAATTGACAATTTGTTCTTATTTATAAATCACTTTACCATTTTCCGAATATTGTTAAAATGGAAAGATTTCTCAAATCAACGTGGGCCTTTCAACAGAGACTTGTAATCATAATTCAATATATCTGATAATTCAATCATTTGATCTTATCTTCTAATTCCATTGATAAACATTTTGAAACAGATACAATCATATAAAGTATTTAATCTAATATTTTGTTTACGTTTCAAGTTATAATATATATATACATATACATATATAATCATATTCGTTTAATGGTTCGTGAATCGTTGGAACTTGGTCGAGGTTGAATGAATGTATGAACATAGTTTAAAATTCTTGAAATTTAACTTAACAAATATTGCTTATCGTGTCGGAAACATATAAAGAATAAAGTTTAAATTTGGTTGGAAATTTTCGGGTTGTCACAGTACCTACCCGTTAAAGAAATTTCGTCCCGAAATTTGAGTGGAAAGGTCGTGAATGATAATAAGTATGTTTTCATGATGCATACGGGCTGAAAATTAGAGTTTTATCATCAGCGAATAATTTGGATAAACAATCCATTTATATGAAGAGTACGAATGAAGCTAACATAGAAGAGTGAAATGAGTAAGTGTAGATTCATCTTATCATTTGACGTAGATATGATTGATTCCTAGATTTTAAGGGATTTAAAGAAAATCTTCTTAATAAGATTTGACTCTCCGGTACTTAAGGGAATTAGGATCCTCTTTAAATGTGATCGTCCATTTTAATTGTTCTTTCGGAGATTTTCTTATAAATTCACCTCCTTCGTTTCCTTACAACTCACACCTTCTATTGATGCATTTTATGCAAGTCCCTAGACATCTACCCACGTCCATTGCAGGTACAACAGTTTACAAGCCACCATGATTGCTCGTTATTATCCTATCCGTGTTTGTATGTGGTTACAGGAACTGCAGGAACGAGATTTAGATGTTTGACTATGTTAGACTTATTCAGACGTACGAGTGAAGCCTCACTAGTATGGCTGACAAGCTCATACGCACGGTTGATGCTGAGCTAAGTCACAATTACAACCTAAATGAGAAGACATGAGTGAGTGATCACCCGTACGGCTGATGAAGCTAACTCGTACGTGTGATGAATGAATCGTATGGGTGAGTCAACAGCAGGGGTATATAAAGTCTTATGTTCTTCATTTTAGGTTAAGCCTCTCATTTGTTACACACACTCAGATCTAGTGAGCTCCTCCGATTCTCTCTCTCAGTCCAAATCACCCAGGTGGTGAATAATAGCTCTAGGTGTTGATCTAATCACACTTGATTTAGTTGTGGTTTGACTAAATTAATCAAAAAAAAAAACTTAACCTATTCACTAGAGGGTTTGATTCACTTATTCCGCCATTGTGTGAGTTAAATCTATTGATTTCTAAGTTCCTAGTCATGTTTCATCACCTTCTATTCTTTCCCCCTCAACTCATATTTTAAAGTATTCATCAATATGCTCCATCCAGTTCTGATTCTCAATATACTTCTAACTTTCATATCGGTCATTCTTCTTTTTCATCTACCGCCGGAAGAATCTATTTACTTCTACTATACTCTTGGGTTTATAGTGTTTCTAGTTCTCCCGTGTCTTTATATTGCTATATGCATCGATATATATGGTTTATAATTTATGGTTTGTCGTTGGGCTTTATATGTTCCCTTATATTTCAAAGTCTCTGCTTCTGTCTTCTATAATCATTATCATTCACAGTTAATGCTCTCTTTTATTTGCTGCAATTTATACCCCAATTTCTATTTCGGAGTTTTGTCCTTTCGTTTCTTCTTCTTGCGATTAAGCACCGCTTGTAATGGTCCAGAATTCACAGATATGAATTTCGGAATGAACATTGTTAATGTTCTAGGAAGGAAATTGTGATGGCACGATCTTGACTTGTCAAATTACTAGAATACCTTGGAAAAGGCCGAATCATCAAGAAATATTTTCTTGATATTTTAGAGGTTAAATAGAATACAAGAGTCATATAACATGGCACATGATGATGTTATGATCTGTGAATCATCACGTTCCATTTAGAAACTCAGCATGACTTACTGTAATATAATCACATTGATCAAGTGTCATTATATTATACTAATTCATGCTTCAGTTCCCAACACTACTTCAAAATATTACTATTTTAAACTTGAATGTTTCAGAATTTAGAAACTAAAATAGTTTCTTTTATGATGTAATACAGATAGCACGAAGAGGTAAATGATTTCAAATAAGAAAAATTAAGAAAATATCTTCAGAAATATGGAGGATATTTATAATGAAAGATATGATGATATTTTAGAATTTCTAATATCAGAGGATGATGAAGAATATTGTCCGCAGGGGTTTAGAGTCAGGAGCAAGGTATTCATTAATGACTTCAGTAGGTACTGAATCATTTGGATCCTTTGAAGTCAGGTTCAGTCTTTATAATTTGTCCACAGCCTCCTTCCTACTTTGCTCAATCCGTTTTCCAGTTCCAAAACTTCTCTTTTTCTGCGCTTTGCCAGTACACTTCATCATTATCATCCAGCTTTTACCATTTAAAGTCGTTTATAGTTTTTGCTGCTTCATCAGCATTTTTTTTTTCCATTTTCGGAGAACCAATTCGTAGTTTGGAGTGTTTTTCAGAAACTTCACATTCAAATTAAGTCCAGAAGATAGACGTTATATATACACATATAACTGTTGGCGTAGACATGCTGCGAGATTTCAAAATACTGATTGCTAATTCCCAATGATTCGTATGGCAATTCTCATTACAAGATGCGAATGAGTAAATGATAGGGTTTCAATGAATAATTATAATGACTTTTTGGAGAGGCTAAAGTCAAAGGGTAATGAAGTTGTTGGTACATCTGCTAATAATGTGGTGGAATGTAAAAGGTTCCCTGGTAACGATGGTGTATATCTCAAGGTTATAATAAGGTTAGTCTGACTGAAAAGTCGAAGTTGACTTGCTGGAGCTGTGACAAAACTGGCTACTTTGAATAGGAGTCGCAAAGTTATTTTTGCTAATAAATGCCAAAGAATCTGACGCGGATACGTTGTTTAAACTTTTACTTTGGTTTCAAGAGTTTTTCGGGTACATAACTGTGGGTAACATGTGGTTGGATCATCATCTCGATTGCTCATCATTCGAAGTGTCTTCAGAAATTTTTGAAGGGTTTGAACACAGATTGTAATCGTTAACATACATTTGATATTCTAACACAGTTTTGAAGTCAAAATATAGCTTGTGAAAGATGTAAGGATCTAAGAGTGATGATTTTGGTCATATCTCAAGTTGAATTTTGAGATTTCAAAATCATAATATGTAATTAAATTTTGAATGAGTATGGTTGTTTTGATTTCTATAAAAGAATGTATATTGTTGTGAAAGTAGGGAGTATAATGGATGATTTGCTGAATCAGATTCGAAGAATGTAACATATTAATTGTGAAATTTTTTTTTTAACGGGTAGTATATATATATATATATATATATATATATATATATATATATATATATATATATATATTTTGAAATAAATCTTTCCGTGCTAAGCTATTGTGTGTGAATCTTAACTACTCAGTTAATTCATATTACAAATATGCAATAATGTACGTCCTTCGGCCGCAACTTAACCAGCGTTAACTACAATCTCTGTTGCAATTCAACAAATTCCAATTCATAATAAATCAAGTATATATTTGATTTTACACTTTCATCATCGATGTACCCGAAACTTTTCAGATAACATCATTCGTACTTTGCGAAATTCACAAGAATTCCACGAACCGAACATCATACATCAACAAATAACGAAGTATTGATTCATAATTTCAATGTCATTAAAGAAATACTGCGTAAAAGTTATGTACTTTTTAAAGCCTTTAGGGATTATTCAATTCTAGTTTCAACCGTAAATCAAATGAGTTTAATTTAACATTAACTCATTAAATCTATGTTACATCTGAAGAAAATATACATATATATATTTTTATAAAGACTGTAATAAAATTCTTTTGTACAAAATATTAATTGTGAAATTTTTTTTTTTAACGGGTAGGTAATACCCGAGAGATATATAAATTCACAATTAATATGTTACATTCTTCGAATCTGATTCAGCAAATCATCCATTATACTCCCTACTTTCACAACAATATACATTCTTTTATAGAAATCAAAACAACCATACTCATTCAAAATTTAATTACATATTCTGATTTTGAAATCTCAAAATTCAACTTGAGATATGACCAAAATCATCACTCTTAGATCCTTACATCTTTCACAAGCTATATTTTGACTTCAAAACTGTGTTAGAATATCAAATGTATGTTAACGATTACAATCTGTGTTCAAACCCTTCGAAAATTTCTGAAGACACTTCGAATGATGAGCAATCGAGATGATGATCCAACCACATGTTACCCACAGTTATGTACCCGAAAAACTCTTGAAACCAAAGTAAAAGTTTAAACAACGTATCCGCGTCAGATTCTTTGGCATTTATTAGCAAAAATAACTTTGCGACTCCTATTCAAAGTAGCCAGTTTTGTCACAGCTCCAGCAAGTCAACTTCGACTTTTCAGTCAGACTAACCTTATTATAACCTTGAGATATACACCATCGTTACCAGAGAACCTTTTACATTCCACCACATTATTAGTAGATGTACCAACAACTTCATTACCCTTTGACTTTAGCCTCTCCAAAAAGTCATTATAATTATTCATTGAAACCCTATCATTTACTCATTCGCATCTTGTAATGAGAATTGCCATACGAATCATTGGGAATTAGCAATCAGTATTTTGAAATCTCGCAGCATGTCTACGCCAACAGTTATATGTGTATATATAACGTCTATCTTCTGGACTTAATTTGAATGTGAAGTTTCTGAAAAACACTCCGAACTACGAATTGGTTCTCCGAAAATGGAAAAAAAAAATGCTGATGAAGCAGCAAAAACTATAAACGACTTTAAATGGTAAAAGCTGGATGATAATGATGAAGTGTACTGGCAAAGCGCAGAAAAAGAGAAGTTTTGGAACTGGAAAACGGATTGAGCAAAGTAGGAAGGAGGCTGTGGACAAATTATAAAGACTGAACCTGACTTCAAAGGATCCAAATGATTCAGTACCTACTGAAGTCATTAATGAATACCTTGCTCCTGACTCTAAACCCCTGCGGACAATATTCTTCATCATCCTCTGATATTAGAAATTCTAAAATATCATCATATCTTTCATTATAAATATCCTCCATATTTCTGAAGATATTTTCTTAATTTTTCTTATTTGAAATCATTTACCTCTTCGTGCTATCTGTATTACATCATAAAAGAAACTATTTTAGTTTCTAAATTCTGAAACATTCAAGTTTAAAATAGTAATATTTTGAAGTAGTGTTGGGAACTGAAGCATGAATTAGTATAATATAATGACACTTGATCAATGTGATTATATTACAGTAAGTCATGCTGAGTTTCTAAATGGAACGTGATGATTCACAGATCATAACATCATCATGTGCCATGTTATATGACTCTTGTATTCTATTTAACCTCTAAAATATCAAGAAAATATTTCTTGATGATTCGGCCTTTTCCAAGGTATTCTAGTAATTTGACAAGTCAAGATCGTGCCATCACAATTTCCTTCCTAGAACATTAACAATGTTCATTCCGAAATTCATATCTGTGAATTCTGGACCATTACAAGCGGTGCTTAATCGCAAGAAGAAGAAACGAAAGGACAAAACTCCGAAATAGAAATTGGGGTATAAATTGCAGCAAATAAAAGAGAGCATTAACTGTGAATGATAATGATTATAGAAGACAGAAGCAGAGACTTTGAAATATAAGGGAACATATAAAGCCCAACGACAAACCATAAATTATAAACCATATATATCGATGCATATAGCAATATAAAGACACGGGAGAACTAGAAACACTATAAACCCAAGAGTATAGTAGAAGTAAATAGATTCTTCCGGCGGTAGATGAAAAAGAAGAATGACCGATATGAAAGTTAGAAGTATATTGAGAATCAGAACTGGATGGAGCATATTGATGAATACTTTAAAATATGAGTTGAGGGGGAAAGAATAGAAGGTGATGAAACATGACTAGGAACTTAGAAATCAATAGATTTAACTCACACAATGGCGGAATAAGTGAATCAAACCCTCTAGTGAATAGGTTAAGTTTTTTTTTTTGATTAATTTAGTCAAACCACAACTAAATCAAGTGTGATTAGATCAACACCTAGAGCTATTATTCACCACCTGGGTGATTTGGACTGAGAGAGAGAATCAGAGGAGCTCACTAGATCTGAGTGTGTGTAACAAATGAGAGGCTTAACCTAAAATGAAGAACATAAGACTTTATATACCCCTGCTGTTGACTCACCCATACGATTCATTCATCACACGTACGAGTTAGCTTCATCAGCCGTACGGGTGATCACTCACTCATGTCTTCTCATTTAGGTTGTAATTGTGACTTAGCTCAGCATCAACCGTGCGTATGAGCTTGTCAGCCATACTAGTGAGGCTTCACTCGTACATCTGACTAAGTCTAACATAGTCAAACATCTAAATCTCGTTCCTGCAGTTCCTGTAACCACATACAAACACGGATAGGATAATAACGAGCAATCATGGTGGCCTGTAAACTGTTGTACCTGCAATGGACGTGGGTAGATGTCTAGGGACTTGCATAAAATGCATCAATAGAAGGTGTGAGTTGTAAGGAAACGAAGGAGGTGAATTTATAAGAAAATCTCCGAAAGAACAATTAAAATGGACGATCACATTTAAAGAGGATCCTAATTCCCTTAAGTACCGGAGAGTCAAATCTTATTAAGAAGATTTTCTTTAAATCCCTTAAAATCTAGGAATCAATCATATCTACGTCAAATGATAAGATGAATCTACACTTACTCATTTCACTCTTCTATGTTAGCTTCATTCGTACTCTTCATATAAATGGATTGTTTATCCAAATTATTCGCTGATGATAAAACTCTAATTTTCAGCCCGTATGCATCATGAAAACATACTTATTATCATTCACGACCTTTCCACTCAAATTTCGGGACGAAATTTCTTTAACGGGTAGGTACTGTGACAACCCGAAAATTTCCAACCAAATTTAAACTTTAATCTTTATATGTTTCCGACACGATAAGCAATATTTGTTAAGTTAAATTTCAAGAATTTTAAACTATGTTCTTACATTCATTCAACCTCGACCAAGTTCCAACGATTCACGAACCATTAAACGAATATGATTATATATGTATATGTATATATATATTATAACTTGAAACGTAAACAAAATATTAGATTAAATACTTTATATGATTGTATCTGTTTCAAAATGTTTATCAATGGAATTAGAAGATAAGATCAAATGATTGAATTATCAGATATATTGAATTATGATTACAAGTCTCTGTTGAAAGGCCCACGTTGATTTGAGAAATCTTTCCATTTTAACAATATTCGGAAAATGGTAAAGTGATTTATAAATAAGAACAAATTGTCAATTATTGAGAACTAGACAAAGGATAGTGGAAGATTGAATCTCATAAAGACTCGATTGACCTATTTAGTTTCAAACGTACAAAAACGTTTTCAGTTTAAAAAGAACTTTATTATTAAAACGTATATAACTTTTATAAATATCTAGAACCACTTTTGACAACTCATTACTTAACTAGTATGATAAAGATAACGATATTTATATTTTATTTTATTAAATGATTTAAATTAATATTATATATATTTATACGCGTATTATACGTACATAGTTATAGTTTTATACTTTTACTATACTTAAACTTTACCTCTACTTTATTTTTACTTTACTTTAACTTTAATAATTCACTTTAATAATTCATACTTTAATAATTCACTTTAATAATTCATACTTTAATAATTCACTTTAATAATTCATACTTTAATAATTCACTTTAATAATTCATACTTTAATAATTCACTTTAATAATTCAAAAATCTATTATAAATAGAATTCATTAGGTTTCATTATTTCATAGAAACTTGAAAATATTTTTCTCTAAACTCTCTCAATAGATTTACATATATATATTTACTCCGTATTATTTCAAGATATTATTAGTATACATAAAATATTACGACGGAGTGCTGTCCGAGTGATTTCGAAATTGTTTTTCGAGTAGGATAGGATTAAGGAAATTATGGGTTATAGCTATGGAGGTGATTGAGTATGGTTCATGGGTATGCTCGTGAGGTCAATATAGTTTTTATCATTTTCGTTGCGTCTACGTACCTTTCCTGCAATATTGAATCTCAATATTGATACGTGAGTACTCATAATTTAACTTTTACATACTAATAGTGTATCCCTGACTAATGCTCGAGTATTTAGGATTATGCATGCTTGTACTTTTGATATTGCCCTTAGACAGGTTAGGTTGAATCTTGAATTAGTTACACTTGCGGTTGAGATAAGGTATAAGATATGCATGTCCTTGGAAAGCTAGCGAAAAATTAAGAACTTTTCCTTTAGATATCGAATGGTTTCGATGAACGGATTAGAAGTTATAATCAATTGAATTTTCGATATTTTTATTAAAAATGATTATTATTATCGTCGTTCTAGTTTTATCTTATTATTATCATTATTATTATCTTTATCAATAAAAGGGATTTATCATTAAAAATTGTTATTTTTTTTTATTATTACTATCGTTATTATCGTTAAAGTTATAATTAGTATTATTATTATTATCCAATTATTATTATTATTATTATTAGTATTATTATTATTATTATCATTATTAATATATATATATCATTATTTAAAAATGGTTATTGTTATTGTTATTATTATTATTACTATATTATCATTAAGATAATTATTAGTATTATCGTTAATAATGTTATAGTAACTATCATTATTAATATTAGTGTAATTAAAACAAATATTTGTAACACCTAATTATTTTGATTACTATTATTATCATTATTACGAACACGAAATAAAAGACGATTAAAATCTATTAAACGAAACGATTAGGAAATAATGAGTAAGAGTATCATGATGAAATTAAAATATTATAAGATATTGATTTAAATAAAATTATCGTTCTTATTATTTTTATCACTACTATTATTATTAAAAGTATCGTTAGTATCAAAACTATCATTTTAACAAAAATTATCATTTTAATAGAAATGTCATTGTTACTATAAAATATTATTATTATTATTATTTTAAATAGAATTATTATTTTAAAGATAATATTAAAAATTATCGTAAATATTAAAGTTATCATAATTAGAATTATCGTTTTATCATAATGTTATCTTAGTAATTATAAATATTGATATTTTTATAATAATAATTATTATTACAAAATAATACAACTTTTACTTACTATCATTATAGATATTATTTTATCAAATAAATATGTGATACAAACATATTTTACTACGTGTAATAACTTACTTTAATAATACCTATCATATTATCTTTATGATATTAAATGAACCTGGCTTATAAATTTTATTACTTAATATATATAAAAGTATATTTTATTATATAAATTTAATATAAAATTTTATTAATTAATAAATAAATTATATTATTTACTCTAATAAATCTTTTAAAAATATTTAAAAATATAAAACGACGATATTTAAACTATATATTAATCATGTATAGATTTTTGGAAATTATTTTGAGTCAAATTTACTTTTGTTGACTTTTGCATATTAGTCTCGAGCATTAGGATTGTGGTACACTATGACTTGACCTAATTTGTTAGACAAATATTGACCAACACATAAATATATATAATTAATTTAGGTTCGTGAATCCGAGGCCAACCTTGCACTTGTTCAATGACGTTATATGTATTTTTACTACGAAATACAGTATGGTGAGTTTCATTGCCCTTTTACTCTTTACATTTTTTTGGGACTGAGAATACATGCAAATGCTTTATTAACTGTTTTACAATATTTATATGCGTGAGTTTCATTTGCTCCCTTTTACTCTTTACGTTTTTGGGCTGAGAATACATGCAAATGCTTTATTAACTGTTTTACAATATTTATATGCGTGAGTTTCATTTGCTCCCTTTTACTCTTTACGTTTTTGGGCTGAGAATACATGCAAATGCTTTATTAACTGTTTTACAATTTTCATTACTCCCTTTTTAAATGCTTTCGCAATATATATTTTTGGGACTGAGAATACATGCGCTTTTATAAATGTTTGACAAAATAGACACAAGTAATTGAAACTACATTCTATGGTTGAATTATCGAAATCGAATATGCCCCTTTTTATTAAAGTCTGGTAATCTAAGAATTAGGGAACAGACACCCTAATTGACGCGAATCCTAAAGATAGATCTATTGGGCCTAACAAACCCCATCCAAAGTACCGGATGCTTTAGTACTTCGAAATTCATGTCCGAAGGAGGATCCCGGAATGATAGGGGATATTCTTATATGTATCTAGTTAATGTCGGTTACCAGGTGTTCACCATATGAATGATTATTTTTGTCTCTATGCATGGGACGTATATTTATGAGAACTGGAAATGAAATTCTTGTGGTCTATTAAAATGATGGAAATAAATGATTATGATAAACTAATGAACTCACCAACCTTTTGGTTGACACTTTAAAGCATGTTTATTCTCAGGTGTTAAAGAAATCTTCCGCTGTGCATTTGCTCATTTTAAAGATATTACTTGGAGTCTTTCATAGCATATTTCGAAGAACGTTGCATTCGAGTCATTGAGTTCATCAAAGATTATTATTAAATTAATTTATAGTTGGATAGTGGATATTATGAAATGGTATGCATGTCTGTCAATTTTCGATGTAAAGAAAGTTTGTCTTTTAAAAACGAATGCAATGTTTGTAAAATGTATCATATAGAGGTCAAATACCTCGCAATGTAATCAACTATTGTGAATCGTTTATAATGTATATGAACGGGTCCTTTCAGTTGGTATCGATTCACAATAGTTGATTACATTGCGAGGTATTTGACCTCTATATGATACATTTTACAAACATTGCATTCGTTTTTAAAAGACAAACTTTCTTTACATCGAAAATTGACAGACATGCATACCATTTCATAATATCCACTATCCAACTATAAATTAATTTAATAATAATCTTTGATGAACTCAATGACTCGAATGCAACGTTCTTTGAAATATGCTATGAAAGACTCCAAGTAATATCTTTAAAATGAGCAAATGCACAGCGGAAGATTTCTTTAACACCTGAGAATAAACATGCTTTAAAGTGTCAACCAAAAGGTTGGTGAGTTCATTAGTTTATCATAATCATTTATTTCCATCATTTTAATAGACCACAAGAATTTCATTTCCAGTTCTCATAAATATACGTCCCATGCATAGAGACAAAAATAATCATTCATATGGTGAACACCTGGTAACCGACATTAACTAGATACATATAAGAATATCCCCTATCATTCCGGGATCCTCCTTCGGACATGAATTTCGAAGTACTAAAGCATCCGGTACTTTGGATGGGGTTTGTTAGGCCCAATAGATCTATCTTTAGGATTCGCGTCAATTAGGGTGTCTGTTCCCTAATTCTTAGATTACCAGACTTTAATAAAAAGGGGCATATTCGATTTCGATAATTCAACCATAGAATGTAGTTTCAATTACTTGTGTCTATTTTGTCAAACATTTATAAAAGCGCATGTATTCTCAGTCCCAAAAATATATATTGCGAAAGCATTTAAAAAGGGAGTAATGAAAATTGTAAAACAGTTAATAAAGCATTTGCATGTATTCTCAGCCCAAAAACGTAAAGAGTAAAAGGGAGCAAATGAAACTCACGCATATAAATATTGTAAAACAGTTAATAAAGCATTTGCATGTATTCTCAGCCCAAAAACGTAAAGAGTAAAAGGGAGCAAATGAAACTCACGCATATAAATATTGTAAAACAGTTAATAAAGCATTTGCATGTATTCTCAGTCCCAAAAAAATGTAAAGAGTAAAAGGGCAATGAAACTCACCATACTGTATTTCGTAGTAAAAATACATATAACGTCATTGAACAAGTGCAAGGTTGGCCTCGGATTCACGAACCTAAATTAATTATATATATTTATGTGTTGGTCAATATTTGTCTAACAAATTAGGTCAAGTCATAGTGTACCACAATCCTAATGCTCGAGACTAATATGCAAAAGTCAACAAAAGTAAATTTGACTCAAAATAATTTCCAAAAATCTATACATGATTAATATATAGTTTAAATATCGTCGTTTTATATTTTTAAATATTTTTAAAAGATTTATTAGAGTAAATAATATAATTTATTTATTAATTAATAAAATTTTATATTAAATTTATATAATAAAATATACTTTTATATATATTAAGTAATAAAATTTATAAGCCAGGTTCATTTAATATCATAAAGATAATATGATAGGTATTATTAAAGTAAGTTATTACACGTAGTAAAATATGTTTGTATCACATATTTATTTGATAAAATAATATCTATAATGATAGTAAGTAAAAGTTGTATTATTTTGTAATAATAATTATTATTATAAAAATATCAATATTTATAATTACTAAGATAACATTATGATAAAACGATAATTCTAATTATGATAACTTTAATATTTACGATAATTTTTAATATTATCTTTAAAATAATAATTCTATTTAAAATAATAATAATAATAATATTTTATAGTAACAATGACATTTCTATTAAAATGATAATTTTTGTTAAAATGATAGTTTTGATACTAACGATACTTTTAATAATAATAGTAGTGATAAAAATAATAAGAACGATAATTTTATTTAAATCAATATCTTATAATATTTTAATTTCATCATGATACTCTTACTCATTATTTCCTAATCGTTTCGTTTAATAGATTTTAATCGTCTTTTATATCGTGTTCGTAATAATGATAATAATAGTAATCAAAATAATTAGGTGTTACAAATATTTGTTTTAATTACACTAATATTAATAATGATAGTTACTATAACATTATTAACGATAATACTAATAATTATCTTAATGATAATATAGTAATAATAATAATAACAATAACAATAACCATTTTTAAATAATGATATATATATATTAATAATGATAATAATAATAATAATACTAATAATAATAATAATAATAATAATTGGATAATAATAATAATACTAATTATAACTTTAACGATAATAACGATAGTAATAATAAAAAAAATAACAATTTTTAATGATAAATCCCTTTTATTGATAAAGATAATAATAATGATAATAATAAGATAAAACTAGAACGACGATAATAATAATCATTTTTAATAAAAATATCGAAAATTCAATTGATTATAACTTCTAATCCGTTCATCGAAACCATTCGATATCTAAAGGAAAAGTTCTTAATTTTTCGCTAGCTTTCCAAGGACATGCATATCTTATACCTTATCTCAACCGCAAGTGTAACTAATTCAAGATTCAACCTAACCTGTCTAAGGGCAATATCAAAAGTACAAGCATGCATAATCCTAAATACTCGAGCATTAGTCAGGGATACACTATTAGTATGTAAAAGTTAAATTATGAGTACTCACGTATCAATATTGAGATTCAATATTGCAGGAAAGGTACGTAGACGCAACGAAAATGATAAAAACTATATTGACCTCACGAGCATACCCATGAACCATACTCAATCACCTCCATAGCTATAACCCATAATTTCCTTAATCCTATCCTACTCGAAAAACAATTTTGAAATCACTCGGACAGCACTCCGTCGTAATATTTTATGTATACTAATAATATCTTGAAATAATACCGAGTAAATATATATATGTAAATCTATTGAGAGAGTTTAGAGAAAAATATTTTCAAGTTTCTATGAAATAATGAAACCTAATGAATTCTATTTATAATAGATTTTTGAATTATTAAAGTGAATTATTAAAGTATGAATTATTAAAGTGAATTATTAAAGTATGAATTATTAAAGTGAATTATTAAAGTATGAATTATTAAAGTGAATTATTAAAGTATGAATTATTAAAGTGAATTATTAAAGTTAAAGTAAAGTAAAAATAAAGTAGAGGTAAAGTTTAAGTATAGTAAAAGTATAAAACTATAACTATGTACGTATAATACGCGTATAAATATATATAATATTAATTTAAATCATTTAATAAAATAAAATATAAATATCGTTATCTTTATCATACTAGTTAAGTAATGAGTTGTCAAAAGTGGTTCTAGATATTTATAAAAGTTATATACGTTTTAATAATAAAGTTCTTTTTAAACTGAAAACGTTTTTGTACGTTTGAAACTAAATAGGTCAATCGAGTCTTTATGAGATTCAATCTTCCACTATCCTTTGTCTAGTTCTCAATAATTGACAATTTGTTCTTATTTATAAATCACTTTACCATTTTCCGAATATTGTTAAAATGGAAAGATTTCTCAAATCAACGTGGGCCTTTCAACAGAGACTTGTAATCATAATTCAATATATCTGATAATTCAATCATTTGATCTTATCTTCTAATTCCATTGATAAACATTTTGAAACAGATACAATCATATAAAGTATTTAATCTAATATTTTGTTTACGTTTCAAGTTATAATATATATATACATATACATATATAATCATATTCGTTTAATGGTTCGTGAATCGTTGGAACTTGGTCGAGGTTGAATGAATGTATGAACATAGTTTAAAATTCTTGAAATTTAACTTAACAAATATTGCTTATCGTGTCGGAAACATATAAAGATTAAAGTTTAAATTTGGTTGGAAATTTTCGGGTTGTCACAGTACCTACCCGTTAAAGAAATTTCGTCCCGAAATTTGAGTGGAAAGGTCGTGAATGATAATAAGTATGTTTTCATGATGCATACGGGCTGAAAATTAGAGTTTTATCATCAGCGAATAATTTGGATAAACAATCCATTTATATGAAGAGTACGAATGAAGCTAACATAGAAGAGTGAAATGAGTAAGTGTAGATTCATCTTATCATTTGACGTAGATATGATTGATTCCTAGATTTTAAGGGATTTAAAGAAAATCTTCTTAATAAGATTTGACTCTCCGGTACTTAAGGGAATTAGGATCCTCTTTAAATGTGATCGTCCATTTTAATTGTTCTTTCGGAGATTTTCTTATAAATTCACCTCCTTCGTTTCCTTACAACTCACACCTTCTATTGATGCATTTTATGCAAGTCCCTAGACATCTACCCACGTCCATTGCAGGTACAACAGTTTACAGGCCACCATGATTGCTCGTTATTATCCTATCCGTGTTTGTATGTGGTTACAGGAACTGCAGGAACGAGATTTAGATGTTTGACTATGTTAGACTTAGTCAGACGTACGAGTGAAGCCTCACTAGTATGGCTGACAAGCTCATACGCACGGTTGATGCTGAGCTAAGTCACAATTACAACCTAAATGAGAAGACATGAGTGAGTGATCACCCGTACGGCTGATGAAGCTAACTCGTACGTGTGATGAATGAATCGTATGGGTGAGTCAACAGCAGGGGTATATAAAGTCTTATGTTCTTCATTTTAGGTTAAGCCTCTCATTTGTTACACACACTCAGATCTAGTGAGCTCCTCCGATTCTCTCTCTCAGTCCAAATCACCCAGGTGGTGAATAATAGCTCTAGGTGTTGATCTAATCACACTTGATTTAGTTATGGTTTGACTAAATTAATCAAAAAAAAAACTTAACCTATTCACTAGAGGGTTTGATTCACTTATTCCGCCATTGTGTGAGTTAAATCTATTGATTTCTAAGTTCCTAGTCATGTTTCATCACCTTCTATTCTTTCCCCCTCAACTCATATTTTAAAGTATTCATCAATATGCTCCATCCAGTTCTGATTCTCAATATACTTCTAACTTTCATATCGGTCATTCTTCTTTTTCATCTACCGCCGGAAGAATCTATTTACTTCTACTATACTCTTGGGTTTATAGTGTTTCTAGTTCTCCCGTGTCTTTATATTGCTATATGCATCGATATATATGGTTTATAATTTATGGTTTGTCGTTGGGCTTTATATGTTCCCTTATATTTCAAAGTCTCTGCTTCTGTCTTCTATAATCATTATCATTCACAGTTAATGCTCTCTTTTATTTGCTGCAATTTATACCCCAATTTCTATTTCGGAGTTTTGTCCTTTCGTTTCTTCTTCTTGCGATTAAGCACCGCTTGTAATGGTCCAGAATTCACAGATATGAATTTCGGAATGAACATTGTTAATGTTCTAGGAAGGAAATTGTGATGGCACGATCTTGACTTGTCAAATTACTAGAATACCTTGGAAAAGGCCGAATCATCAAGAAATATTTTCTTGATATTTTAGAGGTTAAATAGAATACAAGAGTCATATAACATGGCACATGATGATGTTATGATCTGTGAATCATCACGTTCCATTTAGAAACTCAGCATGACTTACTGTAATATAATCACATTGATCAAGTGTCATTATATTATACTAATTCATGCTTCAGTTCCCAACACTACTTCAAAATATTACTATTTTAAACTTGAATGTTTCAGAATTTAGAAACTAAAATAGTTTCTTTTATGATGTAATACAGATAGCACGAAGAGGTAAATGATTTCAAATAAGAAAAATTAAGAAAATATCTTCAGAAATATGGAGGATATTTATAATGAAAGATATGATGATATTTTAGAATTTCTAAAATATCATCATATCTTTCATTATAAATATCCTCCATATTTCTGAAGATATTTTCTTAATTTTTCTTATTTGAAATCATTTACCTCTTCGTGCTATCTGTATTACATCATAAAAGAAACTATTTTAGTTTCTAAATTCTGAAACATTCAAGTTTAAAATAGTAATATTTTGAAGTAGTGTTGGGAACTGAAGCATGAATTAGTATAATATAATGACACTTGATCAATGTGATTATATTACAGTAAGTCATGCTGAGTTTCTAAATGGAACGTGATGATTCACAGATCATAACATCATCATGTGCCATGTTATATGACTCTTGTATTCTATTTAACCTCTAAAATATCAAGAAAATATTTCTTGATGATTCGGCCTTTTCCAAGGTATTCTAGTAATTTGACAAGTCAAGATCGTGCCATCACAATTTCCTTCCTAGAACATTAACAATGTTCATTCCGAAATTCATATCTGTGAATTCTGGACCATTACAAGCGGTGCTTAATCGCAAGAAGAAGAAACGAAAGGACAAAACTTCGAAATAGAAATTGGGGTATAAATTGCAGCAAATAAAAGAGAGCATTAACTGTGAATGATAATGATTATAGAAGACAGAAGCAGAGACTTTGAAATATAAGGGAACATATAAAGCCCAACGACAAACCATAAATTATAAACCATATATATCGATGCATATAGCAATATAAAGACACGGGAGAACTAGAAACACTATAAACCCAAGAGTATAGTAGAAGTAAATAGATTCTTCCGGCGGTAGATGAAAAAGAAGAATGACCGATATGAAAGTTAGAAGTATATTGAGAATCAGAACTGGATGGAGCATATTGATGAATACTTTAAAATATGAGTTGAGGGGGAAAGAATAGAAGGTGATGAAACATGACTAGGAACTTAGAAATCAATAGATTTAACTCACACAATGGCGGAATAAGTGAATCAAACCCTCTAGTGAATAGGTTAAGTTTTTTTTTTTGATTAATTTAGTCAAACCACAACTAAATCAAGTGTGATTAGATCAACACCTAGAGCTATTATTCACCACCTGGGTGATTTGGACTGAGAGAGAGAATCGGAGGAGCTCACTAGATCTGAGTGTGTGTAACAAATGAGAGGCTTAACCTAAAATGAAGAACATAAGACTTTATATACCCCTGCTGTTGACTCACCCATACGATTCATTCATCACACGTACGAGTTAGCTTCATCAGCCGTACGGGTGATCACTCACTCATGTCTTCTCATTTAGGTTGTAATTGTGACTTAGCTCAGCATCAACCGTGCGTATGAGCTTGTCAGCCATACTAGTGAGGCTTCACTCGTACGTCTGACTAAGTCTAACATAGTCAAACATCTAAATCTCGTTCCTGCAGTTCCTGTAACCACATACAAACACGGATAGGATAATAACGAGCAATCATGGTGGCCTGTAAACTGTTGTACCTGCAATGGACGTGGGTAGATGTCTAGGGACTTGCATAAAATGCATCAATAGAAGGTGTGAGTTGTAAGGAAACGAAGGAGGTGAATTTATAAGAAAATCTCCGAAAGAACAATTAAAATGGACGATCACATTTAAAGAGGATCCTAATTCCCTTAAGTACCGGAGAGTCAAATCTTATTAAGAAGATTTTCTTTAAATCCCTTAAAATCTAGGAATCAATCATATCTACGTCAAATGATAAGATGAATCTACACTTACTCATTTCACTCTTCTATGTTAGCTTCATTCGTACTCTTCATATAAATGGATTGTTTATCCAAATTATTCGCTGATGATAAAACTCTAATTTTCAGCCCGTATGCATCATGAAAACATACTTATTATCATTCACGACCTTTCCACTCAAATTTCGGGACGAAATTTCTTTAACGGGTAGGTACTGTGACAACCCGAAAATTTCCAACCAAATTTAAACTTTAATCTTTATATGTTTCCGACACGATAAGCAATATTTGTTAAGTTAAATTTCAAGAATTTTAAACTATGTTCATACATTCATTCAACCTCGACCAAGTTCCAACGATTCACGAACCATTAAACGAATATGATTATATATGTATATGTATATATATATTATAACTTGAAACGTAAACAAAATATTAGATTAAATACTTTATATGATTGTATCTGTTTCAAAATGTTTATCAATGGAATTAGAAGATAAGATCAAATGATTGAATTATCAGATATATTGAATTATGATTACAAGTCTCTGTTGAAAGGCCCACGTTGATTTGAGAAATCTTTCCATTTTAACAATATTCGGAAAATGGTAAAGTGATTTATAAATAAGAACAAATTGTCAATTATTGAGAACTAGACAAAGGATAGTGGAAGATTGAATCTCATAAAGACTCGATTGACCTATTTAGTTTCAAACGTACAAAAACGTTTTCAGTTTAAAAAGAACTTTATTATTAAAACGTATATAACTTTTATAAATATCTAGAACCACTTTTGACAACTCATTACTTAACTAGTATGATAAAGATAACGATATTTATATTTTATTTTATTAAATGATTTAAATTAATATTATATATATTTATACGCGTATTATACGTACATAGTTATAGTTTTATACTTTTACTATACTTAAACTTTACCTCTACTTTATTTTTACTTTACTTTAACTTTAATAATTCACTTTAATAATTCATACTTTAATAATTCACTTTAATAATTCATACTTTAATAATTCACTTTAATAATTCATACTTTAATAATTCACTTTAATAATTCATACTTTAATAATTCACTTTAATAATTCAAAAATCTATTATAAATAGAATTCATTAGGTTTCATTATTTCATAGAAACTTGAAAATATTTTTCTCTAAACTCTCTCAATAGATTTACATATATATATTTACTCCGTATTATTTCAAGATATTATTAGTATACATAAAATATTACGACGGAGTGCTGTCCGAGTGATTTCGAAATTGTTTTTCGAGTAGGATAGGATTAAGGAAATTATGGGTTATAGCTATGGAGGTGATTGAGTATGGTTCATGGGTATGCTCGTGAGGTCAATATAGTTTTTATCATTTTCGTTGCGTCTACGTACCTTTCCTGCAATATTGAATCTCAATATTGATACGTGAGTACTCATAATTTAACTTTTACATACTAATAGTGTATCCCTGACTAATGCTCGAGTATTTAGGATTATGCATGCTTGTACTTTTGATATTGCCCTTAGACAGGTTAGGTTGAATCTTGAATTAGTTACACTTGCGGTTGAGATAAGGTATAAGATATGCATGTCCTTAGAAAGCTAGCGAAAAATTAAGAACTTTTCCTTTAGATATCGAATGGTTTCGATGAACGGATTAGAAGTTATAATCAATTGAATTTTCGATATTTTTATTAAAAATGATTATTATTATCGTCGTTCTAGTTTTATCTTATTATTATCATTATTATTATCTTTATCAATAAAAGGGATTTATCATTAAAAATTGTTATTTTTTTTATTATTACTATCGTTATTATCGTTAAAGTTATAATTAGTATTATTATTATTATCCAATTATTATTATTATTATTATTATTAGTATTATTATTATTATTATCATTATTAATATATATATATCATTATTTAAAAATGGTTATTGTTATTGTTATTATTATTATTACTATATTATCATTAAGATAATTATTAGTATTATCGTTAATAATGTTATAGTAACTATCATTATTAATATTAGTGTAATTAAAACAAATATTTGTAACACCTAATTATTTTGATTACTATTATTATCATTATTACGAACACGATATAAAAGACGATTAAAATCTATTAAACGAAACGATTAGGAAATAATGAGTAAGAGTATCATGATGAAATTAAAATATTATAAGATATTGATTTAAATAAAATTATCGTTCTTATTATTTTTATCACTACTATTATTATTAAAAGTATCGTTAGTATCAAAACTATCATTTTAACAAAAATTATCATTTTAATAGAAATGTCATTGTTACTATAAAATATTATTATTATTATTATTTTAAATAGAATTATTATTTTAAAGATAATATTAAAAATTATCGTAAATATTAAAGTTATCATAATTAGAATTATCGTTTTATCATAATGTTATCTTAGTAATTATAAATATTGATATTTTTATAATAATAATTATTATTACAAAATAATACAACTTTTACTTACTATCATTATAGATATTATTTTATCAAATAAATATGTGATACAAACATATTTTACTACGTGTAATAACTTACTTTAATAATACCTATCATATTATCTTTATGATATTAAATGAACCTGGCTTATAAATTTTATTACTTAATATATATAAAAGTATATTTTATTATATAAATTTAATATAAAATTTTATTAATTAATAAATAAATTATATTATTTACTCTAATAAATCTTTTAAAAATATTTAAAAATATAAAACGACGATATTTAAACTATATATTAATCATGTATAGATTTTTGGAAATTATTTTGAGTCAAATTTACTTTTGTTGACTTTTGCATATTAGTCTCGAGCATTAGGATTGTGGTACACTATGACTTGACCTAATTTGTTAGACAAATATTGACCAACACATAAATATATATAATTAATTTAGGTTCGTGAATCCGAGGCCAACCTTGCACTTGTTCAATGACGTTATATGTATTTTTACTACGAAATACAGTATGGTGAGTTTCATTGCCCTTTTACTCTTTACATTTTTTTGGGACTGAGAATACATGCAAATGCTTTATTAACTGTTTTACAATATTTATATGCGTGAGTTTCATTTGCTCCCTTTTACTCTTTACGTTTTTGGGCTGAGAATACATGCAAATGCTTTATTAACTGTTTTACAATATTTATATGCGTGAGTTTCATTTGCTCCCTTTTACTCTTTACGTTTTTGGGCTGAGAATACATGCAAATGCTTTATTAACTGTTTTACAATTTTCATTACTCCCTTTTTAAATGCTTTCGCAATATATATTTTTGGGACTGAGAATACATGCGCTTTTATAAATGTTTGACAAAATAGACACAAGTAATTGAAACTACATTCTATGGTTGAATTATCGAAATCGAATATGCCCCTTTTTATTAAAGTCTGGTAATCTAAGAATTAGGGAACAGACACCCTAATTGACGCGAATCCTAAAGATAGATCTATTGGGCCTAACAAACCCCATCCAAAGTACCGGATGCTTTAGTACTTCGAAATTCATGTCCGAAGGAGGATCCCGGAATGATAGGGGATATTCTTATATGTATCTAGTTAATGTCGGTTACCAGGTGTTCACCATATGAATGATTATTTTTGTCTCTATGCATGGGACGTATATTTATGAGAACTGGAAATGAAATTCTTGTGGTCTATTAAAATGATGGAAATAAATGATTATGATAAACTAATGAACTCACCAACCTTTTGGTTGACACTTTAAAGCATGTTTATTCTCAGGTGTTAAAGAAATCTTCCGCTGTGCATTTGCTCATTTTAAAGATATTACTTGGAGTCTTTCATAGCATATTTCGAAGAACGTTGCATTCGAGTCATTGAGTTCATCAAAGATTATTATTAAATTAATTTATAGTTGGATAGTGGATATTATGAAATGGTATGCATGTCTGTCAATTTTCGATGTAAAGAAAGTTTGTCTTTTAAAAACGAATGCAATGTTTGTAAAATGTATCATATAGAGGTCAAATACCTCGCAATGTAATCAACTATTGTGAATCGTTTATAATGTATATGAACGGGTCCTTATATATATATATATATATATATATATATATATATATATATATATATATATATATATATATTTTGAAATAAATCTTTCCGTGCTAAGCTATTGTGTGTGAATCTTAACTACTCAGTTAATTCATATTACAAATATGCAATAATGTACGTCCTTCGGCCGCAACTTAACCAGCGTTAACTACAATCTCTGTTGCAATTCAACAAATTCCAATTCATAATAAATCAAGTATATATTTGATTTTACACTTTCATCATCGATGTACCCGAAACTTTTCAGATAACATCATTCGTACTTTGCGAAATCACAAGAATTCCACGAACCGAACATCATACATCAACAAATAACGAAGTATTGATTCATAATTTCAATGTCATTAAAGAAATACTGCGTAAAAGTTATGTACTTTTTAAAGCCTTTAGGGATTATTCAATTCTAGTTTCAACCGTAAATCAAATGAGTTTAATTTAACATTAACTCATTAAATCTATGTTACATCTGAAGAAAATATACATATATATATTTTTATAAAGACTGTAATAAAATTCTTTTGTACAAAATATTAATTGTGAAATTTTTTTTTTAACGGGTAGGTAATACCCGAGAGATATATAAATTCACAATTAATATGTTACATTCTTCGAATCTGATTCAGCAAATCATCCATTATACTCCCTACTTTCACAACAATATACATTCTTTTATAGAAATCAAAACAACCATACTCATTCAAAATTTAATTACATATTCTGATTTTGAAATCTCAAAATTCAACTTGAGATATGACCAAAATCATCACTCTTAGATCCTTACATCTTTCACAAGCTATATTTTGACTTCAAAACTGTGTTAGAATATCAAATGTATGTTAACGATTACAATCTGTGTTCAAACCCTTCGAAAATTTCTGAAGACACTTCGAATGATGAGCAATCGAGATGATGATCCAACCACATGTTACCCACAGTTATGTACCCGAAAAACTCTTGAAACCAAAGTAAAAGTTTAAACAACGTATCCGCGTCAGATTCTTTGGCATTTATTAGCAAAAATAACTTTGCGACTCCTATTCAAAGTAGCCAGTTTTGTCACAGCTCCAGCAAGTCAACTTCGACTTTTCAGTCAGACTAACCTTATTATAACCTTGAGATATACACCATTGTTACCAGGGAACCTTTTACATTCCACCACATTATTAGCAGATGTACCAACAACTTCATTACCCTTTGACTTTAGCCTCTCCAAAAAGTCATTATAATTATTCATTGAAACCCTATCATTTACTCATTCGCATCTTGTAATGAGAATTGCCATACGAATCATTGGGAATTAGCAATCAGTATTTTGAAATCTCGCAGCATGTCTACGCCAACAGTTATATGTGTATATATAACGTCTATCTTCTGGACTTAATTTGAATGTGAAGTTTCTGAAAAACACTCCGAACTACGAATTGGTTCTCCGAAAATGGAAAAAAAAAAATGCTGATGAAGCAGCAAAAACTATAAACGACTTTAAATGGTAAAAGCTGGATGATAATGATGAAGTGTACTGGCAAAGCGCAGAAAAAGAGAAGTTTTGGAACTGGAAAACGGATTGAGCAAAGTAGGAAGGAGGCTGTGGACAAATTATAAAGACTGAACCTGACTTCAAAGGATCCAAATGATTCAGTACCTACTGAAGTCATTAATGAATACCTTGCTCCTGACTCTAAACCCCTGCGGACAATATTCTTCATCATCCTCTGATATTAGAAATTCTAAAATATCATCATATCTTTCATTATAAATATCCTCCATATTTCTGAAGATATTTTCTTAATTTTTCTTATTTGAAATCATTTACCTCTTCGTGCTATCTGTATTACATCATAAAAGAAACTATTTTAGTTTCTAAATTCTGAAACATTCAAGTTTAAAATAGTAATATTTTGAAGTAGTGTTGGGAACTGAAGCATGAATTAGTATAATATAATGACACTTGATCAATGTGATTATATTACAGTAAGTCATGCTGAGTTTCTAAATGGAACGTGATGATTCACAGATCATAACATCATCATGTGCCATGTTATATGACTCTTGTATTCTATTTAACCTCTAAAATATCAAGAAAATATTTCTTGATGATTCGGCCTTTTCCAAGGTATTCTAGTAATTTGACAAGTCAAGATCGTGCCATCACAATTTCCTTCCTAGAACATTAACAATGTTCATTCCGAAATTCATATCTGTGAATTCTGGACCATTACAAGCGGTGCTTAATCGCAAGAAGAAGAAACGAAAGGACAAAACTCCGAAATAGAAATTGGGGTATAAATTGCAGCAAATAAAAGAGAGCATTAACTGTGAATGATAATGATTATAGAAGACAGAAGCAGAGACTTTGAAATATAAGGGAACATATAAAGCCCAACGACAAACCATAAATTATAAACCATATATATCGATGCATATAGCAATATAAAGACACGGGAGAACTAGAAACACTATAAACCCAAGAGTATAGTAGAAGTAAATAGATTCTTCCGGCGGTAGATGAAAAAGAAGAATGACCGATATGAAAGTTAGAAGTATATTGAGAATCAGAACTGGATGGAGCATATTGATGAATACTTTAAAATATGAGTTGAGGGGGAAAGAATAGAAGGTGATGAAACATGACTAGGAACTTAGAAATCAATAGATTTAACTCACACAATGGCGGAATAAGTGAATCAAACCCTCTAGTGAATAGGTTAAGTTTTTTTTTTTTGATTAATTTAGTCAAACCACAACTAAATCAAGTGTGATTAGATCAACACCTAGAGCTATTATTCACCACCTGGGTGATTTGGACTGAGAGAGAGAATCGGAGGAGCTCACTAGATCTGAGTGTGTGTAACAAATGAGAGGCTTAACCTAAAATGAAGAACATAAGACTTTATATACCCCTGCTGTTGACTCACCCATACGATTCATTCATCACACGTACGAGTTAGCTTCATCAGCCGTACGGGTGATCACTCACTCATGTCTTCTCATTTAGGTTGTAATTGTGACTTAGCTCAGCATCAACCGTGCGTATGAGCTTGTCAGCCATACTAGTGAGGCTTCACTCGTACGTCTGACTAAGTCTAACATAGTCAAACATCTAAATCTCGTTCCTGCAGTTCCTGTAACCACATACAAACACGGATAGGATAATAACGAGCAATCATGGTGGCCTGTAAACTGTTGTACCTGCAATGGACGTGGGTAGATGTCTAGGGACTTGCATAAAATGCATCAATAGAAGGTGTGAGTTGTAAGGAAACGAAGGAGGTGAATTTATAAGAAAATCTCCGAAAGAACAATTAAAATGGACGATCACATTTAAAGAGGATCCTAATTCCCTTAAGTACCGGAGAGTCAAATCTTATTAAGAAGATTTTCTTTAAATCCCTTAAAATCTAGGAATCAATCATATCTACGTCAAATGATAAGATGAATCTACACTTACTCATTTCACTCTTCTATGTTAGCTTCATTCGTACTCTTCATATAAATGGATTGTTTATCCAAATTATTCGCTGATGATAAAACTCTAATTTTCAGCCCGTATGCATCATGAAAACATACTTATTATCATTCACGACCTTTCCACTCAAATTTCGGGACGAAATTTCTTTAACGGGTAGGTACTGTGACAACCCGAAAATTTCCAACCAAATTTAAACTTTAATCTTTATATGTTTCCGACACGATAAGCAATATTTGTTAAGTTAAATTTCAAGAATTTTAAACTATGTTCATACATTCATTCAACCTCGACCAAGTTCCAACGATTCACGAACCATTAAACGAATATGATTATATATGTATATGTATATATATATTATAACTTGAAACGTAAACAAAATATTAGATTAAATACTTTATATGATTGTATCTGTTTCAAAATGTTTATCAATGGAATTAGAAGATAAGATCAAATGATTGAATTATCAGATATATTGAATTATGATTACAAGTCTCTGTTGAAAGGCCCACGTTGATTTGAGAAATCTTTCCATTTTAACAATATTCGGAAAATGGTAAAGTGATTTATAAATAAGAACAAATTGTCAATTATTGAGAACTAGACAAAGGATAGTGGAAGATTGAATCTCATAAAGACTCGATTGACCTATTTAGTTTCAAACGTACAAAAACGTTTTCAGTTTAAAAAGAACTTTATTATTAAAACGTATATAACTTTTATAAATATCTAGAACCACTTTTGACAACTCATTACTTAACTAGTATGATAAAGATAACGATATTTATATTTTATTTTATTAAATGATTTAAATTAATATTATATATATTTATACGCGTATTATACGTACATAGTTATAGTTTTATACTTTTACTATACTTAAACTTTACCTCTACTTTATTTTTACTTTACTTTACTTTAATAATTCACTTTAATAATTTATACTTTAATAATTCACTTTAATAATTCATACTTTAATAATTCACTTTAATAATTCATACTTTAATAATTCACTTTAATAATTCATACTTTAATAATTCACTTTAATAATTCAAAAATCTATTATAAATAGAATTCATTAGGTTTCATTATTTCATAGAAACTTGAAAATATTTTTCTCTAAACTCTCTCAATAGATTTACATATATATATTTACTCCGTATTATTTCAAGATATTATTAGTATACATAAAATATTACGACGGAGTGCTGTCCGAGTGATTTCGAAATTGTTTTTCGAGTAGGATAGGATTAAGGAAATTATGGGTTATAGCTATGGAATTCTTAGATTACCAGACTTTAATAAAAAGGGGCATATTCGATTTCGATAATTCAACCATAGAATGTAGTTTCAATTACTTGTGTCTATTTCGGCAAACATTTATAAAAGCGCATGTATTCTGAGTCCCAAAAATATAAAGGGTAAAAAGGCAAATGAAACTCACCATACTGTATTTCGTAGTAAAAATACATATAACGTCATTGAACAAGTGCAAGGTTGGCCTCGGATTCACGAACCTATATTAATTATATATATTTATATGTTGGTCAATATTTGTATAGCAATTTAGGTCAGGTCATAGTGTAATCCTATCCTATAGCTCGAGTCTAACTCTACAGTATAGTAACATGTTATATTACTCATGCTCAATTAAGATTCTAGTAAAAGGTGACGTGTGAAACAATGTAACACAAATGGATTCATAATCATAAAATAGTATTTTAGGTTTTTTTTTTTTTTTTTTTTTAGAGAAAATCAACACAAAAAGTTAACTGAAAAGTTAACAGGAAAAGTCAAAGTTAAAAGTCAAAAGTCAAAGGTTAAAGTTAAAAGTCAAAGGTCAAAGTAAAAATGAGGTCGCATGCAAATATATAATAACTTATACAAAAATGATTTTCGATCAAACATGACTAAACGGGCCACTTCAGCTATTTTTAGAAAAATTATCGGAACTCCGATTGATAAACGGCCAAAGATAAAAGTTACACATTACTAAAAAAATTAAGCATAAATATTACAGAAGTAAACTAAACCTAGACAACTCGTAGTTGCCAACGCGTTTTCGGCGTTTCAAAGTTAATTTTTCAGCTTTAATAAATTTACAAAAGTGACCGAGTAGCCTACTTTGGAGATTTTTAGAAAATTCCTCAAAACTCATATTGACAAACGGTCAAAGCCTGCAAATTCTCGTTACCACAAAGATATAACATGATTTTTGGCAAGAGTAAACACATATCAGGCCGACCATGACAACTGATACAAAACTGACATTTTTAAATAAAAAAGTTTCAGCTCTTTTTAGAATTTTAAAATGTGACCAAACTGTCAACTTTGATGATTTTTAGAAAAATCGTCGAGACTCGAATTGACAAACGACTAGATTTTTTTATTAGACCGTACAGCAAAGAATTCAGTGGTATTTTTTTTTATATATGAAACAACGCAGATCAGCGAGAATTTCAGTTTCGGTTTCGACATTTCATCAAAATTTGCAAAACTTCTTTTGTCCATAACTTGACAACCGTTCAACGAAACGAGACGTGCTTTATATGAAAATTCATCTACTCGACGAGTAGAATCCAAATAATCACTTTTTATAACCCATAAAATTAGTTCACTAATTATCATCAGCAATTTTAATTACGAAATTAATTATGCAATTTGTTTATTTCATAACTTTCTAACCATTACTTGGATTCAAGTGATTCTTAAACCAAAATTCAACTATTTTTCGCAAGCTTTCCAATGACATGCATATCTTATACCTTATCTCAATCGTATATGTAACTAACTCAGGAATCAACATAACCTATGTAATGGCAATATCAAAAGTACAAGCATGCATAATCCTATATACTCGAGCACTAGTCAGGGATACACTATTAGTATGTAAAAATTAAATTATGAGTACTCACATATCAATATTGAGATTCAATATTGCAGGAAAGGTACGTAAACGCAACGGAGATGATAAACACTATATTGACCTCACGAGCATACCCATGAACCATACTCAATCACCTCCATAGCTATAACCCATAATTAAAATTAATCTTATCCCACTCGAAAAAACAACTTCGAAATCACTAGGACACCACTCCGTCGTAATATTTTATGTATACTAATAATATCTTGAGATAATACGGAGTAAATATATATATGTAAATCGATTGAGAGAGTTTAGAGAAAACTATTTTCAAGTTTCTATGAAATAATGAAACCTATTGAATTCTATTTATAATAGATTTTTGAATTATTAAAGTGAATTATTAAAGTATGAATTATTAAAGTGAATTATTAAAGTATGAATTATTAAAGTATGAATTATTAAAGTGAATTATTAAAGTATGAATTATTAAAGTGAATTATTAAAGTATGAATTATTAAAGTTAAAGTAAAGTAAAACTAAAGTAAAGGTAAAGTTTAAGTATAGTAAAAGTATAAAACTATGTACGTATAATACGCGTATAAATATATATAATATTAATTTAAATCGTTATATATATTTAATAAAATAAAATATAAATATCGTTATCTTTATCATACTAGTTAAGTAATGAGTTGTCAAAAGTGGTTCTAGATATTTATAAAAGTTATATACGTTTTAATAATAAAGTTCTTTTTAAACTGAAAACGTTTTTGTACGTTTGAAACTAAATAGATCAATCGAGTCTTTATGAGATTCAATCTTCCACTATCCTTTGTCTAGTTCTCAATGATTGGCAATTTGTTCATATTTATAAATCACTTTACCATTTTCCGAATATTGTTAAAATGAAAAGATTTCTCAAATCAACGTGGGCCTTTCAACAGAGACTTGTAATCATAATTCAATATATCTGATAATTCAATCATTTGATCTTATCTTCTAATTCCATTGATAAACATTTTAAAACAGATACAATCATATAAAGTATTTAATCTAATATTTTGTTTACATTTCAAGTTATAATATATATACACATATACATATATAATCATATTCGTTTAATGGTTCGTGAATCGTTGGAACTTGGTCGAGGTTGAAGGACGTATATTTATGAGAACTGGAAATGAAATTCTTGTGGTCTATTAAAATGATGGAAATAAATGATTATGATAAACTAATGAACTCACCAACCTTTTGGTTGACACTTTAAAGCATGTTTATTCTCAGGTGTTAAAGAAATCTTCCGCTGTGCATTTGCTCATTTTAAAGATATTACTTGGAGTCTTTCATAGCATATTTCGAAGAACGTTGCATTCGAGTCATTGAGTTCATCAAAGATTATTATTAAATTAATTTATAGTTGGATAGTGGATATTATGAAATGGTATGCATGTCTGTCAATTTTCGATGTAAAGAAAGTTTGTCTTTTAAAAACGAATGCAATGTTTGTAAAATGTATCATATAGAGGTCAAATACCTCGCAATGTAATCAACTATTGTGAATCGTTTATAATGTATATGAACGGGTCCTTTCAGTTCATAAATATACGTCCCATGCATAGAGACAAAAATAATCATTCATATGGTGAACACCTGGTAACCGACATTAACTAGATACATATAAGAATATCCCCTATCATTCCGGGATCCTCCTTCGGACATGAATTTCGAAGTACTAAAGCATCCGGTACTTTGGATGGGGTTTGTTAGGCCCAATAGATCTATCTTTAGGATTCGCGTCAATTAGGGTGTCTGTTCCCTAATTCTTAGATTACCAGACTTTAATAAAAAGGGGCATATTCGATTTCGATAATTCAACCATAGAATGTAGTTTCAATTACTTGTGTCTATTTTGTCAAACATTTATAAAAGCGCATGTATTCTCAGTCCCAAAAATATATATTGCGAAAGCATTTAAAAAGGGAGTAATGAAAATTGTAAAACAGTTAATAAAGCATTTGCATGTATTCTCAGCCCAAAAATGTAAAGAGTAAAAGGGAGCAAATGAAACTCACGCATATAAATATTGTAAAACAGTTAATAAAGCATTTGCATGTATTCTCAGCCCAAAAACGTAAAGAGTAAAAGGGAGCAAATGAAACTCACGCATATATATATTTTTATAAAGACTGTAATAAAATTCTTTTGTACAAAATATTAATTGTGAAATTTTTTTTTTTAACGGGTAGGTAATACCCGAGAGATATATAAATTCACAATTAATATGTTACATTCTTCGAATCTGATTCAGCAAATCATCCATTATACTCCCTACTTTCACAACAATATACATTCTTTTATAGAAATCAAAACAACCATACTCATTCAAAATTTAATTACATATTCTGATTTTGAAATCTCAAAATTCAACTTGAGATATGACCAAAATCATCACTCTTAGATCCTTACATCTTTCACAAGCTATATTTTGACTTCAAAACTGTGTTAGAATATCAAATGTATGTTAACGATTACAATCTGTGTTCAAACCCTTCGAAAATTTCTGAAGACACTTCGAATGATGAGCAATCGAGATGATGATCCAACCACATGTTACCCACAGTTATGTACCCGAAAAACTCTTGAAACCAAAGTAAAAGTTTAAACAACGTATCCGCGTCAGATTCTTTGGCATTTATTAGCAAAAATAACTTTGCGACTCCTATTCAAAGTAGCCAGTTTTGTCACAGCTCCAGCAAGTCAACTTCGACTTTTCAGTCAGACTAACCTTATTATAACCTTGAGATATACACCATCGTTACCAGGGAACCTTTTACATTCCACCACATTATTAGCAGATGTACCAACAACTTCATTACCCTTTGACTTTAGCCTCTCCAAAAAGTCATTATAATTATTCATTGAAACCCTATCATTTACTCATTCGCATCTTGTAATGAGAATTGCCATACGAATCATTGGGAATTAGCAATCAGTATTTTGAAATCTCGCAGCATGTCTACGCCAACAGTTATATGTGTATATATAACGTCTATCTTCTGGACTTAATTTGAATGTGAAGTTTCTGAAAAACACTCCGAACTACGAATTGGTTCTCCGAAAATGGAAAAAAAAAAATGCTGATGAAGCAGCAAAAACTATAAACGACTTTAAATGGTAAAAGCTGGATGATAATGATGAAGTGTACTGGCAAAGCGCAGAAAAAGAGAAGTTTTGGAACTGGAAAACGGATTGAGCAAAGTAGGAAGGAGGCTGTGGACAAATTATAAAGACTGAACCTGACTTCAAAGGATCCAAATGATTCAGTACCTACTGAAGTCATTAATGAATACCTTGCTCCTGACTCTAAACCCCTGCGGACAATATTCTTCATCATCCTCTGATATTAGAAATTCTAAAATATCATCATATCTTTCATTATAAATATCCTCCATATTTCTGAAGATATTTTCTTAATTTTTCTTATTTGAAATCATTTACCTCTTCGTGCTATCTGTATTACATCATAAAAGAAACTATTTTAGTTTCTAAATTCTGAAACATTCAAGTTTAAAATAGTAATATTTTGAAGTAGTGTTGGGAACTGAAGCATGAATTAGTATAATATAATGACACTTGATCAATGTGATTATATTACAGTAAGTCATGCTGAGTTTCTAAATGGAATGTGATGATTCACAGATCATAACATCATCATGTGCCATGTTATATGAATCTTGTATTCTATTTAACCTCTAAAATATCAAGAAAATATTTCTTGATGATTCGGCCTTTTCCAAGGTATTCTAGTAATTTGACAAGTCAAGATCGTGCCATCACAATTTCCTTCCTAGAACATTAACAATGTTCATTCCGAAATTCATATCTGTGAATTCTGGACCATTACAAGCGGTGCTTAATCGCAAGAAGAAGAAACGAAAGGACAAAACTCCGAAATAGAAATTGGGGTATAAATTGCAGCAAATAAAAGAGAGCATTAACTGTGAATGATAATGATTATAGAAGACAGAAGCAGAGACTTTGAAATATAAGGGAACATATAAAGCCCAACGACAAACCATAAATTATAAACCATATATATCGATGCATATAGCAATATAAAGACACGGGAGAACTAGAAACACTATAAACCCAAGAGTATAGTAGAAGTAAATAGATTCTTCCGGCGGTAGATGAAAAAGAAGAATGACCGATATGAAAGTTAGAAGTATATTGAGAATCAGAACTGGATGGAGCATATTGATGAATACTTTAAAATATGAGTTGAGGGGGAAAGAATAGAAGGTGATGAAACATGACTAGGAACTTAGAAATCAATAGATTTAACTCACACAATGGCGGAATAAGTGAATCAAACCCTCTAGTGAATAGGTTAAGTTTTTTTTTTTGATTAATTTAGTCAAACCACAACTAAATCAAGTGTGATTAGATCAACACCTAGAGCTATTATTCACCACCTGGGTGATTTGGACTGAGAGAGAGAATCGGAGGAGCTCACTAGATCTGAGTGTGTGTAACAAATGAGAGGCTTAACCTAAAATGAAGAACATAAGACTTTATATACCCCTGCTGTTGACTCACCCATACGATTCATTCATCACACGTACGAGTTAGCTTCATCAGCCGTACGGGTGATCACTCACTCATGTCTTCTCATTTAGGTTGTAATTGTGACTTAGCTCAGCATCAACCGTGCGTATGAGCTTGTCAGCCATACTAGTGAGGCTTCACTCGTACGTCTGACTAAGTCTAACATAGTCAAACATCTAAATCTCGTTCCTGCAGTTCCTGTAACCACATACAAACACGGATAGGATAATAACGAGCAATCATGGTGGCCTGTAAACTGTTGTACCTGCAATGGACGTGGGTAGATGTCTAGGGACTTGCATAAAATGCATCAATAGAAGGTGTGAGTTGTAAGGAAACGAAGGAGGTGAATTTATAAGAAAATCTCCGAAAGAACAATTAAAATGGACGCTCACATTTAAAGAGGATCCTAATTCCCTTGAGTACCGGAGAGTCAAATCTTATTAAGAAGATTTTCTTTAAATCCCTTAAAATCTAGGAATCAATCATATCTACGTCAAATGATAAGATGAATCTACACTTACTCATTTCACTCTTCTATGTTAGCTTCATTCGTACTCTTCATATAAATGGATTGTTTATCCAAATTATTCGCTGATGATAAAACTCTAATTTTCAGCCCGTATGCATCATGAAAACATACTTATTATCATTCACGACCTTTCCACTCAAATTTCGGGACGAAATTTCTTTAACGGGTAGGTACTGTGACAACCCGAAAATTTCCAACCAAATTTAAACTTTAATCTTTATATGTTTCCGACACGATAAGCAATATTTGTTAAGTTAAATTTCAAGAATTTTAAACTATGTTCATACATTCATTCAACCTCGACCAAGTTCCAACGATTCACGAACCATTAAACGAATATGATTATATATGTATATGTATATATATATTATAACTTGAAACGTAAACAAAATATTAGATTAAATACTTTATATGATTGTATCTGTTTCAAAATGTTTATCAATGGAATTAGAAGATAAGATCAAATGATTGAATTATCAGATATATTGAATTATGATTACAAGTCTCTGTTGAAAGGCCCACGTTGATTTGAGAAATCTTTCCATTTTAACAATATTCGGAAAATGGTAAAGTGATTTATAAATAAGAACAAATTGTCAATTATTGAGAACTAGACAAAGGATAGTGGAAGATTGAATCTCATAAAGACTCGATTGACCTATTTAGTTTCAAACGTACAAAAACGTTTTCAGTTTAAAAAGAACTTTATTATTAAAACGTATATAACTTTTATAAATATCTAGAACCACTTTTGACAACTCATTACTTAACTAGTATGATAAAGATAACGATATTTATATTTTATTTTATTAAATGATTTAAATTAATATTATATATATTTATACGCGTATTATACGTACATAGTTATAGTTTTATACTTTTACTATACTTAAACTTTACCTCTACTTTATTTTTACTTTACTTTAACTTTAATAATTCACTTTAATAATTCATACTTTAATAATTCACTTTAATAATTCATACTTTAATAATTCACTTTAATAATTCATACTTTAATAATTCACTTTAATAATTCATACTTTAATAATTCACTTTAATAATTCAAAAATCTATTATAAATAGAATTCATTAGGTTTCATTATTTCATAGAAACTTGAAAATATTTTTCTCTAAACTCTCTCAATAGATTTACATATATATATTTACTCCGTATTATTTCAAGATATTATTAGTATACATAAAATATTACGACGGAGTGCTGTCCGAGTGATTTCGAAATTGTTTTTCGAGTAGGATAGGATTAAGGAAATTATGGGTTATAGCTATGGAGGTGATTGAGTATGGTTCATGGGTATGCTCGTGAGGTCAATATAGTTTTTATCATTTTCGTTGCGTCTACGTACCTTTCCTGCAATATTGAATCTCAATATTGATACGTGAGTACTCATAATTTAACTTTTACATACTAATAGTGTATCCCTGACTAATGCTCGAGTATTTAGGATTATGCATGCTTGTACTTTTGATATTGCCCTTAGACAGGTTAGGTTGAATCTTGAATTAGTTACACTTGCGGTTGAGATAAGGTATAAGATATGCATGTCCTTGGAAAGCTAGCGAAAAATTAAGAACTTTTCCTTTAGATATCGAATGGTTTCGATGAACGGATTAGAAGTTATAATCAATTGAATTTTCGATATTTTTATTAAAAATGATTATTATTATCGTCGTTCTAGTTTTATCTTATTATTATCATTATTATTATCTTTATCAATAAAAGGG
Organism: Rutidosis leptorrhynchoides; assembly: GCF_046630445.1. Taxonomy (NCBI): domain Eukaryota; kingdom Viridiplantae; phylum Streptophyta; class Magnoliopsida; order Asterales; family Asteraceae; genus Rutidosis; species Rutidosis leptorrhynchoides. Next base: position 360,738,259 of record NC_092339.1, read on the forward strand.
ATTTATCATTAAAAATTGTTATTTTTTTTATTATTACTATCGTTATTATCGTTAAAGTTATAATTAGTATTATTATTATTATCCAATTATTATTATTATTATTATTATTAGTATTATTATTATTATTATCATTATTAATATATATATATCATTATTTAAAAATGGTTATTGTTATTGTTATTATTATTATTACTATATTATCATTAAGATAATTATTAGTATTATCGTTAATAATGTTATAGTAACTATCATTATTAATATTAGTGTAATTAAAACAAATATTTGTAACACCTAATTATTTTGATTACTATTATTATCATTATTACGAACACGATATAAAAGACGATTAAAATCTATTAAACGAAACGATTAGGAAATAATGAGTAAGAGTATCATGATGATATCTTTGCCGGATCCACCTTAATACCTTCTTTGTTCACTATGTGACCGAGGAATTGAACTTCTTCCAACCAAAATGCACACTTTGAAAACTTAGCGTACAATTCTTCCTTCCTCAATACTTCTAACACCTTTCTCAAATGTTCACCGTGTTCTTGGTCATTCTTTGAGTAAATAAGTACGTCATCAATGAAAACAATGACAAACTTGTCAAGGTATGGTCCACACACTCGGTTCATAAGGTCCATGAACACAGCTGGTGCATTAGTTAAACCAAACGGCATGACCATAAACTCGTAATGACCGTAACGTGTTCTAAAAGCAGTCTTTGGAATATCATCTTCTTTCACCCGCATTTGATGATACCCGGAACGTAAGTCAATCTTTGAATAAACAGACGAGCCTTGTAGTTGATCAAATAAGTCGTCGATTCTCGGTAGTGGGTAGCGGTTCTTGATGGTAAGTTTGTTCAACTCTCGGTAGTCGATACACAACCTGAATGTACCATCTTTCTTCTTAACAAACAAAACAGGAGCTCCCCACGGTGATGTGCTTGGTCGAATGAAACCACGCTCTAAAAGTTCTTGTAATTGGCTTTGCAGTTCTTTCATCTCGCTGGGTGCGAGTCTGTAAGGAGCACGAGCTATTGGTGCAGCTCCTGGTACAAGATCTATTTGAAATTCAACGGATCGATGTGGGGGTAATCCCGGTAATTCTTTCGGAAATACATCGGGAAATTCTTTTGCAATGGGAACATCATTGATGCTCTTTTCTTCAGTTTGTACTTTCTCGACGTGTGCTAGAACAGCATAGCAACCTTTTCTTATTAGTTTTTGTGCCTTCAAATTACTAATAAGATGTAGCTTCGTGTTGCCCTTTTCCCCGTACACCATTAAGGGTTTTCCTTTTTCTCGTATAATGCGAATTGCATTTTTGTAACAAACGATCTCCGCTTTCACTTCTTTCAACCAGTCCATACCGATTATCACATCAAAACTCCCTAACTCTACTGGTATCAAATCAATCTTAAATGTTTCGCTAACCAGTTTAATTTCTCGATTCCGACATATATTATCTGCTGAAATTAATTTACCATTTGCTAATTCGAGTAAAAATTTACTATCCAAAGGCGTCAATGGACAACTTAATTTAGCACAAAAATCTCTACTCATATAGCTTCTATCCGCACCCGAATCAAATAAAACGTAAGCAGATTTATTGTCAATAAGAAACGTACCCGTAACAAGCTCCGGGTCTTCCTGTGCCTCTACCGCATTAATATTGAAAACTCTTCCACGGCCTTGTCCATTCGTGTTCTCCTGGTTTGGGCAATTTCTAATAATGTGGCCTGGTTTTCCACATTTATAACAAACTACATTGGCATAACTTGCTCCGACACTACTTGCTCCGCCATTACTCGTTCCGACACCATTTGTTCCTTTCGTTCTATTAACCCCTGGTCCGTAGACCTCACACTTCGCCGCGCTATGACCATTTCTTTTACACTTGTTGAAAAATTTGGTGCAGAACCCCGAGTGATTCTTTTCACACCTTTGGCATAGCTGCTTCTGATTGTTGTTGTTGTTGCGGTTATTATTGTTGTTGGGATGATTGTTGTAGTTGCTGTTGTTGTTGTTGTTGTTGTTGTTGTTGTTGTTGGGCCGTTTGTTGTAGTTGCGATTGATGTTGCGATTGTTGGGATAATTGTTGCGATTATTGTTGTAATTGCTGTTGTTGTTGTATTGGTGATTCTTATCACCGTTTTCCTCCCACTTTCTTTTGACTTGCTTCACATTGGCCTCTTCAGCAGTCTGTTCTTTAATTCTTTCTTCAATCTGGTTCACTAGTTTGTGAGCCATTCTACATGCCTGTTGTATGGAGGCGGGCTCGTGTGAACTTATATCTTCTTGGATTCTTTCCGGTAATCCTTTCACAAACGCGTCGATCTTCTCTTCCTCATCTTCGAATGCTCCCGGACACAATAGGCACAATTCTGTGAATCGTCTTTCGTACGTGGTAATATCAAATCCTTGGGTTCGTAACCCTCTAAGTTCTGTCTTGAGCTTATTGACCTCGGTTCTGGGACGGTACTTCTCGTTCATCAAGTGCTTGAATGCTGACCACGGTAGTGCGTACGCATCATCTTGTCCCACTTGCTCTAGATAGGTATTCCACCATGTTAACGCAGAATCCTGTGAAGGTATGCGTAGCGTACTTCACTTTGTCCTCTTCAGTACACTTACTTATGGCAAACACCGATTCAACCTTCTCGGTCCACCGTTTCAATCCGATCGGTCCTTCGGTTCCATCAAATTCCAAAGGTTTGCAGGCAGTGAATTCTTTGTAGGTGCATCCTATACGATTTCCTGTACTGCTAGATCCAAGGTTATTGTTGGTATGTAGCGCAGCCTGTACTGCGGCTATGTTTGAAGCTAGAAAAGTACGGAATTCCTCTTCATTCATATTCACGGTGTGTCGAGTAGTCGGTGCCATTTCCTTCAAAATAGTTAAATGGAACAAGTTAATCATACAGAATATTAAGAGTAGTTAATAGTATTTCGTAGCATAATATGAACTCATTTATAAAAGCTTTTTCTTCATATTAGCATTTTATAAGTTTAAATTCGGGTAGTACCTACCCGTTAAGTTCATACTTAGTAGCTAATATACAATTCAACTACTACAATTCTATATGAAAAACTGATTATAATAATATTTCGCGTTCAAACTTTTATACAATATTTTACAAACTTACAATACCGCTTATTTTACATAAAGCATGAAATATAGCACACAATAACTTTGATACAAGATAGTTGTGAAGACAATTCTAGCTAGTACACAAGTCGTTCAGCAAAGGCAATAAAGACACGTAATTCATACGTCCAGAAACAAGTCATGCATTCTGGTTTTACTAGGACTACTTCCCATCCTTGGTCTTGTGCAACATAACCGTTATGGCCGTTGATAAGACAGCGTGTTGTAACGTCATCAAAGGGACGAGGGTTACGTAATGTCCAACAGTCCCGTAATAATCTAAAAACCTCATTTCTTACCCCAATTACCGACTCCGTCACTTGTGGAAACGTTTTGTTTAATAGTTGTAGCCCGATGTTCTTGTTCTCACTTTGGTGAGAAGCGAACATTACTAATCCGTAAGCATAACATGCTTCTTTATGTTGCATGTTAGCCGCTTTTTCTAAATCACGAAGTCCAATATTCGGATATATTGAGTCAAAATAATTTCTTAACCCGTTGCGTAAAATAGCATTTGGGTTCCCCGCAATATATGCGTCAAAGTAAACACATCGTAACTTATGGGTTTCCCAATGTGATATCCCCCATCTTTCAAACGAAAGTCTCTTATAAACCAAGACATTCTTGGAACGTTCTTCGAATGTCTTACAAACTGATCTCGCCTTAAATAGTTGTGCCGAAGAATTCTGGCCGACTCTAGACAAGATTTCATCAATCATGTCTCCGGGTAGGTCTCTTAAAATATTGGGTTGTCTATCCATTTTGTGTTTTTAAACTGTAAAATAGACAAGAGTTAGATTCATAAAAAAATACTTATTAATACAAGCAATTTTTACATATATCATAAAGCATAAGAACACTATATTACATATATTACACCACACGAATACAACTATCTTATTCCGACTCGCTCGTTTCTTCTTCTTCGGTTTTGGTTCGTTTTGCCAAGTTTCTAGGGATATATGGTGTTCCCCTAATACGAGCCGTCGTTGTCCACATTGGTTTAGAAAAACCTGGTGGTTTAGAGGTTCCCGGGTCATTGTTACAACTTAAGGACTTCGGGGGTTGACGATACATATAAAGTTCATCGGGGTTGGAATTAGATTTTTCTATTTTTATGCCATTTCCCTTATTATTTTCTTTTGCCTTTTTAAATTCAGTTGGGGTAATTTCTATAACATCATCGGAATTCTCGTCGGAATCCGATTCATCGGAGAATTGGTAATCCTCCCAATATTTTGCTTCCTTGGCGGAAACACCATTGACCATAATTAACTTTGATCGGTTGGTTGAGGATTTTCTTTTACTTAACCGTTTTATTATTTCCCCCACCGGTTCTATTTCTTCATCCGGTTCCGATTCTTCTTCCGGTTCCGATTCTTCTTCCGGTTCCGACTCTTCTTCCGGTTCCGACTCTTCTTCCGGTTCCTCTTCGGGAACTTGTGAATCAGTCCACAAATCATTCCAATTTACATTTGACTCTTCATTATTATTAGGTGAGTCAATGGGACTTATTCTAGAGGTAGACATCTATCACATAATATCAAACACGTTAAGAGATTAATATATCACATAATATTCATATGTTAAAAATATATAGTTTCCAACAAAAATGTTAAGCAATCATTTTTAAAGAAAACACGGTCGAAGTCCAGACTCACTAATGCATCCTAACAAACTCGATAAGACACACTAATGCAAATTTTCTGGTTCTCTAAGACCAACGCTCGGATACCAACTGAAATGTCCCGTTCTTATTGATTAAAAACGTTCCATATTAATTGATTTCGTTGCGAGGTTTTGACCTCTATATGAGACGTTTTTCAAAGACTGCATTCATTTTTAAAACAAACCATAACCTTTATTTCATAAATAAAGGTTTAAAAAGCTTTACGTAGATTATCAAATAATGATAATCTAAAATATCCTGTTTACATACGACCATTACATAATGGTTTACAATACAAATATGTTACATCGAAATCAGTTTCTTGAATGCAGTTTTTACACAATATCATACAAACATGGACTCCAAATCTTGTCCTTATTTTAGTATGCAACAGCGGAAGCTCTTAATATTCACCTGAGAATAAACATGCTTTAAACGTCAACAAAAATGTTGGTGAGTTATAGGTTTAACCTATATATATCAAATCGTAACAATAGACCACAAGATTTCATATTTCAATACACATCCCATACATAGAGATAAAAATCATTCATATGGTGAACACCTGGTAACCGACAATAACAAGATGCATATATAAGAATATCCCCATCATTCCGGGACACCCTTCGGATATGATATAAATTTCGAAGTACTAAAGCATCCGGTACTTTGGATGGGGTTTGTTAGGCCCAATAGATCTATCTTTAGGATTCGCGTCAATTAGGGTGTCTGTTCCCTAATTCTTAGATTACCAGACTTTAATAAAAAGGGGCATATTCGATTTCGATAATTCAACCATAGAATGTAGTTTCACGTACTTGTGTCTATTTTGTAAATCATTTATAAAACCTGCATGTATTCTCATCCCAAAAATATTAGATTTTAAAAGTGGGACTATAACTCACTTTCACAGATTTTTACTTCGTCGGGAAGTAAGACTTGGCCACTGTTGATTCACGAACCTATAACAATATATACATATATATTAAAGTATGTTCAAAATATATTTACAACACTTTTAATATATTTTGATGTTTTAAGTTTATTAAGTCAGCTGTCCTCGTTAGTAACCTATAACTAGTTGTCCACAGTTAGATGTACAGAAATAAATCGATAAATATTATCTTGAATCAATCCACGACCCAGTGTATACGTATCTCAGTATTGATCACAACTCAAACTATATATATTTTGGAATCAACCTCAACCCTGTATAGCTAACTCCAACATTCACATATAGAGTGTCTATGGTTGTTCCGAAATATATATAGATGTGTCGACATGATAGGTCGAAACATTGTATACGTGTCTATGGTATCTCAAGATTACATAATATACAATACAAGTTGATTAAGTTATGGTTGGAATAGATTTGTTACCAATTTTCACGTAGCTAAAATGAGAAAAATTATCCAATCTTGTTTTACCCATAACTTCTTCATTTTAAATCCGTTTTGAGTGAATCAAATTGCTATGGTTTCATATTGAACTCTATTTTATGAATCTAAACAGAAAAAGTATAGGTTTATAGTCGGAAAAATAAGTTACAAGTCGTTTTTGTAAAGGTAGTCATTTCAGTCGAAAGAACGACGTCTAGATGATCAATTTAGAAAACATACTTCCACTTTGAGTTTAACCATAATTTTTGGATATAGTTTCATGTTCATAATAAAAATCATTTTCTCAGAATAACAACTTTTAAATCAAAGTTTATCATAGTTTTTAATTAACTAACCCAAAACATAGTCAAACATCTAAATCTCGTTCCTGCAGTTCCTGTAACCACATACAAACACGGATAGGATAATAACGAGCAATCATGGTGGCCTGTAAACTGTTGTACCTGCAATGGACGTGGGTAGATGTCTAGGGACTTGCATAAAATGCATCAATAGAAGGTGTGAGTTGTAAGGAAACGAAGGAGGTGAATTTATAAGAAAATCTCCGAAAGAACAATTAAAATGGACGATCACATTTAAAGAGGATCCTAATTCCCTTAAGTACCGGAGAGTCAAATCTTATTAAGAAGATTTTCTTTAAATCCCTTAAAATCTAGGAATCAATCATATCTACGTCAAATGATAAGATGAATCTACACTTACTCATTTCACTCTTCTATGTTAGCTTCATTCGTACTCTTCATATAAATGGATTGTTTATCCAAATTATTCGCTGATGATAAAACTCTAATTTTCAGCCCGTATGCATCATGAAAACATACTTATTATCATTCACGACCTTTCCACTCAAATTTCGGGACGAAATTTCTTTAACGGGTAGGTACTGTGACAACCCGAAAATTTCCAACCAAATTTAAACTTTAATCTTTATATGTTTCCGACACGATAAGCAATATTTGTTAAGTTAAATTTCAAGAATTTTAAACTATGTTCATACATTCATTCAACCTCGACCAAGTTCCAACGATTCACGAACCATTAAACGAATATGATTATATATGTATATGTATATATATATTATAACTTGAAACGTAAACAAAATATTAGATTAAATACTTTATATGATTGTATCTGTTTCAAAATGTTTATCAATGGAATTAGAAGATAAGATCAAATGATTGAATTATCAGATATATTGAATTATGATTACAAGTCTCTGTTGAAAGGCCCACGTTGATTTGAGAAATCTTTCCATTTTAACAATATTCGGAAAATGGTAAAGTGATTTATAAATAAGAACAAATTGTCAATTATTGAGAACTAGACAAAGGATAGTGGAAGATTGAATCTCATAAAGACTCGATTGACCTATTTAGTTTCAAACGTACAAAAACGTTTTCAGTTTAAAAAGAACTTTATTATTAAAACGTATATAACTTTTATAAATATCTAGAACCACTTTTGACAACTCATTACTTAACTAGTATGATAAAGATAACGATATTTATATTTTATTTTATTAAATGATTTAAATTAATATTATATATATTTATACGCGTATTATACGTACATAGTTATAGTTTTATACTTTTACTATACTTAAACTTTACCTCTACTTTATTTTTACTTTACTTTAACTTTAATAATTCACTTTAATAATTCATACTTTAATAATTCACTTTAATAATTCATACTTTAATAATTCACTTTAATAATTCATACTTTAATAATTCACTTTAATAATTCATACTTTAATAATTCACTTTAATAATTCAAAAATCTATTATAAATAGAATTCATTAGGTTTCATTATTTCATAGAAACTTGAAAATATTTTTCTCTAAACTCTCTCAATAGATTTACATATATATATATTTACTCCGTATTATTTCAAGATATTATTAGTATACATAAAATATTACGACGGAGTGCTGTCCGAGTGATTTCGAAATTGTTTTTCGAGTAGGATAGGATTAAGGAAATTATGGGTTATAGCTATGGAGGTGATTGAGTATGGTTCATGGGTATGCTCGTGAGGTCAATATAGTTTTTATCATTTTCGTTGCGTCTACGTACCTTTCCTGCAATATTGAATCTCAATATTGATACGTGAGTACTCATAATTTAACTTTTACATACTAATAGTGTATCCCTGACTAATGCTCGAGTATTTAGGATTATGCATGCTTGTACTTTTGATATTGCCCTTAGACAGGTTAGGTTGAATCTTGAATTAGTTACACTTGCGGTTGAGATAAGGTATAAGATATGCATGTCCTTGGAAAGCTAGCGAAAAATTAAGAACTTTTCCTTTAGATATCGAATGGTTTCGATGAACGGATTAGAAGTTATAATCAATTGAATTTTCGATATTTTTATTAAAAATGATTATTATTATCGTCGTTCTAGTTTTATCTTATTATTATCATTATTATTATCTTTATCAATAAAAGGGATTTATCATTAAAAATTGTTATTTTTTTTATTATTACTATCGTTATTATCGTTAAAGTTATAATTAGTATTATTATTATTATCCAATTATTATTATTATTATTATTAGTATTATTATTATTATTATCATTATTAATATATATATATCATTATTTAAAAATGGTTATTGTTATTGTTATTATTATTATTACTATATTATCATTAAGATAATTATTAGTATTATCGTTAATAATGTTATAGTAACTATCATTATTAATATTAGTGTAATTAAAACAAATATTTGTAACACCTAATTATTTTGATTACTATTATTATCATTATTACGAACACGATATAAAAGACGATTAAAATCTATTAAACGAAACGATTAGGAAATAATGAGTAAGAGTATCATGATGAAATTAAAATATTATAAGATATTGATTTAAATAAAATTATCGTTCTTATTATTTTTATCACTACTATTATTATTAAAAGTATCGTTAGTATCAAAACTATCATTTTAACAAAAATTATCATTTTAATAGAAATGTCATTGTTACTATAAAATATTATTATTATTATTATTTTAAATAGAATTATTATTTTAAAGATAATATTAAAAATTATCGTAAATATTAAAGTTATCATAATTAGAATTATCGTTTTATCATAATGTTATCTTAGTAATTATAAATATTGATATTTTTATAATAATAATTATTATTACAAAATAATACAACTTTTACTTACTATCATTATAGATATTATTTTATCAAATAAATATGTGATACAAACATATTTTACTACGTGTAATAACTTACTTTAATAATACCTATCATATTATCTTTATGATATTAAATGAACCTGGCTTATAAATTTTATTACTTAATATATATAAAAGTATATTTTATTATATAAATTTAATATAAAATTTTATTAATTAATAAATAAATTATATTATTTACTCTAATAAATCTTTTAAAAATATTTAAAAATATAAAACGACGATATTTAAACTATATATTAATCATGTATAGATTTTTGGAAATTATTTTGAGTCAAATTTACTTTTGTTGACTTTTGCATATTAGTCTCGAGCATTAGGATTGTGGTACACTATGACTTGACCTAATTTGTTAGACAAATATTGACCAACACATAAATATATATAATTAATTTAGGTTCGTGAATCCGAGGCCAACCTTGCACTTGTTCAATGACGTTATATGTATTTTTACTACGAAATACAGTATGGTGAGTTTCATTGCCCTTTTACTCTTTACATTTTTTTGGGACTGAGAATACATGCAAATGCTTTATTAACTGTTTTACAATATTTATATGCGTGAGTTTCATTTGCTCCCTTTTACTCTTTACGTTTTTGGGCTGAGAATACATGCAAATGCTTTATTAACTGTTTTACAATATTTATATGCGTGAGTTTCATTTGCTCCCTTTTACTCTTTACGTTTTTGGGCTGAGAATACATGCAAATGCTTTATTAACTGTTTTACAATTTTCATTACTCCCTTTTTAAATGCTTTCGCAATATATATTTTTGGGACTGAGAATACATGCGCTTTTATAAATGTTTGACAAAATAGACACAAGTAATTGAAACTACATTCTATGGTTGAATTATCGAAATCGAATATGCCCCTTTTTATTAAAGTCTGGTAATCTAAGAATTAGGGAACAGACACCCTAATTGACGCGAATCCTAAAGATAGATCTATTGGGCCTAACAAACCCCATCCAAAGTACCGGATGCTTTAGTACTTCGAAATTCATGTCCGAAGGAGGATCCCGGAATGATAGGGGATATTCTTATATGTATCTAGTTAATGTCGGTTACCAGGTGTTCACCATATGAATGATTATTTTTGTCTCTATGCATGGGACGTATATTTATGAGAACTGGAAATGAAATTCTTGTGGTCTATTAAAATGATGGAAATAAATGATTATGATAAACTAATGAACTCACCAACCTTTTGGTTGACACTTTAAAGCATGTTTATTCTCAGGTGTTAAAGAAATCTTCCGCTGTGCATTTGCTCATTTTAAAGATATTACTTGGAGTCTTTCATAGCATATTTCGAAGAACGTTGCATTCGAGTCATTGAGTTCATCAAAGATTATTATTAAATTAATTTATAGTTGGATAGTGGATATTATGAAATGGTATGCATGTCTGTCAATTTTCGATGTAAAGAAAGTTTGTCTTTTAAAAACGAATGCAATGTTTGTAAAATGTATCATATAGAGGTCAAATACCTCGCAATGTAATCAACTATTGTGAATCGTTTATAATGTATATGAACGGGTCCTTTCAGTTGGTATCAATGTCCCGTTCTTATTGATTAAAAACGTTCCATATTAATTGATTTCGTTGCGAGGTTTTGACCTCTATATGAGACGTTTTTCAAAGACTGCATTCATTTTTAAAACAAACCATAACCTTTATTTCATAAATAAAGGTTTAAAAAGCTTTGCGTAGATTATCAAATAATGATAATCTAAAATATCCTGTTTACATACGACCATTACATAATGGTTTACAATACAAATATGTTACATCGAAATCAGTTTCTTGAATGCAGTTTTTACACAATATCATACAAACATGGACTCCAAATCTTGTCCTTATTTTAGTATGCAACAGCGGAAGCTCTTAATATTCACCTGAGAATAAACATGCTTTAAACGTCAACAAAAATGTTGGTGAGTTATAGGTTTAACCTATATATATCAAATCGTAACAATAGACCACAAGATTTCATATTTCAATACACATCCCATACATAGAGATAAAAATCATTCATATGGTGAACACCTGGTAACCGACAATAAAAAGATGCATATATAAGAATATCCCCATCATTCCGGGACACCCTTCGGATATGATATAAATTTCGAAGTACTAAAGCATCCGGTACTTTGGATGGGGTTTGTTAGGCCCAATAGATCTATCTTTAGGATTCGCGTCAATTAGGGTGTCTGTTCCCTAATTCTTAGATTACCAGACTTTAATAAAAAGGGGCATATTCGATTTCGATAATTCAACCATAGAATGTAGTTTTACGTACTTGTGTCTATTTTGTAAATCATTTATAAAACCTGCATGTATTCTCATCCCAAAAATATTAGATTTTAAAAGTGGAACTATAACTCACTTTCACAGATTTTTACTTCGTCGGGAAGTAAGACTTGGCCACTGTTGATTCACGAACCTATAACAATATATACATATATATTAAAGTATGTTCAAAATATATTTACAACACTTTTAATATATTTTGATGTTTTAAGTTTATTAAGTCAGCTGTCCTCGTTAGTAACCTATAACTAGTTGTCCACAGTTAGATGTACATAAATAAATCGATAAATATTATCTTGAATCAATCCACGACCCAGTGTATACGTATCTCAGTATTGATCACAACTCAAACTATATATATTTTGGAATCAACCTCAACCCTGTATAGCTAACTCCAACATTCACATATAGAGTGTCTATGGTTGTTCCGAAATATATATAGATGTGTCGACATGATAGGTCGAAACATTGTATACGTGTCTATGGTATCTCAAGATTACATAATATACAATACAAGTTGATTAAGTTATGGTTGGAATAGATTTGTTACCAATTTTCACGTAGCTAAAATGAGAAAAATTATCCAATCTTGTTTTACCCATAACTTCTTCATTTTAAATCCGTTTTGAGTGAATCAAATTGCTATGGTTTCATATTGAACTCTATTTTATGAATCTAAACAGAAAAAGTATAGGTTTATAGTCAGAAAAATAAGTTACAAGTCGTTTTTGTAAAGGTAGTCATTTCAGTCGAAAGAACGACGTCTAGATGATCAATTTAGAAAACATACTTCCACTTTGAGTTTAACCATAATTTTTGGATATAGTTTCATGTTCATAATAAAAATCATTTTCTCAGAATAACAACTTTTAAATCAAAGTTTATCATAGTTTTTAATTAACTAACCCAAAACAGCCCGCGGTGTTACTACGACGGCGTAAATCCGGTTTTACGGTGTTTTTCGTGTTTCCAGGTTTTAAATCATTAAGTTAGCATATCATATAGATATAGAACATGTGTTTAGTTGATTTTAAAAGTCAAGTTAGAAGGATTAACTTTTGTTTGCGAACAAGTTTAGAATTAACTAAACTATGTTCTAGTGATTACAAGTTTAAACCTTCGAATAAGATAGCTTTATATGTATGAATCGAATGATGTTATGAACATAATTACTACCTTAATTTCCTTGGATAAACCTACTGGAAAAGAGAAAAATGGATCTAGCTTCAATGGATCCTTGGATGGCTCGAAGTTCTTGAAGCAGAATCATGACACGAAAATAAGTTCAAGTAAGATCATCACTTGAAATAAGATTGTTATAGTTATAGAAATTGAACCAAAGTTTGAATATGATTATTACCTTGTATTAGAATGATAACCTACTGTAAGAAACAAAGATTTCTTGAGGTTGGATGATCACCTTACAAGATTGGAAGTGAGCTAGCAAACTTGAAAGTATTCTTGATTTTATGAAACTAGAACTTTTGGAATTTATGAAGAACACTTAGAACTTGAAGATAGAACTTGAGAGAGATCAATTAGATGAAGAAAATTGAAGAATGAAAGTGTTTGTAGGTGTTTTTGGTCGTTGGTGTATGGATTAGATATAAAGGATATGTAATTTTGTTTTCATGTAAATAAGTCATGAATGATTACTCATATTTTTGTAATTTTATGAGATATTTCATGCTAGTTGCCAAATGATGGTTCCCACATGTGTTAGGTGACTCACATGGGCTGCTAAGAGCTGATCATTGGAGTGTATATACCAATAGTACATACATCTAAAAGCTGTGTATTGTACGAGTACGAATACGGGTGCATACGAGTAGAATTGTTGATGAAACTGAACGAGGATGTAATTGTAAGCATTTTTGTTAAGTAGAAGTATTTTGATAAGTGTATTGAAGTCTTTAAAAAGTGTATAAATACATATTAAAACACTACATGTATATACATTTTAACTGAGTCGTTAAGTCATCGTTAGTCGTTACATGTAAGTGTTGTTTTGAAACCTTTAGGTTAACGATCTTGTTAAATGTTGTTAACCCAATGTTTATAATATCAAATGAGATTTTAAATTATTATATTATCATGATATTATCATGTATGAATATCTCTTAATATGATATATATACATTAAATGTCTTTACAACGATAATCGTTACATATATGTCTCGTTTAAAAATCATTAAGTTAGTAGTCTTGTTTTTACATATGTAGTTCATTGTTAATATACTTTATGATATGTTTTCTTATCATAGTATCATGTTAACTATATATATATATATCCATATATATGTCATCATATAGTTTTTACAAGTTTTAACGTTCGTGAATCACCGATCAACTTGGGTGGTCAATTGTCTATATGAAACATATTTCAATTAATCAAGTCTTAACAAGTTTGATTGCTTAACATGTTGGAAACATTTAATCATGTAAATATCAATCTCAATTAATATATATAAACATGGAAAAGTTCGGGTCACTACAGTACCTACCCGTTAAATAAATTTCGTCCCGAAATTTTAAGCTGTTGAAGGTGTTGACGAATCTTCTGGAAATAGATGCGGGTATTTCTTCTTCATCTGATCTTCACGCTCCCAGGTGAACTCGGGTCCTCTACGAGCATTCCATCGAACCTTAACAATTGGTATCTTGTTTTGCTTAAGTCTTTTAACCTCACGATCCATTATTTCGACGGGTTCTTCGATGAATTGAAGTTTTTCGTTGATTTGGATTTCATCTAACGGAATAGTGAGATCTTCTTTAGCAAAACATTTCTTTAAATTCGAGACGTGGAAAGTGTTATGTACAGCCGCGAGTTGTTGAGGTAACTCTAGTCGGTAAGCTACTGGTCCGACACGATCAATAATCTTGAATGGTCCAATATACCTTGGATTTAATTTCCCTCGTTTACCAAATCGAACAACGCCTTTCCAAGGTGCAACTTTAAGCATGACCATCTCTCCAATTTCAAATTCTATATCTTTTCTTTTAATGTCAGCGTAGCTCTTTTGTCGACTTTGGGCGGTTTTCAACCGTTGTTGAATTTGGATGATCTTCTCGGTAGTTTCTTGTATAATCTCCGGACCCGTAATCTGTCTATCCCCCACTTCACTCCAACAAATCGGAGACCTGCACTTTCTACCATAAAGTGCTTCAAACGGCGCCATCTCAATGCTTGAATGGTAGCTGTTGTTGTAGGAAAATTCTGCTAACGGTAGATGTCGATCCCAACTATTTCCGAAATCAATAACACATGCTCGTAGCATGTCTTCAAGCGTTTGTATCGTCCTTTTGCTCTGCCCATCAGTTTGTGGATGATAGGCAGTACTCATGTCTAGACGAGTTCCTAATGCTTGCTGTAATGTCTGCCAGAATCTTGAAATAAATCTGCCATCCCTATCAGAGATAATAGAGATTGGTATTCCATGTCTGGAGACGACTTCCTTCAAATACAGTCGTGCTAACTTCTCCATCTTGTCATCTTCTCTTATTGGTAGGAAGTGTGCTGATTTGGTGAGACGATCAACTATTACCCAAATAGTATCAAAACCACTTGCAGTCCTTGGCAATTTAGTGATGAAATCCATGGTAATGTTTTCCCATTTCCATTCCGGGATTTCGGGTTGTTGAAGTAGACCTGATGGTTTCTGATGCTCAGCTTTGACCTTAGAACACGTCAAACATTCTCCTACGTATTTAGCAACATCGGCTTTCATACCCGGCCACCAAAAATGTTTCTTGAGATCCTTGTACATCTTCCCCGTTCCAGGATGTATTGAGTATCTGGTTTTATGAGCTTCTCTAAGTACCATTTCTCTCATATCTCCAAATTTTGGTACCCAAATCCTTTCAGCCCTATACCGGGTTCCGTCTTCCCGAATATTAAGATGCTTCTCCGATCCTTTGGGTATTTCATCCTTTAAATTTCCCTCTTTTAAAACTCCTTGTTGCGCCTCCTTTATTTGAGTAGTAATGTTATTATGAATCATTATATTCATAGATTTTACTCGAATGGGTTCTCTGTCCTTCCTGCTCAAGGCATCGGCTACCACATTTGCCTTCCCCGGGTGGTAACGAATCTCAAAGTCGTAATCATTCAATAATTCAATCCACCTACGCTGCCTCATATTCAGTTGTTTCTGATTAAATATGTGTTGGAGACTTTTGTGGTCGGTATATATAATACTTTTGACCCCATATAAGTAGTGCCTCCAAGTCTTTAATGCAAAAACAACCGCGCCTAATTCCAAATCATGCGTCGTATAATTTTGTTCGTGAATCTTCAATTGTCTAGACGCATAAGCAATCACCTTCGTTCGTTGCATTAATACACAACCGAGACCTTGCTTTGATGCATCACAATAAATCACAAAATCATCATTCCCTTCAGGCAATGACAATATAGGTGCCGTAGTTAGCTTTTTCTTCAATAACTGAAACGCTTTCTCTTGTTCATCATTCCATTCAAATTTCTTCCCTTTATGCGTTAATGCAGTCAAGGGTTTTGCTATTCTGGAAAAGTCTTGGATGAACCTTCTGTAGTAACCAGCTAGTCCTAAAAACTGGCGTATGTGTTTCGGAGTTTTCGGGGTTTCCCACTTTTCAACAGTTTCTATCTTTGCCGGATCCACCTTAATACCTTCTTTGTTCACTATGTGACCGAGGAATTGAACTTCTTCCAACCAAAATGCACACTTTGAAAACTTAGCGTACAATTCTTCCTTCCTCAATACTTCTAACACCTTTCTCAAATGTTCACCGTGTTCTTGGTCATTCTTTGAGTAAATAAGTATGTCATCAATGAAAACAATGACAAACTTGTCAAGGTATGGTCCACACACTCGGTTCATAAGGTCCATGAACACAGCTGGTGCATTAGTTAAACCAAACGGCATGACCATAAACTCGTAATGACCGTAACGTGTTCTAAAAGCAGTCTTTGGAATATCATCTTCTTTCACCCGCATTTGATGATACCCGGAACGTAAGTCAATCTTTGAATAAACAGACGAGCCTTGTAGTTGATCAAATAAGTCGTCGATTCTCGGTAGTGGGTAGCGGTTCTTGATGGTAAGTTTGTTCAACTCTCGGTAGTCGATACACAACCTGAATGTACCATCTTTCTTCTTAACAAACAAAACAGGAGCTCCCCACGGTGATGTGCTTGGTCGAATGAAACCACGCTCTAAAAGTTCTTGTAATTGGCTTTGCAGTTCTTTCATCTCGCTGGGTGCGAGTCTGTAAGGAGCACGAGCTATTGGTGCAGCTCCTGGTACAAGATCTATTTGAAATTCAACGGATCGATGTGGGGGTAATCCCGGTAATTCTTTCGGAAATACATCGGGAAATTCTTTTGCAATGGGAACATCATTGATGCTCTTTTCTTCAGTTTATACTTTCTCGACGTGTGCTAGAACAGCATAGCAACCTTTTCTTATTAGTTTTTGTGCCTTCAAATTACTAATAAGATGTAGCTTCGTGTTGCCCTTTTCCCCGTACACCATTAAGGGTTTTCCTTTTTCTCGTATAATGCGAATTGCATTTTTGTAACAAACGATCTCCGCTTTCACTTCTTTCAACCAGTCCATACCGATTATCACATCAAAACTCCCTAACTCTACTGGTATCAAATCAATCTTAAATGTTTCGCTAACCAGTTTAATTTCTCGATTCCGACATATATTATCTGCTGAAATTAATTTACCATTTGCTAATTCGAGTAAAAATTTACTATCCAAAGGCGTCAATGGACAACTTAATTTAGCACAAAAATCTCTACTCATATAGCTTCTATCCGCACCCGAATCAAATAAAACGTAAGCAGATTTATTGTCAATAAGAAACGTACCCGTAACAAGCTCCGGGTCTTCCTGTGCCTCTACCGCATTAATATTGAAAACTCTTCCACGGCCTTGTCCATTCGTGTTCTCCTGGTTCGGGCAATTTCTAATAATGTGGCCTGGTTTTCCACATTTATAACAAACTACATTGGCATAACTTGCTCCGGCACTACTTGCTCCGCCATTACTCGTTCCGACACCATTTGTTCCTTTCGTTCTATTAACCCCTGGTCCGTAGACCTCACACTTCGCCGCGCTATGACCATTTCTTTTACACTTGTTGCAAAATTTGGTGCAGAACCCCGAGTGATTCTTTTCACACCTTTGGCATAGCTGCTTCTGATTGTTGTTGTTGTTGCGGTTATTATTGTTGTTGGGATGATTGTTGTAGTTGCTGTTGTTGTTGTTGTTGTTGTTGTTGTTGTTGTTGTTGTTGGGCCGTTTGTTGTAGTTGCGATTGATGTTGCGATTGTTGGGATAATTGTTGCGATTATTGTTGTAATTGCTGTTGTTGTTGTATTGGTGATTCTTATCACCGTTTTCCTCCCACTTTCTTTTGACTTGCTTCACATTGGCCTCTTCAGCAGTCTGTTCTTTAATTCTTTCTTCAATCTGGTTCACTAGTTTGTGAGCCATTCTACATGCCTGTTGTATGGAGGCGGGCTCGTGTGAACTTATATCTTCTTGGATTCTTTCCGGTAATCCTTTCACAAACGCGTCGATCTTCTCTTCCTCATCTTCGAATGCTCCCGGACACAATAGGCACAATTCTGTGAATCGTCTTTCGTACGTGGTAATATCAAATCCTTGGGTTCGTAACCCTCTAAGTTCTGTCTTGAGCTTATTGACCTCGGTTCTGGGACGGTACTTCTCGTTCATCAAGTGCTTGAATGCTGACCACGGTAGTGCGTACGCATCATCTTGTCCCACTTGCTCTAGATAGGTATTCCACCATGTTAACGCAGAACCTGTGAAGGTATGCGTAGCGTACTTCACTTTGTCCTCTTCAGTACACTTACTTATGGCAAACACCGATTCAACCTTCTCGGTCCACCGTTTCAATCCGATCGGTCCTTAGGTTCCATCAAATTCCAAAGGTTTGCAGGCAGTGAATTCTTTGTAGGTGCATCCTATACGATTTCCTGTACTGCTAGATCCAAGGTTATTGTTGGTATGTAGCGCAGCCTGTACTGCGGCTATGTTTGAAGCTAGAAAAGTACGGAATTCCTCTTCATTCATATTCACGGTGTGTCGAGTAGTCGGTGCCATTTCCTTCAAAATAGTTAAATGGAACAAGTTAATCATACAGAATATTAAGAGTAGTTAATAGTATTTCGTAGCATAATATGAACTCATTTATAAAAGCTTTTTCTTCATATTAGCATTTTATAAGTTTAAATTCGGGTAGTACCTACCCGTTAAGTTCATACTTAGTAGCTAATATACAATTCAACTACTACAATTCTATATGAAAAACTGATTATAATAATATTTCGCGTTCAAACTTTTATACAATATTTTACAAACTTACAATACCGCTTATTTTACATAAAGCATGAAATATAGCACACAATAACTTTGATACAAGATAGTTGTGAAGACAATTCTAGCTAGTACACAAGTCGTTCAGCAAAGGCAATAAAGACACGTAATTCATACGTCCAGAAACAAGTCATGCATTCTGGTTTTACTAGGACTACTTCCCATCCTTGGTCTTGTGCAACATAACCGTTATGGCCGTTGATAAGACAGCGTGTTGTAACGTCATCAAAGGGACGAGGGTTACGTAATGTCCAACAGTCCCGTAATAATCTAAAAACCTCATTTCTTACCCCAATTACCGACTCCGTCACTTGTGGAAACGTTTTGTTTAATAGTTGTAGCCCGATGTTCTTGTTCTCACTTTGGTGAGAAGCGAACATTACTAATCCGTAAGCATAACATGCTTCTTTATGTTGCATGTTAGCCGCTTTTTCTAAATCACGAAGTCCAATATTCGGATATATTGAGTCAAAATAATTTCTTAACCCGTTGCGTAAAATAGCATTTGGGTTCCCCGCAATATATGCGTCAAAGTAAACACATCGTAACTTATGGGTTTCCCAATGTGATATCCCCCATCTTTCAAACGAAAGTCTCTTATAAACCAAGACATTCTTGGAACGTTCTTCGAATGTCTTACAAACTGATCTCGCCTTAAATAGTTGTGCCGAAGAATTCTGGCCGACTCTAGACAAGATTTCATCAATCATGTCTCCGGGTAGGTCTCTTAAAATATTGGGTTGTCTATCCATTTTGTGTTTTTAAACTGTAAAATAGACAAGAGTTAGATTCATAAAAAAATACTTATTAATACAAGCAATTTTTACATATATCATAAAGCATAAGAACACTATATTACATATATTACACCACACGAATACAACTATCTTATTCCGACTCGCTCGTTTCTTCTTCTTCGGTTTTGGTTCGTTTTGCCAAGTTTCTAGGGATATATGGTGTTCCCCTAATACGAGCCGTCGTTGTCCACATTGGTTTAGAAAAACCTGGTGGTTTAGAGGTTCCCGGGTCATTGTTACAACTTAAGGACTTCGGGGGTTGACGATACATATAAAGTTCATCGGGGTTGGAATTAGATTTTTCTATTTTTATGCCATTTCCCTTATTATTTTCTTTTGCCTTTTTAAATTCAGTTGGGGTAATTTCTATAACATCATCGGAATTCTCGTCGGAATCCGATTCATCGGAGAATTGGTAATCCTCCCAATATTTTGCTTCCTTGGCGGAAACACCATTGACCATAATTAACTTTGGTCGGTTGGTTGAGGATTTTCTTTTACTTAACCGTTTTATTATTTCCCCCACCGGTTCTATTTCTTCATCCGGTTCCGATTCTTCTTCCGGTTCCGATTCTTCTTCCGGTTCCGACTCTTCTTCCGGTTCCGACTCTTCTTCCGGTTCCTCTTCGGGAACTTGTGAATCAGTCCACAAATCATTCCAATTTACATTTGACTCTTCATTATTATTAGGTGAGTCAATGGGACTTGTTCTAGAGGTAGACATCTATCACATAATATCAAACACGTTAAGAGATTAATATATCACATA
The DNA here is from genome assembly GCF_046630445.1 of Rutidosis leptorrhynchoides. Classification (NCBI taxonomy): domain Eukaryota; kingdom Viridiplantae; phylum Streptophyta; class Magnoliopsida; order Asterales; family Asteraceae; genus Rutidosis; species Rutidosis leptorrhynchoides. The sequence goes on from NC_092339.1 coordinate 360,758,980, forward strand.
ATATTCATATGTTAAAAATATATAGTTTCCAACAAAAATGTTAAGCAATCATTTTTAAAGAAAACACGGTCGAAGTCCAGACTCACTAATGCATCCTAACAAACTCGATAAGACACACTAATGCAAATTTTCTGGTTCTCTAAGACCAACGCTCGGATACCAACTGAAATGTCCCGTTCTTATTGATTAAAAACGTTCCATATTAATTGATTTCGTTGCGAGGTTTTGACCTCTATATGAGACATTTTTCAAAGACTGCATTCATTTTTAAAACAAACCATAACCTTTATTTCATAAATAAAGGTTTAAAAAACTTTACGTAGATTATCAAATAATGATAATCTAAAATATCCTGTTTACATACGACCATTACATAATGGTTTACAATACAAATATGTTACATCGAAATCAGTTTCTTGAATGCAGTTTTTACACAATATCATACAAACATGGACTCCAAATCTTGTCCTTATTTTAGTATGCAACAGCGGAAGCTCTTAATATTCACCTGAGAATAAACATGCTTTAAACGTCAACAAAAATGTTGGTGAGTTATAGGTTTAACCTATATATATCAAATCGTAACAATAGACCACAAGATTTCATATTTCAATACACATCCCATACATAGAGATAAAAATCATTCATATGGTGAACACCTGGTAACCGACAATAACAAGATGCATATATAAGAATATCCCCATCATTCCGGGACACCCTTCGGATATGATATAAATTTCGAAGTACTAAAGCATCCGGTACTTTGGATGGGGTTTGTTAGGCCCAATAGATCTATCTTTAGGATTCGCGTCAATTAGGGTGTCTGTTCCCTAATTCTTAGATTACCAGACTTTAATAAAAAGGGGCATATTCGATTTCGATAATTCAACCATAGAATGTAGTTTCACGTACTTGTGTCTATTTTGTAAATCATTTATAAAACCTGCATGTATTCTCATCCCAAAAATATTAGATTTTAAAAGTGGGACTATAACTCACTTTCACAGATTTTTACTTCGTCGGGGAAGTAAGACTTGGCCACTGTTGATTCACGAACCTATAACAATATATACATATATATTAAAGTATGTTCAAAATATATTTACAACACTTTTAATATATTTTGATGTTTTAAGTTTATTAAGTCAGCTGTCCTCGTTAGTAACCTATAACTAGTTGTCCACAGTTAGATGTACAGAAATAAATCGATAAATATTATCTTGAATCAATCCACGACCCAGTGTATACGTATCTCAGTATTGATCGCAACTCAAACTATATATATTTTGGAATCAACCTCAACCCTGTATAGCTAACTCCAACATTCACATATAGAGTGTCTATGGTTGTTCCGAAATATATATAGATGTGTCGACATGATAGGTCGAAACATTGTATACGTGTCTATGGTATCTCAAGATTACATAATATACAATACAAGTTGATTAAGTTATGGTTGGAATAGATTTGTTACCAATTTTCACGTAGCTAAAATGAGAAAAAATTATCCAATCTTGTTTTACCCATAACTTCTTCATTTTAAATCCGTTTTGAGTGAATCAAATTGCTATGGTTTCATATTGAACTCTATTTTATGAATCTAAACAGAAAAAGTATAGGTTTATAGTCGGAAAAATAAGTTACAAGTCGTTTTTGTAAAGGTAGTCATTTCAGTCGAAAGAACGACGTCTAGATGATCAATTTAGAAAACATACTTCCACTTTGAGTTTAACCATAATTTTTGGATATAGTTTCATGTTCATAATAAAAATCATTTTCTCAGAATAACAACTTTTAAATCAAAGTTTATCATAGTTTTTAATTAACTAACCCAAAACAGCCCGCGGTGTTACTACGACGGCGTAAATCCGGTTTTACGGTGTTTTTCGTGTTTCCAGGTTTTAAATCATTAAGTTAGCATATCATATAGATATAGAACATGTGTTTAGTTGATTTTAAAAGTCAAGTTAGAAGGATTAACTTTTGTTTGCGAACAAGTTTAGAATTAACTAAACTATGTTCTAGTGATTACAAGTTTAAACCTTCGAATAAGATAGCTTTATATGTATGAATCGAATGATGTTATGAACATAATTACTACCTTAATTTCCTTGGATAAACCTACTGGAAAAGAGAAAAATGGATCTAGCTTCAATGGATCCTTGGATGGCTCGAAGTTCTTGAAGCAGAATCATGACACGAAAACAAGTTCAAGTAAGATCATCACTTGAAATAAGATTGTTATAGTTATAGAAATTGAACCAAAGTTTGAATATGATTATTACCTTGTATTAGAATTATAACCTACTGTAAGAAACAAAGATTTCTTGAGGTTGGATGATCACCTTACAAGATTGGAAGTGAGCTAGCAAACTTGAAAGTATTCTTGATTTTATGAAACTAGAACTTTTGGAATTTATGAAGAACACTTAGAACTTGAAGATAGAACTTGAGAGAGATCAATTAGATGAAGAAAATTGAAGAATGAAAGTGTTTGTAGGTGTTTTTGGTCGTTGGTGTATGGATTAGATATAAAGGATATGTAATTTTGTTTTCATGTAAATAAGTCATGAATGATTACTCATATTTTTGTAATTTTATGAGATATTTCATGCTAGTTGCCAAATGATGGTTCCCACATGTGTTAGGTGACTCACATGGGCTGCTAAGAGCTGATCATTGGAGTGTATATACCAATAGTACATACATCTAAAAGCTGTGTATTGTACGAGTACGAATACGGGTGCATATGAGTAGAATTGTTGATGAAACTGAACGAGGATGTAATTGTAAGCATTTTTGTTAAGTAGAAGTATTTTGATAAGTGTATTGAAGTCTTTAAAAAGTGTATAAATACATATTAAAACACTACATGTATATACATTTTAACTGAGTCGTTAAGTCATCGTTAGTCGTTACATGTAAGTGTTGTTTTGAAACCTTTAGGTTAACGATCTTGTTAAATGTTGTTAACCCAATGTTTATAATATCAAATGAGATTTTAAATTATTATATTATCATGATATTATCATGTATGAATATCTCTTAATATGATATATATATATACATTAAATGTCTTTACAACGATAATCGTTACATATATGTCTCGTTTAAAAATCATTAAGTTAGTAGTCTTGTTTTTACATATGTAGTTCATTGTTAATATACTTTATGATATGTTTTCTTATCATAGTATCATGTTAACTATATATATATATATATATATATATATCCATATATATGTCATCATATAGTTTTTACAAGTTTTAACGTTCGTGAATCACCGATCAACTTGGGTGGTCAATTGTCTATATGAAACATATTTCAATTAATCAAGTCTTAACAAGTTTGATTGCTTAACATGTTGGAAACATTTAATCATGTAAATATCAATCTCAATTAATATATATAAACATGGAAAAGTTCGGGTTATAAATTCACCTCCTTCGTTTCCTTACAACTCACACCTTCTATTGATGCATTTTATGCAAGTCCCTAGACATCTACCCACGTCCATTGCAGGTACAACAGTTTACAGGCCACCATGATTGCTCGTTATTATCCTATCCGTGTTTGTATGTGGTTACAGGAACTGCAGGAACGAGATTTAGATGTTTGACTATGTTAGACTTAGTCAGACGTACGAGTGAAGCCTCACTAGTATGGCTGACAAGATCATACGCACGGTTGATGCTGAGCTAAGTCACAATTACAACCTAAATGAGAAGACATGAGTGAGTGATCACCCGTACGGCTGATGAAGCTAACTCGTACGTGTGATGAATGAATCGTATGGGTGAGTCAACAGCAGGGGTATATAAAGTCTTATGTTCTTCATTTTAGGTTAAGCCTCTCATTTGTTACACACACTCAGATCTAGTGAGCTCCTCCGATTCTCTCTCTCAGTCCAAATCACCCAGGTGGTGAATAATAGCTCTAGGTGTTGATCTAATCACACTTGATTTAGTTGTGGTTTGACTAAATTAATCAAAAAAAAAAAACTTAACCTATTCACTAGAGGGTTTGATTCACTTATTCCGCCATTGTGTGAGTTAAATCTATTGATTTCTAAGTTCCTAGTCATGTTTCATCACCTTCTATTCTTTCCCCCTCAACTCATATTTTAAAGTATTCATCAATATGCTCCATCCAGTTCTGATTCTCAATATACTTCTAACTTTCATATCGGTCATTCTTCTTTTTCATCTACCGCCGGAAGAATCTATTTACTTCTACTATACTCTTGGGTTTATAGTGTTTCTAGTTCTCCCGTGTCTTTATATTGCTATATGCATCGATATATATGGTTTATAATTTATGGTTTGTCGTTGGGCTTTATATGTTCCCTTATATTTCAAAGTCTCTGCTTCTGTCTTCTATAATCATTATCATTCACAGTTAATGCTCTCTTTTATTTGCTGCAATTTATACCCCAATTTCTATTTCGGAGTTTTGTCCTTTCGTTTCTTCTTCTTGCGATTAAGCACCGCTTGTAATGGTCCAGAATTCACAGATATGAATTTCGGAATGAACATTGTTAATGTTCTAGGAAGGAAATTGTGATGGCACGATCTTGACTTGTCAAATTACTAGAATACCTTGGAAAAGGCCGAATCATCAAGAAATATTTTCTTGATATTTTAGAGGTTAAATAGAATACAAGAGTCATATAACATGGCACATGATGATGTTATGATCTGTGAATCATCACGTTCCATTTAGAAACTCAGCATGACTTACTGTAATATAATCACATTGATCAAGTGTCATTATATTATACTAATTCATGCTTCAGTTCCCAACACTACTTCAAAATATTACTATTTTAAACTTGAATGTTTCAGAATTTAGAAACTAAAATAGTTTCTTTTATGATGTAATACAGATAGCACGAAGAGGTAAATGATTTCAAATAAGAAAAATTAAGAAAATATCTTCAGAAATATGGAGGATATTTATAATGAAAGATATGATGATATTTTAGAATTTCTAATATCAGATGATGATGAAGAATATTGTCCGCAGGGGTTTAGAGTCAGGAGCAAGGTATTCATTAATTACTTCAGTAGGTACTGAATCATTTGGATCCTTTGAAGTCAGGTTCAGTCTTTATAATTTGTCCACAGCCTCCTTCCTACTTTGCTCAATCCGTTTTCCAGTTCCAAAACTTCTCTTTTTCTGCGCTTTGCCAGTACACTTCATCATTATCATCCAGCTTTTACCATTTAAAGTCGTTTATAGTTTTTGCTGCTTCATCAGCATTTTTTTTTTTCCATTTTCGGAGAACCAATTCGTAGTTCGGAGTGTTTTTCAGAAACTTCACATTCAAATTAAGTCCAGAAGATAGACGTTATATATACACATATAACTGTTGGCGTAGACATGCTGCGAGATTTCAAAATACTGATTGCTAATTCCCAATGATTCGTATGGCAATTCTCATTACAAGATGCGAATGAGTAAATGATAGGGTTTCAATGAATAATTATAATGACTTTTTGGAGAGGCTAAAGTCAAAGGGTAATGAAGTTGTTGGTACATCTGCTAATAATGTGGTGGAATGTAAAAGGTTCCCTGGTAACGATGGTGTATATCTCAAGGTTATAATAAGGTTAGTCTGACTGAAAAGTCGAAGTTGACTTGCTGGAGCTGTGACAAAACTGGCTACTTTGAATAGGAGTCGCAAAGTTATTTTTGCTAATAAATGCCAAAGAATCTGACGCGGATACGTTGTTTAAACTTTTACTTTGGTTTCAAGAGTTTTTCGGGTACATAACTGTGGGTAACATGTGGTTGGATCATCATCTCGATTGCTCATCATTCGAAGTGTCTTCAGAAATTTTCGAAGGGTTTGAACACAGATTGTAATCGTTAACATACATTTGATATTCTAACACAGTTTTGAAGTCAAAATATAGCTTGTGAAAGATGTAAGGATCTAAGAGTGATGATTTTGGTCATATCTCAAGTTGAATTTTGAGATTTCAAAATCAGAATATGTAATTAAATTTTGAATGAGTATGGTTGTTTTGATTTCTATAAAAGAATGTATATTGTTGTGAAAGTAGGGAGTATAATGGATGATTTGCTGAATCAGATTCGAAGAATGTAACATATTAATTGTGAATTTATATATCTCTCGGGTATTACCTACCCGTTAAAAAAAAAAATTTCACAATTAATATTTTGTACAAAAGAATTTTATTACAGTCTTTATAAAAATATATATATGTATATTTTCTTCAGATGTAACATAGATTTAATGAGTTAATGTTAAATTAAACTCATTTGATTTACGGTTGAAACTAGAATTGAATAATCCCTAAAGGCTTTAAAAAGTACATAACTTTTACGCAGTATTTCTTTAATGACATTGAAATTATGAATCAATACTTCGTTATTTGTTGATGTATGATGTTCGGTTCGTGGAATTCTTGTGAATTTCGCAAAGTACGAATGATGTTATCTGAAAAGTTTCGGGTACATCGATGATGAAAGTGTAAAATCAAATATATACTTGATTTATTATGAATTGGAATTTGTTGAATTGCAACAGAGATTGTAGTTAACGCTGGTTAAGTTGCGGCCGAAGGACGTACATTATTGCATATTTGTAATATGAATTAACTGAGTAGTTAAGATTCACACACAATAGCTTAGCACGGAAAGATTTATTTCAAAATATATATATATATATATATATATATATATATATATATATATATATATATATATATATATAATATAATATACATATAATTTCTTTAGAGGGAATGAGTTAATTCTTCATAACTCGTTGATACAATATACACGTTATTGATTCGTAATGATGTCCACAGTGATTCTTGAACTGACGGAGTTTGTGAAGTTATCGGTGTTGTTGATTCGGATGTTGACTGTACTGACGATGCTGGTAACGCTGACGGTACTGTTGATGCTGTTGGTAAAGCAAGTTTAGCTTGTTAATCACACACCATTTTTGTCAGGGTTTCTACTCTTCCTTCTATCATTTTGGTTTGCTTAACTGATTTATGGTTAGGGCTAGATTAGATAATCTCTAAGACTTTAGAGATTACATAATCGCCGCGGAATGTTTCTCCAATGAAGTTATGAATTAATACTTCGTCAGTTATTGTTGTTGGTACTCCTTGGTATCTATGGTGCGTATGACGTTGATGCTCGTGGGACAGATTGTGAAGTTGAGGTTTACGACGCGGTTGTGGTTGGAGGTGGTAATGGTACTGTTGGCGTTGATGATGGTGGTACTAGTTATGCTGCTGATGCTGCTGCTGGTGTTTGTAATCTCTGCACCATATTCTCCAAAGCCACTACCCGAGCGCGAAGCTCGTTGACTTCTTCTATTACACCGGGGTGATTGTCGGTTCGGACGAGCGGATAAATAAAATCTAAAATTTGATGTAATATATAATCATGACGAGATACTCTGGAAATGAGCGAGAAAATGGTGTTTCGAACAGGTTCGCCGGTAAGTGCTTCAGGTTCTTCGTCAAGGGGGCAATGTGGTGGATGGAAAGGATCACCTTCTTCTTGTCTCCAATGATTGAGGAGGCTACGAACCCATCCCCAATTCATCCAGAATAGGTGATGACTGATTGGTTGATCTATTCCGGTCACACTGCTTTCGGAGCTTGAATGAGATTCCATTTCGGAATCTGAGTGACTTGAACTGATGACGAATTCCATTTCATACGATTGGATAAAGGATTTTTTTTTTGATATGAAATGATTTTGGCTAACGGATGGTATTCTAATTACATAGAATATATATATATATATATATATATATATATATATATATATATATATATATATATATATATATATATATATATATATATATATATATATATATATATATATAGATCAAAAGATTTCGTAGATTACGGAGGACTTTGCGGGATATGTCAGGCAAAGTTTAAAGTAACAGATACGATAAGATATGATTTAGCAGATATGCTAAGATATGAATTTTTGTCTATACACTATTCATGCAATCAATGCAGCAAGACGTGTCTTAGACTAAAAATGATAAGCAGGTAATTTCCTGAGGATGATAAGTAGTTAATTTTCGACACAAAATGATAAGCAAAACTTTTGACATGCAGACATGGTCGAAGTCCAGACTCACTAATGCATCCTATCGACTTATCAGTTAGACACACTAATGCAGACCTGGTTCGCTAAGACCACCGCTCTGATACCAACTGAAAGCTTCAGTTGGGGACACCACACGTCCCACCCAGTGCCTTCCCAGCTAACCGCCTGGTGACCACTGAGTGTACCTCAGATACTGATTTTAGGGTCTGCCTCTCGGCAATTGCCAACCCTCGTAAGGGATCGCAAGGAGTAAGAGCCAATGCTTCGTCACAGGTAACACTGTGAGAACCTCCTTTACGACTAACCCGCCACACATGGACGGCGTTATACCAGCTCTGATACCAACTGAAAGGACCCGTTCATATACATTATAAACGATTCACAATAGTTGATTACATTGCGAGGTATTTGACCTCTATATGATACATTTTACAAACATTGCATTCGTTTTTAAAAGACAAACTTTCTTTACATCGAAAATTGACAGACATGCATACCATTTCATAATATCCACTATCCAACTATAAATTAATTTAATAATAATCTTTGATGAACTCAATGACTCGAATGCAACGTTCTTCGAAATATGCTATGAAAGACTCCAAGTAATATCTTTAAAATGAGCAAATGCACAGCGGAAGATTTCTTTAACACCTGAGAATAAACATGCTTTAAAGTGTCAACCAAAAGGTTGGTGAGTTCATTAGTTTATCATAATCATTTATTTCCATCATTTTAATAGACCACAAGAATTTCATTTCCAGTTCTCATAAATATACGTCCCATGCATAGAGACAAAAATAATCATTCATATGGTGAACACCTGGTAACCGACATTAACTAGATACATATAAGAATATCCCCTATCATTCCGGGATCCTCCTTCGGACATGAATTTCGAAGTACTAAAGCATCCGGTACTTTGGATGGGGTTTGTTAGGCCCAATAGATCTATCTTTAGGATTCGCGTCAATTAGGGTGTCTGTTCCCTAATTCTTAGATTACCAGACTTTAATAAAAAGGGGCATATTCGATTTCGATAATTCAACCATAGAATGTAGTTTCAATTACTTGTGTCTATTTTGTCAAACATTTATAAAAGCGCATGTATTCTCAGTCCCAAAAATATATATTGCGAAAGCATTTAAAAAGGGAGTAATGAAAATTGTAAAACAGTTAATAAAGCATTTGCATGTATTCTCAGCCCAAAAACGTAAAGAGTAAAAGGGAGCAAATGAAACTCACGCATATAAATATTGTAAAACAGTTAATAAAGCATTTGCATGTATTCTCAGCCCAAAAACGTAAAGAGTAAAAGGGAGCAAATGAAACTCACGCATATAAATATTGTAAAACAGTTAATAAAGCATTTGCATGTATTCTCAGTCCCAAAAAAATGTAAAGAGTAAAAGGGCAATGAAACTCACCATACTGTATTTCGTAGTAAAAATACATATAACGTCATTGAACAAGTGCAAGGTTGGCCTCGGATTCACGAACCTAAATTAATTATATATATTTATGTGTTGGTCAATATTTGTCTAACAAATTAGGTCAAGTCATAGTGTACCACAATCCTAATGCTCGAGACTAATATGCAAAAGTCAACAAAAGTAAATTTGACTCAAAATAATTTCCAAAAATCTATACATGATTAATATATAGTTTAAATATCGTCGTTTTATATTTTTAAATATTTTTAAAAGATTTATTAGAGTAAATAATATAATTTATTTATTAATTAATAAAATTTTATATTAAATTTATATAATAAAATATACTTTTATATATATTAAGTAATAAAATTTATAAGCCAGGTTCATTTAATATCATAAAGATAATATGATAGGTATTATTAAAGTAAGTTATTACACGTAGTAAAATATGTTTGTATCACATATTTATTTGATAAAATAATATCTATAATGATAGTAAGTAAAAGTTGTATTATTTTGTAATAATAATTATTATTATAAAAATATCAATATTTATAATTACTAAGATAACATTATGATAAAACGATAATTCTAATTATGATAACTTTAATATTTACGATAATTTTTAATATTATCTTTAAAATAATAATTCTATTTAAAATAATAATAATAATAATATTTTATAGTAACAATGACATTTCTATTAAAATGATAATTTTTGTTAAAATGATAGTTTTGATACTAACGATACTTTTAATAATAATAGTAGTGATAAAAATAATAAGAACGATAATTTTATTTAAATCAATATCTTATAATATTTTAATTTCATCATGATACTCTTACTCATTATTTCCTAATCGTTTCGTTTAATAGATTTTAATCGTCTTTTATATCGTGTTCGTAATAATGATAATAATAGTAATCAAAATAATTAGGTGTTACAAATATTTGTTTTAATTACACTAATATTAATAATGATAGTTACTATAACATTATTAACGATAATACTAATAATTATCTTAATGATAATATAGTAATAATAATAATAACAATAACAATAACCATTTTTAAATAATGATATATATATATTAATAATGATAATAATAATAATAATACTAATAATAATAATAATAATAATAATTGGATAATAATAATAATACTAATTATAACTTTAACGATAATAACGATAGTAATAATAAAAAAAATAACAATTTTTAATGATAAATCCCTTTTATTGATAAAGATAATAATAATGATAATAATAAGATAAAACTAGAACGACGATAATAATAATCATTTTTAATAAAAATATCGAAAATTCAATTGATTATAACTTCTAATCCGTTCATCGAAACCATTCGATATCTAAAGGAAAAGTTCTTAATTTTTCGCTAGCTTTCCAAGGACATGCATATCTTATACCTTATCTCAACCGCAAGTGTAACTAATTCAAGATTCAACCTAACCTGTCTAAGGGCAATATCAAAAGTACAAGCATGCATAATCCTAAATACTCGAGCATTAGTCAGGGATACACTATTAGTATGTAAAAGTTAAATTATGAGTACTCACGTATCAATATTGAGATTCAATATTGCAGGAAAGGTACGTAGACGCAACGAAAATGATAAAAACTATATTGACCTCACGAGCATACCCATGAACCATACTCAATCACCTCTATAGCTATAACCCATAATTTCCTTAATCCTATCCTACTCAAAAAACAATTTCGAAATCACTCGGACAGCACTCCGTCGTAATATTTTATGTATACTAATAATATCTTGAAATAATACGGAGTAAATATATATATGTAAATCTATTGAGAGAGTTTAGAGAAAAATATTTTCAAGTTTCTATGAAATAATGAAACCTAATGAATTCTATTTATAATAGATTTTTTAAATTATTAAAGTGAATTATTAAAGTATGAATTATTAAAGTGAATTATTAAAGTATGAATTATTAAAGTGAATTATTAAAGTATGAATTATTAAAGTGAATTATTAAAGTATGAATTATTAAAGTGAATTATTAAAGTTAAAGTAAAGTAAAAATAAAGTAGAGGTAAAGTTTAAGTATAGTAAAAGTATAAAACTATAACTATGTACGTATAATACGCGTATAAATATATATAATATTAATTTAAATCATTTAATAAAATAAAATATAAATATCGTTATCTTTATCATACTAGTTAAGTAATGAGTTGTCAAAAGTGGTTCTAGATATTTATAAAAGTTATATACGTTTTAATAATAAAGTTCTTTTTAAACTGAAAACGTTTTTGTACGTTTGAAACTAAATAGGTCAATCGAGTCTTTATGAGATTCAATCTTCCACTATCCTTTGTCTAGTTCTCAATAATTGACAATTTGTTCTTATTTATAAATCACTTTACCATTTTCCGAATATTGTTAAAATGGAAAGATTTCTCAAATCAACGTGGGCCTTTCAACAGAGACTTGTAATCATAATTCAATATATCTGATAATTCAATCATTTGATCTTATCTTCTAATTCCATTGATAAACATTTTGAAACAGATACAATCATATAAAGTATTTAATCTAATATTTTGTTTACGTTTCAAGTTATAATATATATATACATATACATATATAATCATATTCGTTTAATGGTTCGTGAATCGTTGGAACTTGGTCGAGGTTGAATGAATGTATGAACATAGTTTAAAATTCTTGAAATTTAACTTAACAAATATTGCTTATCGTGTCGGAAACATATAAAGATTAAAGTTTAAATTTGGTTGGAAATTTTCGGGTATATATATATATATATATATATATATATATATTTTGAAATAAATCTTTCCGTGCTAAGCTATTGTGTGTGAATCTTAACTACTCAGTTAATTCATATTACAAATATGCAATAATGTACGTCCTTCGGCCGCAACTTAACCAGCGTTAACTACAATCTCTGTTGCAATTCAACAAATTCCAATTCATAATAAATCAAGTATATATTTGATTTTACACTTTCATCATCGATGTACCCGAAACTTTTCAGATAACATCATTCGTACTTTGCGAAATTCACAAGAATTCCACGAACCGAACATCATACATCAACAAATAACGAAGTATTGATTCATAATTTCAATGTCATTAAAGAAATACTACGTAAAAGTTATGTACTTTTTAAAGCCTTTAGGGATTATTCAATTCTAGTTTCAACCGTAAATCAAATGAGTTTAATTTAACATTAACTCATTAAATCTATGTTACATCTGAAGAAAATATACATATATATATTTTTATAAAGACTGTAATAAAATTCTTTTGTACAAAATATTAATTGTGAAATTTTTTTTTAACGGGTAGGTAATACCCGAGAGATATATAAATTCACAATTAATATGTTACATTCTTCGAATCTGATTCAGCAAATCATCCATTATACTCCCTACTTTCACAACAATATACATTCTTTTATAGAAATCAAAACAACCATACTCATTCAAAATTTAATTACATATTCTGATTTTGAAATCTCAAAATTCAACTTGAGATATGACCAAAATCATCACTCTTAGATCCTTACATCTTTCACAAGCTATATTTTGACTTCAAAACTGTGTTAGAATATCAAATGTATGTTAACGATTACAATCTGTGTTCAAACCTTCGAAAATTTCTGAAGACACTTCGAATGATGAGCAATCGAGATGATGATCCAACCACATGTTACCCACAGTTATGTACCCGAAAAACTCTTGAAACCAAAGTAAAAGTTTAAACAACGTATCCGCGTCAGATTCTTTGGCATTTATTAGCAAAAATAACTTTGCGACTCCTATTCAAAGTAGCCAGTTTTGTCACAGCTCCAGCAAGTCAACTTCGACTTTTCAGTCAGACTAACCTTATTATAACCTTGAGATATACACCATCGTTACCAGGGAACCTTTTACATTCCACCACATTATTAGCAGATGTACCAACAACTTCATTACCCTTTGACTTTAGCCTCTCCAAAAAGTCATTATAATTATTCATTGAAACCCTATCATTTACTCATTCGCATCTTGTAATGAGAATTGCCATACGAATCATTGGGAATTAGCAATCAGTATTTTGAAATCTCGCAGCATGTCTACGCCAACAGTTATATGTGTATATATAACGTCTATCTTCTGGACTTAATTTGAATGTGAAGTTTCTGAAAAACACTCCGAACTACGAATTGGTTCTCCGAAAATGGAAAAAAAAATGCTGATGAAGCAGCAAAAACTATAAACGACTTTAAATGGTAAAAGCTGGATGATAATGATGCAGTGTACTGGCAAAGCGCAGAAAAAGAGAAGTTTTGGAACTGGAAAACGGATTGAGCAAAGTAGGAAGGAGGCTGTGGACAAATTATAAAGACTGAACCTGACTTCAAAGGATCCAAATGATTCAGTACCTACTGAAGTCATTAATGAATACCTTGCTCCTGACTCTAAACCCCTGCGGACAATATTCTTCATCATCCTCTGATATTAGAAATTCTAAAATATCATCATATCTTTCATTATAAATATCCTCCATATTTCTGAAGATATTTTCTTAATTTTTCTTATTTGAAATCATTTACCTCTTCGTGCTATCTGTATTACATCATAAAAGAAACTATTTTAGTTTCTAAATTCTAAAACATTCAAGTTTAAAATAGTAATATTTTGAAGTAGTGTTGGGAACTGAAGCATGAATTAGTATAATATAATAACACTTGATCAATGTGATTATATTACAGTAAGTCATGCTAAGTTTCTAAATGGAACGTGATGATTCACAGATCATAACATCATCATGTGCCATGTTATATGACTCTTGTATTCTATTTAACCTCTAAAATATCAAGAAAATATTTCTTGATGATTCGGCCTTTTCCAAGGTATTCTAGTAATTTGACAAGTCAAGATCGTGCCATCACAATTTCCTTCCTAGAACATTAACAATGTTCATTCCGAAATTCATATCTGTGAATTCTGGACCATTACAAGCGGTGCTTAATCGCAAGAAGAAGAAACGAAAGGACAAAACTCCGAAATAGAAATTGGGGTATAAATTGCAGCAAATAAAAGAGAGCATTATGAAATGTCCCGTTCTTATTGATTAAAAACGTTCCATATTAATTGATTTCGTTGCGAGGTTTTGACCTCTATATGAGACGTTTTTCAAAGACTGCATTCATTTTTAAAACAAACCATAACCTTTATTTCATAAATAAAGGTTTAAAAAGCTTTACGTAGATTATCAAATAATGATAATCTAAAATATCCTGTTTACACACGACCATTACATAATGGTTTACAATACAAATATGTTACATCGAATTCAGTTTCTTGAATGCAGTTTTTACACAATATCATATAAACATGGACTCCAAATCTTGTCCTTATTTTAGTATGCAACAGCGGAAGCTCTTAATATTCACCTGAGAATAAACATGCTTTAAACGTCAACAAAAATGTTGGTGAGTTATAGGTTTAACCTATATATATCAAATCGTAACAATAGACCACAAGATTTCATATTTCAATACACATCCCATACATAGAGATAAAAATCATTCATATGGTGAACACCTGGTAACCGACAATAACAAGATGCATATATAAGAATATCCCCATCATTCCGGGACACCCTTCGGATATGATATAAATTTCGAAGTACTAAAGCATCCGGTACTTTGGATGGGGTTTGTTAGGCCCAATAGATCTATCTTTAGGATTCGCGTCAATTAGGGTGTCTGTTCCCTAATTCTTAGATTACCAGACTTAATAAAAAGGGGAATATTCGATTTCGATAATTCAACCATAGAATGTAGTTTCACGTACTTGTGTCTATTTTGTAAATCATTTATAAAACTGCATGTATTCTCATCCCAAAAATATTAGATTTTAAAAGTGGGACTATAACTCACTTTCACAGATTTTTACTTCGTCGGGAAGTAAGACTTGGCCACTGGTTGATTCACGAACCTATAACAATATATACATATATATCAAAGTATGTTCAAAATATATTTACAACACTTTTAATATATTTTGATGTTTTAAGTTTATTAAGTCAGCTGTCCTCGTTAGTAACCTATAACTAGTTGTCCACAGTTAGATATACAGAAATAAATCGATAAATATTATCTTGAATCAATCCACGACCTAGTGTATACGTATCTCAGTATTGATCACAACTCAAACTATACATATTTTGGAATCAACCTCAACCCTGTATAGCTAACTCCAACATTCACATATAGAGTGTCTATGGTTGTTCCGAAATATATATAGATGTGTCGACATGATAGGTCGAAACATTGTATACGTGTCTATGGTATCTCAAGATTACATAATATACAATACAAGTTGATTAAGTTATGGTTGGAATATATTTGTTACCAATTTTAACGTAGCTAAAATGAGAAAAATTATCCAATCTTGTTTTACCCATAACTTCTTCATTTTAAATCCGTTTTGAGTGAATCAAATTGCTATGGTTTCATATTGAACTCTATTTTATGAATCTAAACAGAAAAAGTATAAGTTTATAGTCAAAAAAATAAGTTACAAGTCATTTTTGTAAAGGTAGTCATTTCAGTCGAAAGAACGACGTCTAGATGACCATTTTAGAAAACATACTTCCACTTTGAGTTTAACCATAATTTTTGGATATAGTTTCATGTTCATAATAAAAATCATTTTCTCAGAATAACAACTTTTAAATCAAAGTTTATCATAGTTTTTAATTAACTAACCCAAAACAGCCCGCGGTGTTACTACGACGGCGTAAATCCGGTTTTACGGTGTTTTTCGTGTTTCCAGGTTTTAAATCATTAAGTTAGCATATCATATAGATATAGAACATGTGTTTAGTTTATTTTAAAAGTCAAGTTAGAAGGATTAACTTTTGTTTGCGAACAAGTTTAGAATTAACTAAACTATGTTCTAGTGATTACAAGTTTAAACCTTCGAATAAGATAGCTTTATATGTATGAATCGAATGATGTTATGAACATCATTACTACCTTAAGTTCCTTGGATAAACCTACTGAAAAAGAGAAAAATGGATCTAGCTTCAATGGATCCTTGGATGGCTCGAAGTTCTTGAAGCAGAATCATGACACGAAAACAAGTTCAAGTAAGATCATCACTTGAAATAAGATTGTTATAGTTATAGAAATTGAACCAAAGTTTGAATATGATTATTACCTTGTATTAGAATGATAACCTACTGTAAGAAACAAAGATTTCTTGAGGTTGGATGATCACCTTACAAGATTGGAAGTGAGCTAGCAAACTTGAAAGTATTCTTGATTTTATGAAACTAGAACTTTTGGAATTTATGAAGAACACTTAGAACTTGAAGATAGAACTTGAGAGAGATCAATTAGATGAAGAAAATTGAAGAATGAAAGTGTTTGTAGGTGTTTTTGGTCATTGGTGTATGGATTAGATATAAAGGATATGTAATTTTGTTTTCATGTAAATAAGTCATGAATGATTACTCATATTTTTGTAATTTTATGAGATATTTCATGCTAGTTGCCAAATGATGGTTTCCACATGTGTTAGGTGACTCACATGGGCTGCTAAGAGCTGATCATTGGAGTGTATATACCAATAGTACATACATCTAAAAGCTGTGTATTGTACGAGTACGAATACGGGTGCATACGAGTAGAATTGTTGATGAAACTGAACGAGGATGTAATTGTAAGCATTTTTGTTAAGTAGAAGTATTTTGATAAGTGTATTGAAGTCTTTCAAAAGTGTATAAATACATATTAAAACACTACATGTATATACATTTTAACTGAGTCGTTAAGTCATCGTTAGTCGTTACATGTAAGTGTTGTTTTGAAACCTTTAGGTTAACGATCTTGTTAAATGTTGTTAACCCAATGTTTATAATATAAAATGAGATTTTAAATTATTATATTATCATGATATTATCATGTATAAATATCTCTTAATATGATATATATACATTAAATGTCTTTACAACGATAATCGTTACATATATGTCTCGTTTAAAAATCATTAAGTTAGTAGTCTTGTTTTTACATATGTAGTTCATTGTTAATATACTTTATGATATGTTTTCTTATCATAGTATAATGTTAACTATATATATATATCCATATATATGTCATCATATAGTTTTTACAAGTTTTAACGTTCGTGAATCACCGATCAACTTGGGTGGTCAATTGTCTATATGAAACATATTTCAATTAATCAAGTCTTAACAAGTTTGATTACTTAACATGTTGGAAACATTTAATCATGTAAATATCAATCTCAATTAATATATATAAACATGGAAAAGTTCGGGTCACTACAGTACCTACCCGTTAAATAAATTTCGTCCCGAAATTTTAAGCTGTTGAAGGTGTTGATGAATCTTCTGGAAATAGATGCGGGTATTTCTTCTTCATCTGATCTTCACGCTCCCAGGTGAACTCGGGTCCTCTACGAGCATTCCATCGAACCTTAACAATTGGTATCTTGTTTTGCTTAAGTCTTTTAACCTCACGATCCATTATTTCGACGGGTTCTTCGATGAATTGAAGTTTTTCGTTGATTTGGATTTCATCTAACGGAATAGTGAGATCTTCTTTAGCAAAACATTTCTTTAAATTCGAAACGTGGAAAGTGTTATGTACAGCCGCGAGTTGTTGAGGTAACTCTAGTCGGTAAGCTACTGGTCCGACATGATCAATAATCTTGAATGGTCCAATATACCTTGGATTTAATTTCCCTCGTTTACCAAATCGAACAACGCCTTTCCAAGGTGCAACTTTAAGCATGACCATCTCTCCAATTTCAAATTCTATATCTTTTCTTTTAATGTCAGCGTAGCTCTTTTGTCTACTTTGGGCGGTTTTCAACCGTTGTTGAATTTGGATGATCTTCTCGGTAGTTTCTTGTATAATCTCCGGACCCGTAATCTGTCTATCCCCCACTTCACTCCAACAAATCGGAGACCTACACTTTCTACCATAAAGTGCTTCAAACGGCGCCATCTCAATGCTTGAATGGTAGCTGTTGTTGTAGGAAAATTCTGCTAATGGTAGATGTCGATCCCAACTGTTTCCGAAATCAATAACACATGCTCGTAGCATGTCTTCAAGCGTTTGTATCGTCCTTTCGCTCTGCCCATCAGTTTGTGGATGATAGGCAGTACTCATGTCTAGACGAGTTCCTAATGCTTGCTGTAATATCTGCCAGAATCTTGAAATAAATCTGCCATCCCTATCAGAGATAATAGAGATTGGTATTCCATGTCTGGAGACGACTTCCTTCAAATACAGTCGTGCTAACTTCTCCATCTTGTCATCTTCTCTTATTGGTAGGAAGTGTGCTGATTTGGTGAGACGATCAACTATTACCCAAATAGTATCAAAACCACTTGCAGTCCTTGGCAATTTAGTGATGAAATCCATGGTAATGTTTTCCCATTTCCATTCCGGGATTTCGGGTTGTTGAAGTAGACCTGATGGTTTCTGATGCTCAGCTTTGACCTTAGAACACGTCAAACATTCTCCTACGTATTTAGCAACATCGGCTTTCATACCCGGCCACCAAAAATGTTTCTTGAGATCCTTGTACATCTTCCCCGTTCCAGGATGTATTGAGTATCTGGTTTTATGAGCTTCTCTAAGTACCATTTCTCTCATATCTCCAAATTTTGGTACCCAAATCCTTTCAGCCCTATACCGGGTTCCGTCTTCCCGAATATTAAGATGCTTCTCCGATCCTTTGGGTATTTCATCCTTTAAATTTCCCTCTTTTAAAACTCCTTGTTGCACCTCCTTTATTTGAGTAGTAATGTTATTATGAATCATTATATTCATAGATTTTACTCGAATGGGTTCTCTGTCCTTCCTGCTCAAGGCATCGGCTACCACATTTGCCTTCCCCGGGTGGTAACGAATCTCAAAGTCGTAATCATTCAATAATTCAATCCACCTACGCTGCCTCATATTCAGTTGTTTCTGATTAAATATGTGTTGAAGACTTTTGTGGTCGGTATATATAATACTTTTGACCCCATATAAGTAGTGCCTCCAAGTCTTTAATGCAAAAACAACCGCGCCTAATTCCAAATCATGCGTCGTATAATTTTGTTCGTGAATCTTCAATTGTCTAGACGCATAAGCAATCACCTTCGTTCGTTGCATTAATACACAACCGAGACCTTGCTTTGATGCATCACAATAAATCACAAAATCATCATTCCCTTTAGGCAATGACAATATAGGTGCCGTAGTTAGCTTTTTCTTCAATAACTGAAACGCTTTCTCTTGTTCATCATTCCATTCAAATTTCTTCCCTTTATGCGTTAATGCAGTCAAGGGTTTTGCTATTCTGGAAAAGTCTTGGATGAACCTTCTGTAGTAACCAGCTAGTCCTAAAAACTGGCGTATGTGTTTCGGAGTTTTCGGGGTTTCCCACTTTTCAACAGTTTCTGTCTTTGCCGGATCCACCTTAATACCTTCTTTGTTCACTATGTGACCGAGGAATTGAACTTCTTCCAACCAAAATGCACACTTTGAAAACTTAGCGTACAATTCTTCCTTCCTCAATACTTCTAACACCTTTCTCAAATGTTCACCGTGTTCTTGGTCATTCTTTGAGTAAATAAGTATGTCATCAATGAAAACAATGACAAACTTGTCAAGGTATGGTCCACACACTCGGTTCATAAGGTCCATGAACACAGCTGGTGCATTAGTTAAACCAAACGGCATGACCATAAACTCGTAATGACCGTAACGTGTTCTGAAAGCAGTCTTTGGAATATCATCTTCTTTCACCCGCATTTGATGATACCCGGAACGTAAGTCAATCTTTGAATAAACAGACGAGCCTTGTAGTTGATCAAATAAGTCGTCGATTCTCGGTAGTGGGTAGCGGTTCTTGATGGTAAGTTTGTTCAACTCTCGGTAGTCGATACACAACCTGAATGTACCATCTTTCTTCTTGACAAACAAAACAGGAGCTCCCCACGGTGATGTGCTTGGTCGAATGAAACCACGCTCTAAAAGTTCTTGTAATTGGCTTTGCAGTTCTTTCATCTCGCTGGGTGCGAGTCTGTAAGGAGCACGAGCTATTGGTGCAGCTCCTGGTACAAGATCTATTTGAAATTCAACGGATCGACGTGGGGGTAATCCCGGTAATTCTTTCGGAAATACATCGGGAAATTCTTTTGCAATGGGAACATCATTGATGCTCTTTTCTTCAGTTTGTACTTTCTCGACGTGTGCTAGAACAGCATAGCAACCTTTTCTTATTAGTTTTTGTGCCTTCAAATTACTAATAAGATGTAGCTTCGTGTTGCCCTTTTCTCCGTACACCATTAAGGGTTTTCCTTTTTCTCGTATAATGCGAATTGCATTTTTGTAACAAACGATCTCCGCTTTCACTTCTTTCAACCAGTCCATACCGATTATCACATCAAAACTCCCTAACTCTACTGGTATCAAATCAATCTTAAATGTTTCGCTAACCAGTTTAATTTCTCGATTCCGACATATATTATCTGCTGAAATTAATTTACCATTTGCTAATTCGAGTAAAAATTTACTATCCAAAGGCGTCAATGGACAACTTAATTTAGCACAAAAATCTCTACTCATATAGCTTCTATCCGCACCCGAATCAAATAAAACGTAAGCAGATTTATTGTCAATAAGAAACGTACCCGTAACAAGCTCCGGGTCTTCCTGTGCCTCTACCGCATTAATATTGAAAACTCTTCCACGGCCTTGTCCATTCGTGTTCTCCTGGTTCGGGCAATTTCTAATACTGTGGCCTGGTTTTCCACATTTATAACAAACTACATTGGCATAACTTGCTCCGACACTACTTGCTCCGCCATTACTCGTTCCGACACCATTTGTTCCTTTCGTTCTATTAACCCCTGATCCGTAGACCTCACACTTCGTCGCGCTATGACCATTTCTTATACACTTGTTGCAAAATTTGGTGCAGAACCCCGAGTGATTCTTTTCACACCTTTGGCATAGCTGCTTCTGATTGTTGTTGTTGTTGCGGTTATTATTGTTGTTGGGATGATTGTTGTAGTTGCTGTTGTTGTTGTTGTTGTTGTTGGGCCGTTTGTTGTAGTTGCGATTGATGTTGCGATTGTTGGGATAATTGTTGCGATTATTGTTGTAATTGCTGTTGTTGTTGTATTGGTGATTCTTATCACCGTTTTCCTCCCACTTTCTTTTGACTTGCTTCACATTGGCCTCTTCAGCAGTCTGTTCTTTAATTCTTTCTTCAATCTGGTTCACTAGTTTGTGAGCCATTCTACATGCCTGTTGTATGGAGGCGGGCTCGTGTGAACTTATATCTTCTTGGATTCTTTCCGGTAATCCTTTCACAAACGCGTCGATCTTCTCTTCCTCATCTTCGAATGCTCCCGGACACAATAGGCACAATTCTGTGAATCGTCTTTCGTACGTGGTAATATCAAATCCTTGGGTTCGTAACCCTCTAAGTTCTGTTTTGAGCTTATTGACCTCGGTTCTGGGACGGTACTTCTCGTTCATCAAGTGCTTGAATGCTGACCACGGTAGTGCGTACGCATCATCTTGTCCCACTTGCTCTAGATAGGTATTCCACCATGTTAACGCAGAACCTGTGAAGGTATGCGTAGCGTACTTCACTTTGTCCTCTTCAGTACACTTACTTATGGCAAACACCGATTCAACCTTCTCGGTCCACCGTTTCAATCCGATCGGTCCTTCGGTTCCATCAAATTCCAAA
Source organism: Rutidosis leptorrhynchoides (assembly GCF_046630445.1). Classification (NCBI taxonomy): domain Eukaryota; kingdom Viridiplantae; phylum Streptophyta; class Magnoliopsida; order Asterales; family Asteraceae; genus Rutidosis; species Rutidosis leptorrhynchoides. The sequence continues at coordinate 360,781,321 of NC_092339.1, forward strand.
GGTTTGCAGGCAGTGAATTCTTTGTAGGTGTATCCTACACGATTTCCTGTACTGCTAGATCCAAGGTTATTGTTGGTATGTAGCGCAGCCTGTACTGCGGCTATGTTTGAAGCTAGAAAAGTACGGAATTCCTCTTCATTCATATTCACGGTGTGTCGAGTAGTCGGTGCCATTTCCTTCAAAATAGTTAAATGGAACAAGTTAATCATACAGAATATTAAGAGTAGTTAATAGTATTTCGTAGCATAATATGAACTCATTTATAAAAGCTTTTTCTTCATATTAGCGTTTTATAAGTTTAAATTCGGGTAGTACCTACCCGTTAAGTTCATACTTAGTAGCTAATATACAATTCAACTACTACAATTCTATATGAAAAACTGATTGTAATAATATTTCGCGTTCAAACTTTTATACAATATTTTACAAACTTACAATACCGCTTATTTTACATAAAGCATGAAATATAGCACACAATAACTTTGATACAAGATAGTTGTGAAGACAATTCTAGCTAGTACACAAGTCGTTCAGCAAAGACAATAAAGACACGTAATTCATACGTCCAGAAACAAGTCATGCATTCTGGTTTTACTAGGACTACTTCCCATCCTTGGTCTTGTGCAACATAACCGTTATGGCCGTTGATAAGACAGCGTGTTGTAACGTCATCAAAGGGACGAGGGTTACGTAATGTCCAACAGTCCCGTAATAATCTAAAAACCTCATTTCTTACCCCAATTACCGACTCCGTCACTTGTGGAAACGTTTTGTTTAATAGTTGTAGCCCGATGTTCTTGTTCTCACTTTGGTGAGAAGCGAACATTACTAATCCGTAAGCATAACATGCTTCTTTATGTTGCATGTTAGCCACTTTTTCTAAATCACGAAGTCCAATATTCGGATATATTGAGTCAAAATAATTTCTTAACCCGTTGCGTAAAATAGCATTTGGGTTCCCCGCAATATATGCGTCAAAGTAAACACATCGTAACTTATGGGTTTCCCAATGTGATATCCCCCATCTTTCAAACGAAAGTCTCTTATAAACCAAGACATTCTTGGAACGTTCTTCGAATGTCTTATAAACTGATCTCGCCTTAAATAGTTGTGTCGAAGAATTCTGGCCGACTCTAGACAAGATTTCATCAATCATGTCTCCGGGTAGGTCTCTTAAAATATTGGGTTGTCTATCCATTTTGTGTTTTTAAACTGTAAAATAGACAAGAGTTAGATTCATAAAAAAAATACTTATTAATACAAGCAATTTTTACATATGTCATAAAGCATAAGCATACTATATTACATATATTACACCACACGAATACAACTATCTTATTCCGACTCGCTCGTTTCTTCTTCTTCAGTTTTGGTTCGTTTTGCCAAGTTTCTAGGGATATATGATGTTCCCCTAATACGAGCCGTAATTTTCCACATTGGTTTAGAAAAACCTGGTGGTTTAGAGGTTCCCGGGTCATTGTTACAACTTAAGGACTTCGGGGGTTGACGATACATATAAAGTTCATCGGGGTTGGAATTAGATTTCTCTATTTTTATGCCCTTTCCCTTATTATTTTCTTTTGTCTTTTTAAATTCAGTTGGGGTAATTTCTATAACATCATCAGAATTCTCGTCGGAATCCGATTCATCGGAGAATTGGTAATCCTCCCAATATTTTGCTTCCTTGGCGGAAACACCATTGACCATAATTAACCTTGGTCGGTTGGTTGAGGATTTTCTTTTACTTAACCGTTTTATTATTTCCCCCACCGGTTCTATTTCTTCATCCGGTTCCGATTTTTCTTCCGGTTCCGATTCTTCTTCCGGTTCCGACTCTTCTTCCGGTTCCGACTCTTCTTCCGGTTCCTCTTCGGGAACTTGTGAATCAGTCCACGAATCATTCCAATTTACATTTGACTCTTCATTATTATTAGGTGAGTCAATGGGACTTGTTCTAGAGGTAGACATCTATCACATAATATCAAACGCGTTAAGAGATTAATATATCACATAATATTCATATGTTAAAAATATATAGTTTCCAACAAAAATGTTAAGCAATCATTTTTAAAGAAAACACGGTCGAAGTCCAGACTCACTAATGCATCCTAACAAACTCGATAAGACATACTAATGCAAATTTTCTGGTTCTCTAAGACCAACGCTCGGATACCAACTGAAATGTCCCGTTCTTATTGATTAAAAACGTTCCATATTAATTGATTTCGTTGCGAGGTTTTGACCTCTATATGAGACGTTTTTCAAAGACTGCATTCATTTTTAAAACAAACCATAACCTTTATTTCATAAATAAAGGTTTAAAAAGCTTTACGTAGATTATCAAATAATGATAATCTAAAATATCCTGTTTACACACGACCATTACATAATGGTTTACAATACAAATATGTTACATCGAATTCAGTTTCTTGAATGCAGTTTTTACACAATATCATATAAACATGGACTCCAAATCTTGTCCTTATTTTAGTATGCAACAGCGGAAGCTCTTAATATTCACCTGAGAATAAACATGCTTTAAACGTCAACAAAAATGTTGGTGAGTTATAGGTTTAACCTATATATATCAAATCGTAACAATAGACCACAAGATTTCATATTTCAATACACATCCCATACATAGAGATAAAAATCATTCATATGGTGAACACCTGGTAACCGACAATAACAAGATGCATATATAAGAATATCCCCATCATTCCGGGACACCCTTCGGATATGATATAAATTTCGAAGTACTAAAGCATCCGGTACTTTGGATGGGGTTTGTTAGGCCCAATAGATCTATCTTTAGGATTCGCGTCAATTAGGGTGTCTGTTCCCTAATTCTTAGATTACCAGACTTAATAAAAAGGGGAATATTCGATTTCGATAATTCAACCATAGAATGTAGTTTCACGTACTTGTGTCTATTTTGTAAATCATTTATAAAACCTGCATGTATTCTCATCCCAAAAATATTAGATTTTAAAAGTGGGACTATAACTCACTTTCACAGATTTTTACTTCGTCGGGAAGTAAGACTTGGCCACTGGTTGATTCACGAACCTATAACAATATATACATATATATCAAAGTATGTTCAAAATATATTTACAACACTTTTAATATATTTTGATGTTTTAAGTTTATTAAGTCAGCTGTCCTCGTTAGTAACCTATAACTAGTTGTCCACAGTTAGATATACAGAAATAAATCGATAAATATTATCTTGAATCAATCCACGACCTAGTGTATACGTATCTCAGTATTGATCACAACTCAAACTATACATATTTTGGAATCAACCTCAACCCTGTATAGCTAACTCCAACATTCACATATAGAGTGTCTATGGTTGTTCCGAAATATATATAGATGTGTCGACATGATAGGTCGAAACATTGTATACGTGTCTATGGTATCTCAAGATTACATAATATACAATACAAGTTGATTAAGTTATGGTTGGAATATATTTGTTACCAATTTTAACGTAGCTAAAATGAGAAAAATTATCCAATCTTGTTTTACCCATAACTTCTTCATTTTAAATCCGTTTTGAGTGAATCAAATTGCTATGGTTTCATATTGAACTCTATTTTATGAATCTAAACAGAAAAAGTATAAGTTTATAGTCAGAAAAATAAGTTACAAGTCATTTTTGTAAAGGTAGTCATTTCAGTCGAAAGAACGACGTCTAGATGACCATTTTAGAAAACATACTTCCACTTTGAGTTTAACCATAATTTTTGGATATAGTTTCATGTTCATAATAAAAATCATTTTCTCAGAATAACAACTTTTAAATCAAAGTTTATCATAGTTTTTAATTAACTAACCCAAAACAGCCCGCGGTGTTACTACGACGGCGTAAATCCGGTTTTACGGTGTTTTTCGTGTTTCCAGGTTTTAAATCATTAAGTTAGCATATCATATAGATATAGAACATGTGTTTAGTTTATTTTAAAAGTCAAGTTAGAAGGATTAACTTTTGTTTGCGAACAAGTTTAGAATTAACTAAACTATGTTCTAGTGATTACAAGTTTAAACCTTCGAATAAGATAGCTTTATATGTATGAATCGAATGATGTTATGAACATCATTACTACCTTAAGTTCCTTGGATAAACCTACTGAAAAAGAGAAAAATGGATCTAGCTTCAATGGATCCTTGGATGGCTCGAAGTTCTTGAAGCAGAATCATGACACGAAAACAAGTTCAAGTAAGATCATCACTTGAAATAAGATTGTTATAGTTATAGAAATTGAACCAAAGTTTGAATATGATTATTACCTTGTATTAGAATGATAACCTACTGTAAGAAACAAAGATTTCTTGAGGTTGGATGATCACCTTACAAGATTGGAAGTGAGCTAGCAAACTTGAAAGTATTCTTGATTTTATGAAACTAGAACTTTTGGAATTTATGAAGAACACTTAGAACTTGAAGATAGAACTTGAGAGAGATCAATTAGATGAAGAAAATTGAAGAATGAAAGTGTTTGTAGGTGTTTTTGGTCATTGGTGTATGGATTAGATATAAAGGATATGTAATTTTGTTTTCATGTAAATAAGTCATGAATGATTACTCATATTTTTGTAATTTTATGAGATATTTCATGCTAGTTGCCAAATGATGGTTTCCACATGTGTTAGGTGACTCACATGGGCTGCTAAGAGCTGATCATTGGAGTGTATATACCAATAGTACATACATCTAAAAGCTGTGTATTGTACGAGTACGAATACGGGTGCATACGAGTAGAATTGTTGATGAAACTGAACGAGGATGTAATTGTAAGCATTTTTGTTAAGTAGAAGTATTTTGATAAGTGTATTGAAGTCTTTCAAAAGTGTATAAATACATATTAAAACACTACATGTATATACATTTTAACTGAGTCGTTAAGTCATCGTTAGTCGTTACATGTAAGTGTTGTTTTGAAACCTTTAGGTTAACGATCTTGTTAAATGTTGTTAACCCAATGTTTATAATATAAAATGAGATTTTAAATTATTATATTATCATGATATTATCATGTATGAATATCTCTTAATATGATATATATACATTAAATGTCTTTACAACGATAATCGTTACATATATGTCTCGTTTAAAAATCATTAAGTTAGTAGTCTTGTTTTTACATATGTAGTTCATTGTTAATATACTTTATGATATGTTTTCTTATCATAGTATAATGTTAACTATATATATATATCCATATATATGTCATCATATAGTTTTTACAAGTTTTAACGTTCGTGAATCACCGATCAACTTGGGTGGTCAATTGTCTATATGAAACATATTTCAATTAATCAAGTCTTAACAAGTTTGATTACTTAACATGTTGGAAACATTTAATCATGTAAATATCAATCTCAATTAATATATATAAACATGGAAAAGTTCGGGTCACTACACATTAACTGTGAATGATAATGATTATAGAAGACAGAAGCAGAGACTTTGAAATATAAGGGAACATATAAAGCCCAACGACAAACCATAAATTATAAACCATATATATCGATGCATATAGCAATATAAAGACACGGGAGAACTAGAAACACTATAAACCCAAGAGTATAGTAGAAGTAAATAGATTCTTCCGGCGGTAGATGAAAAAGAAGAATGACCGATATGAAAGTTAGAAGTATATTGAGAATCAGAACTGGATGGAGCATATTGATGAATACTTTAAAATATGAGTTGAGGGGGAAAGAATAGAAGGTGATGAAACATGACTAGGAACTTAGAAATCAATAGATTTAACTCACACAATGGCGGAATAAGTGAATCAAACCCTCTAGTGAATAGGTTAAGTTTTTTTTTTTGATTAATTTAGTCAAACCACAACTAAATCAAGTGTGATTAGATCAACACCTAGAGCTATTATTCACCACCTGGGTGATTTGGACTGAGAGAGAGAATCGGAGGAGCTCACTAGATCTGAGTGTGTGTAACAAATGAGAGGCTTAACCTAAAATGAAGAACATAAGACTTTATATACCCCTGCTGTTGACTCACCCATACGATTCATTCATCACACGTACGAGTTAGCTTCATCAGCCGTACGGGTGATCACTCACTCATGTCTTCTCATTTAGGTTGTAATTGTGACTTAGCTCAGCATCAACCGTGCGTATGAGCTTGTCAGCCATACTAGTGAAGCTTCACTCGTACGTCTGACTAAGTCTAACATAGTCAAACATCTAAATCTCGTTCCTGCAGTTCCTGTAACCACATACAAACACGGATAGGATAATAACGAGCAATCATGGTGGCCTGTAAACTGTTGTACCTGCAATGGACGTGGGTAGATGTCTAGGGACTTGCATAAAATGCATCAATAGAAGGTGTGAGTTGTAAGGAAACGAAGGAGGTGAATTTATAAGAAAATCTCCGAAAGAACAATTAAAATGGACGATCACATTTAAAGAGGATCCTAATTCCCTTAAGTACCGGAGAGTCAAATCTTATTAAGAAGATTTTCTTTAAATCCCTTAAAATCTAGGAATCAATCATATCTACGTCAAATGATAAGATGAATCTACACTTACTCATTTCACTCTTCTATGTTAGCTTCATTCGTACTCTTCATATAAATGGATTGTTTATCCAAATTATTCGCTGATGATAAAACTCTAATTTTCAGCCCGTATGCATCATGAAAACATACTTATTATCATTCACGACCTTTCCACTCAAATTTCGGGACGAAATTTCTTTAACGGGTAGGTACTGTGACAACCCGAAAATTTCCAACCAAATTTAAACTTTAATCTTTATATGTTTCCGACACGATAAGCAATATTTGTTAAGTTAAATTTCAAGAATTTTAAACTATGTTCATACATTCATTCAACCTCGACCAAGTTCCAACGATTCACGAACCATTAAACGAATATGATTATATATGTATATGTATATATATATTATAACTTGAAACGTAAACAAAATATTAGATTAAATACTTTATATGATTGTATCTGTTTCAAAATGTTTATCAATGGAATTAGAAGATAAGATCAAATGATTGAATTATCAGATATATTGAATTATGATTACAAGTCTCTGTTGAAAGGCCCACGTTGATTTGAGAAATCTTTCCATTTTAACAATATTCGGAAAATGGTAAAGTGATTTATAAATAAGAACAAATTGTCAATTATTGAGAACTAGACAAAGGATAGTGGAAGATTGAATCTCATAAAGACTCGATTGACCTATTTAGTTTCAAACGTACAAAAACGTTTTCAGTTTAAAAAGAACTTTATTATTAAAACGTATATAACTTTTATAAATATCTAGAACCACTTTTGACAACTCATTACTTAACTAGTATGATAAAGATAACGATATTTATATTTTATTTTATTAAATGATTTAAATTAATATTATATATATTTATACGCGTATTATACGTACATAGTTATAGTTTTATACTTTTACTATACTTAAACTTTACCTCTACTTTATTTTTACTTTACTTTAACTTTAATAATTCACTTTAATAATTCATACTTTAATAATTCACTTTAATAATTCATACTTTAATAATTCACTTTAATAATTCATACTTTAATAATTCACTTTAATAATTCATACTTTAATAATTCACTTTAATAATTCAAAAATCTATTATAAATAGAATTCATTAGGTTTCATTATTTCATAGAAACTTGAAAATATTTTTCTCTAAACTCTCTCAATAGATTTACATATATATATTTACTCCGTATTATTTCAAGATATTATTAGTATACATAAAATATTACGACGGAGTGCTGTCCGAGTGATTTCGAAATTGTTTTTCGAGTAGGATAGGATTAAGGAAATTATGGGTTATAGCTATGGAGGTGATTGAGTATGGTTCATGGGTATGCTCGTGAGGTCAATATAGTTTTTATCATTTTCGTTGCGTCTACGTACCTTTCCTGCAATATTGAATCTCAATATTGATACGTGAGTACTCATAATTTAACTTTTACATACTAATAGTGTATCCCTGACTAATGCTCGAGTATTTAGGATTATGCATGCTTGTACTTTTGATATTGCCCTTAGACAGGTTAGGTTGAATCTTGAATTAGTTACACTTGCGGTTGAGATAAGGTATAAGATATGCATGTCCTTGGAAAGCTAGCGAAAAATTAAGAACTTTTCCTTTAGATATCGAATGGTTTCGATGAACGGATTAGAAGTTATAATCAATTGAATTTTCGATATTTTTATTAAAAATGATTATTATTATCGTCGTTCTAGTTTTATCTTATTATTATCATTATTATTATCTTTATCAATAAAAGGGATTTATCATTAAAAATTGTTATTTTTTTTATTATTACTATCGTTATTATCGTTAAAGTTATAATTAGTATTATTATTATTATCCAATTATTATTATTATTATTATTATTAGTATTATTATTATTATTATCATTATTAATATATATATATATCATTATTTAAAAATGGTTATTGTTATTGTTATTATTATTATTACTATATTATCATTAAGATAATTATTAGTATTATCGTTAATAATGTTATAGTAACTATCATTATTAATATTAGTGTAATTAAAACAAATATTTGTAACACCTAATTATTTTGATTACTATTATTATCATTATTACGAACACGATATAAAAGACGATTAAAATCTATTAAACGAAACGATTAGGAAATAATGAGTAAGAGTATCATGATGAAATTAAAATATTATAAGATATTGATTTAAATAAAATTATCGTTCTTATTATTTTTATCACTACTATTATTATTAAAAGTATCGTTAGTATCAAAACTATCATTTTAACAAAAATTATCATTTTAATAGAAATGTCATTGTTACTATAAAATATTATTATTATTATTATTTTAAATAGAATTATTATTTTAAAGATAATATTAAAAATTATCGTAAATATTAAAGTTATCATAATTAGAATTATCGTTTTATCATAATGTTATCTTAGTAATTATAAATATTGATATTTTTATAATAATAATTATTATTACAAAATAATACAACTTTTACTTACTATCATTATAGATATTATTTTATCAAATAAATATGTGATACAAACATATTTTACTACGTATAATAACTTACTTTAATAATACCTATCATATTATCTTTATGATATTAAATGAACCTGGCTTATAAATTTTATTACTTAATATATATAAAAGTATATTTTATTATATAAATTTAATATAAAATTTTATTAATTAATAAATAAATTATATTATTTACTCTAATAAATCTTTTAAAAATATTTAAAAATATAAAACGACGATATTTAAACTATATATTAATCATGTATAGATTTTTGGAAATTATTTTGAGTCAAATTTACTTTTGTTGACTTTTGCATATTAGTCTCGAGCATTAGGATTGTGGTACACTATGACTTGACCTAATTTGTTAGACAAATATTGACCAACACATAAATATATATAATTAATTTAGGTTCGTGAATCCGAGGCCAACCTTGCACTTGTTCAATGACGTTATATGTATTTTTACTACGAAATACAGTATGGTGAGTTTCATTGCCCTTTTACTCTTTACATTTTTTTGGGACTGAGAATACATGCAAATGCTTTATTAACTGTTTTACAATATTTATATGCGTGAGTTTCATTTGCTCCCTTTTACTCTTTACGTTTTTGGGCTGAGAATACATGCAAATGCTTTATTAACTGTTTTACAATATTTATATGCGTGAGTTTCATTTGCTCCCTTTTACTCTTTACGTTTTTGGGCTGAGAATACATGCAAATGCTTTATTAACTGTTTTACAATTTTCATTACTCCCTTTTTAAATGCTTTCGCAATATATATTTTTGGGACTGAGAATACATGCGCTTTTATAAATGTTTGACAAAATAGACACAAGTAATTGAAACTACATTCTATGGTTGAATTATCGAAATCGAATATGCCCCTTTTTATTAAAGTCTGGTAATCTAAGAATTAGGGAACAGACACCCTAATTGACGCGAATCCTAAAGATAGATCTATTGGGCCTAACAAACCCCATCCAAAGTACCGGATGCTTTAGTACTTCGAAATTCATGTCCGAAGGAGGATCCCGGAATGATAGGGGATATTCTTATATGTATCTAGTTAATGTCGGTTACCAGGTGTTCACCATATGAATGATTATTTTTGTCTCTATGCATGGGACGTATATTTATGAGAACTGGAAATGAAATTCTTGTGGTCTATTAAAATGATGGAAATAAATGATTATGATAAACTAATGAACTCACCAACCTTTTGGTTGACACTTTAAAGCATGTTTATTCTCAGGTGTTAAAGAAATCTTCCGCTGTGCATTTGCTCATTTTAAAGATATTACTTGGAGTCTTTCATAGCATATTTCGAAGAACGTTGCATTCGAGTCATTGAGTTCATCAAAGATTATTATTAAATTAATTTATAGTTGGATAGTGGATATTAAGAAATGGTATGCATGTCTGTCAATTTTCGATGTAAAGAAAGTTTGTCTTTTAAAAACGAATGCAATGTTTGTAAAATGTATCATATAGAGGTCAAATACCTCGCAATGTAATCAACTATTGTGAACCAACTGAAAGGACCCGTTCATATACATTATAAACGATTCACAATAGTTGATTACATTGCGAGGTATTTGACCTCTATATGATACATTTTACAAACATTGCATTCGTTTTTAAAAGACAAACTTTCTTTACATCGAAAATTGACAGACATGCATACCATTTCATAATATCCACTATCCAACTATAAATTAATTTAATAATAATCTTTGATGAACTCAATGACTCGAATGCAACGTTCTTCGAAATATGCTATGAAAGACTCCAAGTAATATCTTTAAAATGAGCAAATGCACAGCGGAAGATTTCTTTAACACCTGAGAATAAACATGCTTTAAAGTGTCAACCAAAAGGTTGGTGAGTTCATTAGTTTATCATAATCATTTATTTCCATCATTTTAATAGACCACAAGAATTTCATTTCCAGTTCTCATAAATATACGTCCCATGCATAGAGACAAAAATAATCATTCATATGGTGAACACCTGGTAACCGACATTAACTAGATACATATAAGAATATCCCCTATCATTCCGGGATCCTCCTTCGGACATGAATTTCGAAGTACTAAAGCATCCGGTACTTTAGATGGGGTTTGTTAGGCCCAATAGATCTATCTTTAGGATTCGCGTCAATTAGGGTGTCTGTTCCCTAATTCTTAGATTACCAGACTTTAATAAAAAGGGGCATATTCGATTTCGATAATTCAACCATAGAATGTAGTTTCAATTACTTGTGTCTATTTTGTCAAACATTTATAAAAGCGCATGTATTCTCAGTCCCAAAAATATATATTGCGAAAGCATTTAAAAAGGGAGTAATGAAAATTGTAAAACAGTTAATAAAGCATTTGCATGTATTCTCAGCCCAAAAACGTAAAGAGTAAAAGGGAGCAAATGAAACTCACGCATATAAATATTGTAAAACAGTTAATAAAGCATTTGCATGTATTCTCAGCCCAAAAACGTAAAGAGTAAAAGGGAGCAAATGAAACTCACGCATATAAATATTGTAAAACAGTTAATAAAGCATTTGCATGTATTCTCAGTCCCAAAAAAATGTAAAGAGTAAAAGGGCAATGAAACTCACCATACTGTATTTCGTAGTAAAAATACATATAACGTCATTGAACAAGTGCAAGGTTGGCCTCGGATTCACGAACCTAAATTAATTATATATATTTATGTGTTGGTCAATATTTGTCTAACAAATTAGGTCAAGTCATAGTGTACCACAATCCTAATGCTCGAGACTAATATGCAAAAGTCAACAAAAGTAAATTTGACTCAAAATAATTTCCAAAAATCTATACATGATTAATATATAGTTTAAATATCGTCGTTTTATATTTTTAAATATTTTTAAAAGATTTATTAGAGTAAATAATATAATTTATTTATTAATTAATAAAATTTTATATTAAATTTATATAATAAAATATACTTTTATATATATTAAGTAATAAAATTTATAAGCCAGGTTCATTTAATATCATAAAGATAATATGATAGGTATTATTAAAGTAAGTTATTACACGTAGTAAAATATGTTTGTATCACATATTTATTTGATAAAATAATATCTATAATGATAGTAAGTAAAAGTTGTATTATTTTGTAATAATAATTATTATTATAAAAATATCAATATTTATAATTACTAAGATAACATTATGATAAAACGATAATTCTAATTATGATAACTTTAATATTTATGATAATTTTTAATATTATCTTTAAAATAATAATTCTATTTAAAATAATAATAATAATAATATTTTATAGTAACAATGACATTTCTATTAAAATGATAATTTTTGTTAAAATGATAGTTTTGATACTAACGATACTTTTAATAATAATAGCAGTGATAAAAATAATAAGAACGATAATTTTATTTAAATCAATATCTTATAATATTTTAATTTCATCATGATACTCTTACTCATTATTTCCTAATCGTTTCGTTTAATAGATTTTAATCGTCTTTTATATCGTGTTCGTAATAATGATAATAATAGTAATCAAAATAATTAGGTGTTACAAATATTTGTTTTAATTACACTAATATTAATAATGATAGTTACTATAACATTATTAACGATAATACTAATAATTATCTTAATGATAATATAGTAATAATAATAATAACAATAACAATAACCATTTTTAAATAATGATATATATATATTAATAATGATAATAATAATAATAATACTAATAATAATAATAATAATAATAATAATTGGATAATAATAATAATACTAATTATAACTTTAACGATAATAACGATAGTAATAATAAAAAAAATAACAATTTTTAATGATAAATCCCTTTTATTGATAAAGATAATAATAATGATAATAATAAGATAAAACTAGAACGACGATAATAATAATCATTTTTAATAAAAATATCGAAAATTCAATTGATTATAACTTCTAATCCGTTCATCGAAACCATTCGATATCTAAAGGAAAAGTTCTTATCATTTTCGTTGCGTCCCATGCATAGAGACAAAAATAATCATTCATATGGTGAACACCTGGTAACCGACATTAACTAGATACATATAAGAATATCCCCTATCATTCCGGGATCCTCCTTCGGACATGAATTTCGAAGTACTAAAGCATCCGGTACTTTGGATGGGGTTTGTTAGGCCCAATAGATCTATCTTTAGGATTCGCGTCAATTAGGGTGTCTGTTCCCTAATTCTTAGATTACCAGACTTTAATAAAAAGGGGCATATTCGATTTCGATAATTCAACCATAGAATGTAGTTTCAACTACTTGTGTCTATTTTGTCAAACATTTATAAAAGCGCATGTATTCTCAGTCCCAAAAATATATATTGCGAAAGCATTTAAAAAGGGAGTAATGAAAATTGTAAAACAGTTAATAAAGCATTTGCATGTATTCTCAGCCCAAAAACGTAAAGAGTAAAAGGGAGCAAATGAAACTCACGCATATAAATATTGTAAAACAGTTAATAAAGCATTTGCATGTATTCTCAGCCCAAAAAAATGTAAAGAGTAAAAGGGCAATGAAACTCACCATACTGTATTTCGTAGTAAAAATACATATAACGTCATTGAACAAGTGCAAGGTTGGCCTCGGATTCACGAACCTAAATTAATTATATATATTTATGTGTTGGTCAATATTTGTCTAACAAATTAGGTCAAGTCATAGTGTACCACAATCCTAATGCTCGAGACTAATATGCAAAAGTCAACAAAAGTAAATTTGACTCAAAATAATTTCCAAAAATCTATACATGATTAATATATAGTTTAAATATCGTCGTTTTATATTTTTAAATATTTTTAAAAGATTTATTAGAGTAAATAATATAATTTATTTATTAATTAATAAAATTTTATATTAAATTTATATAATAAAATATACTTTTATATATATTAAGTAATAAAATTTATAAGCCAGGTTCATTTAATATCATAAAGATAATATGATAGGTATTATTAAAGTAAGTTATTACACGTAGTAAAATATGTTTGTATCACATATTTATTTGATAAAATAATATCTATAATGATAGTAAGTAAAAGTTGTATTATTTTGTAATAATAATTATTATTATAAAAATATCAATATTTATAATTACTAAGATAACATTATGATAAAACGATAATTCTAATTATGATAACTTTAATATTTACGATAATTTTTAATATTATCTTTAAAATAATAATTATATTTAAAATAATAATAATAATAATATTTTATAGTAACAATGACATTTCTATTAAAATGATAATTTTTGTTAAAATGATAGTTTTGATACTAACGATACTTTTAATAATAATAGCAGTGATAAAAATAATAAGAACGATAATTTTATTTAAATCAATATCTTATAATATTTTAATTTCATCATGATACTCTTACTCATTATTTCCTAATCGTTTCGTTTAATAGATTTTAATCGTCTTTTATATCGTGTTCGTAATAATGATAATAATAGTAATCAAAATAATTAGGTGTTACAAATATTTGTTTTAATTACACTAATATTAATAATGATAGTTACTATAACATTATTAACGATAATACTAATAATTATCTTAATGATAATATAGTAATAGTAATAATAATAATAACAATAACAATAACCATTTTTAAATAATGATATATATATATTAATAATGATAATAATAATAATAATACTAATAATAATAATAATAATAATAATAATCGGATAATAATAATAATACTAATTATAACTTTAACGATAATAACGATAGTAATAATAAAAAAAATAACAATTTTTAATGATAAATCCCTTTTATTGATAAAGATAATAATAATGATAATAATAAGATAAAACTAGAACGACGATAATAATAATCATTTTTAATAAAAATATCGAAAATTCAATTGATTATAACTTCTAATCCGTTCATCGAAACCATTCGATATCTAAAGGAAAAGTTCTTAATTTTTCGCTAGCTTTCCAAGGACATGCATATCTTATACCTTATCTCAACCGCAAGTGTAACTAATTCAAGATTCAACCTAACCTGTCTAAGGGCAATATCAAAAGTACAAGCATGCATAATCCTAAATACTCGAGCATTAGTCAGGGATACACTATTAGTATGTAAAAGTTAAATTATGAGTACTCACGTATCAATATTGAGATTCAATATTGCAGGAAAGGTACGTAGACGCAACGAAAATGATAAAAACTATATTGACCTCACGAGCATACCCATGAACCATACTCAATCACCTCCATAGCTATAACCCATAATTTCCTTAATCCTATCCTACTCGAAAAACAATTTCGAAATCACTCGGACAGCACTCCGTCGTAATATTTTATGTATACTAATAATATCTTGAAATAATACGGAGTAAATATATATATGTAAATCTATTGAGAGAGTTTAGAGAAAAATATTTTCAAGTTTCTATGAAATAATGAAACCTAATGAATTCTATTTATAATAGATTTTTGAATTATTAAAGTGAATTATTAAAGTATGAATTATTAAAGTGAATTATTAAAGTATGAATTATTAAAGTGAATTATTAAAGTATGAATTATTAAAGTGAATTATTAAAGTATGAATTATTAAAGTGAATTATTAAAGTTAAAGTAAAGTAAAAATAAAGTAGAGGTAAAGTTTAAGTATAGTAAAAGTATAAAACTATAACTATGTACGTATAATACGCGTATAAATATATATAATATTAATTTAAATCATTTAATAAAATAAAATATAAATATCTTTATCTTTATCATACTAGTTAAGTAATGAGTTGTCAAAAGTGGTTCTAGATATTTATAAAAGTTATATACGTTTTAATAATAAAGTTCTTTTTAAACTGAAAACGTTTTTGTACGTTTGAAACTAAATAGGTCAATCGAGTCTTTATGAGATTCAATCTTCCACTATCCTTTGTCTAGTTCTCAATAATTGACAATTTGTTCTTATTTATAAATCACTTTACCATTTTCCGAATATTGTTAAAATGGAAAGATTTCTCAAATCAACGTGGGCCTTTCAACAGAGACTTGTAATCATAATTCAATATATCTGATAATTCAATCATTTGATCTTATCTTCTAATTCCATTGATAAACATTTTGAAACAGATACAATCATATAAAGTATTTAATCTAATATTTTGTTTACGTTTCAAGTTATAATATATATATACATATACATATATAATCATATTCGTTTAATGGTTCGTGAATCGTTGGAACTTGGTCGAGGTTGAATGAATGTATGAACATAGTTTAAAATTCTTGAAATTTAACTTAACAAATATTGCTTATCGTGTCGGAAACATATAAAGATTAAAGTTTAAATTTGGTTGGAAATTTTCGGGTTGTCACAGTACCTACCCGTTAAAGAAATTTCGTCCCGAAATTTGAGTGGAAAGGTCGTGAATGATAATAAGTATGTTTTCATGATGCATACGGGCTGAAAATTAGAGTTTTATCATCAGCGAATAATTTGGATAAACAATCCATTTATATGAAGAGTACGAATGAAGCTAACATAGAAGAGTGAAATGAGTAAGTGTAGATTCATCTTATCATTTGACGTAGATATGATTGATTCCTAGATTTTAAGGGATTTAAAGAAAATCTTCTTAATAAGATTTGACTCTCCGGTACTTAAGGGAATTAGGATCCTCTTTAAATGTGATCGTCCATTTTAATTGTTCTTTCGGAGATTTTCTTATAAATTCACCTCCTTCATTTCCTTACAACTCACACCTTCTATTGATGCATTTTATGCAAGTCCCTAGACATCTACCCACGTCCATTGCAGGTACAACAGTTTACAGGCCACCATGATTGCTCGTTATTATCCTATCCGTGTTTGTATGTGGTTACAGGAACTGCAGGAACGAGATTTAGATGTTTGACTATGTTAGACTTAGTCAGACGTACGAGTGAAGCCTCACTAGTATGGCTGACAAGCTCATACGCACGGTTGATGCTGAGCTAAGTCACAATTACAACCTAAATGAGAAGACATGAGTGAGTGATCACCCGTACGGCTGATGAAGCTAACTCGTACGTGTGATGAATGAATCGTATGGGTGAGTCAACAGCAGGGGTATATAAAGTCTTATGTTCTTCATTTTAGGTTAAGCCTCTCATTTGTTACACACACTCAGATCTAGTGAGCTCCTCCGATTCTCTCTCTCAGTCCAAATCACCCAGGTGGTGAATAATAGCTCTAGGTGTTGATCTAATCACACTTGATTTAGTTGTGGTTTGACTAAATTAATCAAAAAAAAAACTTAACCTATTCACTAGAGGGTTTGATTCACTTATTCCGCCATTGTGTGAGTTAAATCTATTGATTTCTAAGTTCCTAGTCATGTTTCATCACCTTCTATTCTTTCCCCCTCAACTCATATTTTAAAGTATTCATCAATATGCTCCATCCAGTTCTGATTCTCAATATACTTCTAACTTTCATATCGGTCATTCTTCTTTTTCATCTACCGCCGGAAGAATCTATTTACTTCTACTATACTCTTGGGTTTATAGTGTTTCTAGTTCTCCCGTGTCTTTATATTGCTATATGCATCGATATATATGGTTTATAATTTATGGTTTGTCGTTGGGCTTTATATGTTCCCTTATATTTCAAAGTCTCTGCTTCTGTCTTCTATAATCATTATCATTCACAGTTAATGCTCTCTTTTATTTGCTGCAATTTATACCCCAATTTCTATTTCGGAGTTTTGTCCTTTCGTTTCTTCTTCTTGCGATTAAGCACCGCTTGTAATGGTCCAGAATTCACAGATATGAATTTCGGAATGAACATTGTTAATGTTCTAGGAAGGAAATTGTGATGGCACGATCTTGACTTGTCAAATTACTAGAATACCTTGGAAAAGGCCGAATCATCAAGAAATATTTTCTTGATATTTTAGAGGTTAAATAGAATACAAGAGTCATATAACATGGCACATGATGATGTTATGATCTGTGAATCATCACGTTCCATTTAGAAACTCAGCATGACTTACTGTAATATAATCACATTGATCAAGTGTCATTATATTATACTAATTCATGCTTCAGTTCCCAACACTACTTCAAAATATTACTATTTTAAACTTGAATGTTTCAGAATTTAGAAACTAAAATAGTTTCTTTTATGATGTAATACAGATAGCACGAAGAGGTAAATGATTTCAAATAAGAAAAATTAAGAAAATATCTTCAGAAATATGGAGGATATTTATAATGAAAGATATGATGATATTTTAGAATTTCTAATATCAGAGGATGATGAAGAATATTGTCCGCAGGGGTTTAGAGTCAGGAGCAAGGTATTCATTAATGACTTCAGTAGGTACTGAATCATTTGGATCCTTTGAAGTCAGGTTCAGTCTTTATAATTTGTCCACAGCCTCCTTCCTACTTTGCTCAATCCGTTTTCCAGTTCCAAAACTTCTCTTTTTCTGCGCTTTGCCAGTACACTTCATCATTATCATCCAGCTTTTACCATTTAAAGTCGTTTATAGTTTTTGCTGCTTCATCAGCATTTTTTTTTTTCCATTTTCGGAGAACCAATTCGTAGTTCGGAGTGTTTTTCAGAAACTTCACATTCAAATTAAGTCCAGAAGATAGACGTTATATATACACATATAACTGTTGGCGTAGACATGCTGCGAGATTTCAAAATACTGATTGCTAATTCCCAATGATTCGTATGGCAATTCTCATTACAAGATGCGAATGAGTAAATGATAGGGTTTCAATGAATAATTATAATGACTTTTTGGAGAGGCTAAAGTCAAAGGGTAATGAAGTTGTTGGTACATCTGCTAATAATGTGGTGGAATGTAAAAGGTTCCCTGGTAACGATGGTGTATATCTCAAGGTTATAATAAGGTTAGTCTGACTGAAAAGTCGAAGTTGACTTGCTGGAGCTGTGACAAAACTGGCTACTTTGAATAGGAGTCGCAAAGTTATTTTTGCTAATAAATGCCAAAGAATCTGACGCGGATACGTTGTTTAAACTTTTACTTTGGTTTCAAGAGTTTTTCGGGTACATAACTGTGGGTAACATGTGGTTGGATCATCATCTCGATTGCTCATCATTCGAAGTGTCTTCAGAAATTTTCGAAGGGTTTGAACACAGATTGTAATCGTTAACATACATTTGATATTCTAACACAGTTTTGAAGTCAAAATATAGCTTGTGAAAGATGTAAGGATCTAAGAGTGATGATTTTGGTCATATCTCAAGTTGAATTTTGAGATTTCAAAATCAGAATATGTAATTAAATTTTGAATGAGTATGGTTGTTTTGATTTCTATAAAAGAATGTATATTGTTGTGAAAGTAGGGAGTATAATGGATGATTTGCTGAATCAGATTCGAAGAATGTAACATATTAATTGTGAATTTATATATCTCTCGGGTATTACCTACCCGTTAAAAAAAAAATTTCACAATTAATATTTTGTACAAAAGAATTTTATTACAGTCTTTATAAAAATATATATATATGTATATTTTCTTCAGATGTAACATAGATTTAATGAGTTAATGTTAAATTAAACTCATTTGATTTACGGTTGAAACTAGAATTGAATAATCCCTAAAGGCTTTAAAAAGTACATAACTTTTACGCAGTATTTCTTTAATGACATTGAAATTATGAATCAATACTTCGTTATTTGTTGATGTATGATGTTCGGTTCGTGGAATTCTTGTGAATTTCGCAAAGTACGAATGATGTTATCTGAAAAGTTTCGGGTACATCGATGATGAAAGTGTAAAATCAAATATATACTTGATTTATTATGAATTGGAATTTGTTGAATTGCAACAGAGATTGTAGTTAACGCTGGTTAAGTTGCGGCCGAAGGACGTACATTATTGCATATTTGTAATATGAATTAACTGAGTAGTTAAGATTCACACACAATAGCTTAGCACGGAAAGATTTATTTCAAAATATATATATATATATATATATATATATATATATATATATATATATATATATATATATATATATATATATATATATATATATATATATATATATATATATATATATATAGTACCTACCCGTTAAATAAATTTCGTCCCGAAATTTTAAGCTGTTGAAGGTGTTGACGAATCTTCTGGAAATAGATGCGGGTATTTCTTCTTCATCTGATCTTCACGCTCCCAGGTGAACTCGGGTCCTCTACGAGCATTCCATCGAACCTTAACAATTGGTATCTTGTTTTGCTTAAGTCTTTTAACCTCACGATCCATTATTTCGACGGGTTCTTCGATGAATTGAAGTTTTTCGTTGATTTGGATTTCATCTAACGGAATAGTGAGATCTTCTTTAGCAAAACATTTCTTTAAATTCGAGACGTGGAAAGTGTTATGTACAGCCGCGAGTTGTTGAGGTAACTCTAGTCGGTAAGCTACTGGTCCGACACGATCAATAATCTTGAATGGTCCAATATACCTTGGATTTAATTTCCCTCGTTTACCAAATCGAACAACGCCTTTCCAAGGTGCAACTTTAAGCATGACCATCTCTCCAATTTCAAATTCTATATCTTTTCTTTTAATGTCAGCGTAGCTCTTTTGTCGACTTTGGGCGGTTTTCAACCGTTGTTGAATTTGGATGATCTTCTCGGTAGTTTCTTGTATAATCTCCGGACCCGTAATCTGTCTATCCCCCACTTCACTCCAACAAATCGGAGACCTGCACTTTCTACCATAAAGTGCTTCAAACGGCGCCATCTCAATGCTTGAATGGTAGCTGTTGTTGTAGGAAAATTCTGCTAACGGTAGATGTCGATCCCAACTGTTTCCGAAATCAATAACACATGCTCGTAGCATGTCTTCAAGCGTTTGTATCGTCCTTTCGCTCTGCCCATCAGTTTGTGGATGATAGGCAGTACTCATGTCTAGACGAGTTCCTAATGCTTGCTGTAATGTCTGCCAGAATCTTGAAATAAATCTGCCATCCCTATCAGAGATAATAGAGATTGGTATTCCATGTCTGGAGACGACTTCCTTCAAATACAGTCGTGCTAACTTCTCCATCTTGTCATCTTCTCTTATTGGTAGGAAGTGTGCTGATTTGGTGAGACGATCAACTATTACCCAAATAGTATCAAAACCACTTGCAGTCCTTGGCAATTTAGTGATGAAATCCATGGTAATGTTTTCCCATTTCCATTCCGGGATTTCGGGTTGTTGAAGTAGACCTGATGGTTTCTGATGCTCAGCTTTGACCTTAGAACACGTCAAACATTCTCCTACGTATTTAGCAACATCGGCTTTCATACCCGGCCACCAAAAATGTTTCTTGAGATCCTTGTACATCTTCCCCGTTCCAGGATGTATTGAGTATCTGGTTTTATGAGCTTCTCTAAGTACCATTTCTCTCATATCTCCAAATTTTGGTACCCAAATCCTTTCAGCCCTATACCGGGTTCCGTCTTCCCGAATATTAAGATGCTTCTCCGATCCTTTGGGTATTTCATCCTTTAAATTTCCCTCTTTTAAAACTCCTTGTTGCGCCTCCTTTATTTGAGTAGTAATGTTATTATGAATCATTATATTCATAGATTTTACTCGAATGGGTTCTCTGTCCTTCCTGCTCAAGGCATCGGCTACCACATTTGCCTTCCCCGGGTGGTAACGAATCTCAAAGTCGTAATCATTCAATAATTCAATCCACCTACGCTGCCTCATATTCAGTTGTTTCTGATTAAATATGTGTTGGAGACTTTTGTGGTCGGTATATATAATACTTTTGACCCCATATAAGTAGTGCCTCCAAGTCTTTAATGCAAAAACAACCGCGCCTAATTCCAAATCATGCGTCGTATAATTTTGTTCGTGAATCTTCAATTGTCTAGACGCATAAGCAATCACCTTCGTTCGTTGCATTAATACACAACCGAGACCTTGCTTTGATGCATCACAATAAATCACAAAATCATCATTCCCTTCAGGCAATGACAATATAGGTGCCGTAGTTAGCTTTTTCTTCAATAACTGAAACGCTTTCTCTTGTTCATCATTCCATTCAAATTTCTTCCCTTTATGCGTTAATGCAGTCAAGGGTTTTGCTATTCTGGAAAAGTCTTGGATGAACCTTCTGTAGTAACCAGCTAGTCCTAAAAACTGGCGTATGTGTTTCGGAGTTTTCGGGGTTTCCCACTTTTCAACAGTTTCTATCTTTGCCGGATCCACCTTAATACCTTTTTTGTTCACTATGTGACCGAGGAATTGAACTTCTTCCAACCAAAATGCACACTTTGAAAACTTAGCGTACAATTCTTCCTTCCTCAATACTTCTAACACCTTTCTCAAATGTTCACCGTGTTCTTGGTCATTCTTTGAGTAAATAAGTATGTCATCAATGAAAACAATGACAAACTTGTCAAGGTATGGTCCACACACTCGGTTCATAAGGTCCATGAACACAGCTGGTGCATTAGTTAAACCAAACGGCATGACCATAAACTCGTAATGACCGTAACGTGTTCTAAAAGCAGTCTTTGGAATATCATCTTCTTTCACCCGCATTTGATGATACCCGGAACGTAAGTCAATCTTTGAATAAACAGACGAGCCTTGTAGTTGATCAAATAAGTCGTCGATTCTCGGTAGTGGGTAGCGGTTCTTGATGGTAAGTTTGTTCAACTCTCGGTAGTCGATACACAACCTGAATGTACCATCTTTCTTCTTAACAAACAAAACAGGAGCTCCCCACGGTGATGTGCTTGGTCGAATGAAACCACGCTCTAAAAGTTCTTGTAATTGGCTTTGCAGTTCTTTCATCTCGCTGGGTGCGAGTCTGTAAGGAGCACGAGCTATTGGTGCAGCTCCTGGTACAAGATCTATTTGAAATTCAACGGATCGATGTGGGGGTAATCCCGGTAATTCTTTCGGAAATACATCGGGAAATTCTTTTGCAATGGGAACATCATTGATGCTCTTTTCTTCAGTTTGTACTTTCTCGACGTGTGCTAGAACAGCATAGCAACCTTTTCTTATTAGTTTTTGTGCCTTCAAATTACTAATAAGATGTAGCTTCGTGTTGCCCTTTTCCCCGTACACCATTAAGGGTTTTCCTTTTTCTCGTATAATGCGAATTGCATTTTTGTAACAAACGATCTCCGCTTTCACTTCTTTCAACCAGTCCATACCGATTATCACATCAAAACTCCCTAACTCTACTGGTATCAAATCAATCTTAAATGTTTCGCTAACCAGTTTAATTTCTCGATTCCGACATATATTATCTGCTGAAATTAATTTACCATTTGCTAATTCGAGTAAAAATTTACTATCCAAAGGCGTCAATGGACAACTTAATTTAGCACAAAAATCTCTACTCATATAGCTTCTATCCGCACCCGAATCAAATAAAACGTAAGCAGATTTATTGTCAATAAGAAACGTACCCGTAACAAGCTCCGGGTCTTCCTGTGCCTCTACCGCATTAATATTGAAAACTCTTCCACGGCCTTGTCCATTCGTGTTCTCCTGGTTCGGGCAATTTCTAATAATGTGGCCTGGTTTTCCACATTTATAACAAACTACATTGGCATAACTTGCTCCGACACTACTTGCTCCGCCATTACTCGTTCCGACACCATTGTTCCTTTCGTTCTATTAACCCCTGGTCCGTAGACCTCACACTTCGCCGCGCTATGACCATTTCTTTTACACTTGTTGCAAAATTTGGTGCAGAACCCCGAGTGATTCTTTTCACACCTTTGGCATAGCTGCTTCTGATTGTTGTTGTTGTTGCGGTTATTATTGTTGTTGGGATGATTGTTGTAGTTGCTGTTGTTGTTGTTGTTGTTGTTGTTGTTGTTGTTGTTGGGCCGTTTGTTGTAGTTGCGATTGATGTTGCGATTGTTGGGATAATTGTTGCGATTATTGTTGTAATTGCTGTTGTTGTTGTATTGGTGATTCTTATCACCGTTTTCCTCCCACTTTCTTTTGACTTGCTTCACATTGGCCTCTTCAGCAGTCTGTTCTTTAATTCTTTCTTCAATCTGGTTCACTAGTTTGTGAGCCATTCTACATGCATGTTGTATGGAGGCGGGCTCGTGTGAACTTATATCTTCTTGGATTCTTTCCGGTAATCCTTTCACAAACGCGTCGATCTTCTCTTCCTCATCTTCGAATGCTCCCGGACACAATAGGCACAATTCTGTGAATCGTCTTTCGTACGTGGTAATATCAAATCCTTGGGTTCGTAACCCTCTAAGTTCTGTCTTGAGCTTATTGACCTCGGTTCTGGGACGGTACTTCTCGTTCATCAAGTGCTTGAATGCTGACCACGGTAGTGCGTACGCATCATCTTGTCCCACTTGCTCTAGATAGGTATTCCACCATGTTAACGCAGAACCTGTGAAGGTATGCGTAGCGTACTTCACTTTGTCCTCTTCAGTACACTTACTTATGGCAAACACCGATTCAACCTTCTCGGTCCACCGTTTCAATCCGATCGGTCCTTCGGTTCCATCAAATTCCAAAGGTTTGCAGGCAGTGAATTCTTTGTAGGTGCATCCTATACGATTTCCTGTACTGCTAGATCCAAGGTTATTGTTGGTATGTAGCGCAGCCTGTACTGCGGCTATGTTTGAAGCTAGAAAAGTACGGAATTCCTCTTCATTCATATTCACGGTGTGTCGAGTAGTCGGTGCCATTTCCTTCAAAATAGTTAAATGGAACAAGTTAATCATACAGAATATTAAGAGTAGTTAATAGTATTTCGTAGCATAATATGAACTCATTTATAAAAGCTTTTTCTTCATATTAGCATTTTATAAGTTTAAATTCGGGTAGTACCTACCCGTTAAGTTCATACTTAGTAGCTAATATACAATTCAACTACTACAATTCTATATGAAAAACTGATTATAATAATATTTCGCGTTCAAACTTTTATACAATATTTTACAAACTTACAATACCGCTTATTTTACATAAAGCATGAAATATAGCACACAATAACTTTGATACAAGATAGTTGTGAAGACAATTCTAGCTAGTACACAAGTCGTTCAGCAAAGGCAATAAAGACACGTAATTCATACGTCCAGAAACAAGTCATGCATTCTGGTTTTACTAGGACTACTTCCCATCCTTGGTCTTGTGCAACATAACCGTTATGGCCGTTGATAAGACAGCGTGTTGTAACGTCATCAAAGGGACGAGGGTTACGTAATGTCCAACAGTCCCGTAATAATCTAAAAACCTCATTTCTTACCCCAATTACCGACTCCGTCACTTGTGGAAACGTTTTGTTTAATAGTTGTAGCCCGATGTTCTTGTTCTCACTTTGGTGAGAAGCGAACATTACTAATCCGTAAGCATAACATGCTTTTTTATGTTGCATGTTAGCCGCTTTTTCTAAATCACGAAGTCCAATATTCGGATATATTGAGTCAAAATAATTTCTTAACCCGTTGCGTAAAATAGCATTTGGGTTCCCCGCAATATATGCGTCAAAGTAAACACATCGTAACTTATGGGTTTCCCAATGTGATATCCCCCATCTTTCAAACGAAAGTCTCTTATAAACCAAGACATTCTTGGAACGTTCTTCGAATGTCTTACAAACTGATCTCGCCTTAAATAGTTGTGCCGAAGAATTCTGGCCGACTCTAGACAAGATTTCATCAATCATGTCTCCGGGTAGGTCTCTTAAAATATTGGGTTGTCTATCCATTTTGTGTTTTTAAACTGTAAAATAGACAAGAGTTAGATTCATAAAAAAATACTTATTAATACAAGCAATTTTTACATATATCATAAAGCATAAGAACACTATATTACATATATTACACCACACGAATACAACTATCTTATTCCGACTCGCTCGTTTCTTCTTCTTCGGTTTTGGTTCGTTTTGCCAAGTTTCTAGGGATATATGGTGTTCCCCTAATACGAGCCGTCGTTGTCCACATTGGTTTAGAAAAACCTGGTGGTTTAGAGGTTCCCGGGTCATTGTTACAACTTAAGGACTTCGGGGGTTGACGATACATATAAAGTTCATCGGGGTTGGAATTAGATTTTTCTATTTTTATGCCATTTCCCTTATTATTTTCTTTTGCCTTTTTAAATTCAGTTGGGGTAATTTCTATAACATCATCGGAATTCTCGTCGGAATCCGATTCATCGGAGAATTGGTAATCCTCCCAATATTTTGCTTCCTTGGCGGAAACACCATTGACCATAATTAACTTTGGTCGGTTGGTTGAGGATTTTCTTTTACTTAACCGTTTTATTATTTCCCCCACCGGTTCTATTTCTTCATCCGGTTCCGATTCTTCTTCCGGTTCCGATTCTTCTTCCGGTTCCGACTCTTCTTCCGGTTCCGACTCTTCTTCCGGTTCCTCTTCGGGAACTTGTGAATCAGTCCACAAATCATTCCAATTTACATTTGACTCTTCATTATTATTAGGTGAGTCAATGGGACTTGTTCTAGAGGTAGACATCTATCACATAATATCAAACACGTTAAGAGATTAATATATCACATAATATTCATATGTTAAAAATATATAGTTTCCAACAAAAATGTTAAGCAATCATTTTTAAAGAAAACACGGTCGAAGTCCAGACTCACTAATGCATCCTAACAAACTCGATAAGACACACTAATGCAAATTTTCTGGTTCTCTAAGACCAACGCTCGGATACCAACTGAAATGTCCCGTTCTTATTGATTAAAAACGTTCCATATTAATTGATTTCGTTGCGAGGTTTTGACCTCTATATGAGACGTTTTTCAAAGACTGCATTCATTTTTAAAACAAACCATAACCTTTATTTCATAAATAAAGGTTTAAAAAGCTTTACGTAGATTATCAAATAATGATAATCTAAAATATCCTGTTTACATACGACCATTACATAATGGTTTACAATACAAATATGTTACATCGAAATCAGTTTCTTGAATGCAGTTTTTACACAATATCATACAAACATGGACTCCAAATCTTGTCCTTATTTTAGTATGCAACAGCGGAAGCTCTTAATATTCACCTGAGAATAAACATGCTTTAAACGTTAATAAAAATGTTGGTGAGTTATAGGTTTAACCTATATATATCAAATCGTAACAATAGACCACAAGATTTCATATTTCAATACACATCCCATACATAGAGATAAAAATCATTCATATGGTGAACACCTGGTAACCGACAATAACAAGATGCATATATAAGAATATCCCCATCATTCCGGGACACCCTTCGGATATGATATAAATTTCGAAGTACTAAAGCATCCGGTACTTTGGATGGGGTTTGTTAGGCCCAATAGATCTATCTTTAGGATTCGCGTCAATTAGGGTGTCTGTTCCCTAATTCTTAGATTACCAGACTTTAATAAAAAGGGGCATATTCGATTTCGATAATTCAACCATAGAATGTAGTTTCACGTACTTGTGTCTATTTTGTAAATCATTTATAAAACCTGCATGTATTCTCATCCCAAAAATATTAGATTTTAAAAGTGGGACTATAACTCACTTTCACAGATTTTTACTTCGTCGGGAAGTAAGACTTGGCCAATGTTGATTCACGAACCTATAACAATATATACATATATATTAAAGTATGTTCAAAATATATTTACAACACTTTTAATATATTTTGATGTTTTAAGTTTATTAAGTCAGCTGTCCTCGTTAGTAACCTATAACTAGTTGTCCACAGTTAGATGTACAGAAATAAATCGATAAATATTATCTTGAATCAATCCACGACCCAGTGTATACGTATCTCAGTATTGATCACAACTCAAACTATATATATTTTGGAATCAACCTCAACCCTGTATAGCTAACTCCAACATTCACATATAGAGTGTCTATGGTTGTTCCGAAATATATATAGATGTGTCGACATGATAGGTCGAAACATTGTATACGTGTCTATGGTATCTCAAGATTACATAATATACAATACAAGTTGATTAAGTTATGGTTGGAATAGATTTGTTACCAATTTTCACGTAGCTAAAATGAGAAAAATTATCCAATCTTGTTTTACCCATAACTTCTTCATTTTAAATCCGTTTTGAGTGAAACAAATTGCTATGGTTTCATATTGAACTCTATTTTATGAATCTAAACAGAAAAAGTATAGGTTTATAGTCAGAAAAATAAGTTACAAGTCGTTTTTGTAAAGGTAGTCATTTCAGTCGAAAGAACGACGTCTAGATGATCAATTTAGAAAACATACTTCCACTTTGAGTTTAACCATAATTTTTGGATATAGTTTCATGTTCATAATAAAAATCATTTTCTCAGAATAACAACTTTTAAATCAAAGTTTATCATAGTTTTTAATTAACTAACCCAAAACAGCCCGCGGTGTTACTACGACGGCGTAAATCCGGTTTTACGGTGTTTTTCGTGTTTCCAGGTTTTAAATCATTAAGTTAGCATATCATATAGATATAGAACATGTGTTTAGTTGATTTTAAAAGTCAATTTAGAAGGATTAACTTTTGTTTGCGAACAAGTTTAGAATTAACTAAACTATGTTCTAGTGATTACAAGTTTAAACCTTCGAATAAGATAGCTTTATATGTATGAATCGAATGATGTTATGAACATAATTACTACCTTAATTTCCTTGGATAAACCTACTGGAAAAGAGAAAAATGGATCTAGCTTCAATGGATCCTTGGATGGCTCGAAGTTCTTGAAGCAGAATCATGACACGAAAACAAGTTCAAGTAAGATCATCACTTGAAATAAGATTGTTATAGTTATAGAAATTGAACCAAAGTTTGAATATGATTATTACCTTGTATTAGAATGATAACCTACTGTAAGAAACAAAGATTTCTTGAGGTTGGATGATCACCTTACAAGATTGGAAGTGAGCTAGCAAACTTGAAAGTATTCTTGATTTTATGAAACTAGAACTTTTGGAATTTATGAAGAACACTTAGAACTTGAAGATAGAACTTGAGAGAGATCAATTAGATGAAGAAAATTGAAGAATGAAAGTGTTTGTAGGTGTTTTTGGTCGTTGGTGTATGGATTAGATATAAAGGATATGTAATTTTGTTTTCATGTAAATAAGTCATGAATGATTACTCATATTTTTGTAATTTTATGAGATATTTCATGCTAGTTGCCAAATGATGGTTCCCACATGTGTTAGGTGACTCACATGGGCTGCTAAGAGCTGATCATTGGAGTGTATATACCAATAGTACATACATCTAAAAGCTGTGTATTGTACGAGTACGAATACGGGTGCATACGAGTAGAATTGTTGATGAAACTGAACGAGGATGTAATTGTAAGCATTTTTGTTAAGTAGAAGTATTTTGATAAGTGTATTGAAGTCTTTAAAAAGTGTATAAATACATATTAAAACACTACATGTATATACATTTTAACTGAGTCGTTAAGTCATCGTTAGTCGTTACATGTAAGTGTTGTTTTGAAACCTTTAGGTTAACGATCTTGTTAAATGTTGTTAACCCAATGTTTATAATATCAAATGAGATTTTAAATTATTATATTATCATGATATTATCATGTATGAATATCTCTTAATATGATATATATACATTAAATGTCTTTACAACGATAATCGTTACATATATGTCTCGTTTAAAAATCATTAAGTTAGTAGTCTTGTTTTTACATATGTAGTTCATTGTTAATATACTTTATGATATGTTTTCTTATCATAGTATCATGTTAACTATATATATATATATATCCATATATATGTCATCATATAGTTTTTACAAGTTTTAACGTTCGTGAATCACCGATCAACTTGGGTGGTCAATTGTCTATATGAAACATATTTTAATTAATCAAGTCTTAACAAGTTTGATTGCTTAACATGTTGGAAACATTTAATCATGTAAATATCAATCTCAATTAATATATATAAACATGGAAAAGTTCGGGTCACTACAGGAGCAACTGAAAGGACCCGTTCATATACATTATAAACGATTCACAATAGTTGATTACATTGCGAGGTATTTGACCTCTATATGATACATTTTACAAACATTGCATTCGTTTTTAAAAGACAAACTTTCTTTACATCGAAAATTGACAGACATGCATACCATTTCATAATATCCACTATCCAACTATAAATTAATTTAATAATAATCTTTGATGAACTCAATGACTCGAATGCAACGTTCTTCAAAATATGCTATGAAAGACTCCAAGTAATATCTTTAAAATGAGCAAATGCACAGCGGAAGATTTCTTTAACACCTGAGAATAAACATGCTTTAAAGTGTCAACCAAAAGGTTGGTGAGTTCATTAGTTTATCATAATCATTTATTTCCATCATTTTAATAGACCACAAGAATTTCATTTCCAGTTCTCATAAATATACGTCCCATGCATAGAGACAAAAATAATCATTCATATGGTGAACACCTGGTAACCGACATTAACTAGATACATATAAGAATATCCCCTATCATTCCGGGATCCTCCTTCGGACATGAATTTCGAAGTACTAAAGCATCCGGTACTTTGGATGGAGTTTGTTAGGCCCAATAGATCTATCTTTAGGATTCGCGTCAATTAGGGTGTCTGTTCCCTAATTCTTAGATTACCAGACTTTAATAAAAAGGGGCATATTCGATTTCGATAATTCAACCATAGAATGTAGTTTCAATTACTTGTGTCTATTTTGTCAAACATTTATAAAAGCGCATGTATTCTCAGTCCCAAAAATATATATTGCGAAAGCATTTAAAAAGGGAGTAATGAAAATTGTAAAACAGTTAATAAAGCATTTGCATGTATTCTCAGCCCAAAAACGTAAAGAGTAAAAGGGCAATGAAACTCACCATACTGTATTTCGTAGTAAAAATACATATAACGTCATTGAACAAGTGCAAGGTTGGCCTCGGATTCACGAACCTAAATTAATTCTATATATTTATGTGTTGGTCAATATTTGTCTAACAAATTAGGTCAAGTCATAGTGTACCACAATCCTAATGCTCGAGACTAATATGCAAAAGTCAACAAAAGTAAATTTGACTCAAAATAATTTCCAAAAATCTATACATGATTAATATATAGTTTAAATATCGTCGTTTTATATTTTTAAATATTTTTAAAAGATTTATTAGAGTAAATAATATAATTTATTTATTAATTAATAAAATTTTATATTAAATTTATATAATAAAATATACTTTTATATATATTAAGTAATAAAATTTATAAGCCAGGTTCATTTAATATCATAAAGATAATATGATAGGTATTATTAAAGTAAGTTATTACACGTAGTAAAATATGTTTGTATCACATATTTATTTGATAAAATAATATCTATAATGATAGTAAGTAAAAGTTGTATTATTTTGTAATAATAATTATTATTATAAAAATATCAATATTTATAATTACTAAGATAACATTATGATAAAACGATAATTCTAATTATGATAACATTAATATTTACGATAATTTTTAATATTATCTTTAAAATAATAATTCTATTTAAAATAATAATAATAATAATATTTTATAGTAACAATGACATTTCTATTAAAATGATAATTTTTGTTAAAATGATAGTTTTGATACTAACGATACTTTTAATAATAATAGTAGTGATAAAAATAATAAGAACGATAATTTTATTTAAATCAATATCTTATAATATTTTAATTTCATCATGATACTCTTACTCATTATTTCCTAATCGTTTCGTTTAATAGATTTTAATCGTCTTTTATATCGTGTTCGTAATAATGATAATAATAGTAATCAAAATAATTAGGTGTTACAAATATTTGTTTTAATTACACTAATATTAATAATGATAGTTACTATAACATTATTAACGATAATACTAATAATTATCTTAATGATAATATAGTAATAATAATAATAACAATAACAATAACCATTTTTAAATAATGATATATATATATTAATAATGATAATAATAATAATAATACTAATAATAATAATAATAATAATAATTGGATAATAATAATAATACTAATTATAACTTTAACGATAATAACGATAGTAATAATAAAAAAAATAACAATTTTTAATGATAAATCCCTTTTATTGATAAAGATAATAATAATGATAATAATAAGATAAAACTAGAACGACGATAATAATAATCATTTTTAATAAAAATATCGAAAATTCAATTGATTATAACTTCTAATCCGTTCATCGAAACCATTCGATATCTAAAGGAAAAGTTCTTAATTTTTCGCTAGCTTTCCAAGGACATGCATATCTTATACCTTATCTCAACCGCAAGTGTAACTAATTCAAGATTCAACCTAACCTGTCTAAGGGCAATATCAAAAGTACAAGCATGCATAATCCTAAATACTCGAGCATTAGTCAGGGATACACTATTAGTATGTAAAAGTTAAATTATGAGTACTCACGTATCAATATTGAGATTCAATATTGCAGGAAAGGTACGTAGACGCAACGAAAATGATAAAAACTATATTGACCTCACGAGCATACCCATGAACCATACTCAATCACCTCCATAGCTATAACCCATAATTTCCTTAATCCTATCCTACTCGAAAAACAATTTCGAAATCACTCGGACAGCACTCCGTCGTAATATTTTATGTATACTAATAATATCTTGAAATAATACGGAGTAAATATATATATGTAAATCTATTGAGAGAGTTTAGAGAAAAATATTTTCAAGTTTCTATGAAATAATGAAACCTAATGAATTCTATTTATAATAGATTTTTGAATTATTAAAGTGAATTATTAAAGTATGAATTATTAAAGTGAATTATTAAAGTATGAATTATTAAAGTGAATTATTAAAGTATGAATTATTAAAGTGAATTATTAAAGTTAAAGTAAAGTAAAAATAAAGTAGAGGTAAAGTTTAAGTATAGTAAAAGTATAAAACTATAACTATGTACGTATAATACGCGTATAAATATATATAATATTAATTTAAATCATTTAATAAAATAAAATATAAATATCGTTATCTTTATCATACTAGTTAAGTAATGAGTTGTCAAAAGTGGTTCTAGATATTTATAAAAGTTATATACGTTTTAATAATAAAGTTCTTTTTAAACTGAAAACGTTTTTGTACGTTTGAAACTAAATAGGTCAATCGAGTCTTTATGAGATTCAATCTTCCACTATCCTTTGTCTAGTTCTCAATAATTGACAATTTGTTCTTATTTATAAATCACTTTACCATTTTCCGAATATTGTTAAAATGGAAAGATTTCTCAAATCAACGTGGGCCTTTCAACAGAGACTTGTAATCATAATTCAATATATCTGATAATTCAATCATTTGATCTTATCTTCTAATTCCATTGATAAACATTTTGAAACAGATACAATCATATAAAGTATTTAATCTAATATTTTGTTTACGTTTCAAGTTATAATATATATATACATATACATATATAATCATATTCGTTTAATGGTTCGTGAATCGTTGGAACTTGGTCGAGGTTGAATGAATGTATGAACATAGTTTAAAATTCTTGAAATTTAACTTAACAAATATTGCTTATCGTGTCGGAAACATATAAAGATTAAAGTTTAAATTTGGTTGGAAATTTTCGGGTTGTCACAGTACCTACCCGTTAAAGAAATTTCGTCCCGAAATTTGAGTGGAAAGGTCGTGCATGATAATAAGTATGTTTTCATGATGCATACGGGCTGAAAATTAGAGTTTTATCATCAGCGAATAATTTGGATAAACAATCCATTTATATGAAGAGTACGAATGAAGCTAACATAGAAGAGTGAAATGAGTAAGTGTAGATTCATCTTATCATTTGACGTAGATATGATTGATTCCTAGATTTTAAGGGATTTAAAGAAAATCTTCTTAATAAGATTTGACTCTCCGGTACTTAAGGGAATTAGGATCCTCTTTAAATGTGATCGTCCATTTTAATTGTTCTTTCGGAGATTTTCTTATAAATTCACCTCCTTCGTTTCCTTACAACTCACACCTTCTATTGATGCATTTTATGCAAGTCCCTAGACATCTACCCACGTCCATTGCAGGTACAACAGTTTACAGGCCACCATGATTGCTCGTTATTATCCTATCCGTGTTTGTATGTGGTTACAGGAACTGCAGGAACGAGATTTAGATGTTTGACTATGTTAGACTTAGTCAGACGTACGAGTGAAGCCTCACTAGTATGGCTGACAAGCTCATACGCACGGTTGATGCTGAGCTAAGTCACAATTACAACCTAAATGAGAAGACATGAGTGAGTGATCACCCGTACGGCTGATGAAGCTAACTCGTACGTGTGATGAATGAATCGTATGGGTGAGTCAACAGCAGGGGTATATAAAGTCTTATGTTCTTCATTTTAGGTTAAGCCTCTCATTTGTTACACACACTCAGATCTAGTGAGCTCCTCCGATTCTCTCTCTCAGTCCAAATCACCCAGGTGGTGAATAATAGCTCTAGGTGTTGATCTAATCACACTTGATTTAGTTGTGGTTTGACTAAATTAATCAAAAAAAAAAACTTAACCTATTCACTAGAGGGTTTGATTCACTTATTCCGCCATTGTGTGAGTTAAATCTATTGATTTCTAAGTTCCTAGTCATGTTTCATCACCTTCTATTCTTTCCCCCTCAACTCATATTTTAAAGTATTCATCAATATGCTCCATCCAGTTCTGATTCTCAATATACTTCTAACTTTCATATCGGTCATTCTTCTTTTTCATCTACCGCCGGAAGAATCTATTTACTTCTACTATACTCTTGGGTTTATAGTGTTTCTAGTTCTCCCGTGTCTTTATATTGCTATATGCATCGATATATATGGTTTATAATTTATGGTTTGTCGTTGGGCTTTATATGTTCCCTTATATTTCAAAGTCTCTGCTTCTGTCTTCTATAATCATTATCATTCACAGTTAATGCTCTCTTTTATTTGCTGCAATTTATACCCCAATTTCTATTTCGGAGTTTTGTCCTTTCGTTTCTTCTTCTTGCGATTAAGCACCGCTTGTAATGGTCCAGAATTCACAGATATGAATTTCGGAATGAACATTGTTAATGTTCTAGGAAGGAAATTGTGATGGCACGATCTTGACTTGTCAAATTACTAGAATACCTTGGAAAAGGCCGAATCATCAAGAAATATTTTCTTGATATTTTAGAGGTTAAATAGAATACAAGAGTCATATAACATGGCACATGATGATGTTATGATCTGTGAATCATCACGTTCCATTTAGAAACTCAGCATGACTTACTGTAATATAATCACATTGATCAAGTGTCATTATATTATACTAATTCATGCTTCAGTTCCCAACACTACTTCAAAATATTACTATTTTAAACTTGAATGTTTCAGAATTTAGAAACTAAAATAGTTTCTTTTATGATGTAATACAGATAGCACGAAGAGGTAAATGATTTCAAATAAGAAAAATTAAGAAAATATCTTCAGAAATATGGAGGATATTTATAATGAAAGATATGATGATATTTTAGAATTTCTAATATCAGAGGATGATGAAGAATATTGTCCGCAGGGGTTTAGAGTCAGGAGCAAGGTATTCATTAATGACTTCAGTAGGTACTGAATCATTTGGATCCTTTGAAGTCAGGTTCAGTCTTTATAATTTGTCCACAGCCTCCTTCCTACTTTGCTCAATCCGTTTTCCAGTTCCAAAACTTCTCTTTTTCTGCGCTTTGCCAGTACACTTCATCATTATCATCCAGCTTTTACCATTTAAAGTCGTTTATAGTTTTTGCTGCTTCATCAGCATTTTTTTTTTTTCATTTTCGGAGAACCAATTCGTAGT
The DNA here is from genome assembly GCF_046630445.1 of Rutidosis leptorrhynchoides. Lineage (NCBI taxonomy): Eukaryota > Viridiplantae > Streptophyta > Magnoliopsida > Asterales > Asteraceae > Rutidosis > Rutidosis leptorrhynchoides. The sequence goes on from NC_092339.1 coordinate 360,817,288, forward strand.
TCGGAGTGTTTTTCAGAAACTTCACATTCAAATTAAGTCCAGAAGATAGACGTTATATATACACATATAACTGTTGGCGTAGACATGCTGCGAGATTTCAAAATACTGATTGCTAATTCCCAATGATTCGTATGGCAATTCTCATTACAAGATGCGAATGAGTAAATGATAGGGTTTCAATGAATAATTATAATGACTTTTTGGAGAGGCTAAAGTCAAAGGGTAATGAAGTTGTTGGTACATCTGCTAATAATGTGGTGGAATGTAAAAGGTTCCCTGGTAACGATGGTGTATATCTCAAGGTTATAATAAGGTTAGTCTGACTGAAAAGTCGAAGTTGACTTGCTGGAGCTGTGACAAAACTGGCTACTTTGAATAGGAGTCGCAAAGTTATTTTTGCTAATAAATGCCAAAGAATCTGACGCGGATACGTTGTTTAAACTTTTACTTTGGTTTCAAGAGTTTTTCGGGTACATAACTGTGGGTAACATGTGGTTGGATCATCATCTCGATTGCTCATCATTCGAAGTGTCTTCAGAAATTTTCGAAGGGTTTGAACACAGATTGTAATCGTTAACATACATTTGATATTCTAACACAGTTTTGAAGTCAAAATATAGCTTGTGAAAGATGTAAGGATCTAAGAGTGATGATTTTGGTCATATCTCAAGTTGAATTTTGAGATTTCAAAATCAGAATATGTAATTAAATTTTGAATGAGTATGGTTGTTTTGATTTCTATAAAAGAATGTATATTGTTGTGAAAGTAGGGAGTATAATGGATGATTTGCTGAATCAGATTCGAAGAATGTAACATATTAATTGTGAATTTATATATCTCTCGGGTATTACCTACCCGTTAAAAAAAAAATTTCACAATTAATATTTTGTACAAAAGAATTTTATTACAGTCTTTATAAAAATATATATATGTATATTTTCTTCAGATGTAACATAGATTTAATGAGTTAATGTTAAATTAAACTCATTTGATTTACGGTTGAAACTAGAATTGAATAATCCCTAAAGGCTTTAAAAAGTACATAACTTTTACGCAGTATTTCTTTAATGACATTGAAATTATGAATCAATACTTCGTTATTTGTTGATGTATGATGTTCGGTTCGTGGAATTCTTGTGAATTTCGCAAAGTACGAATGATGTTATCTGAAAAGTTTCGGGTACATCGATGATGAAAGTGTAAAATCAAATATATACTTGATTTATTATGAATTGGAATTTGTTGAATTGCAACAGAGATTGTAGTTAACGCTGGTTAAGTTGCAGCCGAAGGACGTACATTATTGCATATTTGTAATATGAATTAACTGAGTAGTTAAGATTCACACACAATAGCTTAGCACGGAAAGATTTATTTCAAAATATATATATATATATATATATATATATATATATATATATATATATATATATATATATATATATATATATATATATATATATATATAAAATATAATATACATATAATTTCTTTAGAGGGAATGAGTTAATTCTTCATAACTCGTTGATACAATATACACGTTATTGATTTGTAATGATGTCCACAGTGATTCTTGAACTGACGGAGTTTGTGATGTTATCGGTGTTGTTGATTCGGATGTTGACTGTACTGACGATGCTGGTAACGCTGACGGTACTGTTGATGCTGTTGGTAAAGCAAGTTTAGCTTGTTAATCACACACCATTTTTGTCAGGGTTTCTACTCTTCCTTCTATCATTTTGGTTTGCTTAACTGATTTATGGTTAGGGCTAGATTAGATAATCTCTAAGACTTTAGAGATTACATAATCGCCGCGGAATGTTTCTCCAATGAAGTTATGAATTAATACTTCGTCAGTTATTGTTGTTGGTACTCCTTGGTATCTATGGTGCGTATGACGTTGATGCTCGTGGGACAGATTGTGAAGTTGAGGTTTACGACGCGGTTGTGGTTGGAGGTGGTAATGGTACTGTTGGCGTTGATGATGGTGGTACTAGTTATGCTGCTGATGCTGCTGCTGGTGTTTGTAATCTCTGCACCATATTCTCCAAAGCCACTACCCGAGCGCGAAGCTCGTTGACTTCTTCTATTACACCGGGGTGATTGTCGGTTCGGACGAGCGGATAAATAAAATCTAAAATTTGATGTAATATATAATCATGACGAGATACTCTGGAAATGAGCGAGAAAATGGTGTTTCGAACAGGTTCGCCGGTAAGTGCTTCAGGTTCTTCGTCAAGAGGGCAATGTGGTGGATGGAAAGGATCACCTTCTTCTTGTCTCCAATGATTGAGGAGGCTACGAACCCATCCCCAATTCATCCAGAATAGGTGATGACTGATTGGTTGATCTATTCCGGTCACACTGCTTTCGAAGCTTGAATGAGATTCCATTTCGGAATCTGAGTGACTTGAACTGATGACGAATTCCATTTCATACGATTGGATAAAGGATTTTTTTTTTGATATGAAATGATTTTGGCTAACGGATGGTATTCTAATTACATAGAATATATATATATATATATATATATATATATATATATATATATATATATATATATATATATATATATATATATATATATATATATATATATATATATATATATATATATATATATATATATATATATATATATATATATAATATTTTGAAATAAATCTTTCCGTGCTAAGCTATTGTGTGTGAATCTTAACTACTCAGTTAATTCATATTACAAATATGCAATAATGTACGTCCTTCGGCCGCAACTTAACCAGCGTTAACTACAATCTCTGTTGCAATTCAACAAATTCCAATTCATAATAAATCAAGTATATATTTGATTTTACACTTTCATCATCGATGTACCCGAAACTTTTCAGATAACATCATTCGTACTTTGCGAAATTCACAAGAATTCCACGAACCGAACATCATACATCAACAAATAACGAAGTATTGATTCATAATTTCAATGTCATTAAAGAAATACTGCGTAAAAGTTATGTACTTTTTAAAGCCTTTAGGGATTATTCAATTCTAGTTTCAACCGTAAATCAAATGAGTTTAATTTAACATTAACTCATTAAATCTATGTTACATCTGAAGAAAATATACATATATATATTTTTATAAAGACTGTAATAAAATTCTTTTGTACAAAATATTAATTGTGAAATTTTTTTTTTTAACGGGTAGGTAATACCCGAGAGATATATAAATTCACAATTAATATGTTACATTCTTCGAATCTGATTCAGCAAATCATCCATTATACTCCCTACTTTCACAACAATATACATTCTTTTATAGAAATCAAAACAACCATACTCATTCAAAATTTAATTACATATTCTGATTTTGAAATCTCAAAATTCAACTTGAGATATGACCAAAATCATCACTCTTAGATCCTTACATCTTTCACAAGCTATATTTTGACTTCAAAACTGTGTTAGAATATCAAATGTATGTTAACGATTACAATCTGTGTTCAAACCCTTCGAAAATTTCTGAAGACACTTCGAATGATGAGCAATCGAGATGATGATCCAACCACATGTTACCCACAGTTATGTACCCGAAAAACTCTTGAAACCAAAGTAAAAGTTTAAACAACGTATCCGCGTCAGATTCTTTGGCATTTATTAGCAAAAATAACTTTGCGACTCCTATTCAAAGTAGCCAGTTTTGTCACAGCTCCAGCAAGTCAACTTTGACTTTTCAGTCAGACTAACCTTATTATAACCTTGAGATATACACCATCGTTACCAGGGAACTTTTTACATTCCACCACATTATTAGCAGATGTACCAACAACTTCATTACCCTTTGACTTTAGCCTCTCCAAAAAGTCATTATAATTATTCATTGAAACCCTATCATTTACTCATTCGCATCTTGTAATGAGAATTGCCATACGAATCATTGGGAATTAGCAATCAGTATTTTGAAATCTCGCAGCATGTCTACGCCAACAGTTATATGTGTATATATAACGTCTATCTTCTGGACTTAATTTGAATGTGAAGTTTCTGAAAAACACTCCGAACTACGAATTGGTTCTCCGAAAATGGAAAAAAAAAAATGCTGATGAAGCAGCAAAAACTATAAACGACTTTAAATGGTAAAAGCTGGATGATAATGATGAAGTGTACTGGCAAAGCGCAGAAAAAGAGAAGTTTTGGAACTGGAAAACGGATTGAGCAAAGTAGGAAGGAGGCTGTGGACAAATTATAAAGACTGAACCTGACTTCAAAGGATCCAAATGATTCAGTACCTACTGAAGTCATTAATGAATACCTTGCTCCTGACTCTAAACCCCTGCGGACAATATTCTTCATCATCCTCTGATATTAGAAATTCTAAAATATCATCATATCTTTCATTATAAATATCCTCCATATTTCTGAAGATATTTTCTTAATTTTTCTTATTTGAAATCATTTACCTCTTCGTGCTATCTGTATTACATCATAAAAGAAACTATTTTAGTTTCTAAATTCTGAAACATTCAAGTTTAAAATAGTAATATTTTGAAGTAGTGTTGGGAACTGAAGCATGAATTAGTATAATATAATGACACTTGATCAATGTGATTATATTACAGTAAGTCATGCTGAGTTTCTAAATGGAACGTGATGATTCACAGATCATAACATCATCATGTGCCATGTTATATGACTCTTGTATTCTATTTAACCTCTAAAATATCAAGAAAATATTTCTTGATGATTCGGCCTTTTCCAAGGTATTCTAGTAATTTGACAAGTCAAGATCGTGCCATCACAATTTCCTTCCTAGAACATTAACAATGTTCATTCCGAAATTCATATCTGTGAATTCTGGACCATTACAAGCGGTGCTTAATCGCAAGAAGAAGAAACGAAAGGACAAAACTCCGAAATAGAAATTGGGGTATAAATTGCAGCAAATAAAAGAGAGCATTAACTGTGAATGATAATGATTATAGAAGACAGAAGCAGAGACTTTGAAATATAAGGGAACATATAAAGCCCAACGACAAACCATAAATTATAAACCATATATATCGATGCATATAGCAATATAAAGACACGGGAGAACTAGAAACACTATAAACCCAAGAGTATAGTAGAAGTAAATAGATTCTTCCGGCGGTAGATGAAAAAGAAGAATGACCGATATGAAAGTTAGAAGTATATTGAGAATCAGAACTGGATGGAGCATATTGATGAATACTTTAAAATATGAGTTGAGGGGGAAAGAATAGAAGGTGATGAAACATGACTAGGAACTTAGAAATCAATAGATTTAACTCACACAATGGCGGAATAAGTGAATCAAACCCTCTAGTGAATAGGTTAAGTTTTTTTTTTTGATTAATTTAGTCAAACCACAACTAAATCAAGTGTGATTAGATCAACACCTAGAGCTATTATTCACCACCTGGGTGATTTGGACTGAGAGAGAGAATCGGAGGAGCTCACTAGATCTGAGTGTGTGTAACAAATGAGAGGCTTAACCTAAAATGAAGAACATAAGACTTTATATACCCCTGCTGTTGACTCACCCATACGATTCATTCATCACACGTACGAGTTAGCTTCATCAGCCGTACGGGTGATCACTCACTCATGTCTTCTCATTTAGGTTGTAATTGTGACTTAGCTCAGCATCAACCGTGCGTATGAGCTTGTCAGCCATACTAGTGAGGCTTCACTCGTACGTCTGACTAAGTCTAACATAGTCAAACATCTAAATCTCGTTCCTGCAGTTCCTGTAACCACATACAAACACGGATAGGATAATAACGAGCAATCATGGTGGCCTGTAAACTGTTGTACCTGCAATGGACGTGGGTAGATGTCTAGGGACTTGCATAAAATGCATCAATAGAAGGTGTGAGTTGTAAGGAAACGAAGGAGGTGAATTTATAAGAAAATCTCCGAAAGAACAATTAAAATGGACGATCACATTTAAAGAGGATCCTAATTCCCTTGAGTACCGGAGAGTCAAATCTTATTAAGAAGATTTTCTTTAAATCCCTTAAAATCTAGGAATCAATCATATCTACGTCAAATGATAAGATGAATCTACACTTACTCATTTCACTCTTCTATGTTAGCTTCATTCGTACTCTTCATATAAATGGATTGTTTATCCAAATTATTCGCTGATGATAAAACTCTAATTTTCAGCCCGTATGCATCATGAAAACATACTTATTATCATTCACGACCTTTCCACTCAAATTTCGGGACGAAATTTCTTTAACGGGTAGGTACTGTGACAACCCGAAAATTTCCAACCAAATTTAAACTTTAATCTTTATATGTTTCCGACACGATAAGCAATATTTGTTAAGTTAAATTTCAAGAATTTTAAACTATGTTCATACATTCATTCAACCTCGACCAAGTTCCAACGATTCACGAACCATTAAACGAATATGATTATATATGTATATGTATATATATATTATAACTTGAAACGTAAACAAAATATTAGATTAAATACTTTATATGATTGTATCTGTTTCAAAATGTTTATCAATGGAATTAGAAGATAAGATCAAATGATTGAATTATCAGATATATTGAATTATGATTACAAGTCTCTGCTGAAAGGCCCACGTTGATTTGAGAAATCTTTCCATTTTAACAATATTCGGAAAATGGTAAAGTGATTTATAAATAAGAACAAATTGTCAATTATTGAGAACTAGACAAAGGATAGTGGAAGATTGAATCTCATAAAGACTCGATTGACCTATTTAGTTTCAAACGTACAAAAACGTTTTCAGTTTAAAAAGAACTTTATTATTAAAACGTATATAACTTTTATAAATATCTAGAACCACTTTTGACAACTCATTACTTAACTAGTATGATAAAGATAACGATATTTATATTTTATTTTATTAAATGATTTAAATTAATATTATATATATTTATACGCGTATTATACGTACATAGTTATAGTTTTATACTTTTACTATACTTAAACTTTACCTCTACTTTATTTTTACTTTACTTTAACTTTAATAATTCACTTTAATAATTCATACTTTAATAATTCACTTTAATAATTCATACTTTAATAATTCACTTTAATAATTCATACTTTAATAATTCATTTTAATAATTCATACTTTAATAATTCACTTTAATAATTCAAAAATCTATTATAAATAGAATTCATTAGGTTTCATTATTTCATAGAAACTTGAAAATATTTTTCTCTAAACTCTCTCAATAGATTTACATATATATATTTACTCCGTATTATTTCAAGATATTATTAGTATACATAAAATATTACGACGGAGTGCTGTCCGAGTGATTTCGAAATTGTTTTTCGAGTAGGATAGGATTAAGGAATTTATGGGTTATAGCTATGGAGGTGATTGAGTATGGTTCATGGGTATGCTCGTGAGGTCAATATAGTTTTTATCATTTTCGTTGCGTCTACGTACCTTTCCTGCAATATTGAATCTCAATATTGATACGTGAGTACTCATAATTTAACTTTTACATACTAATAGTGTATCCCTGACTAATGCTCGAGTATTTAGGATTATGCATGCTTGTACTTTTGATATTGCCCTTAGACAGGTTAGGTTGAATCTTGAATTAGTTACACTTGCGGTTGAGATAAGGTATAAGATATGCATGTCCTTGGAAAGCTAGCGAAAAATTAAGAACTTTTCCTTTAGATATCGAATGGTTTCGATGAACGGATTAGAAGTTATAATCAATTGAATTTTCGATATTTTTATTAAAAATGATTATTATTATCGTCGTTCTAGTTTTATCTTATTATTATCATTATTATTATCTTTATCAATAAAAGGGATTTATCATTAAAAATTGTTATTTTTTTTATTATTACTATCGTTATTATCGTTAAAGTTATAATTAGTATTATTATTATTATCCAATTATTATTATTATTATTATTATTATTAGTATTATTATTATTATTATCATTATTAATATATATATATCATTATTTAAAAATGGTTATTGTTATTGTTATTATTATTATTACTATATTATCATTAAGATAATTATTAGTATTATCGTTAATAATGTTATAGTAACTATCATTATTAATATTAGTGTAATTAAAACAAATATTTGTAACACCTAATTATTTTGATTACTATTATTATCATTATTACGAACACGATATAAAAGACGATTAAAATCTATTAAACGAAACGATTAGGAAATAATGAGTAAGAGTATCATGATGAAATTAAAATATTATAAGATATTGATTTAAATAAAATTATCGTTCTTATTATTTTTATCACTACTATTATTATTAAAAGTATCGTTAGTATCAAAACTATCATTTTAACAAAAATTATCATTTTAATAGAAATGTCATTGTTACTATAAAATATTATTATTATTATTATTTTAAATAGAATTATTATTTTAAAGATAATATTAAAAATTATCGTAAATATTAAAGTTATCATAATTAGAATTATCGTTTTATCATAATGTTATCTTAGTAATTATAAATATTGATATTTTTATAATAATAATTATTATTACAAAATAATACAACTTTTACTTACTATCATTATAGATATTATTTTATCAAATAAATATGTGATACAAACATATTTTACTACGTGTAATAACTTACTTTAATAATACCTATCATATTATCTTTATGATATTAAATGAACCTGGCTTATAAATTTTATTACTTAATATATATAAAAGTATATTTTATTATATAAATTTAATATAAAATTTTATTAATTAATAAATAAATTATATTATTTACTCTAATAAATCTTTTAAAAATATTTAAAAATATAAAACAACGATATTTAAACTATATATTAATCATGTATAGATTTTTGGAAATTATTTTGAGTCAAATTTACTTTTGTTGACTTTTGCATATTAGTCTCGAGCATTAGGATTGTGGTACACTATGACTTGACCTAATTTGTTAGACAAATATTGACCAACACATAAATATATATAATTAATTTAGGTTCGTGAATCCGAGGCCAACCTTGCACTTGTTCAATGACGTTATATGTATTTTTACTACGAAATACAGTATGGTGAGTTTCATTGCCCTTTTACTCTTTACATTTTTTTTTGAGACTGAGAATACATGCAAATGCTTTATTAACTGTTTTACAATATTTATATGCGTGAGTTTCATTTGCTCCCTTTTACTCTTTACGTTTTTGGGCTGAGAATACATGCAAATGCTTTATTAACTGTTTTACAATATTTATATGCGTGAGTTTCATTTGCTCCCTTTTACTCTTTACGTTTTTGGGCTGAGAATACATGCAAATGCTTTATTAACTGTTTTACAATTTTCATTACTCCCTTTTTAAATGCTTTCGCAATATATATTTTTGGGACTGAGAATACATGCGCTTTTATAAATGTTTGACAAAATAGACACAAGTAATTGAAACTACATTCTATGGTTGAATTATCGAAATCGAATATGCCCCTTTTTATTAAAGTCTGGTAATCTAAGAATTAGGGAACAGACACCCTAATTGACTCGAATCCTAAAGATAGATCTATTGGGCCTAACAAACCCCATCCAAAGTACCGGATGCTTTAGTACTTCGAAATTCATGTCCGAAGGAGGATCCCGGAATGATAGGGGATATTCTTATATGTATCTAGTTAATGTCGGTTACCAGTTGTTCACCATATGAATGATTATTTTTGTCTCTATGCATGGGACGTATATTTATGAGAACTGGAAATGAAATTCTTGTGGTCTATTAAAATGATGGAAATAAATGATTATGATAAACTAATGAACTCACCAACCTTTTGGTTGACACTTTAAAGCATGTTTATTCTCAGGTGTTAAAGAAATCTTCCGCTGTGCATTTGCTCATTTTAAAGATATTACTTGGAGTCTTTCATAGCATATTTCGAAGAACGTTGCATTCGAGTCATTGAGTTCATCAAAGATTATTATTAAATTAATTTATAGTTGGATAGTGGATATTATGAAATGGTATGCATGTCTGTCAATTTTCGATGTAAAGAAAGTTTGTCTTTTAAAAACGAATGCAATGTATGTAAAATGTATCATATAGAGGTCAAATACCTCGCAATGTAATCAACTATTGTGAATCGTTTATAATGTATATGAACGGGTCCTTTCAGTTATATATATATATATATATATATATATATATATATATATATATATATATATATATATATATATATATATATATATTTTGAAATAAATCTTTCCGTGCTAAGCTATTGTGTGTGAATCTTAACTACTCAGTTAATTCATATTACAAATATGCAATAATGTACGTCCTTCGGCCGCAACTTAACCAGCGTTAACTACAATCTCTGTTGCAATTCAACAAATTCCAATTCATAATAAATCAAGTATATATTTGATTTTACACTTTCATCATCGATGTACCCGAAACTTTTCAGATAACATCATTCGTACTTTGCGAAATTCACAAGAATTCCACGAACCGAACATCATACATCAACAAATAACGAAGTATTGATTCATAATTTCAATGTCATTAAAGAAATACTGCGTAAAAGTTATGTACTTTTTAAAGCCTTTAGGGATTATTCAATTCTAGTTTCAACCGTAAATCAAATGAGTTTAATTTAACATTAACTCATTAAATCTATGTTACATCTGAAGAAAATATACATATATATATTTTTATAAAGACTGTAATAAAATTCTTTTGTACAAAATATTAATTGTGAAATTTTTTTTTTTAACGGGTAGGTAATACCCGAGAGATATATAAATTCACAATTAATATGTTACATTCTTCGAATCTGATTCAGCAAATCATCCATTATACTCCCTACTTTCACAACAATATACATTCTTTTATAGAAATCAAAACAACCATACTCATTCAAAATTTAATTACATATTCTGATTTTGAAATCTCAAAATTCAACTTGAGATATGACCAAAATCATCACTCTTAGATCCTTACATCTTTCACAAGCTATATTTTGACTTCAAAACTGTGTTAGAATATCAAATGTATGTTAACGATTACAATCTGTGTTCAAACCCTTCGAAAATTTCTGAAGACACTTCGAATGATGAGCAATCGAGATGATGATCCAACCACATGTTACCCACAGTTATGTACCCGAAAAACTCTTGAAACCAAAGTAAAAGTTTAAACAACGTATCCGCGTCAGATTCTTTGGCATTTATTAGCAAAAATAACTTTGCGACTCCTATTCAAAGTAGCCAGTTTTGTCACAGCTCCAGCAAGTCAACTTCGACTTTTCAGTCAGACTAACCTTATTATAACCTTGAGATATACACCATCGTTACCAGGGAACCTTTTACATTCCACCACATTATTAGCAGATGTACCAACAACTTCATTACCCTTTGACTTTAGCCTCTCCAAAAAGTCATTATAATTATTCATTGAAACCCTATCATTTACTCATTCGCATCTTGTAATGAGAATTGCCATACGAATCATTGGGAATTAGCAATCAGTATTTTGAAATATCGCAGCATGTCTACGCCAACAGTTATATGTGTATATATAACGTCTATCTTCTGGACTTAATTTGAATGTGAAGTTTCTGAAAAACACTCCGAACTACGAATTGGTTCTCCGAAAATGGAAAAAAAAAAATGCTGATGAAGCAGCAAAAACTATAAACGACTTTAAATGGTAAAAGCTGGATGATAATGATGAAGTGTACTGGCAAAGCGCAGAAAAAGAGAAGTTTTGGAACTGGAAAACGGATTGAGCAAAGTAGGAAGGAGGCTGTGGACAAATTATAAAGACTGAACCTGACTTCAAAGGATCCAAATGATTCAGTACCTACTGAAGTCATTAATGAATACCTTGCTCCTGACTCTAAACCCCTGCGGACAATATTCTTCATCATCCTCTGATATTAGAAATTCTAAAATATCATCATATCTTTCATTATAAATATCCTCCATATTTCTGAAGATATTTTCTTAATTTTTCTTATTTGAAATCATTTACCTCTTCGTGCTATCTGTATTACATCATAAAAGAAACTATTTTAGTTTCTAAATTCTGAAACATTCAAGTTTAAAATAGTAATATTTTGAAGTAGTGTTGGGAACTGAAGCATGAATTAGTATAATATAATGACACTTGATCAATGTGATTATATTACAGTAAGTCATGCTGAGTTTCTAAATGGAATGTGATGATTCACAGATCATAACATCATCATGTGCCATGTTATATGAATCTTGTATTCTATTTAACCTCTAAAATATCAAGAAAATATTTCTTGATGATTCGGCCTTTTCCAAGGTATTCTAGTAATTTGACAAGTCAAGATCGTGCCATCACAATTTCCTTCCTAGAACATTAACAATGTTCATTCCGAAATTCATATCTGTGAATTCTGGACCATTACAAGCGGTGCTTAATCGCAAGAAGAAGAAACGAAAGGACAAAACTCCGAAATAGAAATTGGGGTATAAATTGCAGCAAATAAAAGAGAGCATTAACTGTGAATGATAATGATTATAGAAGACAGAAGCAGAGACTTTGAAATATAAGGGAACATATAAAGCCCAACGACAAACCATAAATTATAAACCATATATATCGATGCATATAGCAATATAAAGACACGGGAGAACTAGAAACACTATAAACCCAAGAGTATAGTAGAAGTAAATAGATTCTTCCGGCGGTAGATGAAAAAGAAGAATGACCGATATGAAAGTTAGAAGTATATTGAGAATCAGAACTGGATGGAGCATATTGATGAATACTTTAAAATATGAGTTGAGGGGGAAAGAATAGAAGGTGATGAAACATGACTAGGAACTTAGAAATCAATAGATTTAACTCACACAATGGCGGAATAAGTGAATCAAACCCTCTAGTGAATAGGTTAAGTTTTTTTTTTTGATTAATTTAGTCAAACCACAACTAAATCAAGTGTGATTAGATCAACACCTAGAGCTATTATTCACCACCTGGGTGATTTGGACTGAGAGAGAGAATCGGAGGAGCTCACTAGATCTGAGTGTGTGTAACAAATGAGAGGCTTAACCTAAAATGAAGAACATAAGACTTTATATACCCCTGCTGTTGACTCACCCATACGATTCATTCATCACACGTACGAGTTAGCTTCATCAGCCGTACGGGTGATCACTCACTCATGTCTTCTCATTTAGGTTGTAATTGTGACTTAGCTCAGCATCAACCGTGCGTATGAGCTTGTCAGCCATACTAGTGAGGCTTCACTCGTACGTCTGACTAAGTCTAACATAGTCAAACATCTAAATCTCATTCCTGCAGTTCCTGTAACCACATACAAACACGGATAGGATAATAACGAGCAATCATGGTGGCCTATAAACTGTTGTACCTGCAATGGACGTGGGTAGATATCTAGGGACTTGCATAAAATGCATCAATAGAAGGTGTGAGTTGTAAGGAAACGAAGGAGGTGAATTTATAAGAAAATCTCCGAAAGAACAATTAAAATGGACGATCACATTTAAAGAGGATCCTAATTCCCTTGAGTACCGGAGAGTCAAATCTTATTAAGAAGATTTTCTTTAAATCCCTTAAAATCTAGGAATCAATCATATCTACGTCAAATGATAAGATGAATCTACACTTACTCATTTCACTCTTCTATGTTAGCTTCATTCGTACTCTTCATATAAATGGATTGTTTATCCAAATTATTCGCTGATGATAAAACTCTAATTTTCAGCCCGTATGCATCATGAAAACATACTTATTATCATTCACGACCTTTCCACTCAAATTTCGGGACGAAATTTCTTTAACGGGTAGGTACTGTGACAACCCGAAAATTTCCAACCAAATTTAAACTTTAATCTTTATATGTTTCCGACACGATAAGCAATATTTGTTAAGTTAAATTTCAAGAATTTTAAACTATGTTCATACATTCATTCAACCTCGACCAAGTTCCAACGATTCACGAACCATTAAACGAATATGATTATATATGTATATGTATATATATATTATAACTTGAAACGTAAACAAAATATTAGATTAAATACTTTATATGATTGTATCTGTTTCAAAATGTTTATCAATGGAATTAGAAGATAAGATCAAATGATTGAATTATCAGATATATTGAATTATGATTACAAGTCTCTGTTGAAAGGCCCACGTTGATTTGAGAAATCTTTCCATTTTAACAATATTCGGAAAATGGTAAAGTGATTTATAAATAAGAACAAATTGTCAATTATTGAGAACTAGACAAAGGATAGTGGAAGATTGAATCTCATAAAGACTCGATTGACCTATTTAGTTTCAAACGTACAAAAACGTTTTCAGTTTAAAAAGAACTTTATTATTAAAACGTATATAACTTTTATAAATATCTAGAACCACTTTTGACAACTCATTACTTAACTAGTATGATAAAGATAACGATATTTATATTTTATTTTATTAAATGATTTAAATTAATATTATATATATTTATACGCGTATTATACGTACATAGTTATAGTTTTATACTTTTACTATACTTAAACTTTACCTCTACTTTATTTTTACTTTACTTTAACTTTAATAATTCACTTTAATAATTCATACTTTAATAATTCACTTTAATAATTCATACTTTAATAATTCACTTTAATAATTCATACTTTAATAATTCACTTTAATAATTCATACTTTAATAATTCACTTTAATAATTCAAAAATCTATTATAAATAGAATTCATTAGGTTTCATTATTTCATAGAAACTTGAAAATATTTTTCTCTAAACTCTCTCAATAGATTTACATATATATATTTACTCCGTATTATTTCAAGATATTATTAGTATACATAAAATATTACGACGGAGTGCTGTCCGAGTGATTTCGAAATTGTTTTTCGAGTAGGATAGGATTAAGGAAATTATGGGTTATAGCTATGGAGGTGATTGAGTATGGTTCATGGGTATGCTCGTGAGGTCAATATAGTTTTTATCATTTTCGTTGCGTCTACGTACCTTTCCTGCAATATTGAATCTCAATATTGATACGTGAGTACTCATAATTTAACTTTTACATACTAATAGTGTATCCCTGACTAATGCTCGAGTATTTAGGATTATGCATGCTTGTACTTTTGATATTGCCCTTAGACAGGTTAGGTTGAATCTTGAATTAGTTACACTTGCGGTTGAGATAAGGTATAAGATATGCATGTCCTTGGAAAGCTAGCGAAAAATTAAGAACTTTTCCTTTAGATATCGAATGGTTTCGATGAACGGATTAGAAGTTATAATCAATTGAATTTTCGATATTTTTATTAAAAATGATTATTATTATCGTCGTTCTAGTTTTATCTTATTATTATCATTATTATTATCTTTATCAATAAAAGGGATTTATCATTAAAAATTGTTATTTTTTTTATTATTACTATCGTTATTATCGTTAAAGTTATAATTAGTATTATTATTATTATCCAATTATTATTATTATTATTATTATTAGTATTATTATTATTATTATCATTATTAATATATATATATCATTATTTAAAAATGGTTATTGTTATTGTTATTATTATTATTACTATATTATCATTAAGATAATTATTAGTATTATCGTTAATAATGTTATAGTAACTATCATTATTAATATTAGTGTAATTAAAACAAATATTTGTAACACCTAATTATTTTGATTACTATTATTATCATTATTACGAACACGATATAAAAGACGATTAAAATCTATTAAACGAAACGATTAGGAAATAATGAGTAAGAGTATCATGATGAAATTAAAATATTATAAGATATTGATTTAAATAAAATTATCGTTCTTATTATTTTTATCACTACTATTATTATTAAAAGTATCGTTAGTATCAAAACTATCATTTTAACAAAAATTATCATTTTAATAGAAATGTCATTGTTACTATAAAATATTATTATTATTATTATTTTAAATAGAATTATTATTTTAAAGATAATATTAAAAATTATCGTAAATATTAAAGTTATCATAATTAGAATTATCGTTTTATCATAATGTTATCTTAGTAATTATAAATATTGATATTTTTATAATAATAATTATTATTACAAAATAATACAACTTTTACTTACTATCATTATAGATATTATTTTATCAAATAAATATGTGATACAAACATATTTTACTACGTGTAATAACTTACTTTAATAATACCTATCATATTATCTTTATGATATTAAATGAACCTGGCTTATAAATTTTATTACTTAATATATATAAAAGTATATTTTATTATATAAATTTAATATAAAATTTTATTAATTAATAAATAAATTATATTATTTACTCTAATAAATCTTTTAAAAATATTTAAAAATATAAAACGACGATATTTAAACTATATATTAATCATGTATAGATTTTTGGAAATTATTTTGAGTCAAATTTACTTTTGTTGACTTTTGCATATTAGTCTCGAGCATTAGGATTGTGGTACACTATGACTTGACCTAATTTGTTAGACAAATATTGACCAACACATAAATATATATAATTAATTTAGGTTCGTGAATCCGAGGCCAACCTTGCACTTGTTCAATGACGTTATATGTATTTTTACTACGAAATACAGTATGGTGAGTTTCATTGCCCTTTTACTCTTTACATTTTTTTGGGACTGAGAATACATGCAAATGCTTTATTAACTGTTTTACAATATTTATATGCGTGAGTTTCATTTGCTCCCTTTTACTCTTTACGTTTTTGGGCTGAGAATACATGCAAATGCTTTATTAACTGTTTTACAATATTTATATGCGTGAGTTTCATTTGCTCCCTTTTACTCTTTACGTTTTTGGGCTGAGAATACATGCAAATGCTTTATTAACTGTTTTACAATTTTCATTACTCCCTTTTTAAATGCTTTCGCAATATATATTTTTGGGACTGAGAATACATGCGCTTTTATAAATGTTTGACAAAATAGACACAAGTAATTGAAACTACATTCTATGGTTGAATTATCGAAATCGAATATGCCCCTTTTTATTAAAGTCTGGTAATCTAAGAATTAGGGAACAGACACCCTAATTGACGCGAATCCTAAAGATAGATCTATTGGGCCTAACAAACCCCATCCAAAGTACCGGATGCTTTAGTACTTCGAAATTCATGTCCGAAGGAGGATCCCGGAATGATAGGGGATATTCTTATATGTATCTAGTTAATGTCGGTTACCAGGTGTTCACCATATGAATGATTATTTTTGTCTCTATGCATGGGACGTATATTTATGAGAACTGGAAATGAAATTCTTGTGGTCTATTAAAATGATGGAAATAAATGATTATGATAAACTAATGAACTCACCAACCTTTTGGTTGACACTTTAAAGCATGTTTATTCTCAGGTGTTAAAGAAATCTTCCGCTGTGCCATGTTATTGTTCTCTTCCTACTCCTGTATCCGATTCGAAGCAAACACACAAAACCCATCATCGAACCTTGTTGTTGCTCTTAGACGAAACCCACAACCTCACTTGAAAACTTTGATACAACAAACTTGAACTCATTTTATTACTGCTACTATAGACTACGAGTTTTTTTTTTTTAAAAGAAAACAAAGATGGGAAGAGATGGTTAATGAAGTTTGGTGATAAACTATAAACTAAAGATTTATTTGGTGGTTCCCCTTGATGGCCGACATTCATGAAAAAGTAGCACCCCACCTCACCCACTAGTTAGAAAGGTATATATTTGATATACTATTTTTTTTTTCGGGTATGACAAAGAAGATAGCCCCCACTTGCATATCATTTACGAATTTAAGGATTATTATAATGGATGTGATTAATTTGCTAGTGAACTAAATAATATTGCTTGCAATTTGACCGAGATCTAAACATATCTTTTATTTCTTTGTTGGACTACCGCAATATATATAAAACCCATACAACATCATCAACTTGCATGTTATAACCAATTAATCGGTTCGGGTTCAATCATGAATGATAATACGGTAACAATAGATTAAGGTGATGAAGATGTTAGGATAATGGCTTGTTAATAATATTGAGGATGGTGATTGATGAGGATTAGTGTTAGTAATGACACAGAATATAAGTAAGATAGATAGATGGATAAATAATAAAGCTGGTTCTGACCATGTGATAATCCTATGAATAATTGATTTTAAGAAGAAAAGGAAACACCTCTTATCAGGCTGATATGGTTAAACGTTTGAGTTATATCAGAAATAAATAAACGGTTCATTGGTCTGATGGGTACTTGTTAACAGAGAGGTCCTGAGATCGAATCTTGGCAGCTACGATTTATTTCTTTTTACTTAACAAGTAACTACACAAGCTGGGCCACTTAAACTTTATAAGGGTTTGAATACTTCGGCTTGTTAAACTTGATCTTTGGGCTTCAAATAAACTTATGTTGTTTGACTAAAAAAAATTCGGGCTTGGGCCTTAGTATTGAACTAAGATGACAAGGGATGATGTATATTGGTAATGATACATAAACTATTAACGCGATGATAATACATGAAGTGATATCGAGGAAGAGTGGTTTGGATATGTATCGGGTTAGCAGGACGTCACGGGTTCAAACCCGGACTTGGGCATTTCTTTTAGGACTACTCCTTTGAGGTTCGTGAATCCGAGGCCAACCCTGCATTATTCAATATAGTCATATGTATTTTTACTACAAAATACATTAGGTGAGTTCATTTAAATCCCTTTTACTCTTTACATTTTTGGGCTGAGAATACATGCAAATGCTTTATTAACTGTTTTACAATATATATATGCGTGAGTTTCATTTGCCCTTTTTACTCTTTACGTTTTTGGGCTGAGAATACATGCAAATGCTTTATTAACTGTTTTACAATATTTATATGCGTGAGTTTCATTATTCCCTTTTTAAATGCTTTTGCAATATATATTTTTGGGACTGAGAATGCATGCGCTGTTTTTATAAATGTTTTACGAAATGGACACAAGTGATCGAAACTACATTATATGGTTGAATGATCGAAATCGAATATGCCCCTTTTTTATTTAGTCTGGTAATCTAAGAATTAGGGAACAGACACCCTAATTGACGCGAACTCTAAATATAGATCTATCGGGCCCAACAAGCCCCATCCAAAGTACCGGATGCTTTAGTACTTCGAAATTTATATCATGTCCGAAGGAGGATCCCGGAATGATGGGGATATTCTTATATGCATATTGTGAATGTCGGTTACCAGGTGTTCAATCCATATGAGTGATTATTTTTGTCTCTATGCATGGGACGTATATTAATGAGAAATGAAAATCTTGTGGTCTATCAAAATGATGAATTTTATTGTTTTATGATAAACCTATGAACTCACCAACCTTTTGGTTGACACTTGAAAGCATGTTTATTCTCAGGTATGAAAGAAATCTTCCGCTGTGCATTTGCTCATTTTAAAGATATTACTTGGAGTCAATCATGGCATATTTCAAAAGACGTTGCATTCGAGTCGTTGAGTTTATCAAGATTATTATTAAGTCGTTTATAGTTTGGATATATTATGAAATGGTATGCATGCCGTCAACTTTCGATGTAATGAAAGTTTGTCATTTAAAAACGAATGCAATGTTTGTAAAATGTATCATATAGAGGTCAAGTACCTCGCGCTGTAACCAAATGTAATGTATTCATCCAGATGGATTTGGACGGGTCTCTACAAGACGAGCCTTGTAGTTGATCAAATAAGTCGTCGATTCTCGGTAGTGGGTAGCGGTTCTTGATGGTAAGTTTGTTCAACTCTCGGTAGTCGATACACAACCTGAATGTACCATCTTTCTTCTTGACAAACAAAACAGGAGCTCCCCACGGTGATGTGCTTGGTCGAATGAAACCACGCTCTAAAAGTTCTTGTAATTGGCTTTGTAGTTCTTTCATCTCGCTGGGTGCGAGTCTGTAAGGAGCACGAGCTATTGGTGCAGCTCCTGGTACAAGATCTATTTGAAATTCAACGGATCGATGTGGGGGTAATCCCGGTAATTCTTTCGGAAATACATCGGGAAATTCTTTTGCGACGGGAACATCATTGATGACGTGTGCTAGAACAGCATAGCAACCTTTTCTTATTAGTTTTTGTGCCTTCAAATTACTAATAAGATGTAGCTTCGTGTTGCCCTTTTCTCCGTACACCATTAAGGGTTTTCCTTTTTCTCGTATAATGCGAATTGCATTTTTGTAACAAACGATCTCTGCTTTCACTTCTTTCAACCAGTCCATACCGATTATCACATCAAAACTCCCTAACTCTACTGGTATCAAATCAATCTTAAATGTTTCGCTAACCAGTTTAATTTCTCGATTTCGACATATATTATCTGCTGAAATTAATTTACCATTTGCTAATTCGAGTAAAAATTTACTATCCAAAGGCGTCAATGGACAACTTAATTTAGCACAAAAATCTCTACTCATATAGCTTCTATCCGCACCTGAATCAAATAAAACGTAAGCAGATTTATTGTCAATAAGAAACGTACCCGTAACAAGCTCCGGGTCTTCCTATGCCTCTACCGCATTAATATTGAAAACTCTTCCACGGCCTTGTCCATTCGTGTTCTCCTGGTTCGGGCAATTTCTAATAATTTGGCCTGGTTTTCCACATTTATAACAAACTACATTGGCATAACTTGCTCCGACACTACTTGCTCCGCCATTACTCGTTCCGACACCATTGTTCCTTTCGTTCTATTAACCCCTGGTCCGTAGACCTCACACTTCGCCGCGCTATGACCATTTCTTTTACACTTGTTGCAAAATTTGGTGCAGAACCCCGAGTGATTCTTTTCACACCTTTGGCATAGCTGCTTCTGATTGTTGTTGTTGTTGCGGTTATTATTGTTGTTGGGATGATTGTTGTAGTTGCTGTTGTTGTTGTTGTTGTTGTTGTTGTTGTTGTTGGGCCGTTTGTTGTAGTTGCGATTGATGTTGCGATTGTTGGGATAATTGTTGCGATTATTGTTGTAATTGCTGTTGTTGTTGTATTGGTGATTCTTATCACCGTTTTCCTCCCACTTTCTTTTGACTTGCTTCACATTGGCCTCTTCAGCAGTCTGTTCTTTAATTCTTTCTTCAATCTGGTTCACTAGTTTGTGAGCCATTCTACATGCCTGTTGTATGGAGGCGGGCTCGTGTGAACTTATATCTTCTTGGATTCTTTCCGGTAATCCTTTCACAAACGCGTCGATCTTCTCTTCCTCATCTTCGAATGCTCCCGGACACAATAGGCACAATTCTGTGAATCGTATTTCGTATGTGGTAATATCAAATCCTTGGGTTCGTAACCCTCTAAGTTCTGTCTTGAGCTTATTGACCTCGATTCTGGGACGGTACTTCTCGTTCATCAAGTGCTTGAATGCTGACCACGGTAGTGCGTACGCATCATCTTGTCCCACTTGCTCTAGATAGGTATTCCACCATGTTAACGCAGAACCTGTGAAGGTATGCGTAGCGTACTTCACTTTGTCCTCTTCAGTACACTTACTTATGGCAAACACTGATTCAACCTTCTCGGTCCACCGTTTCAATCCGATCGGTCCTTCGGTTCCATCAAATTCCAAAGGTTTGCAGGCAGTGAATTCTTTGTAGGTGCATCCTACACGATTTCCTGTACTGCTAGATCCAAGGTTATTGTTGGTATGTAGCGCAGCCTGTACTGCGGCTATGTTTGAAGCTAGAAAAGTACGGAATTCCTCTTCATTCATATTCACGGTGTGTCGAGTAGTCGGTGCCATTTCCTTCAAAATAGTTAAATGGAACAAGTTAATCATACAGAATATTAAGAGTAGTTAATAGTATTTCGTAGCATAATATGAACTCATTTATAAAAGCTTTTTCTTCATATTAGCGTTTTATAAGTTTACATTCGGGTAGTACCTACCCGTTAAGTTCATACTTAGTAGCTAATATACAATTCAACTACTACAATTCTATATGAAAAACTGATTATAATAATATTTCACGTTCAAACTTTTATACAATATTTTACAAACTTACAATACCGCTTATTTTACATAAAGCATGAAATATAGCACACAATAACTTTGATACAAGATAGTTGTGAAGATAATTCTAGCTAGTACACAAGTCGTTCAGCAAAGGCAATAAAGACACGTAATTCATACGTCCAGAAACAAGTCATGCATTCTGGTTTTACTAGGACTACTTCCCATCCTTGGTCTTGTGCAACATAACCGTTATGGCCGTTGATAAGACAGCGTGTTGTAACGTCGTCAAAGGGACGAGGGTTACGTAATGTCCAACAGTCCCGTAATAATCTAAAAACCTCATTTCTTACCCCAATTACCGACTCCGTCACTTGTGGAAACGTTTTGTTTAATAGTTGTAGCCCGATGTTCTTGTTCTCACTTTGGTGAGAAGCGAACATTACTAATCCGTAAGCATAACATGCTTCTTTATGTTGCATGTTAGCCGCTTTTTCTAAATCACGAAGTCCAATATTCGGATATATTGAGTCAAAATAATTTCTTAACCCGTTGCGTAAAATAGCATTTGGGTTCCCCGCAATATATGCGTCAAAGTAAACACATCGTAACTTATGGGTTTCCCAATGTGATATCCCCCATCTTTCAAACGAAAGTCTCTTATAAACCAAGACATTCTTGGAACGTTCTTCGAATGTCTTACAAACTGATCTCGCCTTAAATAGTTGTGCCGAAGAATTCTGGCCGACTCTAGACAAGATTTCATCAATCATGTCTCCGGGTAGGTCTCTTAAAATATTGGGTTGTCTATCCATTTTGTGTTTTTAAACTGTAAAATAGACAAGAGTTAGTTTCATAAAAAAATACTTATTAATACAAGCAATTTTTACATATATCATAAAGCATAAGAACACTATATTACATATATTACACCACACGAATACAACTATCTTATTCCGACTCGCTCGTTTCTTCTTCTTCGGTTTTGGTTCGTTTTGCCAAGTTTCTAGGGATATATGATGTTCCCCTAATACGAGCCGTCGTTGTCCACATTGGTTTAGAAAAACCTGGTGGTATAGAGGTTCCCGAGTCATTGTTACAACTTAAGGACTTCGGGGGTTGACGATACATATACAGTTCATCGGGGTTGGAATTAGATTTCTCTATTTTTATGCCCTTTCCCTTATTATTTTCTTTTGCCTTTTTAAATTCAGTTGGGGTAATTTCTATAACATCATCGGAATTCTCGTCGGAATCTGATTCATCGGAGAATTGGTAATCCTCCCAATATTTTGCTTCCTTGGCGGAAACACCATTGACCATAATTAACCTTGGTCGGTTGGTTGAGGATTTTCTTTTACTTAACCGTTTCATTATTTCCCCCACCGGTTCTATTTCTTCATCCGGTTCCGATTCTTCTTCCGGTTCCGATTCTTCTTCCGGTTCCGACTCTTCTTCCGGTTCCTCTTCGGGAACTTGTGAATCAGTCCACGAATCATTCCAATTTACATTTGACTCTTCATTATTATTAGGTGAGTCAATGGGACTTGTTCTAGAGGTAGACATCTATCACATAATATCAAACGCGTTAAGAGATTAATATATCACATAATATTCACATGTTAAAAATATATAGTTTCCAACAAAATTTGTTAAGCAATCATTTTTCAAGTAAACACGGTCGAAGTCCAGACTCACTAATGCATCCTAACAAACTAGATAAGACACACTAATGCAAAATTCTGGTTCTCTAAGACCATCGCTCAGATACCAACTGAAATGTCCCGTTCTTATTGATTAAAAACGTTCCATATTAATTGATTTCGTTGCGAGGTTTTGACCTCTATATGAGACGTTTTTCAAAGACTGCATTCATTTTAAAACAAACCATAACCTTTATTTCATCAATAAAGGTTTAAAAAGCTTTACGTAGATTATCAAATAATGATAATCTAAAATATCCTGTTTACACACGACCATTACATAATGGTTTACAATACAAATATGTTACAACAAAATAAGTTTCTTGAATGCAGTTTTTACACAATATCATACAAGCATGGACTCCAAATCTCGTCCTTATTTAAGTATGAGACAGCGGAAGCTCTTAATAATCACCTGAGAATAAACATGCTTAAAACGTCAACAAAAATGTTGGTGAGTTATAGGTTTAACCTATATATATCAAATCATAATAATAGACCACAAGATTTCATATTTCAATACACATCCCATACATAGAGATAAAAATCATTCATATGGTGAACACCTGGTAACCGACATTAACAAGATGCATATATAAGAATATCCCCATCATTCCGGGACACCCTTCGGATATGATATAAATTTCGAAGTACTAAAGCATCCGGTACTTTGGATGGGGTTTGTTAAGCCCAATAGATCTATCTTTAGGATTCGCGTCAATTAGGGTGTCTGTTCCCTAATTCTTAGATTACCAGACTTAATAAAAAGGGGCATATTCGATTTTGATAATTCAACCATAGAATGTAGTTTCACGTACTTGTGTCTATTTTGTAAATCATTTATAAAACCTGCATGTATTCTCATCCCAAAAATATTAGATTTTAAAAGTGGGACTATAACTCACTTTCACAGATTTTTACTTCGTCGGGAAGTAAGACTTGGCCACTGGTTGATTCACGAACCTATAACAATATATACATATATATCAAAGTATGTTCAAAATATATTTACAACACTTTTAATATATTTTGATGTTTTAAGTTTATTAAGTCAGCTGTCCTCGTTAGTAACCTACAACTAGTTGTCCACAGTTAGATGTACAGAAATAAATCGATAAATATTATCTTGAATCAATCCACGACCCAGTGTATACGTATCTCAGTATTGATCACAACTCAAACTATATATATTTTGGAATCAACCTCAACCCTGTATAGCTAACTCCAACATTCACATATAGAGTGTCTATGGTTGTTCCAAAATATATATAGATGTGTCGAAATGATAGGTCGAAACATTGTATACGTGTCTATGGTATCTCAAGATTACATAATATACAATACAAGTTGATTAAGTTATGGTTGGAATAGATTTGTTACCAATTTTCACGTAGCTAAAATGAGAAAAATTATCCAATCTTGTTTTACCCATAACTTCTTCATTTTAAATCCGTTTTGAGTGAATAAAATTGCTATGGTTTCATATTGAACTATATTTTATGAATCTAAACAGAAAAGTATATTTTTATAGTCGGAAAAATAAGTTACAAGTCGTTTTTGTAAAGGTAGTCATTTCAGTCGAAAGAACGACGTCTAGATGACCATTTTAGAAAACATACTTCCACTTTGAGTTTAACCATAATTTTTGGATATAGTTTCATGTTCATAATAAAAATCATTTTCTCAGAATAACAACTTTTAAATCAAAGTTTATCATAGTTTTTAATTAACTAACCCAAAACAGCCCGCGGTGTTACTACGACGGCGTAAATCTGGTTTTACGGTGTTTTTCGTGTTTCCAGGTTTTAAATCATTAAGTTAGCATATCATATAGATATAGAACATGTGTTTAGTTGATTTTAAAAGTCAAGTTAGAAGGATTAACTTTTATTTGCTAACAAGTTTAGAATTAACTAAACTATGTTCTAGTGATTACAAGTTTAAACCTTCGAATAAGATAGCTTTATATGTATGAATCGAATGATGTTATGAACATCATTACTACCTTAAGTTCCTTGGATAAACCTACTGGAAAAAAGAAAAATGGATCTAGCTTCAATGGATCCTTGGATGGCTCGAAGTTCTTGAAGCAGAATCATGACACGAAAACAAGTTCAAGTAAGATCATCACTTGAAATAAGATTGTTATAGTTATAGAAATTGAACCAAAGTTTGAATATGATTATTACCTTGTATTAGAATGATAACCTACTGTAAGAAACAAAGATTTCTTGAGGTTGGATGATTACCTTACAAGATTGGAAGTGAGCTAGCAAACTTGAAAGTATTCTTGATTTTATGAAACTAGAACTTTTGGAATTTATGAAGAACACTTAGAACTTGAAGATAGAACTTGAGAGAGATCAATTAGATGAAGAAAATTGAAGAATGAAAGTGTTTGTAGGTGTTTTTGGTCGTTGGTTTATGGATTAGATATAAAGGATATGTAATTTTGTTTTCATGTAAATAAGTCATGAATGATTACTCATATTTTTGTAATTTTATGAGATATTTCATGCTAGTTGCCAAATGATGGTTCCCACATGTGTTAGGTGACTCACATGGGCTGCTAAGAGCTGATCATTGGAGTGTATATACTAATAGTACATACATCTAAAAGCTGTGTATTGTACGAGTACGAATACGGGTGCATACGAGTAGAATTGTTGATGAAACTGAACGAGGATGTAATTGTAAGCATTTTTGTTAAGTAGAATTATTTTGATAAGTGTATTGAAGTCTTTCAAAAGTGTATAAATACATATTAAAACACTACATGTATATACATTTTAACTGAGTCGTTAAGTCATCGTTAGTCGTTACATGTAAGTGTTGTTTTGAAACCTTTAGGTTAACGATCTTGTTAAATGTTGTTAACCCAATGTTTATAATATCAAATGAGATTTTAAATTATTATATTATCATGATATTATTATGTATGAATATCTCTTACTATGATATATATACATTAAATGTCTTTACAACGATAATCGTTACATATATGTCTCGTTTAAAAATCATTAAGTTAGTAGTCTTGTTTTTACATATGTAGTTCATTGTTAATATACTTAATGATATATTTACTTATCATAGTATCATGTTAACTATATATATATCCATATATATGTCATCATATATTTTTTACAAGTTTTAACGTTCGTGAATCACCGGTCAACTTGGGTGGTCAATTGTCTATATGAAACATATTTCAATTAATCAAGTCTTAACAAGTTTGATTGCTTAACATGTTGGAAACATTTAATCATGTAAATATCAATCTCAATTAATATATATAAACATGGAAAAGTTCGGGTCACTACATATGTTGCTTTGGAACTCATTCAATTACCGAATTAAACACATAACAAAATCACTTAAGCTTATGCATCTAATCGTCTAGATTACTAGGTGTATTGAAGTATAGATTGTTTTCCTAGTTAACTTACATTAATAGGTTTGCAATCTATATAATTGAAGTAATGAACTAAGCAATCATAACAATGGTTCTTATGGTTGAACTAGATGATTTAATCAATCAAACATATATATATATATATATATATATATATATATATATATATATAACTAGCATAACATCAAAGTACAGAACAATCCCAAGCCATAAATCTTACATTGAAGTAAACACACAAGGCTTTTAGCCAAACATAATCATAGTAGAACTAATGAAACAGTAAATACAAGTTGAATTCATGTTTAAAAGATAAAGAACAATAATACCAATAGTGATGAATGATCCTAGCTTAATCTTGATGTTGAAAGAATGGAGACTAGCCTTGTAGCCTTCTTTGATCCTTGAAAAATGTATTAGAACTGAGAGAGATTGTATTAGTCAAGGTCTCTTCAATATGTAACTAAAGCCTTCCTTAAATAGGCTCAAAAGTTACGTATTTTGGCCAGAAAGTGACCAGATGCACCGCATCTCTTTGGGATGCGCCGCATTTGTTTAATACTAGTGGAATCCAGCTCGTTTTTGCACTCAAAACTGTCGGCAGGGGGGCAGATGCGCCGTATCTGGTACAGATGCGCCGCATCCATCTCAGATACGCCGCATCTGCTGCTGTTTTGGTCCAAAAATCCTAATGCTCCGCATCTGAAACTGTCAGGAGTTATTTTGTGCAGAGATGCGCCGCATCTAAGAGAGATGCGCCGCATTTGGACCTATTTCAGTAGTTTTGGGCTGTTTTATGCGTTCAATCTTCGTTTTAACTTTGTTTTTGCTGTTGGTCTTTATTTATTCAATCACAATGGACTTTTACAAATGTACATGAATTACAATGCTTAAGTACAACAAATACATACAAATAGATACAGAATTAGATCGAAATATCGACAATAAACATGTATGATTTTGGCGTTATCAAAGATACAATACGATACACCATGTTCATATATAAGAAGTTACAAAATTTTTTATGCAATATCCCGCGAAGTCGCGGGTTTATAAACTAGTAATTATATAAAGACCAAATTGCCCAAATCATCCCTGTATTTTGATCATTTTGTCCATTTCATCCCTATATTACAAAAGCTGCATTTTTCATCCTTAAATTTATAATATGGTCTCAATTTCGTCCCTGGCTTAACATTCCATTAAGTAATACGTTAAGTGAAAGCATGTGTGACTAGGGGTGTGGATGGTCCAGTCCCGGACCGAACCGGGTTATACCCGGACCGACCCGAGGACCGAATTTCTAGAGAAATGAGAACCGAGGACCGGACCAATTATAAATGGTTCGGTTCCGGTCAGGTTCTAGTTCGGTCCGAGCGGTTCGGTTAAAAACCCGACCCGAATATCAAAATAAAATTTAAAATAATATTGGGAATTTAAATCAATTCATAGTTATAATATTAGTTCTAAATCAAAAGCAATTCTAAGAGACAAATATGAAAGAAAAAGCTTGATAATATACAAACAAATATGAACGGAAAACTTACACCGACTGCAATTGATGAAATTGATGAAGGTGAGTGAATTTAGTGGATTAACTTCAAAAGTTTATACTTTAAATATGGATACTGTACAGTATATTAGGAGGTCGTATATAAAATTTATTAGTGTGTACATACTATATTTTAAGGTTTGAGGGCTATGTCATAATGAATAAATATAAGTAAACATATTAATTAAAGGAAGTTATATCATGAAAATAAGGAATTTATATCATTCGGTTCGGTCCGGTCCAATTTTTTTTTTCGGGTTTGACCTGGACCGGACCGATACCCAAAATAGTGAAATTATATGGACCAAGGACCGGACCAAATATCCGCGAGTATTTCGGTTCCGGTCTGGTTCCACCTCGGTCTTCGGTTTTTTTCGGTTCTACCCGCACCATGCACACCCCTACATGTGTCAGGCACGTGACTTACTAACTACTTCATCTTCATCGTGTTAAAGAGCATAAACTGTAACAACCCAACCCGTTAACCAACCAATAACACGGAATAAAAAAATATATATATTTTGCTGGTACAACACGTGGCGCGGCGCGCCATCTTTCTGCGCGGCGCGCAGAATAGCCTGGACAGGCTGCTGTCCCAAAAAGCCCAAATGCGAAAGATCACTTCCCGACACATTTAGACCAAACGGTTTTCACAACATATTACAATAGTCAAAATTAACACGTTCCATTAATAAAAAGGGTCTTACGACACCGGGCCCACATATGCCCAAATTAACCCTTTAAGTACAAAGTACGAACTTCGACCATATGACTTTTAATACAAAATAAAGCATACAAAATAAAGCCGAGCATACCGATTGGGGATACGCTACCCAATCCTAAACGATCCAAAAGCACATCCTCTAAAGAAAACTACGCAAATCCACTAGTCCCCACGCTTACCCGATCCATCGTCTCCATGCAATCTATAAAAATGTAAACAACGAGAGGGTAAGCTAACGCTTAGTGAATGTAAAGATACTATACACATACATATGCATAAAATGGCTACGCATCACCAAGCATCAAAATAGCACATACCGTCTCCGCATGGTAAACAAACTACAAAGAGCACATTACACAAAGTAGCTACATGCTACGTAATCGCCAAGCTAACATCACACAATTAGCTACAACACAACAATAAGTATATACGCGTATATAACAAATATAATCAAACAATAACGATAAGGTTAACCCCTTAACCCAAACCACATGAAGGTTGGCCGAACTACCCGAGCCTTAGTGAATTCGCACTACCCGAGATTCACTTCCTTCACCACTTCTACAACCGAGGTTGGCCGAACTACCCGAGCCTTAGTGAATTCGCACAACCCGAAATTCAACACCTCATCACCAAGATGACTGAAACAACCCGAGTCATCATGAATCC
The DNA here is from genome assembly GCF_046630445.1 of Rutidosis leptorrhynchoides. NCBI lineage: Eukaryota > Viridiplantae > Streptophyta > Magnoliopsida > Asterales > Asteraceae > Rutidosis > Rutidosis leptorrhynchoides. The sequence continues at coordinate 360,847,341 of NC_092339.1, forward strand.
GCACTAACCGAGATTCATTTCCTCAACAACAAATGCTAGCAACCCATCTCCAAAAAGGGTTATCCAAAACGCTAGCCAATTTACAATACCAAGGGTAAAGACCCACAACGCATAAGCGTATCACATGGACCCGAAGCACAAGGTCCATTCTTCCACACGAACATAGAGTAAACCCGAACAAGGGTCACCCTACACGCATGTACCCATCTTACACATACACATGTGCATAGTAAATCTACACTCACCTTAAACGCCTCGATGAATGCAACCGAATAATCCGCAACACGCCAATGGAACGTACCTATTCAATTAACAACAATTACAACAACACAATTAGGGTGGATTTACAAATCAACCCAAATCGACAACTAGTGCAATTTTGACCCAAATGCACTTCCAAGTACAAACCGCGCCCAAAATTAACCAATAATCACTAACACAAGTGAGAATGGTCCTAATACGCCAATTAAACCCAATCACAGGTGTTAAACACCTATCTTGCCCATAAAGACACTTAAACCCTAATTTTGACCCAAAGGAGTCAACATCGCGCCATTAGCCAGTTTTGACACCAAAACATATTTAACTCGGTTTTATACTTCAACTTAATCCATTTTAAGTTTATAAACCTTATTAAATCGACAATTGGGTCATAATCATCACCAAACCCTAATTTTGACTCTAGTCAAAATTAGTCAACCCAAATTCACCTAAAGTGGTTCCAACACTTCCATAATCACTAAACCTAGTGATTAAACTCAACATTAAAGCCTAATCAAGGCCAAATCGTCAACCAACCCAAAACCCGCCAAGTGACAAGAATAACTAGTCACCATAAACCCATTTCATCATCTAAGAGGGTTTCATTACAAATCAAACTCAAACCCTAATTTGAATATCAAATCAAACAATGTAATTCGGAGTTTGAACTTACCAATACCACCAAAATGATGCCGTTGACGAGTAGAGAAATTTTAATACCCGAGGTTTGACCCGAAACACCCTTCTTCTTCTCCAATTGGAGCTCTCTCTCTCTAAAACTCTCCTCTCACTCTAGGGTTTGAAGATGAGAGTGTTTGATGAGTGAAAATGAGCTCCAATGGAGTTCTAGATCAGTTTTGGTGACCCTAAACCGACCTTAAATGAAAAGACCAAAGTACCCCTCATTTAGGCCTTTTAAAAAGGCTGAAAATTGCATCAGACGGGTTCGGCGCGCCGCTCCAACCTACAGGTCAGTTTTCATAAACTTGTTTTGGCCATAACTTTTTGACCGTAGCTCCGTTTTCGATGAATCAAATATCGTTGGAAACGTAATAAGATTTCCTTTCCAATGGTAAGGCTTTGAAACATCAACACAACTTTATTTGGGGTTGAAAAGATACGTACGCACCTTGTCACTTCAGACAACGTCCAGTTTCCTTCGACGTTCGAGCAAGCAACACGTACACTTCATACACGCATTGTACACCATAAATACATTATGTACAATAAATATTTGGGTCTTAAAACTCTCCCCCACTTAAACTTGATCACGTCCTCGTGATCTTCTCCACTTAACCAATCCGGAACTACTCAACGGCCCTCAATCCTAAGTTCCAATCTGAACTTTCCTAGACAATATTTCCCAATGAATCACCTTTAACAACTAAAATCGTCACCCGCGATTTATCAAAACCACTATCCGAGCACTGAAACCTGCTCTTTTCCCCATATCGGGAAAAACTCAACCGATCTCGTACCGAGATATCAATTCCTTAGCGTACCTTTACCAAGGACAACGCTAAAAACGACCATGTCTCAATCTAAAGTCAACAATTCCGAACGTTGAGGATCGAACCACATGAATCCTTACGGATTACAATTACCACTTAACATCCTTTGTAGTGCGCAATACAACCAATACGCCACTATCCTAACATCATAAGCAACGGCTAAAACTAAAAGTGCCCAAAACGACTATGGCAACGCTAATCCTAAGGTGTACAAAATCGACTATTGTCACACCCGTAACAACATGTGAGCGAAACACGGCTATCGCATCACTAATCACACAACACGGTCCTCATGATCCCACCATCGGTGTATATATAAAAAAAAACCGATAGATCACACCACACGGTCCTTACGACCCCACCATCGGTGTATAAAACAACCGATAGATCACACATCACAACATGGCCGAAACAACCCGAGCCTAAACACATATGGAGGATGGTCGAAACAACCCGAACCTTAGTGATTTCGCACAACCCAAAATTCACCAACCCAATCCATATATCCCACAACGAAATGACCGCACAACCCGAGTCATCGTGAATACGCGCAAACCGATATTCACTACCTCCGCCACATAGTATAACCGAGGATGGCCGTACAACCCGAGCTTTAGTGAATCCGAACTACCCGACATTCACTACCTCAAACTATGAGTCCAACCAACAGGGACAATCGTACTACCCGAAATATTGTGAATACGAACAACCCGATATTCACGTCCCACAATACAACTCATGAATGGTACTCCCATTCTGATAACGTTATACCATACCGATATAACACTAAACCCGTGATGAAGTCAGCGGACCCTGAAGGTCATGCTCCACCAATCAACAATACCATGATGAAGTCAGCGGACCCCGAAGGTCATGCTCCACCAATCAACGATCCCATGATGAAGTCAGCGGACCCTGAAGGTCATGCTTCATCAATCACCAATACCATGATGAAGTCAGCGGACCCCGAAGGTCATGCTTCATCAATCAACGCCCTTTTTGGCCTCGAACGACGAGTAGCGTAACATCGCGCTCTGCTACGCCATAGTGAATCCTAACGGATACCACTAACCATTCACACAATCGAGCAAGAACCACCTATATCGAAATAGGCACAAAACAATAATTCTCCAAAAGAGAACCCGACTCACACACATCCCTTAACCGAGGGATATCACCTTGCTCACCAACCACGTCCATTACCTCTCAACGAGGTTTACCATCTTACCACCTCGATGATAATTTACAAATCCAAAATCATAAGTACAATTTAACCATATTTGTACTCTACCACAAGTGGACCAAAAACTAGGTCTCGACAAGATTTTCGGATCTACCAAAACATCCTCCGAAATCTCACACTAAAAATTCCTAGGGCGGAAGTGTAACTCCCCCACTTGGAACTACGTTCCATAACCGCATCTCTTACACCCGCACAATGCTACCAAAGGTAGACTTTACCAATAATTGGGTTCACACGGCCCATCACCACATCTTGCTCCAACCTTGAGCACACGAAGGATTTTAACCAATTCCTTAAACACTTCGAACGAAAAGTGTACCACAAATTACCCAAACTATACTCTCGCAATCATCCACTTGCTTTAGTTTGTCAAACTTCACCTAGTCACTCATGTACCTAAGGGTTTCACTTCGGTACCCTAAGTACAAAGTAACCGCAACATAATCGGAGTCGAACACCACGCTAGTAGGTATAAAAGAGGCACCTAATGTCGTGTCACGTAGACTCCTTTACCAACATACATCGAGATCCAACACTCGATCTCTCGGGTTTCATCCCACCCGACGAACCTCATGGTTCATCAACTTTAACACGAGAGCGACACGCTCTAACATCCGAACACCGAAGCCCACACACATGGCTTGGTAGAAACAATTCCCAATACTAAGGAATGCTTGGTTGCACCAAGTCTTACGCCCTTCGCCCGACAATCAAAACGTCACCATAGGGTACTTCCATTAGGAACGTCACCCATAACAACAATATGCACAACACAAGGCATTTAACAACTCAAACTCATCGGCACAAAATAAATAATCAAAGGACGTATCTATTAAAACGAAACGTACCTCAACGTCTCCTTGCGGCATTCGCCGCCGCCAACTCGGGACAATCCGGCTTGCGATGTCCCTCTTTATGACAATAGTAGCACATTCCGTCATTACTTTTCGGCATTGTGCATTCCCATAACTTGTAGCCCCTAACACCACAATTGAAACATCTAGGCGCATGAGAACTCGTCGAACCTTTCTCCACGTTACCCATACTCGCACTCGCGCCCTTAGTTTTCTTACTTGGAGCACCATAAGAAAAAACCCTTCTCTCACTTGAAGGTTCACCAACCTTTGATCGCGAATAAGACTCGAAACCTCTAGCCAAGGCGAATAACTCCGCAAACGATTTCGCTTGACCCCAGCTAATCTTATTCTTCAAGTCATCATTCAAGGTCCGATAGAAATCCCCCATCAACAAACGATCATTCCCCAAATACTCCGGGCAAAAACGAGCCTTCGCCATAAAGGTCGTCTTGAGAGTATTCAAATCCATAGATCCTTGTCGCAAATTTTGCAACTCATTACGCAACTCCCACAAATCGGTTGAAGTCCGGAACTCCTCAAAGAATTCCTCCTTAAATTCGTCCCACGATAAGGTCATAAACATTTCGCCACCGACAAGATCAATCTTACCATCCAACCAATCCCTTGCCCTACCCCGCAACAAACTAGTAGCGAGTCTTGTCCTCTTCTCGGGAGGGCATTCAATAGTACAAAAACACCCTTCGACATCCGAAATCCAAGTTGTGCTTATCAAAGGATCCGGTTTCCCGTCATACATCGGGGGTTTAGTTCTCATGAAGCTCTTAAGACAACGCTCCATTTCACTACTACCTCGAAATTCGGAATACTTCCTATCCATTTCTTCTCGTAATGCACCCACTTGCTCCGCAACGGCGGCCGCAACTCTAGCGTTAAATTCCACATCGTTCGTCTCGATCCCGTTTCCCATCGCCATTCTAAGGAATGCAAAGCGATTAGATCACGAACGTATAAAGCACACACACAACACCGCCCATCTTGCTAAACACTCGTCGTACATCACTTGCTAGACACGATTTGCACCCGTAATAAGGTTTGCAAGTCCTTATTACGCATACACGCCGTATCAGTTCGTTAGTACAACGACCGTCTCGCTCGACGATATATGCAAACGCAAACATAAACAAAACACAACGCAATCACATATTAATAATATCCACATATTAATATAAACGTTAGTCCATCTATAAACAAGGCACTAGCTATAACCCAATTCGACCCGTAATCCTACAAGTCTCGCAACAATTAAGCACACACAAAAGTCTAAGTCTAGGTACCTATCTCAAGTCACCTAAATCCCTTACACCATGCTCTGATACCACTTGTAACAACCCAACCCGTTAACCAACCAATAACGCGGAATAAAAATATATATATATTTTGCTGGTACAGCACATGGTGCGGCGCGCCATCTTTCTGCGCGGCGCGCAGAATAGCCTGGACAGGCTGCTGTCCCAAAAAGTCCCAAATGCGAAAATGTTTGATCACTTCCTGACACATTTAGACCAAACGGTTTTCACAACATATTACAATAGTTAAAATTAACACGTTCCATTAATAAAAAGGGTCTTACGACACCGGGCCCACATATGCCCAAATTAACCCTTTAAGTACAAAGTACGAACTTCGACCATATGACTTTTAATACAAAATAAAGCCGAGCATGGCGATTGGGGATACGATACCCAATCCTAAACGATCCAAAAGCACATCCTCTAAAGCAAACTACGCAAGTCCACTAGTCGCCACGCTTACCCGATCCATCGTCTCCATGCAATCTATAAAAATGTAAACAACGAGAGGGTAAGCTAACGCTTAGTGAATGTAAAGATACTATACACATACATATGCATAAAATGGCTACGCATCACCAAGCATCAAAATAGCACATACCGTCTCCGCATGGTAAACAAACTACAAAGAGCACATTACACAAAGTAGCTACATGCTACGTAATCGCCAAGCTAACATCACACAATTAGCTACAACACAACAATAAGTATATACGCGTATATAACAAATATAATCAAACAATAACTATAAGGTTATCCCCTTAACCCAAACCACGTGAAGGTTGGCCGAACTACCCAAGCCTTAGTGAATTCGCACTACCCGAGATTCACTTCCTTCACCACTTCTACAACCGAGGTTGGCCGAACTACCCGAGCCTTAGTGAATTAGCACAACCCGAAATTCAACACCTCATCACCAAGATGACTGAAACAACCCGAGTCATCATGAATCCGCACTAACCGAGATTCATTTCCTCAACAACAAATGCTAGCAACCCATCTCCAAAAAGGGTTATCCAAAACGCTAGCCAATTTACAATACCAAGGGTAAAGACCCACAACGCATAAGCGTATCACATGGACCCGAAGCACAAGGTCCATTCTTCCACACGAACATAGAGTAAACCCGAACAAGGGTCACCCTACACGCACGCACCCATCTTACACATACACATGTGCATAGTAAATTTACATTCACCTTAAACGCCTCGATGAATGCAACCGAATAATCCGCAACACGCCAATGGAACGTACCTATTCAATTAACAACAATTACAACAACACAATTAGGGTGGATTTACAAATCAACCCAAATCGACAACTAGTGCAATTTTGACCCAAATGCACTTCCAAGTACAAACCGCGCCCAAAATTAACCAATAATCACTAACACAAGTGAGAATGGTCCTAATACGCCAATTAAACCCAATCATAGGTGTTAAACACCTATCTTGCCCATAAAGACACTTAAACCCTAATTTTGACCCAAAGGAGTCAACATCGCGCCATTAGCGAGTTTTGACACCAAAACATATTTAACTCGGTTTTATACTTCAACTTAATCCATTTTATGTTTATAAACCTTATTAAATCGACAATTGGGTCATAATCATCACCAAACCCTAATTTTGACTCTAGTCAAAATTAGTCAACCCAAATTCACCTAAAGTGGTTCCAACACTTCCATAATCACTAAACCTAGTGATTAACCTCAACATTAAAGCCTAATCAAGGTCAAATCGTCAACCAACCCAAAACCCGCCAAGTGACAAGAATAACTAGTCACCATAAACCCATTTCATCATCTAAGAGGGTTTCATTACAAATCAAACTCAAACCCTAATTTGAATATCAAATCAAACAAGGTAATTCGGAGTTTGAACTTACCAATACCACCAAAATGATGCCGTTGACGAGTAGAGCAACTTTAATACCCGAGGTTTGACCCTAAACACCCTTCTTCTTCTCCAATTGGAGCTCTCTCTCTCTAAAACTCTCCTCTCACTCTAGGGTTTGAAGATGAGAGTGTTTGATGAGTGAAAATGAGCTCCAATGGAGTTCTAGATCAGTTTTGGTGACCCTAAACCGACCCTAAATGAAAAGACCAAAGTACCCCTCATTTAGGCCTTTTAAAAAGGCTGAAAATTGCATCAGACGGGTTCGGCGCGCCGCGCCAAAAGGTGGAGCGCCGCTCCAACCTACAGGTCAGTTTTCAGAAACTTGTTTTGGCCATAACTTTTTGACCGTAGCTCCGTTTTCGATGAATCAAATATCGTTGGAAACGTAATAAGATTTCCTTTCCAATGGTAAAGCTTTGAAACATCAACACAACTTTATTTGGGGTTGAAAAGATACGTACGCACCTTGTCACTTCAGACAACGTCCAGTTTCCTTCGACGTTCGAGCAAGCAACACGTACACTTCATACACGCATCGTACACCATAAATACATTATGTACAATAAATATTTGGGTCTTACATAAACCCTAATTTAGTCAACCATTTATATAATTTCAACACATTTCACTCGGATTCCTCATCAATTCTTCAAACTAGAACTCTATCAAAACCCTTAAAATTAAATCACAAACACCATCTTCTCCTTTCCCAAACACAATTCAAAACTCTATCTTCATCTTCCCCAAATCAAATAGCATTCAAAACCTTAAAACTAAATTAAAAATCTACACAAATTAATATTAATACTTCAACTTTCGGTCTCGAGCACAAAGTGATTTTTAGTACTTCATCCGTTGAATCTCAAGAAATTAATATTATATATTTTCTAACCTTAGCTATAATAGCAACAAAACAAAGAAAAGAACATGATATAACGGAGTACATCCAAATACGGTTTGTTTATTTCTAAAATTGAATATTAAATTTTAAATCAAATATAAATATAATTTGGTTTACACGAGGTCAACGGAGTAAAAGTTCTCCAGCTAGAAACTGCTGCTGGTGATGCAATTTAAGGTATTATATCATCCTGAATATTTATATTTAATATAACTAATGATGATACTTTTTTAATATTAGGTTCTGTTGAAATTTCTACTTATTTTGCTCCAGTTAATTTGATGCCTGTTCTTCTGACCAGTTTTTTGAAAATGCCATTGGCGTTATTGTTCCCCCGATCTCGGTTCCTGCCATTGAAAGCAAGTTCATATTTGCTTCTTGTTCAGGTTAATCATCTTCATTTGAATCTTTAGTTATTTATTTGTAATTTAAGATCCTTTCCTGGAATATATTTGTAATTGACCACCGATCTTGTATTGCAGTCCGATTTAGTACTTTTTATTTAAAAAGTACTCTAAACTCTCAATATAATCATATTTTACCCTATTTAACGGACAATTAACTTTCATTAGGGGAGGGATGAAATCGAGACTTGAAAATGCTTTTAAAAATGAAAATTGCAGGAAATAAAACACAAGAATGAAAATGGATAAAATGAAAAAATACAGGGACGAAATTAGCAATTTTTTCTTATATAAAATAATCATCACAAGTGAAGTATCATTAGTTTCGTTGCATAGTGTCGATAACTAAACCCGTAAATTTGGGACGTTACCCGAACGTTAGCCGATATTCTCAAGTTTTTATTTTATTTTAATTCTAATAAATCAAATATATTTTTTAAGGTTAATAATTATAAAAATATTTATTAGAATGTTATCCGTATTTTTCGCTGTCTCGAAAGACGTTATCTGCAGTTTTCATAATCGTACCATTTTCTATGCATTTCATAAACCGAAGCATATTATTTTAAAATATGTTACGCATTTTAATTCTAGTAATCCTTTAAGAATCAATTATGAATTCACACAATCCAACAAGTAGAGTTTGAGTGATCACCGCAAAATATTCTTAAATGTTTTAAAAAAAAAATTCGACATAGGAATATCGTATGATTTAACTAACGACCGTCTAGTATTTAACGGTATTTTTAACGAAAAAATGTCGGGTTGTTACAATAACACGTAATAGAAATATTATAAATAAGACGACAAAAAACATCAGTGCTTGGATATCCGAGGCGATGATGCCAAATGGTGGGTGTGGTGATGAGAGCATGATGAGTTGGGAATGGTGTCGGATTCGTGAATGGGTAGAGATCTCCGGTGCTATCACATCAGAGGAGCGGGCTGTGAGTCAAGTAGTCTTTCATAGAGAAACCAAACTCATCAAATGAAACAGAAACTTTATTATCACGAGCAAAATGACGAACGAAAATGAGAATTTTAATTATGTTAGGTGTAACGAGAACATTAGAAAGGTGTAGGGGTCGATTAACATTAGGAAAAACGCTATGACCAGTGTTGACAACGGGGATGTGGTTTACATCACCAACAATAACAGAAGGATAAATGCAATGATTAAAAATAGTACTTAAATTTTCAACGCTAAAGGTGAGGTGAGTTGACACACATGTGTTCATAGTCCAACCGAAATTATCATAGTCTGGGGGAGTGTTGACATTAAATGCCTTCAGTATAAAAGTCTCCTGATGTTGCATTGGACCGACAAATGTGCTGTTAGCAAGTGCAGCTGGCCCGCTAAAAAATGTTGTAGGCCCACTACCGTGTTGCTGTCGTTGGGCCTGAATAATTAAGAATCAATTGTGAAAGGATGATGAATGATGATGTAAGATAGCAACTTTAATTCTCTTTTTCTTCTTCTGTCTCCAAGCAAAAACCAAGAATGATATGGAGCAATAAAAAAATATTTTAACTTTCTTTTGATCTTCCTTTGATTTCGTACAGCACAACAATCGCAATAAATAAATTAAATGACTTTATCCTTGAGTTTTGCTTCCTTCTTGCTTTCTCTACGTTGATCTTTAGCAATAATAAATAAATGAAAGATATGCGGTTGATGGGTATTCAATAAATAATAATGATTTGTTGCGGTGACCAGCGGCGGGCCTAGGGTAGGGCGTCAAGTGCGACCGCACTGGGTATCACAAAATTACAGGCATCAAATTATTCAAGGTCGATTTACTGAATTTTCGATAATTTTTTTTAGATCTTAGAGTAAGGTTTAACGGAGGTTAGAGGTGACAATAGGAAGATGGTTAAGTAAGGAGTGATGTTGGTAATTGTAGGAGTGGGCCCACTAATTTCTTTCCAATTGTTTTATGCATTCCTTGAGATCATTTGTAGTAGTGACTCGTGTTGGTTGTTTGTGTTGGTTGTTTTTTTGCACTTTTTTGATGATTATGATGTGTTGGTTTTTGATGTGAAGTATTGGTGATGTTGGTTAGGAGTGTTGGTGATATTATGTTAAAATATAATTGGTAAACTAGTTAAAAGGGATAAAAATAATATTTTTAAAATAATATAAAATTAAAAAATATATACCGACGCCGGTTGCTTCATACGTTGGAAACCAACCAAGACCACCCAAAATGGTAAAACCGACGCATCACTATGGCATTTGTTGGCGTGGCATAGATGCCACCTAGACTTCCATAGTAAGTTACTGTCATGGATGACAACTCACTCGAGCTCCACAAGTGAAACGCTTGTGAAAATAAATATGAAACGCTTGTTATTATTATTTATCTATTAATCAATGAAATTCGTTACTTCATATATATTTTTTTAACTTTAGAAGTCTAATGAGGAAAATAAATATGAAACGCTTGTGAAATCATATACATACAACATATAAAATATAACTTAATAAACATACTACAATTTGAACTTTTTTACAAACTATTATTTAAATTCTACAAGACGCCGTTCAATTTGACTATAGAAGTCTATATATTTTTACGATTAATATTACTTATGAGGTAAACAGTCACTAATGCACCCCTTAGTTATACGTAGTAATAAGTTTTGAAAAAAATTTGGCATCTCTTTGAAATTTGATCCTAGAGTCACCATTGATATCTAAGGTCTATTTAAGTAGATATCGTTATCTTGTGATCTATTTTGAGTTTGTAATTCAAAGTTTATCTTTAAAAGTTCAGGGGGCATATTTCGATCTTTTTGCATTGGGTATCTAAATTGTCAGGACCGGCCCTGGCGGTGACCTTATTGATGCTTGCAAAAACAAACAATAACAAAGTTGACAAAGTCAATTTGTTGGTATAACAAAGTTGAGAAATTTTGTCGTGACATATATTGAAAACAAAATTGCTAGTGGGTGTCTCAACAATTAATTTTGAGAAGAGCAGATTGTTGTTTTGAAAGTCAAAATAAAAAGAATAAGGATAGAAAATCGAGATAGCATGTGAAGTTATCTATACTTTCCTTTTTTTTCTTCCCGATTGCTTTGAGTGGTGAAGATAATGATAATCGATGTGAGTTTTCTAGCGTCTGATACCATGTTAGAGTGTGTAGAAAAGTGGTAATATTATTCTGAATGATTCTAGCTGGGCTACATACATATAAATAGGATTGAGTAAGTACTAAACCCTAGTAGACTAGATAAGCTAATGGTCCCTTATAGAACACGGGCTAGATAATCCAATACATAATGCATAAACAATATACATCTAACAAATATATGTAGATGTTCAATGGCAAATGAATCGCATTGCCTACAGGAAATTGAGGATTATAAACAGGGAGTCAAGTCTGGTAGTATTACACAGAGTATCTCGCATAGCAAATTTTCAGACGATGTAGAGGTTGAACAGAAACACCCCGTTAGAATTGTTCACAAGAAGCTTGCCTCGCTAAGCATATGGTTTATTACCATTCACGATTCACGTTTTCTTATATAGTTATGTTATTATCAAGATTTTGGAACACTGAGTGATAATTAATAGTTGAGAATGTTGTTTCTTTAGGTGGGTGCTCTTATTCAACAACTTTACCAGTATCTTAAAAAATTAGAAGGGCAACGCCGAAGTAGATAACTACTTTCTTCTATTCAGAAAAGCTCATGTTTATGTGTTAGTGTAGATTGAGAGGTGGCAAGATGGACGGGTCAGGAAAAATGTTGTATTGGGTCATTAACTCATTATGTGTAGTATGAGCGGAAATGAGCCAAACACTTTTATGCCCATTCTTTCAGTAATAGTTTTTATTTAAAAAATTTTAACCCACAGTTAAAAAATTGTACTCAGTATCTGATATCTGTTCCAAATAACTTGAAACCAACCCTATAGACGATAAGCACATAAATCATCATCTGCAACTCCTTTTTTCCAAATCCAAATAAACCCTAAAAAAAATCCAAACAATCAAGAAATCCTTTTAATTCTTGAAAATATCAATATTTCCGTCGGAAGTCTCCTACAGCTTCTAAATTTTCCACCGCCCCAAATAAAGCATCATTTTCACATCCATCTTCTCACATTCATATTCATAGTATAGTATTGATTTAGGGTTTTTTCCCAATGTTATCTCTATTAACAAGATTTCAGAAATAAGTCAGTATAGATTTTTACATGTGTATTTTCACGATTGATTGTTTTGAAAATTCAATTGCACGCTTACCTTTCGCGAGATCTTTTCATCTTCTGGGACATCATCACGACTTATTTCGGGTAAATAAATCTTCTAAGTTTTGTGTTTTATCAGCGCTATTTGATTAATTAGTTCTAAGTTTACCCTAACGTCTTTTCTTTTCTGTTTAGATTGTGTTAAAAGTTGTTTTTTCCCTTTATGTTAAATATAAATTTTATATTTTTATGTTTGTTGGTTTCGATATTAGATATGGTTTTTTAGATGTAATGATTTTTTTTAGTGTTAGAGCTAATATTCAGATTAGATTAAAAGATGTGAGATTTACAAAAAAAGTTCTTTAATAGCTTGAGATTTATGAAAAAAAATTCTGAACTACTGTAATATATTGAAGTTTTCATCACTATAGTTGTTTCTAACTTAACGTGATTGGTGGGCTTCATATAACCAAAAACATGGATATGGTGGAACAGTTATGCATATCAAATGTAGATCCTAATAATAGCTTTATAGTGAAGTGTAGGTGGATGTGTCTTTAAATTGTGATTATTCAAGTGCATGTAAAGTGTTTGATGAAATGTTTGAAAGAAATTGGATTACATGGTATGGTATCATTTACCACAAATATAGTGGCAATTAGTTTTTGCTTTATAATATAATACCAAATACTATACTATTAGTTACATGATTCACATAATTAATTTCATAACTGGTGTCACGACTAATATTGCATTGATCAGATGAAACCATTTGATGATAATTTTTGAAAGGTTAATGGTATATAAGTGGTATTTGCATTATATTATAGTGGTTCATTCCTTCATGGTGGTGGAATAGCTCTCTACAATATTATGTTGTGAATGCACTCTTCAATTGACATCAATTCTTCAAACAAGGTTTTTAACTTTTTTGTTTAGAAAAAAATTATATATGGAGTTTTTTATTTGTTTATTGCTTATAAAATATGAGTTTGTTTGTTGTATTACTCTACCTTTCCAGCAAATCAATTCATCGGGTGCTTATAAATCGCAATATCATATTCATTGAATTTGAAGATGGGGAGTTCAAAGTTTTGGCTTTTTTGAGTATGTATTTGTTCGATTCTTTTGTTAAATGTGTGATTCAATAATCTTAGAGTTGTGCATTTTGATTTTGCTATTCAAGGATATTAGTTTTTTTGTTATTTCTAAGATTACCATACGACCTATTGACATGATTGCTTGGTATTGGTATAGACTAAAATGACTGCAAATTCCATGTAATGTAACAATCTATTTGTATGTAATCCATACATGAAGCCAAATCAAGTAAAAAAAATGGAAAATGGTGGATTTTGTGTGCTGCAATGTTTGATTCACATATATACGAGTCGATTGCTTTTTTAAAAGACTTAAAACATTCCTTCTTTCATTTCAAACTAATCCAATGAGAAACTTTTAATCTTTCACATAAAGATTTGTGATTTCATTGTTTTTGAGCATCTTTATTTTGTATTAATTGTAAATTTCAAATATGATGCCAGGTGTAATTGAGGTTGGAAGTTTTTATTGGGTCAACTAGCTAGAGGTTTTATGTTTGCGCATCTTATATATAGCTATTGATTTTTTTAATGGAGTCAAAGGTTCATTTTCATTTATATTCATCGCAATATTACTCTTGTGTTGTGTGTTACCTAAATTTGAGTATTAGAGCATGTGTTGCAGAACTGATGTGAAGTGTGAACATCATGTATTTGTGATTGACTAAAACCTTATTAAAATTTTGCAGCAGATTTTTAAAGTGCCTGATAAACTTATTTTTTAATGAGCTTGATTAACTGGTGTTATAGAAATTTTCATGCATATATTTTATTAAGACCTAGGAATAGTTTGAAGGCTATTTGGCAAATTAGTCCAGTTTGACTATTTTTTGCCAAGCTTAGCAAATTAGTAAGTTGTTTAGTCATTTTTGTTGTTTTTGGAGCTAAAGTGTTCTATTGTTACAGACTTACAGGAGAGGGTCAAGTTGCAGTCAACTTGCAATATCAGGCGAAGATTAAATTTTTTGTTCTAAAATATTTCACTTTTGCATATATGAGGTAAGATGGGCGAGTGGGGAAGTTGGATAAAGTTTACAAAGTGTCTAAGTTATAATGAGTCTTTTTTTTTTTGTAAAGCTTCCAAGGTATGGAACTTTTTTTATTGATGACGTAGATGATGATATCGACTTCTGATTTATAAGAACTTAGGGCACTGTGTACACATGCTATTGTTGATTTAGTTTAGCTGTTGTTTATTTGTTTGTCTTAAATTGCTTTGGTTGTTCTCTGCTAATTTCTTTTGCCCGAATGTTTGTACTGCCCTAGAATTCTAAAATTAGAGAGCTCACGCTTTTTTTTTTCTATTGGCTTCCAAGTGCACTGTCCAATGGGCCGCCATATACATTACTCATTATTTTGTTTTATTTTTGTTCTTCAATTCAAATTTTATTTCTTAACTTCATCTTATCTCTCAGGATTTCAAGTTTGAACTTTTTGCTACAAGACGATCCCAGATTGATTCCTACTATCTGCGGTATTGAAATCAATATTTGAATACGAGGTTTGAAAGATTAATTTGGCTTTAACTTTTTTTTAGATTGTAAACAATCATAAAATAGAAGTTATTTAAGGAGTGAGATAGACATGACAGGCTTGAAGCTCTACTTTGAAGAATTTGGTTTGGCTGCTTAAATTAAATTTTGGTGTTGTTTGCGATTCGTGCTTACCGTGAGATTCGAGCTTTAAAATCAGCGAGTCAATAAGGCTAAGATTTATACTAAGACCGAGCCCGTTGGGCTCCGCCCTCAAACTTCTTGAGCTCCGCCCTCAAGGACTCCATTGGTATTGGTGTGCCCTCACTCCTTCCTCATCCGCTCTCAACAGCTCCGCCCTCCTTTCTTTCTTCACCATGCAGTTTTGAGGACGGGTTATACATTCTCTCTCCTACTTTTATGCATTATTTATTTGTACCCATAACATAAAAAACTTGTACCTTAATTTATTAATTAATTTTGTGGGGTATGTGATGGGGAGGAAGTATGTCATGGTTGGTAGTGGTGTGTGATGGGAGGAAGTGAAAAATAAATGGAGAGAGAAAGCTGATGTGGCGCTGATGTGGCAGTGTGTCATGGGGAGGAAGTGTGTCATGGTTGGGAGTGATCTAAGGAGGTATGGATGACTTTCTATTTTATAAATGTTAATGATGTTTGTACTACTACATTTTACATATAATTCTTTTTCCATTTGATGTTAATTTATGTCATTGTTAAATTCTAAAAGTGGTTTGGTTAAGGCTAATATGGAGATGATTCTCATAAATATGTCTTCAACTTTGTTTGGTATAAATGATGTCAATGCAAGATACATGCTATGAACGATAATTATGAAGGGTTATGGAGTTTTTAAAGTGATGCAAGATATATGCTATAAACGATAATTATGATCATTTAGATAAAATAATTGTTTCTTACAACTATTATTTATGAATTTATATAAGGCGTTTCAAAATTTTATTTTGTATTATGTTATCTTGTTTCTTTTTAATTATGATGGTAATGGTAATATTGTAAATTTTTTTAAAATTTTCTTTTATTAGGTCTTTTTTGTATTTTTATATTTCTATAATTTTTTTACAAACCCGTGATTTCACGGGTCTTTTCACTAATATATATATATATATATATATATATATATATATATATATATATATATATATATATATATATATATATAAGGCATGTTCAAACGAGAACCGCAAAAAGGACGAGGAATGTGAGAATCTTTTAATTTCACAGTTTTTTTATACATATAGATGCAACAAATTACATGCAAATGTTAATTAATGCTCATATGATTAACAAACATATGTACATTACCATAAATTACATGTTAAATTGTAAATTATATGAAATGTTTAAATGTTCACAAACAAATATGCACATGTGAACAAGAAACTATATATTTGATTATATAGGTAAAAATATAAGTTATTTTAAATTATTTTATGTTCATTTTTACTCTCCATCAATATTTGTGGTTCATTCAATCTACTCATATGTGATAATCTTTGTAAATTAAAAGTTCTCGCAGTTCTCGCCCTTTTTGTTGTTCTTGTTTGAACTTTTGACTATATATATATATATATATAGGGTGAGGATCCATGGAGAACTCATGGTAGTAGAGTGAAATGTCCCGTTCTTATTGATTAAAAACGATCCATATTAATTGATTTCGTTGCGAGATTTTGACCTCTATATGAGACGTTTTTCAAAGACTGCATTCATTTTAAAACAAACCATAACCTTTATTTCATCAATAAAGGTTTAAAAAGCTTTACGTAGATTATCAAATAATGATAATCTAAAATATCCTGTTTACACACGACCATTACATAATGGTTTACAATACAAATATGTTACAACAAAATAAGTTTCTTGAATGCAGTTTTTACACAATATCATACAAGCATGGACTCCAAATCTCGTCCTTATTTAAGTATGCGACAGCGGAAGCTCTTAATAATCACCTGAGAATAAACATGCTTAAAACGTCAACAAAAATGTTGGTGAGTTATAGGTTTAACCTATATATATCAAATCATAATAATAGACCACAAGATTTCATATTTCAATACACATCCCATACATAGAGATAAAAATCATTCATATGGTGAACACCTGGTAACCGACATTAACAAGATGCATATATAAGAATATCCCCATCATTCTGGGACACCCTTCGGATATGATATAAATTTCGAAGTACTAAAGCATCCGGTACTTTGGATGGGGTTTGTTAGGCCCAATAGATCTATCTTTAGGATTCGCGTCAATTAGGGTGTCTGTTCCCTAATTCTTAGACTACCAGACTTAATAAAAAGGGGCATATTCGATTTCGATAATTCAACCATAGAATGTAGTTTCACGTACTTGTGTCTATTTTGTAAATCATTTATAAAACCTGCATGTATTCTCATCCCAAAATATTAGATTTTAAAAGTGGGACTATAACTCACTTTCACAGATTTTTACTTCGTCGGGAAGTAAGACTTGGCCACTGGTTGATTCACGAACCTATAACAATATATACATATATATCAAAGTATGTTCAAAATATATTTACAACACTTTTAATATATTTTGATGTTTTAAGTTTATTAAGTCAGCTGTCCTCGTTAGTAACCTACAACTAGTTGTCCACAGTTAGATGTACAGAAATAAATCGATAAATATTATCTTGAATCAATCCACAACCCAGTGTATACGTATCTCAGTATTAATCACAACTCAAACTATATATATTTTGGAATCAACCTCAACCCTGTATAGCTAACTCCAACATTCACATATAGAGTGTCTATGGTTGTTCCGAAATATATATAGATGTGTCGACATGATAGGTCGAAACATTGTATACGTGTCTATGGTATCTCAAGATTACATAATATACAATACAAGTTGATTAAGTTATGGTTGGAATAGATTTGTTACCAATTTTCACGTAGCTAAAATGAGAAAAATTATCCAATCTTATTTTACCCATAACTTCTTCATTTTAAATCCGTTTTGAGTGAATCAAATTGTTATGGTTTCATATTGAACTATATTTTATGAATCTAAACAGAAAAAGTATAGGTTTATAGTCGGAAAAATAAGTTACAAGTCGTTTTTGTAAAGGTAGTCATTTCAGTCGAAAGAACGACGTCTAGATGACCATTTTAGAAAACATACTTCCACTTTGAGTTTAACCATATTTTTTGGATATAGTTTCATGTTCATAATAAAAATCATTTTCTCAGAATAACAACTTTTAAATCAAAGTTTATCATAGTTTTTAATTAACTAACCCAAAACAGCCCGCGGTGTTACTACGACGGCGTAAATCCGGTTTTACGGTGTTTTTCGTGTTTTCAGGTTTTAAATCATTAAGTTAGCATATCATATAGATATAGAACATGTGTTTAGTTGATTTTAAAAGTCAAGTTAGAAGGATTAACTTTTGTTTGCGAACAAGTTTAGAATTAACTAAACTATGTTCTAGTGATTACAAGTTTAAACCTTCGAATAAGATAGCTTTATATGTATGAATCGAATGATGTTATGAACATCATTACTACCTTAAGTTCCTTTGATAAACCTACTGGAAAAGAGAAAAATGGATCTAGCTTCAATGGATCCTTGGATGGCTCGAAGTTCTTGAAGCAGAATCATGACACGAAAACAAGTTCAAGTAAGATTATCACTTGAAATAAGATTGTTATAGTTATAGAAATTGAACCAAAGTTTGAATATGATTAATACCTTGTATTAGAATGATAACCTACTGTAAGAAACAAAGATTTCTTGAGGTTGGATGATCACCTTACAAGATTGGAAGTGAGCTAGCAAACTTGAAAGTATTCTTGATTTTATGTAACTAGAACTTGTAGAATTTATGAAGAACACTTAGAACTTGAAGATAGAACTTGAGAGAGATCAATTAGATGAAGAAAATTGAAGAATGAAAGTGTTTGTAGGTGTTTTTGGTCGTTGGTGTATGGATTAGATATAAAGGATATGTAATTTTGTTTTCATGTAAATAAGTCATGAATGATTACTCATATTTTTGTAATTTTATGAGATATTTCATGCTATTTGCCAAATGATGGTTCCCACATGTGTTAGGTGACTCACATGGGCTGCTAAGAGCTGATCATTGGAGTGTATATACCAATAGTACATACATCTAAAAGCTGTGTATTGTACGAGTACGAATACGGGTGCATACGAGTAGAATTGTTGATGAAACTGAACGAGGATGTAATTGTAAGCATTTTTGTTAAGTAGAAGTATTTTGATAAGTGTATTGAAGTCTTTCAAAAGTGTATAAATACATATTAAAACACTACATGTATATACATTTTAACTGAGTCGTTAAGTCATCGTTAGTCGTTACATGTAAGTGTTGTTTTGAAACCTTTAGGTTAACGATCTTGTTAAATGTTGTTAACCCAATGTTTATAATATCAAATGAGATTTTAAATTATTATATTATCATGATATTATCATGTATGAATATCTCTTAATATGATATATATACATTAAATGTCTTTACAACGATAATCGTTACATATATGTCTCGTTTAAAAATCATTAAGTTAGTAGTCTTGTTTTTACATATGTAGTTCATTGTTAATATACTTAATGATATGTTTACTTATCATAGTATCATGTTAACTATATATATATATATATATCCATATATATGTCATCATATAGTTTTTACAAGTTTTAACGTTCGTGAATCACCGGTCAACTTGGGTGGTCAATTGTCTATATGAAACTTATTTCAATTAATCAAGTCTTAACAAGTTTGATTGCTTAACATGTTGGAAACATTTAATCATGTAAATATCAATCTCAATTAATATATATAAATATGGAAAAGTTCGGGTCACTACAGTACCTACCTGTTAAATAAATTTCGTCCTGAAATTTTAAGCTGTTGAAGGTGTTGACGAATCTTCTGGAAATAGATGCGGGTATTTCTTCTTCATCTAATCTTCACACTCCCAGGTGAACTCGGGTCCTCTACGAGCATTCCATCGAACCTTAACAATTGGTATCTTGTTTTGCTTAAGTCTTTTAACCTCACGATCCATTATTTCGACGGGTTCTTCGATGAATTGGAGTTTTTCGTTGATTTGGATTTCATCAACGGAATAGTGAGATCTTCTTTAGCAAAACATTTCTTCAAATTCGAGATGTGGAAAGTGTTATGTACAGCCGCGAGTTGTTGAGGTAACTCAAGTCGGTAAGCTACTGGTCCGACACGATCAATAATCTTGAATGGTCCAATATACCTTGGATTTAATTTCCCTCGTTTACCAAATCGAACAACGCCTTTCCAAGGTGAAACTTTAAGCATGACCATCTCTCCAATTTCAAATTCTATATCTTTTCTTTTAATGTCAGCGTAGCTCTTTTGTCGACTTTGGGCGGTTTTCAACCGTTGTTGAATTTGGATGATCTTCTCGGTAGTTTCTTGTATAATCTCTGGACCCGTAATCTGTTTATCCCCCACTTCACTCCAACAAATCGGAGACCTGCACTTTCTACCATAAAGTGCTTCAAACGGCGCCATCTCAATGCTTGAATGGTAGCTGTTGTTGTAGGAAAATTCTGCTAACGGTAGATGTCGATCCCAACTGTTTCCGAAATCAATAACACATGCTCGTAGCATGTCTTCAAGCGTTTGTATCGTCCTTTTGCTCTGCCCATTAGGTTGTGGATGATAGGCAGTACTCATGTCTAGACGAGTTCCTAATGCTTGCTGTAATGTCTGCCAGAATCTTGAAATAAATCTGCCATCCCTATCAGAGATAATAGAGATTGGTATTCCATGTCTGGAGACGACTTCCTTCAAATACAGTCGTGCTAACTTCTCCATCTTGTCATCTTCTCTTATTGGCAGGAAGTGTGCTGATTTGGTGAGACAATCAACTATTACCCAAATAGTATCAAAACCACTTGCAGTCCTTGGCAATTTAGTGATGAAATCCATGGTAATGTTTTCCCATTTCCATTCCGGGATTTCAGGTTGTTGAAGTAGACCTGATGGTTTCTGATGCTCAGCTTTGACCTTAGAACACGTCAAACATTCTCCTACGTATTTAGCAACATCGGCTTTCATACCCGGCCACCAAAAATGTTTCTTGAGATCCTTGTACATCTTCCCCGTTCCAGGATGTATTGAGTATCTGGTTTTATGAGCTTCTCTAAGTACCATTTCTCTCATATCTCCAAATTTTGGTACCCAAATCCTTTCAGCCCTATACCGGGTTCCGTCTTCCCGAATATTAAGATGCTTCTCCGATCCTTTGGGTATTTCATCCTTTAAATTTCCCTCTTTTAAAACTCCTTGTTGCGCCTCCTTTATTTGAGTAGTAAGGTTATTATGAATCATTATATTTATAGATTTTACTCGAATGGGTTCTCTGTCCTTCCTGCTCAAGGCATCGGCTACCACATTTGCCTTCCCCGGGTGGTAACGAATCTCAAAATCGTAATCATTCAACAATTCAATCCACCTACGCTGCCTCATATTCAGTTGTTTCTGATTAAATATGTGTTGAAGACTTTTGTGGTCGGTATATATAATACTTTTGACCCCATATAAGTAGTGCCTCCAAGTCTTTAATGCAAAAACAACCGCGCCTAATTCCAAATCATGCGTCGTATAATTTTGTTCGTGAATCTTCAATTGTCTAGACGCATAAGCAATCACCTTCGTTCGTTGCATTAATACACAACCGAGACCTTGCTTTGATGCGTCACAATAAATCACAAAATCATCATTCCCTTCAGGCAATGACAATATAGGTGCCGTAGTTAGCTTTTTCTTCAATAACTGAAACGCTTTCTCTTGTTCATCATTCCATTCAAATTTCTTCCCTTTATGCGTTAATGCAGTCAAGGGTTTTGCTATTCTGGAAAAGTCTTGGATGAACCTTCTGTAGTAACCAGCTAGTCCAAAAAACTGGCGTATGTGTTTCTGAGTTTTTGGGGTTTCCCACTTTTCAACAGTTTCTATCTTTGCTGGATCCACCTTAATACCTTCTTTGTTCACTATGTGACCGAGAAATTGAACTTCTTCCAACCAAAATGCACACTTTGAAAACTTAGCGTACAATTCTTCCTTCCTCAATACTTCTAACACCTTTCTCAAATGTTCACCGTGTTCTTGGTCATTCTTTGAGTAAATAAGTATGTCATCAATGAAAACAATGACAAACTTGTCAAGGTATGGTCCACACACTCAGTTCATAAGGTCCATGAACATAGCTGGTGCATTAGTTAAACCAAACGGCATGACCATAAACTCGTAATGACCGTAACGTGTTCTGAAAGCAGTCTTTGGAATATCATCTTCTTTCACCCGCATTTGATGATACCCGGAACGTAATTCAATCTTTGAATAAACAGACGAGCCTTGTAGTTGATCAAATAAGTCGTCGATTCTCGGTAGTGGGTAGCGGTTCTTGATGGTAAGTTTGTTCAACTCTCAGTAGTCGATACACAACCTGAATGTACCATCTTTCTTCTTGACAAACAAAACAGGAGCTCCCCACGGTGATGTGCTTGGTCGAATGAAACCACGCTCTAAAAGTTCTTGTAATTGGCTTTGCAGTTCTTTCATCTCGCTGGGTGTGAGTCTGTAAGGAGCACGAGCTATTGGTGCAGCTCCTGGTACAAGATCTATTTGAAATTCAACGGATCGATGTGGGGGTAATCCCGGTAATTCTTTCGGAAATACATCGGGAAATTCTTTTGCAATGGGAACATCATTGATGCTCTTTTCTTCAGTTTGTACTTTCTCGTCGTGTGCTAGAACAGTATAGCAACCTTTTCTTATTAGTTTTTGTGCCTTCAAATTACTAATAAGATGTAGCTTCGTGTTGCCCTTTTCTCCGTACACCATTAAGGGTTTTCCTTTTTCTCGTATAATGCGAATTGCATTTTTGTAACAAACGATCTCTGCTTTCACTTCTTTCAACCAGTCCATACCGATTATCACATCAAAACTCCCTAACTCTACTGGTATCAAATCAATCTTAAATGTTTCGCTAACCAGTTTAATTTCTCGATTCCGACATATATTATCTGCTGAAATTAATTTACCATTTGCTAATTCGAGTAAAAATTTACTATCCAAAGGCGTCAATGGACAACTTAATTTAGCACAAAAATCTCTACTCATATAGCTTCTATCCGCACCTGAATCAAATAAAACGTAAGCAGATTTATTGTCAATAAGAAACGTACCCGTAACAAGCTCCGGGTCTTCCTGTGCCTCTGTCGCATTAATATTGAAAACTCTTCATCGGCCTTGTCCATTCGTGTTCTCCTGGTTCGGGCAATTTCTAATAATGTGGCTCGGTTTTCCACATTTATAACAAACTACATTGGCATAACTTGCTCCGACACTACTTGCTCCGCCATTACTCGTTCCGACACCATTTGTTCCTTTCGTTCTATTAACCCCTGGTCCGTAGACCTCACACTTCGCCGCGCTATGACCATTTCTTTTACACTTGTTGCAAAATTTGGTGCAGAACCCCGAGTGATACTTTTCACACCTTTGGCATAGCTGCTTCTGATTGTTGTTGTTGTTGCGGTTATTATTGTTGTTGGGATGATTGTTGTAGTTGCTGTTGTTGTTGTTGTTGTTGTTGTTGTTGTTGTTGTTGTTGTTGTTGTTGTTGTTGGGCCGTTTGTTGTAGTTGCGATTGATGTTGCGATTGTTGGGATAATTGTTGCGATTATTGTTGTAATTGCTGTTGTTGTTGTATTGGTGATTCTTATCACCGTTTTCCTCCCACTTTCTTTTGACTTGCTTCACATTGGCCTCTTCAGCAGTCTGTTCTTTAATTCTTTCTTCAATCTGGTTCACTAGTTTGTGAGCCATTCTACATGCCTGTTGTATGGAGGCGGGCTCGTGTGAACTTATATCTTCTTGGATTCTTTCCGGTAATCCTTTCACAAACGCGTCGATCTTCTCTTCCTCATCTTCGAATGCTCCCGGACACAATAGGCACAATTCTGTGAATCGTCTTTCGTACGTGGTAATATCAAATCCTTGGGTTCGTAACCCTCTAAGTTCTGTCTTGAGCTTATTGACCTCGGTTCTGGGACGGTATTTCTCGTTCATCAAGTGCTTGAATGCTGACCACGGTAGTGCGTACGCATCGTCTTGTCCCACTTGCTCTAGATAGGTATTCCACCATGTTAACGCAGAACCTGTGAAGGTATGCGTAGCGTACTTCACTTTGTCCTCTTCAGTACACTTACTTGTGGCAAACACCGATTCGACCTTCTCGGTCCACCGTTTCAATTCGATCGGTCCTTCGGTTCCATCAAATTCCAAAGGTTTGCAGGCAGTGAATTCTTTGTAGGTGCATCCTACACGATTTCCTGTACTGCTAGATCCAAGGTTATTGTTGGTATGTAGCGCAGCCTGTACTGCGGCTATGTTTGAAGCTAGAAAAGTACAGAATTCCTCTTCATTCATATTCACGGTGTGTCGAGTAGTCGGTGCCATTTCCTTCAAAATAGTCAAATGGAACAAGTTAATCATACAGAATATTAAGAGTAGTTAATAGTATTTCGTAGCATAATATGAACTCATTTATAAAAGCTTTTTCTTCATATTAGCGTTTTATAAGTTTAAATTCGGGTAGTACCTACCCGTTAAGTTCATACTTAGTAGCTAATATACAATTTAACTACTACAATTCTATATGAAAAACTGATTATAATAATATTTCGCGTTCAAACTTTTACACAATATTTTACAAACTTACAATACGGCTTATTTTACATATAGCATGAAATATAGGACACAATAAATTTGATACAAGATGGTTGTGAAGATAATTCTAGCTAGTACACAAGTCGTTCAGTAAAGGCAATAAAGACACGTAATTCATACGTCCAGAAACAAGTCATGCATTCTGGTTTTACTAGGATTACTTCTCATCCTTGGTCTTGTGGAACATAACCGTTATGGCCGTTGATAAGACAGCGTGTTGTAACGTCGTCAAAGGGACGAGGGTTACGTAATGTCCAACAGTCCCGTAACAATCTAAAAACCTCATTTCTTACCCCAATTACCGACTCCGTCACTTGTGGGAACGTTTTGTTTAATAGTTGTAGCCTGATGTTCTTGTTCTCACTTTAGTGAGAAGCGAACATTACTAATCCGTAAGCATAACATGCTTCTTTATGTTGCATGTTAGCCGCTTTTTCTAAATCACGAAGTCCAATATTCGGATATATTGAGTCAAAATAATTTCTTAACCCATTGTGTAAAATAGCATTTGGGTTCCCCGCAATATATGCGTCAAAGTAAACACATCGTAATTTATGGATTTCCCAATGTGATATCCCCCATCTTTCGAACGAAAGCCTTTTATAAACCAAGGCATTCTTGGAACGTTCTTCGAATGTCTTACAAACTGATCTCGCCTTAAATAGTTGTGCCAAAGAATTCTGACCGACTCTAGACAAGATTTCATCAATCATGTCTCCGGGTAGGTCTCTTAAAATATTGGGTTGTCTATCCATTTTGTGTTTTTATACTGTAAAATAGACAAGAGTTAGATTCATAAAAAAAATTTACTTATTAATACAAGCAATTTTTACATATATCATAAAGCATAAGCACACTATATTACATATATTACACCACACGAATACAACTATCTTATTCCGACTCGCTTGTTTCTTCTTCTTCTTCGGTTTTGGTTCGTTTTGCCAAGTTTCTAGGGATATATGATGTTCCCCTAATACGAGCCGTCGTTTTCCACATTGGTTTAGAAAAACCTGGTGATTTAGAGTTTCCCGGGTCATTGTTACAACTTAAAGACTTCGGGGGTCGACGATACATATAAAGTTCATCGGGGTTGGAATTAGATTTCTCTATTTTTATGCCCTTTCCCTTATTATTTTCTTTTGCCTTTTTAAATTCAGTTGGGGTAATTTCTATAACATCATCGGAATTCTTGTCGGAATCCGATTCATCGGAGAATTGGTAATCCTCCCAATATTTTGCTTCCTTGGCGGAAACAACATTGACCATAATTAACCTTGGTCGGTTGGTTGAGGATTTTCTTTTACTTAACCGTTTTATTATTTCCCCCACCGGTTCTATTTCTTCATCCGGTTCCGATTCTTCTTCCGGTTCCGATTCTTCTTCCGGTTCCGACTCTTCTTCCGGTTCCTCTTCGGGAACTTGTGAATCAGTCCACGAATCATTTCAATTTACATTTGACTCTTCATTATTATTAGGTGAGTCAATGGGACTTGTTCTAGAGGTAGACATCTATCACATAATATCAAACGCGTTAAGAGATTAATATATCACATAATATTCACATGTTAAAAATATATAGTTTCCAACAAAATTTGTTAAGCAATCATTTTTCAAGTAAACACGGTCGAAGTCCAGACTCATTAATGCATCCTAACAAACTCGATAAGACACACTAATGCAAAATTCTGGTTCTCTAAGACCAACGCTCTGATACCAACTGAAATGTCCCGTTCTTATTGATTAAAAACGATCCATATTAATTGATTTCGTTGCGAGGTTTTGACCTCTATATGAGACGTTTTTCAAAGACTGCATTCATTTTAAAACAAACCATAACCTTTATTTCATCAATAAAGGTTTAAAAAGCTTTACGTAGATTATCAAATAATGATAATCTAAAATATCCTGTTTACACACGACCATTACATAATGGTTTACAATACAAATATGTTACAACAAAATAAGTTTCTTGAATGCAGTTTTTACACAATATCATACAAGCATGGACTCCAAATCTCGTCCTTATTTAAGTATGCGACAGCGGAAGCTCTTAATAATCACCTGAGAATAAACATGCTTAAAACGTCAACAAAAATGTTGGTGAGTTATAGGTTTAACCTATATATATCAAATCATAATAATAGACCACAAGATTTCATATTTCAATACACATCCCATACATAGAGATAAAAATCATTCATATGGTGAACACCTGGTAACCGACATTAATAAGATGCATATATAAGAATATCCCCATCATTCCGGGACACCCTTCGGATATGATATAAATTTCGAAGTACTAAAGCATCCGGTACTTTGGATGGGGTTTGTTAGGCCCAATAGATCTATCTTTAGGATTCGCGTCAATTAGGGTGTCTGTTCCCTAATTCTTAGATTACCAGACTTAATAAAAGGGGCATATTCGATTTCGATAATTCAACCATAGAATGTAGTTTCACGTACTTGTGTCTATTTTGTAAATCATTTATAAAACCTGCATGTATTCTCATCCCAAAATATTAGATTTTAAAAGTGGGACTATAACTCACTTTCACAGATTTTTACTTCGTCGGGAAGTAAGACTTGGCCACTGGTTGATTCACGAACCTATAACAATATATACATATATATCAAAGTATTTTCAAAATATATTTACAACACTTTTAATATATTTTGATGTTTTAAGTTTATTAAGTCAGCTGTCCTCGTTAGTAACCTACAACTAGTTGTCCACAGTTAGATGTACAGAAATAAATCGATAAATATTATCTTGAATCAATCCACGGCCCAGTGTATACGTATCTCAGTATTGATCACAACTCAAACTATATATATTTTGGAATCAACCTCAACCCTGTATAGCTAACTCCAACATTCACATATAGAGTGTCTATGGTTGTTCCGAAATATATATAGATGTGTCAACATGATAGGTCGAAACATTGTATACGTGTCTATGGTATCTCAAGATTACATAATATACAATACAAGTTGATTAAGTTATGGTTGGAATAGATTTGTTACCAATTTTCACGTAGCTAAAATGAGAAAAATTATCCAATCTTGTTTTACCCATAACTTCTTCATTTTAAATCCGTTTTGAGTGAATCAAATTGTTATGGTTTCATATTGAACTCTATTTTATGAATCTAAACAGAAAAAGTATAGGTTTATAGTCGGAAAAATAAGTTACAAGTCATTTTTGTAAAGGTAGTCATTTCAGTCGAAAGAACGACGTCTAGATGACCATTTTAGAAAACATACTTCCACTTTGAGTTTAACCATAATTTTTGGATATAGTTTCATGTTCATAATAAAAATCATTTTCTCAGAATAACAACTTTTAAATCAAAGTTTATCATAGTTTTTAATTAACTAACCCAAAACAGCCCGCGGTGTTACTACGACGGCGTAAATCCGGTTTTACGGTGTTTTTCGTGTTTCCAGGTTTTAAATCATTAAGTTAGCATATCATATAGATATAGAACATGTGTTTAGTTGATTTTAAAAGTCAAGTTAGAAGGATTAACTTTTTTTTGCGAACAAGTTTAGAATTAACTAAACTATGTTCTAGTGATTACAAGTTTAAACCTTCGAATAAGATAGCTTTATATGTATGAATCGAATAATGTTATGAACATCATTACTACCTTAAGTTCCTTGGATAAACCTACTGGAAAAGAGAAAAATGGATCTAGCTTCAATGGATCCTTGGATGGCTCGAAGTTCTTGAAGCAGAATCATGACACGAAAACAAGTTCAAGTAAGATTATCACTTGAAATAAGATTGTTATAGTTATAGAAATTGAACCAAAGTTTGAATATGATTATTACCTTGTATTAGAATGATAACCTACTGTAAGAAACAAAGATTTCTTGAGGTTGGATGATCACCTTACAAGATTGGAAGTGAGCTAGCAAACTTGAAAGTATTCTTGATTTTATGTAACTAGAACTTGTAGAATTTATGAAGAACACTTAGAACTTGAAGATAGAACTTGAGAGAGATCAATTAGATGAAGAAAATTAAAGAATGAAAGTGTTTGTAGGTGTTTTTGTTCGTTGGTGTATGGATTAGATATAAAGGATATGTAATTTTGTTTTCATGTAAATAAGTCATGAATGATTACTCATATTTTTGTAATTTTATGAGATATTTCATGCTAGTTGCCAAATGATGGTTCCCACATGTGTTAGGTGACTCACATGGGCTGCTAAGAGCTGATCATTGGAGTGTATATACCAATAGTACATACATCTAAAAGCTGTGTATTGTACGAGTACGAATACGGGTGCATACGAGTAGAATTGTTGATGAAACTGAACGAGGATGTAATTGTAAGCATTTTTGTTAAGTAGAAGTATTTTGATAAGTGTATTGAAGTCTTTCAAAAGTGTATAAATACATATTAAAACACTACATGTATATACATTTTAACTGAGTCGTTAAGTCATCGTTAGTCGTTACACGTAAGTGTTGTTTTGAAACCTTTAGGTTAACGATCTTTTTAAATGTTGTTAACCCAATGTCATCATATAGTTTTTACAAGTTTTAACGTTCGTGAATCACCGGTCAACTTGGGTGGTCAATTGTCTATATGAAACATATTTCAATTAATCAAGTCTTAACAAGTTTGATTGCTTAACATGTTGGAAACATTTAATCATGTAAATATCAATCTCAATTAATATATATAAATATGGAAAAGTTCAGGTCACTACATAGAGAACTCATGGAACTCATGCAGATTCACTAAATCTGCGTGCAGATTCACATATTTTTTTTTTTTTTTTTGCAGATTTTTTTTTCTGTTCAGTTTTTTTTTTTTTGCAGATTCAGTCAATCTGCGTGCAGATTGACGGTTTTTTCCTTTTTTTTTTTTTTTGCAGATCGACTTTTTTTCAGTTTTTTTTATGCAGATTGAGTCAATCTGCGTGCAGATTGAGTCAATCTGCGTTTTTTTTTTTGTGCAGATCGACTTTCTTCTGTGCAGATTTGACTTTTTTTTGTGCAGATTGAGTCAATCTGCGTGAAGATTGACGTTTTTTTGCAGTTTTTTTTTTTTTTTTTTTTTTTTTTTTGCAGATTCACTTTTTTTTCTGTGCAGATTCGCTGTTTTTTTTTTTGCAGTTTTTTTTTTCTTTCCAGATTGTATTTTTTTTCATAGATTGAAGCTCAATCTCCACATAGATTGAAGTTCAATCTATGAGTTCTATGGGTTCTCTACATACTCTAGTTCTCTAGGGATCCTTTCACTATATATATATATATATATATATATATATATATATATATATCCTATAATGATGATGTCATTATTAGGATAATTTCTTTGTTAAGAAAAAATTAAAAAGAAAAAGAAAAAAATCTAAGCCCTTAACCGATGTCATTAATATTAATTAATTAAATGTAAAACAAATAACAAAAAACCACATATTTTCGTGTTTATATTGTGTTACGTTCCTCAATTCACCTAATTCCTCCCTCAATTCCATATCACTAAAACCCTAATTTAGCACAATTAAGCGCTCCGATGTGCGCGCCTGAGAATTTTAAAAGCCTCACGCTAGATAATCATGGTTGGTCGATCGGTTTTTCGTAAAGCAGATGATGGGTGGTTCTAATTTGGCACAATTCCATATCAAAACCGATTCCTAATCCGTATAAGGCCAAATCGTCAAAATCAACAACTTTTTACGTTACGAACCTGCCTGAAAATGTGGATCGTAAACGATTGTGGATGCTACGTGAATCATACATTAATTTTACTGATTCATACGCGACATTTAAGAGATCGAAACTAGGAAATCGATTTGGTTTTGTACGTTTTGATAATGTGCAGGATCCAATTACGTTTGCTAAATTGTTGTCTACAATCCATGTTGACAATATGAAGCTATATGTTAAGATTGCTAGGTTTCAACGTGGTGATGAAAAGGAATACCCTAAACCTCGGTTTCATAGTCATATAGCAGTTCTGAACAAAGAACAGGTTACACAGGAAACTGCAGGATCTAAAAACGATGGTTCTTATGCTAAGATTGTTTCGGATTCTTCTAAAGAAAGTGATCAGGTTCCTGTGAAAAACGTAACCTTGATGGAACAGGACTTGGTACAAGTGTCTAACCCCATGGAGGGCGCGCCTAAGAAATAGCTACTTCAAACAACAATTCGATGCAGGTGAGTTACTTAATTAGCTTCATTTAATCTCATTAAATACGTATTGTTATGTTTTCAAGTTACTTTAGTTTCATTTAATTCGTAATTTATTTTTACTTAATTAGGTTTTGTTATGATAGCTTGTTACGGTGTATCGACCGAATGATGATGGAAAATTGGATGATCAAGGGACTCGTCATGTTACCATCGATTATTTAGAGGTATGGTTCAGTCGTTTCGCATTTATATATGCAATAAATGAAATTGTTAGTGTGAGGTTTTAACTTACGATGTTCTATTATAGAGGTCTGAAGAATTGGCTTTGTTTGTGATTGATAAAGAAGATAACGAAACTTTGCTTGTGCATCATATTTGTTCCGATGATATTTATCGGAAGCAAGAAATAATCAAAATGAAGGTATTGGGAAGAAAGGTCACAATCGCATAATCCACTGTCACCGTCGATGCGCTATAAAAGGACCTTTCAATTTTATCTCTAATTTCATACCAGTATATTGATGATTGATTTTTCTATGGCTAGCGTTTAATTTCCCCTTTGTATCATAATTGATAAAAATTTACTAAGTTTCTCATCAGTTTGTTTGATTTGTATTGATTCTAATGAAACAAAAATAAATCTGAGGTGATTTGTATTGGATCTCATAAAACTGAATTAAATTTATAGTGGATTGTGATAATCATCATACCGCTATAAATCTGAAAGAAGTAATTCTATAATTTTGGTTTTTTGATGTTTTAGGAAAATATCAATTTTAAGAAGAAATTTGAAGGGAAATCGATGTTTCAAAGAAGAAGATGATGATCGATAGCATTTACGATATTACTTTAGCTTCAAGTTTTTCTTGGGTTTTATATTTATCATTATAAACTGAGTTTTAATTTGTATTTTGCAATCTAATTCGCTATTTGGGGTCTGATATTAATTGGTTTCACGTTTATTTGATTAGTGAGGTTAGAAAAAACATAAAAGGAACGATTTTAGATGAAGAGAACAAAAACCACTATTATACGGAGTATACATAAAGCTTTCTTTCATTTCTTCAACTTCCAAGTAGTTTTTCTATCTTCTATGGATTTGTTATGATTTTATGTGAATGAGATACTAAATAGTTTTAAGCCAACTGATGTTGAAGTCAATTTAGTCAAGAGGTACATTCTCTTTCAATTGAGACATGATATGTTTTTTTATTTACATTAGAGGATGTACACTAAGTGTTTGAAGAAAGTCAACTGAAAAGGGCTAATTATTTGAATTTCTTTGAATTGGCGGGTTTTCATGTGTTGCTTTGAGCTAATCTTGGTCAAAAGAACCATATGCTCCCTTTGATTATGAAAGATCAGGTATCTGATCAATCCTATGTTAATATTACTGATGTGTGCAGCGTGGGTGTATGAAATACTATTATTGTTTACTACGAAATATGATGAAATTACACAAGTTTTATTTATTTATTTATGGGATATACCTAAACCTTGCTACAACACTTATAGGCAGTGTACCTAATCGTAGAGTAGTGTAGTTTTTAGTAAGTCCGGTTCGTTCCACAAGGAGCTAGTGATTACGTACTATATTTTTAACAACTATATTTGTATAAATATATAAATATATACATATAAGTGTTATTATTATAAAAGGGGGGGTTTTACCGTTTAATGACCGGTTTGTCGATTTTATATTTTAAGCGTAAAGGTAAATGACGATAATATAAATGACAGAATTTAAATTGCGATAAAGTAAATTGCAGTAATTAAAATAACAGTAAATAAAAGTACGATGAGAAATACAATAAAAGAATTATGCTTATTTAAACTTCCGTAATCATGATGTTTGACGTTTTGATTTTAATTTATTTCTCTGGGTTGATTGTCCTTTGTCCTGGATTTATTTGATACCTATCTGGTTTTTGTCCATAATAGTCCATCGGTCATAATTATAAAATGCTCGTCAAATTAACCTTATTTCTGAAGTCAAATATTCCAACTAATTAGGGATTCGAACTGTAACAAGGTTTTAATACTTTGTTAATAATTACACCAGGTTATCGACTGCGTGTAATCCAAAGTTTTAATACTTTGTTAACAATTACACCAATTACCCTTGTATGTAATCCACCCCTGTTATAATTAGTCCATGATACATTAATTTATTCACTTGGCCATAATGAATAATAAATTACCCAATCCAATTGATTAAATTAAATGATTTGTAAAAGATGTCGTATAAACGTCACTAAATAGGACATGCATAATCATTTAATAATTATTAGATTAATTAATTTGAAGATAGGTTCGACAGATTCCAATGAATTGTCATTCGATTAGACAATACCCCCCATCTATTAATAGTCCATAGTCTAATGTTCACAAGTGTCGGTCTTTTGTCCAAACCCAAATTATGGTACAAAATCCAATAACCCCGTTTTTAATATTTAGCCCAACATCACGATTACTTCGGCTCAAATAAGCATAATAATAACTTAGTTACGAGACATTAATTTAAAAACGAAGAACATAGCTTACAGTGGTGATTAATCGCGCAGCGTTAACCGGACAGAGTTTCGACTTACAAAACCTTAAAACATTTCTTACATTAACCCAATTATTATTAAACTTAATTTAAACTTAATATTATATATATATATATATATATATATATATATATATATATATATATATATATTTGATTACAGAGGAAGAAAGAAAAAGATTGTGTTTATTTTTGGCAGAAAACGCTGCATTTTATAGAATGTGACCTGCTACAGTAACTCATGCGAGTGCATGACTTTTGTGCCTACTGACCATGCGCTCGCATGGCCGTCATTTCCTGGTCACATACTTTTTGGCTCCTAGTTTGTCGACATATTTATTTAATATATATAATATATATATAATTTTATATAATTATATATATATATTATATTCATGTGCATAGTTGACTTGTAATTTTAGCTCCGTTGCGTCGCGCGTTGATAGTTTGCTCAGGTCCCGGTTCCGGATTTTCGAACGTCCTTTCGTACTATTTAATATCTTGTACTTTGCGTTTTGCGGCTTGTACTCTTGTAATTTTTAGATCTTTCTTATCAATAAATTGAACTACTTGGATTGTATCTTGTACTTTTGAGCTTTTTGGTCGTTTGCGTCTTCAAATCTTCATTTGCGTCTTCAGTCTTCGCACTTATTTATTTAAACGAATATTACTTGGAATTAGAACAATTGCAACTAAAAACTTTACATATTGGGATGATATTGCGACTAAATATATGTTCATTTGGAGCACTATCAATTACTTAGTTAAGGATTGAGTGCAATGAGATTAATGGGGGAGAATGGGGTGTTGTTGTTTGTTTTAGGCCCTGATGATCGTCTTTCACTTTATCGACCAAGTGATCAACCACCCCGACCCGGTCTTGATTATTGATTTGCATAATTCACCTTAACACAATGTAAAAATTCCTTGGGCAAGGTCACAAGTGAAAATTACAAAGGCTAGGGCAAATGGCAGAGAATCAACAACTTATAAATGAGAGGCCAAGCTCCCTATTTATAATTTTTAGAATATTCGCGGTGTGTAGATTAACTATCATCCGCATTGACTTGGCGGAAAGAATCCGCAATCTTTATTAATTCCCAATCTGATCCGCTAACTTAACTTTCAGCGGATCTTCCAAACCCTTTAAGCACACATCGTGTAACTTCCGTTTTTAGTCTTTAGTACTTAAAATATACATATACAACACTATGTATATGATCAAGTCCCCCCAGTTTATTATGGTATATTTTGCATAAAGAATGTAGTATGATAAACTCTAAAAATAAAATTCGCAGTTACTTATTACCGCAACCCGCATTGAATTATTTCGCTATGCCTTTGTTACCGTTAGATCAAACAAAGTTATCGTTCCCAACCGTTGGCGAGAAATATTACCTTTAAATCAACATGATTGATACTTAAGCATAATCGATTAACATTCTCAACCTCCCTATATATAT
The DNA here is from genome assembly GCF_046630445.1 of Rutidosis leptorrhynchoides. Taxonomy (NCBI): domain Eukaryota; kingdom Viridiplantae; phylum Streptophyta; class Magnoliopsida; order Asterales; family Asteraceae; genus Rutidosis; species Rutidosis leptorrhynchoides. The sequence goes on from NC_092339.1 coordinate 360,882,488, forward strand.
ATATTTATATATATATATATATATATATATATATATATATATATATATATATATATATATATATATATATATATATATATATATATATATATATACCGGTATCAGTAATCATAAAATCCTTACCCGTAACTCAAAACTCTCGCAATTAATCAACTTCTCAACCAATCTTCACAGCACTTACATTTATTCACAACTCCCTCATCTTCAAAATGAGAATTGAAGAAGTCGATAGCAAAGTAAACCCAAAAACCTTGATCACCAATCTTTTAACAAGTCCAGAATCAAAATCAACAGCGTCGTATGGAAAGGAAAAGCATCCAATTCCAGTTGTTGATTTAATAACAACGAAATCCCCACTTTCCAAAATAGACTTCGCCAAGCGACCATATGAGACACCTCCATCGTCTCAAAACAAGAAGTTAAAGCAATGCGAAACAACTCTTTTCGAGAACCCGATTATATCTAATTACGATCTAGAGCAATAGATGGGTAAGCGAAAAACATTATCCTCTCAACATAGCCTTAGCACTTATTTATTTTCTTCGCTAATTCACAAAAAAAATTTATCGCAGTTGACTCAGCTGGTGACCCAATCTTCCCAAGTCCTGACACCGTGGATAAGATTACTAAACTATTCCGCACTCCGCCCGACTCCTACAAGGTAAGAGTCGAAGGATTGTTAGGGTATACTTGCACCTCCTCTTCTGTGGCGCTTGATCAACTCCAGCAAATGAAGTTGGCGATACCAGATGAGCTTCGCCATGAGTTCGCGAAGCTTCCTGCTGCAGAAGCACACAAATGCTTTGTGTAGAATTTCTACATGGCATTCAATTCTGCTTACGACATGATGGGCCGCCAAGAACAATTTTTTAACGTTCTTGAAGCTGAGAAGGCCAAATTTTATACTGAAAAGGCCAAACTTGCAGATAGCAAAAAGCGATGTTCTGACCTATCTGCCGAAGTCACCGCAACCAAGACTACCATTGAAGATTTAAAACAAAAACTTTCTGCAGCAGAAGAGAAGGAAAACAACTTGCAGGCAACCAATAAAGCTTTGGCAGAGGATGTTGCCAAACTAATATCAGAGCGGGACAATGCTCTAGCCGCTAAATCCTCCGCGGAGCTAGAATTTGCAAAGCTTCGCCAACATCTGCCCGAGTTGTCAAGAAAAGTGCTCAACTCTCTTCCTGTTTCCAAAAAAATTTCAACATATGCTGCCGCACTACAACTGCGCGAGAGGGTGGAGTTCATGGACCAGATTGCCACCAACTGTCACTTGCCAGAGCCGTTACCATCTGAGATAACGGACTGCTTATGCTCTGTGACAGACGCGCAGACAGCGTTTGTTGTTGCCAAGGAGAACATAGTTGAAATTCCCATTCCCAAAATAATCGTGATAAGCGAGCAAGATGATGCCACTGCAGATGACATCATCAAACTTGACTTATCTAAGGAATGAAGATGTTTTATGTAATATTAGTGCGCAGCTACCTCTGTGAAACGACCCAACCCGTATTTAAACCGGCCCATATTTTTTTTCTTTTTATAATAATAATATGTGCAACATTAGTCCATTTACGTTTATGAAAACATCATCATTTAAATGTTGAGTATAAACATCTTTAAAACATACAATACATAAATTAAGTTTACAAAACGGGAATACAACCCGGGACCCATTTGACATATCCAAAATATAGTTCATGACCCGACTAGTTCACTTTACAACCAAAACCGACCATGGTGATTGGGAACGCTACCCAATCCTAATCAAAAGTATAAAGCAATCCGTAAAGCACTAGTCCCCAAGCAAACCCAAGCCGCCACTTGCAACCTATAGAAATATAAACAACAAGAGGGTAAGCTAATTGCTTAGTGAATGCAATACTTATACATATACATATATAGTTTACCTACGCGCATCCACTTACAAATACCATGCAAACAAACGTATAAACGAGTTAGCATCACCAAATGTACAACTAGCAATAACATTAGTATATAGATCACCACAATAATATACTTAAACATAACAATGCATGAACATACTTAACCATTTCCCGCTATAGCACTACCGACTTGTAGACGACCAATAACGTCGAGTCTCACTCGTATGATGTCACCGACTTGTGAATCATCATAAGGTGTCACCGACTTGTGAATCACTAAAGGGTGTCACCGACTTGCGAACCACCCGCTAATACGTATGGGTCACCGACTTGTGAACGCCATGTGGCGTCGCCGACTTGTGAAGCACCACTAAGTGTCACTGACTTGTGAATCACCGTAAGGTGTTGACCGACTTGTGCAACACCTATCGAGATACTACCGACCCGTAGTTCTCATCACCTATACTAACAATAAGTCACCGGCCTGTGACATAACACCAATACTCACGATGTGGCACTGAAGACCCACATCGCGTACGAGTAAATAAACTACATACATACATGTATAAATATTCCACTCACCTTATCGCCTAGGTGACGATTTTACAAATCCGCAAGCTTTAACGCAAGGTACCTAATACATTAAGTACACATTCAATACACCATACTAGTTGGACTAGACACCAACATTTAACACTTGTGCATTTATTGACCCATTTGCATTAAATGACCCGTTCACACCAAAACCGCCCATTTAAGGTCAAGACTTGTCATAAATCACTAAAAGCTAGTGATTAAAGTCTCACAACACCAACTAACACAAACTTAGGGTATTTCATACCCATCTTACCCAACTAGGTCAACCATTACCCATTTGACCCATTTTAACATTTAGACTTATAATTTGGTCAAACGTGAACCCATTAATAATCTTTCACTAACTCATGGGTGTATAAGTGATTTAACAACATCATTAACACTTACAATTACCAAAACACAAGACCAAACCCTAGATTACAAACCTTAGGGTTTCCATACACCAAATTAACCCAATTTCACCCATTTAACCCCTAAATGGGTCTTTCAAGCCTTAAATGAACAAACCCTAGCTATACATAAAATTAAACTCAAAACACGGAGTTAGGACTTACCAACACTATCACAACATAGCTAGAGACGTAGGGAACAACTTTAAAACTTGGGATCGGGCGAGGTTCGGTCTTTTACTTCCCCAAAGTGAGCTCTCTCTCACTAAAACTCAATCTCTCTCTAAAATGGATGTGTGATATGGCTGAAACGGACGGTTTTATTTTGCGCGGTGTTGTTAGGTCGCGACGCGTCAGAATCAGCTACCACGGGGGCGAGTAATGGTTTTATTATTTATATTTAGCTGGGATTCTGTAAAGACCCGTACTAATCCTCCTAGACGAAGTCTTCAACATTTGGTCCCATTGCGATGATCGACTCCAAGTAATGTCCTTAAAATGAGCAAATGCATAGCTGAAGATTTCTTTCATACATGAGAATAAACATGCTTTAAAGTGTCAACCAAAAGGTTGGTGAGTTTATTAGTTTATCATAACAATCATTTCCATTAATTTTAATAGACCACAAGATTTCATTTCCATTTCTCATAAATACCATGCATGCAAAAATCATTCATATGGATTGAACACCTGGTAACCGACATTCACAAGATGCATATAAGAATATCCCCATCATTCTGGGACTCCCTTCGGACATGATATAAATTTCGAAGTAATAAAGCATCCGGTACTTTGGATGGGGCTTGTTGGGCCCGATAGATCTATATTTAGGGTTCGCGTCAATTAGTAGATCGGTTTACTAATTCTTAGGCTACCAAGCAAAAGGGGCATATTCGGCTTCGATCATTCAACCATATAATGTAGTTTTAATTACTTGTGTCTATTTCGTCAAATATTTATAAAAGTGCATGTATTCTCATTCCCAAAAATATATATTGCAAAAGCATTTAAAAAGGGAGCAAATGAAACTCACAATACTGTATTTCGTAGTAAAAATACATATGACGGAACTGAACAATGCAAGGTTGGCCTCGGATTCACGAACCTATATCAGGTATATATATTAACACATATAATAGTAATCGAACAAATTTTATGTATATATAATTTATTAGTTATATTATTTTTATATCAACAACTTATATGTTTCATATATTTATTTTATATATTTTAAATAAATAAAAATATTAATTTCTGTTATGTTATATGTAACAATTATATTTTATATAAATAATATTTGTTGTAATGATAATCATAATGCTAGTAGTAATATTAGTAATACAAATAATGATAGTAATAATAATGTCAAAAATAAAAATTTTGAGTTAAAATGATAATAATTATAATATTCATAAAATTAATAATAATAGTAATTTTTATGAAAATAATTGTAATGTTCATAAAAATAATAATAATGATAAAAATAATAAAAATAAAGATAATTCTAATAATAATACTAATGCTAGTTTTAAAATGTCAATTTTCATAGTCATGATAATAATACTTATATTCATAATGGTAATGGTAATGGTAATAATAGTACTTATCTTAATAATAATAATGATATGATAATAATAATATCAATAATAATAATATTAATAAAAGTAATAATAATAATGTTAATAGATAAAATGATAATAAAATATATGTACATCATGTTAATGATAATAATAATAATATTCATAATAATAATTTTTAGTGTTAGTTTAATAATAATAATAATGATAAAAAGAGGACTACCTTCTAACACACCTAAGAAAATATATGCCATAGCCCGGGCTCGAACCCAAGACCTCTCGCTTAAACACCCACACCCTCTACCATTGCTCTGAATTTTTTTCTGTTTTAATACCCCAGATTAAATAAATAACCTAAATCTATCAGCTCCATCTTCTTCATCAATATTGTGTATTTATTTTATCATTCTCATCTCATCACATATCATCATGTTTTCCTTAACCCGTATCATCATCGATCTTATGATCATTCCATAACATCGTAAAATCATAATCATAACGATTATCATCATCGTGATTTCCTAATCATCATCTTTCACGTTCATCATCAATATCATCATTACTATTACCCTTCTCGGCCCAATAACCTAACGACCCAAGTATACAAACAGCAATCCAATTATAGAAGCCCAAGATTAGTAATTGCTCACGGCTCAAATGAGAATTGAAAAAGGGTAGCCCAAGGTGTATTAGTGATTCATCGCCCAGTTAAAATCACTAAACCGCAGACAAAAGATAATAATAAAATAAAAAGGGTTGCACAGGAATCTTAGCCGTCCTATTCCTAAATCACGAGTGAAAAACTTTCTGTCGGCCACCAGAAAAAAATACGCAATATTAGTTGAGTTTTAACATTAATTTATAGATTTCATAATCGACTTCATAATGAATGTAGGGATTAATTGCAGTAGGAAAGAATGAAACTCGCGGTGATGATGTTTGGGCGATGGTTGTGGGTTATCGACTGTTACAGCAGTCAATCGAGGGTGGTGTTTATTGTATCGAACAAATTTTATGTATATATAATTTATTAGTTATATTATTTTTATATCAACAACTTATATGTTTCATATATTCATTTTATATATTTTAAATAAATAAAAATATTAATTTTTGTTATGTTATATGTAACAATTATATTTTATATAAATCATATTTGTTGTAATGATAATTATAATGCTAGTAGTAATATTAGTAATGCAAATAATGGTAGTAATAATAATGTCAAAAATAAAAATTTTAAGTTAAAATGATAATAATTATAATATTCATAAAATTAATAATAATAGTAATTTTTATGAAAATAATTGTAATGTTCATAAAAATAATAACAATGATAAAAATAATAAAAATAAAGATAATAATAATAATAATACTAATGCCAGTTTTAAAAATGTCAATTTTCATAGTCACGATAATAATACTTATATTCATAATGTTAATGGTAATAATAGTACTTATCTTAATAATAATATTGATATGATAATAATAATATCAATAATAATAATATTAATAAAAGTAATAATAATAATGTTAATAGATAAAATGATATTAAAATATATGTACATCATGTTAATGATAATAATAATATTCATAATAATAATTTTTAGTGTTAGTTAAATAATAATAATAATAATAATGATAAAAAGAGGACTACCTTCCAACACACCTAAGAAAATATATGCCATAGGCCGGGCTCGAACCCAAGACCTCTCGCTTAAACACCCACACCCTCTACCATTGCTCTGAATTTGTTTTTCTGTTTTAATACCCCAGATTAAATAAATAACCTAAATCTATCAGCTCCATCTTCTTCATCAATATCATGTATTTATTTTATCATTCTCATCTCATCACATATCATCATATTATCCTTAACCCGTATCATCATCGATCTTATGATCATTCCATAACATCGTAAAATCATAATCATAACGATTATCATCATCGTGATTTCCTAATCATCATCTTTCACGTTCATCATCAATATCATCATTACTATTACCCTTCTCGGCCCAATAACCTAACGGCCCAAGTATACAAACAGTAATCCAATTATAGAAGCCCAAGATTAGTAATTGTTCACGGCCCAAATGAGAATTGAAAAAGGGTAGCCCAAGGTGTATTAGTGATTCATCGTCCAGTTAAAATCACTAAACCGCAGACAAAAGATAATAATAAAAATAAAAAGGGTTGGACAGGAATCTTAGCCGTCCTAATCCTATATCAAAAGTGAAAATCTTTCTGTCGGCCACCAGAAAAAAATACGCAATATTAGTTGAGTTTTAATATTATTTACAGATTTCATAATCGACTTCATAATGAATGTAGGGATTAATTGCAGCAGGAAAGAATGAAACTCACGGTGATGATGTTTGGGCGATGGTTGTGGGTTATCGACTGTTACAGCAGTCAATCGATGGTGGTGTTTTTTGTGTCAAAATAGAAGTAGTTACAGGATGTATACGCAGCTTACATCTGTAGTAAATGTTTTGTTTTAACCGTTGTAAAATAGCGAAGAGAAATAGGAAAACAGGAGGGATATAAATGTAGAGAGAGAGGGTAGAGAGGGTGCGTATGGTGTTTGGGTTGCATCTGGTTCGACAGGAAATCAAGCAACAATAATTTGTAGCTGGAGCAACACTCTCGTGCAGAAGCCTGAATGGGAAGTGGTGGTGTTTTAGTGGTGATATGTGGCAGTCGTGAGGGTGGTTGTAAACAAGAGCAGGATCAACTACCTAATGTGTTGATTCGATACATGGTGGTGGCGTTTGGGACAATAAAAAGGTTATGGTGTCTTGTTGGTTCGAGTTTTTGGAACGTAAAAACAATATGTAATAACTGTAAACATAGTTGGTAACCTTTGGTTGTATTGTAGAAAACAAGTGGGTTCGGTTTGTTGAAACTCGAGTATGAAAGAACAAAAAAAAATGTAGTAATTGGGTGTTTGAGGTTTCACGAAGAAGAGAACAAAAAGAAGAAGGAGAGAAAGAAGAGAGAGAGTAATAGTGTGGTGGTTTATGATGGTTACCGGTGGTGAAGGTTGTTTGTAATGACGTTGATGACATGGTGTTCATGGGGTTGATAAAGATGTTGGTTGAAATAGAAACCGTATTAGTTACCGGTTTTGATGGTGATGGTTTGATAGTTGTGGTTGAGATGGTGAGATGGTTCATTCGACTAGTAGGAAGTAAGGAAACAAAGGTGATGGTTGTTCGATGGTTGTTGAGTAGGGGTCACGAAAAAGAAGAAGAGGGTGGAAGTGGGTTTGGTGTTTGAGTTGTAATCACAGAAAAATAGATGGTAGCAAGGTGATGTCGTGGTGGTGGTGTTCGTTTACTATCGTTTTAGTAATCGAAGAATATGAGCAAAAAAACAACGTCTCATAATTGATATGGTGATGTAGGTGATTAATCATGTGATAAATGATAAAAGAAGTGCAAATAATATGGGTTCATTTGATGTATGCATGTATATAAATTTATAGATCAGATAGTGGGATTACAAGTAAAAACAAAAACAGTACTCTTTACTTAAATTCATTTACAGGTTAATATGAATATAAAAGTATAAAGAATTTAAACGTGCAAGAATTAAAATATGTACTTCCTATTCTACCGACAGTTTTCACGGACTGTGTATCGTGCGAAATCAGTGGCGGATAAAAGTGTTCTGAAAAATCTCATATTTTTAAATTAACTATATTTATTTATTTTGGTCATTATGGTATAAAATTCGATCATTAACTATTAAATAAAAATTACATTAATTATTCACTCCCAACCCCAAGTAAAATATAAAAACTTTTAAAATTCAACAAATAGTTCCTAAATATATTTTTAATAAGTCTAAAATTTATAGAACTCATTTTCGTATCACCGTTTATTTTAAAATTACATATGTTTAAATTTAACTTGCTTAATATCAATCGGAACATCAGACGAGTATTACAATCATTTAATATTTATTTTTTAATATACTTTATTTATATATATAGATATATTTTAAATAAAAATTATTATAATATCCTATTTTTGTTTTATTAATTTTTGATAACAACAACATATAATACTTCAAATTATATTTTACATTATTATTTATACACATACACACATATCTATTTACAATTAATTGTTCGTGAATCGTCGAGAGCAGTCGAAGGTCAATTGAATATATGAAACAGTTCAAACTTTTTGTGACTCGATATTATAGACTTTGCTTATCGTGTCGAAATCATATAAAGATTAAGTTTAAATTTGGTCGAAAATTTCTGGGTCGTCACAGGTTTCAAGCTATAACTCACCTACTTTTCTTCCTTTTAACGAGTAAGTGATAAATATAACTCAGGTTCGTATTTTTGTATGTTTGCTCAGTAACGTGGGACCAAAGTGCCTATATAGTTAACCCTAATGATGTAGTGTAGTGACCCGTCCTAATCCATCTGGACGAAGTCTTCAACAGTTGGTCCCGTTGCGAGGTTTTGACCTCTATATGCCATGAACGACTCCATGTAATATGAGCAAATGCACAGCGGAAGGTTTCTTTCATACCTGAGAATAAACATGCTTAAAAGTGTCAACCAAAAGGTTGGTAAGTTCATAGGTTTATCATTACAATCATTTCAATATCTTAATAGACCACAAGATTTCATATACACAAACGTTTTAATAAAAATATTCTAAGTGGTTGAGCACTTCGTAACCATACTTAACATTTAATCAACGTCGCATATTCCCTTTATTATGAAATCTCACTACACTGTACCATGAGTAGTCACCGAAACTAAGTACTGTGCAACCGTTGAATACTGGTCGTCCAGTCCGGTTGGGGTTGTCAGGCCCTATAGATCTATCAACAGGATTCGCGTTTACAATACCACATGTAAATAGTAGTTACCAAGCTATTAGGGAAGATATGCAGGGTGGTACAACTCAACGTAGAATATATTTTAAGTACTTGAGTCTATCTCGTAAACATTTATAAAAGCAGCGCATGTATTCTCAGCCCAAAAATATATATTGCAAAAGCAATTAAAAAGGGAGCAAATGAAACTCACCATACTGTATTTTGTAGTAAAAATACATATGACATCATTGAACAAGTGTAGGGTTGGTCTCGGATTCACGAACCTATATTAATTGCATATATATTAACACATATCCTATTTAATCAACTCAGTTTACTTATATTTTATAATTTATTAAAATTAATATCTTTATATATAATTATACTTATAATAAATATACGATATATACTTTAATTAAAGATTTATCAATATAATTGGTAATGTATTAGTTAAAAACATATTAGTATGTAATATTAATTGACGTGTAATATATTTTTATATAGATAACATTTATTTGTAAAAAAAAAAATCCTAATTAAAATAATAATAGTAATGATAACAATAAAAATGATAATACTTTTAATAATAATGATAAAACTAATAATAAAATGATAAAAAAATAATGATATTAATAATAATAAAAGTGATAAAATAATACTAATAATAATAATAATAGTAATACTACCTCATAGAAGTAGTCCTTAAAAATGCCCAAGTCCGGGTTTGAACCCGTGACGTCCCGCTAACCCGAAACACTCCCAACCCACTAAACCGCTCAATACTTTCTTATACGAACTCGCACGCCAAAATAATTAATATATTCGAAACTGGTATCATTTTCTTTATAACTTCACCATCATTTTCATCTATCATCTTCATCATAACTTCATGTATCATCACAATTATTCCATCATAAAATCATACTCGTTATTATTACTTTATCAACATACACCACCAACTTTATTATTAACGTCATGTACTATCATATTCGCATCAATTTATCGTCATCAATATTTCGTTCAACCTCATGTAATATATTCATTATCATTAACTTATTAACTCATCAGTGTACATAATCGGGCTCAAAGGCACATCGGCCCTACAGAACATTGAATTTCTCGACCCAACTATATAAGATGAATCTTCGGCCCAACAGCAACAAAAGGAATTGGCCCATCAGAAAATTAAATGCGTTGCTTATAATAGAAACTAATCAAAAATCATAAGTTGCACATGTGGGGGTTATTTGTCTGCCATGATGTTGTAGTTCACCCCACATACACAACCTTTTGTCAGTTCATTGAATTCCTCCATACATTTAAATTAACAAGGCTTTTAATTTGTTCCACTCAATAAAGTGTTGGAATAAACTATATTATCAAGTTGACACCATTCTAAACAAATATTTGGTTCAACTCCTTTCTCCTTTTAATTTAGTACGTAAACCCCAAAAGAGAACTAGCTCAAGTATCATTTTGATTTTCATTATTCGACACGGAAGCCATCATTATCTAAATATCTAGCCGTAACCTTGCTATCATCATCATTATCAAATACCACTTTACACCATCCTTTCTACTTAAGTTGCAAACATAAACCAAAAGGTTGCAGCGGGTAACAAGTTTAAGTGGCGTTCAGTTCGGGTTTTAATTAAACTAGAAGCAACGATAACTGAAGCAGTTTTATCGACTTCTTTGTGGGTTTTTAACAGGAAAGAATACACAGCAAAGGTGATGGGAAATGATGGGTTTTACGGGCATCAAAGCAAAAAAAATAATAATAATAATAAAAAGGTGGTTTGTTACAGGAAACGATCGCTGCAATAGTGTGGGATTTGGTGGTGGTTTCGATTAGTTTGCCATGGCTGAAGCAGTAGTAGGAGCTGAGCAGTAGTCACCCAAATAACAGGTAGAAGTATGCATAATAGCAGTTTAAATGGATGTTCGGTTTATAGTGTGATTGGTGACGATTAGCAGCAGCAACAAGCTGCTGCAGTAGACTGTTTTGGTTTGTGATTTTCAACGGTTGGCAGAGAAATTAGACGTAGCAAGTGGCAGTTGGAGGTAGTTTGAGGGTGTGATGGTTCATGGTCCAAAACAAAAAGAGAAGGGATGGAGACGAGAGAAAGAGAGAAGAGGGAGAGATATGGAGATGATGTGAAGGTGTATGGTAATCATGGTGATGGTTTCATAAAGGTGGCAGGTGGCGGGTAGCGGATATGGTGGTAGACAGTTGCAAGTGATGGTGGCCGAATGGTGTCTCGGTGGTGAGGTTTGGTGATTGAAGAAGAAGAAATAGTTTCAGTCGTGGTTTTGTGATGATGTACATAATTTCATAAGGCACACTTATATATATATAAATCTATATAAATGTATTAAGTTGATATAGTGATATAAAGGAAGAAAAATAGAGAAAGAGTGGTGAGTTTTTTTTTTAATGTTGATTGAGATTGATACTCAACAAAGAAAGAAAGAAAGAAGGTCCCTTAATATGTGATGTATCATGTATAGATATAAATATAATTTAGTTAGTGGAGATAATCAAAAAGTAAAACAGTGAGTGACGTATTCAAGGTGGTTTGATATAATGATGAATGTTGATAGGCATATATGTCTCTCATATATGTATATATATGAATATATGAATATGATGACATAGATAAAGTAAGAATTTTAATATAGTATTCAATCAAATTAAACGTGCAATTACTTTGATTGTAGTGTTGTGCCGACGGTTAAAGTATATCGGACTCCGTTGCTAAACAGTGGCGGATAAAAGTCTTCGAAGAAATTCCAAATTTTTACAGTAACTATCTTTATTTATTTTGGTCATTATGATGTAAAATTCGATCATAAATTATTAAATAAAAATTACATTAATTATTTACTCCCAACTCCTAAGTAAAATATAAAAATTTTAAAATTCAGCAAATAGTTTCTAAATATATTTTAAATAAGCCTAAAATTTATATTACTCATTTTCGGATCACCATTTATTTTAAAATTATATAAGTTCCTTTTTAACTCAAATAATATCGTCCAAATGATAACTGTGTGTTACTATTGTTTTCTAAATAAATTCAAAATCTCAAAGTATATATCTAATATAATATAGATATATTTTAAATAGAAATTATTATTTATTATTTTACATCATTAATTATAATAATTACAATGTATATAATATTTCATATCATATTATTATATATATTAAATATATGCATATCTATTTTCAAGTAATCATATCGTGAGTCATCGGGAATAGTCAAAGGTTAACTGAACCAATGTAATTAGTTTTCAAAATTTTGTAATTCAATATTACAGACTTTGCTTATCTTGTCGAAATCATATAAAATTTAAGTTTAAATTTGGTCGAAAATTTCCGGGTCGTCACATTACCTACCCGTTAAAGAAATTTCGTCCCAAAATTTGATTGGGATGGTCATGGCTGACGATAAAAATGTTTTCATGACGATTATAAGTTGATAAAATATAATTTTACCACCATTGCGTAATATAGGTAAGATAATTCGATTATTCGAAGAGTACGAGTGAAGCTATCATAAAGAACGAAATGATGCAATGAAGATTTTTCTTAACTTTTAACGTAGTCACGTTTGAATTCAAAAAATAAGGTGCAACCTAACTTTTGACGTTGTCTCGGTTGAATTCCGGAATTCAAGATATTTAAAAGAAAATCTTGGAAATCTATAAGATCTGATTCTTCGGGATTTATGGAAATTAAGATCTTTTTAATTAAATGCGATCATCTGCCTCGATTGCTCTGTCTGATATTTCCATTATAAATTAAATTCTTCCGTTCCATTATTCTCATCATTCCTATACTTTCTTTCTTAGTTCATACATCCAAACGATTGTGAAAATGCTTAATCCAGTTCTGATCCTTGTCATCATTCTTACTATCGCAACAATCATTCTCCTTTTTCAACTTCCACCAGAGGAATCTGCTTTCTTCTACTTCGCCCTTGGGGTTATAGTGTTTTTAATTTTCCCGTGTCTTTATGTTGCGATAAACATTGATATACATGGTTTGTAATTTATGTGTTATTATCGGGCTTTATATTCTCCCTTATATTTCGAAACTCCATGCTTTTGTTTTCTTTTCCCGACTTCAAGTCAAGCGAATAATGGTCCAGAATTTGTAGATATAGAGTTTCGAATGATTATAATGTTCTAAGCAGGAAGGAACGTGATAGCACGATTTGATTTTCAAATTTATCAATATCACGGAAGATAGAACCATCAAGAATTCATTTTCTTGATATGTTCAGAAGTTTAGTAGAATGAAAGAGTTATGTATCATGGCACGTGATGACGTTATGATCTGTGAATCATCACGCCCCATTACAATTTCAGCATGACTTACTGTAATATAATCACGTTGGCCAAGCGGCATTATATTATACTAACCCATGCTTCAATTCCCAACTCTTCTCCACAATTCATTCATAATTTATAATTAGATTTTACAGAAGTTTTCAATATAATGGAATATAGAAAACACGAAGTGGTAGATAATTTCGGACAAGAATATTTATGAAAATATTCTCAGAAATATCAAAGATATTTATGATGATATTTTGGAATTTCTAAGTTCGAAAGATGATGATGAAAAATTTTTCGCAAGATTTTAACATGAGTTCGAAGCAAGGTATTCTCTAAAGATTTCATCGGATTCAGAATTATCCGGGTTCTTTGAATATAGGGTATGGTCCTTGTATTTGTCCTTGATCTCCTTCATGGTTTGTTCAATCCGTTTTTCAGTACCAAATTTTCTATCGAGCATTCTCAATATTCCATTTATTATCAAACTTTTGGCCATTTAGACCATCTACAACATGCTGCTTCGTCAGCATTTTCAAAGTTAGCGGATCTGGATCATCGGTTATCAAAATGAGGGTTTTCAAGAATATTGAAGGTTTTTAGATGATTAAACCCTGATGGTGATTGTCAAGATACAAAGGATGTTTAAGATGAAATCAAGTGGCAAACTTGAAGAATTGTTTAGTTTCATATGTTATAATCAATATTTTAATTTATTTTTATTTGTCCAATGTTGATAGTCCAATGTTGATAGTCCACAGTAACAGTCCAATAATTCATATATAGTTTAATATATAATATTCGAATTTAATTAATACATATCGTGACCCGTATACGTCTCAGACTCGATCAAAACTCAATATATATATATATATATTATTATAGAATCAACCTCAACCCTGTATAGCGAACTCGATCATTACAGCATATAGAGTGTCTATAGTTATTCCAAATAATATATATATATATATATATATATATGTGTGTGTGTGTGTGTGTGTGTGTGTGTGTGTGTGTGTGTGTGTCGATATGATATATCAAAACCTTGTATACGTGTCCAGATATTTAAAGTGCGTAAAAACAAATAACAGAAATTAAATGACGATAAATTAAATTGCTAGAATATAAATTGCGATGAATAAAATGTAATCAGTTAGTTAGGAACAGTTAGCTAGGAACAGTTAGTGTGGATACTTATCAATATTTCAATTAGTTAATTCGTTTGTTTCTAACAAATTTTATTTGCCCAATGTTTTCTTCATTATGCCACTTGTTGAATTTTGATAGGTCAAAATCCAAATATGAAAACGAAAATGGTTATTCTGTGGTGAACGGATACGTATATCTATGGATAGAAGTAGGATAGTGAATGAACGTTGAGTCAGATTCGAAGAATGTACAGTGTAACTTATTAATGTGGAATCTAAATATTCCTCGGGTATTACCTACCCGTTAAAATATTTTCACCATTAATAGTTTGTACAAAAGAATTTTTAATTACAATCTTTATGAAAACATATATACATATATATTTTCTTCAAATGTAATCATAGATTTAATAAGTTAATATGATGTTAAACTCATATGATTTATTGTTAGAACAAAGAATATATAATCTCTAAAACATTAGAGATTACATAATCGCCATACTGAACGAAGATAATTGATGTAAAACGATACGTAGAACGATGATTATACTCGAGGTACGGAATGAGATGTTGAGGTGTGTGATGTTGAAACTTAAGTTGTTGGTGGTACTGGTTTTGCCGATGCTATTGCTGAAGCTGGTAGGTTTTGCACCACGTTTTCCAAATTAATTACTCGAGCGCGAATTTCGTTGACTTCTTCGATTACTCAGGGATGGTTGTCAGTAAGAATGAGCGAATGAATAAGGTTTAGAATCTGAGATAGAATATAATTGTGATGAGATACTCTGGAAATGATGTCTCGAACAGGTTCGCCGGTAAGTGCTTCAGGTTCATCGTCAAGAGGGTAATTTGGTTGGTGGAAAGGATCGCCTTCTTCGCGTCTCCATTGATTAAGTCGACTACGAACCATCAGATGAATTGGGGATGGATTATTGGTTGATTTATTCTGGTGACACTGCTTTCGGAGCTTAGGTGAAACTCCATATCGGAATAGCTGTCAGAATAACCATCGGAATAGCTATCGAAATCTGAGGGACTCGAACTGGTTGAGGGATTCATCTCATACGATCAGATGAAGTATTTTCGATAAGAATAGATTATAGGATGTAGATTGGTACCCTGCAATACATAATTTACATATGCATATATAATACTAAAATCCCATAAGTTACGGAGGAATCTACGGAAGCTGTCAGGCAAAGGTAACAATAACAGATATGCTAAGATATGAATTTATCTATACACTGTCTATCATTAGAGGCAGTAAGACATGTCTAGACTAAGAATAATGAGCAGGTAATTTCCTAAGAATGATAAGCAGGTGATTTTCGACAAAAAGATAAGCAAAACTTTTGACATGCAGACACGGTCAAAGTCCAGACTCACTAATGCATCCTAACAACTATCAATTAGACACACTAGTGCAAGACCTGGTTCTCTAAGACCAACGCTCTGATACCACCTGTAGTGACCCGTCCTAATCCATCTGGATGAAGTCTTCAACAGTTGGTCCCGTTGCGAGTTTCTGACCTCTATATGCCATGAACGACTCCATGTAATATGAGCAATTGCACAGCAGAAGGTTTCTTTCATACCTGAGAATAAACATGCTTAAAAGTGTCAACCAAAAGGTTGGTGAGTTCATAGGTTTATCATAACAATCATTTCAATATCTTAATAGACCACAAGATTTCATATACACAAACGTTTTAATAAAAATATTCTAAGTGGTTGAGCACTTCGTAACCATACTTAACTTTTAATCAACGTCGCATATTCCCTTTATTATGAAATCTCACTACACTGTACCATGAGTAGTCACCGAAACGAAGTACTGTGCAACCGTTGAATACTGGTCGTCCAGTCCGGTTGGGGTTGTCAGGCCCTATAGATCTATCAACAGGATTCGCATTTACAATACCACATGCAAATAGTAGTTACCAAGCTATTAGGGAAGATATGCAGGGTGGTACAACTCAACAACGTAGAATATATTTTAAGTACTTGTGTCTATCTCGTAAACATTTATAAAAGCAGCGCATGTATTCTCAGCCCAAAAATATATATTGCAAAAGCAATTAAAAAGGGAGCAAATGAAACTCACCATACTGTATTTTGTAGTAAAAATACATATGACGTCATTGAACAAGTGTAAGGTTGGTCTCGGATTCACGAACCTATATTAATTGCATATATATTAACACATATCCTATTTAATCAACTCAGTTTACTTATATTTTATAATTTATTAAAATTAATATCTTTATATATAATTATACTTATAATAAATATACGATATATACTTTAATTAAAGATTTATCAATATAATTGGTAATGTATTAGTTAAAAACATATTAGTATGTAATATTAATTGACGTGTAATATATTTTTATATAGATAACATTTATTTGTAAAAACAAAATCCTAATTAAAATAATAATAGTAATGATAACAATACAAATGATAATACTTTTAATAATAATGATAATACTAATAATAAAATGATAAAAAAAAAATGATATTAATAATAATAAAAGTGATAAAATAATACTAATAATAATAATAACAGTAATAATAATAATAGTAATACTACCTCATAGAAGTAGTCCTTAAAAATGCCCAAGTCCGGGTTTGAACCCGTGACGTCCCACTAACCCGAAACACTCCCAACCCACTAAACCGCTCAATACTTTCTTATACGAACTCGCACGCCAAAATAATTAATATATTCGAAACTGGTATCATCTTCTTTATAACTTCACCATCATTTTCATCTATCATCGTCATCATAACTTCATGTATCATCACAATTATCCCATCATAAAATCATACTCGTTATTATTACTTTATCAACATACACCACGAACTTTATTATTAACGTCATGTACTATCATAATCGCATCAATTTATCGTCATCAATATTCGTTCAACCTCATGTAATATATTCATTATCATTAACTTATTAACCCATCAGTGTACATAATCGGGATCAAAGGCACATCGGCCCTACAGAACAATGAATTTCTAGGCCCAACTATATAAGATGAATCTTCGGCCCAACAACAACAAAAGGAATTGGCCCATCAGAAAATTAAATGCGTTGCTTATAATAGAAACTAGTCAAAAATCATAAGTTGCACATGTGGGGGTTATTTGTCTGCCATGATGTTGTAGTTCACCCCACATACACAACCTTTTATTAGTTCATTGAATTCCTCCATACATTTAAATTAACAAGGTTTTTAATTTGTTCCACCCAATAAAGTGTTGGAATAAACTATATTATCAAGTTGACACCATTCTATACAAATATTTGGTTCAACTCCTTTCTCCTTTTAATTTAGTACATAAACCCCAAAAGAGAACTAGCTCAAGTATCATTTTCATTTTCATTATTTAACACGAAAGCCATCATTATATAAACATCTAGCCGTAACCTTGCTATCATCATCATCATTATCAAATACCACTTTACACCATCATCCTTTCTACTTAAGTCGCAAACATAAACCAAAAGGTTGCAGCGGGTAACAAGTTTAAGTGTCGTTCAGTTCGGGTTTTAATTGAACTAGAAGCAACGATAACTGGAGCAGTTTTATCGACTTCTTTGTGGGTTTTTAACAGGAAAGAATACACAGCAAAGGTGATGGGAAATGATGGGTTTTACGGGCATCAAAGCAAAAAATAATAATAATAATAATAATAATAATAATAATAATAATAATAATAATAATAATAATAATAATAATAATAATAATAATAATAATAATAATAATAATAATAATAATAATAATAATAATAATAAAAGGTGGTTTGTTATAGGAAACGATCGCTGCAATAGTGTGGGATTTGGTGGTGGTTTCGATTGGTTTGACATGGCTGAAGCAGTAGTAGGAGCTGAGCAGTAGTCACCCAAATAACAGGTAGAAGTATGCATAATAGTAGTTTAAATGGATGTTCGGTTTATAGTGTGATTGGTGACGATTAGCAGCAGCAACAAGCTGCTGTAGTAGACTATTTTAGTTGGTGATTTTCAACGGTTGGCAGAGAAATTAGACTTAGCAAGTGGCAGTTGGAGGTAGTTTGAGGGTGTGATGGTTCACGCTCCAAAACAAAAAGAGAAGGGATGGAGACGAGAGAAAGAGAGAAGAGGGAGAGATATGGAGATGATGTGAAGGTGTATGGTGATCATGGTGATGGTTTCATGAAGGTGGCAGGTGGCGGGTAGCGGATATGGTGGTAGACAGTTGCAAGTGATGGTGGTCGAATGGTGTCTCGGTGGTGAGGTTTGGTGATTGAAGAAGAAGAAATAGTTTCAGTCGTGGTTTTGTGATGATGTACATAATTTCATAAGGCACACTTTTATATATATATATATATATATATATATATATATATATATATATATATATATATATATATATATATATATATATATATATATATATATATATATATATATATATAAATGTATTAAGTTGATGTAGTGATATAAAGGAAGAAAAATAGAGAAAGAGTGGTGAGTTTTTTTTTTAATGTTGATTGAGATTGATACTCAACAAAGAAAGAAAGAAAGAAAGAAAGAAGGTCCCTTAATATGTGATGTATCATGTATAGATATAAATATAATTTAGTTAGTGGAGATAATCAAAAAGTAAAACAGTGAGTAACGTAAATGATTCAAGGTGGTTTGATATAATGATGAATGTTGATAGGCATATATGTCTCTCATATATGTATATATATGAATATATGAATATGATGACATAGATAAAGTAAGAATTTTAATATAATATTCAATCAAATTAAACGTGCAATTACTTTGATTGTAGTGTTGTGCCTATGGTTAAAGTATATCGGACTCCGTTGCTAAACAGTGGCGGATAAAAGTCTTCGAAGAAATTCCAAATTTTTACAGTAACTATCTCTATTTATTTTGGTCATTATGATGTAAAATTCGATCATAAATTATTAAATAAAAATTACATTAATTATTTACTCCCAACTCCTAAGTAAAATATAAAAATTTTAAAATTCAACAAATAGTTTCTAAATATATTTTAAATAAGCCTAAAATTTATATTACTCATTTTCGTATCACCATTTATTTTAAAATTACATAAATTCCTTTTTAACTCAAATAATATCGTCCAAATGATAACTGTGTGTTACTATTGTTTTCTAAACAAATTCAAAATCTCAAAGTATATATCTAATATAATATAGATATATTTTAAATAGAAATTATTATTTATTATTTTACATCATTAATTATAATAATTACAATGTATATAATATTTCATATCATATTATTATATATATTAAATATATGCATATCTATTTTCAAGTAATCATATCGTGAGTCATCGGAATAGTCAAAGGTTAACTGAACCTATGTAATTAGTTTCCAAAATTTTGTAATTCAATATTACAGACTTTGCTTATCTTGTCGAAATTATATAAAATTTAAGTTCAAATTTGGTCGAAAATTTCTGGGTCGACACATGTAGTGACCCGTCCTAATCCATCCGGACGAAGTCCATATCGATTATAAATGATTCACAATAGTTGGTTACATCACGAGGTACTTGACCTCTATATGATACATTTTACAAACATTGCATTCGTTTTTGAAAAGACAATCTTTCATTACATCGAAAGTTGACGGCATGCATACCATTTCATAATATATCCAACTATAATTGACTTAATAATAATCTTGATGAACTCAACGACTCGAATGCAACATCTTTTGAAATATGTCATGAATGACTCCAAGTAATATCTCTAAAATGAGCAAATGCACAGCGGAAGATTTCTTTTATACCTGAGAATAAACTTGCTTTAAAGTGTCAACCAAAAAGGTTGGTGAGTTCATAGGTTTATCGTAAATAATAAAATTCAGTACTTTTGATAGACCACAAGATTTAAATGCGCATGGTACAAATGGGCCCGAATCCTATACCCACCTGTAATGTACATGCAATATCTTTTAAATACAGTACACCTCTCTTGTGTACGCAACCATTTTCATAAATCTTAGTAACCGCACACATATCTCATGTACAAAATATCATACACATAACCTATGTATAAAAATCATTCTCTCGATACATAACATTCACTTTGCTTTCATAGCTTGGCTTGGTAACCGACCTTAACATATAATGCGCATAAATAATATCCCCAAAGCAGAACCTCTCGTCTGTATAATATATAAAATTCGAAGTACTAAAGCAGTTCCAATTCTCTGGCTGGGGCGTGTCAAAGCCCATAAATCTATCTTTAGGATTCGCGTGAATTAGGGCCATACCCGATTCTAATTCTTAGGTTACCACGCAATAATAATCAGGGGAAAATATTCATATCAATTGGTGACAATTATCATGTCCACATAATTCAATGATGGCAATTATCATGTCCACATAATTCAATGGTGGCAATTATCATGTCCACATAATTCATTCGAGGAATGTTTTACTTGTGTCTATCTCGTCAAACATTTAGAAAAGCATTTCATGTATTCGCAGTTCAAAAATATATTTCAAAAGCATTTAATAAAGCAGTTGTAAAAGCAGCGCATGTATTCTCAGTCTCAAAATGTAAAGAGTAAAAGGGAATCAAATGAACTCACCATACTGTATTTTGTAGTAAAAATACATATGACGACATTAAACAAGTGTAGGGTTGATCTTGGATTCACGAACCTATATCATTTGTATATATATTAAAACATATAATCGTAACTGAACAAATTTATTTATTATATCTTAATTTATATATTATATATATTTAATTTGTGTATATATTAAAAATAATTAATATTTATATAGTTATATTAATATCCATATTTATATACATAGGTGTTTAGTGTTGTATTTAAAAACCCATAGTTTGTTATATGCAAGTATTTATATAAATAATATTAATAGGTTTGATATATATAGTTATGTGAAATATTAATATAATTATAGTATATGTACTAAGTATATTTTATGTACAAAATATTTATCTGTTTTAAAAGATAGTTTTGTTAATAATAATGATTTACTAATAATAATAATAATAATAATAATAATAATAATAATAATAATAATAATAATAATAATAATAATAATAATAATAATAATAACGTTAATAATAGTATTAATACTAATATACTTATGATAATAATTATAATAAAGTTTCCATAATAAAAGATGTGTTATACATACATATATAATCTATAAACTTAATCAGATTTCATATGTATTCATAATATTATTTATTAACGATACTTATGATTTTATCTATATTTGCATCATACTTATCGTACTCCTGATAATATTATTATACATAATCTTTAATTTTTTTTTTACTTTTACTAACATTTTCATATATTAAACTTTAGTCATAATTAATGTCTTTTATTTTCGTAAGTTTCTAATAATGATAATATTAATACAAATAATAATAATAGTAATAATAATAATAATAATAATAATAATAATTATAATAATAATAATAATAATAATAATAATAATAATAATAATAATAATAATAATAATAATAATAATAATAATAATAATAATAATAATAATAATAATAATAATAATAATAGTAATAATAATAATAATAATAAGAATAAGAATACTACCTTTAAGAGGGTTTATAAGATTTTCCCAAAAAGAATGTCCCAAACCGAATTTGAACTCAGGACCTCTCGCTAACCACTAATATCACAAACCATCCATCCATTTATATTATTCTGATTTAATCCCCATTGAATTAGTTATAACCCGAATTAAACTGTTCCCTCTCCTTCCTAATCTAAATTGGATTTCGGCCCAACTAGAAGGCAGGTCACGGCCCAACTACTTCTTTTGATACTTTTAAAAAAAATATTGTAGTGGCCTGGGTTCGAACTCGTGACCTCTCGTATACCTCAACACCCTCACAACCATTGAACCAATTCGTTTTTCTTGAACTAAACTCAAACGAACTGTTTTTATAACTCGTCTCCTTTTCTGTGTCAATTTCATCATCTTCTTCAACAATACCAATCCACAGAGATCAAACCAGGTACTTACGAATTGGTTTTTAGAATTACCAAAAATATATTAACCAACCTATTGTATTCTGATAATGCTAAAATCGAACATATATTTAATAGCATTATTCCTCAAGAAAGACAAGCTTTTAGTTGCAACTGTTCTATTTACTAGTGATATTTGTTTAAATAATAAAAGGTGAAGACAAAAGACAGATTCGACGAATTGAAGACGCAAACGACCAAAAAGCTCAAAAGTACAAAGTACAATCAAAGAGGTTCCAATTATTGATTAGAAACGTCTCAAAATTACAAGAGTACAAGATTCGAAACACAAAATACAAGATATTAAATTGTACGCAAGGACGTTCGAAAATCCAGAACCGGGACCAGAGTCAACTCTCAACGCTCGACGCAACGGACTAAAAATTACAAGTCAACTATGCACATAAATATAATATAATATTTAAATAATTTTTATAATTATTTATATATTATATATTATATTATTAAAAACCGTCGGCAGAAAAAACAAAGGCATGTGAGCCTCTCAAGCTGGCCATGCGATCGCATGGCCTTGAAGGGCAAAGCTCATGCGATCGCATGAGGCTCTTTTCCAGCCCACATGCCTATAAAAATTCGCAGTCTGGTGAACATCATATATCATATATCAATCTCTCTATCATCAACATATATATATATATATATATATATATATATATATATATATATATATATATATATTATAATTTTAATTTTAATTTTAATTTTAATTTCCAATAATAAGGGTATGTTAGCGAATGTTGTAAGAGTGTAAGTCAAAATTCTGTCCGTGTAACGCTACGCTATTTTTAATCATTGTAAGTTATGTTCAACCTTTTTAATTTAATGTCTCGTAGCTAAGTTATTATTATGCTTATTTAAAACGAAGTAATCATGATGTTGGGCTAAAAATATTAAAATTGAGTAATTGGGCTTTGTACCATAATTGGGGTTTTGACAAAAGAACGACACTTGTGGAAATTAGACTATGGGCTATTAATGGGCTTTATATTTGTTTAACTAAATGATAGTTTGTTAATTTTAATATAAAGATTTGCAATTGGACGTCCCTATAAATAACCATATACACTCGATCGGACACGATGGGCGGGATATTTATATGTACGAATAATCGTTCATTTAACCGGGCACGGGAATGGATTAATAGTTACTAGAATTATTAAAACAGGGGTGAAATTATATACAAGGACACTTGGTGTAATTGTTAACAAAGTATTAAAACCTTGGGTTACACGCAGTCGATATCCTGGTGTAATTAATAAATAAAGTATTTAAACCTTGTTACAGTTTAAGTCCCCAATTAGTTGGAATATTTGACTTCGGGTATAAGAATAATTTGACGAGGACACTCGCACTTTATATTTATGACTGATGGACTGTTATGGACAAAAACCAGACGGATATATTAAATAATCCAGGACAAAGGACAATTAACCCATGGGCATAAAACTAAAATCAACACGTCAAACATCATGATTACAGAAGTTTAAATAAGCATAATTCCTTTATTTCATATTTAATTTCCTTTATTTTATATTTAATTGAACTTTTAATTATCGCACTTTTATTTATCGTTATTGTATTTAATTGCACTTTTAATTATCGTACTTTTTAATTATCACAATTTTATTTTATCGCACTTTTATTTATCGCAATTTCAGTACCGTTATTTACTTTACGCTTTAAATTAAGTCTTTTATTTATTTATTATTTTACATTAGGTTTTAACTGCGACTAAATTTTAAAATCGACAAACCGGTCATTAAACGGTAAAAACCCCCCCTTTTATAATAATAATATTACTTATATATATATGTTTGTATTTTTATAAATTAAAACTAATATAGCGTTAAGCTTTGTTTAAAGATTTTCCCTGTAGAACGAACCGGACTTACTAAAAACTACACTACTGTACGATTAGGTACACTGCCTATAAGTGTTGTAGCAAGGTTTAAGTATATCCATTCTATAAATAAATAAATATCTTGTGTAAAATTGTATCATATTTAATAGTATTTCCTTGTAAAATATAAGCTATTTCATATACACCTCGCATAACATCAAGTATTTTTGGCGCCGTGCCGGGGATTACAAATCTAGCTTAAACGCCGGAAGCACAACGCTATATAAAAAAAAATTACGCTTTTGTAAAAATACGTTTTAAATATTCGAAAATATAAAAAGAAAAACAAAAATTTAAATATTTTTAAGAATTTGTAAAATATTTAAGTTCTATAAAATTTCTTTATCTTTATTTTATAAAAATATAAGTTTTATTTAATTTATATAAATATATTATATAAATATTTAAAACAGAAAAAAATAAACACAGCAAAACAAAACAGAAAAAAAATATAAATAAATACGATACAATTTTACACAAGATATTTATTTATTTATAGAATGGATATACTTAAACCTTGCTACAACACTTATAGGCAGTGTACCTAATCGTACAGTAGTGTAGTTTTTAGTAAGTCCGGATCGTTTCACAGGGAAAATCTTTAAACAAAGCTTAACGCTATATTAGTTTTAATTTATAAAAATACAAATATATATATATATAAGTAATATCATTATTATAAAAGGGGGGTTTTTACCGTTTAATGACCAGTTTGTCGATTTTAAAACTTTAGTCGCAGTAAAAACCGAATGTAGAATAATAAATAAATAAAAGACTTAATTTAAAGCGTAAAGTAAATAACGATACTGAAATTGCGATAAATAAATGTGCGATAAAATAAAATTGCGATAATTAAAAAGTACGATAATTAAAAGTGCAATTAAATACAATAACAATAAATAAAAGTGCGATAATTAAAAGTGCAATTAAATATAAAATAAAGGAAATTAAATATGAAATAAAGGAATTATGCTTATTTAAACTTCCGTAGTCATGATGTTTGACGTGTTGATTTTAGTTTTATGCCCGTGGGTTAATTGTCCTTTGTCCTGGATTATTTAATATATCCGTCTGGTTTTTGTCCATAACAGTCCATCAGTCATAAATATAAAGTGCGAGTGTCCTCGTCAAATTATTCTTATACCCGAAGTCAAATATTCCAACTAATTGGGGACTTAAACTGTAACAAGGTTTTAATACTTTGTTTATTAATTACACCAGGATATCGACTGCGTGTAACCCAAGATTTTAATACTTTGTTAACAATTACACCAAGTGTCCTTGTATATAATTTCACCCCTGTTTTAATAATTCTAGTGACTATTAATCCATTCCCGTGTCCGGTTAAATGAACGATTATTCGTACATATAAATATCTCACCCATCGTGTCCGATCGAGTGTATATGGTTATTTATAGGGACGTCCAATTGCAAATCTTTATATTAAAATTAACAAACTATCATTTAGTTAAACAAATATAAAGCCCATTAATAGCCCATAGTCTAATTTCCACAAGTGTCGTTCTTTTGTCCAAACCCCAATTATGGTACAAAGCCCAATTACTCAATTTTAATATTTTTAGCTCAACATCATGATTACTTCGTTTTAAATAAGCATAATAATAACTTAGCTACGAGACATTAAATTAAAAAGGTTGAACATAACTTACAATGATTAAAAATAGCGTAGCGTTACACGGATAGAATTTCGACTTACACCCTTACAACATTCGCTAACATACCCTTATTATTGGAAATTAAAATTAAAATTAAAATTATAATATATATATATATATATATATATATATATATATATATATATATATATATATATATATACGTTGATGATAGAGAGATTGATATATGATATATGATGTTCACCAGACTGCGAATTTTTATAGGCATGTGGGCTGGAAAAGGGCCTCATGCGATCGCATGAGCTTTGCCCTTCAAGGCCATGCGATCGCATGGCCAGCTGGAGAGGCTCACATGCCTTTGTTTTTTCTGCCGACGGTTTTTAATAATATAATATATAATATATAAATAATTATAAGAATTATTTAAATATTATATTATATTTATGTGCATAGTTGACTTGTAATTTTTAGTCCGTTGCGTCGAGCGTTGAGAGTTTACTCTGGTCCCGGTTCCGGATTTTCGAACGTCCTTGCGTACAATTTAATATCTTGTATTTTGTGTTTCGAATCTTGTACTATTGTAATTTTGAGACGTTTCTCATCAATAATTGGAACCTCTTTGATTGTACTTTGTACTTTTGAGCTTTTTGGTCGTTTGCGTCTTCAATTCGTCGAATCTATCTTTTGTCTTCACCTTTTATTATTTAAACAAATATCACTTGTAAATAGAACAGTTGCAACTAAAAGCTTGTCTTTCTTGAGGAATAATGCTATGAAATATATGTTCGTTTTCAACATTATCATATTCTTCAATTAATCAAACAAAACCAAAAAAAAAAATATTAAAACAAAAGAAGTAGCGACTGCTGTCGCAAGTTTTATAAAAAAAAAATTGATTCTTAAATTAACGAACGTTTTAGCTAGTGATTCCTTCATGAAAAAGTTTCCAAATTGTATCTATAAACTTTCTCAATCCTCAATTGGACCTAAAACATCATATTGAAATCAAATTTTACGATGAACAATGTTGTTGACTTTTGACAATTAAAAGTTTGACTCCGAAATTTGGATTCGATAAAAGGAATTGAGACATGAGATTTTGCAGGTAGTTTACAATAAGGATTACTAACAACTCTGCATTGATGGATTTTGATAAATGGTTTGAATTTAAATTATGGCTAAAAATTAGTAAGAACAGAGATAACTCAGTTTGTTTTCTATATTTCTCTTTTTAATTCAATCTCATTTAGAGGTGTATATATTATGAATGATTCGTGAATGATAAAGACGTGTAACAGATTGGAGATAACAACAAAATTTGAATAAAGGGTGATGGGATCATATAAACAAAATCGTACTAGTATATCGATTAGAAAAAGAATATCAAGCAAAATTACAAAAAAAAAATAAAGTGATGTGAAATGGAATTTTGTTTATGTCTAGTATATTAAATTCAGTAATTTCAATTTATAATATAATTCTATTAATAAAACTATTAATATTATTAATACCAATAAGAATACTACACTAATACCAATAATAATAATAATAATTGAATTAATAATAATAATTGAATTAATAATAATAATAATAATGTTAATAATACTAATCACAAAATGATACTACTAATAAGAAAATGATAAAAGTAATAATAATAATTTTAAATAAAAATGATAACTTTTAGTAATTATATTAATAATGATAATAATAACTAACAATAACATTAACAATTATGATAATAATAATTATTATTATTAACAATATTAATGGTAAATTGTATTATTTATATGATAATGTTAATAATGACTTTAATACTAATGGTACTTATAATTATAAAAGTAATAATATTAATAACAATAATAATATTAATCATGATAACAAATAACATTTAAATTACAACTAAATAATAATTTTGATCATTCTTATAGTAATACTTATATCTAAGTATTTATTTTGATAATCATAATCTTAAATTTATTAAAATTTTAATATTTAACGTTTGTTAATATCACTAATAATGATATTGATAATAATGAAAGTAGTAATAATATAGTTTGTCATTACTATTATATTTATATATAAATATTTAATTTTTTATTATTTTATATGTTTAAATTCTAATTGATTAAAGTTTATTTTATTAACTCTAAGTATCATATATACACTTATATATATATATATATATATATATATATATATATATATATATATATTTTATTTACACATAACTGTTCGTGAATCGTCAGAGATGGTCAAAGGTTTAAGTGTATCCATGTAAACAGTTCAAAGATTTTGAGATTCAATTAAATATGCTTTGCTTATCATGTCAAAACCATGTAATATTAAGTTTAAATTTGGTCGGAAATTTTTGGGTCGTCACAAATGACAAGAGGTGATAGATTAAGTTTAACTAAGTAGAATAGTAATTTGACTATAAAAGTAAAGATAGATAAGTATGAAGAATAGTATTCTGAAGGGGAATTATTGCAAGGGTTTAACTTCTAGGATAAACACTAAACCTCAATCAACTGGGCTATGAACCTAACTGATTTGTCCCAACATTAACCTAAAAGGTTTAAACGACCTTATGCAATAAATCCTAGGTACATGAACAAAGTGGTCTACCCATAAAGGAAAGTCTCGGCTTTTCTTAATCCTAGTTGGTCTAACTAAAGCAATATCCTACCACTTAATCACTATGCTATGCCTTAACATTAACAGATGTGCAATCTTAGATATTTTATGGTACTGCTAATTGGGATAGAAGTTTCTCCTTTGCGATCACTTATTCAACCCCGGATCATCTTACAATATCTCAAGAACATTGCTTCTGACGCGAATCATGCTTCTGAGTAAGCTAGTGTTCATTGAACTCTCTATTGCTAACTCTAATCACAACCTAAATGGGCAGCTCTTCTATGACGGATAAGTGATTATTCGTACGTAGGTACTATATCCCTATTGTGATGTTAAGCACACATAACTACTTACCTTGTATCCTAGGGTTGATCAGGTCCTAATACTAGGTTATAGCCACGTGAATAAGCGAAAAGGGTGATCCGTAAATTAAACTTCTAAACCGTTAAGGTTTCAGCATAACAATATGATAAGTTTCAGATAACATATTCAACACATGATAAACAATTGTAATAGATAGATAATCATGCAAGATGAAAGCAACTCGAGATAATAACTTTATTAAATTAAGGAAATCGTTCACTGTTTATAGACGAGATCTGTACCATTACAAGTGCTGACAACCTCTAGACCGCTCCTATTACAATCTTCGGCGTTCGCCTCCGGGTACTTAATTTTCCGCTCGGAGGTGAGAAGCCCTTGAAAGCTCTAGTGGGAGAAAGTGTATTGTAGTGAGAGAGTGAAGAGAGATGTGTGGAAATTGGATGACAAAAAGCCCTTTAAATAGACTATAAAATTGCCTGC
Source organism: Rutidosis leptorrhynchoides (assembly GCF_046630445.1). Classification (NCBI taxonomy): domain Eukaryota; kingdom Viridiplantae; phylum Streptophyta; class Magnoliopsida; order Asterales; family Asteraceae; genus Rutidosis; species Rutidosis leptorrhynchoides. The sequence goes on from NC_092339.1 coordinate 360,912,350, forward strand.
AAATGGCTGACAGGCCGTTTGGCAAGCCGTATTTGGCAGGCCGTTTGCATGGCAAGCCGTATGGCAGGCCGTTTGGCAGGCCGTATTTGGCATGCCGTATTTGGCAGGCCGTTTGCATACTGGCAGGCCGTATGGCAGGCCGTATTTGGTGCTGGTCAGCCTTGATTCACTGGATCGTAACTTGATTTCTTGTCTTTCACCGTTTTCGCTTTAGAATCTTTGTTTTAGCTCCTTTCTCTTGATTCTTTTTGCATCGTCTTCGTAATTTACTTTACCTACAAATTTAACCGAAAAAGCGATTATTTTGCCGACAAAGCTCTGAACTTTATGCTTTTGGGACTCAATATCGGGGGTAAAAACATGACTTTTTAGCCGATATCAAATATCCCACACTTAGACTTTGCTTTTCCTCAAGCAAACTTCTGAACTTAAAACAGCAAGGACTTTAATTCGTAGTGATTAAGTTGTTTTTGTTCCGCAATACGGAAGAGCGGAAAGTTAGTTTTTATTCTTTTTGCTATTCTCAAATCTTTTTCCATAAGCATGAGAGGAGGTTACATAACTGAGGCTATCTCACTCGGGTCACTCATTTCACTAAAGTGTTTAGGGTGTCCTATAGTTCTAAGAAATGAAGTCACTCTTAGCTGGTCATGCTTACATTCTTCGTCATAGGCTTGATCAAGACTCAAATCTCCATCACTTATTTGCGAGAATTTTCGGTCATCGACTCAGCTCGAATTGTGAAGAGATGGGGGTTTGGAAGTTTCTAGAGTGCGAAGAGTTTTGATAGATAGGAGTTTCTTTTAAAAGATTGATTCTTGCGATCCTTTCAGCTTTTTGTCCGGAATTTCTTAGTGAGCATCCTTCTTTTTTTAACTGCCAGGAGTTTCTTTTCTCGAATCTTTCCTGGTTCTGCTCCTTTTCTCAGAACCTTTATTCATAGAGACTTTGCTCTAGTTTTTTTTTAACAAGCATCTTTTGCTTTTCTCTTCGAGGTCTCCTTTTGGCGATCTTCTTTGATAATTGGCTTGGATGCTCGCATTTTTCTCGTGCAATTTTGTAGGGGTTTTCCCGGAAAAGAATGATTTGGTCGGGATTTATTTCTTTTATGAAGCGGATAAAGTAGATAAGAAGGGGTGAATGAACTTGTGGAGTGAAAATGGAAACGAAAGTGTGTAGCGGGGGTTGTTTTTGTTTTCGTGAATAGCTAAGGTTTTAACTTAGTCATCCTCGTCAAAATGTGTGATTCCGAAATGTAGATCAAGAGCAAGTTCTGATTCCGAGATGTTAACATCGGCGCGCTCAACGGAAGTATAGTGAAGCACTAAAAATGAGTGCTTATAAAGCCTTATTTGGGGGTGCCTCACAACAATTATAGCAGGTCGAACTGCACCTTTCGTTATGCAATCCTCTTTTGGAAAATTGATTTTGATTTTCGCAAAAAGTTTTCAACCTCGTTTTACTCTTTTTGTCTATTTTGTAGCAAAAACTTTTTGATCTTTTATAGAATTTTATCATCCTTAGTGTTTTATAATTCGAAAAGTTTTAAATTTTTTAGAAAAACTTGAGGGTTTTACAAGAATCGTTATGTGCAACATTTGCTATCCCACACTTTAAAATAACATTGTCCTCAATGTTAAGGATACGACGTATCCCACACTTTAGGTTTTAAAAGAGGCGTTGTGTTATTAAAAGTTTATGTTAGTGGGGTTGCCAATCCCACACTTAGTTTTTAAAGTGGTATAGTAGTTTGCGTATATTCTATTGAAAAGGTGATGAAGACGTAGTACACCCCTATGGTTTCAGGACGTGTAGTCGGATGGCGCGCTCATTTTGGGTTCTTCAACTCTGGTGCCAGCGTCATCCTTGTTTAAAGCGTCCTTGCTCCAAGTCGTGCTTCCATCTCGTACGGTCTTGATCGTCGTTTGTTTTGTGATGTTTTATTCATGCAATTTATTATTCTAAAAACCGTACATACTAAAACATAAAGATAGTTATGCCTGGAACTGGACGTACAAAAATAAGATAATGTAGCATAAGCAGTGTTGTAAAAGTCGGCCGACTTGACCGACGCGTCGGCCGATGCGTCGTTTTTTTGGGTTCTCCGTCCCGTTTTTTCAGAAAACGACTCAAAAGACGGTCAGAGCTAAAAGTTCGGTCAAAATCTATCAAAGACGGTCAAAAATGGTCAAAGTCAGTCAAATTTTAGTCAAGATCTGATATATTTTAAAATTAGGGGTTGTTTTCATTTTTTGGACCGCTCTTTTCTTTGTGTCCTTACTGATTATGTACTCGTTAACATTAATTGAGTTTGAAGTTTGATTTTTTTAAATTCGAGTTCTTATTTAAGAAATTTATGGTACATAATCAACTATTTTATATATATAAATATATATTTAAGAAATTATTAATAAAGTCAACGTTGGTCAACGACCGATGCGTCCCCGACGCGTCCCTCGACTCGGCCGACGCGTCCTTTTTAGGTCTCGACCGATGCGTCCCCGACTCGCGACTTTTACAACCTTGAGCATAAGTGATAATATGAATGTTCCAAAATAAACATGGTTACGGCTGAGGTGGTGGGTATGGAGGGGAATAGATTACGCTGGTTCGTGGCCTGGTCGAGTTTCTCAATCTGGACTGACCCTCGTCAGTCGTTTCCTCGTCTGTGGCGAACTGGTTTGCTAACTCCTCTGTGTTCATGCCCGAGGATATTCTAAACTGTATTTCGTCCGATCGTGCAATTAACCCAGTAAGTGATGATGTGCTCGTTTAAACCATCGGCCCTGTCTGCCAACCCATTCCTTCCTGCAAATCTCTACCCCTACCCCATTGTAGGTTAACGTCCATACCATCAATACCCTGTACAATCCCCGCAGTCGTATGTTGCTGCAACGCCTGATCCCATACGGACTCCTGAGCATCGGTGGATGTATCTCTGTTAATGTTCAAATGGGATGTGTCGAATAGATTCTCGACCAAACCCGCATCCCCTGTGCTCTGTGGAGGTGGAGGTGGGATAACTGTATGCTACGTGTAGTGATGCTGAGGTGGAGGTGGAGATCCTGAAAACTAGTGGCTTGGGCCTGCTCCTCTGGGATTACGGTGGGATTCTAGTATTGGGTACTCATGAGGGTATGGCGGGACGTGGAGCTGTCTCCCTGCATAGTGTGCAAAATGATCCAAATTCTAAAGGATCGCATGTTGGGCAAACCAACTCTCGTGCCTTGGTAGGTCCCCCATGTGGTAGTGGTATGGCGGATACCGTGGCCGATCACCCTCCCCAACTGATGAGTGTCGGCGGGTGTCAGTGGGCCGTCCATGCACTGTGGGATCATCCTCATCCCTTGGTTCCTGAGAACCTCGCCGCCTACTACCATCTCGTGTCCTTGTATCTGGTCTGAAACCCTGTACTCTTACCCCTGGCACTGTCCCATCTTCAGAACCAGGTATTTCTGGATTCGCCTGAATGATTAACTGCTTACCCTCAAAACGAATATAATCCCAGCTGCTCAGTAGCTTATACCATGTTTCTTTTGACATAGCCCCAATCCTATAATTAAACCGTTCTACACTTCCCAAAACACGCATTCTACGAAGAAGTTTAGTAACAACGCCCCCTAAGACCGGCACAACTGTTCTTACCGAATTCTTCTCATTAGTGAAAGCCTGAGCAAGGAGATGTGATGCCTGCATATTTTGGTTATGTATCATGGCGTGCATCAGGCGCATATCGCCAATCGTAACAGCGCTGCCATGTTGGGCTTTAGGGTGGAGGGTTTTGGTGATGAGGTGGTGGAGGATTCGGTGTACGGGGTTGGTGAATTTGGATGCCTTTTTACTCAATTTCCATGGCCCATTATCAGTGGTGTAATCGCGCCAAAAAGCTTGGTGATCTATGTTATTAAAGGTGGTGAATCCCCTTTTGAATATTAACCGGGTGAGCTGCGACGATTTATACAACTCCAAGTAGTTCGCAAACCGTGCGAGAGTTAGGTTATACGTGTGGTTTTGTTGTCGGAAATGGATACACTCTTGATCATTATAATCTTCCTGATCAACATCCGAATCGAAACTCCAAGTAGCAATAAATTCTGCATACGGCTCATTGTATGTCGTCTCATTTAACTCAAACAACTGTTGCCAGGCCCAGTGTGTTCTACCTTCAGCTTGAAAGGTTAAGAGTCCCCTAACCTCATCGGCCCATCCACATTGTTCCAAGATCGTCCAATTGATATATTTGTTACCCACTTTAGGCCGATTAATCCAAACTCTCATAACCGGCTCATTATCAGCCGGGTTATCTTGCCCGCGAAGATAATGGGGCAACTCGTACTCGTGTTGTAAACGATTAGCCATCTGCAGAAATCAAGTAACATAGGTTATGTTCCAAAAATTAAGACTTATGATCCAAAAATGCATATATTTTTTGTAAAAAATTCGAAATGAGGGCTTTAAAAATGGTATTTTCCAAACTCCTGTTATAGTCAAATATAGCCAAAATTACCACAAACAACATTTAAACAAACTATAAACTTACTTCTAAGCAAAACTTAAAGTGTACCCGTGATTACAATAAATAATGCTAAAAATAATAATTATAGCAAGTTAGTCGTAATAAGCAATTTTGAACCAAATGTGATGATTTTAAGCATACAATGATTCTAATGATCATTTTTGATTACCTTAAATATTTTTAATCACCAAACTTGAGCTATAACATCTTAAAGTCAAAGATTAAAGTCGTTTATCCGAAAAATATTCATTTTGTTCAAAACGTACAAAATAAGGAAATTCAAGGATTAAGCTACATTTTCAGAGCAAATCAATGATATCATCATTTGAACTAGTTTAAAGGCAATCCAAAGTTTTAAAAATGTTTTAACTATAGGAAAAACATTAATCCTAATTACGTGTAGTTTGACCAAAATATCAAAATTAAGCAAACAAGCTTACTTTGTTCCAAAATTAGTTTCTAAATACTCCTAATGCATCATTAAGCCTAATTAAGCTAGCAAAACATCAAATTTCCAAGAATTTCATCAAATTCTACCCTAAAACCTCAACTAGCGAATCGAGAGCCAAATACTATCCAAAATGCTTCAATCAAGCCTAAAAACTAACATAAAGCAATCACATTATCTATCTAAGCATAAAAGAATCAAAAATTGGGTCAATAACAAAGTTTTTCCAAAAAGTCAAAATTTTGATTCTAGGAGAGAATTCGAATTTTAACCAAGAAAGAGTACATTTTATGCCAAATTGACGATGGAATCGAGTTTAGAAGGTAAGAGAGAACAAGATTTGAGCTTCGAATCGTTGATTTTGAGCAATATTTGAGGTTGGGATGGTGGTGGGGTGTCGTCGGTCGAAGGGAAACAGGGAGAAGAAAAAGAACACAAAAAGAAAAGGGAAAGAGAAGAAGAAAGGAAAGAAAAAGGAAAAAGAAAGTGGCCCGTGTGGCTCGCGGACTTATTTCCCCGACCCGACTTGCACAATTTTTAATTTTTTTAAGATTTTAAAATTTTAAAGGGTTTAAGAAAAGGTAAATAAAATTTACCTCGGATTTTAATCCGGTTATTTTTATAACTAACTAAAATAAGAAAAGACAAATAAATAGGGTAAAATTAAAATATTTTATTTTTATTAAAAACACAAATTACACAGGTTCTACAACTAAATTCCAGAAATGACGTAGAAAGAATGACAAGTTTAAAGTTTCTTTGACCATCTAGAGTAAATCAGCGGAGTGTACTGAAAATATTTCGAAATCACTTAACATCTTGCACTCGCGTTTCTGTAAATCTTCGATATCGTCCATAAGTTTAACCAAAGCTCTTTTAACTTTCTTAGTGTTTGAAATTCCATCCCTTGGTCCAGTAAGTTCGAAAAGAAGTTTTGACACTGTGTCTTGAAATTAATGATCTTCCGCGCAGTCAGGATCACCGATAGTAAATTTAAAATTTGTAGATATTTCCCGAATGATCTTCCTTTGTGGAGTTGTAAATGGAAATTTTGACATAGTGAGGATTTGCACGAGTTCTGAATATATTTCCTTCCTTTTTGTAAAGAAATTCTGATGTATTCTTTCCTCGGTAGAATCCAGGAAAGCTTCGATTAATCTTTTGATGAGAAATGAGGCTGGATCAAAGTAAAAGAAATCTCGTTTTCCATATGTTGAAATAGGGTTAGGTTTCTTGCTTTCAATCTAAAATTCTAATTCAGAGATCATTGTCGAGACATAATAGTTTATATGAATTGGAGAAATTTCCTTATTGGTGAAGTGAGGGAGAAAACTGACGAATAACTCTAAATCGAATTTGAAATCAATTTCTGCATCCCGATACTTAACGAAAAGGTCATCCCCACATTCTTTTAACAGTTTGTGAAGAGAACGTATCTGAGAACGCAGCTCTTTTAACAGATTGATTTGAAATGTTGAAAATGGGAAGTCTGAGGAATAGAGGTGCCTAACGAATGCTCTATAGACATCTAACCTTCTGCTAGAATTTAACAGATTTTCAATAAACGGAGCTTTTGTTTTATCAGGGTGTCGCATCTCTTTAGGATTAAATTCAAACAAGTCCGGATAGTTGAAAATAGTTGGATATTCTTCCCGTATCTCATCTTCCATAATCAGAAGTTCGTTAAGACTGAGCCTCCCTTTTGGATCATGAAGAGGGTTGAATCCTGGTTCATTTGAGTAAAACTTATCCAAAAGCAATAAAATCCCTAAGTCAGATGAAATTATCCGGCTTCTTGGACTACAAGAATCAAGAACTAAGTCTTGACGAGATTCATCAGGGTTTAGATTTGTTTTAGGTTTATAAAGAAAAACTTAGCCGGTTTCCGAAGTAGTGGGAGAGCAACTTCCATTCGCACTTTCTTCGTAGTCGGTTAAGTTTGAACTGGAAACTACAGAAATTAAAACCATAATTAATATTTTGTTTTTTTAAAGGGTTTACTGTAATGGCGACTTTAAATCCTATACTGATAAACTCCCTGCTTGTTAAGCATATGTGATTCTTGTCAATATATCTTTGAAACAAGTGGCCAGGCAGACAACGGAGAGGCAGGGTCCTTTTGGTTCCAATATATTTGGAGACTGTTCGGAAAATCCAACAACCAAGTCTGTGTATAATTGTCTTTCTTAGACACCACTCAAGAATCTCAGATATCTTGATAGAACCAACGATTACCTTTGCAAACAGAAAATAAGTCCCCGGCAGCGACGCCAAAAACTTACCTCCCCCGTGATATGGCCGAAACGGACTGTTTTATTTTGCACGGTGTCGTTAGGTCGCGACGCGTCAGAATCAGCTACCACGGGGGCGAGTAATGGTTTTATTATTTATATTTAGCTGGGGTTCCTAGCTATAACTCACCTACTTGTCTTCCTTTTAACGAGTAAGTGGTAAATATAACTCAGGTTCGTATTTTTGTATTTTGCTCAGTAACGTGGGACCAAAGTGCCTATATAGTTAACCCTAATGACAAGAGGTGATAGATTAAGTTTAACTAAGTATAATAGTAATTTGACTATAAAAGTAAAGATAGATAGGTATGAAGAATAGTATTCTGAAGGGGAATTATTGCAAGGGTTTAACTTCTAGGATAAACACTAAACCTCAATCAACTGGGCTATGAACCTAACTGATTTGTCACTAAGAGTTTAGGCCTTGAAGATTCTGGCTAAGACGGATATCCCTACTCCCAACATTAACCTAAAAGGTTTAAACGATCTTATGGAATGAATCCTAAGTACATGAACAAAGTGGTATACCCATAAAAGAAAGTCTCAGCTTTTCTTAATCCTAGTTGGTCTAACTAAAGCAATATCCTACTACTTAATCACTATGCTATGCCTTAACATTAACAGATGTGCAATCTTATATATTCTAAGGTACTGCTAATTGGGATAGAAGTTTCTCCTTTGCGATCACTTATTCAACCCCGGATCATCTTACAATATCTCAAGAACATTGCTTCTGACGCGAATCATGCTTATGAGTAAGCTAGTGTTCATTGAACTCTCTATTGCTAACTCTAATCACAACCTAAATGGGCAGCTCTTCTATGACGGATAAGTGATTATTCGTACGTAGGTACTATATCCCTATTGTGATGTTAAGCACACATAACTACTTACCTTGTATCCTAGGGTTGATCAGGTCCTAATACTAGGTTATAGCCGTGTGAATAAGCGGAAATGTAAATTAAACTTCTAAACCGTCAAGGTTTCAACATAACAATATGATAAGTTTCATATAACATATTCAACACATGATAAACAATTGTAACAGATAGATAATCATGCAAGATGAAAGTAACTCAAGATAATAACTTTATTAAATTAAGGAAAGCGTTCACCGTTTACAGACGAGATCTGGACCATTACAAGTGCTGACAACCTCTAGACCGCTCCTATTACAATCTTCGACGTTCGCCTCCGGGTACTTAATTTCCCGGTCGGAGGTGAGAAGGCCTTGAAAGCTCTAGTGGGAGAAAGTGTATTGTAGTGAGAGAGTGAAGAGAGGTGTGTGGAAATTGGATGACAAAAAGGCCTTTAAATAGACTAGAAAATTGCTTGCAAACGGCTGGCAGGCCGTTTGGCCGGCCGTATTTAGCAGGTCGTTTGCATGGCAAGCCTTATGGCAGGCCGTATTTGGTGCTGGTCAGCCTTGATTCACTGGATTGTAACTTGATTTCTTGTCTTTCACCGTTTTCGCTCTAGAATCTTCGTTTTAGCTCCATTCTCGTAATTACTTTACCTACAAATTTAACTGAAAAGAGATTATTTTGCCGACAAAGCTCTGAATTTTATGCTTTTGGAACTCAATATCGGGAGTAAAAACATGACTTTTTAGCCGATATCAATGTATGTAGTTGAAGAAGTGGTAAATGAAGTTAGGATAAGGTTGTATTAGTTTTTAGACTCCCAAAACCGTTCACCATGTAAAAAGACTAAAACACCCCCAAAAGATGCCATTAAAACGGGTTAAAAATGTCCATTTCAGCGATAACCATCGCGTTTCGCGACAAGGGAGTCGCGGTTCGCGACATAGTGAACCAGGACGTGACAAAGCACATCAAAACGTGATATATTGCTCAGGTTATGGGATTCTTTTCTTGGTCGCGTTTCAACCCTGCATGTCGCGTATCGCGACACACCAGCTCGCGACATACTTGCCCCTAACGCGATATTTTACCAGTTACACACCCAACTCAAAATCTTGAGTCATTTTAACCACACACGTAATCAAGTATAAACGTTCTCAAGATCAAATACGTACCTTGGACATGTACGATGGAAACAGGATGTTACACTCTGCGTTATAACAATAAAATTTCAATTTTTACCTTTTTACAAGTACTTGCATTTATATAGCGCTCTGTTATCAATATTCATAACATAGACTTGCCCTTTGCAATTTCCAACTTTTATTATCGTGCACATAATAAGTATGTACTTTTGCGAAACAATCTTCATTTGTATATATTTATACGTTATGAATCTTTCAAGTCCGCCGAAATGATCCTTAGGCAATTAATTAGCATCGCGAAGCATCTAAGTATATCAAAATCAAATACTTAGGAAATTAATATCCTTTCGCAATATTTAGTTTCTACGTGGTCATCGCTACACAACTTAGCCTTCGCGTATCATACCAGTATGTTGAAATTAATTTTTCAGGAAATATTTCATGAACTGTAAATATGTCGCAAAGTTTTATTAAACTTAACAATATAAGTGGGCTTTTCTAACACTTATGCAATTCGAGTGTTTGTTCAGAATATTCTCACAAGTGTGATCAAGACTTGCAAAAATAAAAAACACATAGAAAAATAAGAACCACACCCATTTATTTCATTTAACATCTGGAACACATAGATGCTTTGCTTTATATATTTTTGTAAAAAATTTACGCGTAATATCGCTTCAACAAAGCAACATGCCACACATTGGGAAGATTTCGCCCTTCAATGTCTGCGAGTTTGTATGAACCTGACGCGTTAATAGCAACAACTTGATAAGGACCCTCCCAATTAGGTCCTAATTTGCCAAGTTTTTCTGCTCGACTTGCGTCATTATTCCACAATATCCATTCACCTACATCAAAAGACAATGCGCATACTATCTTGTTGTAATACTTAGCGATTTGCTATTTGTTATTTGCTTCCCTGATAGCAGCCATTAACCTATGTTCTTCTATTAGATTCAAGTTTTCACATAAAGCCTCGTTATTTGCTTCTTCATCAAAGTTAGCAACCCGATGTGTTGGCGCAAGAATTTCAGGGGGTATTACTGCTTCAGAGCCATATACTAAACTAAAAGGCGTCTCACCCGTACTCTTCTTGAAAGTAGTACGATGTGCCCATAAAACATTGGGTAGCTCATCTACCCAACCAGTGCGTTTTTTCATATAAGCGCTTTAGTAACTCACATGATGACATTATGATCTGTGAATCATCACGTTCCATTTAGAAACTCAGCATGACTTACTGTAATATAATCACGTTGATCAAGTGTCATTATATTATACTAATTCATGCTTCAGTTCCCAACACTACTTCAAAAATATTCTTATTTTAAACTCGAAGGTTTTAAAATTTAGAAACTAAAATAGTTTCTTTTATGATGTAATACAGATAGCGCGAAGAGGTAAATGATTTTAGATAAGAATAATTATGGAAATATCTTCAGAAATATGTAGGATATTTATAATGAAAGATACGATGATATCTTAGAATTTCTAATATCAGAGGATGATGAAGAATATTGTCCGCAAGGGTTTAGAGTCAGGAGCAAGGTATTCGTTAATGACTTCAGCAGATACTGAATCATTTGGATTCTTTGAAGGCGGGTTTAGTCTTTGTGATTTGTCCACAGCCTCCTTCATACTTTGCTCAATCCATTTTCCAGTTCCAAACCTTCTCTTTTTCTGAGCTTTACCAACACACTATTCTTTATCATCAAATTTTTACTGTTGAGATCGTTTACAGTTTTTGCTTCTTCATCAGCATTTTTTTTTAAGTTCGAGAACTAGTTCGCAGTTTAGGGTGTTTTTCAGAAACTTCACATTCAAAGTATGTAAGTCTAGGAGCTAGACGTTATATGTACACATATAATTGTTGGAGTAGACATGCTGCGAGATTTCAAAATACTAATTGCTGAATCCCAGTCATTGGTATGACAATTCTTGTTACAAGATGCAAATGAGTAAATGATGGGGTTTCGATAAATATAAAGATTTTTCGGAAAGTCAAAGATCAGTGAAGTTGTTGGCAAGTTTATTGCTTAATGTGGTGGAACATAAACGGTTCCCCGGTAACGATGGCGAAATGGCAACGTATATATAGAGGTTATAATAAGACTGTTTCAACTAAAAAGTCGAGGTTGACTTGCTGGAACTGTGACAAAACTGACTACTTTGGAAAAGTATTGAAAAGTTATTTTAGCTAATAAATGCCTAAGGGTCTGACACGGATACGTGTTAAACTATGACATTGGTTTCGAGAGTTTTTCAGGTACATAACTGTGGATAACATGTGGTTGGATCATCATATCGATTGTTCATTATTTGAAGTGTCTTCAGGAATTTCGGCGGGTTTGAATACATATTGTAATCTTTAATATACCTATGATGTTCTAGCACAGTTTTGAAGTCAAAGTATAGCTTTGAAAGATGTAGAAATCTAAGAGTGATGATACTGGCTATATCTTGAATAGAATTCTGCGATTTCAAAATTTGAATGAGTATGGTTGTTTTGATTTCTATGAAAGAATGTATATTGTTGTGAAAGTAGTGAGTATAGTTTATGAGTTGCTGAACCAGAATCGAAGATTGTATAGTGAAATATCTTAATTGTGAATTTATATATTCCTCGGGTATTACCTACCCGTTAAAAAAAATTCACAAGTAACATTTTTGTACAAGAGAATTTTTATGACAGTCTTTATGAAAATATATACATATATGTATATTTTCTTTAGATGTAATACAGATTTAATGAGTTAATATTAAATTAAACTCATTTGATTTTCGGCTGGAACTAGAAATGGATAATCTTTAAAGATTACATAGTTTTCATGGAGGGTTTCACTAATGAAATTAGTACTTCATTATCGATACTAATTGATATTCCTCAGTGAAGGATGTTGATGTTCGTGGAATTCTTGTTAACTTCGTAAGATACGATGATGTTTTCTAGGGAATTTCGAGCATATCGAAAATGAAAGTGTAAAATCAAGCTTATAATTGAATAATACACTTGGTTTATTATGAAATGAATTCGTTGAGTTGAAACGGATATTGTAGCTAACGATAGTTAAGTTATTAACGAAGGACGTATATCATAACATATTAGTAACATGAATTAACCGAGTAGTATCTACCCTTTTTCAATTCATACATAATAGCTTAATACGAAAAGATTTATGATGATTTCAAAATTTATATGTATATAAGGTACACATATAAATTCTTCAGAGGAATTGAGTTAATACTTCTAAACTCATTGATACAATATACTCGTTGTTGATTCATAATAATGTCCACGGTGATTTCTTGAACTGGCGGAGCTTATGCTGTTATAGGTGCTGCTAGTGTTGATGATACTGACGGTACTGACGATGCTGGTGATGTTGATGGTACTGTTGATGCTGTTGGTAAAACAAGTCTAGCTTGTAAATTACGCACCATTCTTGTCAGGGTTTCTACTCTTCCTTCTATCATTTTGGTTAACTCATCTGATTTATGGTTAGGGCTAGATTAGATAATCTCTAAGACTTTAGAGACTACATAATCATCGCAAAATATTTCTACAATGAAGTTATGAATCAATACTTCATCGTTCTTGTTGTTGGTCTTCTTTGTTATCTATAGAGCTTATGACATTGATGCTCGTGGGACAGATTGTGAAGTTGAGGTTTATGACGCGGTTGTGGTTGGGGGTGGTAATGGTACTGTTGGCGTTGATGATGGTGGTACTGGTTATGCTGCTGGTGCTTGTAGTGACCCGAACTTTTCCATGTTTATATATTAAATGAAATTGTTATTTACATGATTAAGTGTTTCCAACATGTTAAGCAATCAAACTTGTTAAGACTTGATTAATTGAAATATGTTTCATATAGACATTTGACCACCCAAGTTGACCGGTGATTCACGAACGTTAAAACTTGTAAAAACTATATGATGACATATATATGGTTATATATATAGTTAACATGATTTTATGATAAGTAAGTATCTCATTAGGTATTTTAACAATGAGTTATATACATAAAAATGAGACTATTAAATTAAGAAACTCGAAAACGATATATATAACGATTAGCATTATAACAACGTCTTACAAGTACATATGAATCATATTAAGATATTGATACACTTGGTTAATTATGTTAAATGATAAGTAAATATATTATTAAGTGTATTAACAATGAACTACATATGTAAAAATAAGACTACTAACTTAATGATTTCAAAACGAGACATATATGTAACGATTATCGTTGTAACGACATTTAACTGTATATATATCATACTAAGATATATTATATATCATAATATCATGATAATGTAACAATTTAACATCTCTTTAGATATAATAAACAATGAGTTAATAACATTTAACAAGACCGTTAACCTAAAGGTTTCAAAACAACATATACATGTAACGACTAACGATGACTTAACGACTCAGTTAAAATGTATTTACATGTAGTGTTTTAATATGTGTACATACACTTTTGAAAGACTTCAAGACACTTATCAAAATACTTCTACTTAACAAAAATGCTTACAATTACATCTTCGTTCAGTTTCATCAACAATTCTACTCGTATGCACCCGTATTCGTACTCGTACAATACACAGCTTTTAGATGTATGTACTACTGGTATATACACTCCAATGATTAGCTCTTAGCAGCTCATGTGAGTCACCTAACACATGTGGGAACCATCATTTGGCAACTAGCATGAAATATCTCATAAAATTACAAAAATATGAGTAATCATTCATGACTTATTTACATGTAAACAAAATTGCACATCCTTTATATCTAATCCATATACCAACGACCAAAAACACCTACAAATACTTTCATTATTCAATTTTCTTCATCTAATTGATCTCTCTCAAGTTCTAAGTGTTCTTCATAAATTCTATAAGTTCTAGTTTCATAAAATCAAGAATACTTCCAAGTTTGCTAGCTTACTTCCAATCTTGTAAAGTGATCATCCAACCTCAAGAAATCTTTCTTATTTACAGTAAGATATATTTCTAATACAAGGTAATACTCATATTCAAACTTTAATTCAATTTCTTTAACTATAACAATCTTATTTCGAGTAGAAATCTTACTTGAACTTGTTTTCGTGTCATGATTCTGCTTCAAGAACTTTCAAGCCATCCAAGGATCCCTTGAAGCTAGATCTATTTTTCTCATTTCTAGTAGGTTTATTCACAAAACATGAGGTATTAATGATGTTCATAACATCAATCGATTCATATATATAAAACTACCTTATTCGAAGGTTTAAACTTGAAATCACTAGAACATAGTTTAGTTAATTCTAAACTTGTTCGCAAACAAAAGTTAATCCTTATAACTTGACTTTTAAAATCAACTAAACACATGTTCTATATCTATATGATATGCTAACTTAATGATTTAAAACCTGAAAACACGAAAAACACCGTAAAACCGGATATACGCCGTCGTAGTAACACCGCGGGCTGTTTTGGGTTAGTTAATTAAAAACTATGTTAAACTTTGATTTAAAAGTTGTTCTTCTCGAAAAATTACTTTTTCTTATGAACATGAAACTATATCCAAAATTCATGGTTAAACTCAAAGTGAAAGTATGTTTTCTAAAATGGTCATCTAGACGTCGTTTTTTCGACTGAAATGACTACCTTTACAAAAATGACTTGTAACTTATATTTCTGACTATAAACATATACTTTTTCTGTTTAGATTTATAAAATAGAGTTCAATATGAAACCATAGCAATTTGATTCACTCAAAACGGATTTAAAACGAAGAAGTTATGGGTAAAACAAGATTGGATATTTTTTGATTGTTGTAGCTACGGGAAATATTGTAACAATTCTATACAAATCATATCCTAGCTAACTTATATTATATTATACATGTATTCTAATATATTATGTAATCTTGGGATACCATAGACATGTATGCAAATATTTTGACATATCATATCGACCCATTTATATATATTATTTAGAACAACCATAGACACTCTATATACAGTAATGTTGGAGTTAGCTATACAGTGTTGAGGTTGATTCCAAAAATATATATACTTTGAGTTGTGATCTAGCCTGAGACGTGTATACACTGGGTCGTGAATTGATTCAAGATAATATATATCGATTTATTTCTGTACATCTAACTGTGGACAACTAGTTGTAGGTTATTAACGAGGACAGCTGACTTAATAAACTTAAAACAGTAAAACGTATTAAAAATGTTGTAAATATATTTTGAACATACTTTGATATATATGTACATATTTGTTATAGGTTCGTGAATCGACCAGTGGCCAAGTCTTACTTCCCGACGAAGTAAAAATCTGTGAAAGTGAGTTATGGTCCCACTTTTAAAATCTAATATTTTGGGATGAGAATACATGCAGTTTTATAAATGTTTTACGATATAGAGACAAGTAAATAAAACTACATTATGTGGGTGAATGATCGAAGTCGAATATGCCCCTTTTGCTTGGTAACCTAAGAATTAGTAAACCGATCTACTAATTGACGCGAATCCTAAAGATAGATCTATTGGGCCTAACGAACCCCATCCAAAGTACCGGATGCTTTAGTACTTCGAATTCGTTTTTATCATGTCCGAAGGATTTCCCGGAATGATAGGGGATATTCTTATATGCATCTTGTTAATGTCGGTTACCAGGTGTTCACCATATGAATGATTTTTATCTCTATGTATGGGATGTATATTGAAATATGAAATCTTGTGGTCTATTATTATGATTTGATAATATATAGGTTAAACCTATAACTCACCAACATTTTTGTTGACGTTTTAAGCATGTTTATTCTCAGGTGATTATTAAGAGCTTCCATTGTTGCATACTAAAATAAGGACAAGATTTGGAGTCCATGCTTGTATGATATTATGTAAAAACTGCATTCAAGAAACTTATTTTTGATGTAATATATTCTTATTGTAAACCATTATGTAATGGTCGTGTGTAAACGGTATATTTTAGATTATCATTATTTGATAATCTACGTAATGCTTTTTAAACCTTTATAGATAAAATAAAGGTTATGGTTGTTTTAAAAATGAATGCAGTCTTTGAAAAACGTCTCATATAGATGTCAAAACCTCGCGACGAAATCAATTAATATGGAACGTTTATAATCAATATGAACGGGACATTTCAGTGCTACTGCTGGTGTTTGTAACCTTTGCACCATATTCTCCAAAGCCACTACCCGAGCGCGAAGCTCGTTGACTTCTTCTATTACACCGGGGTGATTGTCGGTTCGGACGAGCGGATAAATAAAATCTAAAATTTGATGTAGTATATAATTGTGACGAGATACTCTGGAAATGAGAGAGAAAATGGTGTTTCGGACAGGTTCGCCAGTAAGTGCTTCAGGTTCTTCGCCAAGAGGACAGTGTGGTGGATGAAAAGGATCGCCTTCTTCTTGTCTCCAATGATTAAGGAGGCTACAAACCCATCCCCAATTCATCCAGAATAGATGATGGCTGATTGGTTTATCTATTCCAGTCACACTGCTTTCGGAGCTTGAGTGAGATTCCATTTCGGAATCCGAGGGACTTGAACTAACAACGAATTCCATTTCGTACGATTGAATAAAGGATTTTACGATACGAAATGATATCCGGCTATCGGTTGGTATTCTAATTACATAGAATATCTATATATATAGTAAAAGATTTCGTAGATTACGGAGGATTTTTCGGAATATGTCAGGCAAAGTTTACAGTAACAGATACGCTAAGATATGATTTAGCAGATACGCTAAGATATGAATTAGCAGATATGCTAAGATATGAATTTTGTCTATACACTATTTATGCAATCAATGCAGTAAGATGTGTCTAGACTAAGAATGATAAACAGGTAATTTTTGACAAAAATGATAAGCAAAACTTTTTGACATGCAGACACGGTCGAAGTCCAGACTCACTAATGCATCCTAACAACTATCAATTAGACACACTAATGCAGACCTGGTTCGCTAAGACCACCGCTCTGATACCAACTGAAAGGACCCGTTCATATACATTATAAACGATTCACAATAGTTGGTTACATCGCGAGGTATTGACCTCTATATGATACATTTTACAAACATTGCATTTATTTCCAAAAGACAACATTTCATTACATCGAAAGTTGACAGGTATGCATACCGTTTCATAATATCCAAATTATAAATGACCTAATATGTCATTTACTTAATAATAATCTTTATTGAAATCAATGACTTGAATGCAACGTCTTTTGAAATATGCCATGAATGACTCCAAGTAATATCTCTAAAATGAGCAAATGCACAGCGCAAGATTTCTTTAATACCTGAGAATAAACATGCTTTCAAGTGTCAACCAAAAGGTTGGTGAGTTCATTAGTTTATCGTATCAATCATTTCCATAATTTTAATAGACCACAAGATTTCCTTTATTCAATAATCATACACTCGCAAGTGTTTAAAAATCATTCATATGGATTGAACACCTGGTAACCGACATTAACAAGATGCGTATAAGAATATCCCCTATCATTCTGGGAAATCCTTCGGACATGATAAAAACAACATCGAAGTACTAAAGCATCCGCTACAACGGATGGGGTTCGTTAGGCCCAATAGATCTATCTTTAGGATTCGCGTCAATTAGTAGACTGGTTTACTAATTCTTAGGTTACCAAGTAAAAAGTGGCATATTCGGCTTCGATCATTCAACCATGTAATGTAGTTTCGATTACTTGTGTTTATTTCGTAAAACATTTATAAAAGCAGCGCATGTATTCTCAGTCCCAAAATATATATTGCAAAGCATTTAAAAAGGAAGCAAATAAAACTCACAATACTGTATTTCGTAATGATAATACATATGACGTCATTGAACAAGTGCAAGGTTGGCCTCGGATTCACGAACCTATATTAATTATATATATTTATATGTTGATCAATATCTGTCTAACAATTTAGGTCAAGTCGTAGTGTATCACAATCCTAATGCTCGAGACTGATATGCAAAAGTCAACAAAAGTCAACTTGACCCAAATGACTTCCAAAATCTATACATGATTATTATATAACTTAAATACAGTCGTTTTAAATATATTTAACAGATTTTATTAGAGTAAATAATATAAATCGTTTATTAATAAATAAAAATTTATATTAGAATTTATATATAAAAACATACTTTTATATATCTTAAATAATAAAATTTATTTAGTTCACTTAATATCATAAAAATATAGTGGTATGTATTATTAATGTAATTATATTACATGTGCTAAAATACCTTTGTATCACACATTCATTTGATAAAATGATATTGATAATAATAATAATAAGTAAAAGTTGTATTATTTTATAATAATAATAATAATATTAATAATAATAATAACAATATTGATATTTACTAATGATAATAATAATTTTGATAACAAGTAATAATCTTTTGTAGTAATACTAATGTCATAATAATATTACTAATGATAAAAATAATGAAAACAATATTTTTATCTAAATCATAATCTTAACAATAATTTAACTGAATCATGATACTTATACTCATTATTTCCTAATCGACTTGTTTAATAGCTTTTAGTCCTCTTTTATATCGTATTCATAATAATGATAATAATAGTAATCATAATAATTAGATGATACTAATATTAGTTTTAATGATAATGATACTAATAAGTATTATAATAATATCAATGATAATACTAATAATTATAATAATAATAATAATGATAATATTAATAATAACCTTAATGGTAATAACGATAGTAATAACAATAACAATCATAATACTTATATTAATAACGATAATGATATTAATAATAATAATAATAATAATAATAATTAAATAATAATAATAACGACGATAATAACGACGATAGTAATAATAATAATAATCATTTTAATAATAAATATTCTAATATTAATAATAATTCAGTTGACTATATCTTTTAATCCGCTCATCGAAATCACACGAGTTGTAAAGGAAAAGTTCTTAATTTTTCGCTAGCTTTCCAACGACATGCATATCCTATACCTAATCTCGGTAGCATATGTATCTAATTCAGGATTCAACATAACCTAACTAACGACAATATCAAATGTACAAGCATGCATAATCCTATATACTCGAGCACTAGTCAGAGATACACTAATAATATATAAAAGTTAAGTTATGAGTACTCACGTATCAATATTGAGATTCAATATTGCAGGAAAGTACATAGACACAACGGAGATGATAAACACTAGTTTGACCTCATGAGCATACCCCCCGAACAATACCCATAACCTCCATAGCTATAACCCATGTTTTCCTTAGCTCTATCCCGCTCGAAAAATCCGTTTTGAAATAATACGCTCATGACCTCGTCGTAGCATTTTATGTATACTAATAATATCTTGAAATAATACTGAGTAAATATATATATGTAAGTCGATTGAGAGAGTTTAGAGAAATATATTTTAAGTTTCTATGAAATAATGAAACCTATTGAATTCTATTTATAATAGATTTTTGAATTATTAAAGTGAATTATTAAAGTATGAATTATTAAAGTGAATTATTAAAGTATGAATTATTAAAGTAAATTATTAAAGTATGAATTATTAAAGTGAATTATTAAAGTATGAATTATTAAAGTGAATTATTAAAGTTAAAGTAAAGTCAAAGTAAAGTAAAGGTAAAGTTAAAGTATAGTAAAAGTATAAAACTATGTACGTATAAATATATATAATATTAATTTAAATCGTTATTTATATTTAATAAAATAAAATATAAATATCATTATCTTTATCATACTGGTTAAGTAATGAGTTGTCAAAAGTGGTTCTAGATATTTATAAAAGTTATATACGTTTTAATAATAAAGTTCTTTTTAAACTGAAAACGTTTTTGTACGTTTGAAACTAAATCAAATAAATATGATAATTTTGTTTTCCAAAACTAAATATATTTAAGAATCATTTTGTTAAAAGGTTAAAATAATGGAAATTGTTATATCATAAAATGTTTAAGAAAAGTAGAATCATATATGTTCATAATAGGTTTCAAGTTTTTAAATTACAGTCTGTTGGTGAAGCATGGGATAAAGTCCAAAGGTTAAATAAACGTATGAAATCATCTTAATGAAAAATGTCGAGTTACTTAACTTATCGATATCCAACATCTAAGTTATTTACACTCCACGTTCTTACACATGTGGGTCACCTAACACATGTGGGAACCATCATTTGGAAACTAGCATGAAATATCTCATAAAATTACAAAAATATGAGTAATCATTCATGACTTATTTACATGAAAACAAAATTACATATCCTTTATATCTAATCCATACACCAACGACCAAAAACACCTACAAACACTTTCATTCTTCAATTTTATTCATCTAATTGATCTCTCTCAAGTTCTATCTTCAAGTTCTAAGTGTTCTTCATATATTCTACAAGTTCTAGTTACATAAAATCAAGAATACTTTCAAGTTTGCTAGCTCACTTCCAATCTTGTAAGGTGATCATCCAACCTCAAGAAATCTTTGTTTCTTACAGTAGGTTATCATTCTAATACAAGGTAATAATCATATTCAAACTTTGGTTCAATTTCTATAACTATAACAATCTTATTTCAAGTGATGATCTTACTTGAACTTGTTTTCGTGTCATGATTCTGCTTCAAGAACTTCGAGCCATCCAAGGATCCGTTGAAGCTAGATCTATTTTCCTCTTTTACAGTAGGTTTATCAAAGGAACTTAAGGTAGTAATGATGTTCATAACATCATTCGATTCATACATATAAAGCTATCTTATTCGAAGGTTTAAACTTGTAATCACTAGAACATAGTTTAGTTAATTCTAAACTTGTTCGCAAACAAAAGTTAATCCTTCTAACTTGAATTTTAAAATCAACTAAACACATGTTCTATATCTATATGATATGCTAACTTAATGATTTAAAACCTGGAGACACGAAAAATACCGTAAAACCGGATTTACGCCGTCGTAGTAACACCGCGGGCTGTTTTGGGTTAGTTAATTAAAAATTATGATAAACTTTGATTTAAAAGTTGTTATTCTGAGAAAATGATTTTTATTATGAACATGAAACTATATCCAAAAATTATGGTTAAACTCAAAGTGGAAGTATGTTTTCTAAAATGGTCATCTAGACGTCGTTCTTTCGACTGAAATGACTACCTTTACAAAAACGACTTGTAACTTATTTTTCCGACAATAAACCTATACTTTTTCTGTTTAGATTTATAAAATAGAGTTCAATATGAAACCATAGCAATTTGATTCACTCAAAACGGATTTAAAATGAAGAAGTTATGGGTAAAACAAGATTGGATAATTTTTCTCATTTTAGCTACGTGAAAATTGGTAACAAATCTATTCCAACCATAACTTAATCAACTTGTATTGTATATTATGTAATCTTGAGATACCATAGACACGTATACAATGTTTCGACCTATCATGTCGACACATCTATATATATTTCGGAACAACCATAGACACTCTATATGTGAATGTTGGAGTTAGCTATACAGGGTTGAGGTTGATTCCAAAATATATATAGTTTGAGTTGTGATCAATACTGAGATACGTATACACTGGGTCGTGGATTGATTCATGTGACGATCGCTCCAAATCCATATGGACAATACGTCATTCATTGATTTCATTGCGAGGTATTTGACCTCTATATGATACGTTTTGTAAACATTGCATTCTTTTGAAAAGGCACACCATAAATGAATATTTAAATCAAAGGTTTTTAACATCTGATGATTTCTACATATAGACAATCACTGTAAATAATAGTTTACAATAGTACTTCCGTTGATAGTACAGTCAAAATAAGATACATGGTGATGATTTGGTGAATGCAACGTTTCCTTGAAAAATATGCCATGTATGACTCCATGCACATAGCTTGTCTAACATATAAGCAAACAGCGGAAGACTTCTAGAAACCTGAGAATAAACATGCTTCAAGTGTCAACACAAAGGTTGGTGAGTTCATAGTTTTAATATTACACATAATCCGTATATCAATGTGGATTTACAAAAGTTCAGTTGTTTTATTCAAAACGTTTATCAATAGGTTTTACATAAAAGGTGGATCACAAGATTTCAGTTATTTCATCCGAAACGTTTATCAATAGGTTTTACATAAAAGGTGGATCACAAGATTTCAGTTGTTTCATCCAGAAACGTTTATCAAAAGGTTTTACATAAAAGGTGGATCACAAGATTTCAGTTGTTTCATTCGAAACGTTTATCAATTGGTTCTACAAAATTGAGCACCCTGGTAACTAAACTTTAACGTTTATATAATTTGTACCCTTTGTATAATCATCTTAATAATACACGCAAACCAACGTGTACGCTTCTCAAATAGCATACGTCCGTTAAAAGGCTAGCGCTCTAGCTCGGACGGGGATGTCAAGCCCTATGGATCCATATACTACTACTCGCGCCCACCAGTTCTTATAACTGGCAGTTACTAGTTACCAAAGCTAAGGGATTTTCGGTTCAAACTCAGTGTAGAATTTAGTATGTACTTGTATCCATTGTGTTTAAAATAAAGTGCATGTATTCTCAGCCCAAAAATATAGATTGCAAAAGGGATCATATGAAACTCACACATATAAGTATTGTAAATCAGTTAATAAAGCATTTGCATGTATTCTCAGCCCAAAAATGTAAAGGGTAAAAGGGATCATATGAAACTCACGCATATAAATATTGTATATCGGTTAATAAAGCATTTGCATGTATTCGCAGTTAAAAATATATTTCAAAAGCATTTAATAAAGCAGTTGTAAAAATAGCGCATGTATTCTCAGTCCCAAAAATATAAAGAGTAAAAGGGAATCAAATGAACTCACTGTTTAATATTGATATACAATATTGCAGGAAAGCACGTAGACGCATCGGAGATGATAAACACGAGGTTTGATTCACAAAAAAAATACCCCCGAACATTACCCATAACCTCCTTGGCAATAACCCATAATTTCCTTAGCTCTAGCTTGCTCGAAAACTCATTTTGAAAATTACTTGGACAGCACTCCGTCGTAATATTTTATGTACATTATTATTTTTGTATCGCAAAAATAATAACACTAATAATAAAAATAATAAGATTAATAATAATCTTATTATTATTAATAATAATAATAATAATAATAATAATAAAATAAATAAATACGGAGTAAAAATAATATGTGTGTGATTTATCTGGCCAAAACTCGAGAATTTATAGCACTTGGCCTGAAATCTGGAGTCATGCGACTCGCATGGAAATGGCCTTCTGGCCATGCGACTCGCATGAGGACCAGGGACAGCTCACATTGTTTTGTAATTTAGCTCGTCGACATAATTAATTATTAATATAATATATATAATTTAAATAATTAATTATATATTATATTAAATTCACGTGCATAGTTGACTTGTAATTTTTGTTCCGATAAGTCGTACGTCATCACTCGACTTATGTCCCGGTTCTGGTTTTTCGAATGTCCTTTCGTACGCTGAGAAAACTTGCATTTTACGTTTCGTGACACGTACCTTTGTCAAAATATAGCCTTAAGTTATCCATAAAATATACCACTGTAGCAAAGTTACTAAGTCAATTTTTACTGTAGCAATTCACTGTAGCAAAGTCAATTTCACTGTAGCAAATAGTGATTTTCGAAAACACTGTAGCATTTTGAGTAATGTGGCAAATTGGAAAACACTGTAGCAAATTAGTGTTTTACTGGTTCATCTTAAACGCTTTATTTAACTTATCTAAATATCAATCGAATCAATAAACGAATGTTACTATCGTTTATTATATATATGTATATATCTTTTTAATATACATAAATCAATTTTTAAATACACATTGGAAGTTATTTATAAATAAATTTTAATAATAAATATCTCAACTTATCATATATATTCAAATAGATATTTAAACCAATAAGTTTAATGTACGGTATCAAACAATTAATACATTGTTACCTTTTCATGTTATAGTATATATGTATCTGTTTACATATAATTGTTCGCGAATCGTCGAAAACAACCGAAGGTATTTCAAAAATTTTGAGATTCAGTTTTACAGACTTTGCTTATCGTGTCAGAAATGTTAATCATACAAAGATTAAGTTTAAATTTAGTCAAAATTTCCGGGTCATCACAGTACCTACCCGTTAAAGAAATTTCGTCCCGAAATTTGAGTGAGGTCGTCATGGCTAACAATAAAAATGTTTTCATGACGAAAATGTGTTGATAAATAGAATTTTTATCACCGTTGAATAATATGGATAAAACAATCCAATTACTCGAAGCGTATGAGAGAAGTTATCGTAATAGAGTGAAATGGAGAATAGAGATACGTTTTAACTCTTGACGTAGTAACGATTGATTTCCGGAATTTAAGCAATAGAAAATCTTCATAATCTAAATAAGATTTGATTCTTCAAAATTTGCGGAAATTAGGATTTTCTTTGATTAAATGTGTAATCTGCCTCGATTGCTATGTCTGATATTTCGCTATAAATTGACCTCTTCCGTTTCATTTATTTTCACCACTCCTACTTTCTTCTTTATTATTTCATACATCCCAACAGATTGTGAAAATGCTTAATCCAGTTCTGATTCTTGATATTTTCCTGGCTATCGTATCCTTCATTCTTCTTTTTCATCTACCACCAGAGGAAGTTATTTTCTTCTACTATTACCTTGGGGTTATAGTGTTTTTCATTCTCCCGTGTCTTTATGTTGCTATACGCATTGATATACACGGTTTGTAATTTCGGGGTTGTTATCGGGCTTTATATTCTCCATTATATTTCGGAGCTTCAAGCTTTCGTTTTCTCTTCCCGACCTTAAGTCAAGCGAATAATGGTCCAGAATTCGTAGGTATGAATTTCAGAATAAACATAATTAATGTTCTACGAAAGAAACGGTAATGGCACAATCTGACTTGTCAAATTACCAGAATAGCCGGAAAAGACCGAATCATCAAGAAATATATTTTCTTGATATATTTAGAGATTATATAGAATGAAAGATTTATGTAACATGGTTTATGATGAGGGTGTGATCTGTGAACCTTTGTCACGTTCCATTAGAAACTCAACATGACTTACTGTAATATAATCACGTTGATCAAGTGTCATTATATTATACTAACTCATGCTTCAGTTCCCAACATTAC
This sequence comes from Rutidosis leptorrhynchoides, assembly GCF_046630445.1. Taxonomy (NCBI): domain Eukaryota; kingdom Viridiplantae; phylum Streptophyta; class Magnoliopsida; order Asterales; family Asteraceae; genus Rutidosis; species Rutidosis leptorrhynchoides. The sequence goes on from NC_092339.1 coordinate 360,937,863, forward strand.
TTCAAAACATCCATTTTTTTTCGAATTTTTTTTTTTAGATTTTAGAAATTAAAATAGTTTCTTTTATAATGTAACACAGATAGCGCGAAGAGGTAATGATTTCAGATAAGAATGGTTTAAAAAAAAATATCTTCAGAAATATGGAGGATATTTATAATGGGAGATACAATGATATCTTAGAATATTTAAGATAAGATGATGATGAAGAATATTGTCCGCAAAGGTTTTAGTGTAAGGAGCAAGGTATTCTTTAATGATTTAAGCAGACTCTGAATCATTTGGATTCTTTGAAGGTAGATTTAGTCTTTGTGATTTGTCCACAGCCTCCTTCATGGTCTGCTCAATCCGTTTTTCAATTCCAAACCTTCTCTTTTTCTCTGCTTTACCACCATACTATTCTTTATCATCAAACTTTTGACTGTTAAGGTCGTTTACAGTTTTTGCTGCTTCATCAGCATTGTTCCAAAATTCGGAGAACTAGTTTCGTAGTTTGGGGTGTTTTTCGGAAACTTCACATTCAAAGTATGTAAGTCCAAGAGGTAGATGTTATATGTACACATATAACTGTTGGCGTAGACGTGCTACAAGATTTCAAAATACTGATTGCTAATTCCTGATAGTTGGTATGGTAATTGCCGTTACAAGATGTGGATGAGTACATGATACGGTTTCAATGAGTATAAGGATTTTTCGGAAGGTCAAAGATCAATGAAGTTGTTGGTAAATTTACTGCTAATGTGGTGGAACATGAAAGGTTCCCCAGTAACAAAAACGTATATGCCAAAGTTACAAGTCTGAAAGGTCGTCGTTGACTGGTTGAACGGTTGATAATACTGGATACTTTTGGAAAGGAATTGCAAGGTTATTTTCAGTAATAACAATGCTAAAGGATCTTTCACATTTTTGAAGTCAAAGTATAGCTTTGAAAGATGTAGAGATCTAAGAATGATGTCACCCGTTAAATCTTGACTTGGATTCTGATCCGTCAATATCAGAATATGTAATTGAATTTGTATGAAAACGATTGTATATCGCTGTGAGCATAATTAATAATTTTTGAATCAAAGTTGAAGAATGTACAGTGTAACATATTAATTGTGAACTTATATATTCCCGAGTATTACCTACCCGTTAAAGATTTCACAATTAATATTTTGTACAAAAGAATTTTCATTACAGTCTTTATGAAAATATATGTATGTATATTTCTTCAGATGTAATACAGATTTAATGAGTTAATATCATATTAAGCTCATTTGATTTTTGACTTGAATTAGAAATGAATAATCTCTAAAACATTAAAGATTTAATAATCTTTACGGAGTATTTCACTAATAAAATCAATACTTCATTATTTATTCTTATTGATATTCCTTGGTGAAGGGTGTTGATATTCGTGGAATTCTTGCAAACTTCGCAAGGTGCAAATGATGTTTTCTAGAAAGTTTCGAGTGCATCGAAGATGAAAGTGTAAAATCAACCATGTTATTGAATAATACACTTGGTTTATTATGAAATGAAATTCATTGAATTGAAACAGAGATTGTAGTTATCGATGATTAAGCCGTTAATGAAGGATGTACATCATTGCATATTAGTAATATGAACTAACCGAGTAGTACCTACCAGTTAAGATTCACACGTAATAGCTTAGTACGAAAATATTTATTTTGATTTCAAAATTCATATATATTAAATATACATAAAATTTCTTCAGGGGAAATGAGTTAATACTTCATCGGTTATTGTTGCTGGTATTTCTTGGTAACTACGGTGCGTATGACGTTGATGCTCGTGGAACAGATTGTGAAGTTGAGGTTTGCGATGCGGATGTTGTTGGTGGTGGTAATGGTACTGTTGGTGTTGTTGTCGGTGGTACTGTTGATGTCGGTGATGCTGCTGGTGCTTGTAACCTTTGCACCATATTCTCCAAAGCCACTACCCGAGCGCGAAGCTCGTTGACTTCTTCTACTACACCGGGATGATTGTCGATTTGGACGAGCGGACGAATAAGATTTAGAATGTGAGATAGTATATAATCATGACTAGATACTCTGGAAATGAGAGAGAAAATGGTATTACGAACAGGTTCGCCGGTAAGTGCTTCAGGTTCTTCGCCAAGAGGGCAATGTGGTGGATGGAAGGGATCGCCTTCTTCTTGTCTCCAATAATTAAGTAGGCTACGAACCCATCCCCAATTCATCCAGAATAGATGATGGCTAATTGGTTGATCCATTCCAGTTACACTTTCTTCAGAGTTCAGGAGAATATCCATATCGGAATAGCTGTCGGAATTTAAGGAATTTGAACTAGATACGGGATCCATCTTGTATAATTAGATAGATGATTTTTGATATGAAATAGATTATAGAATTTAGTTTGGTATTCTTCAATACATAATTTACATATGTATATATAATACCAAATTCCATAAATCACGGAGAAATTTTCAGAAGATGTCAGGAAAAGTTTACAGTAACAGATACGCTAAGATATGAATTTTTGTCTATACACTATTTATGCAATCAATGCAGTAAAACGTGTCTAGACTTAAGAATGATAAGCATGTAATTTTCGACAAAAAATGATAAGCAAAACTTTTAACATGCAGACACAGTCGAAGTCCAGACTTACTAATGCATCTTAACAACTATCAGTTAGACACATTCGTGCAAGACCTGGTTCGCTAGGACCAACGCTCTGATACCAACTGTGACGATCGCTCCAAATCCATATGGACAATACGTCATTCATTGATTTCATTGCGAGGTATTTGACCTCTATATGATACGTTTTGTAAACATTGCATTCTTTTGAAAAGGCACACCATAAATGAATATTTAAATCAAAGGTTTTTAACATCTGATGATTTCTACATATAGACAATCACTGTAAATAATAGTTTACAATAGTACTTCCGTTGATAGTACAGTCAAAATAAGATACATGGTGATGATTTGGTGAATGCAACGTTTCCTTGAAAAATATGCCATGTATGACTCCATGCACATAGCTTGTCTAACATATAAGCAAACAGCGGAAGACTTCTAGAAACCTGAGAATAAACATGCTTCAAGTGTCAACACAAAGGTTGGTGAGTTCATAGTTTTAATATTACACATAATCCGTATATCAATGTGGATTTACAAAAGTTCATTTGTTTTATTCAAAACGTTTATCAATAGGTTTTACATAAAAGGTGGATCACAAGATTTCAGTTATTTCATCCGAAACGTTTATCAATAGGTTTTACATAAAAGGTGGATCACAAGATTTCAGTTGTTTCATCCAGAAACGTTTATCAAAAGGTTTTACATAAAAGGTGGATCACAAGATTTCAGTTGTTTCATTCGAAACGTTTATCAATTGGTTCTACAAAATTGAGCACCCTGGTAACTAAACTTTAACGTTTATATAATTTGTACCCTTTGTATAATCATCTTAATAATACACGCAAACCAACGTGTACGCTTCTCAAATAGCATACGTCCGTTAAAAGGCTAGCGCTCTAGCTCGGACGGGGATGTCAAGCCCTATGGATCCATATACTACTACTCGCGCCCACCAGTTCTTATAACTGGCAGTTACTAGTTACCAAAGCTAAGGGATTTTCGGTTCAAACTCAGTGTAGAATTTAGTATGTACTTGTATCCATTGTGTTTAAAATAAAGTGCATGTATTCTCAGCCCAAAAATATAGATTGCAAAAGGGATCATATGAAACTCACACATATAAGTATTGTAAATCAGTTAATAAAGCATTTGCATGTATTCTCAGCCCAAAAATGTAAAGGGTAAAAGGGATCATATGAAACTCACGCATATAAATATTGTATATCGGTTAATAAAGCATTTGCATGTATTCGCAGTTAAAAATATATTTCAAAAGCATTTAATAAAGCAGTTGTAAAAATAGCGCATGTATTCTCAGTCCCAAAAATATAAAGAGTAAAAGGGAATCAAATGAACTCACTGTTTAATATTGATATACAATATTGCAGGAAAGCACGTAGACGCATCGGAGATGATAAACACGAGGTTTGATTCACAAAAAAAATACCCCCGAACATTACCCATAACCTCCTTGGCAATAACCCATAATTTCCTTAGCTCTAGCTTGCTCGAAAACTCATTTTGAAAATTACTTGGACAGCACTCCGTCGTAATATTTTATGTACATTATTATTTTTGTATCGCAAAAATAATAACACTAATAATAAAAATAATAAGATTAATAATAATCTTATTATTATTAATAATAATAATAATAATAATAATAAAATAAATAAATACGGAGTAAAAATAATATGTGTGTGATTTATCTGGCCAAAACTCGAGAATTTATAGCACTTGGCCTGAAATCTGGAGTCATGCGACTCGCATGGAAATGGCCTTCTGGCCATGCGACTCGCATGAGGACCAGGGACAGCTCACATTGTTTTGTAATTTAGCTCGTCGACATAATTAATTATTAATATAATATATATAATTTAAATAATTAATTATATATTATATTAAATTCACGTGCATAGTTGACTTGTAATTTTTGTTCCGATAAGTCGTACGTCATCACTCGACTTATGTCCCGGTTCTGGTTTTTCGAATGTCCTTTCGTACGCTGAGAAAACTTGCATTTTACGTTTCGTGACACGTACCTTTGTCAAAATATAGCCTTAAGTTATCCATAAAATATACCACTGTAGCAAAGTTACTAAGTCAATTTTTACTGTAGCAATTCACTGTAGCAAAGTCAATTTCACTGTAGCAAATAGTGATTTTTGAAAACACTGTAGCATTTTGAGTAATGTGGCAAATTGGAAAACACTGTAGCAAATTAGTGTTTTACTGGTTCATCTTAAACGCTTTATTTAACTTATCTAAATATCAATCGAATCAATAAACGAATGTTACTATCGTTTATTATATATATGTATATATCTTTTTAATATACATAAATCAATTTTTAAATACACATTGGAAGTTATTTATAAATAAATTTTAATAATAAATATCTCAACTTATCATATATATTCAAATAGATATTTAAACCAATAAGTTTAATGTACGGTATCAAACAATTAATACATTGTTACCTTTTCATGTTATAGTATATATGTATCTGTTTACATATAATTGTTCGCGAATCGTCGAAAACAACCGAAGGTATTTCAAAAATTTTGAGATTCAGTTTTACAGACTTTGCTTATCGTGTCAGAAATGTTAATCATACAAAGATTAAGTTTAAATTTAGTCAAAATTTCCGGGTCATCACAATTCAAGATAATATTTATCGATTTATTTCTGTACATCTAACTGTGGACAACTAGTTGTAGGTTACTAACAAGGACAGCTGACTTAATAAACTTAAAACATCAAAATATATTAAAAGTGTTGTAAATATATTTTGAACATACTTTGATATATATGTATATATTGTTATAGGTTCGTGAATCAACCAGTGGCCAAGTCTTACTTCCCGACGAAGTAAAAATCTGTGAAAGTGAGTTATAGTCCCACTTTTAAAATCTAATATTTTTGGGATGAGAATACATGCAGGTTTTATAAATGATTTACAAAATAGACACAAGTACGTGAAACTACATTCTATGGTTGAATTATCGAAATCGAATATGCCCCTTTTTATTAAGTCTGGTAATCTAAGAATTAGGGAACAGACACCCTAATTGACGCGAATCCTAAAGATAGATCTATTGGGCCTAACAAACCCCATCCAAAGTACCGGATGCTTTAGTACTTCGAAATTTATATCATATCCGAAGGGTGTCCCGGAATGATGGGGATATTCTTATATATGCATCTTGTTAATGTCGGTTACCAGGTGTTCACCATATGAATGATTTTTATCTCTATGTATGGGATGTGTATTGAAATATGAAATCTTGTGGTCTATTATTATGATTTGATATATATAGGTTAAACCTATAACTCACCAACATTTTTGTTGACGTTTTAAGCATGTTTATTCTCAGGTGATTATTAAGAGCTTCCGCTGTCGCATACTTAAATAAGGACGAGATTTGGAGTCCATGCTTGTATGATATTGTGTAAAAACTGCATTCAAGAAACTTATTTTGTTGTAACATATTTGTATTGTAAACCATTATGTAATGGTCGTGTGTAAACAAGATATTTTAGATTATCATTATTTGATAATCTACGTAAAGCTTTTTAAACCTTTATTGATGAAATAAAGGTTATGGTTTGTTTTAAAATGAATGCAGTCTTTGAAAAACGTCTCATATAGAGGTCAAAACCTCGCAACGAAATCAATTAATATGGAACGTTTTTAATCAATAAGAACCGGACATTTCAGTTGGTATCAGAGCTTTGGTCTTAGAGAACCAGAATTTTGCATTAGTGTGTCTTATCGAGTTTGTTAGGATGCATTAGCGAGTCTGGACTTCGACCGTGTTTACTTGAAAAATGATTGCTTAACAAATTTTGTTGGAAACTATATATTTTTAACATGTGAATATTATGTGATATATTAATCTCTTAACGCGTTTGATATTATGTGATAGATGTCTACCTCTAGAACAAGTCCCATTGACTCACCTAATAATAATGAAGAGTCAAATGTAAATTGGAATGATTCGTGGACTGATTCACAAGTTCCCGAAGAGGAACTGGAAGAAGAGTCGGAACCGGAAGAAGAATCGGAACCGGAAGAAGAATCGGAACCGGATGAAGAAATAGAACCGGTGGGGGAAATAATAAAACGGTTAAGTAAAAGAAAATCCTCAACCAACCGACCAAGGTTAATTATGGTCAATGGTGTTTTCGCCAAGGAAGCAAAATATTAGGAGGATTACCAATTCTCCGATGAATCGGATTCCGACGAGAATTCCGATGATGTTATAGAAATTACCCCAACTGAATTTAAAAAGGCAAAAGAAAATAATAATGGAAAGGGCATAAAAATAGAGAAATCTAATTCCAACCCCGATGAACTTTATATGTATCGTCAACCCCCGAAGTCCTTAAGTTGTAACAATGACCCGGGAACCTCTAAACCACCAGGTTTTTCTAAACCGTTGTGGAAAACGACAGCTAGTATTAGGGGAACATCATATATCCCTAGAAACTTGGCAAAACGAACCAAAACCGAAGAAGAAGAAACGAGCGAGTCAGAATAAGATAGTTGTATTCGTGTGGTATAATATATGTAATATAGTGTGCTTATGCTTTATGATATATGTAAAAATTGCTTGTATTAATAAGTATTTTTTATGAATCTAACTCTTGTCTATTTTACAGTTTAAAAATACAAAATGGATAGACAACCCAATATTTTAAGAGACCTACCCGGAGACATGATTGATGAAATCTTGTCTAGAGTCGGTCAGAATTCCTCGGCACAACTATTTAAGGCGAGATCAGTTTGTAAGACATTCGAAGAACGTTCCAAGAATGTCTTGGTTTATAAGAGATTTTCATTTGAAAGATGGGGGATATCACATTGGGAAACCCATAAGTTACGATGTGTTTACTTTGACGCATATATTGCGGGGAACCCAAATGCTATTTTACGCAACGGGTTAAGAAATTATTTTGACTCAATGTATCCGAATATAGGACTTCATGATTCAGAAAAAGCGGCTAACATGCAACATAAAGAAGCATGCTATGCTTACGGGTTAGTAATGTTCACTTCTCACCAAAGTGAGAAAAAGAACATCGGGCTACAGCTATTAAACAAAACGTTCCCACAAGTGACGGAGTCGGTAATTGGGGTAAGAAATGAGGTTTTTAGATTGTTACGGGACTGTTGGACATTACGTAACCCTCGTCCCTTTGACGACGTTACAACACGCTGTCTTATCAACGGCCATAACGGTTATGTTCCACAAGACCAAGGATGGGAAGTAGTCCTAGTAAAACCAGAATGCATGACTTGTTTCTGGACGTATGAATTACGTGTCTTTATTGCCTTTGTTGAACGACTTGTGTACTAGCTAGAATTATCTTCACAACTATCTTGTATCAAAGTTATTGTGTGCTATATTTCATGCTTTATGTAAAATAAACGGTATTGTAAGTTTGTAAAATATTGTATAAAAGTTTGAACGCGAAATATTATTATAATCAGTTTTTCATATAGAATTGTAGTAGTTGAATTGTATATTAGCTACTAAGTATGAACTTAAACGGTAGGTACTACCCGAATTTAAACTTATAGAACGCTAATATGAAGAAAAAGCTTTTATAAATGAGTTCATATTATGCTACGAAATACTATTAACTACTCTTAATATTCTGTATGATTAACTTGTTCCATTTGACTATTTTGAAGGAAATGGCACCGACTACTCGACACACCGTGAATATGAATGAAGAGGAATTCCGTACTTTTCTAGCTTCAAACATAGCCGCAGTACAGGCTGCGCTACATACCAACAATAACATTGGATCTAGCAGTACAGGAAATCGTGTAGGATGCACCTACAAAGAATTCACTGCCTACAAACCTTTGGAATTTGATGGAACCGAAGGACCGATCGGATTGAAACGGTGGACCGAGAAGGTCGAATCGGTGTTTGCCATAAGTAAGTGTACTGAAGAGGACAAAGTGAAGTACGCTACACATACCTTCACAGGTTCTGCGTTAACATGGTGGAATACCTATCTAGAGCAAGTGGGACAAGATGATGCGTACGCACTACCGTGGTCAGCATTCAAGCACTTGATGAACGAGAAGTACCGTCTCAGAACCGAGGTCAATAAGCTCAAGACAGAACTTAGAGGGTTACGAACCCAAGGATTTGATATTACCACATACGAAATAAGATTCACAAAATTGTGCCTATTGTGTCCGGGAGCGTTCGAAGATGAGGAAGAGAAGATCGACGCGTTTGTGAAAGGATTACCGGAAAGAATTCAAGAAGATATAAGTTCACACGAGCCCGCCTCCATACAACAGGCATGTAGAATGGCTCACAAACTAGTGAACCAGATTGAAGAAAGAATTAAAGAACAGACTGTTGAAGAGGCCAATGTGAAGCAAGTCAAAAGAAAGTGGGAGGAAAACGGTGATAAGAATCACCAATACAGCAACAACAGCAATTACAACAATAATCGCAACAATTATCCCAACAATCGCAACATCAATCGCAACTACAACAAACGGCCCAACAACAACAACAACAACAACAACAACAACAACAACAACAACAACAGCTACAACAATCATCCCAACAACAATAATAACCGCAACAACAACAACAATCAGAAGCAGCTATGCCAAAGGTGTGAAAAGTATCACTCGGGGTTATGCACCAAATTTTGCAACAAGTGTAAAAGAAATGGTCATAGTGCGGCGAAGTGTGAGGTCTACGGACCAGGGGTTAATAGAACGAAAGGAACAAATGGTGTCGGAACGAGTAATGGCGGAGCAAGTAGTGTCGGAGCAAGTTATGCCAATGTAGTTTGTTATAAATGTGGAAAACCGGGCCACATTATTAGAAATTGCCCGAACCAGGAGAACACGAATGGACAAGGCCGCGGAAGAGTTTTCAATATTAATGCGGCAGAGGCACAGGAAGACCCGGAGCTTGTTACGGGTACGTTTCTTATTGACAATAAATCTGCTTACGTTTTATTTGATTCGGGTGCGGATAGAAGCTATATGAGTAGAGATTTTTGTGCTAAATTAAGTTGTCCATTGACGCCTTTGGATAGTAAATTTTTACTCGAATTAGCAAACGGTAAATTAATTTCAGCAGATAATATATGTCGGAATCGAGAAATTAAACTGGTTAGCGAAACATTTAAGATTGATTTGATACCAGTAGAGTTAGGGAGTTTTGATGTGATAATCGGTATGGACTGGTTGAAAGAAGTGAAAGCAGAGATCGTTTGTTACAAAAATGCAATTCGCATTATACGAGAAAAAGGAAAACCCTTAATGGTGTACGGAGAAAAGGGCAACACGAAGCTACATCTTATTAGTAATTTGAAGACACAAAAACTAATAAGAAAAGGTTGCTATGCTGTTCTAGCACACGTCGAGAAAGTACAAACTGAAGAAAAGAGCATCAATGATGTTCCCATTGCAAAAGAATTTCCCGATGTATTTCCGAAAGAATTACCGGGATTACCCCCACATCGATCCGTTGAATTTCAAATAGATCTTGTACCAGGAGCTGCACCAATAGCTCGTGCTCCTTACAGACTCGCACCCAGCGAGATGAAAGAATTGCAAAGCCAATTACAAGAACTTTTAGAGCGTGGTTTCATTCGACCAAGCACATCACCGTGGGGAGCTCCTGTTTTGTTTATCAAGAAGAAAGATGGTACATTCAGGTTGTGTATCGACTACCGAGAGTTGAACAAACTTACCATCAAGAACCGCTACCCACTACCGAGAATCGACGACTTATTTGATCAACTACAAGGCTCGTCTGTTTATTCAAAGATTGACTTACGTCCCGGGTATCATCAAATGCGGGTGAAAGAAGATGATATTCCAAAGACTGCTTTCAGAACACGTTACGGTCATTACGAGTTTATGGTCATGCCGTTTGGTTTAACTAATGCACCAGCTGTGTTCATGGACCTTATGAACCGAGTGTGTGGACCATACCTTGACAAGTTTGTCATTGTTTTCATTGATGACATACTTATTTACTCAAAGAATGACCAAGAACACGGTGAACATTTGAGAAAGGTGTTAGAAGTATTGAGGAAGGAAGAATTGTACGCTAAGTTTTCAAAGTGTGCATTTTGGTTGGAAGAAGTTCAATTCCTCGGTCACATAGTGAACAAAGAAGGTATTAAGGTGGATTCGGCAAAGATAGAAACTGTTGAAAAGTGGGAAACCCCGAAAACTCCGAAACACATACGCCAGTTTTTAGGACTAGCTGGTTACTACAGAAGGTTCATCCAAGACTTTTCCAGAAGAGCAAAACCCTTGACTGCATTAACGCATAAAGGGAAGAAATTTGAATGGAATGATGAACAAGAGAAAGCGTTTCAGTTATTGAAGAAAAAGCTAACTACGGCACCTATATTGTCATTGCCTGAAGGGAATGATGATTTTGTGATTTATTGTGACGCATCAAAGCAAGGTCTCGGTTGTGTATTAATGCAACGAACGAAGGTGATTGCTTATGCGTCTAGATAATTGAAGATTCACGAACAAAATTATACGACGCATGATTTGGAATTAGGCGCGGTTGTTTTTGCATTAAAGACTTGGAGGCACTACTTATATGGGGTCAAAATTATTATATACACCGACCACAAAAGTCTTCAACATATATTTAATCAGAAACAACTGAATATGAGGCAGCGTAGGTGGATTGAATTGTTGAATGATTACGACTTTGAGATTCGTTACCACCCAGGGAAGGCAAATGTGGTAGCCGATGCCTTGAGCAGGAAGGACAGAGAACCCATTCGAGTAAAATCTATGAATATAATGATTCATAATAACCTTACTACTCAAATAAAGGAGGCGCAACAAGGAGTTTTAAAAGAGGGAAATTTAAAGGATGAAATACCCAAAGGATCGGAGAAGCATCTTAATATTCGGGAAGACGGAACCCGGTATAGGGCTGAAAGGATTTGGGTACCAAAATTTGGAGATATGAGAGAAATGGTACTTAGAGAAGCTCATAAAACCAGATACTCAATACATCCTGGAACGGGGAAGATGTACAAGGATCTCAAGAAACATTTTTGGTGGCCGGGTATGAAAGCCGATGTTGCTAAATACGTAGGAGAATGTTTGACGTGTTCTAAGGTCAAAGCTGAGCATCAGAAACCATCAGGTCTACTTCAACAACCCGAAATCCCGGAATGGAAATGGGAAAACATTACCATGGATTTCATCACTAAATTGCCAAGGACTGCAAGTGGTTTTGATACTATTTGGGTAATAGTTGATCGTCTCACCAAATCAGCACACTTCCTGCCAATAAGAGAAGATGACAAGATGGAGAAGTTAGCACGACTGTATTTGAAGGAATTCGTCTCCAGACATAGAATACCAATCTCTATTATCTCTGATAGGGATGGCAGATTTATTTCAAGATTCTGGCAGACATTACAGCAAGCATTAGGAACTCATCTAGACATGGGTACTGCCTATCATCCACAAACTGATGGGCAGAGCGAAAGGACGATACAAATGCTTGAAGACATGCTACGAGCATGTGTTATTGATTTCGGAAACAGTTGGGATCGACATCTACCATTAGCAGAATTTTCCTACAACAACAGCTACCAATCAAGCATTGAGATGGAGCCGTTTGAAGCACTTTATGGTAGAAAGTGCAGGTCTCCGATTTGTTGGAGTGAAGTGGGGGATAGACAGATTACGGGTCCGGAGATTATACAAGAAACTACCGAGAAGATCATCCAAATTCAACAACGGTTGAAAACCGCCCAAAGTCGACAAAAGAGCTACGCTGACATTAAAAGAAAAGATATAGAATTTGAAATTGGAGAGATGGTCATGTTTAAAGTTGCACCTTGGAAAGGCGTTGTTCGATTTGGTAAACGAGGGAAATTAAATCCAAGGTATATTGGACCATTCAAGATTATTGATCGTGTCGGACCAGTAGCTTACCGACTTGAGTTACCTCAACAACTCGCAGCTGTACATAACACTTTCCACGTCTCGAATTTGAAGAAATGTTTTGCTAAAGAAGATCTCACTATTCCGTTAGATGAAATCCAAATCAACGAAAAACTTCAATTCATCGAAGAACCCGTCGAAATAATGGATCGTGAGGTTAAAAGACTTAAGCAAAACAAGATACCAATTGTTAAGGTTCGATGGAATGCTCGTAGAGGACCCGAGTTCACCTGGGAGCGTGAAGATCATATGAAGAAGAAATACCCGCATCTATTTCCAGAAGATTCGTCAACACCTTCAACAGCTTAAAATTTCGGGACGAAATTTATTTAACGGGTAGGTACTGTAGTGACCTGAACTTTTCCATGTTTATATATATTAATTGAGATTGATATTTACATGATTAAATGTTTCCAACATGTTAAGCAATTAAACTTGTTAAGACTTGATTAATTGAAATATGTTTCATATAGACAATTGACCACCCAAGTTGACCGGTGATTCACGAACGTTAAAACTTGTAAAAACTATATGATGACATATATATGGATATATATATATATTTAACATGATACTATGATAAGTAAACATATCATTAAGTATATTAACAATGAACTACATATGTAAAAACAAGACTACTAACTTAATGATTTTTAAACGAGACATATATGTAACGATTATCGTTGTAAAGACATTTAATGTATATATATCATATTAAGAGATATTCATACATGATAATATCATGATAATATAATAATTTAAAATCTCATTTGATATTATAAATATTGGGTTAACAACATTTAACAAGATCGTTAACCTAAAGGTTTCAAAACAACACTTACATGTAACGACTAACGATGACTTAACGACTCAGTTAAAATGTATATACATGTAGTGTTTTAATATGTATTTATACACTTTTGAAAGAATTCAATACACTTATCAAAATACTTCTACTTAACAAAAATGCTTACAATTACATCCTCGTTCAGTTTCATCAACAATTCTACTCGTATGCACCAGTATTCGTACTCGTACAATACACAGCTTTTAGATGTATGTACTATTGGTATATACACTCCAATGATCAGCTCTTAGCAGCCCATGTGAGTCACCTAACACATGTGGGAACCATCATTTGGCAACTAGCATGAAATATCTCATAAAATTACAAAAATATGAGTAATCATTCATGACTTATTTACATGAAAACAAAATTACATATCCTTTATATCTAATCCATACACCAACGACCAAAAACACCTAAAAACACTTTCATTCTTCAATTTTATTCATCTAATTGATCTCTCTCAAGTTCTATCTTCAAGTTCTAAGTGTTCTTCATATATTCTACAAGTTCTAGTTACATAAAATCAAGAATACTTTCAAGTTTGCTAGCTCACTTCCAATCTTGTAAGGTGATCATCCAACCTCAAGAAATCTTTGTTTCTTACAGTAGGTTATCATTCTAATACAAGGTAATAATCATATTCAAACTTTGGTTCAATTTCTATAACTATAACAATCTTATTTCAAGTGATGATCTTACTTGAACTTGTTTTCGTGTCATGATTCTGCTTCAAGAACTTCGACCCATCCAAGGATCCGTTGAAGCTAGATCTATTTTTCTCTTTTCCAGTAGGTTTATCCAAGGAACTTAAGGTAGTAATGATGTTCATAACATCATTCGATTCATACATATAAAGCTATTTTATTCGAAGGTTTAAACTTGTAATCACTAGAACATAGTTTAGTTAATTCTAAACTTGTTCACAAACAAAAGTTAATCCTTCTAACTTGACTTTTAAAATCAACTAAACACATGTTCTATATCTATATGATATGCTAACTTAATGATTTAAAACCTGGAGACACGAAAAACACCGTAAAATCGGATTTACGCCGTCGTAGTAACACCGCGGGCTGTTTTGGGTTAGTTAATTAAAAACTATGATAAACTTTGATTTAAAAGTTGTTATTCTGAGAAAATGATTTTTATTATGAACATGAAACTATATCCGAAAATTATGGTTAAACTCAAAGTGGAAGTATGTTTTCTAAAATGGTCATCTAGACGTCGTTCTTTCGACTGAAATGACTACCTTTACAAAAACGACTTGTAACTTATTTTTCCGACTATAAACCTATACTTTTTTTGTTTAGATTCATAAAATATAGTTCAATATGAAACCATAGCAATTTGATTCACTCAAAACGGATTTAAAATGAAGAAGTTATGGGTAAAACAAGATTGGATAATTTTTCTCATTTTAGCTACGTGAAAATTGGTAACAAATCTATTCCAACCATAACTTAATCAACTTGTATTGTATATTATATAATCTTGAGATACCATAGACACGTATACAATGTTTCGACCTATCATGTCGACACATCTATATATATTTCGGAACAACCATAGACACTTTATATGTGAATGTTGGAGTTAGCTATACAGGGTTGAGGTTGATTCCAAAATATATATAGTTTGAGTTGTGATCAATACTGAGATACGTATACACTGGGTCGTGGATTGATTCAAGATAATATTTATCGATTTATTTCTGTACATCTAACTGTGGACAACTAGTTGTAGGTTACTAACAAGAACAGCTGACTTAATAAACTTAAAACATCAAAATATATTAAAAGTGTTGTAAATATATTTTGAACATACTTTGATATATATATGTATATATTGTTATAGGTTCGTGAATCAACCAGTGGCCAAGTCTTACTTCCCGACGAAGTAAAAATCTGTGAAAGTGAGTTATAGTCCCACTTTTAAAATCTAATATTTTTGGGATGAGAATACATGCAGGTTTTATAAATGATTTACAAAATAGACACAAGTACGTGAAACTACATTCTATGGTTGAATTATCGAAATCGAATATGCCCCTTTTTATTAAGTCTGGTAATCTAAGAATTAGGGAACAGACACCCTAATTGACGCGAATCCTAAAGATAGATCTATTGGGCCTAACAAACCCCATCCAAAGTACCGGATGCTTTAGTACTTCGAAATTTATATCATATCTAAGGGTGTCCCGGAATGATGGGGATATTCTTATATATGCATCTTGTTAATGTCGGTTACCAGGTGTTCACCATATGAATGATTTTTATCTCTATGTATGGGATGTGTATTGAAATATGAAATCTTGTGATCTATTATTATGATTTGATATATATAGGTTAAACCTATAACTCACCAACATTTTTGTTGACGTTTTAAGCATGTTTATTCTCAGGTGATTATTAAGAGCTTCCGCTGTCGCATACTTAAATAAGGACGAGATTTGGAGTCCATGCTTGTATGATATTGTGTAAAAACTGCATTCAAGAAACTTATTTTGTTGTAACATATTTGTATTGTAAACCATTATGTAATGGTCGTGTGTAAACAGGATATTTTAGATTATCATTATTTGATAATCTACGTAAAGCTTTTTAAACCTTTATTGATGAAATAAAGGTTATGATTTGTTTTAAAATGAATGCAGTCTTTGAAAAACGTCTCATATAGAGGTCAAAACCTCGTAACGAAATCAATTAATATGTAACGTTTTTAATCAATAAGAACGGGACATTTCAAATATGCCCCTTTTTATTAAGTCTGGTAATCTAAGAATTAGGGAACAGACACCCTAATTGACGTGAATCCTAAAGATAGATCTATCGGGCCCAACAAGCCCCATCCAAAGTACCGGATGCTTGAGTACTTCGAAATTTATATCATGTCCGAAGGAGGATCCCGGAATTATGGGGATATTCTTATATATGCATCTTGTTAATGTCGGTTACCAGGTGTTCACAATGATTTTTATCTCTATGTATGGGATGTATATTGAAATATGAAATCTTGTGGTCTATTGTTACGATTTGATATATATAGGTTAAACCTATAACTCACCAACATTTTTGTTGACGTTTTAAGCATGTTTATTCTCAGGTGATTATTAAGAGCTTCCGCTGTCGCATACTTAAATAAGGACAAGATTTGGAGTCCATGCTTGTATGATATTGTGTAAAAACTGCATTCAAGAAACTTATTTCGTTGTAACATATTTGTATTGTAAACCATTATGTAATAGTCGTGTGTAAACAGGATATTTTAGATTATCATCATTTGATAATCTACGTAAAGCTTTTTAAACCTTTATTGATGAAATAAAGGTTATGGTTTGTTTTAAAATGAATGCAGTCTTTGAAAAACGTCTCATATAGAGGTCAAAACCTCGCAACGAAATCAATTAATATGGAACGTTTTTAATCAATAAGAACGGGACATTTCAAATAAGACCCATCTGAGTAATATATTTGGATCCATTTCAAGAATAAAGCTGTTGAAATAAGAGTACTACTATCAACGACTCGATTGAACTTCCCTACTCTAAATCTTTACAACTGTAATTTACAATGCTTAAATTTTTTACATATATTTATATATTTTTCTTATGAGTTCTGTAGGTGATTGCCGAAATGCTATCGAAGAAGAATTTGGTGGATTAAAGCAGTTGTAAGAAATGATACACGCATACAATTGTGTTTTAATTACTATTTACTATTTATTTACTATTGAAGAATTAAAAGAGGGTCTACGACGAATGGGTTATGAAGTTATGGATTCTGAGATCAAGGATAAGAGGTTGACCCAACGAGTGGGGTTATGAACTTCTGTGTAGGTGATTGCAACTATTTCCCCCTTTTTATATTTCGTAAGAATGTAAGAAATGATACACGCATACAATAGATGTATTTTATATGATTTTTTTAAATAAACCCGTGATTTCACAGGTCATTTAACTAGTATATATATATATAATAGGTTTTTGAGCCCGTGCGTTGCACGAGTGTGTAAAAAATTGTGCAAAAAATGTAATTCGCAGTATGTGATAGCGATACTAAAAATATAAGAAAGTATAAAAATTATTTAAGAGATCGTGGTGTTGACAAATTTTAAAAATTCTTTTGAGTTTAAGAGCCCATGGTATTGACAAATTTTAAAAATTTCTTTTGAGTTTAAGAGCCCGTTGACTATAGCATTTATTCATTAATACTTAAAGCACATCATTAAACTGTTTCGTTTAAACAAATTCGTGGTTTCACGAGTCATTTCACTAGTAATGTAGTATTACTCTATCCTGTTCCATAATTCCCATTATTAAAAAATAGTAATTGATATATGTTACAGAATAAAATATATCAATTTTATTCATTCTATCCAAATGTTGTTGCTCCGTGAATTATGTGTAGAAAATAAAATTGAGATATTTTCTCTAAGTATTTGATATATATATATATATATATATATATATATATATATATATATATATACTAGTGAAATGACTCGTGAAATTACGGGTTTGTTTCAACGAAATAATTTAATGACATGTTTTAGGTATTAAGTGAATGTAAATGCTAAAGTCATTTATTTTAATGACCCGTTTGACTAATAAACTTGTCGTTATTTTTACAAATATATAGAGACATGTATTTTCGCATACATATGTAACGTAATTAATTTCGTAAAAAGAATCCATATTTGAATATTAATAATATAATAATTATAATTATAATTTTTTTTGGTAATAATAATTATTTTTTTAATATAATAATTATAATTATAATTATTATATTAAAAGTGAATAATACCCCGTAATAATAAAGTTCGCTCAAAGTTGAGTATTTATAATAATAATAATAATAATAATAATAATAATAATAATAATAATAATAATAATAATAATAATAATAATAATAATAATAATAATAATTGCTTTTATATTTTTTTAGAAAATTAAAATTACAATTTATGAGAGATTAGTATTTCCTTTTATAAAAAATTTTGTATTATTTTTTAATTAAATTAATATATAATTATGGCATCATCATTATGAAAATTAAAGGCTAATGAGCTTAATGATGACACCATTATTTTGGAGCTTTATATATATATATATATATATATATATATATATATATATATATATATATATATATATATATATATATATATATATATATATATATATATATATATATATATATATATATACGGAGTATATTTTAAGCTTTTTAGCTTTTTAAATATATATAGTAAATCTATACACATATTCGTTTAAATCATATATATTATAAAATTAATATATATATATATATATATATATATATATATATATATATTCATTTAAAATCCATACAACCCGAATATATAGCAAATTAAATAGAATATGATTTTTCTACGGCACTTGATGTTATCTAACTATATTTATTTCTATTCCTATTTTATATTTAGATTTTGAATTCAATTAATTATTCTTTCCACTCTCAATCTACGCTACATATATACTCTGCACATATTTATTTATCATCCTACTAATTATTAGTTACTAGTTAAAGACCCGCGAATTCGCGAGATTTTTTTAAAGAATTTTGTTATAGTGAAGTAGAAATGGGGTTATTTTATTAATGATTTGATTATGATTATGATTATTATTTGATTACATTTCCACTGTATAGATAAGATACATGCTTATAAGTTTTTAGTATTAAATATTAAATAATTAAATAATAATATTATACAGAGTAATAAAGAATTCAAATATGCAAGTAACAAACTTGATTTCATGATTGATTTCAGGGGCGGAGCCAGAAAATTCAATCATTGGGGGCACACAATTTAACGTAAAATTTTACAACATTGTTAAAGTTGCTCAAAAATCATATCAAAAATTAGATAGTGCAAAATGATAAATAATTTTTTTACAGAAAGCTTTGAACTTCAAAGGTTACAATTTAATAATTGTTCAATAAGGAGTGTATAAATTGGAGGTGTGTTAAATAGTTTTACAACAGAAAAGCACAGTCACTGAATATTTGAGAATTTGCAATATACAAATTTGGGTATATTAAATATTCTATGTTTTTAATATTATAAGGGCCTGTAAGGATCATTTAGATTTAACTATCTGTGCTAGTGGTAGCTGGTAGCCAACGGAAATGGCAGCTCAATTGGACTTAAAAACTATTATTGAGCTTCAAAAACAACAATATAGGATCATACGTTCAAATTTCTGTGGGATCACACATCTAATAATTAAATATTTTGCACTAAATGGTATTGGGCTTCTGGGCTATTTGGCAAGTGAGTGGGGTCAAAGGCCCCCACATACCAATTAGCTCCGCCCCTGATTGATTTTGGTTTTGAAGTTGCTCATTTATGTATTCATATCATGAAAACCAACTATAACTATGTACTTTATCACTTGTAG
The DNA here is from genome assembly GCF_046630445.1 of Rutidosis leptorrhynchoides. NCBI lineage: Eukaryota > Viridiplantae > Streptophyta > Magnoliopsida > Asterales > Asteraceae > Rutidosis > Rutidosis leptorrhynchoides. Next base: position 360,957,740 of record NC_092339.1, read on the forward strand.
CTTCCCTCATATCCGGGGGATATACATAAAAGCTTGCGGTATATGCCTAAATTATGCAAATAAATATATTTCGAGCGATGTAATAATGACTTGAAACACAAACATATGATTTCACTGAAGCCTCTCTCTTTTTGTTTACCCTCACCCGATTCAATCAAAGTTAAAGAAAAAAAAATTTGTATATAACAAGAATGGTCGTATGATTAAACACTCTCTAATCAAAGCTAACTTGTCTATCTTACCCTCTGTTTATTTTAAGAAAGCTACCAATGCCAACGAATGTAGTACTATCATGCTTCATTAACCACCTTCCCGCTGCGAGCAAGTGAGTTAGCACTCTGCATAGGTTATTGAATAATTGGAAATAGATTTTGGTAATTAAAAAATGACACTTAAGAATATATACCTCATCACTATGGATGATAAGTATCTAGATTTCAACCCAAGCTAACCCACCAATAATGACTCACTTTGACCCTCTCTGTCATATCAACAGGTAGAAGCAGACCTCATATTACATCTATCATATCATTTCAGCTTCAAGTTTCACCTTCTGTCCATTCTCCTTTGTGGAAACTTGTAGTCAAAGACCCGCGAATTTGGTGGATTCTTTAAGGAATTTTGTTATAGTAAAGATTAAAGGATGTAAACTAATTAGTTGATGTTATGAATTCATTTGACAATTATTTCACAAATAGGATAAAAATAACGTGTAATCAAAGGATTAATGATAAGTTTAAGCCTTAAGATGACCTATCCAAAGACATGTTTAAGCCTTAAGAAGAGCTATCCAAAGACCATCTAATGTCATAATCTTCAGGAAGTAGTCATTAAATTATGTAAACGAAAAGCAGGATCAAAAGAAAGAGTATGATACCCATTGTGCAAGGACTCAATTAACTGAACGTTGACTTTTTAATTTACAGCTCTTTATCCACATACTATGCATAACCGTTGACTACTTAGAGTTGTCAAAACCACAATGCCCTTATAATACCCCTTTTAGAACTCTTTATACTACCGATGAAAATAGCCAAAGTATCCATAGAAAAGTTAGAATTAGTCCAAATTCATCTTGATGTAGTATTATATGTTGTTGCCAGAACAATTAAGATCAGAAACATGAAAAGAGGTCATGGCCAATGCCTATATAATGCAAAAGAATACGATAATCTTTTTTTTTTTTGTTGCTCATTACCTACCTTTAGTTGTTTTGCAAAATTGATATCAAATTTTCAAACTTGTGGTCATGATAATATCACTTCAACCGTTAAACCAACAAACTTCAAACCTCCCATTTATTCATTTTATGTTTTCTAATTTATCATAAACCATTAATTAAAAGCTTCTATTCATCTAACCTCCCATAACAAATTGTTTTTCAATGATTCGTGAAAAAGTAACTGAGCATAAAGTAGTTTAACTTCACAAATCACATCCTAATGTGTTAAAGATTACTAAACTTTAAATGTTTTATAAAATTCTCATTACCCAATTCCACGAAATTTACAAATAAGCAATGTGCCAACTATGATTACAAAAACTACAATTTGATAAAAATGTCCAACTTTCTTCACCAAAGCAATTTAGTAGTCATTATGGATATGACATTTTTATAAGCTTCAGATGACTTTAAACCAGTATATAGGTAAATGGGTCGTAAAACTACCTCTAGTAATTACGTATCATACACCAAGGAATCGACAACATGTATCCAAAGTAATAACAAAGATTTACATACCAATCGTCGGGTCAACTTGTGCAGTTGTGCTTGACCCCTTAAAGCCAAATCAGAAATTGAAATTCCAACACGAAAGAGAAGGCAGTCGCATGCAAACGGAGTAGTTTTTCATCAATTAATGAAGACAACAGCTTGGTAGATAGCACTCCTTTGTCGACTAAAGACCAACTACACACATATTTGGACCTAGAATTAATAACAAACGCAGATAAAAGACTGTTTAGCTGCTGCAGGTCACCAGAAGCTCGACCTGAAGTTGATCTAGACCATTGGCCAAACCCCACTGCAACTGTTGCTTTCCAGTTTCCACACGCTCGATCTTCTCCTGAACTGTAGCCTCTTTACATGCTTGATCCTTGTTCATGACCTTTTTTTTCTATTGTAAAAACATCTCTAAACACATACGGCAGAAGCTAAACAATTATAAAATAAAAAACACCAATTACATAAAATATATAATTAATGATTAATATCACTATAAATTTATATGTCTACGAAATTGTATGCAAAGAAATTTATAGTAGCCTTTCTAACCCGTTCTCACTTTTCCCATTTTCTCCTTTACCTACATTTGTTTTATAGTAGCCATTTATTGTAAATTGTAATATTGATATGTTTTAAGGGTATTAAAGTCTTTTAATAAAGAATGCTAAAATTGATTAGTAATAAAAATTTGTGATTTGAATTAATGGTTAGATTAGTTTGCTTAATATTGATCCAATGATTAGGATTTAATTTGAAAGTTGAATTTGAATATTTATTTCACATTTAAGCTCTTCTTTTAATAAAAAGAGAGATTAATTTGATTCATAAGGAAGTTAATAATACAATTATAACGTTATATTAGCAACTTAGTAATGTTATCAATTATTATCATTTTATTGAAAATATTAGCTCTAAAAAATACTGCGTAATTGTTTGATAATCACGATTGATTTTGCACAGTTATTTATCCACATGTGCAATGTACGGACTTTAAAACCTAATATATATATATATATATATATATATATATATATATATATATGATGGAAAATCGTGTGTACTTTTAACAAATCAGATTAACGCAGCGGATAGTTAAAATAATAATCTTTTAATATTTCATAAAACTTTTACAAGATTAAATAATCACTTATTTAATGAAACATGCACACGATTAATTTATCTCAATTAGATCCAGTTACACCATAATAATTGTCATGAATATAAAAATAAAGAGGAGTTAACGATATACCTTTCTTGAAGAAACTGATGAACGGAGAGAAACCTACGATCAAAAGTATGACCGTCTCTTTGTATAGTCCACACTACACTTCAAACAACGTCAATGGATGCTAGTCCAAACCCAAGTAATAATTAATCAACCTTTGATTAATATTATGAACCAAAATATGTAATATGTGTTTTTGTTCAGTTCACCGAAAGAATGAGAGATGAATTGTATTGTTATTGATTGATATAAATCCTTTTGTGTTTTTTTTAACCAAGAATCTCTCATGATATATATATTAATGTGTATCTCACATGCCAACAAAATGACTACGATCCTTTTATTTAAACAAATCTACTTTTAAGATTTCCAAAATCAATCCAAGATCCTTTTATTTAAATAAATCTACTTTTAAGATTTTCAAAATCAATCCAAATCTCCTTTTCATATTCATGAATATGATTTATTACATTAATTAATCTTTAATTAATTATACTTTTATTTAATTACTAGAATAATATATATCAAATATATATATTATTAATTGACGTCTAGGTGTATATGTGTGTGACCCCGAAGGCTCAAATAAATTTAGCCATATGATTATATGTTGTACCTTGCACATTAATCCTTCAGACTCCCACTTGTGCATGGCACAACACCAAGTAACTATATAAACAATAGTAAGCGTCTAGCAACACGTCATTTTCCCCAAATTCACGTGAGGTTAGTTTCTCGAAACTGTTTATGGTAAGTTTTAAATATCATTCGTCTTTTTGTTTCAGATACTTTAGTTAAACTTGAGATATGGATCATCGGTCATTCTCATTTGTTTAACAATTTTATTTCTTGATCTTAGAACTGAATTAGATCACCAAATTAATTAAGTATCATCTTAATTACATCTGGGTGCGGCCACACAAATATCTTATTCATTCATCGAGGAGCTCAAAAGTATCTAACTCCAAACATTTTGGAGGAACAAATCCTATATTGCATACACGTGTCTATCACGAGCTTTACATTATACCCAATAATGGCCTTTATAACAGCCTTATTCAGGACAGTGTTTAACTATATCAAAGTACAATGCTACACTCATCAAGACGGGCGTGCATCTCAAGTCTAAGGACACAAAGACATAATTACTAAAAGATTCACTACTGACTACGATCCATGTAGTGACATCTCATGATTGGGTCATTACAATATTCATCATCAATGAATACATATGAAATTTGGTCTCAACAAGTTAACTATTTATCACCAATAAATATAACCAAAACTTCATATTAATCTTAATTCATGTTATTCCCATAACATGATTGATTATGGAGATTTTTAATAATCAACAATTACTCATGGATTAAACATGCTAATATAGAACACAGTGATATATATGAAAACGATAATACCATCAATATATCAATTCATTATGATAAAACTGTTTAATGTTCCAAAAATTATCCAAATACTAAATTACAAATTAAAAATATCAGCAGCATAACGAAGTCCAATACTACTAGCATGATCATCATGTTTGTTGTGTGTCATGGGCTTTGTGAACGGGTCAGCCACATTATCATCTGTATGAACCTTAAGAATACTAATATCATTCCTCTCAATGAGTTCTTGAATGTAGTCAAACTCTCGAAGAATGTATCTGCCACCTTTACGTACACGTGATTCTTTCGCAAGTATAATAGCACTTTGAAAGGACCCATCCTAATTCATCCGGACGAAAACCATATCGATTATAAACGATTCACAACAGTTGATTACATCGCGAGGTACTTGACCTCTATATGATACATTTTACAAACATTGCATTCGTTTTTGAAAAGACAATCTTTCATTACATCAAAAGTTGACGGCAGGCATACCATTTCATAATATATCTAACTATAATTGACTTAATAATAATCTTGATGAACGCAATGACTCGAATGCAACGTCTTTTGAAATATGTCATAAATGACTCCAAGTATTATCTCTAAGATGAGCAAATGCACAGCGGAAGATTTCTTTAATACCTGAGAATAAACATGCTTTAAAGTGTCAACCAAAAGGTTGGTGAGTTCATTAGTTTAACATAAAGAATCATTTCATAATTTTTAATAGACCACAAGATTTCATATTTCCATTTCTCATAAACATACGTCCCATGCATAGAGACAAAAATATCATTCATATGGATTGAACACCTGGTAACCGACATTCACAATATGTATATAAGAATATCCCCATCATTCCGGGATCCTCCTTCGGACATGATATAATTTCGAAGTACTAAAGCATCCGGTACTTTGGATGGGGCTTGTTGGGCCCGATAGATCTATCTTTAGGATTCGCGTTAATTAGGGTGTCTGTTCCCTAATTTTTAGATTACCAGACTAAAAAGGGGCATATTCGGTTTAATAATCCAGCCATAGAATGTAGTTTTAAGTACTTGTGTCTATTTCGTCAAACATTTATAAAGCAGCGCATGTATTCTCAGTCCCAAAAATATATATTTCAAAAGCATTTAAAAAGGGAGCAAATGAAACTCACGCATATAAATATTGTAAAACAGTTAATAAAGCATTTGCATGTATTCTCAGCCCAAAAATGTAATGAGTAAAAAGGGAGCAAATGAAACTCACTGTACTGTATTTTGTAGTAAAAATACATATGACGACATTTGAACAAATGCAGGGTTGGCCTCGGATTCACGAACCTATATCATTTGTATATATATTAATATGGATAACCGTAATCGAACAAGTTTATATATTATATCTTAAATTATATTTTGTACTTATTTAGTTGGTGTATATATTGAAAATGTTTAATATCTATATATTTAGTTATATATATATATATATATATATATATATATATATATATATATATATATATAGTTAGGATTATATAAGTATATCATTAGTTTGTTATATATGAGTGTTTATATAAATAATGTTATTATGTTTGATATGTATGTATATAAACTATTAATATAATTACAATATATGTATTAAGTATATTTTTAGGTACAAAATATTTATCTGTAACAAAAATGGTAGTTTTGATAATAATGAATTACTCATAATAATAAATTTCTTAATATCGATAATACTAATAATAATAACGATATTCGTTAAAATCGATACTTCTGTCATTAATGGTAGTAGTAAAACTAATAATTACAAAACTGATATTAGTACTATTATTAGTGAAAAATAATAATAATTTGTATGGTTTTTATAATAACAATAATAATAATCCTAATCCTAATCATATTAATAATAGTAATACTCATATTAGTAGTAATCTTATAAAATTAATAATAAAGATAACAATAATAATAATATTTAGTGATATTACTAATAATGATAATAATTGTAATATTAGTAATAATAACAATGATTAATAATAATAATGTTTATCATAAATAATAACACTAATAATAATAATACTAACAATAATAACAAATAATAATAACATCAACAATAATAATAATCATCGTAACAACAACAACAACAATAATAATAATAATAATAATAATGATAAAAATAAAAAAAATAAGAAACTACCTTCTTAATAATGAATTGAAAGAAAAATAGCCCACTGCAGGGCTCGAACCCTTGACCTCTCGAAAACCATCAAACACGCTGACCAGTTGGGCTATTGCCCGTTTTCTGAATTATTTACCCTTCTAACTATTATAAACTGTGTTAATTAACCACACTAGCTTCTCCTTCTTCCTCATATGAAATCGATCAGAATTAGATACTAACCATTCCAACCAATTCAAGGTTTCAATCAAAACATAGACGTTCAGTTATAATCGTGTTGAATTAACAGAATGAAAAAGAAAAAAAAATACATCCACAGGTACCACGATGACCCGTTAATCTCCAAAGTTGATTTTAAAATTTTGGACATGTTAGCTTATGATTACAACATAAAATATGTTGTAAATCCTTCATAGAATCTTTATAGATCATTAATTGAACTTGAATTCTAACTGAGAACTCGAATTCGATCAAAGACCCATCGTTTGACTTTTGAAACCGAAGCTTTGACTCACAAATTCAACCTTGATTTCACGAATTACGATTTGAAAATTTGCAGATATAATCACGACTTGGTTTAGATTACTTCTGCATTTTTAGATTTCTAACATTCATTCGAGTTCGAGGTTTTGATTAAAACACCAAGAACAGAGGGTATTCGGTTTTTATTAAAAAAATTTGTTTAGATTTTACAGAATAAAATAACTGAAATTGTTGATTGATATCAATGAGAGAATAATTGAGTAATGCTTTCAATGGAGATGTTAAATTATTGTTATGTAGCAGATGCAATTTGTAACTTTATTCTTCACAGACAAAAACAGGAAATAAATAAATAAAATAAAATAATTAAAAGTAGCCCTTGATTGATAACTGTATTTGGTTGTGTCTTTGAATTGAGGATCGACTAGTATAAACAGGAATATATATTTGATTATGATGTATAACAAATTTTACGAATTTTCATGTGTTAACGATCATATTCAGTTTTTTTTTAAATAATTAAATAATATATTAATATTATTAATAATAATAATTATTATATTAATAATAATAATAATAATAATAATAACAAATCAATAATAATAATACTGATCATAATAATTCTTAATAATAATGTTCCTAGTAAGGCTACTAATAATAATTATATTGATAATAAAAATATTAATACTAATAATAACAATAATTTTATAAGTATTGATAATAATAAGTAATAATAAGAATAGTAATAATTATCAATAAAAAATAAAGATATAAATAGAAGTAACAATTATAATAGGTCACAATATTAAGGATTTTAATGAAATTAACAATGATAGGATTATTAATGATATTTATAATAATAATACTAGTTATTAATAATAACATTAGAAATAATAATATTTGTATATACATATATATACACATACATTTTAATTAACAAATTTTATTACATAGTTAAATGCACTAAATATGTATTTCAAACCATTAAGTCTAATATCATTATATACTTACGAGTAATATTCATATGTATATATATCTATATATATATATATATATATATATATATATATATATATACATATATATATATATATACATATATATATATTTAAAATAATAATTTCATTACTTACTATGTTAATACTTATAACAATTATATACAACAGTTTATTAATATCCATATATATATAATTATTTATATTTACATATTTATATATGTACATAACTATTTACAAATAACGGTTCGTGAATCGTCGGAAATAGTCGCAGGGTAATTGCATATATGAAAACAATTCAAACATTTTGAGACTCAACATTACAGACTTTGCTTGTCGTGTTGAAATCATATAAAAATTAAGTTAAATTTGGTCGGAAATTCCCGGGTCATCACAGTACCTACCCGTTAAAGAAATTTCGTCCCGAAATTTGAGTGAGGTGGTCATGGCCAACAATAAAAATGTTTTCATGACGAATATGAGTCAATAATTAAAGTTTTATCACCATCAGGTGATTTGAATAAAACAACTCAATTATTTGAAGCGTACGAGTAAAATTATCACAAAAGATTGAAATAGGATAAGTAAATATTCGTCGTAACTTTTGACAGAGTCAGGGTTGAATTTTGAAAGTAAGATACATCTTAACTTTTGACGTAGTCACGATTGAATTTAGAAAACAGGATGCGTCTTAACTTTTGACGTTGTTTTGGTTGAATTCCAGAATTCAAGGGATTTAGAGAAAATCTTCGAAACCTAAAAGATTTGATTCTTCGGCGAGTAAGGAAATTAAGATCTCTATAATTAAATACGGTGATCTGCCTCGATTACTCTGTCTGATATTTCCATTATAAATTAAGCTATTCCGTTCCATTATTCTCACCATTCCCATACTCTCTTCCTTAGTTCATACATTCAAAAGATTGTGGATATGCTTAATCCAGTTCTAATCCTTATCCTTATCCTTACTATCGTAACAATCATTCTCCTTTTCCAACTTCCACCCAAGAAATCTGCATACTTCTACTTTGCTCTTGGGGTTATAGTGCTTTTAATTCTCTCGTGTCTTTATGTTGCGATAAACATTGATATGCACGGTTTGTAATTTATGCGTTGTTATCGGGCTTTATATCTCTCCTTATATTTCAATGTCCCCCTTTCCATCTCCTAAAATTATTGTCATCCACAATTAATGCGCTCTCTTATTTTCTGCGATTTATACCCCCTTTCTCTTTCGGAACTTCATGCTTTTGTTTTCTTTTCGCAAGTATTGGTCCAGAATTTGTAGGTATGGAGTTCTGAATGAACTTAATGTTCTAAGCAAGAAAGAACGTAATAGCACGATTTGATTTGTCAAATTACCAGAATCACTGAGAATAGAACTATCAAGAATATACTTTCTTGATATGTTCAGAAGTTAATTTGAATGAAAGAGTTATGTAACATGGCACGTGATGACGGTATGATCTGTGAATCATCACGTTCCATTAGAAGCTCAGCATGACTTACTGTAATATAATCACGTTGATCAAGTGTCATTATATTATACTAACGCATGCATCAGTTTCCAACATTACTTCAATAATATTCATATTTTAAGCTCGAAAGTTTACAGAATATAGAAACTAACAGTTTCTATATGATGTAATACTGATAGCACGAAGAGATTAATGATTTCAGATAAGAATAGTTATAAAAATATTTCTAGAAATATGGAGGATATTTATAATGAAAGATACGATAATATCTCGGAATATCTAAGATCAGAGGATGATATAAACTATTGTCTACAAGGGTTTAGAGTATAGAGCAAGATATTCACTAAAGAGTTTAGCAGGCATTAAATCATTTGGATTCTTTGAAGTCAAACTTATTCTTTGTGATTTGTCCACGGCTTTCTTCATAGTTTCGCATAATTTGTTTTTTTTTTGTACGAAATTTTCTATTGAATGTTTCCAATATAATGATACACAGGAAGCACGAAGAGGTATATAATTTCGGATGAGAATATTTATGAAAATATCCTCAGAAATATCAAAGATATTGATGATGATATTTTAGAATTTCTAAGTTCAATGGTTGATGGAGAAAGATTTTCCGCAAGATTTTAACATGACTTCGGAGCAAGATAATCTCTAAAGATTTCATCGGATCCAGAATTACCTGGATTCTTTGAATTTAGGGTATGTTACTTGTATTTCTCCTTGATTTCCTTTATGGTTAGCTCATTCTGTTTTTCAGTTCCAACTTTTCTGAGCTTTTCCAACATATCATTCTTTATCATCAAACTTTCGATGATTAAGGTCGTTCACGGTAGTCTACTGTTTCTGCTACTTCATTCAGCTTTTTCAACATTCAAAATATTGATTTGTAGACTGAGTGCTTTTCAGTTTCATAATGAAAGATCATAACTCTAAGAGATAAACGCTATACATATAACTGTTGATGTAGATATGCTGTGAGTTTTCAAAGTACTGATTGCTGATTCCCGGTAATTGGTATGACAGTTCTCGTTACAAGATACGGAAGAGTATATGATAGGGTTTCAATGAATAAATATAATGATTTATCAGAATGATTTAAGCCAAGAAGCAACGAGGTTGCTGGTACGTCTGCTGGTAATGTGGTGGAATATAAAAAAAATTCTCCGGTATCAAAAGGGTAATTGTATATATATCAGGATTATAGTAAGACTACTTCGAATGAAAAGTCGAAGTTAACTTGCTGGAGCTGTGACAAAATTGACTACTTTGAAAAGGAATTGCAAAGTTATTTTTGTTAATAGATGTCAAAGGATCTTACGCGGTTACGTGTTAAACTTTTACTCAGTTGCCGAGAGTTTCTCAGGTGCATAACTATATGCATAACTCTTTCCTTCCGTAGATGAAGTGCGGTTGATTCATCCTATCGATTGAGGTATTTTCAAGAATCATGAATGGTTTGAACGTAGAATGTAATCGTGGAGATACAAATGAGGTTTAAGATGAAATCAAGTGGCAAACTTAAAGAATTGTTTAGTTTTATATGTTATAATCAATATTTTAATTCATTTTAATTGTCCAATGTTATTAGTCCACAGTCGACACTAATAATAGTCCAATAATTCATATATAGTTTAATATATAATATTTGAATTAATTAATACGTATCGTGACCCGTGTACATGTCTCAGACTCGATGTCATAACCTGACCTTAACCATAAGGACGAATACAATAACATATGATTTCATCGCGAGGTATTGACCTCTATATGCGACATTTTTCAAAAACTGCATTCGTTTTTACAATACAAACCATAGCTTTTATTACAAATACAAGGTTTAAACAACTTAATAATGATTATCGTTTAGCGATAATCTTAGACTTACAAACTTTACATGTGATAATAACAATACGACCTCCAACATATTTTACATTACAAATCCTCCGATATGCAGTTTTATTTTTGACACAAATATGCATACTCAAGATCTTGCTTAAATTCAACATGTTGCAGCGGAAGCTTTTAGTTATCACCTAAGAATAAACATGCTTAAAACGTCAACATAAAGTTGGTGAGATATAGGTTTAATGCCGGCAGCGTTATAAATATAGACCACAAGATTTCATATATAAACGTTTTAATAAAAATATTCTAAGTTGTTGAGCACTTGATATCCATACTTAACATTTAATCAACGTCGCATATTCCCTTTATTATGAAATCTTACTATACCGTACCAAGTGTAGTTATCGAAACGAAGTACTGTGCAACCGTTGAATACTGGTCGTCCAGTCCGGTTGGGGTTGTCAGGCCCGATAGATCTATCAACAGGATTCGCGTTTACAATACCTCATGTAAATAATAGTTACCAAGTTACAGGGAAGTATGCCAGTGGTACAACTCAACGTAGAATATATATTTTTAATCACTTGTGTCCATAACGTAAATCATAAAATGCATGTATTCTCATCCCGAAATATTTAGAGTTTAAAAGTGGGACTATATACTCACCTTTTCCTTGAAGGTATTTAACTCGACTTGGTCTCCGATAGATATCACGAACCTAACCATATATATAATATATCAACATATTTTCTTTTCAAGTAATCGTTACATATATATATATATATATACTTTTAATACTTTTAATATTTTCTTAGTCCGTAGTTAGCAGTCTGTTGTTAATGGTCCACAATTAGTTGCTCAATAAAATAAATAAAGACCCCATCGTATTCGTATTGATCAGAATTAATCTCGACCCATGGTACCATGTTGTCAAATGACGTGTTGCATACATAAAGTACCGTGTTGTCAGATGACGTGTTGCGTACAATCATGAGGTCTTATGATTAATCTTCTCGTGTTGTTTACGGGTGGTCCTGGAATATATAAAATCAAATCATAAGTAAATATATATTAAATATTATGTTAATTAGCCAATATATGATTAATCCAATTTTGTCATAATATGATATATTACAGGTTTTGAAGTGTTTTAAAAATCAAATTAGAAGGATCTATTTAGTTTGCGAACAGGTTTGAAATCATTCAAACTATGTTCTTGTTGTTAAAAATTTTATAACACAAAATAAGATAGCTATATAAATATGAATCGAATAAGATTATGAATAAGGTTACTACCTCAAGTTACTTGGATAAAGCTACTGGAAAAGATAGAAAATAATCTTGATCAAACTTTCTTATGATGATTATAGGTTGTTCATGAAGCTAGTTCTTCATGAGTATTTGCTGAGATTGTGAAGAACACTTAGAGTTCCTAAGAGTGTGTTTTTTTTTTGTTAGAGAAAGATGGTTGTAAGAATGAAATGAAAAACCAAAGTGATGGTGATACTTATAGGACAGTCTGGTTGTTGAGGGAACAAGGACAAATTATTGTGTTGAATTTTTGAGCAATAATGTATGCTAGCTTACAAATAAGATTCCCTCTTATCTAGGGTAGATCTAAAGCTGATAAGGATATTGATTTGATGTGTATTTACCAATAGTAAATACGTATGGATGATGAGTATGATACGGTAAAAGAAGCTCAAAATCGGGCTTTTATTTTGGGTCCAACCGGGCCAAAAATAAAATTTTAAGACATTTTTAATAAAGCAATGTTATTTTGGGTCCAACCTGGCAGCTCAACCCCAGCCAGGGGCTCTGCCCCTTGGACCCCGCCAGGGGTTGCCACCCCTTGGACCCCGCTTATCGGGGGCGCTGCCCCCAAACCCCCGTCATAATCAAGATAAGTTCAAACAAGTGTGCACTCCACACTTCCCCAAACTTGTTCGATATTTATCAAGATTATTTTGGTTACAAATTAATCCTATTACACTTAAATCATATTGGTGACATAAATCACAACACATTATAGATTGTAAGTATATATGTCAAAGAACGTTACATATAGTTATCGTTTTGAAAACTTAAGTTAATGGTCTCAAAGTATACTTATAACTCATTGTTGTTAGTTCACAATGAAATGTTAAACCATCCTTAAATCATGTTAAATATGTATAGATATGTACATATACATAATCGTATAATTATCGTGTGTTATATAGTTCGTGATATCATCGGTCAAATTGGACGGTCAAACGTTGTGTAAAACTCTTTTCAAAAATATAAGTCTCAACAGTTTAGATTGCTTATCATGTTGGTAAGGTTTAATTTATGTAAATATTAATCTCATAAGTATAGAACGATCGGAAAATTCCGGGTCGTTACACTCGATCACAACTCAAAGTATATATATTATTATAGAATCAACCTCAACCCTGTATAGAGAACTCGATCATTACTGCATATAGAGTGTCTATGGTGATTCCAAATAATATATATAGATGTGTCGATATGATATGTCAAAACCTTGTATACGTGTCCTGATATTTAAAGTGCGTAAAATAAATAACAGAATTTAAATGACGATAAATAAAGTGCGTAAAGTAAATAATAGAAATTAAATGACAATAAATAAAATTGCGAGAATATAAATTGCGATAAAATAAATTGCGATAATTAAATTGCGATAAATAAAATGTAATACGGAATTAACAGTTAGCTAGGAACAGTTAGCTAGGATTTTGTTAGCGTGGTTTCTTAATAAAATTTAATATTGTTAATTAGTCTGTTTCTAATCAATTTTTATTGTGTCCATTATTTCTTCATTATGCCACTTGTTAGATTCTGATAGGTCAAAATCTAAATATGAAATTGAATTTGAATGAAAATAGTTATCCTTTGGTGAACGGATACGTATCTTGGTGGTTGTAAATAGGATAGTGAATAACTGTTGAATCAGATTCGAAGAATGTACAATGTAACTTATTAATGTGAAATCTAAATATTCCTCGGGTATTACCTACCCGTTAAAATATTTTCACCATTAACAGTTTGTACGAAAGAATTTTTAATTACAATCTTTATGAAAATATATATATTTTCTTCATATGTAATCATGGATTTATTGAATCAATATGATATTAAACTCGTTTGATTTACCGCTTGAACAAGAATATATAATCTCTAAAACATTAGAGTTTACATAATCATCATGTCGAACGAAGATAGATGATGTAGAACGTCATGTAGAACGATGATTATACTCGAGGTACAGAATGAGATGTCGAAGCTGGTGATGCGGATGTTGTTGTTGGTGGTACTAGTGCTACTGGTGCTGAGGCTGGTGATGTTACTGGTGTTGGTGATACTGCAGATGCTTGCAAATTGTGTACCGTGCTCTCTAAAGTTAACACTTGATCTCGGAGTTCTTTAGCTTCTTCTACTAACCCTGGTTAGTTATCAGTGTGAGGTAGAGATTGGATATCTTCTCTAGTCTCATTAATGGTAGTCTCAAGACGAAAAATTCTGGCAAAAAGGGTATAAACGGTGTTGCGAACAGGTTCGCCGGTGAGCGGGTCGAGTACTCCAAAGTTAGGTGGTAGATTCGATTCATGATATGGAGTACCTTCTTCCCTTCTCCATAGGGTGAGTATGTCGCGAACCCACCCCCATTTTCTCCGGTAATCACGATAGTTGATTGATTGGTGTGCTCCTGTCACGCTGTCTTCGGAGTCAGAGGAACTTGGTCGATTCGTAGAGGCCATCTTACGCGATCTCAGGAAAGATTTTTTTTTTTTTTTTGATATGAAAAGTTTAGTGACAGTAATTGATAGTTGGATGGTGTTCTCAATGCCTAATTTACATAGATATATATAGTACCAGGATCCCTTAAATTAAGGAGAAATTTACGAAAGATATCAGGCAAGGTCTACAGTAACAGATACACTAAGATATGAATTGTCAGATACGCTAAGATATGAATTTTTGTCTATACACTATTCATGCAGTCAATGCAGTGAAAAGTGTCTAAACTAAGAATAATGAGCATGTAATTTCCTAAGGATGATAAGCAGATGATTTTCGACAAAAATGATAAGCAAAACTTTTGACATGCAGACATGGTCGAAGTTCAGACTCACTAATGCACCCTAACGACTTATCATTTAGACACACTAATGCAGACTTGGTTCGCTAAGACCACTGCTCTGATACCAACTGAAAGGACCCGTCCTAATCCATCCGGACGAAGTCCATATCGATTATAAACGATTCACAACATTGCATTTTACAAACATTGCATTCGTTTTTGAAAAGACAATCTTTCATTACCTCAAAAGTTGACGGCAGGCATACCATTTCATAATATATCTAACTATAATTGACTTAATAATAATCTTAATGAACGTAACGACTCGAATGCAACGTCTTTTGAAATATGTCATAAATGACTCCAAGTATTATCTCTAAGATGAGCAAATGCACAGTGGAAGATTTCTTTAATACCTGAGAATAAACATGCTTTAAAGTATCAACCAAAAGGTTGGTGAATTCATTAGTTTAACATAAATAATTATTTCATAATTTTTAATAGACCACAAGATTTCATATTTCCATTTCTCATAAACATACGTCTCATGCATAGAGACAAAAATATCATTCATATGGATTGAACACCTGGTAACCGACATTCACAATATGTATATAAGAATATCCCCATCATTCCGGGATCCTCCTTCGGACATGATATAATTTCGAAGTACTAAAGCATCCGGTACTTTGGATGGGGCTTGTTGGGCCCGATAGATCTATCTTTAGGATTTGCGTCAATTAGGGTGTATGTTCCCTAATTCTTAGATTACTAGACTAAAAAGGGGCATATTCGGTTTAATAATCCAGCCATAGAATGTAGTTTTAAGTACTTGTGTCTATTTTGTCAAACATTTATAAAGCAGCGCATGTATTCTCAGTCCCAAAAATATATATTGCAAAAGCATTTAAAAAGGGAGCAAATAAAACTCACGCATATAAATATTGTAAAACAGTTAATAAAGCATTTGCATGTATTCTCAGCCCAAAAATGTAATGAGTAAAAAGGGAGCAAATGAAACTCACTGTACTGTATTTTGTAGTAAAAATACATATGACGACATTTGAACAAATGCAGGGTTGGCCTCGGATTCACGAACCTATATCATTTGTATATATATTAATATGAATAACTGTAATCGAACAAGTTTATATATTATATCTTAAATTATATTTTGTACTTATTTAGTTGGTGTATATATTGAAAATGTTTAATATCGATATATTTAGTTATATTATATATATATATATATATATATATATATATATATATATATATATATATATATATATATATATATATATATATATATATATATATATATATAGTGTTAGGATTATATAAGTATATCATTAGTTTGTTATATATGAGTGTTTATATAAATAATGTTATTATGTTTGATATGTATGTATATAAACTATTAATATAATTACAATATATGTATTAAGTATATTTTTAGGTACAAAATATTTATCTGTAACAAAAATGGTAGTTTTGATAATAATGAATTACTCATAATAATAAATTTCTTAATATCGATAATACTAATAATAATAATGATATTCGTTAAAATTGATACTTCTGTCATTAATGGTAGTAGTAAAACTAATAATTACAAAACTGATATTAGTACTATTATTAGTGAAAAATAATAATGATTTGTATGGTTTTTATAATAACAATAATAATAATCCTAATCCTAATCATATTAATAATAGTAATACTCATATTAGTAGTAATCTTATAAAATTAATAATAAAGATAACAATAATAATAATATTTAGTGATATTACTAATAATGATAATAATTGTAATATTAGTAATAATAACAATGATTAATAATAATAATGTTTATCATAAATAATAACACTAATAATAATAATACTAACAATAATAACAAATAATAATAACATCAACAATAATAATAATCATGGTAACAACAACAACAACAATAATAATAATAATAATGATAAAAATAAAAAAAAATATAAGAAACTACCTTCTTAATAATGAATTGAAAGAAAAATAGCCCACTGCAGGGCTCGAACCCTTGACCTCTCGAAAACCATCAAACACGCTGACCAGTTGGGCTATTGCCCGTTTTCTGAATTATTTACCCTTCTAACTATTATAAACTGTGTTAATTAACCACACTAGCTTCTCCTTCTTCCTCATATGAAATCGATCAGAATTAGATACTAACCATTCTAACCAATTCAAGGTTTCAATCAAAACATAGACGTTCAGTTATAATCGTGCTAAATTAACAGAATGAAAAAGAAAAAAAATACATCCACAGGTACCACGATGACCCGTTAATCTCCAAAGTTGATTTTAAAATTTCGGACATGTTAGCTTATGATTACAACATAAAATATGTTGTAAATCCTTCATAGAATCTTTATAGATCATTAATTAAACTTGAATTCTAACTGAGAACTCGAATTCGATCAAAGACCCATCGTTTGACTTTTGAAACCGAAGCTTTGACTCTCAAATTCAACCTTGATTTCACGAATTACGATTTGAAAATTTGCAGATATAATCACGACTTGGTTTAGATTACTTCTGCATTTTTAGATTTCTAACATTCATTCGAGTTCGAGGTTTTGATTAAAACACCAAGAACAGAGGGTATTCGGTTTTTATTAAAAAAAATTTGTTTAGATTTTACAGAATAAAATAACTGAAATTGTTGATTGATATCAATGAGAGAATAATTGAGTAATGCTTCCAATGGAGACGTTAAATTATTGTTATGTAGCAGATGCAATTTGTAACTTTATTCTTCACAGACAAAAACAGGAAATAAATAAATAAAATAAAATAATTAAAAGTAGCCCTTGATTGATAACTGTATTTGGTTGTGTCTTTGAATTGAGGATCGACTAGTACAAACAGGAATATATATTTGATTATGATGTATAACAAATTTTACGATTTTTCATGTGTTAAAGATCATATTCAGTTTTTTTTTAAATAATTAAATAATATATTAATATTATTAATAATAATAATTATTATATTAATAATAATAATAATAATAATAATAACAAATCAATAATAATAATACTGATCATAATAATTCTTAATAATAATGTTCCTAGTAAGGCTACTAATAATAATTATATTGATAATAAAAATATTAATACTAATAATAACAATAATTTTATAAGTATTGATAATAATAAGTAATAATAAGAATAGTAATAATTATCAATAAAAAATAAAGATATAAATAGAAGTAACAATTATAATAGGTCACAATATTAAGGATTTTAATGAAATTAACAATAAATAATTATTAATGATATTTATAATAATAATACTAGTTATTAATAATAACATTAGAAATAATAATATTTGTATATACATATATATACGCATACATTTTAATTAACAAATTTTATTACATAGTTAAATGCACTAAATATGTATTTCAAACCATTAAGTCTAATATCATTATATACTTACGAGTAATATTCATATGTATATATATCTATCTATATATATATATACATATATATATATATATATACATATATATATTTAAAATAATAATTTCATTACTTACTATGTTAATACTTATAACAATTGTATACAACAGTTTATTAATATCCCTATATATATAATTATTTATATTTACATATTTATATATGTACATAACTATTTACAAATAACGGTTCGTGAATCGTCGGAAATAGTCGCAGGGTAATTGCATATATGAAAACAGTTCAAATATTTTGAGACTCAACATTACAGACTTTGCTTGTCGTGTCAAAATCATATAAAAATTAAGTTAAATTTGGTCGGAAATTCCCGGGTCATCACACACTTGAATTATCACAGTACTTTTTCATAGGGGATTCAATGCTGGGAACTACTCTGAGTTCAGCAATAAACTTCCTTATCCAGACAGCTTCTTGAGCAGCTTCTGAGGTAGCAATGTATTCTGCTTCCGTTGTAGACTGTGCAACTGTGCTCTTCTTTGAGCTTCTCCAATCAACTACCCCGCCATTCATGACAAAGACATACCCTGACTGGGATCAAGAATCATCTCGATCAGTTTGGAAACTAGCATCTGTATAACATCTAATACTCAACTCTTCTTCCAAACCACCGTAAACCAAGAACATATCTTTAGTTCTCCGCAAATATTTAAGAATGCTCTTAACAGCAATCCAATGTTCTTCACCCGGATTATGTTGATAACGACTCGTCAAACTCAAAGCTAACGAGACATCAGGTCTAGTACATAACATGACATCAGGTCTAGTACATAACATGGCATACATCAGGTGTGATAGGACTTTGAGACTTGCTCAAGGTTATGCCCTTTTGCATGGGCAATGCTCCGCGCTTGGAGTTTTTCATGTTAAATCTTCGCAAGATTTTGTCAATGTATGTACTTTGACTCAAACCAATAAGCCTTTTGGATCTATTTCTATAGATCCTGATTCCTAGAATATACTTAGCTTCTCCAAGATCTTTCATGGCAAAATATTTTCCAAGCCAAGATTTGACATCTTGCAAAGTTGGAATGTCATTTTCAATAAGTAGTATGTCATCAACATACAAGATCAAGAAGACAACTTTGCTCCCACTAGCTCTAATGTAAACACAGGGCTCATCTTGGTTTTGAGAAAAACCAAACTCTTTGATTTTCTGATCAAACTTAAGATTCCAGCTCCTGGATGCTTGCTCTAATCCATAAATAGATTTTAGAAGCTTGCATACTTTAGTAGGATGCTTAGGATTTACAAACCCTTCCGGCTGAACCATATATACGTCCTCGCTTAGGTCGCCATTTAGGAAAGCAGTTTTGACATCCATTTGCCATATTTCATAATTATGAAAAGCAGCTATGGCAATAAGTATCCTAATTGATTTAATGCTCGCGACTGGTGAAAAAGTTTCCTCATAATCAATTCCTTGAGTTTGAGTATAACCTTTTGCCACCAATCGAGCCTTAAAAGTGTTTACATTACCGTCCATGTCAGCCTTCTTCTTAAAGACCCATTTACTGCCCACTTTCTTACAATTGGGTGGAAGATCAATCAAGTCCCATACCTGATTATCTTTCATGGACTGCATCTCTGCCTTCATAGCATCTCCCCATTTGTCAGATTGTGGATCTGACATGGCTTCACCATAGCTAGAGGGTTCATCATAATCCCCTATATGAGGTTCATCTGAATTAATCAGAAGATTTAACCTCTCAGGTTGATGAAGAGTTCTACTAGATCTACGAAGTATAGGTGCAACACGTTCTGGCTCACCAACAGTGTGTCCAGCTTCAACGTGCGGTTGGCTAGTGCCTTCAGAAGGTATGTTACTTTGTGATTCTTGAATTTCCTCAAGATCTACTTTACTCCCACTGACTTCTTGTAAGAGAAGATCTCTTTCAAAGAATTCAGCAAACCTAGCAGTAAACACTTTGTTTTCAGCTTGGTAGTAAAAATAGTAACCCATTGTTTCCTTTGGGTATCCCACAAAGTGACATTTGATACCTCTGGGTTCCAACTTGTTTGAAGTGTCACGTTTCACATACGCTTCACAACCCCAGACTTTCAAATAAGACAACTTATGACTCTTTCCATGCCATAACTCATATGGTGTCTTTTCTACCTTCTTGGTTGGAACGATATTGAGTATGCGTGCAGCAGACTCTAATGCATAACCCCAAAAAGACATCGGTAGAGTAGTTAGACTCATCATAGATCGAACCATATCAAGTAAAGTTCGATTCCTCCGCTCCGACACACCATTGTGATGTGGTGTATAAGGTGGAGTGAATTGTGAGACAATCCCACGATTCTTCAGGTGGTCCAAAAACTCTTGACTCATATATTCCCCTCCCTGATCAGAACGAAGGGCTTTAATGGTCTTTCCAAGTTGATTCTCTACTTCATTTTGGAAGATTTTGAACATTTCAAAAACTTCATGTTTATGTTTCAGCAAGTAAACATAACCATATCTACTATAATCATCAGTAAATGTAACGAAGTATGTTTCACCATTTCTAGACATAGTTCTAAAAGGGCCACATACATCAGTATGTATTAGTCCTAAAAGATCTTTAGCTCTTTCTCCTAAACCGGAGAAAGGAGCCTTTGTCATCTTTCCACATAAACATGACTCGCATACATCAAATGACTCAGAGCCAGTTGATTCTAAAATCCCATCAGATTAGAGTTTTGAAATGCATTGTTTGTTTATATGACCAAGACGACAATGCCATAGATAGGTATTATTCAAGTCTTTCTTGACTCGTTTGGCAGTACAAGTATATACAGAATTATTATTTGAAATCACACCATGCATATCAATTTCAAAAATACCATCACGTGGAATAGCATTAAAATAAAATACATTATTCTTAGAAACTGAAATACCAAGGTGCGTAAAAGTAAGTTCAAAACCAACATTTTTCAAAAGAGAAACTGAAATTACATTGCTCGTAATACTAGGAGCATAATGACATTGTTCCAACAAAACAGTAAGACCACTAGGTAAAGTAAGCTCATAGGTGCCAATAGCTTCAACAGCAGCTCGAGCCCCATTGCCCACTCTTAAGTCTAGTGTGTCTTTCTTCAGTCTCTTACTTCTTCTCATTCCCTGCATATTGTTACAGATGTGAGTACCACAACCAGTATCAAAAATCCAGGAATCACTAGAAAAAGTATATAACTGTATATGAAATATACCTGATTTGCTGGTCTGGCCAGCTTTGCCTTTTCTCAACTCAGATAGGTAGGAAGGACAGTTCCTCCTCCAGTGACCAATCTTTTGACAGTGGAAACATTCGGCGTCTTTCGCTGGGTTTTCTTTCTTGGGAGGTGGTGGAATCTTTTTCTTAGCAATTGACTTGCCTTTTCCTTTTCTCCAAGTTTTCGGCTTATTCTTTCTCACCTTACCATCCCTAATCATCAGGACACCTGGATTGGAAACCTTATATGGAATATCCCGTTCAGCAGTTTTGAGCATCGAGTGTACCTCTACCAGAGATTTCTCCCAACCTTACATATTGTAATTCATCACAAATTGGTGATACGATTTTGGTAGTGAAACCAAAACCGTGTTCACTGCCAAGTTAGGCGGCAAGGTAGTTCCAAGTTTTTCCAATCGGTCAATGTAGCTTTTCATTTTTAAGACATGAGAGCTCACTGATTGACCCTCCTCCATATTGCATGTTTGAAGAAGCTTATAAGTTTCATATAACTCTTGACTAGCCTGTTTCTGAAATATATTTTTCAGCTCAGTCATCATATCATATGCTGTACGAACTTTCATTTCCTTTTGGAGGTCAGAAGTCATACTAGCAAGCATGATTAAAGCTATCTTCTCTTGCTCATCAAACAACTTCTGATAAGCATTCTTTTGAGCAGCAGTAGCTGTCTCAGCAGGAGAATCAGGTAAGGGTTCTTCAATTTTGTTCAACTTCCCTTCATATTTGAGAACAATTCTCAGGTTGCGGTACCAATCGAGGAAGTTTGAACCATTGAGTTTCTCCTTCTCCAATAAAGAATGGAGGGTGTTTTGGTTTACGTTTTGATTGTTTGACATCTACAAAAGAACAAGGTTCAATTTTAGTATTTTCAATATAATACTTTAATAAATTAATTACCCAAGTTTTAATATATTTAAAAACAATTAATTTACGAAAGCCTAAGATCGACATAGAGGTTCCATAACTACATCTGTTGATCAGCTAGCAGTTATAGAGTCTACTGGTAGGTAGCGAGTACCAATTGCATCACATGTGCAACTCTTAGATCTTTATGGGACCTAGAAATATGTGTAGTTCAACAAACCATTATTATCTACTGGCATGTTTGTCTCATCCTTGCCTTGAATTCAGGTCTCACCGTGAATACGATTAAGTCGTCCAATTTGGAAACTGTGGAAATTCAGCCTAGTCTCACTTGTAACTGAAAATCCACCTCGTGGTTATAATTCGATTAGGTCTCACCGTAACCAAAAAATAACGAGGAGTGTTTGCAAGCTCATTGGATGGCATGACTTAAATTTGACGGGTATTTTAAAAAAGTTTGTGTTAACGAATAATGCATGCACACAAGATTCGCTACACTATTTGTTAAAAATCATTTTAACCAATTGTATATATGTCGATCGTGTTTATGCATATAGTTTGTTATTTTGTTTTATATGTAAAAATAACAAATACACAAACGTGTATCGTTTTAAAACAATTTTAAAAGATTTCGGTCATATATAATTTGTGTTTCAAAAAGAAAACCATTTAACTTTAAACTCGTTAGAGTATAACTTTTAAAATCATCAATTTTAATCTTTGAAACTGTTTCCGGTTTTATTTGATGTTTTCATCAAAAACATTTAGCATATATTATAATCAACAATTAAATATAAATGCATAAAATAAAACACAATCATACCATGCATCACACACACATAGCCTAGCTCAAAAATCCTATGCTTGATCCCATGAGCCGACATGAGATCAAGAGGTCAAACTAAGGGTAATATTGTAGCTCCCACTTGATTCAAGAATCAAGTGAAAACTTGACAAACGCCATCGTTGTCAACTTGACATGTTCGCCATCTTCTAATCCAAAAGTATGTTGTATTTTATCTTCAATCTTCATCTTGTTACATTTATTTAAATTTGAAAATATAACTAAACTAGTACTTTTACAAATTGAAATAAACTTAAATACAATACTATGAAAATGAAAAATAAATATAATACAACTTTGGCTTCAAAATGGCCTTTCTAATAATACAAATAATCAACATGACATAATATTGCCTTAATCAACAATCACAACAATCATACATAGGTCGAGGCATCATGAGCTATGTGTGCAATTACAATTTTAATAACTACATTATTAAAGCTTAAAAATGGTTTGTCCATGGTTACAATGCATGTGTATAACCATAGAATAAAACAATCAACAATTATAATAAATATTCAAGTCATAACAATGAAATCTACAATTTAAAATAGTGATATTCTTTCAATCATATTTGTGCGTCAAGAGGTTAAGTCTAGATCAACTGAGTTGACTTTAAAAACTAAAAAGGTTTCGACTTTCACCAATATACCACAAAGCTAAATCTAAAGAATAGTCACATGACAATTAAGATGGTGTAAAAGCGGCTCGGATACCACTGATGGAAAATCGTGTGTACTTTTAACAAATCAGATTAACGCAGCGGATAGTTAAAATAATAATCTTTTAATATTTCATAAAACTTTTACAAGATTAAATAATCACTTATTTAATGAAACATGCACACGATTAATTTATCCCAATTAGATCCAGTTACACCATAATAATTGTCATGAATATAAAACAAAAGAGGAGTTAACGATATACCTTTCTTGAAGAAACTGATGAACGGAGAGAAACCTATGATCAAAAGTATGACCGTCTCTTTGGATAGTCCACACTACACTTCAAACAACGTCAATGGATGCTAGTCCAAACTCAAGTAATAATTAATCAACCTTTGATTAATATTATGAACCAAAATATGTAATATGTGTTTTTGTTCAGTTCACCGAAAGAATGAGAGATGAATTGTATTGTTATTGATTGATATAAATCCTTGTGTGTTTTTTTTAACCAAGAATCTCTCATGATATATATATTAATGTGTATCTCACATGCCAACAAAATGACTACGATCCTTTTATTTAAACAAATCTACTTTTAAGATTTCCAAAATCAATCCAAGATCCTTTTATTTAAACAAATCTACTTTTAAGATTTCCAAAATCAATCCAAGATCCTTTTATTTAAACAAATCTACTTTTAAGACTTCCAAAATCAATCCAAATCTCCTTTTCATATTCATGAATATGATTTATTACATTAATTAATCATTAATTAATTAATTACTTTTATTTAATTACTAGAATAATATATATCAAATATATATCATTAATTGACGTCTAGGTGTATATGTGTGTGATCCCGAAGGCTCAAATAAATTTAGTCATATGGTTATATGTTGTACCTTGCACATTAATCCTTCAATATATATATATATATATATATATATATATATATATATATATATATATATATATATATATATATATATATGTGTGTGTGTGTGTGTGTGTGTGTGTATGTGTATGTGTGTGTGTGTGTGGGGGGGGGGGGGGAATGAGATTCAACTTATGAGTTATGATTGGATTTCTAGAAGATTGAAAAATTCGAAGATAGATTGGTGCACTTGGCTATCGAACCCACATATTTATCTAACATGTAATTAGTGAGTCATGTGGTATCTCAGCATAAAAGTGTGTCGATTTGTAATTGCAGTAGGCAATTTGCTTCTGTAAGTTGTAATGTTGCTATTCGCTTTCCGTTAGCAGCTATTTGTACTCCTTTTAATTATCAATATATCTTATTGCTTTTCAAAAAAAAAAAAAACAATATTATTAAAATTATACTCCCTTCGTCCCATATTTATTATCACCAGACAAAAAATACATAGTTTTAGGAAATCCCACTAACTTCATTTCTCCACCAATGAAATATCTTCTCTCTCTAGATCCACCAATGAAATATCTTCTTTCCTTTCTATTTATGGAAATGGACAATTAATTTGGGACATCCCAAAATAAAATAATGGACAATAATATAGGGACAGAGGGAGTATTATAGATCTTCGAATAAAAGGCGATGCGGGAGATTGTTTACATTATAAGTACTAGTTTTTAGTGACTTTTAACATGTTTCACCATTTTACTAATTCACTTTTAGCTAATTCTTTTGATTCAGCCTATTTGAGTTAAAATTGTCAAACACAAAATGTAGTATTGAGTACCAAAGCATGCGATTCTTCCAAATTATTATATCTTTTATTAGTGATGAATATATGATTTATTAATTGATCTTTTATCTTTTAATACGGTGTATTATAATTATATACTAGTCAAAAACCCGTGAATTCACGGATATTGTTTAAAATTTTTTTGTCATAATATAGTAGAAATAACATGAGTTAATAATCAAATTCAATCTAATCCAAATGTAACACTCAAAATCCAATTAAGAATAACATATCTACTATAAAAAAATAAACGTTATATATCTATAATTTCCCATTGTTGATTAAATAATCCAAAAAATACTATTAATAGTTATAACTATAGTTATAATAATACTTGTTATGTAGTTTATATGCATTAAAAACATGTAACTTATACGAAGTACCTATTAACAATATAGTAATAGTCACACCAATTATGCTAAAAACTCGTAACTCGCGAGTTTATGTCATAATTATATTTTAAGATCATCTTCAATCATAATAACACAAATAAACAATCAAAAAGTTCAAAAGTTGAAATGTGTAAAAATATGTATGTAAACATTTTGTTAATTTCGAAACTAATGTACTTAAAGTTAAAAATAGAGGGAGAGGGATAAAAGCCTTGCAAAATTTAGTCATACATCTCATGTGGAAAAACTCATCATCTCTCTATCCTCAATCTCAACCACCCCCAATCTCTTTTGATCGCCGATCTTTCCATTTCTCCAACCTATTTGGCGGCACCACCATCACCAACAAATTCGTAAAGATTTTTCGAACATGGCGGTATAAAATTTGTATATTAACCGAATACATCATGCTCATCATGTTTAGAAGTTTAACTAACCCGATTAGGTATGTGAATCGGATAATAAAGTTGTCAGCTAGGTAATTTAATTGATGCTTCTATTTATGCTATTATTGATCGTTATAATTTTCTTAAGTGTTTCCTAGGGATTGTTATGCTGATTTAGGATTTTAAAGTGTTTTTGAATTAACATTGAGTTGTAGAGATGTAACACCCCGTTTTCCCCATATATGATTTATAGATGTATTGGGTA
The DNA here is from genome assembly GCF_046630445.1 of Rutidosis leptorrhynchoides. NCBI lineage: Eukaryota > Viridiplantae > Streptophyta > Magnoliopsida > Asterales > Asteraceae > Rutidosis > Rutidosis leptorrhynchoides. The sequence goes on from NC_092339.1 coordinate 360,985,015, forward strand.
TGTACGATAGATGTAAGAAGGGTTCGGGGCATTTTCTAGTGTTAAGTCTTGTGTGCGAGAAGTGGAGTCAGATCACGTGGAACATCGCGGCGCGACAAATGAGGCCGCGGCTCGGCAATCAACTCGAAATCAGATCAGAAAGTGTGGTAAAGAAGGCACCAGACTCAGGCAAAGGTCGCGGCGCGACCATCATTGCCGCGGCGCGGCATACTGTGCGGATTGGCACCGGATTCTTGTAATTTTAAATGAAGTTCAAGGGCAATTTGGTCATTTCACGATTGAGCCAGATGGGGATCTTAAATCTGGTCCACCCATTTCATTTCTTATTTTCTTTTTCCTTTTCTTTCATTTTCTCTCAAGAAACTCAAATACCCCAAGTGATTCAAGTGGGATTTTGGAAAGGAAGAAGCAGGTTTTGATCTTTGGCGTAGTTGACAAGTTTGTTCTCCTTGTCCTTAGCTACACGGTAAATACTAGTGGTAAGCTCTAACTCTGAATTTCGTTTTTGTGTTCATCATTCAAATTTAGGGCTTTTGATTGTATGACTCATAGATGGAACCCATTTAGTTGTTAATTGGAAATTAACACCAAGATTCGGGTTTATAAGTGTTAAAGGCGGGTTTTGGGTTGGTTAATGATTTAACCATGTTTAAAACTTGAGAATGGTGTATAATCACTAGTATTAGTGATTATTGATGATTTGGAGACCTTTAGGGTTCTTGTGTGAAAGGATCCGAAACTAATCATCCGGACGATGTCCATATTGATTACAAACGAATTACAACAGTTGATAACATCGCGAGGTACTTGACCTCTAGAAGATACATTTTACAAACGTTGCATTTATTCTTAAAAGGCAATCTATCTTTACATCAAACATTACTAAACTCGTCTAACATTTCTCGATATCCGAATGACCTATTCTGTCATTTACTTAATAAATGTCTTTAATGATCTTCAATGACTCGAATGCAACGTTCTTGTATCATGGCTTAAATGGTCCCAACTAGTATCCTTAATATGAGCTAATGCACAGCGGAAGTCTTTATTCATACCTGAGAATAACATGCTTTAAAAGGTCAACATAAAGTTGGTGAGATATATAGGTTTGAAGCTAGCAGCGATATAAATATAGACCACAAGATTTCATATATAAACAGTTTAATAAAAATATTCTAAGTGGTTGAGCACTTGATAACCATACTTAACATTTTCACGTCGCATATTCCCTTTAATATGAAATCTTACTACACCGTACCAAGTGTAGTCACAAAACGAAGTACTGTGCAACCGTTGAATACTGGTCGTCCAGTCCGGTTGGGGTTGTCAGGCCCGATAGATCTATCAACAGGATTCGCGTTTACAATACCGCTGTAAATATTAGTTACCAAGCTACAGGGAAGTATGCCAGTGGTACAACTCAACGTAGAATATATTTTTCAGTTACTTGTGTCCATAACGTAAATCATTTATAAAAACAGCGCATGTATTCTCAGCCCAAAAATATTTAGAGTTTAAAAGGGACTATATACTCACTGTTGTCTTGAAGATATGAAATTTGACTCGGTCTCCGATTGATATCACGAACCTATCCATATATAATATATCAATACCTTTTCTTTTTAAACAAACGTTACATATATATATACTTGTTATACTTTTAATACTTTGAATAATTCCTTAGTCCGTAGTTAGCATTTCGTTGTTAGTAATTCAATTTTTAATGGTTCATATTTAGATGTTTAATATACCCGCAATGAAATATATAAAACCCCCAACGAAATAAATAAAACCCCATCGTATATGTATTGGTCGAGATTAATCTTGACCCACGGTACCGGTGTTGTCAAATGACGTATTGCGTACATAAAGTACCGGTGTTGTCAAATGACGTGTTGCGTACAAACATGGGATCTTATGATTAATCTTCTCGTGTTGCTTACGGGTGATCCTGAACCATATAAAATTGAATTATGAGTACATATATATATAATATTATGTTATCTTAGAAATATGTGATTTATCTAATTTTTTTCCAATTAATCCCGAAGTTGAATAAGTCTAGGATAACCAATTTTGTTTCGGTCATAGTTTCTTCGTTACAACTCCGTTTTCGTTGATTCAAATTGCCATCTCCTTGGATCGAGTTCTTCTTTAAGACTATGAACTGGAAATACCTTGGTTTGTACTCAAAATCACACGGCATAGGTGAAACATTAGTGAAACATATGAAGTTAAACATTTTTGTTACAAGAAAAATCACTTAATGACCATTTTTCTAAAAATACTTATACTTTGAAAAACCAAGTTTTACATTGTTAAATTAGCATATATTTAAGTTATATTACAGGTCTTGAAGTATTTTAAAAGTTAAGTTAGAAGGATCTATTTAGTTTGCAAACAAGTTTGAAAACTTTCAAACTATGTTCTTGTTGTTAAACTTTTATACCACAAAATAAGATAGCTATATATATATGAATCGAATAAGGTTATGAACATAGATTCTACCTCAAGTTCCTTGGATAAGATTGCTGTAAAAGAGAATTAAAAATCTAGAACCAAAAGGGTGATGGAAGTGGATGAAAGATTGGAAGTAAGTTGGTGTTCTTGGAAGGTTTTCTTGAAGTGTTGTTGTAAGAGTTTTCTTATGGTGTTTAAGTAAGGTTTTTATGGCTAGATCTTCTTGGTAATTTTCTGGATTGTTATGGAGTTCAAAGCTCTTGAAAGTGTGTGTGTTTTTAGCTAGAGAATGGAAGTAAAATGAATCAAAAATGATGATACATATATACTCCCAAAAATGTGATCTTTAAGGATAACATGACAAAATTTTAGTTTGTATTTTTGTAATTAGTCTTACAATCATTCAAAAGTAATTACCTTATACATAAGGCATTGAACAAGGCTGGTTAGGTGGTGATTTGATGTGTATATACCAATAGTAAATACGTATAGAAGCTAGGTATGATACGAGTACAAATACTCTAGATATACGTATAGAAATTTTGTGAAAAATGGAATGAGGATTCAAATATAGCTATCTTTTGTGAATACACTTATATGGTTTTATGTATTTAAGTTCTTAAAAGTGATTAAATACATTACTTATACGATATATGTATAAACATTATAAGTCATAAGTATTTATGTCAAATAACGTTACGTATGGTTATCGTTTTGAAAACTTAAGTTAGTAGTTTCAAAATATACGTATAACTTATTGTTATTAATACAAAATGAGATATTAAAACATCCTTAGATCATGTTAAATATGTATATATACATATATATACACAAACGTATAATTATCATATATTGTATAGTTCGTGATATCATCGGTCAAACTAGACGGTCAAACGTTGTGTAAAACTCTTTTCGAAAATATAAATCTCAACAATTTGGATTGCTTATCATGTTGGTAAGGTTTAATTTATGTAAATATTAATCTTATAAGTATAGAAAGATCGAAAAAGTGCGGGTCAACTTTAGGGTTTTTGCTTATCGTGTTGGAACCATACAGAGATTAGAGTTTAAATTTGGTCGGAAATTTCTTTCGGGTCGTTACAGTACCCATCCGTTAAAGAAATTTCGTCCTCGAAATTTGGTAGAGGTTGTCATAAACAACAATAGGAATGTTTTCATGACGAATATGAGGTAATAATGAAATTTTATCATTATTGAAAGATTTAGATAAAACGATTTGGTTAAGTGAGACGCACGAGCGAAGCTATCACAAAAGAGTGAAATGAGTAAATATAGAATTGTTGTAACTGATGACGTGATTAGGATTGATTTCCGGAATTTATGGAAAATCTTACGTAATAAGATTTGGTTCTTTGGCGATCAAGATCTTCTTTGATTTAGTGCGGCGATCTGTTTCGATTTCTTTGTCGAATATTTTGCTATAAATCCATTTCCTTCTCTTCCTTATTTCCACAACTCACATCTTCTATCCTTTCTCCTTCAACTCATACCTTAAAGTATTCTTTTAAATGCTCCATCCCGTTCTAATTCTTGTTATACTTCTAACTTTCATATCTTTCATTCTTCTCTTTCATTTATCGCCAGAAGAATCTATTTACTTCTATCCTTTCCTCGGAATTATAATATTTTTAATTCTCCCGTGTCTTTACGTTGCAATACGTATTGATATACACGGTTTGTAAATCCTGGGTGATTTTCGGCCTTTGTATTCTTCATTATTTTTCAAAGCTTCATACTTTCGTTTTCTCTTCCTGACTTTGAGTCAAGCGAGTAATGGTCCGGAATTTGTAGATATGAGATTCGAAATGAGTATAGCTAATGCTCTAAGAAAGAAATGGTAATAGGACAAATTTTGATTTGTCAAATTACCAGAATACCCCGGAAAAGATAGAACTGTCAGGATGACATGTTCCTATTATGTTTGAGAATTGGATAGAATGTAAGAGCCGTGTAACATGGCACATGATGATGGTACTGTGAATCATCACATTTCATTAGAAACTTAACATGACTTACTGTAATATAATGAAGTTGATCAAGTTTCATTATATTATACTAATTCATGCATCAGTTCCCAACACTGCTTCAGAACATTCCTATTTTAAACTTGAAGGTTTTAGAACTTAGAAACTAACACAGTTTCTTTTATGTTGTAACGCAGATATTACGGAGAGATAAATATTCTCAGATAAGAATAGTTGTGAAAATATCTCCAGAAATATGGAGAATATGTATAACAGAAGATATGAAGATATCTTATAATATCTAAGATTAGATGATGATGAAGAATATCATCAGGAAAGGTTTAGGATAAGGGGTAGGGTTTTTACTAATGGTTTCAGCAGGCACTGAATCGTTTGAATCCTTTGAAAGCAGATTCAGTTCTTGTGATTTATCTACATCCTCCTTCATACTTTGCTCAATCCGTTTTCCAGTTCCAACTCTCCTCTTTTTCTAAGCTTTACCAACACAATGTACTTCATCATTAAACTTTTGACTGTTAAAGTCGTTTACAGTTTTTGCTGCTTCTTCAGCATTTCAAGAACTACTTCATAGTCCAGGATGTTTTTCAGAACTTCACATTCGAAATATGTAATTCTTAGGGATAGTCGTTCTTGGTATAACTGGGAGAATTTCTACGAGATTTTCAAAATACTGATTGCGGATTTCGCCAAAGAGATAACGAGTTGCTGGTACGTCTGCTGATGATGTTGTGAAAAAAATTCTCCGGTAACAACGGCGAAAGGACAAAGTATAAATATCGAGATTATAATAGGAGTAGTCTCACTGAGAAGTCGAAGTGGAGCTGTGACAAAATTAGCTTCTTGAAAAGGAATCGTATGATTGTTTTTGATAATGAATGATAAGGAATTCGACGCGGATACGTTTTAACTATAACTTCGGTTTCGAAAAATTTTCAGGTGCATCACTGTATGCATAAATCTTTCTTCCGTAAATGAGGTGCGGCTGGTTCAACTTCTCGATCGAGGTGTTTTCAAGAATCATGAAAAGATTTGAATGAGGATTATAATTGTCGAAGTACAAATGAGGTTTAGGATGAAATCAAGTGGCAAACTTGAAGAATTTTTTAGTTTCATATGTTATAATCAACATTTTATTTTATTTTAATTGTCCAATGTTTCTTCTTTATGCCACTTATTGGATTTGGATAGGTAAAAGTTCAAATATGAAATTTAAATGGTAATGGTTATTCTGGGGTGAACGGATACGTATATCGATGGTTGTAAGTAGAATAACAAATGACCGTTGAATCAGATTCAAGAATGTACAATATAACTTATTAATGTGAATTCTAAATATTCCTCGGGTACTACCCACCCGTTAAAATATTTTCATCATTATTAGTTTGTACGAAGGAATTTTTAATTACTATCTTTATGAAAATATACTTGCATATATATTTTCTTCAGAGATAATCATAGATTTAATGAGTCAATAAGATATTAAACTCATTTGATTTATCGTTAATTCTAGATTACATAATCTCTAAGACTTTAGAAATTACATAATCGTCATACGATACGTAAAGCGAAGATAATCGATGTAGAACGATATATAGAACGAAGATCATACTCGAAGTACAGATATTGAGTCGTGTGATGTTGATATTCGAGATACAGATTGTGATGTTGAGATTTTGGGGGTGACAAGAGTACTGTCGGCGTTGATGATGGTGGTATAGATTATGCTGCTGGTGCTGCTGCTGGTGTTTGTAACCTTCGCACCGTATTTTCTAAAGCCACTACCCGAGCGCGAAGCTCGTTGACTTCTTCTATTATACCGGGATGATTGACGGTTGGAACGAGCGAATGAACAAGATTCGAAATATGGGATAGTATGTAATCATGACGAGATACTCTAGAAATGAGCGAGAAAATGGTGTTTCGAATAGGTTCGCCGGTAAGTGCTTCAGGTTCATCGTTAAGAGGACAATTTGGTGGATGGAATGGATCACCTTCTTCTTGCCTCCAGAGATTTAGTATATTACGAACCCATCCCCAATTCATCCAAAATAGATGATGGGAAATTGGTTGATCCATTCCGGTGACGCTGTTCTCGGAGCTCGAATGGAAATCCATATCGGCGTAGCTATCGAAGTCGGAGGAATTCGAACTGGATGAAGAATCCATCTTGTATAGTCGGAGAAATGAATTTTTGGTTTGGAATAGATTATAGAAATTGGGTTTGGTACTCTTCAATACATAATTTACATATGTATATATAATACCAAAATCCCGTGAATTACGGAGAATCTTTGAAATACGTCAGGCAATGTCTATAGTAACAGATACGCTAAGATATGAATTTTGTCTATACACTATCGATGCACTAAATGCAGTAAGACGTGTCTAGACTTAAGAATGATAAGCAGGCAGTTCCCTAAGGATGATAAGCAGATGATTTCCGACTAGGATTGATAAGCAAAACTTTTGACAGGCAGACACGGTCAAAGTCCAGACTCACTTAATGTATCCTAACAACTACTAGTTAGACACACTAATGCAAGGCCTGGTTCGCTAAGACCAACGCTCTGATACCAACTGAAAGGATCCGAAACTAATCATCCGGACGATGTCCATATTGATTACAAACGAATTACAACAGTTGATAACATCGCGAGGTACTTGACCTCTAGAAGATACATTTTACAAACGTTGCATTTATTCTTAAAAGGCAATCTATCTTTACATCAAACATTACTAAACTCGTCTAACATTTCTCGATATCCGAATGACCTATTCTGTCATTTACTTAATAAATGTCTTTAATGATCTTCAATGACTCGAATGCAACGTTCTTGTATCATGGCTTAAATGGTCCCAACTAGTATCCTTAATATGAGCTAATGCACAGCGGAAGTCTTTATTCATACCTGAGAATAACATGCTTTAAAAGGTCAACATAAAGTTGGTGAGATATATAGGTTTGAAGCTAGCAGCGATATAAATATAGACCACAAGATTTCATATATAAACAGTTTAATAAAAATATTCTAAGTGGTTGAGCACTTGATAACCATACTTAACATTTTCACGTCGCATATTCCCTTTAATATGAAATCTTACTACACCGTACCAAGTGTAGTCACAAAACGAAGTACTGTGCAACCGTTGAATACTGGTCGTCCAGTCCGGTTGGGGTTGTCAGGCCCGATAGATCTATCAACAGGATTCGCGTTTACAATACCGCTGTAAATATTAGTTACCAAGCTACAGGGAAGTATGCCAGTGGTACAACTCAACGTAGAATATATTTTTCAGTTACTTGTGTCCATAACGTAAATCATTTATAAAAACAGCGCATGTATTCTCAGCCCAAAAATATTTAGAGTTTAAAAGGGACTATATACTCACTGTTGTCTTGAAGATATGAAATTTGACTCGGTCTCCGATTGATATCACGAACCTATCCATATATAATATATCAATACCTTTTCTTTTTAAACAAACGTTACATATATATATACTTGTTATACTTTTAATACTTTGAATAATTCCTTAGTCCGTAGTTAGCATTTCGTTGTTAGTAATTCAATTTTTAATGGTTCATATTTAGATGTTTAATATACCCGCAATGAAATATATAAAACCCCCAACGAAATAAATAAAACCCCATCGTATATGTATTGGTCGAGATTAATCTTGACCCACGGTACCGGTGTTGTCAAATGACGTATTGCGTACATAAAGTACCGGTGTTGTCAAATGACGTGTTGCGTACAAACATGGGATCTTATGATTAATCTTCTCGTGTTGCTTACGGGTGATCCTGAACCATATAAAATTGAATTATGAGTACATATATATAAAATATTATGTTATCTTAGAAATATGTGATTTATCTAATTTTTTTCCAATTAATCCCGAAGTTGAATAAGTCTAGGATAACCAATTTTGTTTCGGTCATAGTTTCTTCGTTACAACTCCGTTTTCGTTGATTCAAATTGCCATCTCCTTGGATCGAGTTCTTCTTTAAGACTATGAACTGGAAATACCTTGGTTTGTACTCAAAATCACACGGCATAGGTGAAACATTAGTGAAACATATGAAGTTAAACATTTTTGTTACAAGAAAAATCACTTAATGACCATTTTTCTAAAAATACTTATACTTTGAAAAACCAAGTTTTACATTGTTAAATTAGCATATATTTAAGTTATATTACAGGTCTTGAAGTATTTTAAAAGTTAAGTTAGAAGGATCTATTTAGTTTGCAAACAAGTTTGAAAACTTTCAAACTATGTTCTTGTTGTTAAACTTTTATACCACAAAATAAGATAGCTATATATATATGAATCGAATAAGGTTATGAACATAGATTCTACCTCAAGTTCCTTGGATAAGATTGCTGTAAAAGAGAATTAAAAAGCTAGAACCAAAAGGGTGATGGAAGTGGATGAAAGATTGGAAGTAAGTTGGTGTTCTTGGAAGGTTTTCTTGAAGTGTTGTTGTAAGAGTTTTCTTATGGTGTTTAAGTAAGGTTTTTATGGCTAGATCTTCTTGGTAATTTTCTGGATTGTTATGGAGTTCAAAGCTCTTGAAAGTGTGTGTGTTTTTAGCTAGAGAATGGAAGTAAAATGAATCAAAAATGATGATACATATATACTCCCAAAAATGTGATCTTTAAGGATAACATGACAAAATTTTAGTTTGTATTTTTGTAATTAGTCTTACAATCATTCAAAAGTAATTACCTTATACATAAGGCATTGAACAAGGCTGGTTAGGTGGTGATTTGATGTGTATATACCAATAGTAAATACGTATAGAAGCTAGGTATGATACGAGTACAAATACTCTAGATATACGTATAGAAATTTTGTGAAAAATGGAATGAGGATTCAAATATAGCTATCTTTTGTGAATACACTTATATGGTTTTATGTATTTAAGTTCTTAAAAGTGATTAAATACATTACTTATACGATATATGTATAAACATTATAAGTCATAAGTATTTATGTCAAATAACGTTACGTATGGTTATCGTTTTGAAAACTTAAGTTAGTAGTTTCAAAATATACGTATAACTTATTGTTATTAATACAAAATGAGATATTAAAACATCCTTAGATCATGTTAAATATGTATATATACATATATATACACAAACGTATAATTATCATATATTGTATAGTTCGTGATATCATCGGTCAAACTAGACGGTCAAACGTTGTGTAAAACTCTTTTCGAAAATATAAATCTCAACAATTTGGATTGCTTATCATGTTGGTAAGGTTTAATTTATGTAAATATTAATCTTATAAGTATAGAAAGATCGAAAAAGTGCGGGTCAACTTTAGGGTTTTTGCTTATCGTGTCGGAACCATACAGAGATTAGAGTTTAAATTTGGTCGGAAATTTCTTTCGGGTCGTTACATTGTGGTTGACTAACTTTGACTAGAGTCGAAATTAGGGTTTGTTGAGGATTATAATCCGAATGTCGATTCGTTGAGGTTTATAAACTTAAAATGGATTAAGTTGATGTATGAAACCGAGTTAAACATGTTTTGGTGTCAAAACTTGTAAATGATGAGATTTTGACCTTATGGGTCAAAATTAGGGTTTATGGGCGATTTTGAGAACGATAAGTGTTTAACACTTGTGATTGGGTTTAATTGGCATATTAGGACCATTCTCACTTGTGTTAGTAATTATTGGATAGTTTGGGCGCGGTTTGTACTTGGAAGTGCATTTGGGTCGAATTTGCACTAAGTGTCAAATTGGGTTGGTTTGTAAATCCAATCTAAGTGTGTTGTTGAATTTGTGATAATGGAATAGGTACTTTCCATTGACGAGTTGCGGATTACTTGGAAGCATTCGTCGAGGCGATAAGGTGAGTGTTAATATCCTATGTACATGTGTATGTGTAGGATGGGTGCGGGTCGGGTGAAGTGGTTCTCTGTTATAGAGCTCACTTCACATATGGGTGGGTTTGATGGACTTGCGTTTAGGTCCAATTGGCACGGTTGTGCGTTTTGTTTGACCACCTTTGGTGAGGTACACGTTTTGTTTGTACGTTATCACACGTGTTTGTGATGTGGAGTATATAACAACAATGGAGAAGGCTGGATATTGTTGTGAGTGGAATAATTATATGCGTGCATATATGATGTATTTATTTGTGTAGTATGAGTTGTGAAGTGTCGAGGTGTTAAGACACCACTTCTCACGTGACGGGTGAAGCATCGAGGTGTTAAGATGTCACCTAGGGGTGAAGTGTCGAGGTGTTAAGGCACCACTCCGTAGAATAGATGGGTGAAGCATCGAGGTGTTAAGATGCCACCTAGGGGTGAAGTGTTGAGGTGTTAAGGCACCACTCCGTAGAATAGATGGGTGAAGCATCGAGGTGTTAAGATGCCACTCGGGGTGAAGTATCGAAGTGTTAAGATGCCACCCGTGGGGTTAGTGTACGAGGTGTTAAGTGCACTAATGGTTGTTATGAACTTCGACGGTCTTTAAACACCGTTCCCTTGTTCGATTGGTTAACCATTGTTGTATGAATTTTGTATCGGCATATTTAATTATGAACTATATGCTATTGGTATTTCTAGCTCATTGTGGTACTCGGTTCTCGGTATTGGGTTAAGGGGTTAACTTTATCGTTTATGTATTGTTATATATATATTAATGTAATGTTGTGTTGTAGCTAACCCTCCGGGTGTAGCTTATTGGCGTTGTTCACATCGTCGTTGGTGAACTTATACTTTGTTGATATCTTTAGCTTATTGCTTAGAGATCGTACGGTATGCTTAGTGTAGTTGCCTTATACATGGATGCTTCGGTATGCGGTATTTGATATTTGTCTGGCGTGTCCATTTTATACATATATATGTATGTAGTATATTATCATTCGCTAAGCGTTAGCTTACCCTCTCGTTGTTGATATTTTTATAGGTTCGCATGCTTGGCGGCTCGGGTAAGCTTGGGGATTAGAGATCTTGGCTAGGTTGCTTAGAAGATCTTGCTTTTGTATTCGATTAGGATTTGGGTAGCGTAGTCCCAAATCACCATGCTCGGTTTTGGTTGGAAACTAAACTAGTCGGGTCGTGTATGTCCGTTTGGACAATTAATCAATGTATTAAATGTTTTAAGGTTTATTAAACCTTCTATTGTATTAAAGATAGTTATGGAAACACAATTGGGACCTAAAGTGTTATTTAAAGCGTATTAAAAGGAAAAAATTTTATGGGCCGATTTTAATACGGGTTGGGTTGTTTCAAGTGGTATCAGAGCATGGTCTAAGGGATTTAGGTGACTCGAGATAGGTGCCTAGACTTAGACTTTTGTGTGTGCTTAATTGTTGCGGGACTTGTAGGATTACGGGTCAGAATGGGTTATAGTTAGTGCCTTATTTGTAGGTGGACTAACGTTTATATTAGTAATGCGGATATTATTAATATGTTATTGTGTTGTGATAATAATTCTCGTGTGTATTTATATCGCGTAGAATTTTTGTTGTGTTTGTTTATATCATCGAGCGAGGCTGTCATTGTACTAACAAGTCGATACGGCGTGTATGCGTAATAAGGACTTGCAAACCTTATTACGTGTGCAAATCGTGTCTAACAAGTGATGTACGACGAGTGTTTAGCAAGATGGACCGGTGTGGTGTGTGTGTTTTATACGTTCGTGATCTAATCGCTTTGCATTCCTTAGAATGGCGACGGGAAATGGGATCGAGACGAACGACGCGGAGTTTAACACTAGAGTTGCGGCCTCCGTTGCGGAGCAAATGAGTGCGTTTCGAGAAGAAATGGATAGGAAGTATTCCGAATTTTGGAGTAGTAGTGAAATGGAGCGTTGCCTTAAGAGCTTCATGAGGACTAAACCTCCAATGTACGACGGGAAACTGGATCCTTTGATAAGTACAACTTGGGTCTCGGATGTCGAAGGGTGTTTTTGCACTATTGAATGTCCTCCCTAGAAAAAGACGAGACTCGCTACTAGTTTGTTGCGGGGTAGGGCGAGGGATTGGTTGGATGGTAAGATTGATGTTGTCGGTGGTGAAACGTTTATGGCTTTATCATGGGACGCAATTAAGGAGGAATTCTTCGAGGAGTTCCGGACTTCAGCTGATTTGTGGGAATTGCGTAATGAGTTGCGAAATTTGTGACAAGGATCTATGTATTTGAATACTCTCAAGACGACCTTTATGTCGAAGGCTCGTTTTTGCCCGGAGTATTTGGGGAATGATCGTTTGTTAATGGGGGATTTCTATCGGACCTTAAATGATGACTTGAAAAGTAAAATTAGCCGGGGTCAAGCGAAATTATTTGCGGAATTATTCGACTTGGCTAGAGGTTTTGAGTCGTATTCACGATCCAAGAAGGGTGAACCTTCAAGTGAGAGAAGGGTTGTTTCGTATGGTGCTCCGAGTAAGAGGACTAAGGGTCTGAGTGTGAGCACGGGTGGTACACGGACGGGTACATTGGATTCTCGTGCACCTAGATGTTTCAATTGTGGTGTTAGGGGCCACAAGTTATGGGAGTGCACAATGCCGAGAAGTGATGACGGGATGTGCTACTATTGTCATAAGGAGGGGCATCGCAAGCCGGATTGTCCCGAGTTGGCGGCGGCGAATGCCGCAAGGAGACGTTGAGGTACGTTTCGTTTTAATAAATATGTCCTTTGATTATTTATTAAAGTGCCATTTGAATTTGAGTTGATTAAATGCCTTGTGTTGTGCATATTGTTGTTATGGGTGACGTTCCTAATGGAAGTACCCTATGGTGATGTTGGATTGTCGGGCGAAGGGCGTAAGACTTGGTGCAACCAAGCATTCCTTAGTATTTGGGAAATGTTCTACCAAGCCATGGAAATGGATTTTGGTGTTCGATTGTTAAGCGCGTGTTCGCTTTTGTGTTGAGATTGATGAACCGTGAGGTTCGTCGGGTGGTTGGAACCCTTGAGATCAAGTGTTTTGATTCTCGATGTATGTTGGTAAAGGAGTCTACGTGACGCGACATTAGGTGCCTCTTTTATACCTACTAGCGTGGTGTTCGGCTCCGATTGTATTGTGGTTATGGAACGTAATTCCAAGTGGGGGAGTTACACTCCCGCACGAGGAGGTTTTGGTGGGAGATTTCAGATAGCAAATCCGAAACTTGTGTTGGGACCTAGTTTTGGTCGATTTGTGGTAGAGTACAACTTTGGTTAAATTGTACTTATGATTTTGGGTTCGGAAATTATCACCGAGGTGGTAATGCGGAAAATCTCGTTGAAAGATAATGGACGTGTTTGGCGAGCAAGGTGGAATCCCTCGGTTAAGGGATGTGTGTGTCGGATTCTATTTTAGAGAATTATTGTTTTATACCTATGTTTGATATAGGTGGTTCTTGCTCGATTGTGTGGATGGTTAGTGGTATCCGTTAGGGTTCACTATAGTGTAGCAGAGCGCGATGTTGCACTACTCGTTGACCGAGGCCAAAAGTGAGTATGTGATTGGTGAAGCATGACCTTCAGGGTCCGCTGACTTCATCATGGGAGTACGTGATTGGTGGAGCATGACTTTCGGGGTCCGCTGACTTCATCATGAGCGTGGTGTTATATCGGTGAAGCATGACTTTCGGGGTCCGCTGACTTCATCCGGTGTTAGATTGGTGGAGCATGACCTTCGGGGTCCGCTGACTTCATCAAGGGAGTAATGTTACGTCGGCATGGCATAACATTATCGGGAAATGCGAGTACCGGTGGGAAATGAGAGTACCATTCATGAGTTGTGTTGTAGGACGTGAATATCGGGTTGTTCGTATTCACAATATTTCGGGTAGTACGATTGTCCCTGTTGGCTGGGCTCATAGTTTGAGGTAGTGAATGTCGGGTAGTTCGGATTCACTAAAGGTTCGGGTTGTACGGCCATCCTCGGTTATACTATGTGGCGGTAGTAGTGAATATCGGGTTGCGCGTATTCACGATGACTCGGGTTGTGCGGTCATTTCGTTGTGAGATATATGGATTGGGTTGGTGAATTTCGGGTTGTGAGAATTCACTAAGGTTTGGGTTGTTTCGACCATCCTCCATATGTGTTTAGGCTCGGATTGTTTCGGCCATATTGAGTTGTGATCTATCGGTTATTTTATACACCGATGGTGGGGTCGTAAGGACCATGTCGTGTGATCTATTGGTTGTTTGATACACTAATGGTGGGGTCATAAGGACCATGTCGTGGGAACTATCGGGTGTTTTTATACGCCGATGGTGGGGTCGTGAGGACCATGTGGTATGATTAGTGATGCGATAGCCGTGTTTCGCTCACATGATGTTACGGGTGTGACAATAGTCGATTTTGTACGCCTTGGGATTCTAGCATTGCCATGATCGTTTGGGCGCAATCGGTTTTAACCGTTGGATTATGATGTTACGGTAGTTGCGTATTGGTCGTATTGTGCACTACAAGGGATGTTAGTGATTGGTGATATCCGTAAGGATTCGTTTGGTTCGGTCTTCATCATTTCGGGTTGTTGACCTTAGGTTGAGACTTGGTTGTTTTTAGCGTCGTACTCGGTAAGGGTATGCTAAGGGGTTGATATCTCGGTACGAGATTGGTTGAGTTTTCCCGATGTGAGGGATTGAGTTGGTGCTAGTGCTCGGAATTGTGGAATGTGATAAATCGCGGATGACGATTTAGTTGTTAAGAGTAACTCTTTGAGGAGAATTGTCTAAGGGATCGTTGTAGACTTCGGTTGTTGCGTGTATTGTACGTCTCGGAATGCGAGCAAGTGTGTAATTTGTCATTGGATTAACCTTCGGGTTAGTGAAATTGTGGTAGAAGTCGGTTTGAAACGCATGTTCGAGGACCATTGAGTGTGGGTCCGTTTGGGGTTCGTGACTAGGATCACGAGGACGTGATCGAATTTAAGTGAGGGAGAGTTGTAACACCCTGTTTTCCCCGTATATGATTTATAGATGTATTGGGTATGTACGATAGATGTAAGAAGGGTTCGGGGCATTTTCTAGTGTTAAGTCTTGTGTGCTAGAAGTGGAGTCAGATCACGTGGAACGTCGCTGCGCGACAAATGAGGCCGCGTGTAATGACCCGAACTTTTCCATGTTTATATATATATTAAATGAAATTGTTATTTACATGATTAAGTGTTTCCAACATGTTAAGCAATCAAACTTGTTAAGACTTGATTAATTGAAATAGGTTTCATATAGACAATTGACCACCCAAGTTGACCGGTGATTCACGAACGTTAAAACTTGTAAAAACTATACGATGACATATATATGGTTATATATATAGTTAACATGATTTTATTATAAGTATGTATCTCATTAGGTATTTTAACAATGAGTTATATACATAAAAATGAGACTATTAATTTAAGAAACTCGAAAACGATATATATAACGATTATCGTTATAACAACGTCTTACTAGGTACATATGAATCATATTAAGATATTGATACACTTGGTTAATTATGTTAAATGATAAGTAAATATATTATTAAGTGTATTAACAATGAAATACATATGTAAAAATAAGACTACTAACTTAATGATTTCGAAACGAGACATATATGTAACGATTATCGTTGTAACGACATTTAACTGTATATATATCATACTAAGATATATTATATATCATAATATCATGATAATATAACAATTTAACATCTCATTTGTTATAATAAACAATCGGTTAACAACATTCAACAAGATCGTTAACCTAAAGGTTTCAAAACAACATTTACATGTAACGACTAACGATGACTTAACGACTCAGTTAAAATGTATATACATGTAGTGTTTTAATATGTATTCATACACTTTTGAAAGACTTCAAGACACTTATCAAAATACTTCTACTTAACAAAAATGCTTACAATTACATCCTCGTTCAGTTTCATCAACAATTCTACTCGTATGCACCCGTATTCGTACTCGTACAATACACAGCTTTTAGATGTATGTACTATTGGTATATACACTCCAATGATCAACTTTTAGCAGCCCATGTGAGTCACCTAACACATGTGGGAACCATTATTTGGCAACTAGCATGAAATATCTCATAAAATTACAAAAATATGAGTAATCATTCATGACTTATTTACATGAAAACAAAATTACATATCCTTTATATCTAATCCATACACCAATGACCAAAAACACCTATAAACACTTTCATTCTTCAATTTTCTTCATCTAATTGATCCCTCTCAAGTTCTATCTTCAAGTTCTAAGTGTTCTTCATAAATTCTACAAGTTCTAGTTACATAAAATCAAGAATACTTTCAAGTTTGCTAGCTCACTTCCAATCTTGTAAGGTGATCATCCAACCTCAAGAAATCTTTGTTTCTTACAGTAGGTTATCATTCTAATACAAGGTAATAATCATATTCAAACTTTGGTTCAATTTATATAACTATAACAATCTTATTTCAAGTGATGATCTTACTTGAACTTGTTTTCGTGTCATGATTCTGCTTCAAGAACTTCGAGCCATCCAAGGATCCATTGAAGCTAGATCAATTATTCTATTTTCCAGTAGTTTTATCCAAGGAACTTAAGGTAGTAATGATATTCATAACATCATTAAAAAGCTATCATATTCGAAGTGGTAAACTAGTAATCACTAGAACATAGTTTAGTTAATTCTAAACTTGTTCGCAAATAAAGTTAATCCTTCTAACTACACTTTTAAAATCAACTTTAAACATGATCTATATCTATATGATATGCTAACTTAATGATTTAAAACCCGAAAACACGATAAACACCATAAAACCGGATTTACGCCGTCGTAGTAACACCGCGGGCTGTTTTGGGTTAGTTAATTAAAAACTATGATAAACTTTGATTTAAAAGTTTTTATTTTGGGAAAATGATTTTTATTATGAACATGAAACTATATCCAAAAATTATGGTTAAACTCAAAGTGGAAGTATGTTTTCTAAAATGGTCATCTAGACGTCGTTTTTTCGACTGAAATGACTACCTTTACAAAAACGACTTGTAACTTATTTTTCCGACTATAAACCTATACTTTTTCTGTTTAGATTCATAAAATAGAGTTCAATATGAAACCATAGCAATTTGATTCACTCAAAATGGATTTAAAATGAAGAAGTTATGGGTAAAACAAGATTGGATAATTTTTCTCATTTTAGCTACGTCAAAATTGGTAACAAATCTATTCCAACCATAACTTAATCAACTTATATTGTATATTATGTAATCTTGAGATACCATAGACACGTATACAATGTTTTGACCTATCATGTCGACACATCTATATATATTTCGGAACAACCATAGACACTCTATATGTGAATGTTGGAGTTAGCTATACAGAGTTGAGGTTGATTCCAAAATATATATAGTTTAAGTTGTGATCAATACTGAGATACGTATACACTGGCTCGTGGATTGATTCAAGATAATATTTATCGATTTATTTCTGTACATCTAACTGTGGACAACTAGTTGTAGGTTACTAACGAGGACAGCTGACTTAATAAACTTAAAACATCAAAATATATTAAAAGTGTTGTAAATATATTTTGAACATACTTTGATATAGATGTATATATTGTTATAGGTTCGTGAATCAACCAGTAGCCAAGTCTTACTTTCCGACGAAGTAAAAATCTGTGAAAGTGAGTTATAGTCCCACTTTTAAAATCTAATATTTTTGGGATGAGAATACATGCAGGTTTTATAAATTATTTACAAAATAGACACAAGTACGTGAAACTACATTCTATGGTTGAATTATCGAAATCGAATATGCCCCTTTTTATTAAGTCTGGTAATCTAAGAATTAGGGAACAGACACCCTAATTGACGCGAATCCTAAAGATAGATCTATTGGGCCTAACAAACCCCATCCAAAGTACCGGATGCTTTAGTACTTCAAAATTTATATCATATCCGAAGGGTGTCCCGGAATGATGGGGATATTCTTATATATGCATCTTGTTAATGTCGGTTACCAGGTGTTCACCATATGAATGATTTTTATCTCTATGTATGGGATGTGTATTGAAATATGAAATCTTGTGGTCTATTGTTACGATTTGATATATATAGGTTAAACCTATAACTCACCAACATTTTTGTTGACGTTTAAAGCATGTTTATTCTCAGGTGAATACTAAGAGCTTCCGCTGTTGCATACTAAAATAAGGACGAGATTTGGAGTCCATGTTTGTATGATATTATGTAAAAACTGCATTCAAGAAACTGATTTCGATGTAACATATTTGTATTGTAAACCATTATGTAATGGTCGTGTGTAAACAGGATATTTTAGATTATCATTATTTGATAATCTACGTAAAGCTTTTTAAACCTTTATTTATGAAATAAAGGTTATGGTTTGTTTTAAAAATGAATGCAGTCTTTGAAAAACGTCTCATATAGAGGTCAAAACCTCGCAACGAAATCAATTAATATGGAACGTTTTTAATCAATAAGAACGGGACATTTCACCGCGGCGCGGCAATCAACTCGAAATCAGATCAGAAAGTATGGTAAAGAAGGCACCAGACTCAGGCAAAGGTCGCGGCGCGACCATTAATGCCGCGGTGCGGCATACTGTGCGAATTGACACCGGATTCTTGTAATTTTAAATGAAGTTCAAGGGCAATTTGGTCATTTTACGATTGAGCCAGATGGGGATCTTAAATCTGGTCCACCCATTTCATTTCTTATTTTCTTTTTCCTTTTCTTTCATTTTCTCTCAAGAAACTCAAATACCCGAAGTGATTCAAGTGGGATTTTGGAAAGGAAGAAGCGGGCTTTGATCTTTGGCGTAGTTGACAAGTTTGTTCTCCTCATCCTTAGCTACACGGTGATACTAGTGGTAAGCTCTAACTCCGAATTTCGTTTTTGTGTTCATCATTCAAATTTAGGGCTTTTGATTGTATGACTCATAGATGGAACCCATTTAGTTGTTAATTGGAAATTAACACCAAGATTCGGGTTTATAAGTGTTAAAGGCGGGTTTTGGGTTGGTTAATGATTTAACCATGTTTAAGACTTGAGAATGGTGTATAATCACTAGTATTAGTGATTATTGATGATTTGGAGACCTTTAGGGTTCTTGTTGTTGACTAACTTTGACTAGAGTCGAAATTAGGGTTTGTTGAGGATTATAACCCGAATTTCAATTCGTTGAGGTTTATAAATTTAAAATGGATTAAGTTAATGTATGAAACCGAGTTAAACATGTTTTGGTGTCAAAACTTGTAAATGGTGAGATTTTGACCTTATGGGTCAAAATTAGGGTTTATGGGCGATTTTGAGAACGATAAGTGTTTAACACTTATGATTGGGTTTAATTGGCATATTAGTACCATTCTCACTTGTGTTAGTAATTATTGGATAGTTTGGGCGCGGTTTGTACTTGGAAGTGCATTTGGGTCGAATTTGCACTAAGTGTCAAATTGGGTTGGTTTGTAAATCCAATCTAAGTGTGTTGTTGAATTTGTGATAATGGAATAGGTACTTTCCATTGACGAGTTGCGGATTACTTGGAAGCATTCATCGAGGCGACAAGGTGAGTGTTAATATCCTATGTACATGTGTATGTGTAGGATGGGTGCGGGTCGGGTGAAGTAGTTCTCTGTTATAGAGCTCACTTCACATATGGGTGGATTTGATGGACTTGCGTTTAGGTCCAATTGGCACGGTTGTGCGTTTTGTTTGACCACCTTTGGCGAGGTACACGTTTTGTGTGTACGTTATCACACGTGTTTGTGATGTGGAGTATATAATCCCAATGGCGAAGGGTGGATATTGTTGTGAGTGGAATAATTATATGCGTGCATATATGATGTATTTATTTGTGTAGTATGATATATTGGACTGATTCACAAGTTCCCGAAGAAGAATCGGAAGAAGAATCAGAACCGGAAGAAGAATCAGAACCGGAAGAGGAGGAACCGGAGGAGGAAATAGAACTGGTGGGGGAAATAATAAAACGGTTAAGTAAAAGAAAATCCTCAACCAACCAACCAAGGTTAATTATGGTCAATGGTGTTTTCGCCAAGGAAGCAAAATATTGGGAGGATTACCAATTCTCCGATGAATCGGATTCCGACGAGAATTCCGATGATGTTATAGAAATTACCCCAAGTGAATTTAAAAAGGCAAAAGAAAATAATAAGGGAAAGGACATAAAAATAGAGAAATTTAATTCCAACCCTGATGAACTTTATATGTATCGTCAACCCCCGAAGCCCTTAAGTTGTAACAATGACCCGGGAACCTCTAAACCACCAGGTTTTTCTAAACCGTTGTGGAAAACGACAGCTCGTATTAGGGGAACATCATATATCCCTAGAAACTTGGCAAAACGAACCAAAACCGAAGAAGAAGAAATGAGCGAATCGGAATAAGATAGTTGTATTCGTGTGGTGTAATATATGTAATATAGTGTGCTTATGCTTTATGATATATGTAAAAATTGCTTGTATTAATAAGTATTTTTTTTATGAATCTAACTCTTGTCTATTTTACAGTATAAAAACACAAAATGGTTAGACAACCCAATATTTTAAGAGACCTACCCGGAGACATGATTGATGAAATTTTGTCTAGAGTCGGTCAGAATTCTTCGGCACAACTATTTACGGTGAAATCAGTTTGTAAGACATTCGAAGAACGTTCCAAGAATGTCTTGGTTTATAAGAGACTTTCGTTTGAAAGATTGGAGATATCACATTGGGAAACCCATAAGTTACGATGTGTTTACTTTGACGCATATATTGCGGGGAACCCAAATGCTATTTTACGCAACGGGTTAAGAAATTATTTTGACTCAATGTATCCGAATATAGGACTTCATGATTTAGAAAAAGCGGCTAACATGCAACATAAAGAAGCATGCTATGCTTACGGGTTAGTAATGATCGCTTCTCACCAAAGTGAGAAAAAGAACATCGGGCTACAACTATTAAACAAAACGTTCCCACAAGTGACGGAGTCGGTAATTGGGGTAAGAAATGAGGTTTTTAGGTTATTACGAGACTGTTGGTCATTACGTAACCCTCATCCCTTTGACGACGTTACAACACGCTGTCTTATCAACGGCCATAATGGTTATGTTCCACAAGACCAAGGATGGGAAGTAGTCCTAGTAAAACCAGAATGCATGACTTGTTTCTGGACGTATGAATTACGTGTCTTTATTGCCTTTGCTGAACGACTTATGTACTAGCTAGAATTATCTTCACAACTATCTTGTATCAAAGTTATTGTGTGCTATATTTCATGCTTTATGTAAAATAAGCGGTATTGTAAGTTTGTAAAATATTGTATAAAAGTTTGAACGCGAAATATTATTATAATCAGTTTTTCATATAGCATTGTAGTAGTTGAATTGTATATTAGCTACTAAGTATGAACTTAACGGGTAGGTACTACCCGAATTTAAACTTATAAAACGCTAATATGAAGAAAAAGCTTTTATAAATGAGTTCATATTATGCTACGAAATACTATTAACTACTCTTAATATTCTGTATGATTAACTTGTTCCATTTGACTATTTTGAAGGAAATGGCACCGACTACTCGACACACCGTGAATATGAATGAAGAGGAATTCCGTACTTTTCTAGCTTCAAACATAGCCGCAGTACAGGCTGCGCTACATACCAACAATAACCTTGGATCTAGCAGTACAGGAAATCGTGTAGGATGCACCTACAAAGAATTCACTGCCTGCAAACCTTTGGAATTTGATGGAACCGAAGGACCGATCGGATTGAAACGGTGGACCGAGAAGGTTAAATCGGTGTTTGCCATAAGTAAGTGTACTGAAGAGGATAAAGTGAAGTACGCTACGCATACCTTCACAGGTTCTGCGTTAACATGGTGGAATACCTATCTAGAGAAAGTGGGATAAGATGATGCGTACGCACTACCGTGGTCAGCATTCAAGCACTTGATGAATGAGAAGTACCGTCCCAGAACCAAGGTCAATAAGCTCAAGACAGAACTTAGAGGGTTACGAACTCAAGGATTTGATATTACCACGTACGAAAGACGATTCACAGAATTGTACCTATTGTGTCCGGGAGCGTTCGAAGATGAGGAAGAGAAGATCGATGCGTTTGTGAAAGGATTACCGGAAAGAATCCAAGAAGATATAAGTTCACACGAGCCCGCCTCCATACAACAGGCATGTAGAATGGCTCACAAACTAGTGAACCAGATTGAAGAAAGAATTAAAGAACAGACGGCTGAAGAGGCCAATGTGAAGCAAGTCAAAAGAAAGTGGGAGGAAAACGGTGATAAGAATCACCAATACAACAACAACATCAATTACAATAATAATCGCAACAATTATCCCAAAATCGCAACATCAATCGCAACTACAACAAACGGCCCAACAACAACAACAACAACAACAACAACAACAGCAACTACAACAATCATCCCAACAACAATAACAACCGCAACAACAACAACAATCAGAAGCAGCTATGCCAAAGGTGTGAAAAGTATCACTCGGGGTTCTGCACCAAATTTTGCAACAAGTGTAAAAGAAATGGTCATAGCGCGGCGAAGTGTGAGGTCTACGGACCAGGGGTTAACAGAACGAAAGGAACAAATGGTGTCGGAATGAGTAATGGTGGAGCAAGTAGTATCGGAGCAAGTTATGCCAATGTAGTTTGTTATAAATGTGGAAAACCGGGCCACATTATTAGAAATTGCCCGAACCAGGAGAATACGAATGGATAAGGCCGCGGAAGAGTTTTCAATATTAATGCGGCAGAGGCACAGGAAGACCCAGAGCTTGTTACGGGTACGTTTCTTATTCTTATTGACAATAAATCTGCTTACGTTTTATTTGATTCGGGTGCGGATAGAAGCTATATGAGTAGAGATTTTTGTGCTAAATTAAGTTGTCCATTGACGCCGTTGGATAGTAAATTTTTACTCGAATTAGCAAACGGTAAATTAATTTCAGCAGATAATATATGCCGGAATCGACAAATTAAACTGGGTAGCGAAATATTTAAGATTGATTTGATACCAGTAGAGTTAGGGAGTTTTGATGTAATAGTTGGCATGGACTGGCTGAAGAAGGTGAAAGGAGAGATCGTATGTTATAAAAATGCAATTCGCATTGTACGAGAAGAAGGAGAACCCTTAATGGTGTACGGAGAAAAGGGCAACATGAAGCTACATCTTATTAGTAATTTGAAGGCACAAAAACTAATAAGAAAAGGTTGCTATGCTGTTCTAGCACACATCGAGAAAGTACAAACTGAAGAAAAGAGCATCAATGATGTTCCCGTCGTAAAAGAATTTCCCGATGTATTTCCGAAAGAATTACCGGGACTACCTCCACATCGATCTGTTGAATTTCAAATAGATCTTGTACCAGGAGCTGCACCAATAGCTCGTGCTCCTTATAGACTCGCACCCAGCGAGATGAAAGAACTGCAAAGCCAACTGCAAGAACTATTAGAACGTGGTTTCATTCGACCAAGC
Organism: Rutidosis leptorrhynchoides; assembly: GCF_046630445.1. Taxonomy (NCBI): domain Eukaryota; kingdom Viridiplantae; phylum Streptophyta; class Magnoliopsida; order Asterales; family Asteraceae; genus Rutidosis; species Rutidosis leptorrhynchoides. The sequence goes on from NC_092339.1 coordinate 361,008,977, forward strand.
ACATCACCATGGGGAGATCCTATTTTGTTTGTCAAGAAGAATGATGGTACATTTAGGTTGTGTATTGACTACAGAGAGTTGAACAAACTTACCATCAAAAACCGTTATCCACTGCCGAGAATTGACGACTTATTTGATCAACTACAAGGCTCGTCGATTTATTCGAAGATCGATTTACGTTCTGGATATCATCAAATACGAGTAAAGGAGGATGATATTCCAAAAACTGCTTTTAGGACGCGTTATGGTCATTACGAGTTTATGGTTATGCCGTTTAGATTGACTAACGCACCAGCTGTGTTCATGGACCTTATGAACTGAGTGTGTGGGCCATATCTTGACAAGTTTGTCATTGTTTTCATCGATGACATACTTATTTACTCAAAGAATGATCAAGAGCACGAAGAACATTTGAGAAAAGTGCTAGAAGTATTGAGGAAAGAAAAACTGTATGCTAAGTTTTCAAAGTGTGCATTTTGGTTGGAAGAAGTTCAATTCCTCGGTCACATAGTGAACAAAGAAGGTATCCAGGTGGACCCGGCAAAGATCGAAATCGTTGAAAAGTGGGAAACCCCAAAAACTCCGAAACACATACGCCAGTTTTTAGGACTAGCTGGTTACTACAGAAGGTTCATCCAAGACTTTTCCAGAATAGCAAAACCCTTGACTGCATTAACGCATAAAGGGAAGAAATTTGAATGGAAGGATGAACAAGAGAAAGTCTTTCAGTTATTGAAGAAAAAGTTAACTACGGCACCTATATTGTCATTACCTGAAGGGAATGATAATTTTGTGATATATTGTGATGCCTCAAAGCAAGGTCTCGGTTGTGTATTAATGCAACGAACAAAAGTAATTGCTTATGCGTCTAGACAATTGAAGATTCACGAACAAAATTATACGACGCATGATTTGGAATTAGGCGCGGTTGTTTTTGCATTAAAGACTTGGAGACACTACTTATTTGGGGTCAAAATTATTATATATACCGACCACAAAAGTCTTCAACACATATTTAATCAGAAACAACTGAATATGAGGCAGCGTAGGTGGATTGAATTGTTGAATGATTACGACTTTGAGATTCGTTACCACCCGGGGAAGGCAAATGTGGTAGCCGACGCCTTGAGCAGAAAGGACAGAGAACCCATTCGAGTAAAATCTATGAATATAATGATTCACACTAACCTTACTACTCAAATAAAGGAGGCGCAACAAGGAGTTTTAAAAGAGGAAAATTTAAAGGATGAAATACCCAAAGGATCGGAGAAGCATCTTAATATTTGGGAAGACGGAACCCGGTATAGGGCTGAAAGAATTTGGGTACCAAAATTTGGAGATATGAGAAAAATGGTACTTAGAGAAGCTCATAAAACCAGATACTCAATACATCCTGGAACGGGGAAGATGTACAAGGATCTTAAGAAACATTTTTGGTGGCCAGGTATGAAAGCCGATATTGCTAAATATGTAGGAGAATGTTTGACGTGTTCTAAGGTCAAAGCTGAACATCAGAAACCATCAGGTCTACTTCAACAACCCGAAATCCCGGAATGGAAATGGGAAAACATTACCATGGATTTCATTACTAAATTTCCAAGGACTGCAAGTGGTTATGATACTATTTGGGTAATAGTTGATCGTCTCACCAAGTCAGCACACTTCCTGCCAATAAGAGAAGATGACAAGATGGAGAAGTTAGCACGACTGTATTTGAAGGAAGTCGTCTCCAGACATGGAATACCAATCTCTATTATCTCTGATAGGGATGGCAGATTTATTTCAAGATTCTGGCAGACATTACAGCAAGCATTGGGAACTCGTCTAGACATGAGTACTGCCTATCATCCACAAACTTATGGGCAGAGCGAAAGGACGATACAAATGCTTGAAGACATGCTACGAGCTTGTGTTATTGATTTCGGAAACAGTTGGGATCGACATCTACCGTTAGCAGAATTTTCCTACAACAACAGCTACCATTCAAGCATTGAGATGGCGCTGTTTGAAGCACTTTATGGTAGAAAGTGCAGGTCTTCGATTTGTTGGAGTGAAGTGGGGGATAGACAGATTACGGGTCCAGAGATAATACAAGAAACTACCGAGAAAATCATCCAAATTCAACAAAGATTGAAAACTGCCCAGAGTCGACAAAAGAGCTACGCGGACAGTAAAAGAAAAGATATAGATTTTGAAATTGGAGAAATGGTCATGCTTAAGGTTTCACCTTGGAAAGGCGTTGTTCGATTTGGTAAACGGGGGAAACTAAATCCAAGGTTCATTGGACCATTCAAGATTATAGATCGTGTCGGACCAGTAGCTTACCAACTGGAGCTACCTCAACAACTCGCGGCTGTACATAACACTTTTCACGTCTCAAATTTGAAGAAATGTTTTGCTAAAAAAGATCTCACTATTTCGTTGGACAAAATCCAAATCAATGAAAAACTTCAATTCATTGAAGAACCCGTCGAAATAATGGATCGTGAGGTTAAGAGACTTAAACAAAACAAGATACCGATTGTTACGGTTCGATGGAAAGCTCGTAGAGGACCCGAGTTCACCTGGGAGTGTGAAGATCAGATGAAGAAGAAATACCCGCATTTATTTCCAGAAGATACGTCAACACCTCCAACTGCTTAAAATTTCGGGACGAAATTTATTTAACGGGTAGGTACTATAGTGACCCGAACTTTTCCATGTTTATATATATATTAAATGAAATTGTTATTTACATGATTAAGTGTTTCCAACATGTTAAGCAATCAAACTTGTTAAGACTTGATTAATTGAAATAGGTTTCATATAGACAATTGACCACCCAAGTTGACCGGTGATTCACGAACGTTAAAACTTGTAAAAACTATACGATGACATATATATGGTTATATATATAGTTAACATGATTTTATTATAAGTATGTATCTCATTAGGTATTTTAACAATGAGTTATATACATAAAAATGAGACTATTAATTTAAGAAACTCGAAAACGATATATATAACGATTATCGTTATAACAACGTCTTACTAGGTACATATGAATCGTATTAAGATATTGATACACTTGGTTAATTATGTTAAATGATAAGTAAATATATTATTAAGTTTATTAACAATGAAATACATATGTAAAAATAAGACTACTAACTTAATGATTTCGAAACGAGACATATATGTAACGATTATCGTTGTAACGACATTTAACTGTATATATATCATACTAAGATATATTATTATCATAATATCATGATAATATAACAATTTAACATCTCATTTGTTATAATAAACAATCGGTTAACAACATTCAACAAGATCGTTAACCTAAAGGTTTCAAAACAACATTTACATGTAACGACTCAGTTAAAATGTATATACATGTAGTGTTTTAATATGTATTCATACACTTTTGAAAGACTTCAAGACACTTATCAAAATACTTCTACTTAACAAAAATGCTTACAATTACATCCTCGTTCAGTTTCATCAACAATTCTACTCGTATGCACCCGTATTCGTACTCGTACAATACACAGCTTTTAGATGTATGTACTATTGGTATATACACTCCAATGATCAGCTCTTAGCAGCCCATGTGAGTCACCTAACACATGTGGGAATCATCATTTGGCAACTAGCATGAAATATCTCATAAAATTACAAAAATATGAGTAATCATTCATGACTTATTTACATGAAAACAAAATTACATATCCTTTATATCTAATCCATACACTAACGACCAAAAACACCTAAAAATACTTTCATTCTTCAATTTTCTTCATCTAATTGATCTCTATCAAGTTCTATCTTCACGTTCTAAGTGTTCTTCATAAATTCTACAAGTTCTAGTTACATAAAATCAAGAATACTTTCAAGTTTGCTAGCTCACTTCCAATCTTGTAAGGTGATCATCTAACCTCAAGAAATCTTTGTTTCTTACAGTAGGTTATCATTCTAATATAAGATAATAATCATATTCAAACTTTGGTTCAATTTCTATAACTATAACAATCTTATTTCAAGTGATGATCTTACTTGAACTTGTTTTCGTGTCATGATTCTGCTTCAAGAACTTTGAGCCATCCAAGGATCCATTGAAGCTAGATCAATTATTATCTTTTCCAGTAGTTTTATCCAAGGAACTTAAGGTAGTAATGATATTCATAACATCATTAAAAAGCTATCATATTCGAAGTGGTAAACTAGTAATCACTAGAACATAGTTTAGTTAATTCTAAACTTGTTCGCAAATAAAGTTAATCCTTCTAACTACACTTTTAAAATCAATTTTAAACATGATCTATATCTATATGATATGCTAACTTAATGATTTAAAACCCGAAAACACGATAAACACCATAAAACCGGATTTACGCCGTCGTAGTAACACCGCGGGCTGTTTTGGGTTAGTTAATTAAAAACTATGATAAACTTTGATTTAAAAGTTGTTATTCTTCGAAAATGATTTTTATTATGAACATGAAACTATATCCAAAAATTATGGTTAAACTCAAAGTGGAAGTATGTTTTCTAAAATGGTCATCTAGACGTCGTTCTTTCGACTGAAATGACTACCTTTACAAAAATGACTTGTAACTTATTTTTCCGACTATAAACCTATACTTTTTATGTTTAGATTCATAAAATAGAGTTCAATATGAAACCATAGCAATTTGATTCACTCAAAATGGATTTAAAATGAAGAAGTTATGGGTAAAACAAGATTGGATAATTTTTCTCATTTTAGCTACGTCAAAATTGGTAACAAATCTATTCCAACCATAACTTAATCAACTTGTATTGTATATTATGTAATCTTGAGATACCATAGACACGTATACAATGTTTCAACCTATCATGTCGACACATCTATATATATTTCGGAACAACCATAGACACTCTATATGTGAATGTTGGAGTTAGCTATACAGGGTTGAGGTTGATTCCAAAATATATATAGTTTGAGTTTTGATCAATACTGAGATACGTATACACTGGGTCGTGGATTGATTCAAGATAATATTTATCGATTTTTTCTGTACATCTAACTGTGGACAACTAGTTGTAGGTTATTAACGAGGACAGCTGACTTAATAAACTTAAAACATCAAAATATATTAAAAAGTGTTGTAAATATATTTTGAACATACTTTGATATAGATGTATATATTGTTATAGGTTCGTGAATCAACCAGTGGCCAAGTCTTACTTCCCGACGAAGTAAAAATCTGTGAAAGTGAGTTATAGTCCCACTTTTAAAATCTAATATTTTTGGGATGAGAATACATGCAGATTTTATAAATAATTTACAAAATAGACACAAGTACGTGAAACTACATTCTATGGTTGAATTATCGAAATCGAATATGCCCCTTTTTATTAAGTCTGGTAACCTAAGAATTAGGAAACAGACACCCTAATTGACGCGAATCCTAAAGATAGATCTATTGGGCCTAACAAACCCCATCCAAAGTACCGGATGCTTTAGTACTTCGAAATTTATATCATATCCGAAGGGTGTCCCGGAATGATGGGGATATTCTTATATATGCATCTTGTTAATGTCGGTTACCAGGTGTTCACCATATGAATGATTTTTATCTCTATGTATGGGATGTGTATTGAAATATGAAATCTTGTAGTCTATTGTTACGATTTGATATATATAGGTTAAACCTATAACTCACCAACATTTTTGTTGACGTTTAAAGCATGTTTATTCTCAGGTGAATACTAAGAGCTTCCGCTGTTGCATACTAAAATAAGGACAAGATTTGGAGTCCATGTTTGTATGATATTGTGTAAAAACTGCATTCAAGAAACTGATTTCGATGTAACATATTTGTATTGTAAACCATTATGTAATGGTCGTGTGTAAACATGATATTTTAGATTATCATTATTTGATAATCTACGTAAAGCTTTTTAAACCTTTATTTATGAAATAAAGGTTATGGTTTGTTTTAAAAATGAATGCAGTCTTTGAAAAACGTCTCACATAGAGGTCAAAACCTCATAACGAAATCAATTAATATGGAACGTTTTTAATCAATAAGAACAGGACATTTCACCGCGGCGCGGCAATCAACTCGAAATCAGATCAGAAAGTGTGGTAAAGAAGGCACCAGACTCAGGCAAAGGTCGCGGCGCGACCATTAATGCCGCGGCGCGGCATACTGTGCGAATTGACGCCGGATTCTTGTAATTTTAAATGAAGTTCAAGGGCAATTTGGTCATTTCACGATTGAGCCAGATGGGGATCTTAAATCTGGTCCACCCATTTCATTTCTTATTTTCTTTTTCCTTTTCTTTCATTTTCTCTCAAGAAACTCAAATACCCCAAGTGATTCAAGTGGGATTTTGGAAAGGAAGAAGCGGATTTTGATCTTTGGCGTAGTTGACAAGTTTGTTCTCCTCGTCCTTAGCTACACGGTGATACTAGTGGTAAGCTCTAACTCCGAATTTCGTTTTTGTGTTCATCATTCAAATTTAGGGCTTTTGATTGTATGACTCATAGATGGAACCTATTTAGTTGTTAATTGGAAATTAACACCAAGATTCGGGTTTATAAGTGTTAAAGGCGGGTTTTGGGTTGGTTAATGATTTAACCATGTTTAAGACTTGAGAATGGTGTATAATCACTAGTATTAGTGATTATTGATGATTTGGAGACCTTTAGGGTTCTTGTGGTTGACTAACTTTGACTAGAGTCGAAATTAGGGTTTGTTGAGGATTATAACCCGAATGTCGATTCGTTGAGGTTTATAAACTTAAAATGGATTAAGTTGATGTATGAAACCGAGTTAAACATGTTTTGGTGTCAAAACTTGTAAATGGTGAGATTTTAACCTTATGGGTCAAAATTAGGGTTTATGGACGATTTTGAGAACGATAAGTGTTTAACACTTGTGATTGGGTTTAATTGGCATATTAGGACCATTCTCACTTGTGTTAGTAATTATTGGATAGTTTGGGCGCGGTTTGTACTTGGAAGTGCATTTGGGTCGAATTTGCACTAAGTGTCAAATTGGGTTGGTTTGTAAATCTAATCTAAGTGTGTTGTTGAATTTGTGATAATGGAATAGGTACTTTCCATTGACGAGTTGCGGATTACTTGGAAGCATTCATCGAGGCGACAAGGTGAGTGTTAATATCCTATGTACATGTGTATGTGTAGGATGGGTGCGGGTCGGGTGAAGTAGTTCTCTGTTATAGAGCTCACTTCACATATGGGTGGATTTGATGGACTTGCGTTTAGGTCCAATTGGCACGGTTGTGCGTTTTGTTTGACCACCTTTGGCGAGGTACACGTTTTGTGTGTACGTTATCACACGTGTTTGTGATGTGGAGTATATAATCCCAATGGCGAAGGGTGGATATTGTTGTGAGTGGAATAATTATATGCGTGCATATATGATGTATTTATTTGTGTAGTATGAGTTGTGAAGTATCGAGGTGTTAAGACACTACTTCTCACGTAACGGGTGAAGCATCGAGGTATTAAGATGCCACCTAGGGGTGAAGTGTCGAGGTGTTAAGGCATCACTCCGTAGAATAGATGGGTGAAGCATCGAGGTGTTAAGATGCCACCTAGGGGTGAAGTGTCGAGGTGTTAAGGCACCACTCCGTAGAATAGATGGGTGAAGCATCGAGGTATTAGGATGCCACTCGGGGTGTAATATCGAAGTGTTAAGATGCCACCCGTGGGGTTAGTGTACGAGGTGTTAAGTGCACTAATGGTTGTTATGAACTCCGACGGTCTTTAAACACCGTTCCCTTGTTCGATTGGTTAACCATTGTTGTATGAATTTTGTATCGGCATATTTAATTATGAACTATATGCTATTGGTATTGCTAGCTCATTGTGGTACTCGGTTCTCGGTATTGGGTTAAGGGGTTAACCTTTATCGTTTATGTATTGTTATATATATATATTAATGTAATGTTGTGTTGTAACTAACCCTCCGGGTGTAGCTTATTGGCGTTGTTCACATCGTCGTTGGTGAACTTATACTTTGTTGATATCTTTAGCTTGTTGCTTAGAGATCGTACGGTATGCTTAGTGTAGTTACCTTATACATGGATGCTTCGGTATGCGGTATTTGATATTTGTGTGGCGTGTCCATTTTATACATATATATATATGTAGTATATTATCATTCACTAAGCGTTAGCTTGCCCTCTCGTTGTTGATATTTTTATAGGTTCGCATGCTTGGCGGCTCGGGTAAGCTTGGGGATTAGAGATCTTGGCTAGGTTGCTTAGAAGATCTTACTTTTGTATTCGATTAGGATTTGGGTAGCGTAGTCTCAAATCACCATGCTCGGTTTTGGTTGGAAACTAAACTAGTCGGGTCGTGTATGTCCGTTTGGACAATTAATCAATGTATTAAATGTTTTAAGGTTTATTAAACCTTCTATTGTATTAAAGATGGTTATGGAAACACAATTGGGACCTAAAGTGTTATTTAAAGCGTATTAAAAGGAAAAAATTTTATGGGCCGGTTTTAATACGGGTTGGGTTGTTTCAAGAGAGGTCAGGAGTTCGACTCAGCTGGGTTGCAACATTGCACTCAATGTTATCCATGAACTGAAGTATCCACCTAGGTCGCCTTTCGCTTAGTACATGGGAAGGAAGGAGGGGGGGAGTTTATCGGCCATGCTCTTGGTTTGGTTTGGGTTCCTCCAGGGCAGTAGTTGGGGGCGGGTTATGCAAATACAGGAAATGAACGTGTGGGTGGTTAAGTCCCCCATGAATGATCCCAAACTGATGTCAAAAACGTGTTTTTGAATTTGAAGTATCATAACTTCTAGGTGATTTTGCAAATTTTCATATTCCGGTAGCTGAGGAATTGAACAAATATTTTGTTTTGTGGATATTGAATCATGCCCCAATGACCTTAAAAGTCGGACAAGTGACTGGTACTCATTGATGACCGATCTTGTTTGCCTATGCCAGAATCCAACTGATGAGTACGGGAACACTATCTGCAGCTAAACATGTTGTTTCGAACGCTACGTTTAAAAAAGCGTACCCGCTAATGTTCAACCGGTGCAAAACCGACTATCCTCGCCGCAACGCGAGGGCCAGACTGGACCTCTCTTTATCTAAAGCTATACCAAATTAATTGTATACTTCCTTCATAGCTAATCAGAAATAATTTAAATGTGAGAACTAAAACCGATTGATTGAAGTTGTGATGTGGTCCAGCGGTTGGTGGTCTGCCTCCTTTATGGGAGGTCAGGAGTTCGACCCCCGTTGGCTACATATTAAAAACACAATTTCATCTCTGCCATGAAGTATCCACCCATGACACATTTCCCATATCGCTTGGGGGGTAAAGGGGAGAGGGTTTTTACTTGGCCGTGTCCTTGGATCGGTTTCAAGGTTTCCTCCCGGGCAGCGATAGGGGCGAGGTTATTATCGCTGCATCGGCATAGTCGAAACGGGAGATGATCGCAACGGGTGGTTTAGTCCCCCTCGGGTGATCCCAATCGCTGTTAAAAAAAACCGATTGATTAGAAGTTCAATCATTATAACTTTTTCGTGTGCAATTTTCAAATACAATTAAATATGGACAGAAGGAATATTAATTATTTACGAAGTATTCAATTATATACGGAGTAATATAACGTACTCTTTCGGTATTTAAATTATTGTCTTATAAATCATTTTCCGATGTCATAAAACAATCAAAAATAAACAAGATTGATAAATTAAAGTCCAGTTATGCCCAACACATAAGACAAAAGAAAAATGAAAAAGAAATGGTAAAATCGAAAAGTAAATAAAAAATATAGTATTTATATAATCTTTTTTACACTGAGTGTTTAGACCACTCCCTATAGTTCATTATCCGCTCATTACCCGTTCATTACCCGTCATTACCCGTAACTAACCATAGGCACGAGCTAGTTACCCGCTTTAGTTACCCGCATCCACCATCAAT